>NC_059076.1:76064103-77524728 GCF_020497125.1 Mauremys mutica | reverse complement strand
AATGGGATCCAAACCCCAAATAAATCTGTTTCACCCTGTATAAAGCTTATACAGGGTAAACTCATAAATTGTTCATCCTCTGTAACACTGATTGAGAGAGATGCACAGCTGTTCTCCCCCCACAGGTACTAATGCATACTCTAGGTTAATTAATAAGTAAAAGTGATTTTATTAAATACAGAAAGTAGGATTTAAGTGGTTCCAAGTAGTAACAGATAGAGCAAAGTGAATTACCAAGTAAAATAAAATAAAACACACAAGTCTGAGTCTAATACAGTAAGAAAACTGAATACAGACAAAATCTCACCCTCCATGGTGTTCCAGTAAGCTTCCTTTTACAGACTAGTCTCCTTCTAGTCTGGGTCTGGCAATCAAACCCCCAGTAGTTACTGTCCTTTTGTCCCATTTTCTTTCAGGTATCCTTGGGGGTGGAGAAGCTGTCTCTTCAGCCAGCTGAAGAGAAAATTGAGGGGTCTCCCAGGGGTTTAAGTAAACTTTCTCTTGTGGGTGGAGACCCACTCCTCTCTTCTATGCAAAGTTCATCTCCAAGATGGAGTTTTGGAGTCACATGGGCAAGTCACATATCCATGCATGACTCAGATTTACAGGCAGCAGCCATTGTTTACATACTACCCTGAACGTCCTCAAGTAGACTTCTTATGTGGAGTGGAGCATTCCAAGATTTATTGTCCTTTAAGTGTTTCTTGATTGGGCACTTAATTTGCATATTCCTTTCTCAAGAATCTGACCAAATGCTTTACTAAGGCTACTTGGAAATCAAGCAAGTACACAGCCAATATTCATAACTTCGAATACAACAATAACATATGCATACAAATAGGATGAATAGATTCAGTAGATCATAACCTTTACAGAGATGTGTTACATGGCATATGTAGCATAAAACATATTCCAATTATGTCATATATACACACACACCCACACACACATTCATAAGCATATTTCCATGAAGCCTTATGGGGTGCACCATCACACCAGCTATGACACTGAACATATACTGAAATTGTTCTGTAGTTTCTGATATTTATATTCACTTCATAGTGTGTGTAACTTTTCCAGATCATCTCAATATTTTTCCTGAAGATAAAAACAGACTATTTTCCCCAACATTTCTACAAGGTCCTACAACTCCCTTAATCATTCAGATTACACTCTTTTATACATCCAGTTGTGTGTGTGGTTCTGAGCACCTCCTGCGAGTACCTAATGTTTTCAGTGGGAATCAAGAGCATTCTCAGACTTGGATCCTGTAATAAAATTCCTGTTCTACTGAAGAGATGAAAATAGAGTCCAGCTTTCCAAAAATGACTTTATCGTGATTCCCTTTTAGTCTGTCAGTCACTCTGGTCAACCTTGCTTTAGGGGCCATGCAATTTTTTTGTCTGTGGGTTCTGTATCTCAACAACATACATTTTAAAGACTCCGCCTAATAACTCTCTATCAAAGTTGAACATATTGAAATATTAGCATTTCATCCCTCCTTCCCTCCCATCCCCATAATCACTAAGAGTTTGCATGCTTTGGGACATACAAAAATCAAGGCATAAGAGTTTTATTATATGAAGTGCATGTATTTAATATTTGCAAGATCAATTAATAACAATACATTTTTGAATAAGAGGGGTACATGAGGAAGGGGGTTGCAAATATAGCATGAACATCACTTTTCATGTGATACAACAACCACTCTTTTTTAAATGTGAAAAATATTCAACAAAAAACTGGTTAAATACTTAATTTTGGAATCATAAATGATTACGAGTGTTCTCTCTCAATTAAACTATGGCTGTATCTCCTAATATGAGTAATTCAGGTCACTGCTAGTCATCACTGTTTTCATCTGCAAATGATAATGCTGATTTTCTCAGGTCATTGCAACACAACACACTTCCTTGGCATGCACAGAATATGATAAAGGTGCATCTTTCTTACAAAAGCACTTGATTAACTTCAAAATATCTTGACCGGGGGGAGGGATAGCTCAGTGATTTGCGCATTGGCCTGCTAAACCCAGGGTTGTGAGTTCAATCCTTGAGGGGGCCACTTAGGGATCTGGGGCAAAAATTGGTCCTGCTAGTGAAAACAGGGGGCTGGACTCAATGACCTTTCAAGGTCCCTTCCAGTTCTAGGAGATTGGTATATCTCCAATTATTACCTTTAAAAAAATTTTTTAGGGGGGAGGGATAGCTCAGTGGTTTGAGCATTGGCCTGCTAAACCCAGGGTTGTGAGTTCAATCCTTGAGGAGGCCACTTAGGGATCTGGGGCAAAAATTGGTCCTGCTAGTGAAGGCAGGGGGCTGGACTCAATGACCTTTCAAGGTCCCTTCCAGTTCTAGGAGATTGGTATATCTCCAATTATTACCTTTTATTACCTTTTAGTAAGTACAACATTATCTGCATGGTATTTTGGAAGCAGAGACTTGGAACTATCGTGTATTCATCTATGCTGCAGTGGATCACATAGTGGATCACATAGTGGTGCATCTAGATCCAAAGCACTATTTTGCACACACATCTGAAGATGTGCTTGTTCTGCATTTTCTTTACATCTTCAGTTATTAGTGATAAGGGGCTGAGCATTGATGTTGACATGGTACTTTGCCAACTTTCGCTGTCTATGATTTCTGTCATTCTTCCAACATGGTGGCACAATTTGATTGTCAGTAGCATGCAACCATGAATTTGGTTGCTGATTCAATGATATTAGGCAATAGCTACACTGATATCCAGTAGACAGAGGGAGTAATCAGCTCACAGAATCTTCCGCGCAGTGCCTTTGCGGAGACCAAAATAGGAAGCTACAGTATTGCAGCCTGAGTGTTTATGGGCAGCTGATGGTCCTGGTACAATGTTCTGGTCTTGCTCTGCAGTAGCACAGAGGTCTATTACAGCTCTCCCTTGGGCTGAGGGTTTCATACTCACTAAAGATGTTAGGCTCTGTTCAAGGTAACTGTGCAAGAGTAAGACAAATACATCAGTGTCATCTGATGATGATGATTGATGTTTCCACGAGTTTCTCTTTTGCAACCATCACCATTTGTTTTGCAAGGATGTTGCCAGCTTCCTCATGCAGGGTGGCCATATTTTCTGTGATGATTACCACACCTCCCTGGTTTATTAAAAATGGGGTCTTGTTTCTGCCTGGTTGAGTAGCTTGTGCTTTAGTATGTGATGTTGGCGAAATGTTTTTTATCTTGAATGAGTTCTGTACAAATGAGGTCGATCAGTTGTTTCTTATTTTCAGTAACTGTCAAGGCAACTTTCTGGGGAGGTGGGCGTGGACTTGTAATCAACTGATGTACTCTGTTTGCTTCTGTAGCTCTGCTAGATCTTGTGACACTCTTTGTGGTTAAGTCTTTGAACCTGTCAAGGACAAGGTGTATAACACTTGCTGCTAGCTTGTGTTCAATGTAGACTCTGAAATTGGTCACAAAGTCTTTGATGATACCATTTGCTGGTCAGTGTACTACCCGAAGAACTGCAGAGCTATCAATGACTGTGCAGGTGACTTCTTGTGAAGTATATCTAGCTGATACCTCTGTCTGTAGCTGGGTTTTTTTGTTAGACTTAGCCTTGACAGTCCTCATGTCACCAGAGTCAGTGAAGATTGATGTTGGTACAGGAGCCTGTGACAAAATATTCTTGATGTCAAGCTCTTGTGAACTTGCTTGTAAATATACCACTCTTGAATAGATAAAATTAATGTCAACACCTTTGTTTGATCAACATGTACATGCTTTTTTGTCTCTGCCAGCATCTTTACTATCCTTGGTAGTTTGTCATAGAACCCTGTGGGTCAGTCATGTTCAAATTCTTGCATTTAGTGAATTCCGATTATGGGCCAGCTATATACAAATTCTTGAATTTGGTGAATTGCAATTGTAAGTGTGTTATCTATATTCACTGATGGTGGTGCCACTCTACCACTGACAATGTTTACGATTGATCTCTGGGTGCTTTGTGGGGTCTAGGGAACCATGCACAGTTCTAGCATCTTATTAATGGCTACTCTGTTCATTACACCTGCCCCAATCCTTGGCTTCACTTCTTCGAAGATGTCTTGTATTTGTGCCACATTACGTCATTTATGTTTGCAATGTCTTCCACCAGTCAGCTGTATATGTGGAGCCTAAGAAGTCAGGCTCAGTGAAGAATAAACAGGCCTATAACCTGCAAGTAGGTAGTGATACCTATCAGGGAAAATAACCAGTGAGAAGCATAAAAGAAAACAAAAGGTGAATGAAGAAAACAGCTGTCTGTGTTTGGTTAATGTCTGTAATTGTCCAGTATTTGGAAAGTAATTCTCATGAGTGAATGTATAAGAATGTAAGTGAGCACTGAGAGTACAAGAAGAATGTGCCTTGGAAGAGGAGAAGGTATACTAGCAAAGTATACTGCTACTACAGACAAAACATGTACATCCTAGCTAGTTATGTTCTGAAGCAAAATATAAGCATGCGGTTTTCATTTTTTTTAAAATTTAAATTCAGTGAAAGTGGTTTCAACTGTCACCTGGCTTGTGAATCAGGAAGTGGAGGTGGTGGTTATAAGTGCTCGTATTTGAAAATGTGACAGTGTCATCAGGCAGTTTCTCTGAAATTAGTGTCTTGAACTGCAGAATAAGAATAAAAATAAAAAAAGCATGGACACTAAAACAAGGTTCTGTCAAAACCTTGCATTTGGCTACTAGGCTATTTTATTATATTAAGCATTTCTTCCATTTTAATGAGCCTTTAATGACAAGTTTTTGGCGGCTGCTTATCTGCTAGAGGATGCCTCTTAATTCAGATTTCTGGGTAGGAACTCATCAACAGTTTATTTAGTCTGTTGCAGACCTTCATTATCTCACTTAACTGTTCTAGTGAAATGCTGAGACCCGAGTAGTAGCTTTCTTTTCTAGCACATGTAAAGTGTCCTTTTGCAGTAAGCATCATTCCCTTTTGCTCTCTGTTTGTGAACACTACTAAATATAATTATTTATATTGTATGCATTCCCTGCACTAGAAACTATTACAAAGTTAATATTTTCTGACCTGTTATAGGAGGGAGACTAGTCCACTGTGCAGTTACTGTTGGCAAAAGCTATCTTTTTTTTTAATGATGCCTTCTCTGTCACTAAATGGCTCCCTCAATCACTGCCTTGAACATTGCTTATCAATTGACTTGATTTCTTATGCAGCTTTCACTATAGTTCTGACTTCTTCTCTGAGTGGTTCTAACATGCTTAAAAGAAAAAAGAAGTCTTCATAGGTTATTTTTATTAATATAAATTTCTTTCTAGTCCATGCCTGCCTTTTTTACTTCAAATATTTTCAGTCTACCCTGTGCATGATACGGTAACAATTTTCTTAATTTTTGTTTTATATGAAAACTGACATTCAGAAAACGGAGACTGGCACTCCATGATTTTCATTTATTGTGCATTTTGTTGTTTTGGGTCACAAGGAAGGCTGGATTTTTTTATTCCCAGTACTTCAGCATCGGATTTGTTGCTCTGATATGACATAAGAGCTATAAACTTGGTCTATTGCCATACATCCTACTGTAGTTAAAGCAGAAACGTTTTTATTTATGAAATGCTGAAATTAGTTACATTGAAATGGAATAAAGATGATTCAGAATGATTCTTATTTCTCAGCAGTGGATCATGTCAGTCTTAGATACTTAGATGGCGAAATATTTACTTATGAACCTAACTTTTACTTTTTATTTAAAAAATGAAATAAAATAACCTTGGTCCCTGTTTCTAGCACTACAAGATTTGAGATAGTGGATGTTAAAGCTGAGATTTTTGAATATGTGTAAAGACTGTCATGGGTTCAGAACTAAATGTTGCCTGTTCTCAGCCTTATATGGGTATACATTTTGGAGGGGATTTAGAGGATTGAGAATATTTTTAAAAATTGTGGCTGCTTGAAGCTGTAGGTGGAGTTGCAGTCCTGGAGTAAATCATAGGAGAAGAGATTAGTGGGCAGATGGCATGTGAACAATGAAAGGTGAATGGTAAATTATAGACCCATGTAATGCATTTATCATGTTTTGTGCATATATATATATGTGTATGCCTGTATAATGTTTTGTGTATATATGTGTGTATGCCTGTGTGTGCATGATGCATGGCAAAGATGGAGATTAGACTATTGTCTTCATCTGAATCCTGTGGGGGGGGGGGGGGTCATGTATTTCATCTGGACTAGGAGCTTTGTTGTTCTTTTCTAAGTATTTTATTGGTAGTTTATATTAGTCCAGCACTCTGCTTTGTAACAGGGTGCACTGCAGCCATGTTGCTGTTAATTTGCCTCTGCCTGTGGCGATACAGAAAAGGTAATGTAGTTTAGGGCTGTATTACCTTTGCCTGGTGAGTTTAATGGGCTGGATGAGGGTTGATTTACGTCATAATGGACCTGCCTCCCTTCAGCGCAACACACTCCATCTCTACTTCTTTTCCCAGCATGGACCTGGCTAGGTCACGGGACTTCCACAGTACCCGTGATGCAGCTGAGCTCCCATTCCATTTGCTGATCAAGGTGGGGTCACAAACTGGACCAATGCAATTAATCCATAGATGAAATACAATAGGGTGACAAGATATCCCAATTTTATAGGGACAGTCCCAATATTTGGGGCTTTGTCTTATATAGGCTTCAATTACCCCCTCACCCGTGTCCTGATTTTCCACACTTGCTAAGTGTTCACCCTGAAATACAGTCAGACAAAAAACACCCTGAGATGGGCTGATACTGTTCCTAAATGAAAAGGGGGACAGATTTTGGTTTTCCCTTTTACAACATGTCAGAATCCCACATAAGTGAGGAATTACTAAGAATTATCTGAAAACAACTTCAGAAATATCTCCTGATATCTAGCAACAGAGTGCAAAAATAGACACAATTGTTGTTGTTATGCTAGCATCTAGTGGCAGCACCCAAGAACAGGACTCCATTATGCAAGATGATATACGAACACATAGGAAGAGAAAGTTCTTGCCCAAAAGTGTTTACTTACAATTTAAATAGAGCAAACAAAGAGTGGGAGGGAAAACAGAGTTTAAATGACTTGCTTATGGTCACACAGCAGTTCAGCTGTCTGGTCACCCTAGTCCTCGTCCAGTGTCCACTCCACTATACCATGCCACGTCCCAGTTGTTAGAAGTCTGAGTGATGTTAGAAGTCTCAAATGATCTGGGATGTCTGTCAGGTGTGACGGGGACGATGGGCATCCCCTCCAGAACACACATACCCATTGTGAGATGTTTTATCACTGTTTGTGCCATTGAAGAATATATCTTATATGAATTTGCTAAAATGGAAATACACAATGGGGCATGTGCAGTATAAACAAATGATTTGTTAAAGCAAACTCAGATTTATTTAGGCCCCGGGCTAACATTCTCTTGTTATAAATATTATATTTTCATTAAATAACAATAACATTTACTAGATGAGAGAATTTTCATTGCACTCATAACTCAGTTTTACATGCATTTTTCATGGGAACTAGGGAGACCTCTATACTGGTGAAACTACTATGCCAATTTGTCTTGGGTATTTTACATTGCTTTCATTTTTATTTCATTGTCAGTGGTGGCTAAAGATGTTAATGAAGTTTTTGCCATTAACTGTACCCCAGTTGCCATATGATTGCTAAAGACATTTCAATGGAATAATTTCTTAAATGAAAAGTGTACAAAAATATATGCCTTCATTTCCAAATATTAAAAAAAAAATTCCTTCAATAGCTTATATTATGCAAAGTCTGTCTCTGCATTAATGTGATGTAAACTTTATAGAGTTGTCATGGTCTTTAGTTTCATCTTAATTTTATAACTTCCTTATCTGCTCCTGTGACATTCTGAAAACTTGTGTGGCAGAATTTTTAATTAATTGTATATTTTTTCACTCTTGGTTTATGACTGAAGAGAAATATAAGGTATTGCTCTTCAGACACATTTTTAAAGTTTTATATTATTTGAAAAAGTTTGAGTAGTAGAATTTCTTTTGTGTGAAGTTATGGAATATCACAAAACAATAGCGTGCAAAATGATTAGCAATATTTAACTTCTTTTACCCTAATGGCTTGTGTCCCACTCTCATCAAGGCCAGTTTCTCCCTAAGGGAAAGAGGAAAGCACTTACTGTGTTAATTGCACCACTTTCATAGTCTTCCCCTAAAGTGAGTAGGCTGCAGTAAGCCATGACATAGCACTGATGTCTCCTGGTAAGGCTGGGGTTGGTTTTTTCATACATAACCTTCATGGATTCTTCAGGATTCAAATGCTGTTTGATTTTCATTGCATATTATTGTTATTATCATTTCTTAGTATTGTTTAGCACCTAGGAGCCCTAATCATGGGCCAGAACCTATTGTGCTAGGCACTGTACAAAACAGACAGTCCCTGCCCCAAGAAGCTTACAATCTAAGTATAAGACAAACAACAGATGGATATGGACAGCCTCAAGGGGGTACAGAAGGAAACAATGAGACATTATGGTTAGGCAGTGTCTCAGCACACTTCCAGCCTAACTATACAAGAAAACCAAGACTACTGAATTGATAATAAGTAAACTAGTTGGGAAAAAACTAATTAAGATTTGCAATATGATGGGCAAATTCATATCAGTCAATCCTGGGGAATTGTATTATTGTAACTTGTTTTTGTATCATAACATTTTGTCCAAAATGTGTCATCTGAAATACTACAAGCAGCAGTCCTTAAAAACAAAAAAATCCCTAAAAAGGTATCTTGTCAAATTGGATTATATCCTATTAGATGACAGTGGATGCAGCATAGCCTGGTACCTTGTAAAGTGACAACACAATTCAACATGATGCTTGGAAAATTAGATAAAAAAAATTGTCTCTTAATTTCTATCATGTGCTATCACACCAACTAACTACCTTTCCATCCAAAAGCAAGTATGATTAATTTGTCATCGTGTGTGTGTGTGTATAATTTGCTTTGCTTTGCTTGGTGGTGGGTCTTTTAACTGAGGGTACTATTATATAAGCACATTTTTAATTCAACATAAAAAATACCTAGCGTGTTCACATTATGTTAAAATGGCAAATGATGTACAATATTATGGCATCGCTAAAGCATATGATCCATATGTTTCTGATCCAATGAAATCAAAACAGTGACATTTAGCCTGGCAAAATTCATACTGAGCTCTGCATGAGGAGCTAGATATTTCTCTTCATTCCTGAAGAAGTGCAGAAGGGGAGGACAGATATGGAGCTCCGGTGCTGCTACCACACACTGTTGCCTCATCCCCCTGTTGGTACATCTGAGGTTAAGATTTATAAGCTTCAATGGACTTCAAGGGATGTATGCCTGAGAGAACTGCTCTTTCCCTGACTTCTCTTTCCCACCAGTAACTTTCCTCATTGGGATGATCAGATCAGATCTCCATTGCAGCAGTCATGGAGAAGTGCCTATGGCGTGGGAGGAGATGTGTGTGCGCGCGCATGTGAGCGAGAGAGAGAGAGATCCTCAGCTAGCATAAATCAGCATAGCTCCAGTACTTTTGCTGGAGCTATGCCAGTCTGCACCAGATGAGGACTTGGCCCATAGCGTAACTGTCTTTCCCGTTGGTGTCCTACCTGCTCTGATATTTGGCTTTTTCAGCTCTCCTCTGTTTTGTGGAATTGGAGAGGAGCTTATAGGTCCATGTGGTCAGTGAAAGAATCAGGTAGAGAAGACATGGCTGGTGGCCAAACATATATAGCAGTAAATAATCACAAGTGAAAGGTCCAATGGGACGATCTTCAAATATCTCCAGATGGAAGCGTTAAAATGTGGAGCCAGGTGTCAAGATTCCCTTAGCATGGATAATTCAGTTTTTCGGAGAGGTAGCAGAAATCAGAGGAAAGGCAACAATGAGTAATTGTATCATCTTTCACTTTGAATTTATGCACAGTGAGACAGATTCTGTCCCTCCTTTGCTCTTCCTCCCATACTAAGACCTTGAGAGGTAGGAATCCTCCTCTCATCAAACCACGTGCCTCGGTATGAAGTGTTTTTCCATTGTGACATTTATGGCCAGATTTCCAAAAGTACTCAGCACCCATGTGCTGGGATCTTCTCAGATTCTGGTCACTAACTGTGGAACCAGCATTTCAGAAGAGTTCAGCTCCCACTTAGGCACCAAAATAAGTTGCCAGCACATCAGATACTGCGCTCTTTTGAAAATGTGTCCATGAATGTCACAATGGGAGCTACTGAGTGTGGAACACTTGTGAAAATCTGGCCCTCAGGGCTCTTCATGCCCCATAGGGGCAGGCAGCATTTGACCTGAAGTGACCCTTGCAGCTTTGGGCAGACTGGCTCACAGCTTGGGCCCTCTCTGCCTGTTACCTCATTAGTTAATGTGGCTACATAATTCATCCCCTTCAAAGTTTTGATCTTAGATTTTTTTTTGCTTGTTTTTTGTGTTTCACATGAATTAGAGGACAGAAAGTGTTCGCTGTGGAAAAGGTTGGGAAAGTTAAATGGAAAAAAAATAAGCTGTCAGATTCATAACACTGTGCCGTAAATAACTAAAAACCTCTCTAGATATGGCAAATAGTGTCTTCTGCTTTCTGTTTCAATACTGAAAAAATAATTTCATTTTACATTACTTCAGACTGTCCTGCGACATTTTGAAAACAATAAATTGGCAGTACAATTGGCAGTGGGTGCAATACAGTAACAAACACATATACTCTGACAAGTTTGAAGTCAATGAGTTATCAAGCAGAATGTGAAGGTACTGTACACAGTAAAAATGGTTTGCTCAACATCAAATGAGTTACATAAATGGAGAACTTACATACCCTGAATAGCCTATAATAATAGTTTGAGTCTGAGAAAGAAAAACTCATGAGAAACAAACTGCAGTTGAATTTTTATACCTAATCTTTCATGAGAAATAAGACTTTAAAATTATCACAAGCATAAAAGCAACACTGAAACAAATTCGCCCTGAAGCTGTCTAAAAATATCCAATCTAACCAAAATGAGGTAGCAAATCATGAGCATTGGGCATCATTGTTTCAAATGCATGCAATGTCCGCTTTAAAACATGCAAACTGATACTTCATTCTTAGATTAAACCTTCCTCTCTGTTGACCTTTGCGGCCTGTGGCTTTTATTATTTCCAAATGTAGAATATGTTAGTCTTAGCACAGTATTTAAGAGATTGTACAATAGCCCAGCAGAAAGCCATGATTTCCTCACACTGTGAACCTTTTAAGATACTAAAAAGCTTACTGCTCAAGCTAATTTTTGCTAACATGATTGAATTAACATGTAAAGGCTTCAGCAAATTCATTTTGATGTCTTCATGTTTCTTTAAAAATAGATTGTTTTATAACTACCATGACTTTAACTTTTAACTTGTATATTGACAGAGCTCCTCCCATCCCCCAAAAAAGTGAACGCAAACCACTTTTTAATCTTGTAAACAAAATTCCCACATCTATGTGGTGTTTGATAAGGCCAAAGGTGTGGGGTTTTTTGTTTGCTTACTTGTTTGTTTTAAACGAGTCATGTGGTAGTAAACTACTTTTGCGAGCGAAGCTTCACAGGGCTATTCAATTCATTAGTGAACAAGCAGACAGACTAATAAAATGAAGATGATAAAAGGAAAACAACTTTAATACTCACAAATAGTGTATGACCATAGTCACAGTGGGAATTCTAATGGCAGTACTAGGTAAAAATCACTGTAGTGAAAGGACCAGATGGCTAGTACGTGAAGGAATAATAAAAACAATGTGTTCCTATGACAGCTGTTGTTTAAGTGGTTTAGGCTAATAAGCATATGTTAATGTTATAGATATTCAGAGCTAAATAGGTCTGCTGAATTTCATGTGCTAAAACTCTGTCCTTTGATTAAGCGGTCTTCTGTAACGTAATTTAAAAAAGTAGAAGGAAGGTTTCATAAATATCCATTGATCAGACTTAAAAACCACCAACATGCTTTGTGTTTATTTTAGGGCTTTTCAGCCCATCCTTTTGAGACCTTCTTGATGGTAAACAAAAAAACAGCTGTGTCTCAAAGAGAGAGCACAGTGGCTGGAAGATTTTGTTGCTTTATTGATGTTAAATTACCATATGATGGTTTCATCATTTCTAATGGAATTTGAAAGGCTTCTTTTACTTATGATCAAAGCTGTGTGAGCTACTGGTGTCCTAAAGAGAAAATTCTTACCAAAATAATTCAGTGTAATGTTATATATCTGTACCCCTGTTCTTTTACATGGTATGTTGGCTCTCTGGGATTTTTTTAAATTTGTCCTCTGTAACATCACTGAAATAACCCACAGAAAGGGAAAAGTTGTCTGGAAAAGCTGTGAGATGTAATAATACCCTTGGGTCTGTGGGAGTGTGTGTGTGTGGGGGGGGGATAATCTTAAAAATCTGTTGAACACAGGATGCTAAATGCTCCTAGGGAATTCATAGAGATCTAAAACAAACCAGTTGGTCACGATATAGTGGGAAGTAAGTGCTAGTGCACCTACTCAGGTCCAGATTGGATTGTGGTCTCCTGGCAATGCCTGCTCATTAAAGCACTTAGCTGCAGATTGGAGAAGACAATGATATTGCAAATAGCTACTGGATAATGGCTCAGGTGGCTGCTCAGAGTACTGAATCTGTCATCAAGTTACCCATCGTTTTCTAGCATAGCTCTTTGGCCAGGATGGTGTTGCCACGTACAATGGCTGTCATCAGGTCATGCTTCCCCATCTCCAACCTCCCATGCTCTCTGTTCCAGGGGAGAGCCTGCCAAGCATGTGGAGAGAAATGGGTTGATGCTGCTTTGGATTTTCTTCATCTGTCAGTTTAGGGCCGTAATAGTGGATTTCAGTGCTTTTCCTCTTCTCCATGATGGATGATAGGATTGGGAGAGAGCAGAAAAGATACAGTTGTTGTCATTTGTCAACAGACAACACATCATTACCACAAGAATTTGCTATTTTAAGAGCAAAGTCATAACAAGATCCAATGTCTGGAAGCTGAAACTACACAACTTGAGACTAGAAATAAGTCATCCATTTTTAGTGATGGTGATTAACCATTGGAACAAATTACCTAGCCATATGATACTTAATCACTTGCAATCTTTAAAATCAAGACTAGGGTTTTTTTTCTAAAAGGTATTCTGTAGCTTAACTTCAAGTTATGGGCTTGATGCAAAAATCATTTGGTGAAATGCTTTGGCCTGTGCTATGGAGGAGGTCAGACTAGATGATCATAGAACTCCTTTTTGGCCTTAAATCTCTTAATCTGTGAAAGCCTGCTATCTCAGATACCAGTCTGTAGCAACTTGTCACATATGTTCTCCAATTTTTATTACTTACCCATGTTCTCTTTTTCTGGTCTTTCTGTATATCCTGACTATAATTTTGAAAGGTGCTCTCTGAACTGTGATTTCTGGGTGACAACAGAAATGTGATAATACCTAGCTCCTATGTTATCTTTCATCTGTAGATCTCAAAGAGCTTTACAAAGTTGATCGGTATTATCATCTCAATTTTACAGATGGGAAATTGATGCATGGAATAAAATGACTTGTCCAAAGTCACCCAGCATCAGAGCTAAGAATGGAACCCAAGTCTTTTGTGATCCACTCCATTGCTTTATCTACTTGGTCACAAAGCTACTTTACAAACTTATTTTTGAGAATCCTATGAGATGTTACCTGTTAATTTTTGGTGTTTTGGTGGCAAGAGTCAATAGCACATTTGTTAGCACAAGACTGGCGTTCTATTAGCACACTATTTTAGCTTCCTACAGAAATCATTCTCTCAGAGATTAAAAGCAATTACTTCAGCTTTTCTTACACTTCAAATAGACTTCAAATAGCAAGTAGATTATAAAAACAACAACAACAAAACATAAGTTAAAGATGTTAAATTTAATCTGGGCACTCAGCATTCTGTGTAGATCAAGGTCTGGCGAAGCTGTTAAAAATCTTATTCTGATATTTTAACTTTGAATTACAGTACCTTTCTGGAACAAAAGAGGAGTAGTTGTTTCACAGCATAAACCAAATTTGTCCTTGAGGTAAGCCCATTGAAGTTAGTAGAGTAACACAAAGGATGATTTTAGACCTGTGTGTTCTCAAAATGGAGTCTCCATTTCTGCCTCTGGTAATCTCACAGGAAATGTGTGGTTCTGGGGCCCAGTTCATATACAGCAGCTGAAGCAACATTTCAGTTTTTCAGAGATTTTTCTGTGGAATCCATCCTGTCTGGTTAACAGCTATCTCCTCTGTCACAATGCTAGATTCTTTCTGTAGTGTCCATCTCCACCCTTAAAAGTTGTTACTCCACTGGATATTCACCGAGAATCCTCCTCTTACTGGGCTTATGGGCTGGTACATGCAGTGAGTGTTCAAGGTCTCTGCTCTAAGTAAAACAGTAATAATTTCAACCATACAGATGCAATATTGAAAATCATAAGGAAGGTGAGAAAACCATTTCACAGAATCCTAGAAGATTGAGGTTGGAAGAGATCTCAGGAAGTCATTTAGTCCATCCCCTTGCTCAAAGCAGGACCAACACCAAATAAATCATCCCAGCCAGAGCTTTGTCAAGCCAGGCCTTTAAAACCTCTGAGGATGGAGATTCCACCATTTGTACTGCCCTAATCCACATACTTTTAAAACTTTGGTCTTTTTGAAAAAGCTTGAAATCATAACCATTATTTGCCCCCCCCCCAAAATGGTAACTTATAAAATTAAATGGGATATTTAATTTCATTGATGCTCTGTTTTCTACACTGTTTTGATGGCTAGTAGATGGTTTTATTAACAGGTTTCAAAAGGTACATTTTAATCTTTCCATCATAAATGTTGTTTTTTAAATAGATTTGGAATTTGTGTTGCCTAATTGCTGGTGATTACATTAAAACGCTCAGTGCTTGACGACAATGTCCCACAGTTCACACTATGAGGGTGTGAGTTGCAGTGCACACGAAAGAGCTGTGATGTAACTCCCTTGTGTGGACCCTGGAGGTGTGAAGCAAAAGGTTCCTATCTGTGTTACTATAGCACACTTCAAACAACACTGCATTAATGCTAACTAGGACCTTTTACTTCACATCCACAGCATCAACACAAATGAATTACAGCACAGCACTTTACAAACTGCTGTTCACACCCTCAGTGTCCCAACTGCGAAGCAATGTAGACATAGCCTCAATCTAATTTATGTGTGCGCAAAATAGTTATACATCAACACACAGATACCTGCAAAAACAACGAAGAGTCCGTGTGGCACCTTAGAGACTAACAAATTTATTTGGGCATAAACTTTTGTGGGGTAGAACCCACATCATCAGGTATAAATACATAGTACATGAAAAGATGGGAGTTGCCTTACCAATGAGGGGTCAGTCTAACAAGGCAATTCAATTAATAGTCGAATACCAAGGGAGGAAAAATCACTTTTGTAGTGGTAATGAGGGTGGCCCATTTCAAACAGTTGACAAGAAGATGTGAGTAACAGTAGAGGGAAATTAGTATGGGGAAATTAGGTTTTGTAATGACCCATCCACTCCCAGTCTTTTTTCAGGCCTAATTTGATAGTGTCCAGTTTGCAAATTAATTCCATTTCTGCAGTTTCATGTTGGAGTCTGTTTCTGAAGTTTTTTTGTTGAAGAATTGCCACTTTTAAGTCTGTTATTGAGTGACCAGGGACACTGAAGTGTTGTTCTTGTTTTTGAATGTGTTAATTCCTGATGTCAGATTTGTGTCCATTTATTCTTTTGCGTAGAGACTGTCTGGTTTGGCCAATGTACATGGCAGAGGGGCATTGCTGGCACACGATGGCATATATCACATTGGTAGATGTGCAGGTGAACGAGCCCCTGATGGTGTGGGTGATGTGGTTAGGTCCTATGATGGTGTCCCTTGAATAGATACGTGGACAGAATTGGCACAGGGGTTTGTTGCAGGGTTTGGTTCCTGGGTTAGTGGTTTTGTTGTGTGGTGTGTAGTTGTTGGTGAGTATTTGCTTCAGAATGGGGGGGGAGGGCTGTCTGTAAGCACTTACACTCAAGGGGATTTCCCTCTACCCCAACAGATGGTGGAGAGTGATATATACCCATATGATAATCAAGACCATTCCATTGTAATTGCAGGTTATAATCCTTTCCTTGATGGAGGGCACAATAAATTATGCTATTATACTATAAAATCTTTCACTGCTTCCCTTACCTTCCACTAGTAAAATGTATTCAAGAGTCTCCAGGATATGTCCTTCAGCTTCTCCTTTGAATCCCAAGGCAACAAACTGCTTAAAAAGGTCAAAACCACTTCCCTTCAGGAATTGAATGATATCTACAATGTTTCATCTGTTCCTTCCCACTCCTGCATTTCAGTGATTTCACCCACACCTTGACTGAGTGGCTGCTTCATTAATATTTAAAGCATGTCTTGCTATTTACTCACTATTTGTATTGCATTTGTTTCTTTGGATTTTTTGCTTGACTCCTTATTCTTGATGTTTGGGCTCAGGAAGGATTTATATTTTTAAACTTTTTTCATTCATCTTATCTGCATAGCATAGAGGGAATAAAAGCTAAACCAGCTATAGAAAGAAAGATACTACTGAGAATATTTGTACAAATAATTAAATTTAAAATCTTTTATTTCCCAAATTATTTTAGAGTAAAATCATGATGTATTCTACACCAAAGCCCAGTGCAACTCAGGCTCTTTGTGAATGAGAGAACACCACTGCCGCACAAGAGACAGTATATGCTACACTACTGTTTCCTGGTCAGAAGTAAGGACTCAATCCTACATGGTGCTGTGTGCGCTGAAGTCCCATTAAATGAGAAACTGAGCATCACTTGCCTGTCCACTCTAGTTTTGAGTTCTACAATTTTAAGAATCACACTTTATATTGAGGGTATGTTTATAAAGGGTTAACAAATGTTTAATAGATGTTTTAATAAATGGTTATAGATTGTTCGAGAATCCAATGGGTCAATAGGTTGCTTATAGTGATCTATAACACGTAGTACCCATTCCTGTAACACGTTTATAACACCTATTAATCATTTATGAATCCCACATAAATTAATTACAATTAAATAAATTAATATAAAGTGTGACCATTTGAATTAACTTTTATATTTTTGCTTAACGGAAAACAATGGGCCAAATGTTGCTCTCAGTTACAACTGTACATTTCATTGACTTGGTTCCCATATTTGTACCTTTCTAATGGCTTTGAAGCTGGCAAATGTGGGGGGCAATACACCAGTTCCCTCAGCAGTTTGTTTTCAGTTACAGGGTTTGACTGCACCATGGCCTACTGATTTACCTTTCATGCTGGGACTCCTACATGTCAGAGAACTGATAGCTAAGATCTCATGAGAAGCAAATCTAAAGGATAAAGAGTTTAAAAAAGCTAATGGTTTCCCAATGAGACAGTATTAAAGATACAATTGTCAACTATTCTGGTGCGATAGAAAGATAGGAAGAATAGTAAGAGACAAATATGGCTCCAGCAGAAGCTCTGTAATTATATGAAAACTGAAAAGTAATCCCACTGAAAGTGGAAACAAGGACAAATCGCTAAGAATGAGTACAGAAGAATAGTACTAGCATGAAGGGACAAAATCAGAAAGGCTAAGGGACAAAATGAATTACAATTAGCAAGGGATATAAAAGGCAATAAGAGAAAAATGAAGTTCAGTGTAGGTTCTCTTTTTAGTGGAGAAGTAGTAGTAACTGATGACATCAAGAAGGTCGAGGTTTAATACCTCATTTGCTTCAGTCTTCACTAAAAAGGTTAAGGGTGACTAGATACTCAGCACAATTAAGATTAACAACAAGGAAGACGGAAAGTAAACTGAAAATAATAAAACAGGTTAGAGAAGATTTAGATAAATTAGATGTGTTCAAGGTGGCAGATTCTGATGAAATTCATCCTAGGGTATGTAAGAAACTAGCTGAAGCAATCTCAGAACCGTTAGCAATTATCTTTAGAATTCCTGCAGAATGGGTGTGGTCCTAGAAGACTGGAATAAGGCAAACATAGGTACCTATCTTTAAAAAAGGGAACAAAGAGTATCTGGGAATTTATAGAACAGTCAGCCTAACTTTGACACTGGGAAAGATACTGGAACAAATTATTTAACAATCAGTTTGTAAGCCCCTAGAGGAATAACCAGTATAGATTTGTGAAGAACAAATCATGCCAACCAACCTGATTTCCTCCTTTGTCAGGGTTTCTGGCCTAGGGGATAGTGGAAAAAATCTTGATTTTTAGTAAGGCTTTTGACACAGTACCACGTGACACGCTCATAAGCAAACTGATGTGGTATAGATGAAATTACTGTAAATGGGGTGCATAACTGCTTGAAAGACCATATTCAAAGAGCTGTTATCAATGGTTCGCTGTCAAACTGAGAGGGTATATCTAGTGGTGTCCCGCAGGGGTCAGTCTTGGGTCCGGTACTAGCCAATATTTTCATTAGTGGCTTGGATAATGGAGTGGAGAGTTTGCTTATAAAATTTGCACATGACACCAAGCTGGGAGGGGTTGGAAGCACTTTAGAGGACAGAATTCGATTTCAAAATGACCTTGACAAAATAGATTTGAGTCTGAATTCAACAAGATGAAATTCAATAAAGAGAAGTGCAAAGTACTTCACTTAGGAAGGAAAAACAAATGCATAACTAAAAAATGGGGTTAACTGGTGAGGTGGCAGTACTGCTGACGAGGATCTGGGGGAGTATAGTGGATCACGAATGTAAGTTAATGTAAAATAATAGTGAAAAGGTTAATATTCTGGGATGTATTAACAAGAATGTCATATATAAGACATAAGGCGTTACTGTCCTTTTCTACTTAGCTCTGGTGAGGCCTCAGCTGGTATACTGTATCCAGTTCAGGGTGCCACATTTTAGGAAAGATGTGAACAAATTGGAGAGAGTCCAGAGGAGATCAACAAAAATTATTTAGAAAAACTGACCTATGAGGAAAGGTTAAAAAAACTGAGCATGATTAGTCTTAAGAAGACTGAGAGGGGACCTGATAGCAGTCTTAAAAGATGTTAAGGACATTTATAAAGAGGACAAGAAGTAATAAATATCTGAAGCTTAATCTGAAGCAAGGGAGATATTAGGAAAAAATTTCTAACTAGAAGGGTAGTTAAGCTTTGTAATAGTCTTCTAAGAGAGATTGTGGGATTCCCATCATTGGAAGTTTTTAAGAACAGGTTGGACAAACACCTCTCAGGTATGCTCTAGATTTACTGGGTCCTGCCTCAGTGCAGGAGGCTGGATTTAATGACCTCTTGAGGTACCTCCCAGCTGTACATTTCTATGATTCTGTAACTTGTATGTTTATTAGGTGTGGGATCAAGAGCTGTCTCATTTAATCTGCAATAAACTTAATGTACTGAAGAGCCCATAAAAGCTAAGCACAACATTATTTTCTCTATATTTTCATAATCATTAATGTCCCATTAATGACAGTTTTCATTTTAATGGGATTTGTGCCACACAATTGGTTTCAAATCTGTATTTAATTATTTAATTTTTAATTCTCATTTGCTCTGAGAATATAACATCAGTTTACAACACAAACTTTAAATGATGCGTATAAAAGGAGAGGGAATTTTCCTAAATGCAGCTGCCTTTGCATCTCTTGCCCATTTGCACTTCCTAATGAATCCCTTCACTACCAGAAATTATCTTGGCCATGGATAAAAACAGTTTGGGCACAAAATAAATAATATTCGAATATAAAATGACAGTGCTGTACTTGTCTCTTTTTGCTGCTGATTTGTTGTCTTTATTGCTATGCTGCATTTATTTTTATATAAATGTAGGTTTTGTATGTAACCAATGATATTAACCAATTCCATCATAATGATAGTCAGTCATAAAAATGATCAGAGAGGTATAACTTGTACTGAGAAGAATCTATTTTGATGACAGCACCTCAACAGCTCCTGTACTAACTCTTCAAAAGTGAACACTGAACAGCAGCTCACACCCAATTCCAAGTTCGGGAAAGTTCATATTGTTACTATAAATCAATATCAAATATATCACATTGTCAGTATGGAATCGGTCTGTCCTACATGTACATGTTGTCCCCCAAGTAATAGCTACCTCACAGCATCACAACTCAGAGCCGCATTCTTATGTACAGATGGGGAAACAAAAGTATTACCATTCTAGTGGATGTAGGTTTGCTTGTACCTTACTTTGCTTATGATACATTTGGAAGGAATCCTATAGAAGCAGGGTTTTTGGCTCTGGCAATGCCTTTTATGTATTTTGGAAGATCAGAATCATGATGAGCTCAAGAGCATTGCTTCCACCACCACAGTCAACTTGATGGAAGTGTAAGGACACACCTTTTGTCACACAGATAACCCTTACACTCTTCTCCCAGTTTGAGTTAACTTGCTACCTTGTTTCTTGCTTTCTGATCTGCACTAAAATAGTATGTAAAGATTTTGGACTCCTTTGGAAGAAAAATGCCCTATAAATGTGAATTATTATTAACAATACAGAGTACAGCAACCAACGTGACACATCTTAGGGCAAATATATAGATGTAAGTGGTTGTGACAGCAGAGCATCTGTGGCTCAGCAATGCAGAGCCTAACTATTAGGGTCTCTCTTCTTCGTGTCTGTTGAAGTTGAACTCTTGTGCTTTGGCAATGTCTACGTATTAGTGGGCAAGTAGAAGTTTGCATCTCCTCATCCTCTTCCCCAAGATTCTCATTTATATGTGGTAGCTGGCTTGTACTGAACAGTGAAGTCAGCAAATGAGGCAAGCTCTCTTGAAATGATTGGAAATACTTATACAGCCATGCCCCTTCAATATAAAATACATTATTATCTTTCTTACACGTGCCAGGACTCTAGCTCCGCATGTCATTTAATTCTACCTTTGTGGGTAAGTGTTCATACGCATATACTGTGTATTTTCCCTAAAGAATTATATCAATTCCACCTCTGCAGACACTGTCAAGAGTGATTCTAATGCAGAACAAATTTAAGCAGAACCAGTTTATTGTACATCTCATGCGTTGTCAGTTGGTTGCTGACTCTTGGCTCTGTTTATATCGAGATGCCAATGTGGGCCTCACTTCTGCAAGGTATTTAAGCACATACATATCTTTAAGCATGTGATTTGTCTCCTTGCTCAGAGAAAATATAAAGCATATGGATTAAACACTTACAAAGACAGAATTAAGTGATAAACATCATTAACACATGAGACGTGGTTGCCTGTGATAGCAGGGGACTGGACTCAATGCCCCGGGAGGTCCCTTCAAATCCTATGTTCTTTTCTTCTTGTGGGTATGTGAAATCTGGATATGCTTTCCCTGTGTGTTAATCTCATTGTCCTCACAGTGCATGTTCACTGATTTCAGTGGCGTAAACAGCTTTCTCAGCTGGGGCCATAGTCATAAACACCACAGTAATAGAATGCCTCAAACTCATTAATGAATTTACCCACACAGCATCCCGGTGAGATAGGGAAGTATTCCCCCTTTTACAGATGGGGAAGTGGGGTACAGAGAGGTTAAATGATTTGTCCAGGATCACTCAGTAAATCCATGGCAGAACCAAGAATGGAACTCAGCCTTTTTGTGTCCTCATACCTTAACCACAAGGCCATTCTTTTTTCTTTGTTAGCTTGCCTCATTTATTATTTGTTGTTGAGTTTGTGCCATTGCTTTTCCTGGCTGAGTTTTTCCAACATTGGAGAAGACATATAGGGAAGAGTCTCTTTTTAAACATATATTATCTGTCACCAGGTTTCCTGAAGAGCGTTTTCAGTGTCTAATTTCAACATATATTTCCACACAAAAAGTTTGTCTCTGTCTCTTCCACCAACATAAGTTGGTCCAATAAAAGACACTGTCTCACACATCTTATCTCTTTCAACACCTAAAGAAACCATCTCACTATCCAATCTGTATTTTATCAGCCAGGATTGTGCACAGATACTGTCTGTCTTTTTTTCACTTTTTGAGTATTTCTGAGTACATAGTTATCAGCAGGTATCAAATGCAAAGAAACATGTAGCCTCAAAGAGGAGTATGCAGAATAGGAGAGATCACTTGCACTGTTGTGCTTCTGCCCATTTAAACCCACCACCCTTGTCACTTATAATTTAATCAGATAAGTCAAACAAATTCTGAGTGGTCATGGTGCCACACATGTGAAGATGTGGATGTGAGCATAAGAAAAGAACGGACCATCATAACGTTTTTGGGCAACGAACCTGGTTGTTTAAATCACCTTATCTTGTATATCTAATGCAGCTATATTATACTCATCATTGTAGTATACTTTAATTCAAATAAACTATGATGGAACTGATGAGCACCTGAAAGTAACTTTCAAAAAACAGAAACTCTGCCTTTTAAAAGTAACATGACCAAATCTTGGCTCCTGGCCATGATCTCTTTGTAGCATTCTGGGTAGCTGAGAAATCCTCTTAGCTGGTGCTGTGTCACTTGCTTTGTCCTACAGATGGATGTAGGGGCATTGGTGGGTGTAATCTTCCACATTCCCCATCAGTGGAGCGGTTCCCAGGAAACTGATCTAGTTGATATAACTTCCTCATAGCCACCTTTTTTTTTTTTTTACCCATTCCATGTTCTGCATTAGTGTGGTTCAACTGGACCCAGGGATTTGGTCTGCACTGTACAAGTAAATAATGAAGTGCTATACATGTCAGTAAAAGGTTGGCTTTAAAACAGAGAATACATTAAGAATGTCCTACTTTGTAGCTAGACTGCTATTACAGAGTTCTTTATATTGTGTGCTTTGGATATTCTGCTTTCAAAATTGTCCTTTATACATCTTTGCACTTTTATAGGTATTTGTGAAATCCATTCAAGGCTTTAAAAGTTGTTTTCTCTTGTAAATTAGTGAAGGAAGGAATATCTTTTCTGCCAGTGTTTTCCCACTTCACTGTCTCTCCTTCCATTGGCATATGTGTGTGCCAACACGGAGAGTTTGCACCTTCCACATTGGAGATGTGATTAGACTTTTGTAAATAAGAAGGATTTTTTTAGAACGGCATGGTTATCAACATTCTAGCTTCAGAAATTGTGACATATGGAGAAATGAGCAGATGTCAAACAGCAGAGAGGTGGCATCCCCTTGACATCTAGAGATTGCCAAATCTAAGGGTATTTTTAGGCCCAATCTCCTGTTTTCCCATTTCTTCTTCCTAACATGAGATTACAAATCTCCCTGAATTGTATTGCTCTTTTTCCCCACCTGTTCGCTGTTTTCTTTCTTAGCTGATGCTATCTTTCTTGTCACTCCCTAAACGTGTTTACTTTAGTATTATTATCGTTATTAAATAATATTTACTGTTTATATTGTGGTAGCACCCATGAGGCCTAATCAGAATCAGGGGCTAGTTGTGCTAGATACTGAACAAACATAAAAATAGACACAATTCATGTCCTGAAGACTTTACAATCTAGGAGGAGGAGCAACACAAGGATTGAGGGAGAGTCAGATGATGAAGTGTTCCCAATTTTCATACATATTTGCACTGTTTATTTTATTTTTGTTGTAATATACAGTAATTAAATATTGGCTTTCCCCAACTGTCCCTCAGCCTAATCATTTAGCACTGGATATTGTGGCAGAAGTGGGCCTTGAGAAGGGATTGGAAAATAAGAGCATGTAGCACATTTTACACAAATGCTTATTCAGATTTTCTTTTAAGGGGACCTCGCAGCTTTCCCCAAAAAGATGCATGCACAGATGTTTGTTCAGGTTCTACATGCAATACAGGATCTCTTATGCTAACCACTGCAACATCTCCCAACTGCAAGTGTCTTATGTTAAGTTATCTTAGAAGGGAACAAGATGAAAGTGCTTTTCCCTGAAATTAAGATGTTTGGCAGTCATGGGATGAGCAAGTGCATGCATAAAACTTCTCATCTATAGGGAAATGGTGCATGTATACCTTGGGTACTATAGATTTGGTGGAAATGTTAAATAGATTTTATGGTGTCAAGCCTTTAAGCTTAATTGAGGGGTATTCTCAGTAGTTTTTTAACTTCACTTAGGGCTTGTCTATACTACAGAGGCTATGCCGGCATAGCTACATGCCAACATAACCCCAAAGGGTAGATGCATCCTACATCAATGGAAGGGGTTTTTCCATTCTTTAGGAACATCGCCTCCCTGAAAGATAGTAGCTTTGTCTTCGGTCGACATAGCTGCATCTACACTGGGGGTGAGGTTGGCATAGTGACATTGGTCAGAAGTGTGCTTTCTTTTTCACACCCTTGACCATAATAGCTATATTGACCTAACTGATAAGTGTACGCCAAGCCTTAGATCAGTGTGCTCTTATATACATTTCTAACACGGCTTTAAAATGGCTGGTACATCAAATGACTGTGAAAGAAATCATAGATCTCTATGGCAGGTGGCTTTGCTAAATATAGTTGTTTAGCAAATTGCTCACTGAATTGCTCACTGTTTGAATTGCTCACTGTTTTTCTCCTGCAAGTTTGCTGGAACAATAATTTTCCTTTTTGAATAAGAAACATATTCCACATCATCTCTGCTGGGCATCAAAACTACAGATTAATTAGAAGCCAGTCAAGCAATCTATTTAGGAATTAATTACCTAGCATATAACCGAACTAACACTTTCAAGTTAGGTAAAGAAAATGCTAATGTGATTCATATTCAGCAACATTATTTCTGATGTGGAAGATGTCTTGATGGATTTGTGTGATCTTGTTAAACTGTATTTAAGATTCTTATAGTCAATGCATTATTTTTGAAAGCATACTACATTTAGTGATGGCTGTATAATAGCAATCATAAGAGAGTGTTTTGGATGAAAATATGGGGTAATTAATCAAGCAAGTTAATCATTGTGGAATTTAATGGTGCTTTAAACCACTATTAAAAATGCAAATTCTGCCACATCATTAGAGCCAAGGTTCAAATTCTCTTTACCAAAGCTGCAAAAGAAGGGAGAGAATGACACATGATTAAAGAAAGAGGATTTGTTTGATAAATAAGTGGTGTTAAAACAAAATGTTAAAAAAAAACTACCTTGCCTCCCTCCCTCCTGCCCCCACACACAGATACACCATTTTTTGGAGTAAAAAGTAAACTGATCAGAATAGTACAATTTGAATAAATATTCAGAATAAAATTGGAGGTTTTCAAACTGGTCTGCAAAGCTGGTTGGTCACATGGTGCTGTCTCTACTACTTGTTTCCAGCTGCTAAATTGCATGAATAAACTGTCAAAAATATATTAAACTTTCCCCAGTATAACTTTTTCACATAAGTAATTGCTGTTGTTGCCACAAAGATGTTCTTCAATGTAATTCAAGTTCTTCTTCAAAGGGGCTTGGCAATCCCCCCCCCCATGCATGTCACCTAGTTTCTTCAAGTTCCAGGTGTAATCCAGACTCTCTTGTGCTAACCACTGTAACATCTCCTAACTGCAAGTGTTTTATAGCAAGATAATAACTGCAATCACAATAGGGCTGAGAGTGGATGTGATCCACAAGACAATTCCTGTATTGAGAAGTGGTCCATGCTGTGAAAAAATTTGAGAACCTCCTCACATAAAGCTCTTGGCCAATACCTTGTCCATACTAGAAATGTGCACCAGTTTAACTAAACTGAGCTAAGAATTTATTTAATTAAACTACGGCAGTCACCTACTAATCTAATATAATTCAGAATAAGCAAGGCTTAATGTGTCTACATTGTGAGATTGCACTGTTTAGCTAGATGGATTTTTAAACTGATGTAGTTAAACCCCTTCACTTTTCTAGTTTAGAAAAGGCCTGAAATAAAGGGGAACCAATTCTGATCGCAATCAACTTACCCCCTATAACTCTGATGTAGTTACTCCTGGTTTACGTCAGTGTAAGTGAGATCAGAATCAGGCATAGGGATTTTGCAAATAGAAAGCCCCATTGTTAGAATAATTTGAAAATGAGCTACTGAAAGCATTGCAAAATTTACCATAAGGGGCAATTATGCAATGGCAGGGGATGGACCAAAACTGTTTCAAAAGGTTTTTTTAATTTGATTTTTATGATCCTATTTAAAAGAAGAGGGGAAAAGATGCCAATTATTTGAAAATTTTTACTGCAAACATTTAGGAAGCATAGCCTAAAAAGAAGATAGATTTGTGTCAGAAAGAGGTAAATGCCTTCTCCTTTGCGCATTTCATTCCTTTTTTTAATAGCTGTTTTTAATAGACAATTTTCCAAATATATGCTACAGTTCAAAGTAAAATAAGTCTCAGAAGCAATATTTCTGCCATCCTGTCATTGCTGCTTCAGCTTTCAGGATCTCAGTGTGTAACTATATGAGTAAAAAAATGAACAGTTTTAAAATGTTTTTAATAGTGTCTGAGTTTTTACTTGTCACCAATTACCAAATAATGATTCCTTGCATACATATTTTATTTATGCAGCTTTGTCCTAAAGTACTCAAGGAGGATATTGTTGGTTTTATTTTTCTGACCATTTTTCTTTTGAAATCATATTTTATGGAAATACTGTTTTTATAATTTCTCCTTTTAAATTGTATTCACTTGACATTACAGCATATTACATGTAAACATACTTCAGCATTTTTCAAGTGAATATAGAATATTCTGTTACTGGTTTTGTCATCTTACAATACATTATAAATCAACCTAAAACAATTTAGGGCCTGATTTTGATCCCATTTGTAGATTCCTGGTGTGGAAGGTCTCCAGTGAAGTCAGTGTAGTTAAACTGGTGTAGATTCAGTGTCAAGGAGATCAGAATCAAGCCCTATTTCTTTGAGTTTATGTATCTTTTCCATTTCAGGTTCTTATCCTGTGATATGCTGATCAAATTCTAGGAGATACTGAGAGCCCAGAACTCTCATTGACTTCAGTGGGAGAGGATTGGAACTTTAGGAGCTAAATTCTGGACTCATGTACAGCCCATTTGCAATCCCATTGATTTAAATGCGGTTGCATGGGATTTAAGTCAGTGGACAATTTAGTTCTAGGTTTATAAATAAGGACAAAATACTTTACGTCAGAAGATACGTATGACTAGGATAGAGAAGTTATTTTTCCAGAAGGATAATTGGGCTCTGAAGTACACTTAACAATCACCCTTACATTTCTGCCTCTACCATGCTTTTATGTTCTGACTAGTGTTTGCCTCTGTGGCCTTGGCTTCAGTGTGATTGATTTCTGTAATTTCTAATGAAGTACAATGAACTGTGGTGGCAATTGAATTCCTCTGAATGTTGCTCAGGACTATGGGGTGGGTGGGGCGTGTGTGTGTGTGTGTGTGTGTGTGCGTGTGAGAGAGAGAGAGAGAGCGCCCAGGGGTGGCTCTATGTATTTTGCCGCCCCAAGCATGGCAGTCAGGCGGCTTTTGGTGGCACGTCTGCGGGAGGTCCGCTGGTAACGCGGATTCGGCGTCCCCACTGCCGAATTGCTGCCGAAACCGCGGGACCAGTGGACCTCCCGCAGGCATGCCGCTGAAGTTAGCCTGACTGCTGCCCAGGGGCGGCTCCAGACCCCACCACGCCAAGCGCGTGCTTGGGGCAGCAAGCTGCGGGGGGCGCTCTGCCGGCGCCGCGAGGGCGGCAGGCAGGCTGCCTCCGGCTGTTTGCCTATGAAGGGTCTGCTGGTCCCGTGGCTTCGGTGGACCTCCTGCAGGCGTACCTGTGGAGGGTCCGCCGGTCCTACGGCTTCGGAGGACCTCCCGCAGGCACGCCTGCAGCAGGTCCGCTGAAGCTGCAGGACCAGCGGACCCTCCGCAGGCAAACCACCGGAGGCAGCTTGCCTGGCATGCTTGGGGTGGCAAAATCCCTAGAGCCGCCCCTGCTGCTGCCCTCATGGTGACCGACAGGCCACCCCCCGTGGCTTGCTGCCCCAGGCACGCGCTTGGTGCACTGGTGCCTGGAGCCACTGCTGTGTGTGAGAGAGAGGGGTGTTTATAGTTGATATGGTACATTTATTGCTGTCAATTTAAATGCTCTACTTTGATACCAATTTTTCATTAGGAACCAGCTTATCAAGTGGTACTGATATTGTCAACTAACTGTATGAAAGGGTAAACAATGGAATACCCTTATTTTACTGTATGTTTTAATTTCATAAAAGTAAACCCAAAGCCTCTTATGCTGATTTTCTGGATTTTTTTTTATTTTTGATTGGATGTAGAGATGTGTCTGATGCAAAAACCTGGATGTGAACATTCCCTCTCAGTAATTTTTCAAGGGTCAAGAATCAGAACCCTGGACTAGATCCATAAAATGACTTAGGTTCCTAAGTCCAACATTTAGGTGCTACTGAGATCCTCAAAACCCCTGCTGAGCTTCTGCCTAATTCTATAGACGCCTGAATTTCCCACAGGAATGTCCCAAGGTTTCTGCCAGTGAGCATGGACACAGCTGCCTTGGTCTGGGTGCCCAGGCTCCTATCTCTCACATAAGCACTTGTGGGATTCTCAAACTAGGCATTTCTTGTGGATCCTGATCCAATAGGTGTTCCCAAAGCATTCCTAAACCCACACAGAATGAAAGCAGGAAGAGGTGGGGGTGCTTCCCTCCTCCATCCCCCCCCAATAACTTTAGCCTGGTGCTTAGAGCCCTCACCTGGGGTGTGAAAGATGGGGTTCAGTCCCCTCGTATACCTGACTTGGAACAGGGATTTGAATTTGGGTCTCCACCCTCCTAGGAAAAATGCCTTAAGCACTGAAATATGAAGTATTCTGGGGCAGGTCTCTCTTGATCTCTTCTGTTGAAGTTGTTCCACTGGTTATAATAATTAAATATTCTCCCATGGGAGTTCCCTAACCTTTGGGCTATAAAGTCATTTTCTCTCTGGCCCTTTGTGGATATAGCCCCCAGATCTGATCCTTATTGATGGACTCTATCTGCAGACTACATCAAAACTCTGGATCTGAAAATTCCTGAGCTACCTTTGAGATGGTGGGCGAAATTCAAAATCCAGATTCTAACTTTTCAGTTCTTACTCCTCTTTACAATAACATAACTTTGTCTTGGAAATTAAACAACAAAGCAAAAAATAATCAATCACTCAGCAGTATAAATTAAGACAAATGTAACAATCCACTGAGTGTACAGCATTCAGTTTATAGGGGGAGGTGATAAGCATCTGACAGAATAAGACCACAGAGCCTCTGTCTGTTTTAACTGATTTGATTTTGATCTGATTTAACAAATTGGATTTTTGCATTTAATTAACATCTTAATTGGTCATTAGAATAAATAAATCACATTTCTGGGAGGTTTAATTCATATCAAATGGAAATTTGGCAAATCAGTCTGTAGTCCAGATGCATTTGTCTTTTGATTGTTGAGGGGGATGTTAAACAGAAATGGCTTAAATTGCCTTTCATTTTATAGATCTAGAGAATAAAACAAAGATGTTTGGTTTCACATGCTCATTACACTGGAGCTAAAAAGGCGTTTGGAGTGTAAACAAAGTTATTTTACAGTTATGCTACTTAGTCCACAGTCTGTTGCTACTTTTTGTTGCAAAATTTTGTAAGTATCCAAGATACTAATCTCTGAAAGTTGGTTTCTTTTTGTGCTCAGGAAGTATAAAAAAGGAATATATACACCTAGAATTATAAATACTAACAGATATGCTTATCTCTTGCAGTTTTCTGTGTTACAAATACTGTGTATTGAATAAGTTTCCTAGGTCCTATGATCCATGAGTTGTATGTTTAAAACATGGCAGTTCTGTATACAGACTGAGGACCAAATATGGCCATGAATAGACGTACTTTTGGCTTTGTATCATTTATGATGATTATTTGGTGTCCAGCACCATCTGGGCAATTTACAGGTTTAAATTGAGATATTCACAGTTTCACAGAAGGAGATCAAACACCATGCTCGTGCTGCATGTGATTGTATCAAAGAGCTAGAAAACTAGAATATAATCAGTTGTGATGGTCTGTGCAAAGATAAACATTTTGCTGGTCTTACTAAAGTTGGAGAATTTATGCTTAATCATATTTCCTCAGGGAGAGAGTTCCAGCTGTGTGGGCATATTACTAAGCAAGCATTGCTGTCAACACATCAGTCAGGTCCTGGTCCATCATGCAACATAATTGCCCTGATCAGTCAGATGAAGAGTTCTCTGGTGAGGGGAATACCTGGTTGGCATAGAGCCAGTTATACTGTACATAGGAGATGAATTAAGGGAGTGGCATGGGAGAAGAGAAGACTCAGCTGCATCACAGCCATCTCCTGCTGGCCTTATGGCCTTGAGGGACTGTTACCAGCCATTGCAAGTAAAAGTGGATATGAGAGTGCTCCAGCTTTTGGCGGGGGTGCGGGGTAGGGGGAGGCTGAATCAGTCCCTAGCAAGTGGATCAGTTGATGCTTTCAGAAAGGGAAAAAAATACAAATAAAAATACAAACTACTTCAATATTCTGTGTATTCTTGTTTTTCTCTTTTGCCTTCTTGTTCTGGACTTGATAGGCTTTCTGAATACTAGATATTATAGCCAGTACCATAATTGCAATAATGCATGCCTGATTCTGCTGTCACACCCATTTTACAGCAGAGTAATTCCATTGATTTCAATACAATTTTCATGGGTTTAAGTGACAAGACAATCAGGCTCTGAGCCGGTATTCTATCTGTGCATTAGACAGAGACTGATTGTTCATTTCATATGTCACTTGCAGAACATCAGCTGCAGTGATGGCAAAGAGTTCACATAATACTAACACTTTATAAACAAGGAGAATGATTGTGGTGGTAGTGGTGGTGTTTCTATGCCCAATTTGTGTATAAACCCCTACTGCAGTTTAAATTGCTGTACTGAGATCTAAGTCATTTATCTCCTTAATATAAAGTAAAGAGAAAATTATATACACACTTAGCACCAAATTATGGTTGGCTGCTGCATGAAGAAGCGCATTAGATAACTTGCAGCCACTAAAAGCAGCACAGATTGGAGGAGCAAATTCTAGTTCCTCTACAAAACCTGTGCAGAGACTACTTTTCAGACCTTTTACAGCAAGAGCTACGAAGGGCATTCTAGTACACAGGTTATTCCTAATCTGGGCAAGAATAGTCTACAGTGAGGGGGGGAGGAGGCAGTTGTTTGTGGTTTGGACACCTATTAACACAGCCTTAACGTGCACCTGTTTTGGTAGCTAAGAATAACATTTTTGGAAGTTGGCACTACACATACATAGTACAGCCCCATGGCTTGCCACCTACGATGCATTTGGATATAATAGTTTCTCTGTGGATTGATGAGGAATGAAATGGCCAGTTCTGCTTTTATGATATGCAATTCCAAGGCCGAGGGGGGCGGGGGGAATCCAATATTGGAGGAATGGGACATTTCTTATGGTTTGTCAGAAGTATATAGCCCCAGCAGTTCTATATTATAACCTTAAATTGAAAAAAAAAATCTAGGTAAACAAGAGGCAAAGTGAGCACAGCCACTATTGACACTGAATTGTGCCTGTTAAATAGTTTGTCACACTGCCTGGAAGAGGACACGTCTAAGAGCGCCAATCTCAGGTCAGAATTCAGGGCATATACCCCAGACTGATGGTGTACTCTATCACAAGATTTCAGCAAATCAGTTAACAAATGTGTGCTTCCAAAATACTGTACTAATTATTATGGAGCCACAGTCAGTCACCTTCAGGCCCTCATGCACCACGCAGACAAACCAGACTTCTGTGATAAATGAATATTAAAAACCAGAAATCCCATATATTAGGTTTTTCCAGTTCCAAAGAACTGGACACTCACCCCAGATCACTATGTACTTCTGGATCTCACCCCAAAACCACATGGGTAGCCAGTCCTTTAGTAAACTAAACTAAAGGTTTATTAATATAATAAAGAGAGTTATTAAATGGTTAAAATTAATCATGTACATTACAGTTGATTTCAGAATTTGCGGTACGTCTCTCTGGATCACCCAAAAGACTGGGGGAACCTGTCCATTGTTCAAAGTTTCCCTTTGTTAGAAATCATTATCCAGAGATCTGGAGCAGGAAAGGAGCTCTCAGTCTCCATTTATATCCTCAGCCCATGTGCATGGAAAGTTACTGTCACAAACATGGAGTCAGGGTTCACATGTTCTCCATGCCTTGCTGAGTCAGCAGGCCTCCATTGTCCATATGCTTTCTGTGTGGTCATCATGAGGAGCCCACTGGAAGAGTTGATTCTTCTTAATGGCCCATCAACCATGCCTGGCTGGTCTTGATGTAAATCTGCCTTTTGGGTGTTACAAACACAGAACAAAGATTCATAACTTCATATACAATGATAATACACACATATAAATTGGATAACATTGTTCAACAGATTACAACTTTTCCAATGATCCCTTACAAGAGATACTTTGTATAAGATTTATCACAAACATGGAACAGTAGTGATACATCAGTGGTTGCAATAGTGTTGAAACCATAGTGTGAACATGGTCATCTTTCTTTTTATATTGCATCACATAGGGTTCTAGCACAAGGTGAACAATAAAATAAATGAGTGGATCATGTATTTCCAAATTAGTATGTTCATGGTTGTGCATATGTAACTACGTCGCTGGCCCTGGGAATCATGCCCTGAAAGGTGAATATACCTCAGTACCATCATAGCTTGAGAAAAAATTCTCAAATGTTTTCTAGATCACTTTCCCAAAACAGTGTGCGTCACTCTGAGAGGAGTTTGCATAACAACTATATAGGTAACTAATACATGCTGTAGGTGGATAAATTATACAGTAGGTAAAATATATAGTAATATTTTTAGCAAGTTTGCAAGTATAGACAATTGCACATTTTTAGGATGGAAGGATGAGAATTATACTAGTAGGTTTAATTATGTGTATGTCTTATGAGCTATGTTGATGTCATAATTTGTTCTTACAGCATAACCACATTACTGCTTTATCTCGCTCTCTTTTTACATCACCAGAAGAAATCAATGGGAATTAGTCCTAATTTGTGGAGTCCTTTTATGCATTAATTATTTAGTCACTTTGGATTGGTTTATCTATTAGCGCTTTCCATTGGTCTTGCCAAAATTAGTAAATTTTATGGTGGAAGTTTTGATGCTTGTTATATGTAATTATTTTTAATGTAAAATGGATTCATTGAAGTTAATTATCTGATTTCCTTTTACATAGTAGTTGAGTGGTAGGTAATTTCAGAAATATAGGCATACTGCTGGTAGGTGTATTTGTTGCAGTTGTTCAAATGATATTGGTATTCCATCATTGCGTATATTAGCCAGAGACTCCTTCCCAACTCATATGGTCTCATATTTATCTTCACTGCTTATTTTGAAACACTGATTTCCCAGTGTATTACCAGGATGGGTGTCTTTAAAATCAATATACAAATATGTGATTGGAGGTCTTTGGGCAAATGTTTGGAATAGTTTGTTTCTCTCCATGTCTTTTGTGAGCCTGATTCTCTTCTTACACTGGTTTCACATCTGTATAATTCTACTGACTTCATTATTACCTATTATTTCTGTTATGATAATTTCCCACGGTCACTGTCCATGCACACGCCAGAAGAAACAGGATAAAATCCTTGCCTCAGGGAGGTCAACAGCAATATTCCCACTGACTTCATGTGTCACAGGATTTCACCCGCAGTCCCTGCACCAAAGAGAACATGATCTAATGGAGTTAATCCTCTCAGTTCAAAGCTGCCTTAAAACGTGCAGACATGGCCAACGGAAAATTGCCCCCGTGTAGGGCAATCCTTTAACACTATAGTGCTGCCAACATCACTCCAGATTTCTGTTGGCAAGGAACATGTCTGGGGAAAAGGAAGCATGGCCCTGGCCACGACTCCTATACCAGCATATCATCAGCTCCTGGAATGGTCCCTGGGGACTGTTGGCAGCTGGCACCTTAAGGTTGGTCTTATTTGTCTTGGTAGATCAACCCAGTGCTGAGTTAGGATCATGGGACCACAAAGGTGACTTATGGGCACTTCCCACCCCCGTCTGATCTTCTGCCAAGCACAGCTTGATCAGAGCAGAGAATCTGGCCTCAAATATGTTTTTTTTTTAAATTCTCTGTGTTGTTTAGTGATAATCTTACAGAATTAAAACTTACAGAATTAAAAACCACCAACTCCCAAACCTATGATTTAGTTTCCCATGTAGGCCATTTATTATTTTGCTATGCTCTCAGCTTGGATGGTTAAACTAGTCTAATCATTTCCTAGTCAGTTTCACTCCAGTTCTCATGGACTGGGACTACCATAATGATACAATGCTGAAGTTTTTAAGAGTTTTATGCAAACCATGGAAATATTCCTAGAAATGAGGCACTTTTATGTAGTATAGTCCTCAAAATTTGCCTTTCTCATGTATTAGGGCTGTCAAGCAATTAAAAAAATTAATAGTGATTAATTGCATGATTAAAGAAATTTATCGCGCTCTTAAACAATAATAGAATACCATTTATTTAAATATTTTTGGATATTTTCTACATTTTCAAGTATATAGATTTCAATTACAATACAGAATATAAGGTGTACAGTGCTCACTTTATACTTATTTTTATTACAAAAATGTTCACAGTAAAAAGAGAAGAAATAGTATTTTTCAGTTCATCTACTACAAGTACTGTGGTGCAATCTCTTTATCATGAAAGTTGATCTTACAAATGTAGAATTGTATACCAAAAAACCCCATTGTTTTATACACCTAGGTCACAGAGCCACTCCTTCCTCCTCTGCCCCAAATCCTAAAATTTGGGCCTAAATTGGTACTGTGGTTGGAAGAGAAAGTTTGTAGTCACTGTACAGTTGTGTTTACCTGTTTAACCATAACCCAACAAGGAAGCTACCCATCTTCCCTCTGCTCCTGGTTCTTGTCTATTCTCCTCTTGGATCTAGCAGGAAGCATGCATTAGGAGGTCATGCCAGACTTGAAGAGACTTTGGGAGGGAGTCTGGAGAGGCTGCCTGGGAGGTGAATGTAGATGGACAGAAATCATGAGGCTCTCTATTCTGGGAGGCAAGTGCCATCTTCTGCCTCTTGGTGGGGAAGAAAGTGTAGGGAAGCTGGGAAGGAGCAAGCGTGGGGAGAGAAATGTAAATGCTGCAGGAGAAGAAAAGTGACATGGGATCTGAATAAACTCATCGTAGTAATCTAAGGCTGAATATGCTCAACCTTAGAGGTCTAAAAGTTAAGCCACTGTACAGTATTAAAGCCTTGTGGTTCACCTGTAATATCTAAACTATTTTTATTTTCTACGTCCTTTTCTGATTTCACTTAGACTGGTGTAAATTAGGAGCAATGACCCTAAAGTAAGTGGAGTTATACTGGTGTAAAAGGCAAACCAGGCTCTAAGTGTGTGCACATGGGGATTTTTTACTGGTACTTTTGTAACTGTAGTATCTGAGTGCCAGACAATGTGTTTATCCTCAGTCCAACATGCCAGAAAAGTATTATCCCTGTTTTACGAGAGGGAACTGAGGCACAGAGAGACTAAATGACTTGCCCAATCTCACACAGATAGTCTGTGATGGAGCAGGGAATTGAATGTAGTTCTACTGAGCCTCAGGCCACTGCCCTGATTACTGTACCATTGTTCCTCTCTGGTTTTGTTTAGGTCCTCTTTTATAATCCATTAGCTGAGCAACTAGAGTAATGATTATAGGTTTAGCCTAGTTTCAGCATGGTAATCTGCTCAGAGTAGAAACACCAGAAGCACATAAAATACAGGAGATTCACACTGCTTAATAGTTTCCTTTTAGTCAGGATTGTTGGTGTTTAATGGGTCAAACAACAATTGAGAAAGCATAAGAGCTGAATGAACCACCCTCCATTTTCTGATGCTGAGAACAGTGACAGTGTAGGGAAAGCTGTATTGCTGATGGCTGACATGCTCTTTCCTTGGCCCGCAGTCTTCAATTTCCAGAGTGCATATGCCGTATCCATGAATACAAATATTGCCTTACCTCAAAAAAGGTGCTGATGTTTTTAGAATAGCCAGACAATAAAAAATGTTATATTATTATTTTCTTTCCTATGCAGGGTGCTTTGAGTGCTGCATCAAGTGCTTGGGGGGTATTCCCTATGCCTCACTGATTGCCACCATCCTGCTCTATGCTGGGGTCGCACTCTTCTGTGGCTGTGGACATGAAGCACTCTCGGGAACTGTCAACATCCTGCAAACCTACTTTGAGATGGCAAGAGCTGCCGGGGACATTATTGATGTCTTTACCATGTAAGCATTGTTCAACCTTTTGAGACTCTGTTTTTAGGTGGCTGAAAATTAAGAAAAGGGAGAAAAATTAGATTGATGAATGTATGCTTCAATAAAAAGCACAGATCGTATAACCCAAGTACATGCAATAGTGTAAGATAAGCACAGTAAATTGTAATTCTAATAATGCTAATGTCTTTCCTTTCTACAAGTAATTTTTAATAAACTTTTGAATCTAGTAGTAATTTTTAGCTATTGATTACTAAATAATTGATGTAATTTTTAGTATTTAATATATTTTGTGATCTTTATGGATGTTCCCATATTTATAATTTTTATTAAATGGATTAAGTAATTACAATGCATTATGTAATGTATATAATATTCATTCATTGTTAGTGATCCACTGTAAACATCAGTCATAGCTTTGCTTTGCATAAGTAATTAACTTTGATACTTAGCAAACACATTCCCATATGATTACAAATAATTTAGAAAAATGGTAATCATTACGAAAAGGCAAATGTTCTAGCAAAGATGGAAGAGGGATGGGAAAGCTATACTCCTGCAATAGCGGGGGGCACAACCACACAAGCCAAACAATGGTGAGGACTTCACATTTGCCAACCATTCAAAACTCATGAGTCTATCCCCCCAAAATCATATGACTGTTGACTTAAAAATCATCAGACTTTGTTTTTTAAATCATCAATGTTGGGTTCTTTTTATTTGCCTTTTTGTTTTTGAGCTGAGATTCTCATGTACTAACACAACTCCAGGAGCTGGGGCTTTAAGAAAACCCCCAAATGTCATGAGACTTACAATAAAATCACAAGAGTTGACAACACTGGACTCCACAGGTCTAGAAGACAGGGAATGAACGAGAGTTCGGGAGTAGCTGCTTGACAAGGTATGCTCCCTTCTCCAACCTGGGGAAATTTCCTTGGAAAAACTTACAGACTTGAATGTTAAGTTTCAGAGGGGTAGCCATGTTAGTCTGGATCTGTAAAAGCAGCAAAGAGTCCTGTGGCACCTTATAGGCTGACAGACGTTTTGGAGCATGAGCTTTCGTCCGACAAAGTGGGTATTCACCCACGAAAGCTCATGCTCCAAAACATCTGTTAGCCTATAAGGTGCCACAGGACTCTTTGCTGCTTTTACAGACTTGAATGTTGTTCATTGCAGCATCAACTTTCCTCTGTGCCATTTTGCAAACTAGTTGCAAGGTGGAAGGGTCCCATAGCTCGGGCTCCAGCCCGAGCCTGGAACTCTACACAGCAATGAAATAGCCCCGCAACCCGAGCGCCCCAAGCCTGAGTCGGCTGGCACAGGCCAGCTGTGGGTTTTTCTTTTCTGTGTAGATGTACCCTCAGAGCCTGCATCAACTGGCATGGGCTCTATGCTAAAAGTAGCATAGTAGACTTTCCCGCTCAGATTTGAGACTGGGCTGTGAAACCTGGTGAGGGGAGTGGGTCTCAGAGCCCAGGCCCCAGCCTGAGCAGAAACATCTACACGGCTACTTTTAGCTCTGTAGCACAAGCCCCAGGAGCCCGAGTCACTTAACCCTTACTCTGAGACTCCCTGCTGCCAGGTGTTTTCACAGCGTATATGTACCCTAATCTTAATCAAATCTTAATAAAATGACACATCTTAGTGGTGGTTCTTCTGTTCCTCCCTTCCTTGTATAGAAAACACCCCCTTCTCAGGAATTTGAAAGCAAGTTCTGATGCATATGGGCCTAGCCAAAGCTGAGGGACCCTACTTTTCATTATGGGGAGCATCATAGCTTCTCTGTGGGGGCTCAGGGAGGGACAAAGTGATTTCCCCACAACAGGGAAAGTGACAGTGACACGAAAGGCAGTGACAGAGCTGGAAATAGAATCCAGATCTCCTGGCTATCACAGTCCTGTCCTATCACCACCCTGCCTTACTGTGCAAGGATTTTCTTCATAGGCACTGACAATATTGCTTGTCGGATTAGTCAGCAAGAGATGTTCATGCAAATCAAGTAAATCACCACTTTGCCATATCCAGATTCCATCACCTTAGTTAGGAGTGAGGGTTCTGAGCTTGTTATCTGATCTCGCTGTTCTGCAGTGTAGTTTATAGTACAGCTGGGAAACATGTGGCTTCTGCTATTTTTTTAATCCCAGCATTTAGAATAATGTGTATAACTTGACTTCACAGCTAAGGTTCAGTGTTATCACTGAATGAAAGATCAGTCATTTTATTAGACTGTAACTTATTTTATTAGTCTCTGGGAACCCATTAGTGCAGAACTGCTGCAAATCAGTGCTCTCAGTTCATAGCTAGTTTTCCAGGTTCCCCTGTCAAAATCTTAAGTGAAAGTATCAGTCAAGGGCCACAGTTCAAATGTAGATAAATCACTGGAAATGATAAAGGAGCTATAAAGCCAAATTTAATTTTTTCTTGAAATCTAATGATTTGGCTTCATCCACGTTTTTTTTTTCAGTCTTACTTAAAAGTACCTGCTTCCTTGGCAGTCCTCTCATTGATCTCATTTTTCTGTATGTTAGATCCAAGATAACTCTTCCTCCATTTCCTAGTGGGACGGGGCCACTACCAGTTTGCGGTCCTTCCCTTTGGCCAGTCCGCCGCGCCCAGGGTATTCACAAAGTGTATGGCGGTAGTGGTGGCCTATCTCAGATGTCAAGGGGTACAAATATTGCCCTACCTCGATGACTGGCTGCTCCCAATCCCAGGTTCAGATCCATGTGGACCTGCTCTTGGCCATGTGTGTCAAACTCGGCCTCCTAGTAAACGAAGCCAAGTCGACATTGGTCCTGGTGCAGCGCATAGAATTCATAGGCGCTCTTCTGGATGCCTCCAAGGCTACAGCCTCCCTTGCCATGGACAGGTTCCTGACCCTGAAGGGGCTTATAGCCTCGGTCACGAAGTTCCCCATTACCACAGCCAGGGTATGCCTACAGCTCTTGGGCCACATGGTGGCGTGCATGTTCATGGTCTGCCATGCCAGGCTTCGGATGAGGCCCCTCCAACTCTGGTTGGCCTCAGAGTTCTCCCAGGCCTGCAACAAACTAGACAAGGTCCTCTCGGTATTGGCAGGGGTGATCGCAACGCTTCAATGGTGGTCCTGCCTGGACAATATGCTCCAGGGAATTCCCTTCTGGGACCTCACCCTGTCACTAGACCTAGTGTCCGACACGGGAGACCTGGGCTGGGGAGCCAACTTAGGGAACTCGCAGACCCAAGGGATGTGGTCGGCCAAGGAGCTGTCTCTTCACATAAACGTCAGGGAGCTCAGGGTGATACGATTAGTCTGCGTGGTGTTCAGCTCGCAGCTGCGCGGCAAGGTGGTCAGATTACTCACGGACAACGCTGCCGCGATGCTTTACATCAACAGGCAAGGCAGAACACGGTCCTTGGCCCTCTGCCTGGAAGCCCTCAACCTCTGGGAGTTTTGTATAGCCCATGACATCTCCCTGAAGGCCTTCCACCTGCCGGGTGTCAACAACACACAGGCCGATTGCCTGAGCAGGGTTTTCTCGTCCCAACACGAGTGGTCGCTCCACTCAGAGGTCACTCACCAGCCCTTCCAAGCATGGGGCTCTCCCCAAGTAGACCTGTTTGTGACCAGGCAGAACTGCCGTTGCCACAGGTTCTGTTCCGGGGGGGAGTGGGGAGGAACGCAGTCTCCTATGCCTTCCTCCTGTCATGGTCAGGCCAACTTCTTTACGCTTTTCCCCCATTTCCCCTCATTGCCAAGGTCCTGGAGAAAGTAAAAATGGACAAAGCACGTGTCTTCCTAATCGCCCCAGCTTGGTCCCGGCAGCATTGGTACTGGACCCTCCTAGGCTTACTCACGGTCCCTCCCTGACTGTTGCCGCTCCGCCAGGACCTCCTCTCCCAGGACCAGGGCCGCCTCCTCCACCCCAATCTGGACGATCTCCGAATGACAGCCTGGCTGATCAATGGCTAAATGCAGAGGAGGAGAGGGTGTTCGGAGGGGGTCAGGCGTGTCCTCCTCGAAAGTAGGAAGCCATCCACATGCCAGACCTACCTGGCAAATGGTCCAGGTTCTCCAGGTGGGCAGGTGAGGGGGGTGTTTCCCCAACATCTGCCCCGCTCCAGCTTGTCCTTGAGTACCTCCTTTCCCTTCGAACTCAAGGCCTGGCCCCATCCTCTGTCAGGGTGCACCTGGCAGCTATTTCGGCATTCCATCCACTGGTTCAGGGCTGCTCGGTTTTCTCCCATGCCATCACCAGGCGTTTCCTCAAAGGGCTAGACCGGTCCTTCCCTTATGCTAGAACGCCCGTCCCTCAGTGGGATCTAAACTTGCTGCTGTCCCTCCTCACAGGGCCCCCGTTCGAACCCCTGGCCACATGCTCGTGGTCTCACCTTTCCTGGAAGGTAGCCTTCCCTGTGGCCATCACATCAGCCTGGCGGGTCTCAGAGCGTAGGGCCCTGACCTGTGACCTCCCCTTATACAATCTTTCACAAAGACAAGGTTCAGCTCCGCCCACACCCTGCATTCCTCCCCAAGGTGGTCTCCGCCTTTCTCGTGAACCAGGACATCTTCGGACTTATCCTCTGCCCTAAGCCGCGTGCTTCTAACGAGAAATGCCACCTCCATACTTTCGATGTGCGCAGGGCTCTGGCCTTTTATCTGGAGCGGACTAAGCCGTTCCGTCGGTGTTCGCAACTCTTTGTTGCCTCGGCAGAGTGCATGAAGGGCCAACCGATCTCCACCCAGAGACTGTCTTGGAGGATCACGTCGTGCATCCGGACATGCTACAACCTAGCAGGGGTTCCCGCACCACCTATCATAAGGGCTCACTCGTCAAGGGCTCAGGCCTCGTTGGCTGCCTTTGTGGTCCATGTCCCTATCCCCATCCCTATCTGTAGGGCCACATCCTGGTCCTCAGGACACACGTTCACGTCGCACTATGCGATCGTCTCCCATGCCAGGGATGACGCTGTTTTCGGTAGGGCTGTGCTTAAGCTAGGGGATTCATAAACTCCTACCCACCTCCATCACACAGAGCTTGTAATCACCTACTGTGGAATACACATGAGCAAGCACTCGAAGAAGAAAGGACAGTTACCTATTCCGTAACTGGCATTCTTCAAAATGTGTTGCTCATGTCTATTCCACATCCCGCCCTCCTTCCTCACTGTCAGAGTTGGTCAGGCAAGAAGGAACTGAGGGGGGGGGGCGCTCAGCGCTTCTTATAGTGCGCCATAGTGGCACCACTCCAGTGGTCACAGCAGCGCTCCCCCTATGGGTACTGCTGAGGGAAAAACTTCCGGCACCGTTAGATGTGGCAAGCACGCACACCTACTGTAGAATAGACATGAGCAACACATCTCGAAGAACGCCAGTTACGGAACAGGTAACTGTCCTTTATTATGCCCTTAAAGGTAATTTTCTAGGAGAGTCAGTGATTGGTGTTTTATCACAACATAGTTCAGCAGGTGGCAGTCCAAAATGCCCTTTGTAAATCATGTTGTCTTGAAAGTCAAGAAAGAAGCAAAATTCTGTAAATAATGAAAATTAATAATTTCTCCCTTTTATGATTTCTTGCCTCTCCGTCAGTGAACTGCCACAATAGATAGACCTTCTGATCACAAGTAAAAAATAGAGAAAAATTATGAGAAAAGCCACCCTAAGTGATCAATTTTTCTCTGTTTTAAGAGGCTTTTTTCCTTAATGCTGCCAGTGATGTGAAATATTTCTGTGTGACCCAGAGTGTGCCCCTCAGTGAAAAATGTACAAAGCGGATTGTGTAATGGAACTCATTGTGTTGAAATGTATTTAATCATGCTTATGGCTTCTCTCTGGTTTATTGACATGTTGGTTTCAGTATGTCATGCAATCTAAAAATCAATCTACATTTGAGAACTGTTCTGTGTGTTTGGTAGATAAAGGTCTTTTTACTGCAGCCACGACTACATTTGTGCAAAACCTTTACAACATAATTTATTGGCCATCCTTTATTTATTATGACCTTTCATTCTTCTCAATGCATTTACAATCTTAGATTATTTTCTATATTAAGTTTTATTTTTTTACAATCATGCAATGCAATTTATGTAGATATAAGCACTCACTGCAATCTAAAAGCAGGAGCTGGCACATACAGAGAAAAGCACACCTTGTGGATAGCACAGACCTGTTCTTGCTAGGCCAGAAACAAAAATGCTAAAGTCTAATAACATTTCTTCTAAGCACCAGGGTTTCTCGTGGAGAACAGTGGCTTGGCAGCCTCATTATCTGATACAATTGCTGTTTGTTGCAGCCTTTGAATAACGGTCCAGATCCATGCAGGTTTTTAATTAACAACTTCCCATAAGAAAAATAATAATCCCATCCCCACCTCTAGAATTATTTAATGTAAAAAAAGATGAAGAGCACAATACTCCAGTACAATGATGGTTTAAAATGAGTGAACCAAAACAGAGAAACAACCAGAACCCAGAAGCCACTCAAGAGGCAGGGCTAGCGTTTGTAAAAAGAACAGTTGCTATTATTTGTGTGTGTGTGTGTGTGTGTGTGTGTGTGTGTACACACAGAGGAAACAGTCCCTTCCTGAAGAAGTCGCAATCTGGAGGCAGTGAAAACCCACATGTGGTTAACATGAGTGAAATTGTAAATACATATTTACTATTCCTATTTAAAAAACAAAACATAGGGTCAGATCCTCAGCTGGTGCATACTGGTTTGCTTTTATTAGTCAACTGAGAGTTATGCTGATTTATTCCAGTGTAGGAGTCAGGAAAAATCTTCATTAGTGAGACAGGCTATTAAATAAAAGCATCCAGGATGAGATGAGGCTTATTGGGGAAGAAGCAGGGTTGGATGGAATGACAGCAGGGAGAGTCACAAGGGTTGCTACAGTGCAGGGGAAGAGGACATTGGGAAGCCCTGATTTGATATCTTATCCTGGACTAAAAACTCCTAAAATCTCTGACTGTAGTCCATGGAACATGACAACAGTTCTAGAGTGGGATTTGTCTTTATGTGCAGAATCTTTGGTCTAAAAAACCTGTCTGTTTTGGGGTTCCATCTGAATGGAGAGACAGTCATTTTAAACTTCCACAAACTAAAATAGCCTAAATGGATCAAAACGACAGACTAAAAGATAATTTTGATTGTGCAGGTAGAATAGGTTGAGTAGGCACCATCTTCATGATTCAGCCCCCTCTGCCAATCATTGCTTCATGCATATATTGTTAATAAACTGGACAGTTCTAACACATTTTTAATCTGCAGTAAATCTTGAAAACTACTATTTTTTTTACTAAGAACAACCATGTACGGTATGGTTCTCTGGGTGACCTCTCTACTTCACTTCAGGTTGGCCCACACTTTTTCAATATAATCTCTATCCTGGGGCTTTCTCCAAATAGCTATTTTCAGGTAGCTCAACAAATATTGGAAGGAGGAGAAGTAGGAGATGGCATTCGCAGGGGATTAACAGTATGGAATAATCAGCTATGTTTTATATTTTAACCACAACTGTGGATTCGGTCTGCTGAGATGTAAAGGGATTATTTCCCTTAAGATTTAAAGGGATTGCATCAATATAAAGATGGTTATTTAAATTGTTCTGAGAACTGATTTTATGATACTTTAAGTGTGAGAAGTTGCTGGTCTCTTTTACCTAATCTGTTAGTCTAGCAGCTCAGCAGTGTGAGTTGAAATTCAGCAGTCAGCATGAGGCAATGTGTTAGTCAATCATCTTTTTAATAAATCCATCATTATACTGAAGCACACTGCATATCATATGCATGGGAGCAAAATATTGGCAAGAAAAATATTTATATATTTAGTCATTGAATCGGACGGAAACCCCAAATCATTCCAAAGGGATGGCTGATTGTTAAGCCATATTGTCTGAATTTTTTGATCCAGACTTCTTTCATCTCCATGGCGGTCATGTAGGTTCCAAGATGTGAATTTTTAGCACTCTGAAATCAGCAATGCAGGTACAACTATTGTACTTTGTCCAGGACTGGGCAGCATCTTTTAACAGCTATTTTTTCTTTGCTATTCAAAGCAGGGTCAGGACCATTGGTCCTGTACTCATGAGATCTAGGTCTTTCTTAGCTTCCATGCAATGAACTGAAGGGAAAACATGGAGCCTATTGTGATCCTGGAATGAACAATCAGGAATTCTTTCAGTTAAGATTAACATACTGCGTTCCAGGATTGTAAATTCACTTGTTTTATAAAAGAATGGTACTACGTACTAAACTAAACTAAACTCTTTTGGTTTGGTATTGTCATTGGGTTGTCTTCTAGTAACTTCAGTGACTATCACAGCCTACTTCATACCACTAATTTTTTCCTTCAGTTAAACTGATATAACCTATGCTTTTGATGCAGAAGTTCCCAGGTTTGATCCCGGCTGATGACTATCGTGTCCGTATGTACAAAGTAACCACTCCTTACAAATACATAGTTTAATAACATATACCTGTAACTCCATTTTCTTTTACAGATGGAAAGGATCATCCTCTGTAAACAAATAGCCTCCCTTAACCTTCAAGTCCACCAGGCTAATGTCTGAGAAAGGAGATGGGCCTTTAGAGTGCCATGAACGCCCACAGACTTGGGGTTTGTTATGTCTGGTGGGGGAGTGATTCCCACAGTTCTCTTCTCTGCAATATAGTTCTTTTACTGTGCTCATGCCCATAGTTTCAGAGCACCTACAATGAGAATACCCTACCACTTGTCTTGTCCTCCATAGAGCAACTTTGCCCGCTGCAGGTTTTGCCTTGTCTGCAGTGCCTTTTACTCTCTTTCACTTACCCTAAATGAAAAATATCACACCTGTGGCAGGTATCCCTCCATGATAGCAGTCCTCCATGATAGCAGTCCTCCATGTTTAATATATGTTTCTGATCCTCTAGTCTCTGTTTCTATTGCGTGAAAAGAGCCACCAATAATATTGCTATAGCGACAAAACCATTAAAGTCAATAGGAATCTTGACTGATTAACAGTCTCAGGTTAGATGTTTAGTGAAGAAGAGTTTACATGATGTATAGATGTAAAGTGTATAATCATAGCCTATGTAATAGTTTATACTTTGCTCTTCAACATAGTATATGATAGAGAAATATAAATTTCACCTGTTTGCTTTGTTCAGAAATGCTTGGAGTTGTTTGGTGCTTGAGCTTGAGTTATCTCCTACCTATCCTATTTATGGCTGGAAGGAAAGCTCATGTGGTATCACATCAGCAGGAACAATTGCTAATTAATGCCAGACTGTGTCAATGGCTATACAGAGGCATAATCATTACTATGAAGAGCACCAGCTAGTAAGAAAGTTAAATAGTTAGGGCCCTACCAAATTCACGGCCATGAAAAAGTGTCATGGACCCTGAAATCTGGTCTCCCCCCATGAAATCTGGTCCTTTGGGTGCTTTTACCTTATACTATACAGATTTCATGGGGAGAGACCAGCATTTCTCACACTGGCGGTCCTGACCCAAAAGCGAGTTGCAGGAGGGTTGCAAGGTTATTTGGGGGGGGGGGGGGTCACAGTATTGCCACCCTTACTTCTGCATTGCCATCAGAGCTGGGTGGCCAGACCACAATGGTTGTTGGCCAGGTGCCCAGCTCTGAAGGCAGCGCCCCGCCAGCAGTAGCACAGAAGTAAGGGTGGCAATACCATACCATACCATGCCACCCTTACTTCTGTGCTGGTGCCTTCAGAGCTGGGCAGCCAGAGAGTGGTGACTGCCGACTGAGGGCCCAGCTCTGCAGGCAGCAGCACAGAAGTAAGGGTGGCAACACCATACACCATGCATCCTTACTCCTCTGCTGGTACTGCCTTCAGAGCTAGGCTCCCGGCCAGCAGCCACTGCTCTCCAGCTGCCCAGCTCTGAAGGCAGAGCCACTGCCAGCAACAGAGCAGAAGTAAGGGTAGTAGCCTCCGCAGCTTCTCCTATAATAACCTTGCGACTACCCCATAACTCCTTTTTTGGGTCAGGATCCCTACAATTACAACAGCATGAAATTTTAGATTTAAATAACTGAAATCATGATATTTATTTTTAAAATCCTGTGACTGTGAAATTGACCACCGTGAATTTGGTAGGGCTCTGTAAATAGCCCAACACAAAACAAGTAGTCCTATCTCTATCTACAATATAAACTGAAAAAACAATAATGAATGTAACTGTATTTTTATTACAGCTGATATAAACTAGCTAGCAAAGATTCTAGCAAGATGAAAAATGGATCAAATGAAACTTGTATGGACTCAAAAATTCATGCATATTTATACGCTCAGTTTGTAATTGTTATAAATATTTTGCGGTTATAAAATAAATAGGCATTGGGTTGGCTCAATGTGGTTTGAGTCATATAGTGCTTAATCATTTATTTATCTGAGACTCTGCAATTTCTGTTCTTGACTTTGATTATTAACAGCTTAATTACCCCGAACCTTACCTAGGGTCCTAATATCACTATAGAGGCACTAGTAAAATCTAGATCCTAAAAGGATATAGGATAAATGATTGATCTTGTGTGTGATGGTGCATTATTTAATGTGCACACAACAGGGACTATTTTTTGTTTGTGGGGGGGTTGTTAATAACATCCATGACTCTGACTAATTTATCTACCCAAATATCAGAGGGGTAGCTGTGTTAGTCTGGATCTGTAAAAGCGGCAAAGAGTTCTGTGGCACCTTATAGACTAACAAACGTATTGGAGCATGAACTTTCATGGGTGAATACCCACTTCATCAGATGCATATCTACCTAAGATCAAGATCCTCATGCAATCTCACACACTCCATTCAGAATGGTCACTGTTGCTTATTGTAAAGGATATTTCAGTGTTTCCATTATAAATCCTGAATATCCAGAAATGTGTATACTAGCACTAAGAAAAAAATCAGTTGGAGCTGAAACTCTGCACTTAGATGCTATAGAAAAGACAATTTATAAATGCTGACGTATAGATAAATAAACATGTGCTATACAAGATCTGAATGGAGGAACACGTGTATAAATTAGTTGGAAAAATGATTTGACTATTTTACTACCTATGAAGGTCTCTGTACCTTCTTCCATGCTACTTTTTACCCATGAAATACTCTCCTTGAACTGACCAGTAAGATCACTACCTTTTCCTCCTTCAAATCCATCCTCAAGACCTCCTTTTACTGTAACTCCTAACAAAGAACATAAGGAGAAAGCTGGTACTTACATTAGAAATATACATTTGTCATTTAAAAAAATACCTAACTAATGTATCTATCTCCCCACACATTTGTATGTCACTTCTCTTCTTTGGATTCTGCAATTGGATCTGCAAAGGCAGCCCCTTCCATCAGTGCAAAATCCCATTAACTTCAGTTGGCACTCCACAGAAGCATAAAGTTCTACCTCAGGGGTGGGGAAATTGTATGCAGGGCCAGGGCAGGGGATTGGGGTGCGGGAGGGAGTGTGGGGTATGGGAGGGGGTGCGATGTGCAGGAACGGGCTTAGGGCAAGGGATTGGGGCAGAGGAGGGGTACAGAGTGTATGAGGGAGCTCAGGGAAGGGGGTTGGGGTGCAGGAGGGGTGCAGAGTGCAGGAGGGGACTCAGGGCAGAGGTGTAGGAGGGGTGCAGACTGTGGTAGGGGGGCTCAGGGTAGGGGGTTGGGGTGCAGGGTGTGGCAGGGGCTCAGGGCAGAGGGTTAGTGTGCGGGACGGGTGTGAGGTGCAGGCAGGAGGTTTAGGGCATGGAGTTGGGGGGCGGGGTACCAGCGGGGTTCGGGCTCCGTCCCGGTGCTGCTTACCTAAAGTGGCTCCACAGGGTGGCAGTGCACGTTCCCTGCATGCCTGCCCTGACCTCGCACCAGCACTGCGGCCCCTGAGGGAGGGGGGATGGAGGGCTTCACTTGCACTGCCCTTGCTGTGACTCCAGTACCTCCCCCGAAGCTCCCATTGGCCGCAGTTCCCAGTTCCTGGCCAATGGGAGCTGCGGGGGGCGGTGCCTGGAGGCAAGGGCAATGCACGAGCCCTCTGCCCCCCCACCCGGGGACCGCACGGATGTGGTGCTGGCCGCTTCTGAGAGCGGCGCGGGGCCCACAGCACCACGGGGCAATCCTGCGGGCCGGATCCAAAGCCCTGAGGGGTCAGATCCAGCCCACGGATCGTAGTTTGCCCACCCCTGTTCTACCTGCATGGACACAATTGCAGGACTGGGGCCTTAGATTATAAGCTCTTTGAGGCCAGAGATGGTGCCTTTATATTTGTTTGTACAGCACCTAGCATAGTAGAACCCTGAACCTGATTGGGGTTTCTGGGAGCTGCTATAAAGTGGTAAATATGAGTTAAACTGTTTGTCATTGCATGTGTTTGTGTTATGAACAGCTTTAATTGTTTTAAAAGATAATTCTAAAATATCACCTGGTCACATTTGATAATTTGAAAGAAAAATGTAGAATTGTTAACCATAGAGTCATCTAAAGAGATGCACTGACTTTTCATGAGGATTATTACTGCACATTCCATTATATAAATGTATTTAAATAGTTAATTAAATCATGTATTATAATGTTTCTAAACTGGATTAATATGCACTATTCACTTAATAATAAACTTCTAAAGAACTTTCCAACTTCATATTTACAGAATCAACCATAACAGATTCTTTAGAAAAGGATACAACAATCAGTTTTTTAAAAGTATTATTCTAATGTTTTTAGACAATAGACCTTAATGCTGTACTGATTCAACAATGTCCTTTAAAATTACCATTAATAGGTATTTGCCCCTAGCCCATTTTTTCATAAGAGTATGTAACATTGTAACAAGTATGGAATTTATGTGTGTTTGTTTGTGGAGGAATATTCTAGGATAGGGTCAGGCGTTATGGTGCATATTGTCCTGGCTTAGCAGGGCTTCATTTGCACGATGCTCTGCTCAAATTATTTTCCTTCTGGCAAGTGGGCTGATGATGGTCAGAATATGGCTGCACATTGATAATGCTTTGGATGGTGTTCATGCATTGACTCAGAATGTGTGCTTTAAGAATGAAATTCACTGCTGTGCTGAGTGTTGGCCCCAGGCCTATGCATGAGTAAACTCCCAACTACTTTTCTTTTTATTAATGTGTTAGAGGTTAATAGAAACTCATTTAAAGAGCAAACATGATAAAGAACAAATTATATTAACGAATAAATTTCAATGTCAATTAAAACACTATTTAAATAAAGGAGACAGTTGCTCTGTCATTGGAATGATTTGGTTACATGTACAAATAAAGCTTGATAAAAATAACATCAAAAAGTTTTTATGCCAAAAACAGTGGGCCAGATCCTTAGCTGATATAAATTGGTATAACTACATTAAAATCAGTGGAGTATGCCAGCATTTGGCCAAATACATTTGCAGTCTTGTGATTGCTGTGAGGAAAATTCTACCCTCTCACAAAAAGAGTGATGTTGCATAGCAATCTGACACTCCATATTCTAATAAAAGCAAAGATAAATGTTATTTTATTTATATAAAAATATTTATTAGGAGGCATTTGCACAAATCTAGTCAGACCTAGGCAAACATAGATGTAGCAACAATTTAATGAGCAAAGAGCAAACAAAAGAGATTGTAATCAATGAATAAAAGGAAATCTAGTGAGTAACAGAAGAGGTCATTAAATAGGGGGCTTTCCGTATCATAACACAGCAGGAAGGAACAGCTTAGGAGGCAAATCAACAAATTGCCAGAAATAAATTTCCTTTGGAGAAATCAATCTGTTAAAAAAAAAGAAAAAAAAAAAGAAAAAGTAAAACAACCAAACCCATAAACGAAGGTGCTTGTTGAATTTACCAAACTGAGAATTCTGGAGACTGATGTCCTCTATTTACCTAGAAGATTTAACAAGCAAGACGAGAGGCTATGTGAGTTTCTTATTCTGTCCTGTCAATGTGTCTCAACCCAATAAGGGTGGAATCAACCCTAGGGGTGACAGCATAATTCAGTTGCCATCCCTGATATTGATTGCAATATAAGGCTTTGTTCCTGTATATGCTTGCAATGATGTCAGCGGGCAGCTCTCATGCATAATGTTACGTGCACATGTAAATCTTTGCAAGAGCATGGCGTAATCTGGTAAAAACAAAATATTTCTGTACACACTTCAATAGATGGATATATTACAAAAATCATAAACTGGCTGTATTTGGAGATATTTGGTCCATATTTCTGTCAATGTGTTACATAGCCATATTTTTAATATCACGATGATCATCTCTCATTCTTGATGATCTGTAGTCTAAGAATTAACTCAAATTACTACATAGTAGGGTCTTATGCCTAAAATTATAAATGCCAGTAATATACCTCTTTTGGTAGGTAACTTATTTTTACATGAGTTAACTTACTCTCCTTCATTAGGCTTTATTCCCTTTGATTCTCTTTTGCTTACTTAATAAAATTATTCTTACAATGATAAGGTTAGAGGAATATGCATAAATATCCATATGCATAAACTGGGTATTGCCTAATGTTGTTCAGTCCTTGGTGCAAAACTCTAGCAATTGCCCAGGAGATCTAAAGTGGGCAAAACAATCTCTCCCCTCAATCAGAGGGTTTAGTGAACACCAGGTGAAAGAGCAGGAGTAAAGGAAAGTGGCCCTGAAGCCCTAGTTGTGGCCGAGGCAGGATTCTCTTGGCACATGCATTGTGGAAGACCGCCCAAAGGCTGCCTTCTGAGGTCCCTCTTGTATGTTGGCGGTGGAGTTGCAGGTGGAAGTGGTACATCGGGGCAGGGCCAGAGCATGCAGCTTTGCTGTGACCCATAGAGTAGGGTTGTCTAAATTATGTCAGAGCCTCTCCAGCACCAGGAGTAGATGAGGATCAGGAGGGCACAAAAGGTGGTTTAAAGCCACCATAGTCCATACTCTTCTTTGGTTGTAAGTTCTGCATTTTGAAAGGTAAAGTGCAGAATTTTACCTCAATTCTCCATCCCCTAAAGAAGCAAGCAATCTAGGAATTAACAAGTAAGCATTTAGATGATGATGAATTAGGGACAGCTTCTGATACCCTTACTCTTACTGAGTAGCACCTTGCTCTACAAATAGTTCTGTTGACATCATTAGGATCATGTGTTACTCAATGAGAGTAACCTAGCAGAATCTTTCCCTTAAAGAACAAGAAGCAGTATGAATTCACATGCTACATATCATATGCAACAAAGCTATGAACTTTCCTTTATGCAGTTCCCACAAGTTGAATGGAGATAATATTGCTAACATAATTTATTAAGAGTTTAGAAAATGCTTTAATTTGGTTCTGCATGAAATTCTTCTTGAAATGTACCTAGAAAGGAATCTAGTTCCTTTAGAGTATTTTTTTTCCTTTCACCAATAGACAGGATTTGTAAAGGCCTTTTGTCAAAGGGTGTCACTGGCCCTTTTAGAGGGAACAGGCCAGTGCCCTGTGACTGGGCATCTGACCCCCAGCTCAGCTTTATAAGAAGACACCTGAGTCCTAGGGAACAGGGGCAGGTGAGAGCTGCCTGAAAGACTCGGAGACATTTGCAGGTGAGAGCTGCTGGAGAGCAGGAGGCTGTAGAAGGTCCCTGAAGGAAGCTGTAGCTGGGGAAAGGCTGAAGGCAGGAGAGCAGCAAGTGGGGTTTGCTTTCTGGCCTCTCCAAGCCAGAGATCCAGGTCTGGATAGGGCTGAAGTCAGAAAGCTGCAGAGGGAATTGCCTGCCGACTTCTGAGCCAGAGCAGAGGGCTGAAGTCAGGGGAGTGGCGGAGGGTCTTACCCACCAGTGGTGATGTGCTGCAGAGCTGGAAGAGGTCAACGGAATAGGGGGAGTGATGGAGTCTCTTCTGGTGGGGCTGAACCCCAGCAGAGGCTGTAGGGATTCCTGCGGGGAAGAGCAGGGTTCCACTCCAGCTGGAAGGGCTGTGGTGGCAGTCCTGGTAAAAGAACAGGAGAGGACAGAAGAAGAGCTCAGGTATGGTGAAAGAAGCTGGAACACAGTATGTGCTAAAATGATGGACTAGAGGATGTGGGATTTTAAAGACTATATACACTGGGTGGGAGAAATGGACTATGTTTTGCACTACGTTTTTGTAATATACCTGCCCAATGAAGGGGTATTTTTGAGGCAAGAAAGCTTGTTTTAAGGACTCCGTAGAAGAGAAATAGAGGTAAGTGCACTTGTTCTGCTGCTGGAGTGTACTTCAGGTGGGATTGACACTTTTGCCCCTAGCTACTTTTTCTAGCATTAACACATTCTGTTTTATCATTTCTCTGCAATCTTTAATTGACCACCATATATTCCCATTTTGTCCTTTCCTAATTCCCCATTCCTAGTACAGGCTCTGTATTAACCCGTACAGTCCCTCTGTAAAGTCCCTCATGGAGCTACATTAATGTTTTCTCATAACTTACATTTTTCTTTTTTTCTGAGGCATTGTACACTCTTTTGCCTTAATTGTGGTGTTATTTGGATTGCTTCAGCCTTGCTCTGTATACAATGTATGGATATTAATAATTCCCTCTTTCTGCTTGCTTATGCTGTTTCTTGATTCTCCAGAAGTTGACTTTATACATGGAAACAGCTATTACCAAATCCGCCTTTATGACATTCCGCATAATTAAGTGGCATTGAGTTTGATAAATTCAGTAGCCTGGGGACTAGATTTAACCCACATTTGTTTGGTGGACACCCAGTCACAGGACCTCAGAAGCCTAATGAGGGATGGTGCATGGGCAGAAAGTGGTTGCAAAGTGCCTTCCAGTGAGTGGCTGACAGGGCAAAAAAAAGGGACTTAGCTAGGGAAACTGCTAAATGCAAAGGATCAGTGCATCTCCTCAGCATTCTCCATGGGTAGGGCTTCTGTGGATTCCCCTCACAAAAAATTAAAGCCGTAAAGCTGCCCCTGCAAACTGGAAGCTCTGACGTAGGGCAGGTGGCAATGTCATTCTTTGCCTTCCCTCAGAATGACTCCCCCAAGGGTACAGGGGGATCAGCTGGTACAGAGACAAATAAATTACACCTCTCTCTGCCAGCATGAGTGAATTTGATTCCTGGCCTCTGAGTATTAACTGGGCTTTCATTGTAGCATATAATATTAAAAGAAATGTGCCTAGTTTCATAACCCATATGCTACACTTGTATTCTGTTGTCTATTGATTAGTGGGCATTAATATCCCAGGAACAAAAAAAAAACCCTCAAATTTTACAAGGCCTGAACACCTCTCCCCACCCTCACCCCCTCCAAAATCTTATTGCTCATGCTCTGTGTTTATTTTTGTGAAGTGTATCTGTCGGCCTTGAAAAATAAATTTAAAAAATGAATTGAGCTGTGCTAATCAAATCAGCATTTTAGTGCCTGCTATACCCATTGAATTTATTTGTGAGAATTACATTTATTTTTGTTAACTTGGAAATAGAAATATTTTAAACCAGTAAGTATCTGGAAAGAATTTAATGTTGTGTTCAATTTATCACCTTTGAGTTTATTTGTAATTACAATCTTTTCGATGCCTGTATTCTTCTTGATTCCATTATCTTTATTTGGAGAAGTTACATTATACATTCATTGTATGCAGTGTTGTGGTAGCCAGGATATTAAAGAGGCAAGGTGGGTGAGGTAATAGCTGTTATTGAACTAACGTCTGTGATGAGAGAGACAAGCTTTCGAGCTTACACAGAGCTCTTCTCCAGACCCGAAGAAGAGCTGTGTGTAAGCTCAAAAGCTTGTTTCTCTCACCAAGGGAAGTTTGTCCAATAAAAGATATTACCTCATGTACCTTGTCTCATTATATGTTCAGACTGATATGAAAAGTAGAATTATACAATGCTGCCAAATGCTGGGAAATGTATCTGGCTAGACAATATAGTCCTAATAGTAGGACTTTATCCCTTATTCAAATAGAAGTATGTAACACAGAGAGAAATATGTTATTAACAGTGCTTTCTGCACTGTGAGTCAAGTGGCAAAAGGCAAATCCAAGGAGAGTATTGTTCCTGTTAATCATCATTAAGTGCTTGCAATACATATGTATTTTAATTAAATAAAAATCCCCTGCCTTGGCTACAATTTTGAGCATTCCAAAGCATTATAAAGCAGCTTGGATAGAAAAAATCTCTCATTTTCTGCTGACTGATTACTGATTTTTCAGCATTCACGATGGAGAGTGCTTAGGCTGCACTGTGTAATTGCTTCAGAATTCCTACAGTATTAAACCATTTTGGGACGCAGGAAAGGCTCATAGCTAACGGATTTTTTTAGTCCAGATCCTCAGTTGGTGTAGATCAGTGTAAGTCCATTTATTTCAAAGTAGCTATACTGATCTACACCAGCCAAGGATCTGGCTCCTAATGCCTGAAAAGCTATTGCCTCCAAGTGCACTCAATAGGAGCCAGTGTATAATCTTGGGAGAGGCAATACTGGCAAACTTTGGATATACAAATACCAATTAGAAAAGCCTCTTAATCGCGGCTCTTTGCACTGTCTGTTCCACACACCCTCCTTATTTAGCAAAACAAAACAAATAATAAATGGCCATATCCTGTCACTTAGTTCATAGAGGAGTTCTGTGCAAAGATCGATGACAGAGCGTGCTGGTCTTCTCCTTCAAAAACAGGATAATCCCTATTATGTGAACGCCTCAAGGGAAACCTTCAGATAATCAGTGTGCTAGCCCAGCACATTTGCAGTTTGTTCTCCAAGAGCACCCCAATCATAGAGAACCTGACTCTTTCCCCCAAAGATAGACAGCCCCTCAGCATAATTCGTGAAGAAATTCACAGGTCTCAGATGTGAAAGAGCTCCAGCCTCTTGGAACACTTAAACTCCACATGGCCTGAGCTTCTGTCAATCTTTGAAGCTGATGTTAATTTTTTTTTTTTTGTAACCAAGGAGTTTAGTTAGCAGGTATCTAACAGGCACAGCTGGTCTTGGGTCCATACAACATGCGTTTTGATGTAGAAGTTACTGTGTCAGGGTTTATGGCAGTGGTGGGCAAAGTGGTTTGTAAACAAACTGTCTCGCAGCCTGCCAGATTACCCTGACAGGCTGCAGGTTGCCCACCACTGGTTTATGGCCTATGTTATGCAGGAAGTCAGACTAGATGAACATATTGGACCCTTCTAGCCTTAAAATCTTAGAACATGTTCAGTCCTGTGAGCATGTGCTTGCCTATATCATGTGAGTAGCACCAAGCTTCTTACTTGCTGCTGTATCACCTGGCAATCAACCCAATATGAAGGAGGGATTTGATTACATCCCCTTCTTTCTCCTGGGAGCCACCTTTCCCCAATGTCTAGGAGAAGGTGCCCCTCTCATTTTTGCAAATAGTATCCATTACAACTTTTGACGTTACTTCACTAAATAAGTATCTGGACATTTTTTTTTTATTTTTGACCAGGTCAGTGAGTGGTTGAATAATCTTTTGCAAATAATAGACATTGCAAATTTTATCACATTTGTGAATCCACCTTTTCTTCATTCAAACAGCTGAACCCACGTCAGAGTCTATATCGTTTGTCACAACAATCTCTTCTCCAAAGTTCACAGCTTTTGAATGTTCATAAAGCGCTTGGGGTTTATCTTATTAACTATTGCTGTGGTTTTATTATTGAAACTGGATTTGTTAAAGTACAAGGAAAAATACTGACGAGAACTGATGTGGGAAAGAACGAGATGACCTAACTTGATTCTGCTGGGACAGGCCACACTGCACTTAATTGCACCCTGTTTGTTCTTCCAAGATGACAGCACAGTCGGGTGGCAAAGTACAGTGGCTGCTTCTGTTGGAAAAAAATGACTATTTCCTCTAAAGCTATTCTCATGTCCCTCAGGTTGGAGTGAATCCAAACTCATTAATTATTTATAAAGTCTGCTTAATATAGAATAATTAATAACCAGCGGTAGAAAAAATTGAGAGGGGAAAAGTTCTACAGTCACACTGATTTAATTTAGACCAGTGCAAGCACAGCTTGAACTATAGGTTGGAAAAATCTTATGAACATGTTGATCTCTACCTGAATAGGTCCATAACACAAATATTCTCTACCAGATTTTGATGGCATACAAAACAATTCTTTCTTTACTCTCTAAATATTTATTTTACTTCCATCAATACAATTGTTTCACAATAACTTCATTCAAAATAGTCTTTCTTCTTTAGATCAATACTGTGTGTGTACACAAAAAGCCTATGTGAATGCAACATTGAGTTTGCAAAGTCAAGCACTCTAAAGGTAAAAATTGTTATAATTAAGGTTGCCTTTGTAACCTTAACTCACCCTTTGTGTGTCTGCAGAATGATTGTTAATTACATGACCACATATGATTTTTTCCCACAGGGAATGGGTGCATGAGATGACATACCAAGTCATGTCATAATAACATGACAGGTCATTATACATTATTACTACTGACATTTCATAATATGACAGACATTATAATAGTTGGAATATTGTGTAGCCCTTCACCCAAGAGATGACTGGAATGCAGTGGTGATTTAGAGGATTAATCTAAATCAGGGGTCCTCAGCCTGGGCGTTTTTACCCCCAGGAGAATTGCAAACAGATATCATGGGGTTACAAACATCGGGCCCTACCCATATTGCTAAATTGAAGGAAGATTCCATATAGATAAGAGGGTTGGGGATTGGCTGCAGAGTAGTCCTGGTATGGAAAAAGGTTGAAAATTTCTGATCTAAATCAAATTGTGAGATCCTGAACTCTCCACTCTGACCCCTTTAGAGCAAGTGAATGGGTTGGAGCAGCATAAATAGATTATAAAACCCATTATCTTCCTGAGCAGGAATTCCGCTGACTCCGGCACTGCAGAAGATAGTCACAAGGCTGCTTTCTGAGAGCCTCCTCACAAGCCCCAGTACTGGGGTCAAGGCGGGGGGCAGGAGGGATACATAGTGGGCTGGGTCACAGCATGCCACCCTGTGCAAATACCAGGCAATGCTGGGGCCCATAGCACAGCCTGGGGAAGCTATCATTACTTAAACCTTCCAGGAGTGTGTATTCTCTGCCAGGAGCCATTCCAGTCACTAGAGTATCCTGGGATTAGAAAGGTGAAAGGGTGATTTAAAGCCCCTCTCAGAGGCATAGCAGAGAATCTCACATTTTATCAATAGATATAGATATCAATTCTTGCTTGACTCATGTGCATAGCCCCCTTGTGATGCTCACTATGCCTTGTCTTAAATTAGAATTTAAACTCTTCAGGGCAGAAACTGTGTCTTACTACGGGTGTTTATGGTGCCCACACAATCGGTCCTTGATCTCAGCCGGGGCCTCTATACACTACCATAATACAGATGAGAACATAAGAACGGCCGTACTGGGTCAGACCAAAGGTCCATCTAGCCCAGTATCCTGTCTACCGACAGTGGCCAATGCCAGGTGCCCCAGAGGGAGTGAACCCAACAGGCAATGATCAAGTGATCTCTCTCCTGCCATCCATCTCCATCCTCTGACAAACAGAGGCTAGGGACACTCTTCCTTACCCATCCTGGCTAATATCCATTAATGGACTTAACCTCTATGAATTTATCCAGTTCTCTTTTAAACGCTGTTATAGTCCTAGCCTTCACAACCTCCTCAGGCAAGGAGTTCCACAAGTTGACTGTGCGCTGTGTGAAGAAGAACTTCCTTTTATTTGTTTTAAACCTGCTGCCCATTAATTTCATTTGGTGGCCCTTAGTTCTTGTATTATAGGACGAAGTAAATAACTTTCCCTCATTTACTTTCTCTACATCACTCATGATTTTATACTATATTATTATATAATAATAATCATGCTGATATTGCCCTGAGTAGGTGAGCAGGACTGGTCTAATAGTTTATAAAATGTTTTGCAATCCCTTGGAATGGAAGTAATTACATGAATATGTTACCCTTCTGCCATGTGTGGCTAACAGTAACAAGGATCAGGTTCAATATGGTGTCTAGGGAATCCTTTTTAAATGTTGTCTCCAAAAATGCACTATCCATTGGGGAATAGTGGATACAAAATAATGAGGAGAGAGAGTTGTTAGCAGAGATTAATAATGCCATCTGAGAACTAAATATAACAAATTGTATAGTGATGAGTAGGTAATTGAAGATTGTAAGTGAGCCTCTTTTTCATGACACATTACATTTCAATATCTGTAACTGTCCAGGAAGCAGGATGATCTTTAAGGAAGCGCAATATTTTAGAATAATGTTTTCTATTCATGTTTGCTAATTAAATTTGTTGAAGTATTTTAATCCTATTAGACTGTTTAGATAATAAAATCAAACGAGGATTAATTGACTTTGGAATTATTTGGATTTAAATACTGCACTCTTACTGATCCAGGACAATTTTTGAATACCGTTAAGTGAAGGGAGCCTTTATTTTTTTGTGTAACCATTATTCAGATGTGTCAGCCACATGCTATATAAGGCAACATTTACACAAATCTTTAAATGCAGTTACCATTATAAAACATCAGCACTGAAGGTTTTCCAGAGTGCCAACTCTTATGCTAGAGAAGATCTTATTATACAACTCTGAATTGTTGTTGAGATAAATAACTTTCACACTTCTTGTACAGGATTGACATCTTCAAGTATGTGATCTATGGCATAGCAGCTGCATTCTTTGTCTATGGCATTTTGCTGATGGTGGAGGGATTCTTTACGACTGGTGCCATCAAGGATCTCTATGGAGATTTCAAAATCACCACCTGCGGCAGATGTGTCAGTGCCTGGGTATGTTAATATGATAACCTTCATTACTTACGTTAATTTCAATAGCATCGTTGGAATAGGTTAGGATATGTTTACAGAGGAAATATGTCTCTAGGGAGAGGGGTTGTTATATATTCTTATGTTAGTAATTTAAAAACTGCAGCGAGAAAGGAATGGAATAATATGAATGGTCTCCATATTAGCTAAGCAATATCTACTGATGAAAAGTGCTATATAAAAGCTACATAATTAATTAATACTCATGTAATTAATACTCATGTTTGTAGAAATAATCACTTCACTAATTAAATGGACAGGCTCTTTTGCCCAAGCTAAATGTGAAAACTCATTGCTCAGTATTATGCTCTTTGGCGCAGGACCATGTTTTCATATGTGATTTTATAGTGCCCAACATAGTGGAGCCCTGATCCTGATTGGGGCTTTAGGAACTGTTACATATCTATATATAGGTTGTAATATTTAATCATAGCGAGAGCTGATAAATAGGTCAGGCCCTGAACAGTTTCTCATTGTTTAATAATGTGGAGCTGGATTTTGAAGCTTTTACTCATGTTGGTGAACAGTTATTCAAAAGTCATATTCACTTCAAAGCTAAACCACAAATTGACTCCTGGATTAGCTACATGCACATTTTGTGCCCTAAGATTGCTTGGCCAGTCACATTTAGTCTCTGTTTACTACTGAAACAACTAAATAATTATATTTTGGGGACTGTGCTGAATAAATTCAAGGGAGTCTTTACTAGCAGAACCTCTCTGGGTTGGAGAGAGGCTACTCTAAATCTGAGAGTATCAAAGATGGGCAGATCAGGGTAGTAAATTTCTTGGCTTACCAAATTATCATTCCTTTCACCTGTGTGTTTGTCCTATTTTCTATTCCATTCTTAGAAGCTCAGGTATTGTCACATCATTTACCAAAAATATTTTGCTGTTTGAGTGGGAGTAGGTGATGATGTACTTTTGGAAGCCTGTAGAATTTTTAAGGTTGGTCATTTTATACCTTGATGATAATAGGCATAACTGCAAATAGCATGAACATAAAATGTTATTCAAAGGAGGGCTAATCACTACACTATATTCTGAGATGACATATATTGATAAGCTGAAGTAAAGGCTAAGAGTACATTCTGGTGACAAAGGGTAAAAACCTTCCAAGAATATAATAGTTATCAAGAGTCAACTATTAGAAACCCAGGCAATCCATAGCTAAGCTTAACTTGAAAAGAAATCCCCATATTTGAAATTGTGGAAATGCACAGTTAAGGCCATCCTAACAACTGTAACCTGCCCTATAGTAATGTCACTCTTTCATCTTCTTGACTTTGTTCCTTTCATAACTACCGGCTGAGATATTAATAGTTGAACCGAGGACTTGTTGAGACCTTTAAAGATGTCTGTAGTCAGAGGCTGGGGACATTATAAATTGAGAAAGTTACTGTACTGAGACCACCACCAAGTTCTTTGTTCAGTTTTCATATATGCATTCTTCAGTACAAAAAGTTATGCTCCATCTACACATTAACCTTTATTCCTTTCATAATAATAAATGCCAAAATCTTATCACCTATGCCTAGGAGGATTCAATATGTATGCTAGCCTGAGGTTTAATACCATGTGTGGCACATGAAATGATTGCTTTCAGTATGCTATTTGTCTAATTGGGAATTTGTGAAGCATGTCTTTTCCTATAAAGAAGCCCAAAGCTCATACAGCCACTGTACAATTAAAATTAAGGCAGTCTGGTTTTCATGCCCAATAACAAGATGAACTTGTTTGCTATGGGTGGAGGAAGTTGACAGAGAGGGTGAAATCCTGGCCCAATTTAACTGAATGGGAGTTTTGTAGCTGATTTCAATGGAATCAGGATTTTATCCAGAGTATTTTCCCCACAAGGAGATTCTACGGCAGCTCAAATTCTGTATATTTCTACATGTTCAAATATTTGGGTTTCTTTTAGGTTAAACCCTAATTCTGAATTTCATGGTCCTTTTTGGTGGCTGTTTGATAATTAACCTGTTTGTAAGGGTTTAAAAAAAACCCCAAACCTAAGATACTGACATAAGAATATAAGACCAGCCATACTGGGTCAGACCAAAGGTCCATCTAGTCCAGTATCCTGTCTTCCAACAGTGGCCAATCCCAGGTGCCCCAGAGGGAATGAACAAAACAGGTAATCATCAAGTGATCCATCCCCTGTTGCCCATTTCCAGCTTTCTGGCAAGGGACACCATCTTTGTCCATCCTGGCTAATAGGCATTAATTGACTATCCTCCATAAACTTATCTACTTCTTTTTTGAATACTGTTATAGTCTTGGCCTTCACAACATCCTCTGTCAAGGAGTTCCACAGGTTGACTGTGCGTTGTGTGGAAAAATATTTCCTTTTGTTTGTTTTAAACCTGCTGCCTTTAATTTCATTTGGTGACCCCTAGTTCTTGTGTAAGGAGTAAATAACACTTCCTTATTTTCTTTCTCCACACCAATCATGATTTTATAGACTTCTCTCATATCCCCCCTCATCATCTCATTTCAAGTTGAAAAGTCCCAGTCTTATTAATCTCCTCATATGGAAGCTATTCCATACCCCTAATCATTTTGCTGCCCTTTTCTGAACCTTTTCCAATTCCAATATATCTTTTTTGAAATGGGGCAACCACATCTGCATGCAGTATTCAAGAACTGGGCGTACCATGGATTTATATAGAGGCAATATGATATTTTCTGTCTTATTATCTATCCCTTTCTTAATAAATTAGCTTTTTTGACTGACGCTGCACTTTGAGTAGATGTTTTCAGAGAACTATCCATAATGACTCCAAGATCTCTTTTTTGAGTGGTAACAGGTAATTTAGACACCATCATTTTATATGTATAGTTGTATATAGACGTGCACTCCCAACCTTAATTCCAGCTTAATGAAGACAGCAAATTTGTTTGATTTATATTTGTTTAGAAATGTTTGACATGCATTGTCAGCTGAAGGAATCAAGGAATATGTTAAAAGCATTAGAGTAGTTGCTGCAGGGAGCTCTGTGGGTCACTGGGAGTCACAGGGCAATACTCTGTATTCTCCCTAGCTCTTCAACTGACCTCCTTGAGTTAGCTCTTTATTTCCTGGCCTCTCCTTTCTTCCCATACTTTGATTCCTGCTCTGGTTCTCTATGGCCTTCTTAAGATCAGCAGGAATCTTGTCATGATAAAGAACAGTGGAGTTTTTATTGGTCTTTTTATTTTAATCTAGCCTACAACTCTACAATCTTAAAATATACAGATTTATATCAATTAAAATTTGAGGCAGTCTTGTTCACACCTTTCTTTTACATCATTCAAATATTTTAAAAATAATTCTTATATAAATAAATATATAAAAATAACGACTAGAGAAAAGCAACAATTTTGATTTGAAAAAGATATTGTTAAAACATAGTTGAGTTCTATCATGATGCTTTGGCATTTCTGTATTCCTCTTTTTCACATCACTATGTGTAGGAGGATAAATTCAGAGCACAGTACATGGAGAATTAGACATATAACTCCTATTAAAAAGGTTGCCCTGTGTGTGTAGCCTAGATGGTGCTGGTGCTGTTGCTGTGTAGATCAGATAGGAGAAATTAATGTAGTGTAATTGTAGAGTTGCCAAATTGAGATTATGCTATTGAGGACAATTAGCTCATATCACAGGCTGCAAGATGGCTTTCTTATATGGAATTCTGGGATATTCATCTTGTAAATTTAAAAAAAAACAAAAAAACCACTACACAAAACCAAAAAAATCTCAACTACCAGAATCAACCAGTTGCTTTCTAGCAATGTATTCTAAAAGTAACCAAAAAAGATATTCTAAAAGTGACCTCTCTATGGTTTCATATGCACACAGAATATTTATATTCTAAAATAATTTGAAACCACATAATGGCTCTAACTTGAAAAGTGGCACTGTAAAAATGAGGTTGTGTGTTTGTCTCAATGATTCCAGGTAGAATTTGCTCAAATTAAAAAATATTTCTGAACAGTAGCCTTGCAGGCTCACCTGGAGGTCTGGGAATCAAGTTGAGTTATTTTCCGCTTCAGCATCAGTACCTGCTGATATTAATGAAGTGTATAATACATGTATGCATTGATTACACCAGTAACTAGAGCTGGTCAGAAAATGTTGGTGGGCGGGCGTTGGGGAGGTTTCTGGAAAAATTATTGACAACAAATGGAAAAAAATGGCTTTTGTCAATTTTCTGTGGAAAATGTTGACATTTCACTGAGAAACTGAAAACTTTTTGGTGCTCAGGTATTCAGTTTTTTGACAAAAAGTGAAACTTTTGTGTTGAAAGCAGACAGTTTTGCCCTTTTTTGCCCATGTAGACAGGTCCTGAGTAAGTGTCAGTGGTAAAAGCCAGTGACTGTTGTTTCAGAGCTAACTCATTGTTAATGAAGTAAAATAAATTCAAGCACAGATCAGCAGTGGTTTTTAGTCTTCATACCTACATTTCTCAATACAATATGTATATTCCATGAATTAAATAAACAGATATATAGAATGGCAGTGGAGCTTGATTAGCTAGAAAATGAGAAACAAAATTCAATTATGCCTAAAGCCACTTGTGATATAATTAATGTATTTGAGATCAGGTGGCCCTCCCGTTTATATCCACCTTGATGATCATGGTATGTATCTTTTCCATCTGTGATGTCAGTCAGCTGACTAAATGAAAGACTCATTTCTCAATCATCAGAGCGTCTCTTTTCTGAAACCTTGGCTTCCAGGCATCACTTATTGCATAACTAATTATTTTACTTTTTAATCTGAAAAGTTTTGCTATTTTGGGCTGGGTTACTGCTTCAGTGTTATGTTGCTTGCCTTAATACAGTAGCCTGCCATGCACTATCCCTCCATTGCCTCTGACTCTTCTTTTCTTTTGTACTGTCTGTTATTTGACTTTTTTTTTATTGTCGGCAATAAACTGGAAACATGTTTTATTTTGCTTTCAAATTAATTGGGTTGTGAATGTGGCTTTCACACAGTATATGGCATTTTTTCTCAGTCTGTAAGTTTGATCAATATGTAATTTTTTGATCAAAATGTTTTCTGAAAATGAGATTGTGTTATATATTTCCAAAGCTTGTCTGACTGTGGGAGCTACTGCACTTTTTCCATGGGATGTGCCTTCCTATTATGGACATAAAATAATCAAATTGTTAACTCTATCTTCCCTAGGTTTCAGAGAGATTCTCCTCTGAATGTACAAATGTACAATTGTAGTTGTCTGCATAATAGCTCTATTGTTCATCTGATGAATATGAGTTTTGCTGACCCTATCCTTTGCTCAACTGGCAGGCCTATTTTGATGCTAGTAGTTAGCCATCTTATTCAATCTCTTTTATCAGTCAGATTGTTATTTACTCCCACAAATGTAGACATCAATATTATAGACTCAGTTGCTAACATAGAAGTCACACTTTCTGTCCCATTTAGTTTCTAGTCTATATGTCTGTGAATTCTTATCCTTCCAGTTAACTACTCCAAAGTCTGCAAGAGCAGCAAACTATGTTTTTCCTCTCTGGCTCATCCTTACCATGAAGCAGATCTTGCCACTTACTCTTGCCATGATTGTTTCCTTATTCCCCTTGTGGCTACTATAGTATTTACCTGTTAATCACAAGTAGGAATTTTCTGTTGCTATGTATGTTCCATATGATTGTGTGGTAGTAAAAAAGGGCAAAGTTGAATTATATTCTAGAGGAGAAAGTGCAGGGACTTAAACAACGGATGCAGTTATTGAATCAAACCATAGAAACTACATCATGTAGATGACCAAAGGTGGTACTGTCCAGACCAGAAATGGAATAGACAGAGGTGGATAAATGAAAATGGAAGATTTTGGCAGCAAAGAGTGGGGAAATAGAATTTGGGGGAGGGGGAGATTTTGGCAGCAAGAAAAGGAAGAAGGGAATATTAGAGATTGTGTGCAAGCAAATCTTTGAAAAATACAAAAACTAATATGAATAGCAAAGCTTACTGGAGAGGTGACTTGCAGAATTGTATGGTCTAAATTTACTCCCACTGTCTATGTCAGGGTGGGCAAACTACAGCCCGTGGGCCGCATCCGGCCTGTCAGATGTTTTAATCTGGCCCTGGAGCTTCCAACGGGGAGCGGGGTCTGGGGCTTGCCCTGCACCACACATGCCGTGGCTCTGTGCAGCTCCCGGAAGCAGCGGCATGTTTCCCCTCCAGCTCCTACGCGTAGGTGGTTCTGCACACTGCTCTGCCCCAAGCGCTGCCCCTGCAACTCCCATTGGCTGGGAACCATGAGCATTCATGGCCCACCATACAATTTCTATATCCAGATGTGGCCCTCAGTCCAAAAAGATTGCCCACCTCTGGTCTCTGTCCTCCTAGCAGTGTGTAATGAACAGGGCTCAAATTTGGATGGGTTGCTGTGGATTAGCAACCCAGAACATTCTTTCAGGATCCCCTCTTATTCTGAAGAATCTCAGATTTCATGTACGTGAAAAGGTCTGTAGATGTTAAAGTGGTGCAGAAAATCTTTACAAAGTGAGTTTTACGTAGATGATGCAGAGATGTCTCCCTGAGTTTGTAGGGACACTGAAACAACTCAGATTTCCAGGGCTAATAATTTAAAAGTAAACATTGTTAATTCGCATAGTTTATTGAAGCATGTAAGGAAAGAGGGAGGATCATATTATGAACATCTTCATAATTTATTGTAAGGGCTCCATGAGAGAATATTGATTAGGAGAGTATTATTATTATTTTGTCTCCCCAGTTTGACCATTGGAGTCAAGAAGCCAGAAGAGAGGAACATAGATTAGGGGGGCATCTGAGCCATGCCTAAAGGGGAGCGCCTACAAGTTCATTCAGTCCTACTTCTTGGTCAGTCAAATGCTAAAACAAACAAGTTAGTTTACATTTACGGGAGATAATGCTGCCTGCTTCTTATTTACAATGTCATCTGAAAGTGAGAACGGGCATTCACATGGCACTTTTGCAGCTGCCATTGCAAGGTATTTACATGCCAGATGTGCTAAACATTTGTATGCCCCTTCATGCTTCGGCCACCCTTCCAGAGAACATGTTTCCAAGCTGATGCTCATTTAAAAAAATAATGCATTAATTAAATTTGTAACTGAACTCCTTGGAGGACAATTGTACGTTTCCTGCTCAGTTTTACCCGCATTCTGCCATATATTTCATGTCATAGCAGTTTCAAATGATGACCCAGCACATATTCTTCATTTTAAGAACACTTTCGCTGCAGATCTGATAAAATGCCAAGAAGGTGCTAATGTGAGATTTCTAAAGATGGCTACAGCACTAAACCCAAGGTTTAAGAACCTAAAGTGCCTTCCAAAATCTGAGAGGGATGACCTGTGGAGCATGCTTTCAGAAGTCTTAAAAGAGCAACACTCCAATGTGGAAACTGCAGAACCCAAACCACCAAAAAAGAAAATTTGCTGGTGGCATGTGACTCAGATGATGAAAATGAACATGTGTCGGTCCGCACTGCTTTGGATCGTTATTGAGCAGAACCCATCATCAGCATGGATGCATGTCCTCTGGAATGGTGCTTGAAGTATGAAGGGACATATGAATCGTTAAGGCTACAACATTGTTTTGAGTGTAGGGTGGGTTTTTTTGGTACATAATTCAACATTTTTAAGTTGCACTTTCATGATAGAGATTGCACTACAGTACTTGTAATAGGGGAACTGAAAAATACTATCTTTTGTTTTTTACAGTGCAAATACTTGTATCAAAAATAAAGTGAGCACTGTACGCTTTGTATTCTTTGTAATTGAAATCAATATATTTGAAAACATTCAAAAATATTTAAATACATGGTATTCTATTATTGTTTAACAGTGTGATTAATCATGATTAATTTTTTAAATCATGATTGATTTTTTTAATCTCTTGATAGCCCTAGTAAAACAATCCAAAACTCAGAGATTCAAAGGAAGCGTGACACTCTGCGAGCACTAATGTTTAAAAAAAAAAATTGTTGAGGACAGCAATTTAGATGAGCATTCACATTGTTGTAGAGCAGCAAATAAAACTTGTGTTCTTTGGATTGCAGAAGCAGAGTCATCACATCTAGGGAATCATTTTTAAACTATTAAACCATTTTTATGAATGAACTCAGTTTGTTCTATAGATTACAATGAGATCTACAAAACAAAATTTGAACAAAAATCTAGTTAGGCATTTGAGTTGTGTGCATAATATTTCTGATCAGATCATGAGTAGTGTATTTTTGAACAATACACAGAGAACTCAAAAAAGATGAACATATGTTGGTGGCCCTCCAAAGAAAAGAATTGACTACATCTTCATGGTCACCAAGGGTAGAAAATTTGAACCCAAAGGAAATAATTGAAGAATGTAAAAAGAACTGTAAAAAAAAGAGTCAGAATGAGCATTGCATTTAGCCATAACAATAACAGCTGCTACCACTCTAGAATGTAAATAATGTTTCTTTAGTTAATATTTAATAGCATAAATCAGAAGGGTAGAAACCCCAGATTTGTATAAGGGACTGCTACACACTTCCCAGGCTAAAGCTGTTGGGAGTTAATTGTTTGTTATATTACAGAGATCTGAACAATTCTTATCCTTTGAAGTTTCTCACTTCCTTTCACTATTTGCTATTAACTTTTTATGGATTTTTTTAGATATGAATATACATTACAGTATGTGGATTAATTAGGATTATTATAGAAATATGAGAGATTGATCTTGGTTATTACAAACTAGCCCATTATTAATAGAATATAGAGCCCAATATTCTCATTTCCTTACTCTTACAATCAATTGGTGGTAGGAAAGCAAGTGAAGAAGAATCAATCAAATGACACCAGTAAAGTAGTATGAAATATGTTAGTGTTCCAACAAGGAGGGGACTAATCTAGGAGTTGTAACATAGCATGTAACATAGCAGAGAGAGATGAAGGATGAACATATCTTTGTAGAAGCAATAATGAAAGACAAATGAGAAGTGTGTGTGTGTGCGTGCGCACGCGCTTGCATTAGGGAGTGGTAGTGATGGTGGTAAATCAGGCAAAAAACTTTGGAAGGATATCTTTGCTGTGATTTATAGATCTTTCTGTAGGGTATCAATATTTTTATATCAATGTTCCCAATCATCCAGCATCTCTTGGGTTTTGAAATGCAAATATTTAGCTGCTCATATTTCACTTTTTACTTGTGCACAAGAGTGAAAGCAGAGATATGAGCTGTGAAGAAGCTGGAGACTAGTGGGGAAAGAACGGGGATTATCTTATTTAGGTGGCTATGGGGCGAGATGTGGAGGTGGGAGCCTAGTTGTTGTGGCCTACTTAATTGAATCTTTCTTGAACCTTGGTTTAGATTTTACTGTGCTTTAAAAAGGGGTGGGGGGGGGGTGTTGCCCTCTGGATACCAAGAGGGGGGGAAACATCCCCCTATATCTTTTTCTTTGTTTTTGGAGCATTATTTGATTTTTTTTAAGTTATAAAAGCATCCTTATCCATTTAATATATAGTCATGGGAAATGATTCTTGACATGTTTGAAATGAATAATTTTATGACATCATATTGATTTACATGGGATTTATTGGTTTTCTGTTATACATCTGAAAGTTAGAAGATATGATGTAGAAAGTGATTGCCCTTGTTCAATTACTCCCTAAAAGACTCTTCCAGTATTTATAAAAGTAGCAAAGAATCTTGTGGCACCTTATAGACTAACAGACATTTTGGAGCATGAGCTTTCGTGGGTGAATACATGCATGCATCCGACGAAGTGGGTATTCACCCACGAAAGCTCATGCTCCAAAATGTCTGTTAGTCTATAAGGTGCCACAAGACTCTTTGCTGCTTTTACAGATCCAGACTAACACGGCTACCCCTCTGATACTTTCCAGTATTTAGATTCTCACTGATGGAGTTAACATTTGTGGCTTGTCAACACTATTGTAATTCTACATTTATATTATGGTAGCACATAAAGGCCAATTAATTCTACTGTGTTAGGTGACTAGGCAACTAAAGATTTATACTCAGAGAACTACTTTTAAGTGTATTACAGTATTTAAGCAGTAAATATAACAGGAATTTAACACTTGGGAACAGTACAATTAATGTGATAAATCTCTGAAACTTTACTGATATGTAATTGAGTTTAAGGGAGTCTAACTGCTGTAGCTTATACATTTGTATACTGTGTATCTCCTTGGGTATAAGTTAATTTATTTTTATTTAGTTATTCATCTAGATTTAAAATAATAAAGACATCTATCCAAGGCTCAAGGCACCTAAACCCAATTCATCATACAACAAATATAATTAAATTAAATCTCAGCAGCATTAAAATCAATTCCACAGGAACTCGATTGTCCAGCCACCTGCCCCCTTCAGCTAGGAAGCACAGACCCTCAGCCTTCTCCAGAGACCCTATCAAACAGGTGTCTTTTGTAGCATGCCTGAAAAGTCACCAGACTTGTGCTATTTCAGACCAGAAGGGAGCAAGTTCCAGAGTGCCGCAATCCTCACAGAGAATGCCCTGCCAGCCTCTTTTATAGTGAGGGGATGATTAAAGGATTAGAAAATATGCCTTATAGTGATAGATTCAAAGGGCTCAATTTATTTATCTTAACAAAGGTAAAGTCAAGGTGACTTAATAGCAGCACATAAGTATCTACATGAGGAACAAATATTTAATATGGGCTCCCAAATCTAGCAGAGAAAGGTACAAGATGATTCAGTGGCTGGGAGTTGAAGGTAGGCAAATTCAGACTGTAAATAAGGTGTACATTTTAACCACTGGAACAATTTATCAAGGGTATGGTGCTGGATTCTCCATCTCTGACAACTTTTAAATCAAGATTGGATGTGTTTATAAAAGATCTGCTTTGTGAATCCAGCTCTATGTGTTCAGTAGGGACAGATCACAACTGTGGCAGTATGCTACAGGGAGAGAGGTCGTTCTTCAAATAGGCTGATCCGAGGCCGTTTAAGGCTTTAGAGCTCATAACCAATGCAGAACCAGTGCAGCTCTTGAAACACTGGGGTCATGTGCTCCCAGAGAGATACCCTGCTCAGTAAATGTGTCCTTCAGTTCTGCTCTAGCCTCAGTCTCTGAATGATTTTAATGCCTGCAGCACATCTTGAGGTAACAAAAGCATTGATAACAGTTGGAAGGTCCACATCACAATCTCTTAGTCAGACACAGATTGTAAAAAGTTGATTGGATCACTGCTGTAATATGACTGTAAAACAGCAGCTGGGAGTCTAAGTTGTGAACACTATTAACTAATGGCAGATGTAATCCCTCAATTGAAGGGATGGAAGAGACTTCCACCATCTCCTCTAGCTGCTTCTCTTAACCCACCATAATCACCTCAGTTTTCTCTGGGTTGAGCTTCAATCACCTTACTCCCATCCATGCCCCCATCTTGATTAGACACTGGCTGAGGTGTTGAACTGCATGATTTGAATCAGATGAGATAAAGACATATTGAAACCCCATGCTGCCTTACTAACTCTTCCACCAGCCCCATGTACATATTGAACAGGAGCGATGACAATATGGCATGCTGCAGTGCCCTACACTTGAGAGCTCTTCAGGAAGAGGAGCAATGGCCCACAACTATTCTTTAAGATCATAGAATATCAGGGTTGGAAGGGACCTCAGGAGGTCATCTAGTCCAACCCCCTGCTCAAAGCAGGACCAATCCCCAAACAGATTTTTACCCCAGTTCCCTAAATAGCCCCCTCAAGGATTAAACTCACAACCCTGGGTTTAGTAGGCCAATGCTCAAACCACTGAGCTATCCCTCCCCCCTCTCTTTTCTTTCGGCGATTCAAAAGGTTCAGAGAAGGGCAACTAAAATGATTAGGGGTTTGGAATGGGTCCCATATGAGGAGAGATTAAAGAGGCTAGGACTTTTCAGCTTGGAAAAGAGGAGACTAAGGGGGGATATGATGGAGGTATATAAAATCATGAGTAATGTGGAGAAAGTAGATAAGGAAAAGTTATTTACTTATTCCCATAATACAAGAACTAGGAGCCACCAAATGAAATTAATGGGCATCAGGTTTAAAACAAATAAAAGGAAGTTCTTCTTCACACAGCGCAGTCAACTTGTGGAACTCCTTGCCTGAGGAGGTAGTGAAGGCTAGAACTATAACAGTGTTTAAAAGAGAACTGGATAAATTCATGGAGGTTACGTCCATTAATGGCTATTAGCCGGGATGGGTAAGGAATAGTGTCTTTAGCCTCTGTTTGTCAGAGGGTGGAGATTGATGGCGGGAGAGAGATCACTTGATCATTACCTGTTAGGTTCACTCCCTCTGGGGCACCTGGCATTGGTCACTGTCGGTAGACAGGATACTGGGCTAGATGGACCTTTGGTCTGACCCAGTATGGCCATTCTTATGTTCTTATGAAATCCTGACCCCACTGTAGTCAATGGGAGTTTTTCCATTGATTTCAATGAGGCCAGGACTTTGGCCTATATGTTTGTTCATCACGGGAGGGGGTTTATTGAAGTATTCAGGGGTGGGTGTATTTAGGGATAAATGTATATCTTTAATTTACCACCTTCTTGAAAACTCTTGAAAACAAATTTCAAAATTACTTTAATAGAAATCACTAGAGAAAAGATATTGAATTGCTTACCTTTATTTAGGAAAGCCCAAAATAATATACACAGTGCTTGAAAACTCCAGTGGCAAGGAGTCAGCTTCTCCTGGTGAGTGTGGAGGCCCAAACCATCAATCTCTGTATATTTAAGCTTTAGTTTTTTAATAAAAATTAAATTTCTCACCCTTCAGGTTAAAATTCCCAAAGTGAACAAAATGTAAATTGACACACTGTTGTCTTTGTAAGTCTTCAGACAGATTTCTCCACTGGTTCTACAGCTGCTCATGACTCTGCCAGGAAGCAATAGTAAAATTAACAAGGCTTGTATCCCTTTTGATGTTACTATTCAACAGTCCCCTAGTTAGCAGTGAAACTGTTAAGAATCATGACAATCTCATGTTGCTGCTGCAATAGAATTAAGCATTGAAATTATTTCTGGGAAAGAAGGACCAAGCAATGGAATCTGTGAGAGATCCCTAATACCAGAGGCTTACTGCCTTTTGGCAGTAGCTAGGTGGCTTGGGGAGAGGCTGAGTAGTAGAGAAACCCCCTTGTTTTGTATCAGCCAGGAGAGTTTGGAGTTGAACAGTGGTTCTCAAACTGTGGGTTGGGACCCCAAAGTTGGTCACAACCCCATTTTAATGGGGTCACCAGGGCTGACTTAGATTTTCTGGGGCCCACTGCCCCACTGCCCGGGGCCAAAGCTGAAGCCTGACCCCACTGCCCAGGGCCGAAGCCAAAGCCCAAGGGCTTCCGCCCTGTGCGACGGGGCTCAGGTTACAGGCCCCCTGCCTGGGGCTAAAGCCCTTGGACTTGGGCTTTGCTCCCATCCCCTGCCGGGGCAGTGGGGCTTGGGCAGGCTCAGGCTTCAGTCCCCTGGGGTCATATAGTAATTGTCAGAAGTTTGAGAACCCCTGGAGTAGAAGAAATGACAGAATGCACCTTCTCTCTTTTAGCAGCTAGAAAATTCTAGATCTTCTGTTTAATATTTAGAATTTCACATTAATTAGACATCTAGTCAGAGGTTGACAAGAAAGATGGAACCTTCAAGAAGATTCCACCTGGAGGTGACAGTAGGGCCTGGGGTTTCATCAGAATATTGCTCCTGAATACCTTGACAGGGGACCACTATCCTTATCTTGTATGGACATCTATTAGTAGCTTTAGTTCTCTGGTTAGTAGTTGTCTGGTAATTTTTTCAAGACCTGATCATGAAAGTAGAATTTAGGATAACACTACATCATGGACTTTTGCATCTTACTTATGAACATAAAATGCAATGGAATGAAACGTTTAAGGAAACTTTATTATATTATGTTCGGCTTCTTGCACTGATAAATGTGATAACTTAGAGGAGCTATTTTCACTATTAACAAAATATATAGTGTGCTAAAGAAGCAAATGTGGTGTTTTTTAAGGTTCAGCACTGCTGTTTCATAAATCATTTCTTCCTTTGACTCGTCAGGTAGCCGAACACTATTTCAAAGGAGTACCATCCCTTTTAAATCTGAGCAGATTGCATTTTGAATTTAATTCTGGCAGTGAACGGGCTTCTCAATAAATGTTTCTGGGAAGATCTCTAGAAGAAAGAGAGAAGACTTTATAACAGAGAAAATTCACTAATAAATATTTTGGTTACTCACCTGTAGTCTTCACATAAGTATATCCTGTAATTTCTAAATTCCACTCAATTTTAGAAAAAAAAAACATAAAAATTACCATTTTATGTGTTACCTGATCATTGTTTTAGGCTGTGCTTAAACACAACTGGACCTGTATTACCCAAGCCAATGCAATTTGATTCTGTGGTTACCACCTTGCTGAAACCACCATGAAGGATAATTGCCCATTGATAATGGTTTTAACAGGGCTGCAGATCTGTCATATGTCCGAAGACCTTCATAGACTTTGGCCTTTTGGACACTATTGCATGTAATCTGAAAAATATCCTTGATCAACTGTTTGTTGGACTCCCTGGCTTCTTTGGTGTGCCTGTTCCCCCTCAGGCAGCAAAGAAAAGACGAGAAAGGGAGAAGAAAAAAAAAGCTCCCTGGCATTCAAGCAGCCAAAAGGAAAAATTTGTTCTTTTAAAATCCTGATATCTGTGCTTCTGGTTCAAAACTATCCCACCACTGCCACCAGGTCAAGGCTGAATGCTCACTCTGTCACTCTAAGTGCAGAAGCGGGGGCCCACAAGGATTCTAAAAATTAATACTATTAAACTCCCAACGTTACAGCTTTCTTTGACCTTGGCTTGGTAAACGCCACCACCCAAATGCAAAAACAAACAAACAAACAACCTTGGATCCAGGAAGGAGCACTTGGGAATTCCTCCCTGTGGGGTACCCTCAAGCCCTTTCACCCACCCTCCGGGGAAGAGCTAAGAAAGAAAACAAAGGAAATTAGCTGTGGCTATCAGCTAAACAAACAACATGCACAAACCTCTTAGGACACCAAAAATCCAATCCTGTTCTTAAAAAAGGTAACTTTTAATAAAACAAAAAGGAAAAAATTACATCTGGAACTTAGGTTTTTTGCTAGATTTTAAAAGAACCAATTACAAAAACTAACCACCCAAAATAGCTTTCTTGGGGATTCAGCTTAAAAGTTACAAGCAAAAAAGGACATCAAGGGTTAGTACAGAGGAGATCCACAAGCCAAAATAAAAAAAATAAACAGAAGTAAACCTAGTTGCGTCTTCCTAAACATTTACTTACATATTTGGGTTGTTAAAAGTAGTTCTAGATATGATCTGATGGTTTTCATATCTGGTTCAAACTTTACACAGCATTCCTGCTGCCCGTCTCTGCAGCCCCAAAAGCAACAGACAAAGGGAAAGTTTCTTTCCCAATTTTAAAAAGTTCTACCTTCTCATTGGCTCTTTTGGTCAGGTGCCCACTCCTTTTCTTTTACCTGTGGGCTTGTTAACCCTTTACAGGAAAAGCAAGAAGAGAACAGTCCAAGAGGGATTTTACAGCTAACTAGCTGGCTGCGTGTCCATCAAAGGGAGCTACTGCCCGCTCCCCCCCCCCCCGCCACCCCTTCATGTATCACATCACTGGCTTCCTGGTTCTGCAATGTTAATTAGAGCATGTAGTGGACCAGTAGTCCTTCAGTTGAAAGCACTGAGTCAACAAAGAAAAAAAAATAAAAGCAGAAGTTCTTGTTTGGTCTTAGAGTAAATACAGTTCTAAAGACTTTGCCTTGTCTTCACTTATGCCTGTGTTAACACATGCACACATAGCAGAAAGGTTCGTAAACTTCCATGTGCAGAAAGAGCACAGGAATGCAGGACAGTGTATGAAAATTGGGCAGCATAGTTCTAAAATATAATTAATATGAAAGATATGGTCCTATCCATTAGATTATAGTACATTTAACTACACATACTGAGGTATTAACATAAAAATAACTTTGCTTTATGCTTTTTAAGAATGCTTTCTTTCTCATTTTTTGAAGCCCTAGAAAGGGACTCTTAAACAGGACCAAAGCACACATTGGTATTTCTTGCAAAAGTATAAAACATCAACAGGGGAGATGGGTTTTTTTACCCCTAAAGTGAAATTTTAAAATAAGCCCTAAATTGAAAAGCTATTCTAAGAGGGGAACAAACTTGCATAGAATAGTCTCTGTCATTTCTTGCTCCTAATTTAAAAAATAGCAATAAAACTCTTTAGCTTGATAATAAATTAAGAACATCTTTTGCTTTTTAGTCTGGAATTCAAAGCTCTTAAGTGCTGCTATGCTGCCAAGTAATTACTTGTAAATGAATTCCTGGGGTTGGACCAGATGTTGTCTCATCATATGTGTGGCTTGGGGAAATGGAACCCAGAGAATGAGTAGAGATAGAAACTTAATAATAGTGTGGAGGAAAAAAATACTTAATAGTGCTGAACATTTTCTTTGTAATAGATGCCTTCCTTTCAATTCACACTATGTAAAGCAGTTCACACATGCCATAGTCTTTGATATAGGATCATAGGGGATGCAGACCACGCTATACTTATCTATCATCTATGTATTTTGATTTAGATCCCTCTAACATGTCCATATCTGGTGAGGAGAGAGAGAGAATAGATCACTGGCAGTAATAATCCATTTCCACAATGTCTTTATGCTTAAATCAGAGCCATTATTCTCACTTTTCTGTCACAGGCTGCTATCATTCTTTAATTCTCTGGGACAAATTCAGAGGCAATGCAGTACAAATTGGTATGTCCACCTTACTGGATATTAAGTGTTATTGTTACACACTGAAGAAGGTTGTAGAAGGAAAGTAACCAATAGGAGGGTGCAAAGAAGATGTAAGATAGAGCAAGCCCCAGTGTACTTTATCTTTCATCTTTTTGCTCTTGATAATTGTTTTTACTGCTACAATCCCAGCTTTCCACCTCAGCATGCTGCTTGCACTCACAGTTTACACTGCCATTTACATCACCTCTGAGTATGGCTTTCTATTTGTTCACATAACCAAGAACTTGGACTTACAGTAAGCCTTTGAAAAGGTCTCTCACCAAAGGCTCTTAAGCAAAGTAAGCAGTCATGGTAAGAAGGAGGGTCCTCTCATGGATCAGTAACTGGTTAAATCACAGGAAATAAAGGGTAGAAAGAAAAGGTCAGTTTTCAGAATGGAGAGAGGTAAGTGGTGGTGTCCCCCAGGGATCTGCACTGAGACCAGTGCTGTTCAATATATTCATAAATGATCTGGAAAAAGGGGTAAAAAGTGAGGTGGTACAATTTGCAGACAATACAAAATTGCTCAAGATAATTAAGTCCAAAGGTGACTGCAAAGAGTTATAAAGGGATCTTATGAAACTGAGTGACTGTGCAACAAAATGGCAGATGAAATTCAGTGTTGATAAATGCAAAGTAATGCACATTGGAAAACATTATCCCAACTATCTATACAAAATGATGGGATCTAAATGAGCTGTTACCACTCAAGAAAGAGCTTTTGGAGTCATTGTGAAATGTGCAGCAGCAGTCAAAAAAGCTAACAAAATGTTAGGAACCATTATGAAAGGGATAGATAATAAGACAGAAAATATCGTAATGCTACTACATATATCCATGGTATGCTCACACCTTGAATACTGTGTGCAGTTCTGGTCAACCTATCTCAAAAAAGATATATTAGAATTGGAAAAGGTACAGAGAAAGATAATAAAAATGATTAAGGGTATGGAACAGCTTCCATATGAGGAGAGATTAAAAAGCCTGGGATTGTTCAGCTTGGAAAAGAGACAGTGAAGGGATGATATGATAGACGTTTATAAAATCATAAATGGTATAGAGAAAGTGAATAAGGAAATGTTATTTACTTCTTCACATAACACAAGAACCAGGGTTCACCAAATGAAATTAATAGGCAGCAGGTTTAAAGCAAACAAAATGAAGTACTTCTTCACACAACACACAATCAACCTGTGGAACTCATTTCCAAGGGATGTTGTGAAGGGCAAAATTATAATGGGATTCAAAAATAATTAGGTAAGTTCATGGAGGATAGGTCCATCAATGGCTATTAGCCAACGTGGTCAGAGATGCAACCCCCTGCTCTGGGTGGTCCTAGTCTCTACCTGCCAGACTGGGAGTGGATGGCCGGGGATGGATCACTCAATGATTACTTGTTCTGTTCATTCCCTCTGAAGCACCTGACACTGGCCACTGTTGGAAAATAGGATACTGGGCTAGATGGGCCATTGGCCTGATCCATTGTGGCCGTTCTTATGAACTGTGGGGGGAAATCTGATTTAATTCATTTTTGACCCTTATAGGGGCACCATCTTGTCAAGGTTCTGGAGTTCTTCTTGATTCTTCATTATCTCTTGGTCTTTCATTAGTTCATGTAATAGAGGAACAGACTCTACTAATGGTGGCAGGGTTTGTCTGTGGTGTAAATTGGTGCATACTGCTACTTAACTCTACATCTAGCCATGTTTAGCTTTCTTTTATTGTAGTGACATAGACAGGAATGTAGCCACAGTATTACAGTGATATAAAGTCCTCATACTGGATTTTATATTTGGGTTTTTTAAAATTATGCAAAAGAACTTTCTTTAGAGGAACCAGAAAATGTGTTGCTGTTTTCCTCATTGTTTAAGGTCTAGCTTTTTCCTGGTTTGTTGTGCAGATCATCCAGCATTATTAAGATTAGTTCCTCACTCTCAGATTCAGTGTTTGATATGCATTGTAGGGATTCAGGCTTTAGGCTGTCATTGGGACTATCATGGGGTGCAGCCGTCATCGCCAGACTGGCATCTCTTCCTGGTCGTGCTGGGAATTAGCTCGACGCTGACTGCCCTATCCACAATCTGCACACCGGCAATCTGTCTTTGTTCCCACCTACAGCTCTTCTCTCAGCTCCCAGAACTGCAGCATCCTCTTTGCGACTCAGCCCTCTGGCTAGGTTGCCATCCGTGTTTCCCCGTTCCGGGTGGGGATTGTTTCTGTCCAACCCTAGTGGTTGGGACCTGGACCCACCCACTTCTCCGGGCCTCAGCCCAGGAATCCTGTAACTAGCAGCTTCCTGCTGCTCCTGTGTAACCTCAGTCAATGCTGTTATATTTTCCTGGGCCACTACCCCGCGGCCCCAGCATCCTCTTTGCCCTCACGTCAGGGCAATCAGCTGCTCAGTCCCAGCAGCCAGCCAGGAGGTCCCACTTGCTTCCCTGGTCCCTGCTGCTCTGTCCAAGGTATTTAGTTCTCTCAGCCCTCCAGGGACGCAGTCTTACTCCCTGGGCTTCCAGCAGCAACTGCTCACTACTTTGCCCTGCAGATCCCTTTTATCTGAGCATGCCGGGCCCTGATTGGTTGCTCCCTGAAACTCCTCCCTGATTTGCTTTGTTTTCTGCACTCCCCTCCATTGCTACTTCTGGGGCAAGGCATGGTTAAACCCTTTTATGACTGTGGGGGTGGGGGTGGTACCCCATCACAGGGACCGTGGAACTATTTCAGAAACATACTAAAAAAAATTTAGTTCCTCAATATGGAGCAGCACTGCAAAATCTCGATCAATGTCCGTTTCTGAAGCCACCAAAATGTGGGTGTTTTGCTGCAGTGTTTAAGGGCAGGTTCGGTGATTGCTTTTAGCAGTTTGGCATATTTTTCTGGTCTTTACACAGTTTGCTTGTTCAATACAAAAGAAGAAAAGGGCAATCATTAATGGAATACTGTACTAGTTGACTCAGACAGTCAGCACTGTGACACTGAAGCATACTCACTGCTTCTAGATGTTACATGGACCAACATGGGTTTTGGATCTGAAGTCAAATGGAGTTCAGTGGTTGCTATAAATACACCGCTAGAATTTTCAATTGTTCTACTCTAGAAACCAGAGGTTAAAAAATAGCACTCAGAGAATACATAGCTGCAACATAGTTTACAAAACATGATTCAGTGCTTTGCCCAGTGATGGAGGTACGTTTTTCAGTTTGTTTATAATGAGAAATCCCTTTGTATTAGTTTCAGGCTTGCAAACACATGAGAGAGGTGCCTCATTGCATCTGATCCAGTGCACATTGAACTCAATTAGATGCTTTGCTTGCAATGGCATGTGATTCATTTTAACTATGGGCCAAATCGTGGCTTGAGCTCACAAGGTAGCATAGAATCATACACGGGCACAAGGAGCTCCCTTACGTTCCTACTAGTTATTTGCACTGGAGCCACTACCTCCTCTCCTGAGTAGGAGGAGAGGAGGAGGAGAGAGTTGGTTCTACACCGTCCCCATGGTGCCCAGTGAGGAGTTACACCAGCACATCATATGATGTATGTTGGCTCAGATATAGACCCTGGAGCACTGGGTCGCTCAGGAGGGAGATTGTGACTCTGGAGCCATAATCTCACTCCTGGGCTGTTCCAGAGGAGCACAATAATGCACTGTCCCTTACTCTGGGCAGATCACAAACTGACCGTCTGTTAAACACAAATAAAGTAATGGAACTTTCAAACAACAAAAAAACAAAACTGAGAATGCCGCATGCATATTGGGTATGGGTCTGTATTCGTGATGGAATATTGTTCTGGTTTCAGAGTTTTTTAAAAGTTCTACTGGTTTTGTTTCTCTCTCTTTCTCCTTTGTATTTCTTATAGTTTATTATGCTGACATACATCTTCATGCTGGCCTGGCTAGGGGTCACAGCTTTCACCTCTCTGCCTGTTTACATGTACTTCAATCTGTGGACCATTTGCCGAAATACCACCTTAGTGGAAGGGGCTAATCTCTGCTTGGACCTTCGTCAGTTTGGTAGGTGAATGATGTATGTTAAATATGAATTGAGACTTCAAACCCAATTAACAAAGCAGCCTTTTAGAAATATTTCTTGGGAATGTTGTCTGCAAACCCTAGATGCTTCCAAAATTATGTCTAACACCTTACAGGTAGGTACAGAATATGTATTTAAATTGGTAAACAAACCAACAAAAAAGTAATTCCATATTCTATTGTTTCAATGGTGTGCAGTTTTAAGGCACATCAGTTAAATTCATAGATGTCACTAAAATTGGAGTTATTGCAAACACTACTGAAAACAGAGAAATCATGCAAAAAGGCTGAGAGAAATTAGAAATATGAACAGGAAATAAGAATATGACTGAGCGTCAGCTAGGAAAAATGCAAATTGCTACATTCAGGAGAAACAATCTGAAACCCAGATATACAGTAGGAGGGTGGGGGTACTGGAAAGTAGTAAAAAAAAGACTTACTGCTGTAGGGGCAGCAGTAGACAGAAAATTAGCAATAAGCTTGCAGAGCAATACAGCATAAAAATGTAGTATTGAGCTGTATACACAGTGGTACCACATATTAGTTGGAAACTGCTACCATCCTGGTGCACTAATGGCTGTAGTGAGTCTGCAGCTGGAAAACTGCTCCCAATTCTGGTCAGCTTAGAAAGATGACAACAAAGTAGGTGGAGGTTACTCACAGATATGATAAAGGAGATGAGGGACATAAGTCATAAGGTGGAGTTAAAACTGAAATAAGGAGGAAGGCAGTGCTGAAGCGGGGAATGATAAACATCTCAAAATGTTAGAATGGTGTAGATCACAAGGAGGGACACACATAGCTTTAAACTGAGTATGTTCTTGTGTTATTTCCCTGTCATGTCTCTGTATCCACTCTCTGACTGGGAGGAGGCAGGGGCATGGCTCTTGTGCCTTGCAAAGAGAAGTCTGTACTCTGCCTGCCTTAGTCTTTGCTTAGTCAATCCTGAGCCTCTTCTTATAGCTTTTTTGTCCATCTGATAGCTTAGCAATAGAGAAAGAAAGAGTGCCTCAGTATCATCCAGGCAACAGGCCTCTGTCCTGATCTGGAAGAAGTGGATTTGATGGATTGTTCTTTTCCATTTCTGACTGCTATGATTCAATAACAGCTAGTCTTCTTACTTTGCTCCTCAGAAGATAAGTGATCTGAGAGACATTTAAAGGTCAATGCTTATCTCTGGAAATGCTGTATGGGGCTTTTGTTTTGTTAACGTTTGCATCTGTATTTTATTTATATAATCCTTACAGTTTCCATCTGTTTTGCAAGTCCTGCAAAAAACCCACTGATCTCCTACAGGGAAGGCACAGTAACACAGTAATTTTCAACAGGCTAATCTGTGATTTAGTATCTTGTCACATGCTAAAGCGAACAGTACAGCAGCTTCTTGTTTCCCTTACTGTAAGCAGCTGCATTCATTATCAACAGATGATTAAGCACACCGCTGGGTAACATACTTTTATAGCCTCTAACAGACGCTTTGCACCAGACAAGCAAATTTGGATCCTGACCCTAGCACATTCCTCAGCATAAGGACAGAGAATGTTTTTGAATGTGCCAACAGGCCTAATATGTGCACTGGCTGAAAGTTATTTTCTAATATTTGAATACCCTGTTGGCTGGAATTAATAAAATCCAACATGAAAATATAAAAAATGGGTTGAGGAATCATTCTCTGTGTTGCTTCCATTCATAACATGTCAGCTTCATGACAATGAAGAGACCAATTGAAGACCTAAGAGGTTGTTTTCCTGTTGTGTAAAATGAGCCACAGTTGCTTTGTTCTACCTAACATCCAAGAATCTAGATTCCTCAGTTCCTTTGAACAAATCTACTGAATGCTTTGAATACTAAATCTAGTGAATATTTCATGTGTTTCAGGAATCGTAACTATTGGAGAGGAAAAGAAGATTTGCACTATGTCTGAAAATTTCCTGAGGATGTGTGAATCTACTGAGGTGAGTAAATGGGCTAAGTTTTATTTGCCAAATCCATAACAGTCATTTTAGTAAGAAATAACTGGCATATATGGTTTCCTCTGACACTTAACTCTTTAATCATAGACAAAGTGATTGAATGAAGGCACAAGGAAAAAATATAGTGCTTTTCTTTTTCCCTAGAAAACATACTCCGTCAACATAGTTACTTCAGCTATTATTTTTGTAATTATATTCCATTAAACCTGCAACTTTTAATTTGAGATTTTACTGAAGGTTAATGTGTCTGCTACATGGTGAGAACAAATTATGAAAAACACTATTGTCCTTATGTTTAGAAAAAAAGAGAGTACAAGGAATTGGAAGAAATTATGGTTATATTGTAACAGAGCAGTAATATTTTTAAACTCATTGGACCATTTTTTCCCACTGGTGTAGGAGTCTATAACTCCCAAGACTTTGATGGATCCAAACTTTGTTGTATTTTTTCCATAAAGAAAGACCATATATTTTAATTCAGATTATTATTTTTCTTATTTTAGATCAAAGAAAACAACATGAACAAACAAAAGTAATATCTCCATAAATGTACACACTTGTTAAAATTCTGGCCCTTCTGAAATCAATGGGAGTTTTGCCGTTGGCTTTCATGGGCCAGGATTTCATCCCAGTACACGTAAATCTCCTTGGTTACAGACTGCAGCAACTTTGAAAACAAAATAGATGGAGTTTCTGCACCCACACAGAGTTCTTAGAAATTTTCAAGTGTAGTACCCTGAAAATAAAAGCACTGTAGTTTCATATCAACATACACCATGCCAGCAGTGAATTTGGTCAAAAATATTACTGAATCATTAACTTCTGCAGAACAATGGCAGCAGGAAAGTAGTTGTTTGCTCTGTCAGAGGTTGGCTTTTTGTTTGGTTTCCATGTAGAGTTATTACTATGAAATTTGTTTTCTTTGTCCTCTTTACAGCTAAACATGACATTCCATTTGTTCATTGTGGCACTTGCTGGAGCTGGAGCAGCAGTCATTGCTATGGTAAGCTATTGGAGACACTGCTCCTGAACATACAGCCACATCTAAATCACTGACATATCCTGTTTATACCTTTAAATTATTACCTTTATTACCTTTACCTATTACTGCCAGCAGTAGAATTAGTAGCTGAAAAAAAGACGTTCAATTACTACTAGAAAAAATAAGGCATATGAATTTAAAGGGATACTGTTAACTATTTTTTAAAAAATTACTAATTTAAAATGCTATTTTATGTTAGCGCCTCCTTTAAACAACATTTTCTGATTTTTTAATATTAAAATTCCTTTAAGTATCTGTTCCTCTGTTGTGTTTAGAAGGGTCTTTTGGGCAAACCGCAGAGCAATCACACCAAAATTTTTCTTCCTCATGCCCTCCTCTGTGTGCACATGCCTGCCTACTCTCTCTTCATTTTCATTTTCAGCTGTGCTGCTGCTGTTAAAATGACAAACATCCTTTTGCAGAGATTGAGGAAGAGCTTGAGCTCTTAGATTTAATCCAGGAGGAAATTTTGCCATTTTTGCCAATGAACATTGTTTACTGCTATGAACGTGGTAACATTTCCCAAAAATATAACACAAAATTGTCCAAAATTATCTCTACAGTGTGTTATTTTTGTCATGAAGTATATGTGTGTGTGCTATACCCCTTGCCCCGCATCTGTTGTGACTATTTAAATTGTAAAGTCTTTGGAATGGGGACTGTTTGCTACTCTGTGTCTGTACAGTGCTAAGCATCATTCATGGCTGGCCCCTACGTACCACTGCAATAAATATGATTTGGGAGAATTCCCATTTTTATTTTTTTAGAATTTTGACCTATAATATTTTAAAGCATTTTTTAAGATATTTATTCATTTAAATGTTCACAGTTGCAGGAAGTATGGGGGAGCAGATAATGTGGTTAGGCCAGACAAAAAATATGTAATGACTGTAGACACTGAGATTCAAAAAATTAAAGCTTTATAACGGTTCAAACACAAACTGTCAACATCACATGTAAAAATATACATGTAAAGTAAATTGCCTTAAATCAAACTCTAAAGTAAAGTAAGAGAAATGCTGCTTGAAAATTTATTAATCTGTAAATTTTCATTATTATCGATGGAAATATTTATTGTCAGTTTGTGAGTGAGATCAACATTTACTGATAAAAATCTAATCCTTCCAAGCCTATTAATAATACTATTTGGGGGGGGATTATTTTTTCATCTATGAAAACTATGTTTCATTTATACCAAACCAGCCAGAAAACTGCTGTTTATCCTTACAAATTGAAGATGTCGTTTTTACTATCTTCTGCACCTTTATACTGGGCAGAGAGAGAGAGGAGGGAATGGTCAAGTGGTCTGAACTAGTAGCCCTGTTGCACAAATTAACTTCTGTGCCTCAGTTTTCACATCTACAATACAGCTACCTCTGCTACTGTGACAGAGTAGCAAGAAGATTAATATCTAAAAATTATATTTAATTGCTTCAAGATGAAAAGTACTGTGTAAGTAGAATTATCAGTACTTTATATTACATTAAGTGATTAACTCTCAGCTCTTCCAAAAGAAGAAATACTAATGCCATACCATTTTAAAGAGAAAATTATATTTCCACCGCATGGCTGATCTAAGCTATATTCTCTAGTGATGGGAAATTCGTGAAAGGATCATTGGTTCAGATAAATATTTAAAAGTTCAACTAACATAAACACTTAGCACTTGTGCATCATTTAATATTTTCCACACCTGGGAAGTAGTATTCCAAGGCTGCACAGTGATTTTGTGGCAGAGGGGGTTTTGAATTTAGGAGTTTTTGGCTCTCAGCCTTTATATTCAGTTCCTTAGAGGCAATGCAGCTGTATGCAAACCACCAATTTTGCCCTATTGGTGATCCTCACTCAGACTTCCCTGCTTGCATAAAACAAGCTTCAAATCTCCACATGTTCTGTGGTGGCAGGAGCCATAGTAGGGGCTATTTTACCTTCCGCCTCATAGCACATATCTTTATGTAAAAGAGGAGATTTCCCATAAGCATGCCATATAGACTGACGAATAAATAGAAAGGAAAGTGCAGAGCGACTCCAAACGTAGGAATGACAGAGCATCAGTGGGGTCTTAGAGAGAGATTGCTAGGCCCCACACAGCAGAATAGTCTCAATGGGAGTTGGGGATGTATCTGACCCTGAAATAAGGTTCAGGTTATGTTTGGGGAGTGGATGCCTTCTCAGTCCTTCTCTTGCCCAAACCAATTTAACCATCTCTGATAATAGCCCCTCTGTACTGATGTCAATCACACAAAACACATACCACTTCTGAATTAGTTACTCCTGTCACATAACTTTCAAGTATGACTGCTTCTAATGTTTCTTTAAAAACAGCTTTTCTGAGTAAGGCAGTTTAGGCAGGTTCAGTTTTGGTAATTCCCTAAATTATAACCACAGCTTGAGCACAGTCCACTTACAGTGCCACACTGAGACAGCATGCACAGCAGATTGCACAGATTTTATAAGAGAGTGCGTCTCTCATTTTTTCTTGTGTAGTTTGCTCAGCAGAAAAATAATTAGCTACGCTTACACTAATAATCCCATAGTTAGGCTTCAGAGTAAACATCTAATTGAAATGCATTAGGAAAGCTCACAATTTTCTTAGAGTTATTCTCAGGCTGTTGACAGATTCAAGACATCAGTTTATACTTGGCTCACACTTTGAAGGTTTTCTTCAGAGACATAAAGGATTTAAATAGTGTTATTTTTAACATGAAAGATTAGATGCTGGAGCCCAAGGCAGCCACTATCAGGAAAAAGTAGCAGCTCACTGAACTGCTGCAGACAAACCCTACTTGAACCCAAAGTGACAGCAGATATTTCCAGAAAGATTTGAGGCAACTTGGGGGAAAAAGAATTAACTAAGTGCTCTTCCCTCACCACTTTGCCAAAGAAGTATTATTTTATCTATGGCCAATAATTTCAAGTTAAATGTGTGGACAGAGCACTCTAATTAACTGGAGAAAGCCTTAATATATTCAACAAAGATCATGCATTTTCTGATATTTCCCTCTGATTCATGAACTGAAGAGAATAGCTTTCTAAGTAGCTCTTTATAGCAAGTGAACGCATTATCTGTTTTTGTCTTAGAATTTTTAATTTTGCTAAAGTGGTTATAGTAAGCAAAGATGGAAATAATTTTTCAGAGGTAGGCAATATGGCAAAGAAGGTGAGGGAAAGGGAGCATTTCTGATGACAAATTATTTTAAGAGAAGTTAAGAGCATTTAACTGTTTAGATACTTCTGCAAAGACTGATAGAGGTTTCCAGGTGTCAGTAAAAGAGATGATAGGCTAAATTATCAGTAACCTAAGTGGCCCCTCTAAAGAGGGGTGTAGAGGGTGTCAGGAGCTCCTCTCCAAAGGACCGATAGGTTGCCAGTACTCCAGATGTGATCAGGGAAGGTGACCTGTGTGGACCACAGTTCTTCACAGCCCATTGGGGTGTGTTGCGCTAGTGTGGGTGCTTGATTTATTCCATACCCTATGTACACTGGCATGTGTAGCTACTGCCACTTCTAAGCACCCATGTAGCTCAACAATATTGGCTTTTTCACTCCAGGACCTCTGCTCAGCAGATTCTTCCTCTGCCACACCTAGCATTGCTTAGCTAAGAGAGCCCATTTGTGTTTATCTTGTCTACCATTCCATGTTCATGCTCACTCTGTATTCATTGAGCTAATTTTTTTTAATTACTCAGTAAATTGTACCATGAACCATTATTTACATAGAAATCAGTGCATGCAATCGTGGCAGTTATAGAGAGATGTATTAGTTGCATCATATTAGTTATAGATAATGCCCTTTTGGACCACTACTGCATGCAACTGGTCCTATAGAAAATTATTAAGACTACCAAAAGCTAAGCACAAGGTAAAATTCTGGCTGCAGATAGGCACGTACAGCTTCAATGGGAACTGCATGCATGTATCTGAGGACAGAATTTGGTCTATAAACTGAAGGTAGTACAGCAGCCTTGAAGTGACACCAAGTGACAAATTCTGCTCTGAGATACACTCATGCCACTACATTGTTATGTGTTTTGTTCATGAAGCACAGGTTTCCATTGCATGGTTGCTCCTGGGTGTAAATGAAGGAATGTGGTCTTTTTCTCTGTCCTTCAAGCAGGTGGTGATATAGAAAGTTTTGCAGAATAGTCTAAGCTCTGTGATGGCAGAATCCCAAGTTGTTTCCTGCCTCATGTTGAAGGAGCAGATGGTCTCCTGTTTGAATTTAAGGCACCATCCTGAGTTCTTTTCAGCCTTCCTTAAGGCTTGTTTATACAGTGGTTGAGTCCAAACCAACTGGCTGTAAATTCTAGTGTGCACTACCATGTTGCACACTAACTGCCCATCCTGTTTCAAACAGTACTAGATTAACAGGCACTAGGGAACCTTTCAGTGCATGCCAGTAGGATCCACATGGACCAATTAGCTTGCAACATGCTAGTGTGCACTAGAATTTAAACTGCACTGGTGTGGACTAAAGCACTTTGTAGACAAATTCTTAATCTTGCTTGTGGAAAAGTAGAATAAGAGGTCAGCCAGGAACAAGAAACGTCACCCTGGATGCAACCCTATTATCCAGCCCTCATTTGTGGACCCTGGATGCACGCTGAAAGGTGGTTGTGGTGAGGAAATCCTGGCAGTCTCACGGAATAAAGCGCTCAATTCCTTGTCCTGATTGTTCATGCAGTATTGGACTTCAAACCTGTCACTTAGTCCAGGACTGAGTATTGGCTTTCCTGATCTTAAGTCCCAGGTATTTTGGGGATAAACTATTATTCTAAATATGTGCTAGCAAAGCCAACCCCCTCTCCCCGCCCCGCAGACCTGTTGGTCCTAATTCTGCCCTCAAGTCACTCATGTGACTACACTGGAACTCTGTTGCATGTGTCCAAAAGGCAACGTTTGGCCCTCAGGCATTGAGCAGGACTGCAGATTTTGAAGTTTTGGAAAATTAAACTAATTTGTTTTTTCCAAAAAACTGATGGCAAATTGTGTCTTGGATGCCGTTTTCTGGGGAAATACGAATTTTAGGGAGTGTTTTAGCTGAAAATATTTAATCTCCCTCTTGAAGTGGGATGATGAATCTGAAAGGACGTATTTTATTTATTTGCAGTGGTAATTTTTTTTAACGCCAAAGAGTCCATCTTAGCAACATGCCATGTAGAATGATTGTGACTAGGGCTGTCAAGCGATTAAAAAAATTAATTGCACTGTTAAACAATAATAGAATACCATTTATTTAAATATTTTGGATGTTTTCTACATTTTCAAATATATTGATTTCAATTACAACACAGAATACAAAGTGTACAGTGCTCATTTTATATTTATTTTTATTACAACCTAATACAAGTACTGTAGTGCAATCTCTTTATCCTGAAAGTTGAACTTACAAATGTAGAATTATATACAAAAAAAACTGCATTACAAAATAAAACAATGTAAAACTTTAGAACCTACAAGTCCACTCAGTACTACTTCAGCCAATCGGTCAGACAAACAAGTTTGGTTACAATTTGCAGGAGATAATGCTGCCCAGGCCTTGTTTACAATGTCATCTGAAAGTGAGAACAGGCTTTCGCATGGCACTGTTGTAGCAGGCATCGCAAGATATTTATGTTCCAGATGCGCTAAAGATTCATATGTCCCTTCATGCTTCAGCCACCATTCCAGAAGATGAGTGTCCATGCTGATGATGGGTTCTGCTTGATAATGATCCAAAGTAGAGTGGTCCAATGCATGTTCATTTTCATCATCTGAGTCAGATGCCACCAGCAGAAGGCTGGTTTTCTTTTTGGTGGTTTGGGTTCTGTAGTTTCCGCATCGGAGTGTTGCTCTTTTAAGACATCTGAAAGCATTCTCCACATATCATCCCTCTCAGATTTTGGAAGGACTTCAGATTCTTAAACTTTGGGTTGAGTGCTGTATCTATCTTTAGAAATTTCACATTGGTACCTTCTTTGCATTTTGTCAAATCTGCTGTGAAAGTATTCTTAAAATGAACATGTGCTGGGTCATCATCCGAGACTGCTGCAACGTGAAGTGCATGGCAGAACCTGGGTAAAACAGAACAGGAGACATACAATTCTTCCCCAAGGAGTTCAGTCACAAATTTAATTAATGCATTATTTTTTTAACGAGCATCGTCAGTATGGAAGCATGTCCTCCGGAATGGTGGCCGAAGCATGAAGGGGCATACGAATGTTTAGCATATCTGGCACGTAGATACCTTGCAACGCCGGCTACAAAAATGCCATGTGAACACCTGTTCTAACTTTCAGGTGACATTGTAAATAAGAAGCAGGCAGCAGTATGTCCCGTAAATGTAAAGAAACTTGTTTGTCTTAGCGACTGGCTGAACAAGAAGTTGGACTGAATGGACTTGTAGGCTCTAAAGCTTTACGTTGTTTTGTTTTTGAGTGCAGTTATGTAAAAAAAATACATTTGTAAGTTACACTTTCACAATAAAGAGATTGCACTACAGTTCTTGTATGAAGTGAATGGAAAAGTAGTATTTCTTTTATTTCATTTTTATAGTGCAAATATTTGTAATAAAAATAATATAAAGTAAGCACTGTACACTTTGTATTCTGTGTTGTAATAGAAATCAATATATTTGAAAATGTAGAAAAACATCCAAAATATTTAATAAATGTCAATTGTTATTCTATTGTTTAATGGCGCGATTAATCACAATTACTTTTTTAATCGCAGTTAATATTTTTGAGTTAATTACGTGCGTTAACTGCAATTAATTGACAGCCCTATTTGTGACACATCATTTTTAGGAACAGTCCTTCAAACTGCACACGCTCAGCCTCAAAGGTAGGGCTCATTGTCTTGACCTGCATGGACAAAAAGGGCTTCCCTTTAAGGACGGTTTTCTCCTTCACCAGAATGACATCTTCATGTTTGCGAGAGGGAGGTTAAAGAACCTCCCTCTCCCAAATCATGAAGATGCAGGATGAAGAGGCCGGAGCTCTGAGGAAGACTGTTGGTTTCTGTGCAACAGATGGAAGGCCATATAAGCTTTTTCCCCTATGGTCTGGCTACCACTGCCTGTTGGACAAGCAGCTCCCCTCACTGCCAGATTGGCCAGCATGTCTGTCGGTTTTTTGCTGTACTCACAGCAGCCCAGTGACCTAATGGATAGGACAGAGATTAGATTCAAATTGTTACACTTGACAGCTGTCCAGCACACATACTCGTTCCATAGGAGGCCTGGTTCCCTGACAAACTGGAATTGGAAGTGGACTATGGGGAAGGAATTCCCTAAAGAAGCTGGGGAACATGCTTGGAGCTTCTAATGTGCTGTAAAGCAAGGAGACATCCCTTTTCCCCTAGCCCTAACTTTCATATGTGGTGGGATGGGGATAGCACCAGACTGAGACCCAGTAGGGAGGCGTGAAGTGCTGATGGCAGCCCTCTAACAAGAAATAAAGATAATCTTCACTGTAAAAGTTATTGCGGGATAATTCCCAGATGATTGAATAAAGATGTGGTCTAGTTAAAAAACATCCCTTTTGCCTTGTCTGTTTTCCTGCCTGTGCGAAACAATGACAGATCTTTCCCATTAATGAATTCAGACTTTTTAACAAGATCATTGATATTCAAACACCAGTCCTTTGCAAAGCTGCAGATTGATAAAACTATTTTAAAATTCAAAGATTTAATACAAGTATCTGGCAGTAGCCAGAATATACATATTTGTCTACAACAATAAAGTTTTTTGTGTTCATTACCAGTCATTTAAGAATTATATTTAAGAATTTTTTCCATCTATAATCCCAGGGACTTCTGAGAAGCTTAAATGTTACAGTTAATTACTTTTTAAGAGCATGTATAGTCACAATAGTCATATAGTGTATTATATTAACACCATTGAATATAGGGATATCTGCAAGAGCCAAATTACTTCACATGTGCAGATCTATTTCCTCCTCACTAGCCTTCCTGAAAAGGAATGGGATTTTTGTGTGTGTCTTTACACAGTTGTCAGAGTTAGTCTTATTACGAAAGAAAGAGTTGTTCACGAGTTCCCATCTATCCCCAAATGCTGAAATATAGAAGAATCTAAATTTTTGTCAAGGAAATACGTTTTTTAAGAAACACATTCTGCTGTAAACTTATTTTGTAGAGCAAAATCATTAGACCCTTGGACCGTTTCTTCCCACTAGCTACCCTATCTTTTGAGTTCATAGTTGTATATGAAGGATACAATTCTTGTGTTTACAAAATAATTACCTGCTCATTCACCCATATTTATTTCCATGTTCCAGCTTGACAAATGAATGAGTCTGTTGGTGAGTTATTATGTAGAAGTACCTGTCTACTTTTAATTGATATGCCATATAAAAATTAACATTACAGGTCTTCTGGAAAGAGAAAAATAATCTGTTCTCTTGCAAGATTCTCGCTCTGGGTTGCACCACTCAGGGACTAGACTGATAGGACTTCTCATTCTCTAAACATTTTTTGGTTCCTAAGGGCAGTGGTAGCAGACAGGAGTAAGAAACAGCCACGCTTATCTGTAGTTAGGCACCATCTTGAACCTTTAAACTGCTGTTCTTAGAACTTTCCCGTCAGTACCTGAATGAGTAGGAAGCAAAGACTCTGCAAATAATAATATAAACAATAAATATTAAATTTACTGAAGGAAGTAGAAAGAACATTAAAAGGTTCATATATAAATAAAAACACAAATTGATATTTCTCCCAACTCTGAGAGGTGATGGTTAAGTTAGAACCTTGCAGTATGATATCTGCAGAGAAGCAGAATTACAAAATATATAATTCCTCTTGTCTTAAGATGCAAGCTGAACAGGATCCTTCCTTCTGGAGAGAAAGTGGCTTGAGATATTGCTGTAAGAAGGTGTAAACAATAATACTGCAACTGGACCAATAGCAATAAAGTGGTGTGGTTTTTTTTAATTGGCTCCCAAAAAACAGCCTTATATGACGGGAAGCTTATAGGATGCCTTCAGGGGGGAAGCATTTTTTCAAAATGTTGGCTAACTCAAATAAGGGACATCCAATTAAATTCTAGGGGGCAGAAGAGTTTGGACTCCCCTACTTTGGACACACATACTGAAAGACTGAATCAGAATATCTCCCTAAAGACCAAATGAGAGCAATAGGACTTCATAAGAGCATGGAATGAGGACGATGTCTGCCTGGCATAATTCTGAAATTGAAATATACCTGAGGCAGGCAGTGGAAGCTGCCCTGTTTCAGATTGAATCAACCTTGACATGGTCCTTTAGCTTTAGGCCAGCCAGATCGTAGAAGTGTGAAATTCAATTAGATGGCCATTGAGACATGGCCTTCTTAGTATCAGTGTTGCTTAGAAAATTGGTGTCAAATGAAACAAAAAGTTGCATGGACTTTGAAGGAACAAAATGGGCTTGCAATGTTATGTTCAATGAGGAAATGGGACCACCAGTTCACACTGCCTACGGCTTGCGTACCCAACCAGTTCTGGGCTTAACTCATGGCCAATCGCTTGCTGGTGGTTCGTCCAAGTCCTCCGGAACAGACCCCTTAGTTTAAAGAGTACATAACCCTCTTGCACTCGTCTTCCCTCCCAGTTGGTATCCCTATTTAACCCCTATGCTTGGATTACATGTGACTAGGTTCCTTTGCATGTACATGGCAATAGAAATTGTTTTCAGGGTGCCCCATTGTGCTCCGAAAAGCTAACATTGGCATCTATGGGGAGACAGGGGCGGAGGGAGGATGCATCTGTGGAAGGGAGAATGTCATATCTCGTACTGACATGTTTGGGCCTCTCCATGAACTCTAGGCTGGTATGTGGGGAGAGTATTCGCTATCTCCTTTCTGCACTAAGGAGTGGACATCTGAGGCCCCGTCCAAAGTTTGGTATGTCTGTAACTTCTGATAAGGACACCAATTACAGCTCCCCATCTGGAGTTCTGCTCACTATGCTTATCTAGTAAGAAGCAAGGTTTTAAAATAATAAAGTGATGGTTTATATCTATGCAAGATTCTGCTCCAACGTGATGTTGGAGTTCCTTTTTAATGAGTCCATTACACTGCCAACATTCTTCCCATGACTACATGTCCATAGAATCGTAGGACTGAAAGGGATCTCAAGAGGTCATCTAGTCCATTCCCTTGCATTCATGGCAGGACTAAGAATTAGCTAGACCATCTCTGGCAGATGTTTGTCTAACCTGTTGTTAAAAATCTTCAACGGTGGAGATTCCACAAACACCCATTCTTACTGTTAAAAGTTCCTTGGGGTTCTAGTTGGAGCACAGTGAAGCCTTAGGAAGTCTGAAGGGCCATGATCCATTTGCTGTGTGTGTAAAATCCTGACCACAGGCTCTGTCAGCAACTTTTCACATAGGCCCAAAGTCCAAAGCTTGGTTTGAGCTGGGGGCCTAGCTCACAATGAATCTTGCATAAATATAAACCATCGCTTTATTATTTTAAAACTTAGTATCTTGAGGATCAGTCATTAGATCCAGAATTTTATTTAGTTCTACAAGCTTAATTCATTGCCACTAGAAAATGACCTTCCTTTTAATAAACTTGAGCTCCAAAGGAAATTTCATTGGGTTTGTCAGGACTGTGGTACTTTGATTTTTTTTTAATGGGGAGGAAGGGCACATGTCAGACATATGTTTTACTTGACATGGGACTGTAGAGACACTTGTTTACTCTTAAATAGTTCATGATAGGCCAAAGACTAACTGGAGGGAGTTAGTCTTCAAGTGAGTTTCAAACTGGCAAAGAAGTTCAAACATTTATGTGTAGATCAAATAAAAAATGTCTACAGGGTCGTGTTTTCTCTGTGTTGCCTTTCTCCAAGTCTCTAAGAAAGATGTGTACCTTTTCCAATCACAAGTCCTTCTGGTAGATGGTATTCAGATGGCGAGGAGGACCTGAACCCCCTTTCCTCACATACTCAGTACTTGGGGAGCTCTGCCCTGTTAGAAGCCAAACTTTCATGGCTAAGTTTCCAGATTAGGGTAGAACAATGTGCCTTGTGTGCCAGGGCAGACTCTGTTTGATGGGATAAATTTTGGTCAGCTGCAATCTCAAATCAGTAAGGTTGATAAGGGTTACCAAACCTTTGTCTCTTCTGAGCTTTGCCAGGACTTTTACTATCAGAGATGAATGAGGCTTCTTGTTCAGTTGAGTGGCAGAGATCCATAACCCTCTTTGTTCCAACACTCCCCGATACAGAGACCATTCATGAATACCTAGCATGGATCAACTCAGACTTCCTGTGTGCATGATCTCCTTCCATGCCAGTTAAATGATAATCAGAAATTGTGGGACAAAGCCCACTCTCACATCTGCAACATTTCTTCAACACAGATGTTATTGTCCATTTGAATCAAGACCACCTTTCCGGAGACAATGTCAATGAACGTTCCTAGTACAGGATCACTGATTTATATTTGTTGTTCTTGGAGAGACCAAGGTTCCCTGAGTTCAAAGCCCTGTTTAGCGTGCCCCCAGCCCAATTGGATTTGGTTGGGGTGTATTTTGAAGTTGATTCTAATTGATTATAATAGTTACCATGAAAGTCTGCTTTATAGATGAGTCTTTCCTTTTCCTTCGTTGTAGGAGAGGGTAGAGGATAGGACAAAAACCCCAGGAGAATTCAGGATGGCTTTGTTGCCTTGCCTTCTGTAAAGATATCTCCACTAGTTTCCCAGGTTCTATGTGTTAGGGCAGTTCCTCAAGCATTTCTGGCCTTTCTAAGAATCCTGGAGCCAAGCAGATATATGGGCATCTACTTCAAAGTTTCTCCTGTATCAGAACCCACCTACACCTTATGTTGAACCAGATCCATGGTCTCATTGTAATAGTGATCTAGGGCTGATGGAGGGGCTCTTTTGTCACACAGTCTCCTTGCTGTTAGCAGAACGGAGGGTATGCCTGGGACACCCCTATGCCATGCTGATCCTCTGCTATGTTTTTGGCCTTATGGCCATTGCAACCAAATGTAAGTTAGAGCAGCCTACAGACTGCTCTATCACAGTGCAGAGAATAGCCCCAGGATCAATGAAGTTCAAAGGTGAGCTTTACACCGATTTTGCACTCCACTCCCTAACCTGCTCTGCTCAGTGCATTTTGATCCCATCTAAACATCTTGATCTTAATTTTTCAACTTTGAATATATTCTGTTTCTATGCAATTAGTTACTAACTCCGTATCTCCTCTCTTACAGGTTCATTATCTCATGGTTCTGTCTGCTAACTGGGCCTATGTGAAAGATGCGTGCAGAATGCAAAAGTATGAGGATATTAAGTCAAAGGAGGAGCAAGAGCTTCATGACATTCATTCTACCCGCTCTAAAGAGCGGCTCAATGCATACACATAAGAGAAACCTTGTCTTACTTTCTAACATTTGAATGCTTTGTTGTTTAACTAAAGGCCATCTAACCATTAAAAAAAAAAAAGAAAGTGCTTCTCACAAAAGATAGTTAGGGTGACTTGTAAATCGCCCAGGTACAATTTTTGGTTGTCTAGCACTTGGTTTCCTAATTAGTTAATAGTTTGTGTGACCATTCTCTACTGCAAAGCTCCTAAACAGCCTTTCCTGAATCCTCTTAAACAAATTAGTTCTGTTCTATCGAGGATACTAACTATTGTCAAATACGGAGATGTGTTTGATTTTTTTAATCACTTTGTATGTGTTATGCATAACACCTTTTGCATTGTTTCTTATATGGTTTTGAAAAAAATAGCTTTTTATACCTTTTAGTTTTAATTTCAGTATCTACTTTAACTACAGGTATATGTCAAAGGGACCATTGCACATTATGTACAATATCTAGAGAAAACACACTGATGAGTTTCCTTCATATTTGGAAGTCTTGCCAGATGGCCCAGTGGTCATCTTGATTGAGGGTCCTAAGAACATTTTAAACAATCAAAGGTGCAATTTCTAAATTTGTAATAGTAGGTAAAAAAAAAAGTGCTTCTTATCTTTATTAACATTGTATTATTCTTGATGTTCTTAAAGAATATTCTCTTTCATAGTTTTATTGCTGAGTATTCCTGTTTATATTGTGAGCATGCAGACCGTGGTGCTAATAATGCATGGCCTCTTGCCTGTTTAAAGGATGTTATACCACGGTTACCTTTAAAGAGTTACAGTATATAGACAAATGTTAACTAAATCATATAGCTATGCGTAGGTTTGTGCAGAATGATCTCTTTGTAATTCAACAATGGTTATGCTGAATTGGAGCTGTTCATGTGCTGATGTGAGCAATTACTGCTTAGCTACATTTATGAAAGTGATATATCAAAACTACGGCAACCTTACAAGTCAGAAGTCTTTTTACCTGCTTTAAAAAATTTAATGGATTGCACCTGTCTGAACTATATACGTATATTGTATGTGATATATTCAAGAAGGCTTCCATAAATGCAATAGCTTGGCTTGCAGCTTTCCTACACATACTGGTTTACCTGCATTATGTGAAAGTGAGGTAAAAGGCCACTTCAGAGCTTACTGTATGGAAGTGTAGAAATACAGCTGAACCTTTATTTTGAGTAAGAAAATGTTAACAGAAAGGTAAGTCATTAATTTGAAGGAAGTACCTGTATAAAAAACCCTACAAAAATCAGTATTATTGGACCAAATTTGGTGTTTGTTTTTGCTTCTTTTTTTTGCCTATTTCTAATGCTACAAGAATGCTGTAAATTGTCTTTTAAAGTGATGTATCCTGACAAGACATTTTTGTCAGTGTTAAAAATCCTAGATAGTTTTGTGCACTTATTGGACCATTGTGAATTCTCTCTCAGTGTAAGTGCATTTCTAATAAAAGTTCTTGAGTAAAACTCTTCTTTGTACTATTACTAGTCATGCATCATCAGTAATTTTTAACAATTCTTGTAGTAAGTAGAAGGTAATACTATAGTTATTTGTGGCATGGTTATGCATTAAGTAGTATTAGTTGATTGATTTTGGATTTTGTTTTTGTTTCTTTGTTTTTGTTTTTTTACACTTAGGCTGTCTTACAAGGTCAGCAGTTTTCTGGTATGTGCAGTACCGGTTCTGCAAAAAGTACTATGAACCTCTTTTGGATTCTGTATTGTAGTGTTTCAGTTTAGTGTCTTAAACAGTTTGTGATGATTTTTAAAACTATGTCTTTTAAACTCATGTAATGATGTTGATGCTTTTGGCTTTTCTCTGGTATTAGAGTTTGTATTTTCACAAAAAATGCTTTGTAGCAGGCATTACAATTAATCTGTTTTGTACATAAATGTGCCAACAGCTTGATGGTGGCGTTTTTGAAATGTAGAACAAAGTGCTTGCAAAAATGTAATAAACACACTTGTGTACTTTGTGTACTTATTAGTAGTCCTTGATGTGTTTTTTTTTCTTTTGTATGTACAGTATGAATCTAGAGATGGAAGAGACTGGTTAGTAGTGCTGGCTGCAAAATGATTTTCTCAGCTTGCAAATATTTTTAAGAGTTCAATATTTTTCCCATCTTGAATTGGGATGAAAAATTGAAATTATGAAAATATTTGGGAACTGGAAACTCCAGGATTTTTTGTTGCAGGTCAATCAGAATGTGTTGATAATTTCAAAAAGTTTTTGAAAGTGTCAGCCTTTTTTCTATAACTTTTTTCAGTCTAATTAGCTTACGTTTCAAAAGGGCAAGCCAGAAAACGGGAATTTTTTATTTAAAAAATGTCAAAATGAAATGTTTTCGCAATTTAAAAAAACATTCTCTGTGTTTTTGGAAATCGGGAAATTTGTCAACTCCCCCAACCCGGTTTTGCTAATAATTTAAATGTTAACAGATCAGCATTTGTAATGAAAAAATGATTAATCCAAAAATGGTTAAAATAGTCCCATCTCTCTGCCATCAGAGGAGTGTTCTCAAATCACATGTAGGTAAAGGGCCCAATTCACAGCCCTGCAAGATGAAGGTCTGCCTTACAGGCAGAAGTGAGCCCATGGAAATTTGAGAAATGTTACCCAAACTACAAATAATCAAGTATCAGAGGGGTAGCCGTGTTAGTCTGGATCTGTAAAAGCAGCAAAGAGTCCTGTGGCACCTTATAGACTAACAGACGTATTGGAACATGAGCTTTACCTTATAGACTAACAGACATATTGGAGCATGAGCTTTTGTGGGTGAATACCCACTTCGTCAGATGTATTCACCCACGAAAGCTCATGCTCCAATAGGTCTGTTAGTCTATAAGGTGCCACAGGACTCTTTGCTGCTTTTACAAATAATGAGTTCCCCATATCAGAATACCTGGTCATTTCCAGTACTGAACATCAGATATCACTTACAATACTTTTGGGCAGAGAGGAAAAATTCAAATATACTTTTCCAAAAGCTAGAATAGCAACACTCCTAGTGGAAGGAACTATCATTTCAGACAACAAAAAATACCTACAACACACACACACCCTGCATCATATTGTATTTGATGATTCGTTAATAAAAGCCTGAGTTTTCTTCAAACATGAAAATCAGCATTCACCATGTGGGAGTCTTTCCAGAACTTTGGAGTTAGTCTACTGTTCCGTGTGTTTCCCGAGCGTTGCTTCCTGATGAAGTGGGGAAGCCGTGCATGTTCCATTGACCCTGAGAGTTATACTGGTGGGAGATTTAATACCTGTAGGGCCGCCCAACCCAGACAGGCCCAAGGGTAGGAACCAGATGGAAAGCAGTCCACAACCCTCCAGATAAGCCAACAACTTAGCCTTGTAAAAAAGTAAAGGTATAAAAACACAGCAAGGTAGCCAGTCTGGCAAACAACATGAGAGACAGGGATGCCTAAGCCTTGTTCATGCTGTAAGCAAAGTATGACAGTGCAGGAAGGGTTCAGATGCAGGGTTCTATGAATCTCTCACAAAATCTCTAAGAGCAGTTTCAATATCAAACATGCTCTGTCCCGTTCCAAGAATAAAAAATACATTCTAAAGACAGATTTTTAGTAATTTTTAATAATTTTTAGTAATCTATAGTAAATTATAGATTTTTAGTAATTAGTCAAACGAGCAGCACAGGCATTCCAGTTCTTATATCTTAATATGTCCTGCGTATGCGTAACTATTGAGAACTCTCATTCACTCAGATACCAGAACGTCTTTCCCATCAGCTCAAGCAAAGTAGAATAGTCTGTCTCTCATAGGGTCCCCTGGTACTGAGGGCAATGGCGTTACAGTGCTAATAAAGAGTACAGTGACTAGTGTCTGAGACTTTGATAACCCTCATGCGTGTACTTCCTATCTGATTGTGAAGTAATTTAAATGTCAAAGTTTATAATTGCTTAAATAATGCTAAATCAGTAATGACAACTGATTTAAAACTATCCATTCATATTTGTGTTCATTACTTACTTAACGGTTGTTCACAGTGTTTGTGTATAATACCTTCTATGATCATGATTGCCTTAGCTGACATCATGGCAAATAGGAGGCAGACAGCATAGCAGCTGAGCATCAGCAACATAAGTCAGGGGAGAAAAAGGGTGTCCCACACCCTGTCAGTCATAATTTATAACACTGTAGGTCAGTGCATATTTGATTATTCCTGATTTTCCCCAGTACACAGCTGAAAACCTAAGATGAGGTGTCCAAAAATAGATTCCATAGTGGTTGCTTCTGCCTAGCCTTGAACTATGAAAGTCATGCCTCTCAAGAGCTTGATAGTCCATTTTAATAGCTTTATATGAAACTATCCAGTATATTAATTGTCAGTTGATATACCAAGTCCGAGAAGAGCAGGCCTTGTGATGAGTTTAGCAAACTGGGCTATGCTCTGAGACATTGTTTCCGTCTGGTTAGCAATGTGACACAGCATATCTAGCAAAATGTTACCTGCTTTCAAAAGGAGTAGTTCCATAGTTTAAAGAGAGATTTTTTTAATAGTATCCTCTAATTATTTCATCACTAACTATACGGAACTTGAATGTACAAGGTAAGTTTTACAAGGCCAACAAATAATGATCAGCCTTTTATGTTACAGAGATTGAAATAATAAAAAAAGAGGATTTGATGGCATGGTTACAAAGATACCTGTAAAACCTCCACTACCATCTCACAGGTCTACTGTTTATCAATATACGGATTATGAAATGGTAACCTACTCAGATTAATTATTTAAACTTTTATATTTAAGTAAAATTTATGAAAATCTAAAAGAAAATGATACAAATCCTGCTGGAAAGATGACTCTAGAATTTTTCAGCATAACTTACAAGAGCTGCATAAGGTAAATCGGTACAAAGAACAAGCTTTAACACGTATAACATATTTGTGTAGTAGAGCTATACTCTGAGTACATTTTACATGCTTAGAAAATGCTGATCCCAGTAGGATCACCATAAGAAAGTTACAGGAAGTAATAATATGTGTCTTTAAAGGGGCTGGTGGGAAAGATATACAGCATAGAACTGGCAAGAAAGGGACTGAATTTTTTTAAAAAGTCTGCATAGAACAGAACATTTTAAAGATTTCTTTAGTACTATAATAAAATCAGTTCATTCATTATTTTGCTTTGATGTGTCATGAAGGAATAGGAACATGCCTTTAACTACATGAGAAAATCCGTTGATTAAAGGAGTGACTGAATGTGACTAGTTAAGATTGAGCTGGTAGAGTTACACTAAGGTCTTGGAGCAGGGGATTTCTGCAACAATACATACTGTAAGTCCTGAGCACTGCATTACAATATGTACTAGCATACTTGCTTTACAGTTATAAATCTTTTTACAAGACTTCACCTTTTCAATTTACCTTAGCTGACTCAGGGAAGCACAGATTGCACTCTGCCTTTGTGCATAATTCATCCTGAGGTGCACAGGCAATGATTGCACAGCCATTTCCCCCAAAATGGGCAGCTTTTCATTTAAGCTGGAACCGTGCTAACTGATGCTGACTAGGCAATCTAATGAATCAGTGCATGCCCTGGCCACACCCACTTCCCATAAGCACCACCTATTTGTTGGGCTGTGCTGGTGAGCCACAGGTCACCTGGAAGAGAACAAGTTGGAGGGACTTTTCATTGCTGCAACCTCTTCCATCCTGTGTGGATTCTTAGGTTACAACCATCATGATTCCTGTTTCTCAGCCCTTCAGGACGACTGCTGTAAATAGCTCCCATACCTAAGTTGTTCCTCACAGCAGGTAACATATGGTAGCAGGTGGGCTGTCCTTCAGACTCTGCCTGTGAGATAGATGATTGGGAATGGGTTGCCTTTGGTTTTTGACATGGTGATGAGCGTCAGCCCAGGAGTAGAACTCCCATGGCTGGTTGGTGGGAGGGTGGTTAGGCAAGGTCTTCCTTCTGCAAGGGGCACTGGTCTCTTTGTTGATGCCTCTTAAAACTCTAGGCTGAGGCTGGACAGTGTGGTGCCAGCAGAGAGAGAGCTTTAATGTCTTCAGGTCTCAGTAGTTCAAATATGCCTCCTCTTTTCATGAATGCTCTGTGGCTGGAGAGGATGATACAGGGGATATGTGTGTATCTTCCATGAACTCCTAACAGCATGGGTGGATATACCACAGGGAAGCTCCTTTCTCACATGCTGCTACAGCTATGGCAATAATGGGAGTATTCGAGCTCGCAGCAAATGAGTTGCTAGCACCAGATTCAGATATGATAAGGGGCTCACATAGGCTCCCTACAGCCGGAAGTGCCATAAAGTCCAAGTAAGCTTTAATACGAGCCATATTCTTTAAAGTGCCCCTCTAAATATTTGCCTGCTCCTTCTGTGCGAAAGATGCTTTTTCAAGTGCAGACAGGCACATCACTACTTAGGAAAAGAGGATAAAAAGAGGAATTTCAGTCTGTAGCAGTGTCAGTCCTGTACCTTTCTATACATCCAGCTACATTTCTTTTAGAAATTAATTTCAACATAGGGCCATTCATCTCTACTGTGATTAATTGAGACCTATAAACTATTTCCTATGAGCAATTTCTCTGTTTGATTTTCATGCATATATTCGCCAAACTAATGCATTTTTTGGCTGTTTTCAGCTGATTAGACAGATTGGAAAGCTGCTTTGAGAAAGCAGCTGGGGATGCCCCTTGTGTAGGGGAACCCCTGGAGATGTCAAGTCAAAGTGAATGGCTCTATGCCAGGTGCTCTTGGTTCCCGTCCTCCCATCACAGGAAATGTGTCAGGGCATAGCTGGACGTGTTGCACACTTGGTTTAACTGAATGATCTGTTGTTCTTCGTGTGATTTAAAACATCTCTGAGGATCCAGGACTGGGGGAGAGAAAGTGGCAGAAAGGTGGCTTTGAGCCACCGCTCTTTGGGTGAAATCCTAGCCCCATTGAAATCAATGGGAGTTTTGCTATTGACATCAATGGAGTCAGAATTTCATTATAGCTTTTGGAGGATCTGGATTCTAGAGCAGCCAATCAAATGAAATTTGGGATTTTTGTTGGTTTGGTTTTTTGTAATTGAATTGTTCAGGGGGAAATGTTTTACTTTTCAAAAGTGGCTACAGTAAAAAACCAAATCATTATCATAGGTAGCCTGATAGCACTCTAGATGTTTCCTTGACATATGCACAGCTCAGATATAATGACAACAGAAGTGTTTCATAATGTGTGAGTGTTGGTTCTATTGGCATGGCATTGTCTCTGAGGGAATCACAGACCTCAGCCCACTCCAAAATCTAGTCAGTGGCTGACATGTTAGATACTTTTTTTTAATGCTCTCATTAAAAGCAAAGGAAAGATAAAACAACAAAAACAGCTAACAAGAGATATCTGTTCATCTTTTAAGCGTGTAATAACTGCAGATGGAGAGAATAAAAATGCATAATAAAATAATGTCAAGGCTAACTTTAAATAAAAAATGTGAGGAAAATCAGTAAGAAGGCAACCATTGTACCTATGTCTATAAATATACCTATTTTTGACTTCCACACTCCTCAGATATATAGGCAAATATGGGGTAAGCTAAGAACATAGTAGCAGCTTCAGGTCTTTGCATTTATCAGTTTAATTCAGAACCTGACTGTTAGTTTTAGTTGTTGCCATTCACATTAACATAAATGTAAACAATGTGCATCTGGTTCTTGAAGCTGGGTGTTTTGCAAATCATCCAAACACTTGACAGAAATGTTAAGCAGTATGGTATAACTGTATGAAGTAATTAATTGTTAATTAATGTTTGCAAATGTGTTGCTAAGCAGTTCTTCCTGCAGCTCAACTTAGTATTCCAAATGCTGTTCCTTCCCTTCCCATATACACATCATAGCTTTCTCTAGTCTGTTCGAGCCTCAATTTTAAGGTTTTTTTTTTTAATATCTCCTTATTCCTCCCTTGAAAGTCCCCAGCATCAGTATGGCCCTCCCTGTTGCAAAGAATTGCCAGACATGGCTTCAGCTCTGCTCTATAACCCACTATGACAGGCACAAGGAGTAGCGTTAACTGACTCTGAGAAGCTGGAAGCTATGTCCAACAACTCTCTGCCACAGCTACTGATCATACCTGACCTGTGTTCCCAGCCTGGTTGCCCAAGATCTGAGGCCAAGCTGATAACTTGAACTCAGATATCTGTAGAGCAGATCACTAATAAATTAAAACAATCATACCAGCCATAACAGACTATTTTATTGTCCTTCAATATATTTTTAATAAAAAGTAGTTGAGAGAAATCTATGTATAAAACATGGGAAAAATCTGGAAAGGGCAGGTTTATATGCACACAATAAACAGGTTACATTAAACTCTAGGTGGGTTCTGTGCTCTGTTATGCATTTATTAATATAGGAAGTAGGCCCCTTTTCTACTGTACAAAAACATATCTTTAAGTTGGTTTCTCATTTCCTACCTTTTAACTAACATTCAAGACTTGTTCTTATTCTTTCTTCAGGTCAGCTGATTGGACAAAAGCACATTTTCTTAAAACTTCAGGGTGAGGGGTAGTCACTATGTGGTGGGGGGAGAGTGGCTAGGGGCTATGGCAATTGGAAGTTCCAGTCTGCCTTGATCAAGAGACAGAACCTGATCAAAACATTAAAAAAACAATCTCTAGCTGAAAATAGAGGATATGTAATAAGATACACAGGGTATTAAAATGAGACCACACTGTATGTGGATCCTTTTTCCTTAGGGAGCTAACTATGAAAGAAAAGAAAAACTGTTTTCTAGTACACAGGACTAACAAAATTGTAGTATTTTGGATCATTTCTGTATAATATCACATTTTTACATTAAAGGATACACATTCAGATATCAGTGTGTACTGAATTTCTCATAGACCTCTGATAGAATAATAGGAGTGAAACCAACAGAGATCTACAGACAATTAAAAAGAGTTCTGTAGAAACTACTGTATAAACCTATGTAATTGTCATGTTATGGCAGGGAGTCATCAGATGACACCATTACACACAGTCACACAAGTTCTTTTTCTTATTTCAAGTTTTTAGGATTGGAAGAAATTGCTGCATTGTTGGTTTCCTGATACAGTTCTTTGTGGGAGCTGTGGTAAGTAGTAAAAAGAGTTGCCTGTTTTCCTTAATCTCTCTATGTACAATCAATTCTTGGGGCAGGGTTCGCTCCCTGGGAACAAGGACCATTTGGTGTTTGGGCTAAGATCCCTGAAAAAGGAAATTACCAGCATGATGTGGTTGACCACTTCTGTTCCAGGACTGGCATATAAATGTAAAGAAACAAGCAGCGCTAACAATATATCCAGACTTAGTGTCACTGATTTCTCCTCCAACAGAAAGCTGACCAACAAAGCCCCAACATCTGCTCCCTCTTGGAAGGGGTGGGGAGAGGGCAATGGTCCTTTCTAGAGAATTTTTTTTAAGTATTGAAGAGAATTAGTAGAAAATTATTTTCTAAGATATAATTTTATTTATTGGTTTAAAATGCGATAGAAAAATGATCATTGTCCATTACATTCTATATAGGATTTTCCCATAAGGGACCCAAAAAACATCCATCAAAATCACCTATAATAAAGAATATTATTTATCCCTATGTTCACATGCTCTTACAGAGACAAGTTGGTGTAATTCTCAGTAAGTCTACACAAATACATTACTTCACCTTTCAGTGCCCAGAAATCATCAGTGGCTCAGTGGCTTGGGACAGTGGCAAAGGAAAAGTAGTCTGTCACCAGTTCAAATCCAGATCAGATTGGCCATGACTGACAGTCACCATCAGAGAGCAGTTCCGTTGTATTAACTGGTGATCTGAATTACAAGGAATTCACCAGATCCTAACATCAGAAATGCTCCCAATATCAGAGAACTGGAAGGGACCTCAAGAGATCATCTAGTCCAGTCCCCTGCACTCATGGCAGGACTAAGTATTATCTAGACCATCTGTGACAGGTGTTTGTCCAACCTGCTCTTAAAAATCCCCAATGATGGAGATTCCACAACCTCCATATCCTTGGTCAAGTCTTCCCTCCTCTCTGTAGGTATGTGACAGGCCATTTTGTCTTCTCATACAAATGACTCTATACCCCAGTTGGATAAAACCCATGTATAGTTTATTTATGTTATCTCAACCACCCCTTTTAGAGTCCCATACAGCAACTCTAAGTACAGTGACAATAATCATCCTCCTTTGAAAAGGGAAGAGATCTCGCCATGCACAGATCTCTTTTTACTCTGGCCTTAGTAGCCTCTCCTACTCACTCTTATTCCCCCCTTGCACTGCCTTCCTGTGTGCCTTTAAATTCTTCCAGTTAATGGGTTCACTAGCTCCTTAGCTCTCCCCAGCTCAGACTGATTGAGTAATTAGCCCCAGCTTACCTCAGTCAGGTTCTTCTCCAAGGAAACCAATTTGAGGTACAGTGTCCAGAGTGCTGGTTCAGCTGCTGGTTCTCAGCACTCTGTCCCAGTCATTGTGACTCCCCATTTGACAAGTCCAGCATGATTCTCCAATGTGTAATGTCATGTTAAGCTGGCAGAACTCCACCGAAGTAAATCATAAAAAGGTAGTGAAGAATAAGGGCCTTTGTCTCCGACCGCGGAAACTGCTATATACTCAAATGACCTGAACATCGCATATGGATGATCCTAGAGTATCAATAGGCAAATAGCTTTGGTGAAAGTAATAACTGTTCTGAAACTTCTCTCATTTCTCAAATCAAAGTACTGAGATTCAGGAAAGTTGGGTTAACAATGGGCCTTGACTCAGTTGCCTTGAAACAGTGGGATTTGTGCCACAGTGGCTGGACTATAGAGTGCAGAGTACTCTGAACACATATTACAAAAGTACCAGTAATGCTTCTTGCTGTTTTGTGGTGGAGGGGGTGTGGATGGCTACAACTGGGGCCTGTGGAGTCATCCCACCAAGAGATTCCACCACCAGGGTTACGATAATGGAGCTAACCCAAAGAATGTTGTTGCCAAAGAGAAGGCAGGAGGAAACCTCCTCGCAACAAAGGTGGGAAGGTATCAACAGGAAAGCCTGTAAAAAGGAATGACTACATTTCATATAAGTAGCCAGTTTTAGAAATAATTTGGTTTGAATGTAAGATATATTTTACCAATAGCACTAACAGCTCCATAATATTACCGAGGTAAATATCCTAGTAATAGTAAAATAGAATTTTTTTAAAAATGAGATGTTCTTCTGAATAAGAACAACATCTGTGTTAACTCTAGCTAAGACCAAAATTATATTGGCTGCCAGTTCTGAGGCTTTAGAGCAGGGGTCGACAACCTTTCAGAAGTGGTATGCTGAGTCTTCATTTATTCACTCTAATTTAAGGTTTTACGTGCTGGTAATACATTTTAATGTTTCTAGAAGGTCTCTTTCTATAAGTCTATAATATATAACTAAATTATTGTTGTATGTAAAGTAAGTAAGGTTTTAAAAATGTTTAAGAAGCTTCATTTAAAATTAAATTAAAATGCAGAGCCCCCCGGACCAGTGGCAGGACCCAGGCAGTGTGAGTGCCACTGAAAATCAGCTCGCGTGCCGCCTTCGGCACATGTGCCATAGGTTGCCTACCCCTGCTTTAGAGTATAAGTTAAATATCAGCCAGCGTTGGGAAGAATTTCCTCCAGTGCTACAGTATTGGACACTTTGATAAATTATGTGGAGGCTATTCTGTTTTTCTGTAATGTCCAGAACTGATCACTGCCAGAGATAGAATAACAGACTAGATGGATCATTGGGGTAAAATTCTGGCCCCACTGAAGTCAGTGTCAAAACTCTATTGCCTTCAGTTGGCCCAGGATTTTTCAGGTCTTTTCCAATGAGGCAATTAATATCAATATTGACAGGTTTTTAAGGTAAAATAATATCAACACCCTGATATAGTATAAAGGAATGGTGTTAGAATAACCAGCTAGATGGTCAAAGGATACTCAGACTAGTTTAGTACAATCTTTCTTAGTATTGCTTGTGTGTGTTTGAGTAAATGGGAGTAGTTACAGCAATTGAAAATCTGGGAAGAAAGCCTTGGTGAATTAGCATTTGACTAATTAGAAAAATCATTCAGGCCTTGATTTGGGAATTGAATTTTTCCTTTCTGTTACTATATCTTTCTGCTAAGTACAGGAGTCTAGGGTAGATTAGTAATTATAATGGCCTGAATGAAACTGTTCATAAAATGGGAACACATTTTGTGATTATTTTTTTTGCAAATAATGTATACCTTTTTAAATCAGAAAATTTAGAATTTTAAATTTTATATTTCTTTATTTTCATATAGCTGTAGTCCTGAATTTAAGGACTTACACTTGAGCTAGGTTATTCTAGGTTGTCCATTAGGTAGAGTATCAGGATAATTGTCATTTAGCATTTAATTTTCAGGAACATGGATTCTCAGAGTGATACTGGAGAGTTAATATAAACATAATTATGTTATGAATGTACCTTTCCTGTGTGTTTTCTAACTAAGTTACTAATTATTTTGGATAATCAATAAAATTTGTAAAACTGCAGTTGTCTTGAATCTATTTCTTTCATCTAGTTCCTCTCAACTCATGAGAAATTTGGCTCATTTAATTAAATGTAGTTTTATTGTTTTAAAAACCTTATTATTCTCACATAGGTCTTTGAAGATCAAAGTGAATCTTTGACCACTTACATGTTTGGATTTGTATAAAATTGGATGCAATAGTTTAATAGTTCTGTAACAATACTAAACTGAATTATTAGACCTGTTTTTCTTCCTTTAATTATTGTGTGCTTGAAAGAACCCATGCAGTAATGTGCTGTTGTAACAATATCCTTGTAAAACTGGAGCAGTCTAATCCCTGATGCTGAAGTCAACAAGATTATTCTGAAAGAGATAAACATTAGTAAAATGGTCTAAAAAGGAACAGCATTATGGATTCCATTTTTTTTCAGTCTCTCTTATGTAGGAACCACCCCATCATTTCAATAACGGTATGAAAATGTTATAAAAGGCACTAACTGTGGGTGAAATGAATGCTCTTAATCAGTTTTGCAATCATTCACAATTGTATTTGAACATACTTTCCATTAAAATAAATGCAACAAAAAGAATTGGTCTTCCTATGTGTTGTTTTGTGATTTTTAATGACAAGCGGAAAATGGTTGAACAGGAAGATGGCTACATAGAAGTAATTACATAATTGTTCCCATCCTGAAATTTGTAAAATACTGACATCTAGAGGAGAATGCACATGGAGCAGAAGCATGAATTTAGCTAACAACAAGAAAATCTAAGTTGGATAGCATACTAGAACCCGTCTCTTTGCTCTGTGTGTATGTTTAGAAATATTCTCGTATTATATCTTAGATTTTTCTAGGAACATCCAAGTCTAGCTATAAATTAATTTCTTAATTATATTTTATACAATAAGTCAAAACCAAGGATTGCATACCTGTGCCACTGGTGCACAAGGCATGGTTTAAAGACATTTGTTTTCAATCACCAGAGAAATGCACCAATGACCGACAGACTTATACCTCCAGACATTACTTATTGTTCCTAAGATTTTTTTTATTTTATTTTTGCAATTTACTTTTTAAAAACAGTTTTGGTGCAATTCTATGCATCATATCCGTCCACTATGAACAACAGTGTAGTAGAAGTGTAAGGGAACATGATGGCATTATTTACATCTATTTCTTTAAGAGTCTGTTTTTTCCACTGCATGATACATGTCTAAGGAATTGAAGTCAACGCAGGTTACTCATATCCTCCAGTAGGAAAACAGAGTCCCTGGACTTTTAGGACCTCTTTATGATCTTTCAGTCAGTCCAAATGTCCTTCCAGCCACTTAATGTCAACAGTAAAATTAAATAGTCTGGAATCCCAACCCCAAAACAATTACCAGACTATGACTGGTTAATGCATTAAACCAAAAAACTCCTGAAACATTTCTATGATTGTCATGGTAGCAATGAAATTACAAGAACATCTGCGTAGACATTAATGTCACCCAGCAACATAGCAAAAGGGACGTCTGATCAGACAAGCATACAAAATGCTCAGCAAAGAAATGAGTGATAACTAGATGAATAGTGCACTCATGCTATTCCACTTAGAATTCTGTCCTAGGAATTTCATACAAGGTGGACGCATGCTTCAAATAATAACAAAATGACTGTACCTAGTTTAAATTGTTTTAACTTTGAAAAGTGGCATGATAAACATGGCATGGGGCTTCTCTGTTTATTGCCTGTAGATTCCCACATCAAGTATGATCAGTGTACAAGGGGAAAAAAATCTTGTTCTTAACTGTTGCACCTGCAAATGCAACTTAGTCTGTAAAAGTCAAGTTGGTTGTTTTCCTGGCTCATGAAGCATCTCCAGTAACAAATACACTGCAGGACAAATTTTGCCTTCAGTTACACCTATGCAATTCCAATATTTTCAAACTCTGGTATCTATTAGTATGTACCTGTGAATCCCATTGTCTTCAATAAGGTTACACAGGTGTAACTAAGGACAGAATTTGGCTTTGCAACTGGACCTTAGTTAAAATTTTGTTAATTCATAAACCAGAATGGAGTCCATTTCACTCTCCCTTTGTTCTGGTGCCTCTACAGTGGCAAAAGGGAGTAAGTAGTAGAAAAACTTTATTTTTGTCACTAAGGGCAGTAGTTAGGACTCCAACTACACCAAGGGAACAAGGCTATTCATTAACAAATTACCACTTTTACAAAGTTACTTTGCTGAGTAGAATCACACTTTACAGCCATAAATATTGGACCTGATTCTCCTCTCACTGACGCTGGTGTAAATCAGGCATAACCCCACATTAGAAAAATAGAATTTCACAGTTGTAAAGCAGAGTGAGAGGAGAACCAGTCCCAATATCTGTCCATATACTTGAGAAATGTTGAATAGTTCTAAAAAGTAGTTGTTACTCAATGATGGTGAAAATACATCAAATGAGAAATGACTGTTTTTCTCTAAAGCTAATGCATAATTTCTCAGTAAAAAAGTAGTCCCAAAATGCTGCTTATTTATTATGCTGGGTGAATGGATAGTTTAAGGCAGTGTTTCTCAGCTGGTGAATCATGACCACCACCGTACTCCCAAATGGATCATAAAAGGCAATCGGGTGATGGGGGTGGGCGTTGAAAGGCATTGATAATTTTATTATAATCCAAAACAAAGAAAATCTTGCTCCCCACTCCCTGCATGTCTTTACCCTTCAAAGTCAAGTATTCATCCTTTTGAAAGCACCTCCTCTGAAACATTCCCGCACCATCAAACATTGCTTAGGGCACAGTGAGGGTTCCATCAACCCTGTGTAGCCAAGGCTGTGTTTTGCTGTTTTATCCCATAATTTTTCCCTCTCTAAGTGCTGTTTGAAGAAGGGATTTTTTTCAGTCGATCCCTTTTATGTATTCCGCAGCTGCCCAATGGCACAGTTGTCATGGCAAGTGCTCTGGATTCATTCTTAACACATGTCCCTGATATTTCCATCTTCGCTCTGGATGCCCTTGGAGATAAAGAGCTGCTGAACTCTCCAATGAATCTCAGTATCTGTTATAACTTCATCCCATTCTCCACCTAGTATTTTCCTGAGGCATTTGCTTCTGTAGCTATTTAGGCACCTGTCTTTACCTTGGGTGGATTTCCAGCTTTCACAGCCATATATCAAGGTGGAAATCACATTTGAGCTGAAGATTCGTAGTTTGTTCTTCATGCTTTAGGATTTCAATTACCACATCTTGTGCAAGCTTGTGAATGCAGCTGCCCCCCAGTACAACCAAACAGTACAACTAAAGAACAATAAAGACCAGGGCCCAATAAGTACAACCAGCAGGGGCGGCTCTAGAAAATAGGCTGCCCCAAGCAGCCGTGCGCAGCGCCGCCCCTTACCCGGTCCCGCGGCGGGTCCCCTCTTCCCGCGGCTCCGGTTGAGCTCCCGCAGGCGTGCCTGCGGCAGGTCAACCGGAGCCCGGGACCAGCGGACCTGCCGCAGGCGTGCCTGCGGGAGCTCAACCGGAGCCGCGAGAAGAGGGGACCCGCCGCAGTCATGCCTGCGGCAGGTCCGCTCCTCCCGGGCTCCGGTTGACCTGCCGCAGGCACGCCTGCGGGAGCTCAGCCGGAGCCAAATGCCGCCCCCCAGGGAAAGGGCCGCCCCACGCGCCTGCTTGGCGCGCTGGGGTCTAGAGCCGGCCCTGACAACCAGAGAACAATAATGATGATAATCCTAGTGGAATACAAACGTGTGGTTTAGCTACAGATTTATTCTTCTCAATAACATTAGTGAATTTATCATCATGATCCCCTGTAAGGTAGGCACATATTATTAACCTAGTTTCCCAGATGTAGAAATGCAAGCTTAAGGTCCCAGTTCAGTAGATACATAAGCATGTGCATAACTTTAATCATGTGAGTTGTCCCTGCTACCTTAGTGGGATGACTCCTCCAGAAAGCACATACTTAAGTGCTTTGCTGAATCAGGGCCTAACTGACTCTCTCAAGGTCACACAGGCAGTTTGCAGAAGAATGGAGAATAGCATCCACTCAGTCCAGTGCTATAACTACAACACCACTATTTTATATGGATAAATGAATATAAGATATTTACATTAGTCATACAAAATGAAGAAAGTAGCACTGTTCTTTCACCAACTTCAGAACATCAAATTTAAGCATGTCCTTAACTTTATCTTTAAAACTCACATAAGTTTTTAATGAGGAAAGGAGAAAGGATTACTGCATAATGTGTACAAGGCAACAGGGCCATTAGCTTTTATAGTCACACAGCAGTCTTATAAAGTAGCTTTTTAAACTGAAATTTAAAACACTGATCAAATTTATGTCAGAGGAACAGTTGAAAAAATGTATCAGGCTACATATTATTCAGTTCAGCCATGCTAATTCTAAGTAACAGAGTATTTTCAAGGATTATCTCATTACTGGTATAATCAAAGTCCTAATCCTTAGCAAGAAAACTATGCGTTTTGAAGGCAGAAAAATTAAGCTACTACATTCCCATGTTAGCAATGTTCTCCTTAGTTCAATTATTTTAAGTTCATTTTAAGACTGTTTCCATCCTAAGGTAGCGTGTGTGGGAAATAACCCTCCAAATGGATAAAAAAAATTAATAAAATTATAATACTTTATTGTGGTAATTTAGGTTTAAAATATACTTTAGCCTTTACAGAATTTTAGAAGATATTTACAGTTACTTATACACACCTGGTGCTTGGAGAATAATAGCTTGCAGGCTTATGTTTTGGTTGCTGATTTTATTTAATGAAATGTTCAGGCTAATAAGATATAGTCCTAGGAAATCTCTGCTTTTTCCCCAATAAGTTACAGGCACAAAAATCTTCAAGTAGAATACCTCCTCCTTGGCCACAATTCCGTACTTAACACCACCATGGCCAATTGTACTGACTCTGGAATATGGCTTTATAACTTCTATTTTGCTTTAATATTCAATATCATTTTATTTTATGTGATCTTAGAAAGAGATATTAGTTATTGTGAATTTTGTGTTGTATAGCGTATTTGGTAAGAATCTGGAATTGTGAATTATGTGTGAAGCTACTATGGATTGTAACAAATAAACAACAGGACTGTTCGAGTCAGACACCTCCCCCTTGTTAAGAATTTCAACGAGTGATATAAAGCACCTGGTTTATCAATACCACAAAACCTAGGCAAAAAACCTCTTATCACCCCTTCCTCTCTTCATAGAGGAAAAGCCTCAGTTTTAATTTACAGAGCCCGAGAAGTGTAATAACTAGTAACTTCAGTAGGATAATTGCATATACACTTAGTATAAAATTTTAGATCATCTTATATGACAAAATTGTTTACCTAGTTTCCTATTGTTAACATTAACCCAGTAGCTTGGGGAATAGAAGATAAATTTCTCATTCTGAGTTTTGGAACAGTTGATTGTTCACATTGCTGTGACCTAACCTGCCAGAGAACAATACAAAAGGAATTTTTTATGATATGGTATTTGTATGACTCTGAGTGACTCTGAAGTGTCTTCACTTCACTTCAGAGGCTGGCACTAGGCACTGGTAGTGTATTTAATGATAAAAATAGTAACTGGAATGTAAATGAAAGGCAACCTTCCAGAAAGCAGGGAAATGGAATGTAGTAATAATGTATGCTTATGGGACTTGATTCAAAGGAAGGAGCTATGCTTTTGTATCAGATCCCCATTGCAAGACAAACCTGTGCCAAAGAGGCTCATTTGAATGATGCATTGATCAGATCCAAAAAATAAATCAATGTGGGTTTCTTGGGATGTGCAGGGCACAGTACAGACTCCCTGGCTTTCTGACAAAACTAGTGCAGCTGCTCTCAAGATGGAATAGGCATCTCAACTTATCACCTTAAGGAACTTTACCATTTGGCATTGGTTAGGCAAGTGGCAAGCTAAGACTTTAATTTTTCTGCTAGTTTCTGTTACATTATCCCCCTAGCCACTCCACCTTGTTTGTCTGTTGTGTCCTTTCTGACACCTGGACTGTGAGCTCTATGGAGCAGGGACTGGCTTCTTTATTTGCCTATACAGTACTTCACATATTGGGGGCCTGATCCTTGATTGGGGTTCTTAGGCAATGGATAGGCAGCTGGTGTGCTGATACCACTGCCTTTCATTGTTCTCTCCCTGTCTGTTGTATCCAGCTATTATATCTTCTCTTATATGTAGATTGGAAACTCTTTGGGGCAGGGCTGTCTTTTTAATCTGTGCTTGTACAAAGCCTAGCACAGTGGGGTCCTGGCCCATGACTGGGGCTCTAAGTAGCTACTGCAATACAAATATAATTATTGTCCACATAAGTGACAGATCCAGTAGAAGAGCTCTTGGTTTTCCCAGGCAATCTCGGGAAGCTCTCATATGCCTCCTTGCAGATTAGCTAGCAGGTATGAAAAGGAGCAGGCAGAGAAAAGTATTAATTAGAGCTGAGTGAAATTCCAAATTTCCATCCTGAAGGACATTCTGACACTGTTACATTTGTTTTCATCCCATAACAGGATGAAAAGTTGAACCTTAAATTTTTTACAGAATGAAAATTCTGAAAACAATTTATTTGGAAATGTTGAAACATTTCATTTTGATATTTTTGATCAAAATGAGGAATTTTGATATTCCTGAAATTGAAATATTTAATTTAGCAGATCATCGTTGAACTGCATTTTGGATCGCTTTATGGAAGTCATAGTTCAGATACACATTGTCTCCTATGGGGTAGGCTCTCTGGAGGCCATCATACCTCACCCACAATGCAATGCAGAGCTGTGTGGTGCATCAGTGGAGCTCAGCCCATGGGAGATAATGGGGGCCTGAACTACAACACCCGTAAAGCAATGTGCTAAGAAAATGCAGTTTAATGTTTTGAACTGATTAGAAATGAAACAGCATGGGAAATTTCACTAAAATAAAATATTTCAGTATGTTGAACAAACCTGGAAGAAAATATCTCATTTTGTTTTTTCCTAATGGAAAATTTTGATTTTGCAGAAACTACAGTTCATGTTGTTAAACTTTTCTGATGGAAAATAGTTTCCCAGGTTCTTATCTATATTGTTTGTTTTCTGAAGGCCAGGTATGAATTTGATGCTGCCATATGATGTTTTCACATAAAATGGCTGGCAAATTTAAACACAAAAATGTATTTTTCTCATGATATTGTACATTTCACAGATACTTTTTTTAAAGTGGGGAGAAAATATTTGGGTACATAAATCACAGTGATTTTAATGGCAGGCACTAGAGGTTTATATTTGATAGAGTTATAATTGATAGGCTGTTTGGCTGTCATCTGCTTATCATCACAGAGTCTGTAGCTTGACATTATAGACAGGAGTAAAAAGACAAACCCACACAACAGATGATAGCATGTTCAATGTTCTTATGTAATGGTGTATCTTCTAAAATAACAAGTGAAAGACAGAGAAAAATGGGATCACTAAAACACTCAAAACCTAGAGTAGTGATTCATGTGGTGTTTTTCTGGCCTCTGAAATGAATACATGCTTCTGGCACATAATCCCTTTGAGAGCTGGATCAATGAGCATATTTAATTTTCACCAGTGACACCTCTCCTTTAATGGAAAGTATCTTCTGTTTCAGTAGCTTCATCATCATCAGAACTAGTTAGTCATAATTACAATTCAGAGGGGCTCCTAAGACTAACATTCTGATTCACTGAGATGTTTTGAACCACTTAGTGCGAAAATTAGGAAATTTTAATATTGCACCAAATCCACATTAATTCCATAAAAGTCCTGTTCACCTGGCTTCAATGGGCATACTCACAGGAGCAAGGGTTGCTGGATCAGATGCTAAACAACATGGTCAGCTAGGGTCTGATTAAGGCAATCTGAGCCCTAGAACCTCCATAACATGCCCCCCATACAGTTATTGTGGCAGGGCCACTGTGATGAGGTGTCCACCCCACACAAGTCCTGAAGGGGTTAAGGTGGCAAGGTGGGCCAATTAACTGCCTAGGATGCACCTGGAGGAGAAGTCAGGGTAATGAGGGTTAATTAAAAAGGAAGCTCAGCTGGACACGAACAGGAGTGACTTGTATAAAGCCCAGTGTCTAAGAATAGAAAAGGGCTGCAAGGAGGGAAACTACAGTCACTCTCAGAGTGAGAAGGCAAGGTACAAAGTAGCTCAGGGATACAGCAGTAAGGTTCAGAACTATGCAGACCTTGACTGCTTGTTGTAGAGTCCCAGGGTGGATGCATGGATGCCTCTACCCACCACTGGGAAGTGTTGTTGTTAAAGGGCAGTGAGATGAAAGACTGCCTGGGCCAGTGGGTCCTGAGTGACTTTGATATCTCAGAAGAGGAGGACTACAATGATCTGGCCAGAGAGCCATGCAAGGTGCAGAGCATATGCAGTTGAGTCCTGGAAGAGCAATGAAAAGAGAGTTACAGAGTGCAACCTCAGGAAGGAGCATTGGGCTGGCAGAGCTAATCAGAAAATGTGGCCAAAAGGAGGCACTACAGTGGTGAATAAAGCACCCCGTGACAACTCAGTGAATAACGGGGACATGATGGTCACCCCTGATACAAGGGGGGTGGATGAAAGACATGATAGTTACCTTGAAAAAGCGGGAGTGTAAGAGATTGTGAAGGACTGTAAGGCAGTCACACCTGATACAAGGGGAGTATCAAAGGCTGTACGAAAGAGAAAAAAAGAGAGAGAGATAATGGCGCCACAATATGTGGAAGCCTTTTTTGCAGAAGGCACTTATACCCTCCCAGGGTGAACCCCAGAGTCACTGTCTCTGCAGAAGGGGAATGACAAATAGCAGGGATGGATCCAGGCCCTACTGAGGCAGGTGCTAGAGAATCAGCAGAGACAGTGGGAGGCACATTTGTACCTGAAAAACTATTTGACACAGCTGGCTGAACAACAGCTGTATTTATTTAACCTCATGTGGGAGGAAATTAGCAGAGGCAACAGAGATTGAGACTGGAAAGGAGGCACTGTGGCTAGAAGCCTGGCCAAGGGAATGTCACCATGGCAGGTGGAGGGGACACTTTAAAAGGGAGTTCCTCTACCGATATGGGGATGAGACGCTTCACTTGGAAAGTGGGAAAACAAGAAAGTCCAAGTGAGCCCCACCTAGAGGGAGAACAGGGAAGGGAGGGGGTATGTTTTGCCTGCCTCCATAAAGGACATATAAGGAGGGTATGCCCTTATATGAACTGTAAGGAGAAGGCTAGCTCAGGTGAGGAGGGTGAAGGTCAAAGCATAGCCTACAGAGGAGGCAAGGACAAGAGTTTGTTTTGGGTGCCGAGAGGCCAGCCATGTAAAAGGCACTGCCCTCTCAAGAAATTGTGGGGTAGTAAAGTGAAATGCATGGACACCAGTGGGATAGGGGGGAAAAAAGAGGGTGTCCAGTGACAGAAGTATGCTGGAGTCTAGCAACCACATACTTGTGCTCGTTCTCATCAAGCTGGCATGCTAAAAATAGCAGTGTAGCTGTGGTAGCATGCCATGGCAGTGGCAAACAATGACACGAACTAGCTGGACTACGTCCAAACCTGTCTGCACCCTTTGGATACTTACTCAGGATGACTAGCCCGTGCCAACTCTTGCGGCTGCCCATGCTACCATGGCCATGCTACTATTTTTAGCATGCTAGTTCAATGAGAGCTAGCATGTGTGTCTACATGAGCTGGGGCTCATGCCCCCAGTTCCAGATGTAGATGTAACCTGATGGATTTGTACGCTTTCAGCTGGAGGTGTAATTCCAGCTCGAAGAGACATACCTGTGCTAGCTCTGATCAAGCTAGCATGCTAAAACTAAAGTGTAGCTACAGTGGTATGAGCAACAAGAGGATCTGGCTGCCATGACTATCTGCCGACTGTTACAGATGAGCATGTATTTTGGGCAGCTAGTCCCTCCTGCCACTCATGCACAGAGGCTATGCTCAAGCTAGCATGGGTACATCTCCTCGAGCTGGGAAATTACACTCCACCACTCAAAGTGTGAACATACCTTAAGAATCATCTGCTGGTGGGAAGCCACCAAGGGTACATGGGGATTAAGGTGTCTGTTAGCCAGCTTTTTGGATCTTCCTGATTCTTTTAGAGCAATCTTCCATGGTGTCTGTAGTAATTCCTCCACAACTATTAGAGACCTCTTATGCTGCTCACGCATCTTTTTGACATGGCATAAAGGGGTCACAGTGGAGGGGTGAAGTTCACTCCGTATATTCCCTTTCATAAACTAGGGATCCTTAACCCCTGCTGCTTTATAAATAACCAGGTGGTGGCTGCTTATGTATATGGGCACCTCTTTTCTACCATTACTTTTAGCATTGCAAATGTGAATGTCACAAAGTTCTCTGAGAAATATCCTATATGTGGTGTTTGTGAATTATAATGAATAAATGTATTTTGTGACAGAGTCAGGCCAGATGCTACAGGAGAGTGTTCCTTTTAAGTACTGGGAAGCTCGCCCACTGCTGAAAGCCCCTCCTCCAGCCTAGGGAGGGGCTACTAAACCTGGAACCCAACTGAGTTTGGGGGACAACAAAAGTAACAACAGGAACAGGTGTGGGGGTCAAAGGGCCAAAACTAAGGAACAGGAAGGGGACACTGAGCAAAGAACCCTGGATAGTGCCCACTGCTCCTCAAAAACATTACAGGAGAGTGTTAGAAGGCAGATATATTAGTCCCAGATTAAATAGATCCCTTTTCCCTGGATAACAGGGGCAGTTCCAGAACAAGCAGGAACTTGCTGGAACCAATTAAGGCAGGCAGGCTAATTAGGACACCTGGAGCCAATTAAGAAGAAACTGCTAGAATCAATTAGGACAGGCTGGCTAATCAGGGCACCTGAGTTTAAAAAGGACCTCACTTCAGTTTGTGATGTGCATGTGAGGAGCTGGGAGTAAGAGGTACTAGGAGCTGAGAAGGCATATTGCTGGCGGACTGAGGTGTGCAAGCATTATCAGACACCAGGAGAAAGGTCCTGTAGTGAGGCTAAAGAAGGTGTTGGGAGGAAGCCATGGGGAAGCAGCCCAGGGAGTTGTAGCTGTCATGCAACTGTACCAGGAGGCACTCTAGACAGCTGCAATCCACAGGGCCCTGGGCTGGAACGCAGAGTAGAAGGTGGGCCCGGGTTCCCTGCAAACATCCCAACTCCTGATCAGACACAGGAGGAATTGACCTGGACTGTGGGTTCCACCAGAGGGGAAGGTCTCTGGGCTGTTCCCCGAACCACATGGTGAATCTGTGAGGTGAGCAAATCTGCCAATAAGCCCAGGACCCACCCAGGTAGAGGAGGAACTTTGTCATAATTTGTTATTGTGACATAGTTTAGATCTATGTTCTGGAAAGCACTGTGTAAAATTGTGTTCTAATAATGTATTAGAATACTAACATAACTATAACAAAGGATTATTAACCTATTTCCTAGCACTGACCCTTTGTTTAGTTTAGAATCAAACAGTTTCTGGAGGTTCTGAAATCATTGAATAACTTTCAGTGATGGCTTCAACCTGTGATCTGAAGGACAAATGCAAAAAGACTACCAGAAAAGTACAGCTAGTATGAAATGTGACTACTTGTTTGCTTAGTGGCACTTTTTTGCAGCATGCATATAACAGCTGACTTGGTTTTCCCCATTGGTCTGCTGAAACCTGAATGAGTGGACCTTGTTTCATTGACCTTGGTAGGTTTTTTTGTTTGTTTGTTTTTCCCCCTTCCTCTGTAGCATGGGTGCATGTTACTGACCAGGGTAAGCTGGCATATCTCACTCAAGCAATTCCCTGTCACTGTGGCCCTTGCCACTGATGCACCTCAGCTGTTGTTACGCCCTTGACACAATTGTGTGGTCTGTGTGTTGTAATACTTTAAACCAATATTGGTTGTTAGGTTTAGTGTACGGGTGGTATTGGTGGCCTGTGATGTACAGGAGGTCACAAGAGGTGATCTGGTGGTCCCTTCTGGTCTTAAACTCTGACTATAATATAAATTTCATCTTTTCCTCCTTTGTATCCCACTTGCAAAAGGGTCTTGTCAGGAGACTTTAAATCTCAAGATTTTATAGGTCAGTAAAATCCTGGTCCTCTTAAAGTCAATGGTAGTCTTACCACTGACTTTAATGGGGTCAAGATTTCACCCCTATTGCTTCACTGTTACTTCAGGATAAGGAAAAACAAGAAATATTTTAGACTGAAAGTGCATGTATGGGGGAAAAACTATCATGATTCTAATAGTCAAGCAATTTTAGTAACAACACCTCCAAGCAGATTCAGGCTTGGATTCATTAATCTTAGTGGTGAAAAGCTGAACTTGAAGTTCAATGGATTTCCATCAGCCAAGCTACCATGGACTTAAGTCTATTGTATCTGAATGATTCAGATAAATGGGTTCAGCTCTGGCTCATCTAGACTCAGAGCCTCCCCATACTTTGGGAGGCCCTAGAAATATAAAATGGCAATGGATCAGCCAATGAGGAAAGAGGGGGAATAATCCACTTAATAGCTTCATCTCTGGGATAGCTGGGCTGATGTTTAGCAATGCATTTCTTTGCTGTATGCTAGTGTTTTAGTAAAGATTTCCACAAGGTGGGGCTATGATGTTTCATATTAGGAATTCTGTATAGCACAAGATTTGGTTCTTGTATTGTACTTTTTAAAACCAAACATTGTGATTAGAAATTCAGAGATCGAAATGAACTATATTTATCCAACAAAGCAGTATAGCCTTTTGTAGAGTAACATAGGGCACATCAGGATGTCTGTGTTAAATTGAATAGCCCTACCAAAGAAGCTATGGTCTTGGGTGTGTTCTTGTCAACACTTGTCACCTCACTTAGTATTAATCGAAATCGTCTTACATTTGGTTAATCATAAGTCTCTTTTCACCAAGGTGTATTTTCACAATTACCAATAAAAGTGCTAAGAATTGTATGGATTTTGCCTTTGTAACAGGGATGATAATGATTGTGGCAATGGTACCATGGAAGCCTAATATAAGATAATATTGGATGCAAAAATCCACTGTTGCAGCATTACAGTCAAGAATTCAAACCACACAAAGGCTAGACTAAGGGGGGCTTAGGCACCACTGGCATTCACAAAACCATGACTCATTTATCACCTAACCCTGTAAAAACTCAAGTTTCTGCTCTTAATGTTCCCGTTGTACCTAAATATCAGTGAATGGGCTTGTGTACAGCTGCCTAAGTCCTGACAATGGCAGGGAACCTTAAAGTTAGATGCTGAAACACTGAGTTGCAAAGGCCAAATCCTCTTTGTGTATCCAGACCAAAATATCAAGTAGGAGTAGGCATAATGTGGCCAGATTCTCAGCTATTTTGGTGGGCAATAAGAATCTGTGGTAGCCTTTTAGGACCAGGTATTGATCTGTTACACCAGTGCAAATCCAGAGTAGCTTTGCTTTAACAGTGCTGCTTTGGACTTACAGCAATGTAAAGGAGCTCAGAATCTGGACTATCTTATCCAGATTTATTTGTACTTGCTTTTGCCAGGGGCTATTATGTTTGTGTGTTCAGTTTTGTTCAATTAGGAGGATCTTTGTTCTACTGGTCAACACCCTTATGCATGCTGATACTGTTTTAAATGAAAGTGCGGTGAAGTGGGACACACCAGAATGCACATGAGATGGATGGGGAGAATGCTGCTTGTAGATGTACTTGACTGGCCTTCAATAAAACAATGTTTGCCTTTTAGTCAGATATTAAGGCTAGAGTATCTGCTTTTCATAGGGTTTCCAATTATACTTTTAAATTAATAATTTTCTTATCTTTGCTCCATTGCCATAGATAATTTGTTTTACTAAGTCAATCTAAGTAATGTTTGAATGTTAATATTTTCTATAATCCTATCTTTTAATTTAATTTTTGAAACAGTCAACAGACCATAGTACATAGGACCCATGGATTTCTCTAATGAAAATACACTGTTTATTATATGCAAAGTTTTTTTTAATATAAAGATTTGACAATGCATCTTAAGCAGTTCAAATCCCATCTTTCACACTGTACTCTGGTCCTTCTAGTTTTCTTTTTGACTACACTGCTGTCTCACCATCTCCTCATATTCAGAGGTGCTTCTATTCTTCCTTTTATTGCACCATCCTCCCCTGTCTTCAAATCTCCCAATTACCCGTCTGCCTCCTCCAAAAGTTTCTCATTAAATGCAACACCACTTGGAATAAAACAGCTTAGAAGAACAAACAGAACACACACCATTCATAATCATCAACAACCCTGCCCCCCTTACACATACCAAGTTTATATGGAGTCTGATCCTAGACTTGTGGAAGTCAATGTTAACCTTCCTTTTGAATTCATGGTTGTAGAAATGAGCCTAGAAAATATGCAGTACAAACTCAATCAGCTGGATAATCTTACAATTGTAACTCATCCTCCCTGTCTCTGTTCTCCATAGCTATCATCCCATCTCCAGGTTTAAACTGTAGAAATGATGGATGAGATCCTCACCCTCACTCTGATAAAAGGGCTGCAGTGGCATAAAAGGGCCTAATTTGGATGGCACAGGCAATGACTAAGACAAACATAATGTTGCCTTCTAAGGACCACTCACCTGCCCTGGTGTAGGGATGTATTGGGGCAGGCACACAAATGAAGCCCTATGAAGATTCCAGGCAATGTTGTGGTCTAGGAGCAGCCTAGGGAGGTGGCCATAATTTAGAAAAGAGGTACAAATTACACCAGCGACCTTTCTGGTCCCTGAAGCAGCCCAGGATTAGGAGGGCACAGAGATGGCTAATGTTACCTTAATCCCCACTTTTCTGGGATGCGGGTTTAGAGAGACAGCCCAGACTCATACCCCATGTATTTAAGAGGCTCTGAAATGCACCTTAGCACATTTTAGGCACTGAATAAATAATTAACAATAGTTGTAGTTATAATCCAACTGGAAGAGACATCTACTGGACTTCCCCCTATTAATGTAAGAGCTATTACATGTTCAGCAGTGAGAGAATCAGGGCTTTGATAAATGCAAGTTAGCTGCCAGATGAAAGCACCATGGTAAAGGCATGCTAATTTGCTACTTGTTGGTATTGCTGTACATGCTATTGAACAGCTCAAGGAACCTAAGAACTGTTTTTACAATGAGATTATTCATAAGAAACACAGGGAGTTTGTTCCTGCCAACAGTTTTAAAGCCTGAACTTCACTGTTTAAAACTCTCCAATAGGCACTCAGATAGTCTTGGCAGTAATGAGTCCCTCTGAGCAATACTGATTTTCCCCTCCATCTTTATTTAAGCAAAACTTGGAAAATGATCTCTTACTAATTACCATGAACAAGGTTTGATTCAGTGTCAAAGATCTAGAGCTCAATGTAATTTACAACAACTATAGTGAAAGCTGGTGCCTAAAAGATTCAGTGGAGTTCACCCTCCTGGCACCGAACACTCACTCAGTCACCTCCTGAGTCCTCTGATAGAGGCCAGATGCAGACGTTTAAGTGTTGCATAGAAATACCTCTACACTCAGCCCTGCTGCCTCCAACCTTCCTGCTCTATTCAAATTCTACCAGTTCAGTGCTGCAGCCACAGCCAGACACCTAAAAGCTTCTAATCCCCTTCCTCCCTGCCTGCTGCTGTATTCCCAGAACTGTTTCAACCCCTACTCCATCTCACTGTTGATGATCCTTGACAATGCTAAGCCCACTTGCTGTCAAGAGTCCCTACCTCATTGCTGTGTCCTAGCAACCTTGGAAAATGTGGCATTACTTAGGGTTAGAAGAGAAACTGAGGCCTGATTCTCCACTACCTTGTGCCCTACACTTCTGCAACTGGGGTATGGAATAATAGAAATGTAAGATCTGGAAAGGAGCTCAAGAAGTCATCAAGTCCATGCCCCTGTGCTGAGGCAGGACAAAAGAAACCTAGACCATCCCTGACAGGTGTTTGTCAAACCTTGTCAAAGGCTTTCTGGAAATCTAAGTACACTATGTCCACTGGATTCCCCCTTGTCCACATGTTTGTTGACCCCTTCAAAGAACTCTAATAGATTAGTAAGACACGATTTCCCTTTACAGAAACCATGTTAAATTGTTGGGCAAAAGTCATGTTCTTCTAGGTGTCTGACAATTTTATTCTTTACTATTGTTTCGACTAATTTGCCTGGTACTGACGTTAGACTTATCTGAATACATCTAACATTTAACCCTGTTCTTTCTCTATTCTAGCTTGAGTTCCTTCCCTTTTGTTGAGTATCTGGTCTCCATTAACCTTTTTAATGAAGATTGAAGCAAAATAGGCATTAAACAACTCAGGTCATCTTGATGTCATCAGTTATTCGCTCTCTTTCCCTGCTAAGTAGAGGAACTATATTTTTCCTTTGTCTGTCTTGTGGTCCTGGTGTATTTTAAAAAACTTCGTATTGCCTTTTATGTCACATGCTAGGTGTAAAACATTTTGAGACTTAGCCTTTCTGATTTTGTATCTGCATATTTGTGCTGTTCTTTTGTATTCATCCTTATCTGTTGTCTATGTTTCCACTTTTTATAGGATTCCTTTTTGAATGTCAGATCTCAAACAGCATCTGCTTTGCACAGATGTGTATGACTGCCCCAACTACAAGGTGGTAATAAAGCAGGACATAGGTTGGTTAGGTGCATCCATTATAAGTACTTAAGTGCTTCTCAATCCGGGGGTTGTAAAGTGGTGTCGGGGTCGTAACATCCAGACCTTCTCATTTTGTTAAATGGAAAAGGTGGATCTTAGTATTGAAAAAGTTAAGAACTGTTGACTTAAGCAGTTTAGTTAAAGCCAAAGAAGAGTGAACATAGAGTTGGACAAGTGGGTTACAGGAGTTAAAAATATAGAAGAATTCAGCAAGAGGGAGAAATTTATTAATTAAACTTTTTAATATCCACTCTTACTGCGTTAAACAAAAAAAGCCCAGCAGATTTACAACACACTTGGAGCGGCAGAGGTGTGGCTGTCTGATCAAAACAACCACAACAAAACAGCATCAGGCAGTGATTATTTTTTGTTTTGGAATTGTTTGTAAATATGTTTATGAAAATAATATTTCTAGTTTTCAATGGTACACAGGTAAATGGTTACATGTTAGGAACTCTTTTTAATACTTACAATCCACTACCAGCTTTTGTAAGACAAAAGCCATAAACAATGAAGAGGTGGTCAGCCTCCCTGCATTGTCTTTCAAATTTTGTTTTCAAATGATGTTTTCAGTCATCATCTACTAAATACAATGTCCGCTCCAGAGAAGATGGCATGTATGGAAAATACATTCCCCACATATAGGAAAACTCCGAATAATAGAGTTCAATCCTTCAGTCTACACTTAGGCAAGACTCCCAGTAAAGTCAATTGAAGTTTTTGCTACAGTAAAGACTAAAATACTGGGCCCATAGAAACTTGATTTATAATTGCTTTGCTGAACAACCACAAGATGTCATTGTGGGACTGCTATGAGGGGCTGTTATGTCTGCAAAAGTCAAAATGAATGTTTTGAGACCTCTAAACAAACTGAAAATATCAGACTTATAAGTGTGGATCTATTTCACATATTTACATAAAATGAAAAATCAAGCAACTCTCCTAATGTAGATTCCAAAATACATTTTGGAATGCTTTCAAAACTTTACCTAACCACTTAGGTATATTGAAAAATTAAAGCCACGGCTTCTTTATATAAACCCAGTAACACCTCCAACCATCCACAGAGCATCCATTGTTGAACTTTAGGTGCTCTGAGATGAGGTAAAGTAAAACATGATGCTTTTGGGTTCATAAGAAGAAAAGCAATGAATAATAAGACGCTCAAGAAAAGAACAAAGTGGTCAATAAAGAAATGCTAGGCATATTTAGCAGTTGTGAAATGCACTTACTGTATAGTTTGTCTGAAATTTCATAAATTAAATATTTCTTCCAAAATGGTTTTTATTCTAGGTTAGAAACATTAAGTTAATGTTTTCTGTTCTGTATACATTTTCAAAGCAGAAATTTACGTTCATGATAGCAGTATAAAGATGACTGTTTTAGGAATTGAATATCACAAGTGGATATGAAGAAAGAGAGTGGAGATTACCAAAATGATTTGCTGGTAAATGAAGCAAAATGTTTCAAACCTGAGTGCAACCTGCCATGCACAAACTGGAAACATGAACCCTGTTTGAAATAGAAGTAAGTTAAAATGTACTAGAGAGCTTTTACTGCACAACAATAGAGCCAAACACAGACATTTAGTGCAAAGTAGGCTAGAGTGCTATAGATTAACAACCCGACTTACTTTGACAAAATTTCCATATAGCCTTTAAGTGCCTCACTAACATTTTCAAAAGCACCTAAACTTACTTAGGGGGCCAAAGCTGCAAATGACTTGCAGTTAAACCTAGGCTTCTTAATGTCTAAATCACTTTTGAAAATGGGACTTATGCACCTTTGAAAATTTTACCCCTAGATCCATATTTAGGCCCCTAAATAAAAGTAGTCTGGTATTATGTCTTCAGGTGATGCTGCAGGTGCTTCACATCTCTGAAAAACTGGGTCACTCTTATTTAGGGGACTAAAGGCTTGATCCAATGCTTCTGAGAAAGTTCCCAATAATGTATCTATACATTGGATCAAAAACTGGCAGAGACAGGAACCAAAGAGTAGGAAGAAATAGATGGCAAAAGGCTATGTTGAAAATTAACAGCAGGGTGCCTCAAGGGAAGTAGTAGGTGCAGTGTTCATCATTATTAATTATTTGTAATGGGGATGGGCAATTAGGTAGCAAAATCTTTGAATGACCCAGTTATTTAGGTTGGTCAAGTCCAGGGAGGACTGAAGAAATTAAGAGACCTAACCAAGTTAGGCGAATAGGCAGCACAGTGGAAAATGAAGTTCTTTGTTGATAAATGCAATGTAGTGCACACTGGGTGAGGGTAGTGGTGGACACGTAAATGACTCCTGCACCTTTACTGGGTTCTATATTTGCTATATTAATCCAGGAGAGGGATCAGGGCATCAATGTGGACAGCTCAGTGAAGATCTCAGCTCAATGTGCAGTTGTAGACAGAAAGTCAAACCAATTGCTAGGATACATAAGAAAAGAAATGGAGAGTAATACCAAGAGTATTATGATGCTAATATTAGAGCTGGTTGAAACTCAGTATTTCCATTCAACAGGAATTTCCAACATTTCAGAATTTCCTTTCATCTTGAATTGGAACAAACTGTCAATTTCTGGAAAAAAATAATTTTGACATGATCAAAGTACCTCATTTGACAATTTTATAGAATATAGTGGAAAAAGTAAAGTTGTAATGAAGTGCTTCAACTTTATTAATGTTCTGATTTTTTGTTTTTTGGGGCAAATTGACTCATTCTCTTGAAACATTTTGATTTTGTTGAATCAGGAATTTCTGACTAAACTTTTGTTGGAAAAATTTCAACCAGCTTTAGCTGCTATATAAATAAATGGAGCACCTCATCTGGCATCCTGTGTGCAGGACTGGTCACCTCAGCCCCAAAAAAATAATAATTGCAGAATTAGACTGGGTTCTAAGAAGGTTGACAATCATGAGGGTATAGAAAAGTTCTCATATGAAGAGTGATAGAAAAGGACATGATAAAAATATATACAATAATGAATACGGAAGGTAGTTCACTTTGTCTTAGAGCGCAAGAACAAAGGGGCATTAAATGAAATTTAAAAGATGACACATTCAGAAATGGGGAAAGGAAATACTTTTTTCACATACACTTTAAAGCTAAGTTAAATTGTGCTATTTAACTTGATTGCAGTGACAAGATCAGCATTTTTAAATAACACAAAAGGACCTAATGAGGCTCCCCGGTTAGACTGCCCTGCAGAAGGATAATATCATTTGACTGTGTGGACTAAACTGAAAGAGCTTTTACATGTAGTGAACAGATATGCCAATCCCTCCCCTCAAAAAAGCAGAAATTGGGCTTGTTTTTGTCTTAATTGGCTTGTGAGATGCTTGTTGGCTAGCTTTTGGCTTGTAGCTTGTTGCGTGTGTGCTGCTTTTTTTTTTTTATTGGCTCCTGGCAAGCAGGGGCAAGGGGTGCACAGCGGACCCACCTCAGTCCCAGAGTGCATGCCCGGGGGATCTAGTTGCATAGAGTGTTAGGGTTCTTAGGGATTGGCTTGTTTTGAAATGAGATTAGCTTGATTTTTGGCTTATTGTGAAAGTCGGTGTGCTTATTTAGTGCGTGAAAGTTGGCAACTGGGGTAGTGAATTGCTTTGAGGTAATCACTGTGTGTTTGTGAGTGTGAGAGTGTGTGTGTGCACATGTAGGCACATGTACTCTTGTGTGCATGAAGGAACAGACATACAATAACAATGAACTAAAGAGCCAGTGGCGATAACTATAAAACCTTTATAAAGCTCCAAGTCCAGACAGAGAAAGCCGAGCTGACTGTTTTTTAGAAACAGGTCTCAAAAAGTGTCCACATATCCAGCAAACCTTCAACAAAATCCTCAACTCTCATCTCTAGTGTCAGTGAAATCTTCCTCTCCTCGATTATAATTTCTTCCACACCCATACTCTCTTAGGAGTCTCAGATGTTCAGTGCTGCCAGTATTCTCTAAGTCTTGACAATTCATTAGGTTAACAGGTTCAGTCACAGTCTTTCAGATTTATAGATTTAATCTATAATTTTAGTAGGCTGGTTTAAAGAGATTGTTCATGTTGCAGTTAAGTGAGCAGCTCTTGGCAAACAAATAAGGGCAAAGGCCCAGATTTGTAAAGGTTAGGTGCTGCTCCAGTCAGTGATGCAAGGCCTAAGGCCCAGATACTCAAAGGTATTTAGGTATGTAACTCCCAGGTTCCAAGGCTAGTTTCATATAGAGAGGAAAGCCTAGAGGGCCCAGCCTGGGGCGGAAGGAGTGTTTTCACAAAGTCAGTGTGGAAGTAGGGGGCCTCTACATGAATTGCCCTCACTTCCCATATACCTCCAAGATTCACGCAGCTTTTAAGAGATGCACCACGTCTGAATGGAACCCAATGCCATTTCTGCACCAACGAGGGGTTGGGTAAATCTTGCCTCCCAATGGAATGATCGAGGGAAAACCAAATGGGGACCTTACTTATGTATGTGATAGATTAATCTATCTGATTAAACAGTTCCTTATTAGTTCAGCTGATGCTGCAGATCATTAACCATGATAGAAAAAGAAATTTCTGCTAGATTTATTAACTCAGAACAAAGTTGGGTTTATGTTCAAAATATACAGTAGTTAAGAATGGGTAGAAATGTACCTTGGGGTCATTTGCCCCCTTATATTCCCCATAGGGTTTGGTGAGGGTTAAAGACAAATTCAAGTTATATTTTTAACATTATTTTAACATTCTGGCAAAGAAAAGCCTCATCTTCCCTAAATAGCAGGGTTGTTTGTTTGTTTGTTTGTTTTTTTCTCCATGGCTTTTTTGAAACATCTTTTCCAAGAGTAAATGTTCCTTATATATAGGGAATCTCACTCCTCTTGCTTAGCTTACAGTAACTTGGGAAGTAGTGGAAAATAAACTTTGTAGATAGAATTTGGAAGCCAGATATAACCACTGGGAATTTAGTAGATTTATGATGGTAGAATACTAAGATACATAAATATTTTTATCATGATGTGCTGAATTGAAACTAACAATTAGGTATTTTAATTTTAATCTTTGCCTAGACTTTTTGCCTCAGGGGAGGTGGAAATCAATAGCCACATGTTGTTTTCTTTATTGCTGTGCTTTCATGTAACTGTAACAATAGAGAAGTTTAGAATCCAGAGGGAGCACATTTGAGAGCTTACAGCTACAAGGATACAAACCTTTATTAGGTTTGTTTCAAGCTAGTTGATAAAGAACAATACTGATTTTGATGAATACCTTATACAGTACAACAAAACCATTACAGTAGCAATTAAAATAATTGTTCATTTGAGAGTATGTACATAAACACACATTTGCTAATGTTTTTACCCAAAGCCATGACCATTACCAGCCTAAGTGCAGAATTTAATCCTTTCAGAACCTCAAAAAACCTTGTTGCAAAAAGGGACTTTCAAGAAAAAAAGTGGCTTTTTTCTTGGTTAGAGAGGCAAATCAATCCATTGTCCATGGGGAGCAAAGCTATTGGCAACATTATATTAAAGAAAAGAGGAGAGAAGTGTTTAATTCTGAAGAGGAAATCTGTGACCTGTCACACAAAGTGAACAGCAGTTAGAGGAAATAATCTTGCAAAGGACTGTCTCAGGGAAGAGTACTGGGAAGAAGTTTATTAAGAAGTGCTTGTGCAACACAAACAAATCAGAAAAGTGGTGTTCGGCACTACAAAATTCTGCCCTGTTACAGACTGGAATGAGTCATGATGATGATTTCTGTACATAGACTTTGTGCAGTCACCACATATTTTTACACAGATTCAAGAACTAGAAGTTTCTGAGCATGTACCATTTCAGGCACAAATTTCTGTATGCCTAATCTGGATATGACTTGTGCAGGAATCAGTCTCTCAAGTGGCCATGTAAATGCCTAACCATGGACCTAATGTTTGTGTGCACATCAGGTATTAGTGTTATACAAGTGTATAGAGAATGAATGAATGTACATGTGTGCACCTAACTTTTTAAATCCTGTCCCTCAAGGTTGGGAGGTTTCTATGTAACACCCATAAGCATGGTACTACTCACTTATCAGTATATTGACTAGAACTCTAGGAACCTGTGACAAATCCTGTTTAGAAAGATGTATCCATAGGATGTAAAAGTAGAGTAAAAATTTATTATTATTTATCAATACAGCACAAGTTGTGTGCAGAGCATTTTATAGACATTAATAAAATCATGGGTCTGGCCCTGAAGTGTGGTGTTAATTTTTTTTTATTCCAGTTGTGTTTAGAGGCCTCAACCAAGATTAGAGGAGCCAACCTGCTATACGCTATACAAAGAGTGAGACAGATCCTGCCCAAGGAGCATAATAGACCAGATAAAGGGGCAGGATTGGAAACAGAGGTGAAGTGACTTGCCTAAGGTTACACTGCAGGTCAGTACCAGAATCAAAGATAGAATCTGGGTCTCCTGACTCCCAGTCCAATGAACTGTCCATTAGACATACTGCCCCTGCCTTCAGTAGTTTACAATCCAAGGAGCAGGGAAGTGCAGGGGGAAGGAGCCTGAAAGAGCAGCTAGCTAACATGTCTTGTAACTTCTGTGATGTTTTGTTATTAGATGCTGAGAACACTTCCCTCAGCGGAGGAATAGGGTTTGTAGGCTTGTTGGAAATGGTGTGTTTTAAGGAGGGACTTAAAATAAGAGACTGAAGCTATGACAGACCAATTGGAGGAGGAGTTCTACCTATAGGGGGCCACATGGAAGATGATGTGAAGGAGGGATTCAAAAAAGGCTGTGAATGAGAGGAGCTACATTGGTGAAGAAAGCAACAGAAGGAGAAAAGTACAGAAGGTTAAGCAGGAACTTTTTTCCATCCCCTAGGTGTAGTAGTAGTGGAGCTGGTCATTTAACACACTTGGTAAAGGCCTCTGTTATTAGACTAAAGGCTGCCATGAGTTGCATCTCATCCAGTGAACTGAGGGCTACTTGCCTGTATTATGTTGCAACAGATTGTATTTCATACCCTGGATTTGCTCTCATGAAGTGAATAAACAATTTAACTTTTGTGACTAACTTTTTCTGATTAATGACATTAAACAATTTCTTCAACACTTAACATTGTGTATTGTACACAGTTAAAAATTCAGTTACCTCACCATTGTGTAAAGCAAAGCATTAAAGCAGGAAACGCCGTCAAATATATTGTTTTGCAACTTTTCGAGGTCTTAGAGAGACTAGTGAGCATTTGAATGCAAATGGTATGTAATTTATACATCACAAAGTTTGTTTGTGTCAAGTATTGCCTAATTAAGTCTATACTTTCTGCCAGCATTTTGGCTAATCTTCTGCTATAAAAGTATGGAATGTTACCATGGGTTGTAAAGTCTATAGAAATGTTTTTCAGTGCTCAGCTGAGTGAGTTTTATCTAACACCAAAGGTATTACATGGTGACAAATGAGCATAATGAAAAATATAAAACTTTGGTATGTTAATATATATATTTGAGGAGAAGGCTAATAAAATATATAGAATTGTGATAATGTGAGTCACCTACTTAGCTGATTCTCTGACTTGTGATCTGATCACTGTATTTGGGGTTGGGAAGGAATTTTTCCCCAAGGTCATGGTGGCAGAGACTTGGTGGAGAGGGGGTTTGCCAGGGGTTTCCTCTGAAGCATGGGGCCTGGGTCACTTGCAGGTTTAAACTAGTGTAAATGGTGGATTCTCTGTAATTTGAAGTCTTTAAATCATTGTTTGAGGACTCCAGTAACTCAGCTAGAGGTTATTGGTCTATTACAGGAGTGGGTGAGTGAAGTTCTGTGGCCTCCAATGTGCAGGAGGTCAGACTAGTTGATCACGATGGTCCCTTCTGGCCTTAAAATCTGAGTATATTAACCAGTCAATAAAAATGAATTTTGAAACATAGTAACATGTATCAAGAATGTTAGAACTCAGTGCAATTTAGTCATCTCCATTCAGTAATATAAAAATAATATAATTTTGTTTATGATATAGTTGGGTAGATTTTTGTCAAACACTGTGATGAGAATTTTTAGATAAAGAGCCTCAAGGGGATGAAATGTGGAGTGTGACTGGCTCAGAGGATCAGAAATAAATTCTGAAGTCTTTTTCCTGTAGGTCACTGGGTTGAATGTCGAAATGTCATAATCTGACACTTATTTGATGGCCTAGGTTGGTGTCTCAGTCTAGCTCCTAGTAGAAAGCTGGCCACATCAGAAACTATCCCAATTGACTTCATCAGAGAGTTTAGGGACTGAGCTACATTTAAGTGGTATTTCTCTACATGTCAGGGTTGAGGCACATTTAGGTTGTGAGGAAACTTGCATTATCGTACTTTCAGTGATTTGAAACTGCTTTGTAGATCATGGGACCATAGTCATGGCCCCACACTTCAGGATACAATCAAACTTCCAATATCTTTCCAACTCCAATGCAGCTTAAAAAAACCCAAAACCAAAACAAACACCAATGTAAAAACAAACAAAACCCTCCCTCCCCCCAAAAAACCCCTCTTCTTTTGTGCTGAAAATTTTTGTATTTAGTATTCAAGAATAATTTTTTTTAGTTTGAAAAATGAGTCCAGTCATTGTAGTGTCTTTGGCTGATGGAAAATGTAAATTTCCTTCCTTTTAATAAATGTATCTACTCTCTTTTAGGGAAGCTAAAATGTTAAAAATTGGTATCATGCATCCAAATGCCACAATTTCTTACTCCTTTCAAAGCACTAGTGGAGAGTATAATTTAGAATAAAACTAGTTCATAACAAGTTATTAATTCTCGAACAGCCTGGTTCTGCATCTTGCTTCAGTCTTTTAAAAAAAGTTCTCTGTTCAAAACAATTTTAATACTAATTATAGTAAAATAAATAAATAAATAAAAATGTTGCAAGCAAAATGATTTGGAATTATTGGGGGTGGGGGAGGATAGGCAGGAATACTTTGCTCAATCTGAAGCATTTTTCCCCAGATTGTTGGTTTGTGAAATTTTGAGATTTCAACTTTTCAACCTAATTAAAGACAGGATTTTTTTTTTAAAAAATCCTATTTTTTTCCCCCTGGGATAGGAAAACTGTTTCCTGCATAGTTTTAAACTTCAGATTAAAGATGGTCCAAATTTCCCATTTCTGTTCCATGGGAAATTCTGATGTTTTGAAAAAACTCAATTTTGAAGTTTCTCATGGAACAGAGATTCACAATCACTTTTGCATTGGAAACGTCAAACCAGTTTGGTTGAATCCATTTTTTTTTCAATAAAAAAGATGTAGCAGAGCTGCCCTGACTTCTGGCAATCCCTCATACTGCCCAATCTCTCAGGGAGTCTCTCAGGGAGTCCCTCGGCAGGTCCCTGGGAGTTGGAGGCAGCCTGCCAGCAATGGGACGAGGTTTCCCAGCAATGGGACGAGTCCACCACAGAATAGGATTTCCTAGCAACCCTGAAAGCCCATGCTGCAGCTGGGGCTTCCATGGCTGCCAGGCTACCTGCTGCAAAGTCAAGAATCTTGACCATGAGAGCCCCTGCTGGAGCCAGGGCTCACGAGGCTTCCAGGCTTCTCCCTCTACAGTCCTGGATAGGTTGCTAACTATATTTGATACAGAAAAAAGATCTAAATGCTGTAAGAGTCCGTTTTATATTGCATAAGATGAGAGAAGTGTACATCTCCAGGAAGGGTTTCTGGATGCATTGTGTGCGAGACCCGGTGGAAGAATAAAAATATTGTATCCTTGCGGTTAGCAATTTTAGGAAGTAATCACTTAAGACGCAGAGAGCTATAGACCTTGAAAAGCAGCTATTTATTGCCATACACTGAACTAACCAACAACCAGCCAAAACTGGCAGGGCTATCCCCTAATAAACTAACTCAGTTGCCATAGCAACAACAAGATTCTATTACTATGACAACCAAACACAACATATTTCCCACCCTCCACTTAATGAGAACATCACCTAAATAAAACAAACACTAAACTAGAGAAGGAGGCTGCCTCTGTTCCCTCCTAAACCCTGGGGATTATTTTGCCCCATAACTGTGGGCTTGTCCAAGCTAAAGATCCAGCCATTGAGCAGGCCTTCTGTCTCTAGGTGGATTATGGCAGACTTATGGTTTTGTTGCACCTGAAAGTATCTTGGGCACAGGCCTGACAATGGGCTCAGGGTTCATAGTGCGAATGGGTGAGGATGTGGTATCAGCTCACTCAGGGAAGGGGTGTATTTCCGCCGCAGGCAGTAATAGAGGGGGAAAGTCAGGAACAGGTGACTCTTGATTCGATTCACTCGAAGCTTAGCAACTCAACTGAAGATGTGTCCTGGGGACTAGTATGACCTGGCAATAGCTGATCTACATATCACCAGGTGAGATCCTCGGTAGTCCGGACAATGTAGGAAACAGGTCCTGTTTGAGCGATGACAGTGGCAGGGACCCATTTAGCTCCAGAAGCATAATTCCGAGTCAAAACCAGCTGTCGTGGGCTAAAGGTTTGGTCTTTTGCTCTGGGTGCATGCCTGATGACTTGATCTTGTTGCTGATGTTGCACAATTTGTCGGGTTTCAGCAGATCAAAGTAAGTGCACAGCTGTCGTCCCATCATTAGAAAGGCTGGGGATGCCTTGGCCATAGCGTGAGGTGTGTTTCTGTAGGAAAGTAAGATGTCCAGATGCTTTTGAATGGATAATTGTCCCATTGCCAATTTCAAAGCTTGTTTCATTTTCTGCACAAATCATAATGCATTGGTGGATGGATGATATGGTGCTGAAGTGATGTATCTCATTTGCTTTCATAAAATTTCGGAACTCCTGAGAGATGAACTGTGGTCCGTTGTCGCTCACAAGTTGTTCTGGAAGACCGAAATGACACAATATCAACTGCAATATTAACTGTCTTCTGTAAGGTAAGCTGAGCCTCTGTATAGCTTCTATATAGATTCACCGTGCAGGCCACACACTAACCTGTCACATAGTGTGTCATTTAACATCTCCTTAAATTCACAGTGTTTCACAAGCTTTTTCAAAGTTGCTACAAACTGTACAACTGTTTTTGTCTTCTCTTTGGTCTCTTTTGTGGAATCAATATCTTTCAGCAATTACCAGTGGTTTTGGAGCAAAATGGGACCCCAGGATTTCCACAATGTCACTGTAAGATTTGGTTTCTGGTTTAACAGGGTGTAGTCAGCTGCATAGCAGGGAGTAGGTTTTAGCCCCTACAATACTTAAGAATATTGGCACCTTCTTCTATTCTGCAATGTCATTTGCAACAACAAAAAGCTCAAAATGCTCAGTATATATGTTGCCATTGTACAGTAGTCTCCTCAAAAGGTTCCAGCGACACCGTAAGTGTAGCCATGGTTTTAGTTTCTGTTTGCACCATCAGTGCAAACCAGCCAGTTCGCACCCCCTTCCAACAGGAAAAAGTTTTTTTTGTTTTTTTTAAACTTGACTTCTACCTTCTTCTGTTCCTGGGGCAGCACAGGGATCCTATTCTCATTGCCATGTTGTTGTATCCCTGGGGGTAGTGGTTTTAGGAAGAAATCACTTGAGACGCAGAGAGCTGTAGACCTTGAAAAGCAGCCACTTATTGCCACACACTAGCCAAAACTGGCTGGGCTATTCCCTAATAATCTAACTCAGTTGCCATAGCAACAACAAGATTCTGTTACTACAACAACCAAATACACCACAAAAACCTCAAGGGACAATAGGGGAAACATGCTTAGAAGGGGCTCTTGCTACAAATGTTCCAAAGCACAAGCTGATGCACAGAGGATGGAGGCTGATCAAGCTCCCTCAGGCACAACCCCACTAGAGAAATGTGCAATCCTGAAAAATTGGTAGGGTCACCCCATGTGGCCTTGTAGCACAGACAGCCAAATGATGGCTGCCTCCTGAATTGGTGTGATACATTTATGCACTAGGGGAGAAGACTCTCTTCACCCTCTACCACCTCTACCACAACCACACAATTAGTGGCAGAATTTTCAGTTTCCTCTGTTATGATTTAATATACATTTAGCCATATGTCTAGGAAGAAAGAACGTAGGCCATATGTACATGATGGGGGAATCTCTCCTGGGAACCAGTGACTGAAAAGATTTTGAGGTTGTGGTGGATAATTGGCTGATGCTGTGAAAAAAGGCTAATGCAAGCCTGGGCTGCATAAACGGGGGACACTGAAATAGGAGAAAATAAGTTATTTTACCTCTGTATTTGTCACTGGTACAACCTCTGCTGCAATGAGGGTTGTGGTAGATTCACCAGCACTGAGAATTTTTTAAAAATCAAGATTGGATGTTTTTCTAAAAGACATGCTCCAGGAATCATTCTAGGGCATAGTCTATGGCCTGTGTTATACAGGAAGGCAGAGTAAATGATCACATTGGTCTTTTCTGGCCTTTGAATCTATGGATCAGAGAAGTTTCTAGGAGTACTTATAGCACTGCCTGGCTGGGAGCCATGTCTTCTTCCTAGGTGTTTGCACAGTACTAGACAATGGGGCCAATACCCTCGTTGGAGTATCTGGATAATGTTACAATACAAATGATAATTATAAAAAATACAAATACAAATAGAATATGGATGCTCTGCAGATCAAGAAACTGAGAGACAGAGGGCCACATTTTCTGATCCAGGCAATCTGTGCTTGGTGCTGGATGGAGGTAGGCAAAAGTGACAATAAATCACCTTTATGTTCCTTTTTTCTGAGGCTGCCGGATGATGACCCAATCACCATTTCTGCTGTGTACCAATGGTCCTCAGAGATAGGGATGGCACAGGCACACTCCCATTTCCCCCAGCCAGGGAATAAGTTTGTTTAGGATCACATGAACATTGGTAAAATGAAATACCATGGCAGCCTCTCTTCATTCTCTGTGATGTAAAGCAACTAAGGAAGATCAAACGATTACAGTCAGATTTCAAATGAAGGCCTGGTCCTGCAAAGGGATCCATCCATGTGGCTGGCCCCTTATAGCTACACACCTCACTTTGCAGAACTAGGGACTATCACTGCAAAAAGAATTGCTTCTATTTCTGCCTTCCCCTCTCTTGTCACAGTCATTTATCAAAAGAATGGATACTTCTGTATCTACACAAGGAGAATAAATTTATTCTGTAAGGTCTTCAGTTCTTGATAAGAATATCTTGCTTTGAATCAAATAATTATAATACAAACATAGCCTCATTTAGTTTAAATATTTAGTATTGTGGCTGGCTGACCATTCTCCCTTTTCTCAAAAGCTATTGATACTTTTAAGAGTAGACAACCAGAATGGCTAATGAATTAAGCAACAGAACATTAGTAAAGTCAAAATAGTACAATTTACATCCACCTTTTACAAAATCCATAAGGTCCATGGTACTACGTCACTTGACAGTGCTAAGAAGGGGACTAAGAAACATTAAAAATGTAACACATTCTCATAACAAATGCTATGATTGCTGTCAGATAACTTGTTTTCTTTGGTGTTGTACTACAGGTTCTATATCAAGAAAGATGCCAGAAAATAACTTGGTAAATGGCCCTTTTACTTCCCCTGCAGCGCAGAGGGATGTAAATAGAATGATCCCATTACAGCTGCAAGATTATGGTGGTCTAAAATCCAAGAATAATGTCCATAAATGCAAAACATTTAAATTTAGAGCCACTGAACTATATATCTGATCTAGATAAAATCCTAGACACTTACTTTCTCTTGGCAAGGGACAAACATAGTAACAAGGCTGAAATTAAGTTAAGTGGTTGACATTTGTGACAAGGCTGATATCTCTCTTTACTACACAAATTCAGAATGTTAAATTCTTATTATGCATTTAGTTACTTGGATATGGGCTGTCATCTCTCACAGGACCAGAGTGCCAGCTTTAATGTGGGTGTTTTAACTGCTTGTATGTTCATCAAAGGCCCTGTTATGCTAAACATTGTACATATACATAGCAAAAGGCAGCCCAAACCATGAAGCACTTTGTCTGTACAGACAAGAGGTAAGAGAAGTATAGAAATTCACTTGAAGGTCACGGCACAGCCAGGAATAGAACCTACCTGTGACCATTATTAAAGATTGCATGTTAAAAGGATGGGAAAATATATAGGGGGAAGAGACAGAAAGGAAAAGATACATGAAATTATTGAAAAAAATATTTTTAGTTCAGAATCACTTTCAATATGGCTAGTAAAATGCAGCATCATTTTTTTTGTGCATTGAAAGAACAGTGGATATTTTATCCACATGAACTCCCACAGTGGCTGGTTAGGAGGCTGAGCCTGTGAGGAATACAGCCAGTTCACACACAAGTAGTCCCTGTTGGTATGTTCGCAAAGACTTTATGAACTACACCTGTAACAGTTGGAAGTCCTAAAAAAAATGAAGTCTAGGAAGTTAGGAGGGAAGTATCAATAGAGTAAAGCATGCTGTTTCTTTTTACCTTATATTGCATCTGAATATATGTATAAACACTAGCATCAGAAAGAAAGGGGCACACAGTGAGCTGAAAACACTTGATAAATAAAAGCTGATCTTCTCTTCAGCTCTTGTAAACTAAACCACATATTTTCTTCAGTGTTAAAATACCTGAATTGCCCAGAGATATTACATTATACATGGAGATTAGACTGGAGCTGAATTTAGCAGAAAGGGAGAAAGAAGCCACAGAATTTTAAGTAGTGTGGTTGCTGTGAAGATTTGCTGCCTGTAATGAATAATGCATGTAGTATTCTTTCTTTCGTGGAATAGGCTGCCTAATGAAAAGTTTGAAAAAGGTTATAATTCACCTGCCTGAAGAGGATTCTCTCTCCCCCACCCCCCAAGATAGCCTTATAATGAGCCAGCTAAGTTGTATTGGTACTGGCAAAAATACAGAGAGCAGTTTTTTGCCAATACCATTTTCGTTGGTTACTTCAGGCAGGTAATTTGTAACCTCTTTCAAACGTTATATATATATAATCTCTCATACTACAGAAATCCAATTTGCATCTGAGTAGAGATAAAGATGCATACTGAAGTATAAAGATGCAAGACAGACTAATATGCCACTAAAAGATAGTTTCAATATTCTACCTGCTAAGAAGACAAGGAGGACATGCAATACTGACTTCACCTGGCATTTTTCTTCATTAACTTTCAAAGCAGGGAAGACTTTGCATATGTTTTTGTACATTTGCATGTTGCATTTGAGAAGGATATCGTGTTTCAAGAAAAGCAAAAGTGTCAGTAAAGTTAAGCAGAATCTGTCTGTGGAACTTTAATGTAAAGATTCACATTCCTATATGAAGGGAACAGGGCTTTTTGGTAACTACTGTCTGTAGAAAAGTGAATGCAATCTTTGATACCAGTCATTCTATAACAGTGTTGCACTGAAAAGGACTGGGCCCAATAGGTTAGAGGGCCTTCAGCTTGTATGAGAGTTAAAGTAAATGTCAGAAATTTCTGAGTCAACTTGAATTAACTAAAATGGATATTCAGTTACTTCGGCTAATATAAAGATTTGAGTTGCCTCAGCGAGTCTGATTTTAATTACTAGCGCCCTGGGAAGCAAATGTACAATGTTTTTCAACTTCTTTATAATTTCATATAGAAACTTACATTAACAGAATGTTAAAGCTGCACAGCTGAACATTCGCAAATCATAAAGGACCAGGATTAAGGCTGCTTTTACATGCTTAGCTCTACCCTCTTCTGCATATGCATTACAGTTGAGCGGTTGGTTCTGCTCTCATTTACATCAATGTATAGCAGAAGTAACTCCATTGAAATGAATAGAGTTACGCAGGTTAAAAACCAGTATGAGATCAATATCAGGCTCATAAAATTTAGATGGAAAAAGATCAATGGAAGGCACTTCATATTCCAGGACAATGAAACTCTATTGGCTTCCAAATGTTTGTGAGTGGTGAATATACATTTCATAACAGAATTCCCTTGCTTGAGTCTCTGCACACCTTACAAAGTTAGTTTATACTGCAGTTGAATTGAAGGTATTTTAGGAGTGCTTATTTTACACATCCTAACTCTAAGGGTTATGCCAAAGTGCGTAGGAAGGAACCCTACCACAGCACAGCTTATTTCAGATCTTTTACATTTAAGTCAGGGGTTGGCAACCCTTCAGAAGTGGTGTGCCAAGTCTTCATTTATTCACTCTAATTTAAGGTTTCGTGTGCCAGTAATAGATATTAACATTTTTTAAGATCTCTTTCTATAAGTCTATAATATATAACTAAACTACTGTTGTATGTAAAGTAAATAAGGTTTTTAAAATGTTTAAGAAGCTTCATTTAAAATTAAATTAAAATGCAGAGCCCTCCAGACTTGTAGCCAAGACCCAGGCAGTGTGAGTGCCACTGAAAATCAGCTCATGTGCCGCCTTCGGCACGCGTGCCATAGGTTGCCTACCCCTGATTTAAGTCAACTATGTAGTGAATTGGCTAATCACATAAATCTGGGGTTGAAGCAAGGACACCTGCAGACTTTAAAGTGCACTAAGTTTCAAGGGTTCCTGCAGACTTCAGACAGTAGGAATTTTAGCACTTTGCATAACTCCCCAAAATCTGTATATGCATGTTGGTCAATGAAATGAACCTGAGAATTCTGGGGAAGGAAATGCTGCTTGTGTCACACCAGCAGGTGGAAAAGAGAAGGAAACTGGGCTTTAATAAGGTGGGGAGATTCTATCCCACCCAAAGATGGGGACCTTCTTCTCCACTCAACACATTCATGGTTCAGACCTACTATAAAGGGGGTGAAATCTCTCGTGGCTGCTCCAACTAATCTGAAGTAATGGGATGACAACAGCATATGGGGGGAGCACATGAACTCCGCCCAGATGTGCTGCTCCTGTGGGAATCCCAGAAGGAAATCTGTATGATGTACATGGCAACTGACCTATAATGTTTTAATGACAACTGTATGTTGGTCTGAGTATGGGCAATGTACTATACTAATGCATGAAGTTTGAAAGCATGAGAGGTGATAATGGATGCTCGGTTCAGGTGAGACAATGTGGCTGGTACAGAGTGAGGGATAGGAAGAGAGGCAGAAAAGATGAAGATCTGTCAAATCCTTTGTCTGCCTGAAGCATTTGGATAGTAGTCCTGGTTAGTCCAGAGCAATGTAAATATAGCTAATTTAACCAACTCCAAAACAAACATGCTTCAGGACAAGGAATGTGCACTGCTCCTCAGTAAAAGTTAATTTCATAGCAAATTGTAACTATTGACCCTCAGTCATTTGGGCAGTAGAAATTTAAATAAAGTCACAAGATAACTCTTATATATGCATAGAAATTGCACTTAATAAAAAGCAACCAAATATTTTTCTCCAGATGTGCAAAAACTAACACATTCACACCCAACATAAATGCTTCTGCAAGAAATGCAAAAACGGGATTACAATACTAACTGTTAGGCATCCTTAAATACAATCCTTGGGAACCAGAATAGTTAGAATTCTATTAAGGTGACCTGTTTTGTTTACAATGAGAGCAATTAAAATGGAAAGGGAAGATGTTGGAAGCCAATTTATGTTATTCTACAATGTATCACATTCTTTGTGTACGCTACTTTTACTAGTAAAATGGAAATCAGGGGAACTGATTAAGCACAGCTCTTTACATTAGCTAACATTTAAACTTTAGGCATCAAAAACATACAGAAAACTATTCAGAAGCAAGTAACCTGTTTAATTTTCAACATGTAAAGGATGAGAGGATTCCATCATGAATTTAGTCCCTGTTGGATGGCAAGTCAATTAATGTTCGTAGTGCAACTGTAAAGACCTTCTTTCTATGATGACATTTCAAGACATACAACAGAAACAGCAGGATAAAACAACAACAAAAATGAGGCGAGATGGGTTTTTCCTTTATTTTTAAGTTCTTTCATTAGGAAAGCATTAACCATTTATGAGAGAAGCACTAGTTCTTTGTTTTAATGTCTAATTTATGGAAATACTGTGTAAATGGTCACTAACTAGGTACACCTTCTGTCCTAATATAAAGTTATGCTAGTTGTAAAGATCTTTGTAGAAAGTACAATTAAATGATGCATACAGATAGCTTGAAATTAGTTGATAATGTAACTAGTTAAGTCTCTAATCTCCATCCTTGATCTTCTAGCATACTGACAGGGCCGCCCAGAGGATTCAGGGGGTCTGGGGTCCTTGGTGGTGAGGGGCCCCCACTTTGGTGGCAATTTGGTGGCGGGGGGTCCTTCCGCTCTGGGACCTGCCGCCGAAGTGCCCCGAAGACCCGCGGCAGGGGCCCACCTGCTGTCGAATTACCGCCAAAGACCCAGCTCTTCGGTGGTGGGTCCTGGGGCCGAAGGACCCCCCGCCACGGGTCTTCAGGGCACTTCGGCAGTGGGTCCCGGAGTGGAAAGACCCCCCGCTGCTGAATTGCCGCCAAAGACCCGGAGAGGAAGAAGCTCTGGGGCACAGGCCCCACGAGAGTTTTCTGGGGGCCCCGGAGCAAGTGAAGGACCCTGCTCCAGGGCCCCCAAAAAACTCACGTGGGGGCCCCTGTGGGGCCTGGGGCAAATTGCCCCCCTCCTCCCCCCCCCGCCCCCCGGGCGGCCCTGCATACTGAATAATGGATTATTCACAAGTAGTGCACTAAGAGTGGCTTAGGGCTTGTCTACACTTACAGCACTGCAGCTGCACAGCTATAGTATTTAGTGAAGATGCTACCTATGCTGACAGGAGTGCTTCTCCTGTCAGCATAGGTGCTCCACCTCTGAGAGGTAGTAGCCATCTTGATGGGAGAAGCCCTCCCATTCACAGTGCTGTCTATACCAGGGGTTAGTTTGGTATAACTGTTGCTCAGGCATGTCTATTTTCCACATCTCTGAGTGATGTAGTTATACCAACATACATTTGTAGTGTGGACCAGGGCTTAAAAATATGGCTGAGAGTTGCTTACGTTAATGGCTATTAACGTAAGCAACTCTCAGCCATATTTTTAAGTCTAGTCTTAGATTCTAGTTCTAGTCTTAGATTCTACATGTGAAACATGCATCTTAAAAGACAGCAGCCTTTTCCACAGACTGTAGTCTATTCCATAGACATTACTGCTGGTGAAATATCATGATTACATGTCTTAGTGGAGGAAAGACTGGGAAGGGTAAGGGGCTGGGACATTGGAGAGCCACCAGGAGACAATCCTTGCCTGTATGTTTCCCCATCTAGCCTTAGATGTTGTGCCATCCCCATTGAGACCTCCATGCTGATGTGACTCAATCAACTATGCTTGGAGAGAAGGGACTCCTGGAATCTGAGGAGCACCTCCTTGTGGAGAGATCAGAGGCAGATGCTGGAGATGGGGAAGAAGTATGGGGTGGATCTGACTGGGACTGTTGTTAAGACTTTGGAAGCTGCTGATCTTCTAGCTATGGCTGAGGGTGGAACTATCTAGGGGAACAGGATTTTGTGGTGCCAGATGGTGGCTTCAGAGACTGCATACCATGGTGATGATACTGAGTGTCAATCCAGGGCTGTTCCTCACCCTGCTCCTGGTGGGAGAAAGGATGTGATCAGTGTGCCACCCACTTTCCCTAACCCCATCCCCTACTTAAGCAATGGGGATGCTGCAGCCGGAGCCGAATGTTCTTCTGTATTGATGGAGTCCAAGAGGGGTGAAGAGGATGGCTATGACCTCTCTGACTCCTTGCTGGTCCCCAGTGTTCCAGCCAGATAGCTGGGCAGTATTAGCAGCTCTGCAGGAGTCTTTCCCTATGGCCGGGAAACATTCCAGCAGCTCCCTGAGAGAGGAAAGGCTCCAGCAGCAGGGAAGATGTGAGACTCTACAATGCTAAAAATAGCTGCACAGATAAGGAGGCACAGCTTGAGCAAGCAGAGAGCCCTGTAGGATACATCCACAGAGTTCGGTAGTGTTTTTACTCTGCCTTAATAGTGCCTCACCATCTACACTGCTGCTTACACTTCATGACCTCTTAGTACTCTACATGCTGCCGAAAGGAGTGTGCAGGGTAGATGTACCTTTTGTTGAAAATTTTTAGAGGGCGGTATTTTCTACCAAAATATAATAGAGAAAGCACCAAAATTTAAAGTTAGCATAAATAATTTCTGATGGGAATTAGAAATGCCAGAACTTTTAAGAACAATCACTGAATTGCTTGTAACTACATGTAAAGATGTCAGTACTGGAGCACTTTAAAATGCTATAAATCTACCCATTACAAATGGTTGTTTGATATTCTATTGGAATTTCCTCCCATTCATTGTATACTTTCTCTGAATGTTGCACAAATATAATCTCCTGCAAAAGTGTTTAGATGTACTTAATTTTTTCTAGGTCTATACAAATAAAAGGTATACCCAAGGAAATGTTCTTTTTACCAGGTGATATTTACTCTCTAACTAAAGAATAACATCATTTGATAAGTGAAAAAAGATGTGATTGCAGAATAAGAACTGTACCTGGAATAAATGTCATTTTCATTTATGCTTGCTATAATTTAACCACTGTGTTTTAATGTCCACATGGATGTAGTTTTAAACTTTATTAGATTTTAATTACTTAGATAAAAGCAAAGGAAGTTCTATTAAGACTTCTCTAATTATGATATTGCCATAAAAAAGTGTATCTGTAGCTTCCAGAATGTAATAAGCATACTTATAAACGTGAGCTTAGATGTAACACACAGTACTTATTGCCCTGTATTTTTATGCAGTATTTTTACCACCAGGTTTGCTGCCAACAAGTCAGGTAGATGAGCTGGCATGAAACCTGCCTGGCTTCCAGAGAAATTCGGGTAAAATTGACGCATTCTCATGGAACATTCAATTTAGACAAATCAGTAAATTCCATCACAAGTTTAATAAAAAATTTATGATGAAACCAGCTCTAATTAATGAAACAATTGTGACAGTAACAATAAATTGTTTAATGTTATAGTTCAGGATTCATGTCAATGTATTGATGGCATAATCCCATTGTAAGAACCTCCATTAAAAATCCCGTAACACTTTACAGGCAGAAAAAGAGAAGAGTTCAAATATTTAAAACTTGAAATTAAAACAAAAGTGTTAATTCTTTCTGTCATCTCTCTTGCCATATAGAGATTTAATTGTACATTTTGGGGAGCAAGCAAAAAGTGAGTTTAGGTGGGCTTGAGCTGTTTCTGATGTTTGGTCAGTTTCCTGTAAGACAAACTAGATGCTGGAGAAACACAGGCATAGCCTATCTTTGAGACGTGGCAAAGTCTTACCCATATCAGGCCAAGTCAACTTTTTTTTTTTTGGCTGGCCGTTCTGGTCACAGGCTGGCTCTTAGCAACATTGGAAAGGGTAGAATTGTGTTGGCCAACTAAGACAGACCCTTATTAGACAATGGCAAAAAGAGAAAGCTAGGAAAGAGGAGAAATAAGATGGGGAGGTAAAATGACAAATTATTAGGGAGAGTTGTGATAGCTGACAGCTATCACTCACATTCCAAGTGTTCAGCATTTAGCCAAAGTTGGTGGAGATAGTGGTGTCATCTGGTTCTCTTACTCTGGTTTGGTTTGCTCTGCTCAGAACATCTTTCAGCATCATGATGATAAAGACTCAGTGGTGTCAAAGATGGTATGGGTAGCAGCAGCCAGGATGGGAAAGCGTGCTCCTTCCAATCCACCCATTCCACTGTCCCATCAGCTTTTTTTTTTATTGCCTCCTACAGAAACAACATCCAAGAAAGGGTGTCAGCCTCCTCTCATTGAAATTAGTCACTCAAACACATTTCAGTGATTGTTTTTTCCCCAACCAAAAAAACATTTCCTCCCACTTCTAGAATCCTTAGTTCATTAGCATTCTTATGCCAACCCATGGCTTTACCAGGAGATTTAAAGACACATCACTTATCACAGCACTTGACTTATGCTATCCTGTTTGTATCAGCATTTGTCTCCAACTTTTGTTTTCTTTTACAAACAATTTTATATAACAAAATGTGTAGAACTTGTACTCCACATTGACTGCAGCATAAAAGGGTTAGTTCTACTTCAAGGCCAATTGAGTAGGGGGTGAGGAGAGAGGACATATGGCCCCAGAGTGGCTAGAAGACAGGGAGAGATTTCCTGCTCCTACCACCTCAATATGGGGAAAGGAAAGCCACTCCAGAGCAGGTGCTCAGCCCTGCCCAAGTGGAGACAGGGAACTGGTTGATGGCCTGTGGTGCTAGGCCAATCAGCGAGTGCAGGGATGAGGCTGGAGAGAAAAGTAACATAGCTTAAGTGAGCGCACATGTGGCAGCTGCTACTGGGAGGAGGAGCAGACCCAAACTCAGCCTGAACTTGGGTGATGGGATCAGCCTAGGGTGCAGTCTAGGCACATTCACAGCCACATTTGGAAGAGTCCCAGATGCAGCAGAGGTGCCCTGGTCACCGAGCAATACAGCATAGACTGTCAAGTCTAAGGTCACCACAAGAGGCAGAAGGTACTCTGTTTTGGGACTAAGGCCAGAGGTTGGAGAGGGATGGGGAGCTGTTTGGACTGGACTTTTGTGCTAGAATGTAGTAATAGGTATATTTAGGCACTGGGGAGTCATTATATTGGCAATTGCTAGGAGAAAGGTATGTGTGATTCTTCACAGGGCCCCCTGAACAGTCCCTTGTGACAAGTGAGGTTTTGTCTCTGCCCAGATAAGTAGTGGCAGCACTTACTTCTGGTGTTAATTTCTGTCTCACTGAAGGTTGTGGAAGGGAACTGAGGTTTGGGCCTAATAGGAGGTAAACCAAATTCTCTCAGGCACATGGCTTGGGATTTGGGATCCACTCAGCCAACCTAGGATGACCCCAATGTTTTTCTACGTGGCCATAAATAGTGGAGCGCTTCTCTAGCTCATGTTTGCTCTTACTCCCTCCCCCCCCACCATTGATTCTTTTTCATCTCTGGTACTAACTCCAATGAAGTAATGAGATGCCCCTGTAGTGAAGTGTTTAGCTGGGAGAAGGCACTCCATCCTCTTACTCTTAGCTACAATTTCACCAAGAATGCTTGAGCCTTATTTGGCATGAGAATTTTATTTTCTCCTTACTCCTTGTACTGGCTTAGCCCATTTATCTTTAGAAATAAAGATTTTTGTCTCCCTCTTCTCTTCAAAGAAACATTTGTTTGTAAATGGTAACTACAAATGTATACAGACTTGCAACACAATTTTGCCTCCAACTGCACATGCTGTCCTCCCTGTCCACTCTCTCTTCATAGATTTTTAAGACCAGAAGTGTTCATCTAGTCTGACTGCCTATATAACACAGGCCAGAGTTTCCTACATTAAATCCTTTTAAGGGTGCCTCCACCTTGATAGCTGCTGTTCATGAGCACAATCCTGTGTGGCACTGGTGCCCTCAACTTTCATTAAGAGCAGATGAATAGGATACAGCAGGAAGTGGTTTGTTCCTCTGAAGTCTTATGATCTGATTATACTCCCACTGACTTCAGTGGTGCAACAGTTAGGTTCTTGATGTGATAAAGCAGTAGAGTTGCTGGCTTAGGTCAGAAGTTGCTGCTTTGGTATATTTAAACAAAAAGCTAAAGCTTTCAAACTTTATCATCCAATGTGCCTGTCTCTTTGCAACAAAGGTGAATTTCTGAACAAATCAATGATTTTCCTCAAAAGCAAAGTAATTACTCAAGTAATTTCTGCTAACTGATGCATTCTGTGTGACCTTTAGAGTTGAGCACAGCCTTATTTTGCCTGCAGCTTTCCTTTGCTACATCGTTCAGAGCCTAAAAAAGATTAATTTTCTGGACACACAATCTAATTAGTCTGAAAAATTCCTTTGTCAATATCAATACATAATTCTGTTTTGAGTTATATGGTCACAATGCATTAACTCTTAGAATTTATTTTTGATTACTGATTTTCATAAACATATTTTAAACCCTTTCATCTTACTGCATATCAGTAATCAATCGGAATTCTAAACCAGTAAGTTAGTGTAATTAGAGTTCCCCAAGTTAGTGCTTGGAAATTTTTCCACTTTATGGAGAAGCAGAAGTTTCTCGTAACAACACATTTCATGGATGCATGTAAAGATTTCCCGTTCTCAAACAGCAGCAGTTTACAAACTAATTCTTTTCCCACTGATCACTTTCAGTAAGGTGAGTTGTTTTTCTTTTCCACAAACTTCTTAGGCTCTCTGACTTCATAATGTCAGATAAAGGCAGAAGTGGTTCTCCATCTTCCTGAAGTAGGAAAAAGAGTCTACATTACATTCTTCACAGAAGACAGCATTTCAATCCATTTACAGATGAGTATACTTTATTTAATATACATTTAAACTAAATCATGTGCCTCACATGTGTCTATTCCAGGAACAAGTGAATGAATTTTGCCTACCTTTTTAACCCACTCAAAACTCTTAAGTTCTAAATCAGGAGAAGAACTAGATACTTTTAAATAGCAATAGCAGCCTCAGAATAAGGTTATATGCACTGGACAGTCTTCCTTTTTTCACAATAAAAGGGAATGAGGATAAAGTGGGAAAACGCTTTTTTGTACTGGGGAGATGGAGTACTAAGAGATTCAGTGCTAAAATACTTAGAATTAAGACCTATTTTTGTAGTGCTCCTAGTGCTGCACTTGCTACAGATTCTCATGCTTCATCTTACTTGTTGCAAGTCTCTCTACACTTATTCAGAAATTGCGGAAAACCACAGATTTACTCTCATCTCCACCTCTATCTTTTGTTTGGAGCATTAGGATTTATTTTTTGATGGGAGGGATTGGGGGCTGGGTGGTATGACAGTACTGTATGTTATAAGCCACTTTTCCTGGTCTTTAGGTTTTCCTCTTACCTTAAAAAAAGATTCTCTAGATCTAGATCATTACCATCATTCTACTTCCACTGTTCTTCCCATCAGAAGTACATTTTATTTCTCTCAGGGGTCTCAAACCAGTGATTTACTCCAGTGGAATAGTCAACTATTCCTCATTGCATTCTTGGACACTAAAAGTAAATAGACCATGCTAGGCAATAAAATAACGTATCTTTATACCTGCTATTAGCAGTACAGAAATCACTCAAATCACACTTTATCCCATATGGAATAAAATATGGCAGCTATTTAAAGGTGAACAGAGAACCTTCCACAACACTTTGGGAGAGGAAGCGAGGAATACACTTGAAACTATCAATAGAACTTGTGTGTGGTAGAGATGCAGTTACTGTATCTGTGGAGTTCTGGCCAAATTCTAACAATCTAAATATTACTTCTCTTTTAAAAAAGTGGTATGACAGCTTTAATGAACACAAGTGGACAGAATCTTTACTTTACATCACACGTGAAGTACAATGACTTCACTGGCACTACTTCAATTTATACCAATTAAGGATCTGGCCCTGATCCTCAAGCAACATAGGATCATCTAACATGAGCTTGGAGTAGTGGTCAACACGGGCTCAGCAGGAAGCATGCCAACTCTTGATTTATCTTCACAAGCCTTCACAGGAAACTTATGAGGTTAGTTTCCCAACCAGCTTTACTTAACTACCAGTTTCATGAAGCTTTTTGGGATTTCAAATTTTTTCCTATTTTTCATGGGGATGAAACCAAGAGTTTTTCTTGGAGAGCAACCCACAGCAGGCTAGCTAATAGCCCCATGGTTAGGGCACTTAGCTGGCATGTGAGAGTCCCACGTTGAAGTTTTTGCTATGCCTGATTGTTACTGTCTGTGTTAGAATTTGGCCAGAACTCCAGTTTAAACTCTTCTGGGTTGTAGTCAGTCTCTCTCTGGCATGGTAATCATTTGTACAAAGTGGAACCAATCCAATAGGAGATATTGAGAGTGACACACCTAAGAATAGCCAGTAACCTGGTGGTCAGGACTCATTTGTGATGCAAGAGACCCAGTTTCAAGTTGCTGGTCTGACCAACAGAACAGGGACTTGAACCTGGATCTCTTATATCCTACATGAGTGGCTATCAAGGAGTGGCAGTCTTTCTTATTTTTTTGGTTTAGAAAATCCAACCTGCAGCATAAAATTTTCCCATCAATTTTTTTTTTCTAAAACTGGTTGTGACAAGTTGGACCCCCTCCCCTTCAAAGGTGCCACCTAATGTACTGGGGTTTCACTGACCCTGCCTGCTCCACTAGCTTGGGCTCCTTCTCCCTGTTTTTCTGAATCAGGCTTTCCGGCCTCTGGCAGCACACACAGAGGTAGGGATGCACCAACCATAGAATCACACAGAGTCTGCAAACAGCTGTCTATGGAAAGAGTCAACTAGGAAATTGCCCAGCACTCAACTTCAGCTCACCTCTGGAAAGTACACCCAAAATGATATTGTCTTGCACTGTAGAGAAATCTATACAACATAAGCTCATAAGAAGAAGATATGCACAACTTCTTGCCCATCCCACCCCAAATTGCACAAACTGGGTTTTATAATAAACAAAAGCAAGTTTATTAACTACAGAAGGTAGATTTTAAGTGATTATAAGGGATAGCAAACAGAACAAAGCAGATTACTAAGCACATAAAACAAAACATGCACACTAAGCTTAAGATCATAGAGACTGGTTTCAAGAAGTAATATCTCACCCCAAATGTTGCTTTTGGGCAGGTTGCAGAAATTCTTGAAGGTTTGCTACCCTGATTGCAGCTTCAACCTTCAGACCAGATCCCTTTTCCAGCCTGAGTTCAACTCCTCCCTGCCTGTGTCTTTGTTTCTCAGATATTTCCAGTATCATCCTGGCTGGGGATTCGGTGAAGAGTGAACCAAGATCAACCTATTCCCCAGCCTTAAATAGAATTTACATAAGATGGGAACCTTTTGTTTCCCAGTCTTGACCTCCTCTTCCTTTTAGTGGAAAATTACTAGAATTCTAAGATGGTGTTTAGTACCTTGCTTTGACCTTGTAGTGTAGGGGTCTCAGGAAGGAGAAAGATTAGTCTCTTCAAAGTCTTATTGTTTCCTCCTAATGGCTCATCAAGACTGATGGTCTGCTTTCTGGGGGGTGTTTCCCAACTACACACACAGTTGTAATTGTTACATAGTTAATATCCCTAACTTTAGATGCAGAAATGATACATGCATAAAATTGGATAAACACATTCAGTAAATCATAACCTTTCCAATGATATCTCACATGACCCATCTCGCATAGCACATCTTTGTTATGCCATATTTGTAATACAACAATATTTCTATGAAGAATATGGGGTGTAATATCACATTGGCATGTTCCTGTGAAGGTTTGGTTTCAATGAAATGGCATTTTCTGATAATCTGTCTTGTCAAATTCCTAACCATCTCTAATTTAAATTAATTTTTAAAAAGTATTTGGAGTACCCAGAAAAACATGCAATAATCCATTGTAATTTCTAACACACCCACCTGTACATACAATTTTTGAAACTGTATGCACGTGTACATGGGCACTTCTGCAAGAACCTGACTGTCAGGGTTTCCCAGTTACAGTGAGTGTACTGCAAATGGATTTTTGGGGATGCACCAGAAATTCTGAAAACTTGTCTCTAAACTTATTGCCATTGTGACCCAAAAGGTTAACCGGTTCTTTTGCCTTCCAAAAGAAATATTAGCCTCCATTTGCTTTCTATATTTAGAAAGCGGCACTGTTACACCAACTCATCTCTTTACTCACCTTCAGTGTACTGCTCTCTCTGATTGGGCCTACAATTATCAATTATCACAGCATTCAACAGGTAGGCAATCATCCACTCTTCCACATAAAACAGTTTTCCCTCCCTAAGTTATTCAGTAGCCAGTTGTCCACAAATGGACTTAGTATTATCCACTGCATCCGTTTACTAAGGGCTTGCTAGATATTGACAGTATCTCTTACGTTTCCTGTTTATTAATCTCTCTGTTGTTCTTTGAGTACAGAGACTGTAACTTCAGTGATTTCAAGACTTATTACAGATTTTCATCTTTTGTGTGCTTTGCCATGCTACTGTGCAATACAGTAAAAAGTATTACATGAAATATGGGGAGGAATAGCTCAGTGGTTTGAGCACTGGCCTGCTAAACCCAGGGTTGTGAGTTCAATCCTTGAGAGGGCCACTTAGGGATGTGGGGCAAAAATTGGTCCTGCTAGTGAAGGCAGGGGGCTGGACTCGATGTCCCTTTCAGCTCTAGGAGATTGGTATATCTCCAATCAATTTTAAAAAAATTAATTAAAAATCAGAGCTGCCTAAGTTGCTATAATATAGCTGTATGCTGCTACTCCCCCAGCAGTGAGGAGAATTTATTTATTCAGAACCTTTACATGATTAGAGCAAATGTTTTCTCATCTCATGTTTCATCTCACTGGTTTCTAGGAGTTTCTATCAGCATTCACATCATGACCTCTTGAGTTTAAAAATTCCACCATTCTTTAGCAAATAGAACTACAGTACACCCATTGCAAAAGACACTAGAGAACAATATGGCTGAAATATTGTTATGAAAAAAATTAAAGATCATTGTTCTTGAAAAACTTATTGAACTAAAGGGCTTTGAAAATACTATTTTCAAATCAAAAGATGCATATTAGCAAAATATAGAATTATGTGACACACACAACTGTGAAAGTTAATCATAAGTGGGAAAAGAACAGAGCCTGAGATTACATCTCTCACCACAGCGTAGACTAGAAGGCAAACAACTGATTAGTTGTGAGCAATGCACTGGTGATATAACATTCTGTCTACCATAACAAGACAGTTATATTTCTATCAAGATTTATACTGCAATAAACTTTGGTCATTGTGCTAGAAAAGCTGTCATTTGAATTTGATATGTGGTTCACCCTCCTACTCTCAACCTTCAGCCTCTAAACTATATATGCAGCCTCTGAAAGGTGATGGATATTTACTTGTAGCATGTTATGAACAGTGCTTGTTTGGTTGAAGTGACTTCTCAGCTGACATCAGCAAATTGAAAATAAATTGGGATTGCATATACATCCATGGCTACTTTCACTGAGATTCCCTGGCTAAGGTGATACATTCTTCTCTCCTCAGAAGAACCTGTAAAAAATATGCTGAAGCACAGCCTGCCTTACTGGAATTCTTATATGCTTGAACAACTAATATGCTTGTAAAACCGGGTATGTAATTCTCTGTGGACAATATCTATTGCTTGATGTACACTGAAAGCAATAAACCAAACTCTTCCTCAAGCTGTCCCAACTGAGCATAGCAAGGAGTGTCTTACAATCTGACAATGTACATTTATGTCATTAGTCTGCACCTGCTATTTCAGATGGAGCTCAAAGATACTTCAGGATAATCAAAAGGTTGCTAATCACATAGCATGTGGGCTTCACTTCCAAATAATGGGATGTCTGGCCTTTGTCTATAGCTGGTATTTTGCTATTCATGCTATTTGCTTACATGGAGAACACTCTGTTATTAGAAGTACCATAGAGAGATATTAAAACTCGGGAGGAAAGTTGAACAGGGTAAAGGTAGATTTATGCATGGCAGGTGGGGATTTTTAAATCCCCTTATCTGTTTCTAGCTCTGAATTTAAATAGGTCCATAAAGATATCTGTATGCAACAGATGCTGTCATCACTTTCCAAAGTGATGACAAATAGCATAGAAAGTATTAATTATCCATTCATAATCACAACAGCACATTCTTCACTGCCATCAGTTAGTGCAGTACCAGTTTTCTTTCCTATATCCCTATCCCAATTCCTCTTAGCAATAAGTTATGAGAAGAAAAATATAGCATAGAGACATATTTTAAAAACACTACCGAGGAAAGTTAGGCACATGCTTTCCATCCTAAATAGAATTCCTATTGACCCAATGGCAAGATTTCAGATTTATCATAAATACTTTCTAACTTGCGGAAGGAGAACCATAACTCTGATAGTGGGGAGCTGTAACATGACGAAAAGTCTGTTCAGAAAAGAACTTCTCAGAAGAAATGAGAGCGCACACATGTAGGGCTGCCAACTCTTAAGACAAAGAGGTAAGGACAGGTTTGAAGAATTCAAAGATTCCATTGACTATGGTCTTAGAATTCATTAACAAGAAAAAATCTATACACTTGTATAATTAAGCTGTTTCAAAGAATTGAAAACTACTTATTCTGTGAGGTGCATACCATTTAATTTTTCAGTAAGTTTTTGACAGCAACTGGATCAGGGTGCAGTGCAATTGGCTACTGTATTCTTGTTCTACAAAATAAAAGTGCTTTTAAAATTTTTACCTCCTATGTGAGGTAGAAAATTCATTTAGACATTTGATTTAATCCTTCAATATCATATAATTATGCATGAATGTGTGGTCATATTGTGCAATACATGACTATTGAAGTTGGCTTGCAGACTGGGTTGAATAATATCAAAATGGTGAAGGAAGATTTTTCCACAGTTTTGCTGCTGATGCATTAGCAGCATACTGTTGTATTATCCACCTTCAAAGATTGCTCTTTCCGCTTTTAGTAAATCTCTGCAGCAGCATATGTCGACAGCATCACAGAAACCAGCATGTCTTTCATGTACACCATTTTCTTTGAACACACTCTCTCTCTCTTTAAAGGGAACATTATTAAAATACATTACTTGCAGCTCAATATGTCTTGCTGTTCTTTAGTTTTTCCAAGACAATATCAGTGGAATGGGTAGCTTGTCCTTCACAATGCTTTTAGACTGAACCATTAACTGAACTTAGAATTTACCAATAATTGGAAGCTTAGAAGTGCAGAAAGAACTTGAACAGGAATGGGATCTAACATTTGGAACTCACTGCCAGAAAATGAGTGTTTTGATGCCAGGGACAAAGCAACCACCTCTATGTTTTTAGTATCCAGTGTCTTCCCATGCTGAGTTCACATCTTTTCCCCCTCCATCCCATATCAACCTAGCTTTTCCTGTTGACTGGCATGCAAATGCATCTCCTATTGTGTTTTGGCTTTTACAAAGCTTGATTTTTTTTTTTACATTAGACCTAGGCAGACGGGTAAATCATCAGTCCGCCAGTTAGTGTAGAGGGGCTCTTAGAGCGATAGTATCTGCCAGATTTGGTTTTGGATTTCTCACCAGCTGTTCTATGCATGTACATTGTTCAAATTCACGATGGCTCCTCTATGTATGGTTTTGTTCTTTGAAAATCTTGGCAGATCCTATCAAATCTCCTGAACGGTGAGCCATTTCTCTTTCTAGGCAATTGTGATATGCACTGACTTTATTTCCCAACTTTCTCCCTAGTGTGCAGCTGTTACATCATTCATCCTTTTGCTGGAAGGGGAAAATATGCAACCTTTTCTATGGCTCCTATCTTTTAGACAGGGGAATTAGAGTATCTGCTAAAAAATCATATAGTTGATAGTAGAATTTTGCTGCTGCAGGAGTGAATTCAATTTTAGCTTATAAATATCTGATTGGAGGTCATAAACTTAGTGGAAACAGACGTATTCAAAACTTGCCATATGCATCTGAAACTTTGACTACCCGGTTAAAAAATATTCCGACTGGTTCTATAACCAGTGCACCTCATGATAGTTTAGTAACACCATCTTTTTGTCATCTGTGTCCAACAGAGACTTGACTACTTTAATGCTCAAACTTATTTTAAATCAGCTATACTGATTTTAGAGTCTGGATGATTTATTTTTGTGATCTTGCTCTATATAGTAGACTTGTTAAATACTGTGATTAGTAAGCAGTGCTGGTTCCAGCATGTTACCATTGGTGTTAAATATCATAAAGTCCTCAAGATTATATTGTAATTTGTCAGTATGTGCCCATAGAATAACAGACACTTTATCTAAATTTATCTAGCTTACCAAAGGAGGAGATATTATGAGGCACTATTTAATGTCTTTTCAATAGATCTCCTGCTGGTGTGGAGTACGTTAATATGATTACTGTTGGTAATTTTATTGCCAGTTTAAGGTGTAGTACTTTTAGAATCATCAACAACAAAAATTAATGGAACATATAATGAGTCTGTGCAGTTTATTGCAACAGGAGATTGTCAAGACAAATACTGTGACTGATTTTTTTTATAAGAGCGAAGAACATGATATCATTAGTAACATTTGGCCATATAACTAAAAGTGGGCACTGATAAAATTATATGGGTAATCAGATACTGAGATGCTTCAGAAGGAGTTTATCCCTCCTGTGCATAATTTCACAATTGAGTAGATGCTGCACTATTGGACTTCTGAAGCATCAAGAATTGGACATTGCTAAAAGCAGAATACCAGACTAGTGGGACCAATAAACTGATACAGTAGGCCAGTTCTTATGCTAACTTGAAATTATTCCTTGCTACTACTGTATCTCAAGGAGTACAGTACTTGAGCAGTATGTTTGCCTGGGTCTATATTTCCAATGGAACTGAAGGAACTAAAGCTGAAATAAAATGTCTAAAGGAAACAATATATGGTTTAATTAGCCTTTATAAAAATATAGTAGTAATACATCCAAATTTCAGTTCTGTTAGCGGTTGCAAGGGGATTACCCATCTAGAACGCCAAAACATATTGTCTCTCTAAGCAACAGAAGTTGGTCCAATAAAAGATTTTTATCTCAACCACTTTGTCTCTCTAAAACATATTCAGGCAGTGAGTTTTCACCTCCAAAAATGTGTCTTACTCTGGAGGAAAATGTGATGCAAAACTATTAAATGTTTCATTTGTTTGCAAATCTGACAAAAGCATGCTTTTTCAATCACTTTTTCCCAGCTGTGTGACTTTTTTTTTCATAGTGCTCTAATCAGTGATACTCATATCTTCTTCCATCAATGAAAAGTAAAACTATCATAGTTCTCTGATATGTAAGATGCACAATTTAAATCCATTTGAAAAATCTGAGAGGTCAGAGACACTACTCCAAATTAAGTCACAATAGCACTACATCAGTCCAAGGAGAGGTGATGTAGCACTTTGTGTCTTGTCATGCTCAGGATATATTCATGGCAGGTCTCAAGTATCAGAGGGGTAGCCATGTTAGTCTGGATCTGTAAAAGCAGCAAAGAGTCCTGTGGCACCTTATAGACTAACAGACGTATTGGAGCATGAGCTTTCTGCATCCGACGAAGTGGGTATTCATCCACAAAAGCTCATGCTCCAATACGTCTGTTAGTCTATAAGGTGCCACAGAACTCTTTGCTGCTATGGCAGGTGTAACACTGTTTTTTCCTTGAGTACTATTGGTAATACTTTAGTTATTACAGAGTTCTCTCTTATTACAATCTTGTTTAGCAGTATGGGACCCCAACACAGGAGAGCAAGAAATGAAGATATATAATACATATGCTTGCTGATCTTCAGCTAGCAGATGATGATGATGATATGTTGCAACTGAGGGATAAATTCTGCCCTCCTGCCACCCCTGCTAGGTTCTTCCCTTCTCTATACACTGCATTCTCACCACTCTTCTTAAGCCCAACATGCTGATATACAGTATCGTCATGGACTAGTAAAGTTTGATATATGTAGTCTTAGAAGAATTGACAGTCTCCAATAGAAATGAGATGGTCTTCCTATCCTCAATTTGGGATAAGGTTAGAGTCCTCAGCTGTGCTGTGTATGGTGCATCTTGATTTGTATGGAAAATCCCCTTTTATCTCTGCACTTATCTATGTGCCCATAAACTGTGGACAAGAAATCATCCTTTCTTGTACATCTAGAAAGTGTCTAGCACTATTACTAAGTGAAAAGGTAAGTATTCCACACAAAGAATTGAAAGGAAACAAAAATGGTTGGTTTGAAATTTTTTTCACAAAATTTTTCATCTTTTGAAGAAGATTGAACTGAATCTCTTTTTTTTAAACCAAAAACTGCAAAGTTTCTCAATGTTTTAATGTGAAAAATCCATTTTTTTTTCAAATCTTGCCACCTTTTTTCTATTGGATTTTTTTTATAAAGCGAGTGTGCTCTTTCAGAGTGAAATGAAATGTTTCAAAACTTTTTTGGGAAATGAAATTGAAAAATGTCAATGAAAATTAAATTTTTCATTAAAATTTAATACACTATCAAAAAAACTTCAACCAGCTATAACTTAGCATGTAGGGGGTACTAGCACAAACACATTAATAACAAAAATAGAGGATTTTACTCTCCTCTTAACCAAAGCACTGTCATATTTCAATATAAAAATTCTCTCTCTTGGCCTCCCTGAGAGAGCTCAGTACCAGCCCAGATTTGACAAAATTCAGACTCCTCATTTTATGAGGCAAGTTTTGAAGACCGTTTTCTACCAACTGCATTTATTTTACCAGGAACTGCTAAATTATTTGGTTATAAATTCCTAAGCATGATTATCCAGTGATTAGCTTTGCATTCCAATTCTTTTTTTTTTAAAGGCTATTGCTCTAATCAGGAATAAAATGAATTGTTCCATTTTTGCTACTGATGAAGGAATGACTGTTTTGTAGGCAGTTTTTAAAATTGCAAAATGTAAAATGGTGGTGGCATTTTTTTTTAACAACAATATATGCACCTAGCAATGTTTTATTTCATAGTAGAACATCCTAACATTTTTAGTTTGGGTAAGACAGAATAATTTATCTTTGCTTAGAACCCTTTGGTCCTACTCATGTTGTCTGTGCAAGGACGCTGTGATCTCAGGAGAGGTAGTATAAAATCAACTATTTAGCAGAAGCATCCATTTGAAGAGTGCAGCATGTCAAAAAGATTTATATATAAGGGTTCTTAAACCCTCCCTCTGCAAGAGAGGTCCTTGAGTCTTAATTTTTGGTCACTTCCTTTGGTTCATATGTCATACCTAATACTCATGAGTTTCCCTCTTAGCTAGAGTTTGACAGACAATAATGATTTGTACTACTGTAGCACCGAGGAGCCCTAGTAGTGGACCAGGGCTCCATTGTGCTAGGTGCTATACAAACACCCAACAACATAGATGCTCCATGAAGATAACAATACAAGTATAAGATGACAGATGGATGGATAGAAATGCGGATACAAGGAAACAATAAGACAATTATAGTCAGGATGATAGGCAGTGTCAATGTCAATGTCAGGAAAATGTCTCTCAGATTACCCTGTTGGGCCACATGAAGCTATTCACATCTTGTCTGTAACAAGCTATTTGTTTTTCATTTTCCCCCTTGAAAGCATCTGAGTTTTTGATGTCCTGCCTTATCATGTATTCAGTGTTGTAAAGCAGTAGAAGTTGTCATTATTTAAACAAATTTCATTAATGTGAATGTGATGTGAGTACTTTTATTCTACTATTGGTAAATGTGAAGCATCTTGAAAACAATAAGGAGAATGCAAGGAGCTTTCAAGCAATTCCTGTTGCTAGGAAACCATGCTTTCTTTGTGTATTTTCAAAATGACTAAATCACCTTGTCTGGCTTCAGAGACAGGAGCCGAGGAGGAAAGAACTAGTAAATTAAACAAAAGTGTTATTTTTTAACTTTGCAATGTGCTTGGCTTGGATGATGATGATGAGTAAACATGACTCGGAATGACTGTGGAAGCAAGGCTGAAATCACTAAACTTCACCAAATAGCTGTACATTGGAGCAGGACCTGGCTGATCCTTTCCATCAGGACTGGAGAACAGCCACCCATAGATGTCCCTTGATTATGACTGACTTGACCTGTGAGTGGGGCCTTAAGTAGGTGAGATTTGTGGTGAGACAAAGTTCTGGGCTTCTCTAAGCTAGGCATGATGAAGTGTGTGTGTGTTAAAACTGCTGATATCTTCATGTGGCTTTCTCAGTTTCTTCTATTCGAAATTGGTTTCTCTTGTTTCTTTTGATTGTCTTTGGACCCAAACAAAAAGATACTCATGTTCAATGTTCCCAGGGGACTCTTGAGTGTTTGTAGGCAGGGAAAATGCCTGGAAGGTGAACAGGGGGGGTTTATTTCAAATTCCCTGATTCAGAAGCTGGCATATGTCTCTATGTAGGGACTTCAGCCATAGTTTTATTATTTTTTTTAGAACAGAATTCCTAAACAAATTGAATCGGTCCTTGCTGGCGTCACTGGCAGTAGGGTTATACATACAAATGATAGGGGAAATTAGTCTGTCAGATTTTGGTTTTCTATTTCATATCCCAGGATATAGTATGAGATCAAAATATGTCTGAAAAATACTCACCTTTCACTTGAATTTGTAGGAGTTAAGTACTCTATGTGAGAAGGGATGCAGTGGCTCCAGAGTTTTGCAGGCCTTGTGCTAGTCTATTCTGCAGAATATGAATGAAGATTGGTGTGTAAAATTGGGTAGTATCCCTTTAAATAGTTTTGTGAACCCTCTAATGGCATTGATTGTTCTATGTTTAGAAACCTTCTCAAGCAGCGGTGTATACATAGCTAGGCCTTGCATGTTGTGTACAGTTAGTAAACATGGATATTTGGTCCCCACTGTGCCCATGTGGCTCTTTCATTATGGTGGGATGGCAGCGCCACTATAGTTAAGTTGCATCACAGCTTCTGTCTAAAGGTCGAACCTTTCTCAATCTCTAAAATTGACATGCTATGTTAGATTCCTTTGAAATCTGGTGTGTCTCAGGGGGATGCAGGTGTCACACTGTCTGGAGTGTCTGAGGTCAGACAGTCAGAAAACAGGGCAGACACCCCAAACTGGTGGTATAATTAGATTTCACCAAGCCAGTAACAAATGTACACACCTGTATCACTATATTAGTCTTATGATGGAGTTACAAACAGTTCCCTTAGGCTCTCCTTCCTACCTTACCACCCAGACAAACTGGACTTTTTGATATTGGTCACTATACAAAATACCATTAAGTTACTCTCAAATGTCCAGTCACTTACCCCAGGTCAAATAGATACTCTGGATCTCACCAAACAGAATGCTGAAGCCAATTTCTCTAGCAAACCAACTAAAGGTTTATTAGCTAAGAAAAAGAAAGTTGTTGAGAGGTTAAAGCAGGTAAAATACATTAACAGGTAAGTCCAAGTTTGTAAGTCCAAAATGACAGAGATGTTGTGATCTGCTAGTTTTCCATAAGTCTCTCAGGGTTATCCATGGTAATTCTGGGGATCTCCACCCACTTGTTCAGTATCCCACTCTGTAAGAATCCAAAATAGTTCAGCGATACAGGGTCGATCTCTGGATCCATTCTTATAGTGTCTTTCCACAGAAGGCAATCTGGCAGGCATATTTATTCACAGCATGGGCTTTTCCTTTGTTGATTAAATGTAAACAGTTTGTGAATTTCCATTGTCAAACACAATGACCCAGACTTTGAAGATAGCAATCTTTTACATTTCCAAGGCTTTAGCCTCCTGTGACTGGTAAATGTGATGTAAACACAATGTAATAGCCTGAAACAATCCTTCATTAGTTTTCATCAAGTAAATAATCATCTTCATTCTAACACACACTTTTGATCTAGGGTTAATTAAGCACAGGTGTCATAAATAGTTAGTTAAGGGTTAAGTTTCCACCTGTAAAGGGTTAACACATAGTACCTGGTGAACACCTGACCTGAGGACCAATCAGGGAAGAGAATTTAAAATTCCTAGGAGGGAACTTTTTCTCTCTGTTCTTGTGTGTGTTGTTCTTAGCCGTTTGGAGTTACAAGGGTCCAGATGTTTAATCAAGTCTTCTGCAAGTTTCCATCTTTCTGAACTAAGTTCTTCTAGTCAAGATAGTGAGTATTAGAAAGGTACTTTGTGTCCTCATCTAATAATCCTATGTTTGCAATTCTGTGTGTTTGTTATTGATTATTCTTAATTCTGCCTGTATTGTTTGTACTGAGAAGGAGAGAAGATTCTCTCCAGAAATTAGTAAGGTTATACCCTATGAATGTCCAGCTTCGATTCATAGAGATTGTGTATTTTCTTGTTTTTCTTTTAATAAATTCTTTCTATAAAGATTTGATTAAATCCCTTCTACTGTGGATACAGGGGGAGGGGGCTAAGAAACTCTCTCTCGGTGGTGAGACAAGCTTATCTCCGGGCAGAGAGGGGAGGGAGGAGACGGGGAGGTTTCTCCCTCTGTGAGTTGATCTGTGTTTCCCCAGGGAACGTCTTTGGAAAGAGGAGGGGGAAAACAGGGGTGTCCCGGCCCACGTAAATTGACCGGGTGGTGGCAGCAAATCATGGTCTTACCCTCACTTGAAACTGGGGGGTTTCAAGTTGAGGACCAGCATGTATCCCCCCGCACCCTAAAATCCTAGGGTAGGTCTCCTTTTTGCTGCCACCACCTGGTCATTCAGCAGCCGAGATCCAGTGTTCCTCCCCAAAGGCCAGCGTTTGGCCTGAGGGTAGAAGGTCCTGGACCCACCGCTCACTACCATCTGACCTGTCTATAGATGACATCAGATTAGCAGTAGGTTATACAGGGGATTTGATTTGTTTTGTTCTTGTTGCCAAGGAAGGGATATATTGGGTCTGAGCTTCAAGCTCCTTTGTTGCAGTCTGTTTGCTGAGTGTTTATGTGTTTGCTAACGGTTTCTCCCTTACCCCTTTTATGTAATCAATCCTTAATACAATACTTACCTGTTTCAAACATAACTTTCTTGCATCATGGAAAGGGCCACCCATATATCCCAGGAGAACCTGCTTCAAAACAGAACCTCCTTGCCCAGTGAACACAATTCCGCAGTTGTCACCTACCACTTCACATTGGAACCTATATGAGGTATCCCCAAACAATTACAACCCATATTTGATGGGCACCACACCCTGAAATAAATCTTTCCTGAACCCCCTCTTCTGGCCTTCAAACATCCTCAAGTCTCGACACGCTCATCAGAAGCAAGCTCCCCACAGACCAGGACACATCAACTCAAAGCAGCACCAGACCTTCCACCAGATGCAAAACCTGTAGACATAACTTCACTGCTATGATGATCAATACTCGCAACAACAAACTTTAAAAAAACATTTGTAGGACCCATGAATCATCACAACATATGGTGTACCTCATCCAGTGCATCAAATGACCTAACAATTGTGTGGCTAAAATCAGACAATCACTATGCTCTCTAATGAACTCACACAAAAAAGGATAAAAGACAAAAATACCATATTATCCATTGACAAACACTTTTCACAAATCAATCACTCTATATCTGATCTCTCAGTACTCATCCTCAAAGGAAACGAGCATCACCTTCAAAAGGTGACCCTGAAAATTTAGGGTGTATCTCCACTGTACCCTTCTTTTGGCAGTGCACAGTCCCCCTAGCACCAATATAAATAGCTTCGTAGCTGGTGAGGCAGGGCTTAGCCAAGTAGAGTAAAGACATGCCTGAAGGTTGTGTACACATACTTGAGTACATACCATATGTGGATCTCTACTTGCCCAGCCCCTGCCTTTCTGTCTACACTACTATTTTTAGCAGTGCAATGTTCCACTGCCTCCCCACTGCTAAAGCCCTTCCCTGCTGGAGGAAAAGACATATATCACATTGGTAGATGTGCAGGTGAACGAGCCTCTGATAGTGGGGCTGATGTGATTAGGTCCTATGATGGTGTCCCCTGAATAGAGATGTGGACAGAGTTGGCAATGGGCTTTTTTGCAAGGATAGGTTCCTATGTAAAAGAATAAATGGACACAAATTAGTCATCAAGAATTATTTTAAAACTGGTCGGAGAACACTTCAATCTCCCTGGTCACTTGATTACAGACCTAAAAGTCACAATATTACAACAAAAAAAACTTCAAAAACAGATTCCAACGAGAGACTGCTGAATTGGAATTAATTTGCAAAATGGATACCATTAAATTAGGCTTGAATAAAGACTGGGCGTGGATGGGTCATTACACAAAGTAAAACTATTTCCCCATGTTTATTCTCCCCCCCACCACTGTTCCTCACAACTTCTTGTCAACTGCTGCAAATGGACCATTTTGATTACCACTACGAAAAGTTTTTTCTCTTCTGCTGGTAATAGCTCACCTTAACTGATCACTCTCGTTAGAGTGTATACGGTAACACCCTTTGTTTCATGTTCTCTGTGTGTATATATATATCTTCCTACTGTATTTTCCACTGCATGCATCTGATGAAGTGGGCTGTAGCCCACGAAAGCTTATGCTCAAATAAATTTGTTAGTCTCTAAGGTGCCACAAGTACTCCTGTTCTTTTTTTTTTTAAGTTCAATTCAGATGCTTTTTCCTGTAATGTGTAGAAATTTCAAAAATACATTGGCCTACTGAATTTCCATATGTAAATATCAGAAACATAACAGTGTCATTGGGAATTAGCTTTAAGTAGACTGAGTTTAGTTCTTATAAACAGACTTGACTGCTGTAAGCTTCCAACCTATTTGCACTTCCATTTCATGATTCCTTCTTTTCTTAGATAAGGATTCAGTCTGAATGTGATCTGCTTTTTCCAGTCTGTAAAGAAAAGTAAGATGCTCTGCAATGTGACAAACTTGGTTATGTTACATCAAAAACGCCTCTGATTTTCAATTTAATGATGTTCCTAACACAGTGTTCCCATCTAATGCAATTTAGTTGACAGGTTTTGTTGCTTGTCTATGTAAATGTGTAAACAATGGACTGAGGATTTTGGAATAAAATAGACCTGTCAATTAATCACAGTTAATGCAAGCAATTAACGCAAATCAAATTAACTAGATTTAAAAAGTTGTGATGAATCACAGTTTTAATTGCACTGGTAAACAATATAATACCAATTTAAATTATAAAAATTTTGGATTTTTTTCTACATTTTTAAATATATTGATTTCACAGAATACAAAGTGGACAGTGCTCACTTTATATTATTTTTATTACAAATATTTGCACTGCAAAAAATAAACAAAATAGTTTTCTTTTCAATTAACTGCATACAAGTACTGTAGTGCAATCTTCTATATTTGTAAACTTCACTTTCACGATAAAGGGATAGCGCTACAGTACTTGTGTAATGTGAATTGAAAAATACTATTTATTTTATTTTTTACAGTGCAAATATTTGTAATAAAAGATAAGGTGAGCCCTGAACACTTTGTATTCTCTGTTGTAATTGAAATCAATGTATTTGAAAATGTAGAAAAACATACAAAATATTTATTACAAATTTAAATTGGTATTCTATTACTGTGACTAAAACTGTGATTAATTGGGACTATTTTTTAGTCTCACAATTAATTGCAATTATCTTTTTAATTGTTGGACAGTCCTAGAATAAAATAAACATAATGCAAGAGGGAAAAATCATCCTAATAATTCTGTTAAATACAGGCGCATTCCTCTTTAAATGCAAGCTTTAGCAGTTCATTCTATGCCAAAAGGGAAGATTATAGCTGAAACTCAATAGATCTTTAACACACACAAAGGAATTAATGTATTACTCAATGGTAGGAGCTAAGTTTTCATGGAGAAATAATGTAATGTGCAGTTAAAGACATTGTAATAGGCCTGAAATATAGTTAGAGTTTGGATTTCTAACAGTATTTAATGCTTCATCAGACATACTATACAGAGAAGGAAAGTGAACACATGACTCATGATATTTGAGGTTAAAGTGGGAGAGAAATTTTAGTCTAAATTCAGAGTACTTCCACTGGGGAAAGAAGAGTTATTACTTGATTTTAACCCAGGGGGACTTGACTCTTAATTTTCAGAATATTTATAGAAATACTTTTATTCTTTGAAACTGTGTACATTTCTAATAAATGTTTTGTCCAAACAAACCAAAACAATAATAGTTATTTACAGAAGTCTAGTCAAAGCCATGCTTCTGCCAAATATATTTCTTTCTCAATCTTTTTAGAAATTGAAATAGTCTATTATTACCTATGTGAAAGTGAATTGCAACTCCGATCCCAGCACTTGTTCATGGCTCAGTTTAATTACCATCTCCGTTCCTGTAAAAAGAACTATGCTACCCTAGAGCACACTGCAGTAAGTTCTGCAGCACATCACTGCTCATGCACTATTCATGTTCATTTTTTTAGAATGCACAGTTGTCATAAATAAACAGATCAGGGTTAAGGTCCCTTTTTACCTGTAAAGGGTTAACATGTAGTACCTGGTGACCACCTGACCAGAGGACCAATCAGAGACGAGATAATTTCAAATCTCTGTGGAGGGAAGCTTTTGTCTGTGTTTTCTTTGTTTGTCTCGAGAACTCTTTTTGGATCTAAGAGAGGACAGTCATGTCTCCAAGTTCTCCTGGAGTAGTTTCTACTAATTAATAGTGAGTATTAATTAGAAAGGCGAATTAGTCTTATGATTTGATTTCTATATTTGCAATTGTGTGTTTGCTAAAGGAAATGCTTTATTCCTGTTTGCTGATATTGCTTTTACTGAGAAAGGGGGAGGGGGAATTCTCTCCAGAGATTGATAAGCTTAGACCCTGTATTGTTCTATCTTGAATTACAGAGACAAGTTACTTTCTTTTTATTCTTTAATAAATCCTTTTCTATTAAGGACTTGTTTGGTCTTTCCTTGGGTGGATTCTCAGGGAAAGAGAAGGGGGAGGTATCCCTCTGTAGTTAGATCCCGGTATCTCTCCTAGGAAAAGGGAGGGGGGAGGAAGCAGGGGGAATGGTTTGTTTCTCCTGGGTGTAAGAACTCCATGGATTTGGGGCTCTTGGAATCCCCTAGGATTTTGGGGAAGGACTGTGTCTCAATCCACATTTCCTGATTGAGTGGTGGCAGCTTACTAGATCTAAACTAGGATTTTAGTTTAGAGGGAAACCAAGTCGGGTCCCCATCTTTGAACCCACAAGCTCAAAGTGGGGGTGAGACCCTAGGACATGGTGGGCAGCGAGAAGGAAACCTACCCTAAGGGTTAGGGTGGGGGGAGAAGACCTGCGGGTCCCCATCTTTGAACTCACAAGCTCAAAGTGGGGGTGAGACCCTAGGACAATCACTGATGTGCTCATGCATAAATCTTTTCAGGATGCTGTAGTCCAGTCAAACAGTTTGCATAGCTCTTAAGGATGAATACTTCAGAATTTATTGCTTAGATCATATCCTTAAGGCACGGCCCATAGTCACAGGTGGTGCTGACCTGTGGCACTCCAGGCAAGTACCTGGAGGCATTCTGGAATAAGGCAGACTACCTCCCACAGCTACACTATATGAAAGAGAAGTATACATACAGCTATGTCCATTTTTGAGTGCAGGTTACTCCCCAAACTCCATTTGTGAGGCTAGGGCATTGCCTCTTTGTGGGGAGGGATAGCTCAGTGGTTTGAGCATTGGCCTGCTAAACCCAGGGTTGTGAGTTCAATCCTTGAGAACGCCACTTAGGGATCTGGGGCAAAAATTGGTTCTGCTAGTGAAGGCAGGGGGCTGGACTAGATTACCTTTCAAGGTCCCTTCCAGTTCTAGGAGATTGGTATATCTCCAATTATTACCTCTTTCCTTTCCCCTGTGAGGTACTGAATATTCCTGGAAAACTAGGGAGGGGTTTTCCCTGTAGTCCATAGAGTATTTTTGACTGTATAGAGTGCAGGGAGTACTATGAAGGCTGCCCCTTATACAAGCCATGAAGAGTGAGAGGGAAAGAGAATCTGTGCACCTGCGTTAGGGGCAGGCACTCTTTGGCCTTATGTTATTGATGTGGGTAGTAAATTACAGTTGCAGCTACAACAGATGTGTTGCACTTTTTAGTTCAGATTTGGACTTTTAATCACTGTGCACTTATTAGAACAGATGTTGGCCAATGACAACAGACACACGTGCATTCTTAAAAAGTGAGACAAAATAACCACCCAGTACCTTCACATGAAAATAAAATAAAGTAAATGTATATGTATAGCTTGATAGTTAATTAAAAAAGAGCAAGAAACAGTATAATTTATAATTATGGTGTACAAGAACATTCAGGGGGAGAAAATACTGGGAACTAAAGGACTCTTTAATCTAGCGGAGAAAGTAATAACAAGAACTGATGACTGGAAGCTGAAGCCAGACAAATTCAAATTAAAAATAAGGCACATTTGTTACAGTGCGAATGATTAAGCTTTAGAACAAATTTCCAAAGGAAGTTGGGGATTCTCCATCTCTTGATATCTTCAGATCCTTTCTGGAAGCTATGGTTTAGCCAAACACAAGTTATTGGGGTAAGTACAAGGATAACTGGGTGAAATTTAATGGCCTATGATACACAGGAGGTCATTCTAGATTATCTAAAGGGCTCTTCTGGCCTTGAACTTTGTTAAAGTTCATAATGAAAGTCTCTACTAGAAAAAATCCTAAACTTATTAGAGTTGGTGGTTTTAAAAATAGATATTATCAATCACAAGTAGTAGTCCTAAAAATTACTGTTAAGGACACATATTCTGATGTGACTTCAGCAATGTTTGAATATGGGATTTTAATCTACTGATTTTTAATTGACTCACACTTAGTTTAGAGTTTTATAACTGAAGGAATTTGATTTGATAAAGGGGCAGGCAAATGTTTAAAGTTTATCTTCCAGACATATCTCTGTCTGTCAACACAGAAGTGCTCTGATTCTGATAATTCAAAAGTGATTTTTGGCTTGTTCTTTCTCAAATAACTATGCTTTATTTACACTGCCTGCTATGTAGTGTATATCCAAGTGGATATATAGGATGACAGGTGCTAAAACGATAAGGAAATTTGCCTCTCCACCACAAACATAGAGGCTCGCACTTATGAAAATTAATTTAACAAGCACTTGCTAGCATGGAAGCATGGCCAAAGCTAAGAAGGGCGAGGAAGGAAGAAAATAATATCTTGAGGCCCCTTCTAATGCTAATTCAACAACTTCCACCATATGCATTTTTTCAAACAAACAGTTTGCTCCTTCCTGTCCCTCCTTAAGACTCGGAACGCTATCTGTTCATAATGTCTAGGCAGATGGCAATCTACATTGTACATGATGCTGAGGGTGTAAGTGAAAACATGTTTTTATTAGTAACTCTACCTCCCTCTGTTTGTTTTAGCTACATAGATTGTAGCTTCTTTGGGGCTGGCACTGTCTCTTACTACATGTTTCCACAGTTCCTAGCACAATGGAACTCTGACCTCTATAGCCTCTAGGCATTACTGAAATACTGCTTTTTTAAAAAAAGCATGCAGAATACATTCTTGTGTTCTAAGAATGTGGGGACTGGGAATTCAAGGAGTCAGTATGTGCATAAAGGACAACAAATCTGCCAGCTGCAGTATGAGTTAGCATACCAGGCCTATCTGCCTTTGTCTTGAGTTTCTTATTTTGTGTAGCTGAACAACCTCTGAATTTAGCAGCTCCTGCCTGCAAACAAAGTATCTTTGAAAGGGTAGGAGTGAATAAGCCTACATTTTGTTTCTCATCCAATCCCTTGGTTTTATAAATTGCACTTATGATCTTTTGTAGAGGGCATCTGAGGGTGCTAAAAGAGTTGGCAGATGTGATTGCAGAGCCATTGGCCATTATCTTTAAAAAAGGGAAGAGGGAGGATCCGGGGAACTACAGGCCAGTCAGCTTCACCGCAGTCCCTGGAAAAATCATGGAGCAGGTCCTCAAAGAATCAATTTTGAAGCACTTAGAGGAGAGGAAAGTGATCAGGAAGAGTCAGCATGGATTCAACAAGGGCAAGTTGTGCCTGACTAACCTAATTGCCTTCTATGATGAGATAACTGGGTCTGTGGATGAGGAGAAAGCAGTGGATGTGTTATTCCTTGACGTTAGCAAAGCTTTTGATATGGTCTCCCACAGTATTCTTGCCAGCAAGTTAAAGTAGTATGGGCTGGATGAATGGACTATAAGGTGGATAGAAAGCTGGCTACATCATCGGGCACAACGGGTTGTGATCAATGACTCCATGTCTAGTTGGCAGCCGGTTTCAAGCGGAGTGCCCAAAGGATTGGTCCTGGGGCCAGTTTTGTTCAATATTTCATTAATGATCTGGAGGATGGCGTGGATTGTACCCTCAGCAAATTTGCAGATGACACTCAACTGGGAGGCGTGGTAGATACACTGGTGGGTAGGGATAGGATACAGAGGGACCTAGACAAATTAGAGGATTGAGCCAAAAGAAATCTGATGAAGTTCAACAAGGACAAGTGCAGAGTGCTGCACTTAGGACAAAAGAATCCCATTTACTGTTACAGACTAGGGACCGAGTGGCTAGGCAGCAGTTCTGCGGAAAAGGACCTAGGGGTTACAGTGGACAAGAAGCTGGATATGAGTCAACAGTGTACCCTTGTTGCCAAGAAGGCTAATGGCATTTTGGGCTGTATAAGTAGAAACATTGCAGCAGATCGAAGGACATGATCATTCCCCTCTATTCGGCATTGGTGAGGCCTCATCTGGAGTACTGTGTCCAGTTTTGGGCCCCACACTACAAGAAGGATGTGGAAAAATTGGAAAGAGCCCAGTGGAGGGCAACAAAAATGATTAGGGGGTTGGAGCACATGACTTATGAGGAGAGGCTGAGGGAACTGGGATTATTTAATCTGAAGGAGAGATGAATGAGGGGGGATTTGATAGCTGCTTTCAACTACCTGAAAGGGGGTTCCACAGAGGAGCGATCTAGACTGTTCTCAGTGGTAGCAGATGACAGAACAAGGAGTAATGGTCTCAAGTTGCAGTGGGGAAGGTTTAGGTTGGATAGTAGGAAAAAGTTTTTCATTAGGAGGGTGGTGAAGCACTGGAATGGGTTACCTAGGGAAGTGGTGGAATCTCCTTCCTTAGAGGTTTTTAAGGTCAGGCTTGACAAAGCCCTGGCTGGGATGATTTAGTTGGGGATTGGCCCTGCTTTGAGCAGGGGGTTGGACTAGATGACCTCCTGAGGTCCCTTCCAACCCTGATATTCTATGATTATTCTCAAACATCTGTGATACATTGCTGTGGAAAAGGGCAGTTTATCAATAGCTTCTTGATTGGGTCATTCCTTTGTCTGTTTACATGGATATGGTGCTCCGGTTGCACCAACCAAACCATTGGAACACACATGGGGCTCACTCCTTCAGCTTTTATGGCTTGGAGAAAGGGTGCTGGGTATAATTTCATACTAGTCAGTATAAAGAGCCAGGTGATCACTGGAAAAAATGGGTATAAAGTAGAGGTGTGCACAAAATATATAGTTGGCAGTTTTGTTGTAGCCTGGTTCATCCCAGGATATTAGAGAGACAAGGTGGGTGAGATAATACCTTTTATTGGACCAACTTTTGGTTTGGTGGAGAAGAGCCCGTGGTGCTCAAAAGCTTGTCTCTTTCACCAGCAGAAGCTAGCCCAATAAAAGATAATACGTTGCCTGCCTTGTTTCCATAAAATATAGTTGGCTCTTTAGCTTTATTTTTTTTTAAAGTTAGAGATCCTACTAGACCCAGATAGTGTCTTTCAGTGCACAGACTAAAGCCTTTAAGGGTCTAGTCATACACTGCTTATTAGGATCACTGTTACTTGGAAGCTGAATCCCTATTAATTGAGTTGAAAACAAACTGTTGTTGACTACTAGCAGTCCTTACAGAGATTCGTCCCACAGCCATGCAGTCTCACATTAAGCAACAGTATTATTAAATCCAGAAGTAATCCAATGGTTCATCCTGCTATTTGATGAGACAATTCTAGAAAAATCAGAGCACATGAATTCAAAATGCTCATGAGACCTCTCAATTAAGTAGGCATACATCAGACTCAATAGATCATGGTATGCACTCCTGAGAGGTAAAGAATTTACTCAGTTGGTTTTATGGCAGCCATGGATGTGGCTGAAGAGACCCACTCAAGAGAGACAAACTCTGCCACATCTCTCACATTTAAAGATGATGTTTCGACCCATTGGGCTCTGCCTCTAAGAGCTCTTTTATCCTCTGCTAAGCTGGACTGCTTCCTCTCGTAACTCTGGAGACCTTGGTTAAGCGGTGTGTGGATGCCTCTTCTCCACTCCACACCAGCCAGCAAAGGAGATCAACCATGGAACTGAATGCACTCCTTGACACCGTGAGGAAGCAGTGGCTACAGCATGCACTCACCAAATCCCCAATAAAAATTCTGGTGCTCTCTACCGGAAAGTCTACTGGGATTCCCTCTGAAGCAGGCCCTTCTGAAGCTTCCTCCAGTATGGGCTATGGCTTAATATTCAGTTTGGCCTTTAGTTTATTATACAAGAGATATCTACTTCCTACTGTCAGTCAGAACAGGTAGATTTCATATACTGAATTTCTTCGACCCTGAGGGTCAACACAATGAGATAACAAGCACGTTTACAATCACCCAGCAACAAGTTTGAAATCTCTATTATTCTGCTGTATAATGAGGAGCAGTGACTAACTGCACAGTCACACTCCAACAGTCACTGTGGAGAAAATAAAATTTGTTATTAGGCTAATGAGGACTTAGAGTCAGTCTCTGCAACAAATACATTTTTGTCACAAATGTAATGGGAGGAGAGAGACACACAAAATAGACATAGCTGGTAACCACTGCAATACAGTACAAATACAGGTATTCCATGCTATCATTCTCTGTTAGAGTCCACTGTAAGGGCATAGAAAAGAACCCTATTTAGGTGTATAGAGAGTGATAAGGATAGTTCACTATAAATTAATCTTGCAAACCAGGTTTAAAACCCTCTGTGAAAAGCAGTGATAACAAGCATGGGGAGGTCACCCAACTGTGGAAGTAGTGAAAGAACTGACAGGGATTTGTAGGGGATCTTAATGCATGACAGTCTCTGATAGCAAGAGCTAACTGTAACCCTAACTGTTAGCAAGAGCTAACTGTAACCCTAATAATGCAAGATTTGTAGAAGCGAGGATTGTGTGAAGCAAGTGGAAAAGAACTGTGTGAGAAGTTGTTTCGACCTTGTGTAGATAATGTGTAGATAATACAAAATGTAGACTGAAGTCTCTTAAGTGAGAAAAACAAGATATCAGGATGAACTATGTATAAACAAAATGCAGCTGTTGCTTATTATTGTCGGTAACAAAAGTATAAATGCTTGCTGTAATTGTTTACCTGTTGAGAGACCTGTCCGGGACTGGGGCGACCCTGTGTCCTAGGGCACTCCCTCCCTCAATTGCAATTGCTTGAGAAATAATAAAGTATCTGACTCTCCTGCACTCAAACAAAAAGTGAGAACTGAGTTTTTCTCCAACACAACTTTCAAGAACTACTGCAGAACACCTCCAAGTCTCCAAGGACAAGAGCATACACCCCCATGAAGCTAATTTTTAAAAATGATTTTAATAAGGCTCTTTGAAAAGAAATGTGGGCATCAGAAACTCCAGAAAGCATAAGGGAAGTGTAGCTGTGACAAAACTGGCTGCAAAGGCTGCATTTTTAGTGACAATGCTACCACCAAAGCAAGAGAACCCACCATTAAATATACAATAGGGAATCATCCTTCATGGGCACAAAGACAGATTCAACGGCTTAATAGTTTTTTCTTCTAGCTCCAGATTCTATGACTGACTGGAGAGTGGGAACATCATCAGGTTGACCAGTGAAAATTATCTGGACTGAAAAATTTCTGCAACTTCCAATTTGAGAACTTTCAGATGCCAGGCACTGATGATCAGTGTTATTACTGAATAAGAGTAATGGCAATCTAACCCTTCCTGCTACAATGCTACCAACCAATTTAATGGATAGCAAACTTGATTGGATCTGCAAGGTGCTGGACAGCTTTAGCATAAAAGGGGGAGTATATGCAGGGTAGGCCTCTCATCCCTTGGGGTGCTCTGCTGTCCATTAGCCAGTTAGAGAGATGCAAGATGATTGGCTCTTGCTTCCCATAGTCATTTATTTAAATCCTGGTTCAGCGTTTATCAGGACTCTTTCCTCATTTTTAGCTGACCCAACCATCCCTCCCTCCCTCCTTCCAGTTATATGAACTGTGTGTTAAAGTTGCCTGTTCAAGGAGGAATTTATCCACCAGGGTTGAAATGGCTGGGGCCATATCAGTTTTTTCCTCTTATTCATCATGGAGACACTTGGCGATTGCCTGATCTGTTCATTCCCTCTGAGGCACTGGCATTGGCCGCTGTCGAAAGACAGGATACTGGGTTAGAATGACCCATTTTGGCCATTCTTATGTTCACAGCTAGGCTAAATAGTTACGGGATTTAGAAATTTAATGTAAGGCATTATGTGAATGTTAGTTTGTTGCAACTTGTTCCTGATGTCTAGTGTGGATAAAAGGCCAAGGGCCCATGACCAGAAAATAAAAGATGTGGTTTTGCTAATGGACCCCAGATCTATTTAAAAAAAGGGAGATCCATAGTCCTTGCAAACTGGGGACTGTCTTTGATACCTTCCATCCCAGTCTCAAGGTGAGAGGAGCAAGCTGAATCCTTGGGGTAGGCAGTGAGTATTGTACCCTGATAGGTGCCCTGTAAAACCCCACACTAGATCCATCTAAATACCTTGTGGGGAGATGAAGCAGATAGTGTCACTGTCTGATGATCAGTTTAAATAAAGTTGCAGCCTGCTATTTAAAATACACCCCATAATCTGTATTCATTCACTGGTGTGTGCAGATCAATGAACTGTCAACAAGTACTGCTTCAGCAAAATGCAAGATTTCACAGCAAGTGTTAAGCATTGAATAATAACAATCAAATCCTAAATCTCCAGGAACTAATCCAAATGTCTAATTTAAACAATATGAATGTGAGGAAACAGAGAGAAGAGGACGAAGAAAGGAAATTGTTTCCCCAAAAGAAAAACAAAATCCCACTGAAGCAGTAATAGAAATTTCAAACCCCATATAAAATTTACTTTTGGTTCAGTCATCCAAAAGGTTACTTGCACCTGCCCTATAAAGGCAAAAACCTTGAGAAATTAACACCTGCTGTATTCAGAGCCATTTGGTGATTTTTAGTGAAACGGTCAGGAAGTCTGGAATCATATATTGTAAAATGCTTTAGGTGCCAGACTGTAAAAACCGAGAACACAGTTTTCAAACAGGGACCCACTTTGTCTTTCTTTTCTATTGATAGAAAAACTGATAAGAGACCAAGACATGTCATGAAGAGATGACTAGAGCAGTTGATGCAGTGGTTCAGCTTCTGTCAAATTTCAGCTCAAATAATCTGCCACTTGTTTGTGGTGGAGAATAGTGATGTAAAGTCAGCGGAGAAAGAATACATATGCAGCAATCAATGCTAGGGACTGATGTTGGCTTATGCATGATGGGTTTTTTAACTGGTTCAGGTCTCAGAACAGGTCTAGGGACTTTGATTTTGCCTCTGAAGTAAGAGAGGAGGTTTTGTTTTGTCAACTACATGGTTTAAAAAACCAAATAATAGTGCTGTAAAAAATGTGGAACTTTGAGGGAAAGGCCAAAGAATCCAAAAGATATTTTCCAAAGACATTTACAGGTTGTTTTGAAAGTTAGTACATTTTATTACATAGGCTTCTTTTCTCCTGGTAATCATATTGAATTCTCATTAATATCAACATGAGTTAAGTGTGCCCTGGGGGAACAGACTAGACTCTAATTTTGGTATTTGCAATTGTATTGATTAGCAATTTTATGCTAACTGCTGTCACAGTTTATAAAACTGGCTCTACTGCAATACATTTCACTGTGGATTTCTCCCCGGTACTTGCTGATATGAGATGTATGATGTGTGCTTGTTTGCATGATGTCCTAATATATTATATCTCCGCTATTCTTTACAGACAAAGCTTGATCCTGCTGCCACTGATTTCAAAGCCACAGCATCAGGTACAAAGTCCAGGTTTGTAAAACACAAAGTAAGCCATTAGGTGTCTTTGCAGCTAGTTTTCTGAGTAGGGGGAGGACTGAAAGGAAGAGGGGGATCTCCCTTTTCATTCCAGTGATCAAAATTAACCAACCACCTACACCTACATTTTTCTTATTTTCTGGTGTTCAGCCAAAATCCTGACCTTATTGCTGTAACTACAGCTGCTGTTTCTACCTGCACTGAGTTGATATGAAAACATTCCCAGACAAGGTGGCAGTATAGAGCCTTGAGTGACTGCAAAGAAGTAGTTGCTATTTCAGCACACTAGAAGGAGTAGAGGAAGCTGTTAATCATGTTCATTAGCTGTTTTGAAGCGGTGTACATTAAGTACAGATGTTCCTGCATGTACACACATACCCCCTTAGTTAGAAGCTGGTAGCTCCTGACCAGTCAGCAGTGAGTTCTGTCAGGGGTACAAAACTGGCAGCCATGTTGAGCACCACTCAGATCCAGCCCAGGTTTGCAGGGAGAAGATACAATCTGGGTTACTCCCAGCAGCTCTAGCTGTGTTGAGTCATGACTGGAGAACAAGTATTGAAGGCTATGTGCTGTTTAGGAAAGACAGAAATAAAGGCAAAGGTGGTGAAGTAGCATTGTATATCAATGATGAGGTTAACTGTAAAAAAATAAGAAGTGATGGAATGGATAAGACAGAGTCTGTCTGGGCAAAAATCACACTGGGAAAGAAAGCTACTAGAGCCTCCCCTGAGATAGAGCTTGGGGTGTGCTACAGACCACCGAGATCTGATTTGGATATGGATAGAGACCTCTTTAATGTTTTTAATGAAGTAAACACTAATGGGAATTGTGTGATCATGGGAGACTTTAACTTCCCAGATATAGACTGGAGGACAAGTACTAGTAACAATAATAGGGCTCAGATTTTTCTGGATGTGATAGCTGATGGATTTCTTCACCAAGTAGTTGAAGAACCAACAAGAGGGGATGCCATTTTAGATTTGGTTTTGGTGAGTAGTGAGGACCTCATAGAAGAAATGGTTGTCGGGGACAACCTTTGTTTGAGTGATCATGAGCTAATTCAGTTCAAACTAGATGGAAGGATAAACAAAAACAGATCTGGGACTAGGGTTTTTGACTTCAAAAGGGCTAACTTTAAAGAATTAAGGAAATTAGTTAGGTAAGTGGATTGGACTGAAGAACTTGTGGATCTAAAGGCAGAGGAGGCCTGGAATTACTTTAAGTCGAAGCTGCAGAAACTATCAGAAGCCTGCATCCCAAGAAAGGGGAAAAAAACCATAGGCAGGAGTTGTAGACCAAGCTGGATGAGCAAGCATCTCAGAGAGGTGATTAAGAAAAAGCAGAAAGCCTACAAGGAGTGGAAGATGGGCGGGATTAGCAAGGAAAGCTACCTTATTGAGGTCAGAACATGTAGGGATGAAGTGAGAGGCTAAAAGCCATGTAGAGTTGGACCTTGCAAAGGGAATTAAAACCAATAGTAAAAGGTTCTATAGCCATATAAATAAGAAGAAAACAAAGAAAGAAGAAGTGGGACCGCTAAACACTGAGGATGGAATGGAGGTTAAGGATAACCTAGGCATGGCCCAATATCTAAATAAATACTTTGCCTCAGTATTTAATGAGACTAATGAGTAGCTTAGGGATAATGGCAGGATGGCAAATGGGAATGAGGATATGGAGGTAGATATTACCACATCCGAGGTAGAAGCCAAACTCGAACAGCTTAATGGGACAAAATCGGAGGGCCCAGATAATCTTCATCCAAGAATATTAAAGGAACTGGCACATGAAATTGCAAGCCCATTAGCAAGAATTTTTAATGAATCGGTAAACTCAGGGGTTGTACAGTACAACTGGAGAATTGCTAACATAGTTCCTATTTTTAAGAAAGGGGAAAAAAGTGATCCGAGTAACTATAGGCCTGTTAGATTGACATCTGTAGTATGTAAGGTCTTGGAAAACATTTTGAAGGAGAAAGTAGTTAAGGACATTGAGGTCAATGGTAATTGGGACAAATTACAACATGGTTTTACAAAAGGTAGATCGTGCCAAACCAACCTGATCTCCATCTTTGAGAAGGTAACACATTATTTAGACAAAGGAAATGCAGTAGATCTCATTTACCTCGATTTCAGTAAGGCATTTGACACGGTTCCACATGGGGAATTATTAGTTAAATTGGAAAAGATGGGGATCGATATGAAAATTGAAAGGTGGATAAGGAACTGGTTAAAGAGGAGACTACAACGGGTCGTACTGAAGGGTGAACTGTCAGGCTGGAAGGAGGTTACTAGTGGAGTTCCTCAGGGATCAGTTTTGGGACCAATCTTATTTAACCTTTTTATTACTGACCTTGGCACAAAAAGCAGGAATGTGCTCATAAAGTTTGCGGAGGACACAAAGCTGGGAGGTATAGCTAACACAGAGAAGGACCGGGATATCATACAGGAAGATCTGGATGACCTTGTAAACTGGAGTAATAGTAATAGGATGAAATTCAATAGTGAAAAGTGCAAGGTCATGCATTTAGGGATTAATAATAAGAATTTTAGTTATAAATTGGGGACACATCAGTTGGAAGTAACAGAGGAGGAGAAGGACCTCGGAGTATTGTTTGATCACAGGATGACTATGAGCCGCCAATGTGATATGGCCGTTAAAAAAGCTAATGCAGCGAGGTATTTCCAGCAAAGATAAGGAGGTGTTAGTACCATTATATAAGGCACTGGTGAGACCACATCTGGAATACTGAGTGCAGTTCTGGTCTCCCATGTTTAAGAAGGATGAATTCAAACTGGAACAGGTCCAGAGACGGGATACTAGGATGATCCGAGGAATGGAAAATCTGTCTTATGAAAGGAGACTCAAAGAGCTTGGCTTGTTTAGCCTAACCAAAAGAAGGTTGAGGGGGGATATGCTTGCTCTTTATAAATATATCAGAGGGATTAATATTAGAGAGGGAGAGGAATTATTTAAGCTTAGTACCAATGTGGACACAAGAACAAATGGGTATAAACTGGACACTAGGAAGTTTAGACTTGAAATTAGATGAAGGTTTCTAACCATTAGAGGAGTGAAGTTCTGGAACAGCCTTCCAAGGGGAGTAGTGGGAGCAAAAGACATATCTGGCTTTAAGACTAAGCTTGATAAGTTTATGGAAGGTATGGTATGATGGAATAGCCTAATTTTGGCAATTAATTTTGGCAATTGATCTTTGATTATCAGCAGGTAAGTATGCCCAGTGGTCTGTGATGGGATGTTAGATGGGATGGGATCTGAGTTACTGCAGAGAATTCTTTCCTGGGTGCTGGCGGGTGAGTCTTGCCCACATGCTCAGGGTTTAACTGATTGCCATATTTGGGGTCGGGAAGAAATTTTCCTCCGGGGCAGATTGGCAGAGGCCCTGGAGGTTTTTCGCCTTCCTCGGCAGCATGGGGCCTGGGTCATTTGCTGGAGGATTCTCTGCAGCTTGAGGTCTTCAAACCACAATTTGAAGACTTCAATAACTCAGACATAGGTTAGGGGTTTGTTTTAGATGTGGATGGGTAAGATTCTGTGGCCTGCTCTGTGCAGGAGGTCAGACTAGATGATCATAATGGTCCCTTCTGACCTTAAAGTCTATGAGTCTATGAATCTCAGTACAGTTTTCTGTAACTTTACACAAATCAGTGGGATTGAGGCTGGAAAAATACCATAAAGGAGGAATCAAATGTCTTTGTGGGTTGTATTAAATTTTTTAACCAAATCCACTGTGTGAGCCAAACAGCTTCTGTAATTGACAGTTTTTCATATTCAAAATTGTGGATGCTGAACCAATTGGTTATATGTAACAACTAAATGTTTTATCTAATTACCAACATAATACTCATGGTGAGCATACGTGAAAGCAGATTGTCAGAAGTCCCAATCCCTGTGTTGATTTTGTGAGGTTTAAATATACACGTTAGGGTTTAGGCCCTGTGTTATATTTTTCCTTTTAAAGGAAAATAAATCTCTAGTTAGTGATGTTAGTCTAGCTAGGGTATGTTGTAACTGCTGTGCTATAATGGTTTTATCTTTACAGTGTTGTTCAGTAAAGAAATTTGAAACTGCTAATTGTATATGTAACTATCTTATGGTAAAGACTGGCACTAGATTCCCAGAAGAAAAGAAAAAGAAAATGAATTCTGGTATTATTTTCACTTGTAGTATTTAGAGCATTCCTATAAAAAACTCAGAGGTAATCTCTAGCAAGGATATGAATTCAAGGTCTGTGCAAATATTTTAAATCAGATAGAATTCTGTAGCACAGAACTGGAAACTAAATTGATTTATTCCAGTCTACATAGGTTACATATGTATTTGTTTTGGCCGATTCCTCTTGCTTAGTGGGCTTTATTCCTCTCCATGTCAGAGCTAAATATTGGATTAAAAGGCATGGCTGTGACTTTAAAGTGGTATCTCTATAATCTGTCAGTGCACTGGCTAGGCAGGAATTTTTCATTTCATACATCATTTACAGCCTGCTGCTGCAATTCCGAAAACATTAGTAGATTTTAGAAACTGTTGATAAGAAAGAAAAACTTTGCAATTTGTGAAAGTTTGGAGTGTTTATGCCTGGGTGAATTGGGCAATGACTGAGCTGATGCCACTTCAGTTCTGCTGACTGTAAAGTCATAAAAAATAAACAAATAACCCTGCTCCCAAAATACTTTAGTGTAGAATGACTGGAGCAAAACATCTTGGAAACCTTTGGGATTTCTTCCTGTAGACTTAACTTGCAGGGACATGACACAATTTGTTATATTGCTACTGTCAATGCTTTACTACCACCCCTGTAACTAACAGAAAATGCCTTTGGAGAAGCAGCCCTCACTTCTTGCATTCTTTTCACTTTGCTTCCCTCTTTCAATCATGCTGCAAAATGTAGAATTTCTATAATGGAAGGAAAGAAATTTTAAAAATAAGATGGGATGTGAAAAAGTCATGGCCAAAAGTAAACAAGCATTAGAGAGAAAGAAAATACTTATAAAAATGAAGAGACAATCAAGAAAGCTTTTTGCCAAATACATTCAACCAATCTAAATTTAATATTAATAAAAATCAAGCAAGTAAAAACACTAAATTCAGAGGCCAGATAATTTCTAAACTCATGGAAAATTAAGAAAGTCTTGGAAATGCACCAAAAATATGTGTGTGTGTGGGGGGAGGGAGACTACCATCTTCTCATGAACCTTCGGCTAGACAGCAAAACATGGTGTGCAGGAGGCTGTGGGCACAGAAAAAAGAAACACAGCATTTCCAAATATGAGTAAAGGGAGGGTGGCCAGGAGGATGTCAAAGTGGCCCTAAACTGGTAACACAGGAAGGCAGGCAGTCAGCATGTATGTTGTGAGAACACTGTCAGCGTTCTAGACAACTAGCTGATGGATAGTGCAGAGGTAATGCACTGGAAATTTGGACAATGATAACAGGGTGACTGGGGGGAGGGGGAAGGTAGGGGATAAAGTGCTCAAGGGAGACCACAATATTCTACTGCCCTAGTGATATAGGAACTCAACTCTAGAAAGAATATTACATACAAAAATAGGTTTAAAGAAAGTTTAGTTAGGAAATGCCAGTTTTAGAATTCCCATGGAATTCTGCTCCCTTATGTGACCATCATGTACACTGAACGATGTTGGCGTCATGTGGAAAAAAATAGTATGTTATTATGTAATTAAGACTGTATCAAAATGCATACGTACAAATAGGTTCTCTCTTTTTCCATGAGCCCTTCCTCCTCCTGTGCTATTGCCGTCCAGCGTGCAACACTTTGTTGCACCCTGGAAGACAATATGGAAAGCACTTTGCACATCACATAAGCTGTTTCCTCAGATAATTGACTTACAGCATGTCCCTCTGCCATGTTCTTTCAGACACATTTCAGGAGACTTACTGGGTCTCTGTGGAAGGAATGAATCTGGACAAAATAAAAGGCTGTATGATGAAGGCATAAATTTTAGTGTCACTTTGGTTTTGTGAGAGCCTTCGAGAAAATGATAGAGTTGCTTGTCCTTGCCATTGGCTGCTCTGTACTAAACACTGTAACCAACAATAAGCCATCCACTCTTTCCATCAGAGATTGCCTTTATTTCTGTGCAGTTCCAGAATGATAGCACAGTGCTGATGGTGAAGAGTGGGATCTTAAACTTCCTTCATTACTCTTCATTGTGTTCTCAATGACTCTAGTTCGCTGTGCTGTATTATTTCAAAAGTATAGGGAAAATGGGTTTTATTTTAGGTTATGGCTTGGCTATCTTTGAGAATAGCACAAGTAAATAGTAGGATTCTGTGGCATGTTTGCACTTAAGCTGGCACTCACTTAATTTAAGGTGGTTTCTACTGCATTACTATTAATAAATAGTTCATGAAAATGGGTTGATGCTCCAGTTTGCATAACTCTCAATCCCATATTACTGCTCTCTGTAAGGGTCCTTTTCCTCATATGCCACCTCAACCCTCCTTTCTTGCTTTTTGAAATTAAATGGACTGCTTCTCACCTCTTCCAGGTATACAAGAAGTGCTAAGTAGTGTAGACAGGGTGGTTTGCGATTTATAGGGCATGGATACAGCTTCTGTGAAGATCTTGCCTATTTACCTGTCTAATCCTAAATTATCTTTTGGAGGTTACCTGGACCAATCCCCAGAAGTGCAGCTGAATCAGGGATATGCTTCTCCACCTGCCACCTCTAGAGCTTAAAATTTGATCATACTCTGTGTTCCTTAATTTATGATTACTATAGAGCTCCTGATTCTCAGGGGTATGTCAAAGTAATGACAACCAAGTTCCAAAAACATGCAACAATTGCCAGCTAACTGCAGGCGAGGGTACAGCATGAAGATTGGCCTATTGCTACTAATAAATAGCCTTCTCCTGGCATTGGACAGAGGCCATATTTCAGACTACTCATCCTGTCTGCAGCTTTCTATGCATTCAAAACTCAAGGTGCTGCTGACCTGCTTAGGTAACATGTACCCTACTGTGCAGATGGGAAAACCTTACAATAGTTCCAATCATTCATCTCCAAAGAGCCAGAGAGGTGATGACCAACTGCTCGTCATGATAATTTACAGTCTTTTTTTAAAAACTTGTCTCTATACCAGTGCAGGGTGTTCTGAATATGATTATTGCTAAGCTCTTCTGGTAGCAAAATCACACTTCTGGAAAACTTGGCCAGTTTCAGTAAGAGTTGCAAGGACATTTCTTTGCCCAGGCTGTTCCAATTGGTGGAATCCTGGAATCTTCTTACTAATTGGTAAAGCTACAAACAGCAGGAAAACCTGGTCTTCAGCCTCGCTTAAGCTGATAAAGTCAAGATCTTAGCACTATAGACCAGATTTGTTAAACTATTGGGGTGATGCTGTGCTCTAACTGATTTAAAAGCCTAAATGTCATTTTTCAGAACAGACTTAAGCCTTAAGAGTCTAAATTCCATCAACAGTTGCTTAAGTACCTTATGAAAATGAGATTTAGGCTCCTAAGTCAGTTGAATGTTATGCTGCTGAGCACTGCAATGCCTAAATAGCTTTAAAAATCTGGACCTATAATACCACAGCATTAGGCACCAAATAGGTGCTCTTAACAACAACTAACACTATTTACAGCTATGGTGCATTAGCAGATTCTGAAATATTTATCAACAGAATGTGTCTTATTACCCTTATGTACTACAGATAATTATAACTGAGTTGGATTTTTCCAGCTCTACTTTGTTTTATTTTTCAGAGAGCTTCCCTGCTGTTTGAACTTACAACCGCCTCTTTCCTAAACAGCAGGAAACAATTTGTCTGCAATCTGTTTAGCTTGTAATACTAATTCAGTAGAAAAAGTTTCTATCTAGGGACAGTCTTTGAGAACAATTCTGAATCCCAGGATCTTGACTGTGGAAGATTTGTGGACCATCTATCCTGAACCTAAGCTCTTTGTTTCTTGGGATCCCAACTTTGGTGACATTCTGGAACTACCATGGAAGACACACCCACACCCACATGTAACCCTTCTGCCAGGACGAATTGATAGCAGCAAGGGCCGGGTTCAATACATAGGGGTCCCTTCCCTACAATGTAATGCAAACCAGCTCGAGCCCCCACCCAGTAACCTGGGAAAATCTTACACAAACCCCTGGGCGCCTCAAAGAGGCAATATTTCCCCTCTCGCAAGCACAGAGTCTCGGTGTAGCAGAAAATGTTTAATAACATGAGATAAACAACATAGCATTAAATTTGGAAAACAACTCAACTAGGCCGTGTCCTTTTCCCTGGGCTCTTGAGTCCAGCAACCCAAAAATCACCCACAGTCCCAAAAGTCCCGCAACCCCAAAAGTCTTTGTCCTGGGTCAGTGCAGCCCCAGAGTTCAAGAGTCTATCTGCAGGGGTTTCCCCCCCACCAGCCTGGGTAGAAAGGGGCACCTTACATGGTCCAGGGCCGACTGCCCTGCCTCTCCGTGGGATTCTGCTTCCGCTTTCCCCATGAACTGCTCAGCTCCGCTCCGCCAGCTGCTCTGCTTCACCAGCCATCCTGTGATCCGCTCCAGCCATCCCCACAAACTGCTCGGCTCTGCTCACTCTGTGGGCACTCCAGCTGTCCCACAAACTGCTCCGCTCCACCAGCTGCTCTACTCCGCAATATAGCTTCAGGCTCCCCCACTAATTAGCACAGCTCTTTAGTGATTTCAGCTCTTAGTGAGTTCAGCTCAGGAACCTGTAACTTAGATTCTTAAGGGAATCAAAAAATCAGCTCTGGTATTCAACAGTGGAGAGAAGAGGAGGTGCAATTGATGCTTCTGGCTCACACAAGGAGCCCACTCCCTTGTCTAGTGAGTGCCACTCAATTGATGGTGAGACTCTCTGTCACAAAGCAGTTTCACAGTTCCTCATCCACACAATCAGGGTGACAACACTCCACTCCTCCCGCCCCAACAACAAAGAAACTGGGGATCCCACAGCTGCCAAAGCAACCATCCCAGGCTGCCGTGGACTATGCCAGGCGGGGTGTGCCTATGCAAACACGATCAGCCCCTGAAATTCTTTTCCACACTCGCCATAATTCACCACCAGATGTCAGGGTAGAGCTCATCCTGACTCTGCTTACACATATATAGAAATCAGCTCTGCTCTCTCCCCTACTACTGAATGCCTGGTAGTCTTTCCACATGATGTTATCTCCTTTTCTTAAGTGCCCATGGCACATTCACACCTGACCAACTACTGCCTTTCATGTACCCCTATCTGTATTCAGTCCCTTACTGCTCTCCTAAACCTGTGCTATGTTTGGTCCCCTTCCACACCTACTTGTTGCATTGTCTCCACAGATCAATCTTCCCGCCCCTTGATTCCTACCCACTTCTGCCACATACCATGTGTCAAAAGGATTTTGAAGATATAGCCTGTCATACTTCAGGGCAACTGTAGCTCTATTTTCACCTTGTTGTCCACCAAGGGCACCCACTCTAGGCTTCTGTCTCCTCAGATGTTACCTCTCTTGGGCATGAATCTGGGTTTCTCTCCCTCTGGGTATTTTTCCAGTTGAACAGTTCCCTGCCTATACTGTGATATCCCCAGCAAGCCAGACTGCCTAAACAGGCAAGTGTCTGTGCTTTGTTTTCTCTTTGAAGGCTATCAACAGCTGGAATTGGCAGCAGTTACAAGTTACCACACAGCTCTTTCTAAGAAAGAACATTTATTCTCAAAGTGAAAGCGTAACAGAGCAAACATATGAAAAACAATAAAAGAATCTACACACATGCTAAAAAGTTTCCCAGGGGTCACCCCAACTCCAATCGTGGGCTCCTGGTAGATGTCAGTCCTCCAAAGCCCATAACTGGGTTTTTCCTGTGATTACAAGTTCATAAATGTCTCAGATTCAAAAGCAGAACCACCATGAATAGTTCAGTCTTTCCTTTATACAGCTTAAGCCTTTGATGTTGGCCTCATGTAATAAGTAATCAGCAGACAAAGGCCCACTAAGGCTGCATTTTTACCTAACAGGAGGTGGGGAATCTGCATTCATCTGCCCCTAGATATTTCCCAGGAAAACTACTTAACATATATTGTCCCCAAAGTCCATTCTTGCCATTGTTCAATATAGATCTTTGAACTCCCAGACCTCATCTCACATCTCTCTCCCTAGAGAGGCTATTTACAATCCCAGTCTGCAATAATACATAACCTTTGCATTAAATACAATGGACCCCAAAGATAGTTAAACTTAATTCAATAAGGGGTTTCAAGGGTATTGTTGTATCTGTCAGACAGTCCTTCCTTTTCTAGAAGGCAGGCAGAAAAATGGCCTCCCGTTACTATATTTCCTCCCATTACTATCCCACTAAGCAGTAGGACTGGATAAAACTGCCCCCAAAACCTGCAGCAAACACCCCCCTCTGCTCACTCGTTATTGCAGTAAGGCACCATTGAGATCCACCAGCAAAATGGAAACAAGGCAGTACCCTGAAATGTGTTGAAAAAAAATTCACAAACAGGTATTTATGAAAGTAAATATTAAATAACATAATCAATAGTCTGATATATAATTCAGATAAAACAACTGTTTCCTGAATGTCTGTGTCTTAGGCAGCATCACAGTTCAGAACGGTTGTGCCACGGAAATCTAGGGATTTGGTAACAAAATTGAGGTCCAGTTTTGTTTCCAGAGTTCTAAAGACTCAACTGCAGTTAAAAGAAGCTTGATCATGTTCCCTAATGTCACTTCACAACACTGACCTCTCATTTACTGAACCCTCTGCTTTTCCATAGGTTTTAAATATTCTCTGAAACTTTGGGAGAAATAGGGTTGTCATGTAATTGTGGCAATCTTGACGAGGATGCAGAGCCATATTACTGCTACAGTACCTGTGTGAATGTGTGCTCTCGAGCCGCACTGGAATGGGCTGAGGAAGCCATGCCTCTAAACTCTACTGGGCATGCTCCAAATGCACCAGTATAAAAGGGAGCAGCTCAGTTCAGTTGGAGCTGACTGCTGAAGAGGAAGGACCCACGGAAAGAGTCCAGTGGGAGGGCAACAAAAATGATTAGGGGGCTGGAGCACATGACTTATGAGGAGAAGCTGAGGGAACTGGGATTGTTTAGTCTGCAGAAGAGAAGAATGAGGGGGGATTTGATAGCTGCTTTCAACTACCTGAAAGGGGTTCAAAGGGGATGGATCTAGTCTGTTCTCAGTGGTAGCAGATGACAGAACAAGGAGTAATGGTCTCAAGTTGCAGTGGGGAGGTTTAGGTTGGATAATAGGAAAAACTTTTTCACTAGGAGGATGGTGAAGCACTGGAATGGGTTACCTAGGGAGGAGGTGGAATCTCCTTCCTTAGAGGTTTTTAAGATCAGGCTTGACAAACCCATGGCTGGGATGATTTAGTTGGGGATTGGTCCTGTTTTGAGCAGGGGGTTGGACTACATGATCTCCTGAGGTCCCTTCCAACCCTGATATTCGATGATTCCATGCTTCTGGCTCTAGCGAAGGATCAGCCAAAGCCAGAGGCAGTGTGAGCCAGAGACACCGCAACCCAGGCAGATGCCAGGCTTCCCACAGAAGCCCCTCAGAGTCCACTGTCACAAGGGATAATGCAGCCTGAGGAACCCAGAAACAGGTGAGATGCTCAGACTGCAGCAATGAGAAACACGGTAGGAATCAGCCCAGTGGAAGCAAATAGTGGCCTGGTTGGTGTATTGAGTCAGCATGTTTTCGTCCGTCCGTCCCCCTCCTCCTCCGACTCACTGGCATGCGCTCCTGCCATTACTAGGACCCTGGGCTCAGGCCTGGCGGAGAGGGAGGGCCTGGGCCCCCCTACCTGGGCAACCATTACTCCCCTTTCTGAGTGTAGTGGTCCTTTTTCCCCACTAAGGCCTCATTGCCCTGTGAATGGGGGTGAATCCATTGAACTGTGGCCATTAGGCATTATTGCCCTATGGAGAGGAATGAATTCATGGACTTTGATCACTAGCTCTTACTGCCCTGTGAACTGGGGCAGTTCTAATTGACTTTGGCCACTAGGCCCTGCTAAGAAGGGAGAACCTATTGACTCTGGCCCCTGTGCCACACTGCCCTGCTAACAGGGGTGGATACAGTGACTTTGGTCCCCAGGCCTTGAGGCCCAGAGAACTGGGGTGAATCCATTGCCTGGCCTCTAGGCCTTACAGCCTTGCCAAGAGGAAGGATCTATTGAATCTGGCCATTGGGCCATACTACCCTGTTGAGCAGGGCTAATATATTTACTTAAGCCATTAGGCCTCATTGCCCGGCTAACAGAGGTGAGTATATTGACTCTGGTTACGGAGACACGTGTGACGTACATATTACACCTACACCATAAGGGAGAGGAGTGCACTTGCCGTGCATTGGATGGGGTCCCCCTAACTCTGTCACAACCTAATTTCTTTCTGATTTTAGTAGTTACCATGTTTGTCTTAAGATGCTTTAATAGCTAAAACTGGAAGCCAACAGAAGTTTTCCACCAACTGTGATATTAACTTGTAGTAATTAAGTAAATCATCTAATCCCCATGATATCTATAATCTGTTCAGATGTAGCAAGAAGTCTCAATAAATACTATTTGGTTAAAAATGCTTTCACTTTGAAAAATATATTTTAATCTCTCTGCCTTGGGTTTTATTTATTTTGCCTTAAGAGTGGCAGATCCTTCTCTCGTACTTTCTAACTCACACAAAATCTGTTCATACGATGGAGATGCGACTTTCACTGAAAACAGCCCAGGCACTTCCATCCTCAGAGAGCCTGCATTGAGTCTGATGTAGACATCTTACATTCTTAGTGCCACTGACAGAAATTATACACCAGTTTTCTTTCCCTTTGTCATCTGGAAAAATCCAGGTTCCTTAAACATTTTGTGGGAGTGTTGAGTCAAGTAGCATGGAAGTGATTAATCAAGTTTCTTTTTTGAAAAGCCCATCACTTTGTGAATTAGTGATTCTGCCATTCTTTCAAGATATTTCCTAACCTTCTTGACCTCAGATTAGATTCAGATTCTGGGCTCTGACAGAAGAAAATGTGTAGTAGAAAAATAAAATATTTGTTGGAGAAGGAGAAGCAGGCAGATGAGGCACAGATGAAAGATAGATTTTTCCCATTTGTGACTATCTCCAGGCATCTTAATTTTTTTTGGAATTCAAAGAACATAAGAACGGCCATCTAGCCTAGTATCTGGTCTTCCAACAATGACCAATGCCAGGTGCCCCAGAGAGAATGAACAGAACAGGTAATCATCAAGTGATCCATTCCCCGTCGCCCATTCCCAGCTTTTGGCAAACAAAGGATAGGGACACCATCCCTGTCCATCATGGCTAATATCTATTGATGGACCTATCCTCCATGAACTTATCTAGTTCTTTTTTTAACCCTGTTATAGTCTTGGCCTTCACAACATCCTCTGGCAAGAAGTTCCACAGGTTGACTGTGCATTGTGTAGAAAAAATACTTCCTTTTGTTTGTTTTAAACCTGCTGCCTATTAATTTCATTTGGCAGCCTCTAGTTCTTATGTTATGAGAAGGAGTAAATAACACTTCCTTATTTACTTTCTCCACACCCGTCATGATTTTATAGACCTTGATCATATCCCCCCTTAGTCGTCTCTTTTCCAAGCTGAAAAGTCCCTGTCTTATTTCTCTCTCCTCATATGGCAGTTGTTCCATACCCCTAATAATTTTTGTTGCCTTTTTCTGAACCTTTTCCAATTCCAATATATATTTTTGGAGATGGGGCGACCACATCTGCACACAGTATTCAAGTTGTGGGTGTACCATGGCTTTATATAGAGGCAATATGATATTTTCTGTCTTATTATCTATCCCTTTCTTAATTATTCCCAGCATTCTGTTCACTTTTTTGACTGTCATTGCACATCGAGTGAATGTTTTCAGAGAACTATCCACAATGACTCCAAAATCTCTTTCTTGAGTGGTAAGAGCTAATTTAGACCCCATCATTTTATATGTATAGTTGGGATTGTTTTCCAATGTGCATTACTTTGCATTTATCAACACTGAATTTCATCAAAGAGAAAGGGGACAATTCTCTCCACCATTTGTGGTCTCTGGATACAAAGTCAACTTCTCTAGCCCCAGGAGGATTCCCCAAGCATAAGACAGGTTTCAGAGTAGCAGCCGTGTTAGTCTGTATCCGCAAAAAGAACAGGAGTACTTGTGGCACCTTAAAGACTAACAAATTTATTTTAGCATGAGCTTTCGTGAGCTGCAGCTCACTTCTTCGGATGCATAGAATGGAACACACAGACAGGGGATAGGTTCCTGGGTTAGTGTTTATGTTGTATGGTGTGCGGTTGCTGGTGAGTATTTGCTTCAGGTTGGGAACAGGCCAGTCCTCGCTTATAGACAGCCTCCCAACCTGAAGCAAATACTCACCAGCAACCGCACACCATACAACATAAACACTAACCCAGGAACCTATCCTTGCAACAAAGCCCGATGCCAGCTCTGTCCACATATCCATTCAAGTGACACCATCATAGGACCTAATCACATCAGACACGCCGTCAGGGGCTCGTACACCTGCACATCTACCAACGTGATATATGCCATCATGTGCCAGCAATGCCCCTCTGCCATGTACATTGGCCAAACCGGACAGTCTCTATGCAAAAGAATAAATGGACACAAATCTGACATCAGGAATCATAACATTCAAAAACCAGTGGGAGAACACTTCAACCTCTCTAACCACTCAGTGACAGACTTGAAGGTGGCAATTTTGCAACAAAAAAACTTCAAAAACAGACTCCAAAGAGAAACTGCTGAACTTGAATTAATATGCAAACTAGATACTATTAACTGTGGCCTACACAAAGACTGGGAATGGTTGGGTCATTACACCAATTGAATCTATTTCCCTATGTTAAGTTCTCCTCACACCTTCTATGGGCCATCTTAATTATCACTTCAAAAAGTTTTTTTTCCTCCTGCTGAGGATAGCTCATCTCAATTGATTAGACTCTGCCTGTTGGTATGCATACTTCCACCTTTTCATGTTCTCTGTATGTATAAATATCCCCTGTCTGTGTGTTCCATTCTATGCATCCGAAGAAGTGAGCTGCAGCTCACGAAAGCTCATGCTAAAATAAATTTGTTAGTCTTTAAGGTGCCACAAGTACTCCTGTTCTTTCTCCAAGCATAAGATGATCCTCCAATGGCACAGAACTGTCACAGTGGTTCATCTTTCAATCCTTTGCCTGTGGCTGGCACAGAAGGCATGTCTGTGGAAATGGAAACATAGACCCACTGAGCCCTGTCTGCTGCATTGGCCCCAAAGAAATATTGATTGCCAGCACTTAGAGTACCTTTACAACCTATCTTGTGCCCTGCATTACCAGCTGTAACCAGGATCAGTGCAAAGGACTGGAAGAGGGATACTGCATAAATCACAGATTTCAATATTGAGAAAAGGCAGGTGACTGGAAAAAGTCAAATTATTTGTTGTGAGAAAATAACCTGACAAACCAAGCATTTTTATCTCTTAGAAAATCATTCATGAACTTATCACGACTTCTGTATTTGTTCATAAAGTATTTGCAGAATAGTTCAATGAACAAATAATAGCCTTTGTTGTTCATAACTAATCATTTTGACTAGTCAGTTTGTGATGGGCTATCCAAGTCTCTGCTCTGTAAATTGATTATACATGTTTTACATAGAAAAACAAAAAAATTGAACAAATAGCAAATAACTTTGCTTACTTGCATATAAAGATCAGCTATTTCTTAAGTAATCATAACACAACCCCCGTTTGTGTGAATGTTTGCAAATAAGGGACACTAATATAGGTGAACCATTCAGCCCTTGAGAATTTGAATGATTGATTATGAATGCTATTTTTGCAAGTCTTTACCAACTCTGCAAATTACAGAGAAGGTGATTTTGTATATGTTCCATATCACTAGCATATGGAACGTTGTCTTGATTCCTATCCATGATACACTGTTGGAAAGTAATTTAACATTTTATTGTCATATCTCAGAAATACGATAGGTAATAGAAAAGAATCATCTCCCATCCCCTTTCAGAATTTTGTTTACATTCTAGATAGCAATTCCAAGTAGGTAGATTTTATATTCTTCACATTTGGGAGCCAGTGAGTCTCTTCCTTTAGTTATCTCTAACACCAGCATAAATCATCCTGGCTTTTTGAGACTGAGTGGCTGTGCAGTGAGGCAGTGTGGTTCCCTGCTGCTCCAGAGAGAGATGAGCCCCTCCAGACACCAGAGTGGGCGGAGCCAGAGAACTCTGAGACTGCCCCCCAGAGGATCAGGTGTTGCCCCAGAAATATAAAGGCCCAACCTCAGGGCTCACTGGGGAAGCAGCCGTTGGGGAGGCCAGATGCATCCAGCCTAGCTCGCGATTGGGGGAGGTCTGCGGAAAACCCAAGGACTGGCCTGCCCTGCCCTGTGCCAGCTACCCTGAGAAGCTGCCGAACCAGCTACCAGAAGGAGTTGCCGAGTCTACCCCTGGCCAGCTAGCCCAAGGAACCCATGGTGCTGGACCCCCCTGAGGACACCACCCTGACCCCGGTACCTCAAGAGGGGGAGTCTGGAAGTAGCCCGGGGGCAGCCGACCCTAGTCTGGCTGCAGCACTGCCAGAGCCTATGTCAGTGTGTTGCAGCCAGGATCCCCACAGACTCAGCAGCGGGTCTTCTGCCGCTGCTAAGGCCCCAGGCTGGGATGCAGTGGAGAGGGAGGGCCTGTGTCGCGGGTGGCAGTCTTCCCCTCTCCCAGGCCCCTTGGAACCTAGGGCCTGGGCCTACTGTTTATATCCTGTTAATGCTCAGTCCCTGCCTGAGAGCCTGACTCACCATTGCCCCGCCCTGACCTAGGGCCTGGGCTTGCTATTATATATTGTTGTTGCTCAGCCCTTGCCTGAGCACCTGACGCACCAGTGACCCTGGCCCCTGCCCCAAGGCCTGGGCTCACTGTGTTTATTTGTTCCTTCACTAAGGCCATAGAGGACGACTGCTGCGGCCGGACTAATTCCCCGCAAGAGCTATTCCCAATGGTAGTGAGGTGGTGTGGTTCCCTGCTGCCCCAGAGAGAGACGAGCCCCAGCTAGCCTCTCTACAGGCCTACATTTTGAAATGAAATTGATGCTATTGTACATGTTCTTTCAAGATAATTACTTTTCAATGAGTGCACAATAAAGTCCTCTCCAGAGTTTCTCAGAAATATTAGGATTTTAGTCAGTGTTTATTGTTGGGTTAGGGAAAACTATTCTAAATAGAAGCCCAGGAATAGCTGCTCTGTGTCATGCAAAGCTCAGAACAATGCCTTTTAAAGAATCAAAGATCTTTCCATCACTGAGCATTCAAGCATGCAAAATGATGCACAAAACAGAGTTTTTTGACGTTGTAGTTATAGTTCTGAGGACAAACCAAGTTGTCCTCATTTAACTGCATCAAGGAGCCGAAGGAAAGGTACATAGTTAGTTTGTCCTACATCTCTCATCCATCGAAGTATACTGACCCTCCTACAACCTATTTATCCATCCCAACAGAACAATGCTCTTCTTACTACTTAGCCATCCCACAGCTTCCCCAACAAGAATACCAGCCAGAATATCCTTTTACACAAGACAAATCCACTTCTGCTTCTTCCTTGCCTTCCATCTTTGCTTTGTCACTTGTCCATCTTCTTCTGCCTGGTCTGGAATTATGCTGGTTCCCATTCTAATCTTCCCAGAAATATGGTTCCTACATGCTCATTTTTGGCTGTACAGTCAGTTGAGATTCAAGCTGGGATTTCAGGATGGAGATCAATTAGGGTTTCTGGCCACTGGGAGGTAAGTGAAAAGGACAGTGCCAAGCTAAAGATCCTGCCACCTCCCTACTGCAGGAAAATTGTGTGTGCCCTCCAGTACTAACTTCCTATCTTTCTACTCTGGCTTTTTTTTTTTTAAAGCTTGTTCTCCAGGTATTATTCATCTGGGAACTAACCAGTCACTAAAGGCTACATTGTGCAATAGCAATAAATAGTCTTTGTTGTTTTTTTAGCAGAGCTGTTCATACATTATGACTCAAGAGATGATTGAATCTGGAAATAAAATAAGCTGTACTTTAATATTTTTATTTTCTTTATTTGTTGAGTGCCAGCATTGTACTGTGCCTTTTATTTAAAATACATAGCACCTGCTACAAGTAGTTCATGCAGACACAAGAGTTACACCCATGATTAATTTGCCCCACATGTTTCAACTGGTAACAATTCAAGCTTAAAGCTGTACAGATGTCTATGACACAAAATAATCACTGAAAAGATTCACAGAAGAAGTGGGTTTTAGGGGAAATTAGAAGGAACAAAAATCAGGCATTGACACAAGAGTGGCAGTATCAGGAATAAAGGGCAGTATGGAAGGAAAGATTGGGAGAAGGGGGGTTTAGGAAGGATGAGATGAAGCAGAGATGTAGCTCTGGGATTGTGTGGCATTTTGAAAGTTGGAACAAGAAAGCTAAAGATTATTCAAATCCTGAATGTTGCACTAGAAAACAGAACCAAAGTTTTCTTACTAATTGCATAAGATAGGGTTTCACATTTATCAGAATAATTTAAATTAACACTCAGAGGCAAAATTAAAATACCCTGTTTCTTGTCTACAGGAATAAAGCAAAGACATTCAGAAGGAACAGGAACTCTGTAAAGCTGAGAGATTTCCCTGTGTTCAGGTGCTATCTCATTGATAATTCTGCTACCTTCAGAGTTTAGAGGAATAAGCCACTGTTTTGTCCATCCTCTTTGTTAAGGATAAAGGCCCAGGCAGGGACATGCACATCCAGGAAATGAATGCATGGCTTCATGGATTATATTGATTGGAGGACTTTGGCTTTGTTGACCAAGGGATGCTGTTCCAGGAAGAAAGTCTGTTAGCAAGAGATGGGGTTCACCTGACCAAAAGAGGTAAGAGCATCTTCATGCACTGACTCGCCAACCTAGTAAGCAGAGTTTTAAACTAGGTTCAAAATGGGAAGAACCATACTACTCCTGGGACCTACTTATGACATTAACTCAATTAAACTTTGTTGTAATGTCATTACCAATTAAAATATCAGTGGGTAGTCGATCCCTAATGCCTACCACAATTTTACCACTAAAATTTCCATACTCCAGGTGGATCTTAGACAGTTACAAGAAATTCAGGTAGGGCAAAAAGGTTTATGTTCCTGCCAGCTAGTTTGTCCCCTTCCCATGGGGGACTTAACCAAAGTAAAGTCAGATGCTGTATCGCACCAACTCTGACATTTCAAACCAGTCACTTTTGCATTCTCTCTTTCCTTATTACTACCATCCTACTTAACATTAATAAAAGTCATCGGACTTTCTTCTGAGATTACACTAGCACATTGTCACACAAGGTGGCAGTGCTACTGCTTACATGGTTAGCATCTGCATCACATCTATATATAATCATTAATATCCAGTGTGGAATTTGTGGTTACAGGTTGTATAATATTAAATATTTGGACAATTTGGCTTTATATGACCTGGGGTTCCACAATGATAGCCTAAATGGAAGCCAGTTATCTGTTTAGAAGTTTTAAACTATGGGCTCTGTTGTTTTTTTTAAACAAAGTTGGGGGTAGGTTTACCTTTAAACCCTTCATCCTTTTAAAATTAGGGTTTATTTATTTACAATATATTGATCAGCAATTTCAGCAGCTTGTAAAACTGAATCATGGTGTTTAATTATATATGGTAGCCCTAACTGTTCAATTGTAATTGTAACAGTTTATCAGTCACCATAAGCTTTTTCCCCCAGTAACTCACTTCTTAACAAAACATAATAGTTTATGAGCATACTCCACATACGCATAATCCTTAGACATCTTAAAATTTCTAAATTTTAACCTGTTAATTTCAGAGGTAACCTGAAATCACTTTAACTCAGTATCCTTATACCTTACATAATTCAAAGCCTCATCAACCCCCATCTCACTGAAAATCTCTTTAGCTTTCCTAGTTAATCTGGTCAATAGGCCAGGCATCTGCTCCATATCTGCTGGGGAACATCACACAGTCATTCAAAGATAGACAGAAATTCTTCCATATCTTCAGAATCTTTATAAATGGGACATATTCACTCCCAATTTTTGCTATCGAGATGAGATGGATTTCCAGCTATAAACCTTCTTTTGCTCCTCTATCATGTGGAGTTGGGCTGTAGCAGTTTCTTTCTGCCTTAGGTGAACTTCTTTTTCAGCCTCTAGCTGTTCCATTTACCTGCAATGAGCCTTTTCCTCAGCATCCACCTGCTCCATATGTTTCTTATGCTCTTCCTGTTCCATCTCAGTAATCTTTTGTTTCTCCTTCAACCAAAGTTCTGCCATTTCTCTCTCATGCTCAAGACACTGCTTGTCTTTCAGTGTTTACATTCTGATTTATTCTGCTGCAGATGAAGGCCCTGCTTTCTGGCCACTGTCCATGAGCAAATTTCTCAGTTTTTGCTCTGGGACTCTCTCCTTAAGGGATAATCCCCTTTGTGACCATAAATCTTCCAGTGTTTTTTGTCAAGACCCTCATATGTTTGTGGCTCATTCATAGTAGTTAATCTTTAACCCTTAAAACTCTCAATATCAAAATTAAATTTCAAGTAGCGTGAGGGTTCTGACTCAAACCCAATTGAACTATGGTAATGTGTATTCTGCCAACTATGCTAAACGTGACCAGGTGCCTGGATGGGCCACACTGAGAATGCCAGACTCCGGGGGACAATTCTTCAAACTGGTGGTTTATTCTATAATTAGCTTCACCAAACCAGTAACAAAAGCTTCTATAGTACCACACTGGTTAACAAGAAGCCAAACACAGTCCCTTTTAGGCATTCCAGCCCTCTGTTCCTATTTACACAACCAAATCTAATATAGTGAGGGGTTACTGAAAACCCTATTCACCATACTTAAAGTTCTACCAATCCCAAAGAATCAGACGTTTATCCTCAGGTCAATATGAATCTCAGTTCTTACCAAATATCTCACTGTCAGCCAATCCTTAGTAAACTATCTAACAATGTATTAACAAAAGAAGAGTTATTAATGGTTAAGGAATCTTACATACAAGTGATTTTCATAGTTCATAGATCAGGATCATAGCAGTGATGTTATATCTGCTAGTTTTCAAAAGTTTCTTTGGAATTATTCCAACAGGTCAAAATCCAAATGCAGCTTAGATATAAAGCAGCAAAGAATCCTGTGGCACCTTATAGACTAACAGACGTTTTGCAGCATGAGCTTTCGTTGGTGAATACCCACTTCTTCAGATGCAAGATATAAAGTCTGCTAAAGTCTTTCTATACATTGTCCCGGCTATTCCAAATGACTGTTTGGAAGATCGCAGTCTCACAGCTTAAACTTTCCCTGTTCAAAGTTCAGCAGACTGGAGATGAAAGGATCAGGACCAGGGTTTCTCTTTTATAGCTCTCTAGCAGGTTGATTGTCACCATAGGGCTTTTCTCTGAGGAAGACTAGACCATACAGGTAACTTCAAAGCAAATGTCCATAAGCTAATCTTTTATTTCCTATGCATACACAGGTTGAACTAGTTACACTATAAGACAACAGTTGGTCATTCATAGTTAAGTTGAAAACTATGTAGATAAAATTAGTTTCCTGCAGTATTTCACATCTTTGATCTTAAGGTTAACTGACCACAGATGCAATTAAGACATGAAAGGGAATTAGCATCTAAAATCTAATGGGTTACACTGGTAAACTTCTAACAAAATGCAGGTAAACACAGACAAATACATTTAGCAACTATTCTTTGATTCTAATCAAAGTGAATGAGTTAGGGATTGCTAATCTAATTAAAAATTCTTTGATACCAATACATAAGTGGATTGTCTTGATTACAATTGCAATGTCTCTTGTTAAATTATTAAATCATACACAGCTTGGCTGGTCTTCCAGCATCACAAGAACATTTAGGTAGATTAGGTGTATTCAAGTCAGCAGAGTCTGATGAAATTCATCCTAGGATACTTCAGAAACTATCTGAAGCAATCTTGGAACCATTACCAATTATCTTGGAGACTCCTGAAAGATGGATGAGATCCCAGAGGACTAGAGAAGGGCAAACGTAGTACCTCTCTTTAAAAAGAGGGAACAAAGAGGAAGCAGGGAATTACAAACCATTCCAGGTATTGAAGTTAGGCTGAAAGATACTGGAACAAATTATTAAACAATTTGTAAGGACTCAGAGGATAACAGGGTTATAAGGAATAGCCAGCATGGATTTGTCAAGAACAAATCATATCAAATCAAGCTAATTTTCTTTTTTGACAGGATTAATGGCCTTGTGGATGGGTATGGGGGAAAGTAGTAGATGTGATATATATTGATTTTAGTAAGGCTTTTGATATAGTCCTACAGGAAAAAGCGATGGGCTTAATCTGCAGCAAGAGATTTAGATTAGATATTAGGAAAAACTTTCTAACTATAAGAGTAGTTAAGCTTTGGAATAGGCTTCCAAGGGTTGGTTGTGGAATCCCCATCATTGAAGGTTTTTAAGAACAGGTTAGACATACACTTGTCAGGGATGGTCTAGGTTTATTTGGCTCTGCCTCTGCACAGGGGGCTGGAGTTGATGACCTCTTGAGCTCCCTTACAGCCTACACCTCTGATTCTATGATCCTGCTTTTTCCAGGAAGAAGAGAGGACAGCAATGCCATCCTCTGTGGCCTCCTAGCAAATAATTTTGCAAAAGGTCATCCCTGCCTTCTCATAGACAGTTTATAGTTGTGCTGCAGCATGTCCTGTGATTCTAGGGCTGTATAGGTAATCTCTCTTGTTAGAACACAATAAATAATTTGTTTAATGAATTTTATCTTTTTTTTCCCGTGTTTGGAAATTCTCTGGGTACAGATACAATATTCTTGAATTTATTCATTTACTAAACATTCATCACTTTCTCCAGTGAATAATTCCTGGTCCAGAGATCATTTGTATCAAATTCATTGTGAATGATTTGCAATTCCCAATGCATTGGTTAGTTACATAAATCATATGGTATTATTTTTAGTCTGAAGTAACAAGAATACACTAATACAAAGAGAGGCCAAATTCTTCTCTTACCTCACACTCATGAAATTCCACTGGAGTGAGTGGAGATATAGGAGTGTGACTAATGGTAACATTAGGCCCAGAAAAATTATAGGGAAAGAAAATAGGTCTTAAATGTTCAGATTACCAAATCTGTAGCTACCAGATCCATCCAAGAGTGTGAGAATGAAAATGGATATATTGAATTCCTAGTTTCCCCTCTCTCTAAGTCAGGATATACAGTAAGATAGCTCTCTCTCACACAAACAAAGTGGTTTGAGTATTGGCCTGCTAAACCCAGGGTTGTGAGTTCAATCCTTGAGGTAGTCACTTAGGGATCTGGGGCAAAAATTGGTCCTGCTAATGAAGGCAGGGGGCTGGACTTGATGACCTTTCAAGGTCCCTTCCAGTTCTAGGAGATTGGTATATCTCCAATTATTTCTTTCTTTTCTTCCCCCCTCTCATAATACAGGGGTAAGTGGAGGTAGAAGGGAAGCTGGAAGACTTCAGATTTATTTTTTCTCAAATGAGAGCACAATGTTCCAATACTTCAGGTGACCGAGATTTGAACCCTTTTTTCTTCGTGTTATTGCCAGATGCTATAGTGTGATGTTCAGTTTTCTTTGTTTGCCTGTAACTATATTAAATATATGTCTCACCTAATCTCTTACCCCATCACTCCAGTTCTGTCTGCCAAATTGTCTTATTAGAGAAAATGTTGGTTGATAAGCATCATTAGTCTTTTTTTGAAGGGTGGAGGAAGGAAGTTGGTGGGGATGAGGTAAAAAAGACCACTTGATTGCTACAAATTCTGCAGACAATGACTTTCCCTTTTACCTTCCTAGAGAATATTTCTCTTCTCCCTTCCTTTTCACCAACACTTTATGCAATTAGTATTTCTGTAGCATATAAGGTAACTGTATAAGTGCTGTTTTTAAAAATGAAATTGCTTTCCATCACTCCCTTCCTCTAACCTCTTCTTCCTGTGCAATTTGTTGTGAAATGACAGTGGTAGAGGCAATGCTCAATGCTAAATTAATCTCTGGAACTGAGCGAGATGTAAACAAACTTCACCAGATATTAGAATTTCAAGTCATGAATATTCATGTTAGTTGTGGCCTTCAGTTTACAATACCAGTTCAGAATACTTAAACTAGCACTGTCTGGGAGGATTTTGACAGAAACCAGCCTGTTAAATATTTTTCCACTAAAACATTACATTGTATTGATTCATCTATCAATAAAACAAAGTATAATATACAGGTAAATATATTCTTCTGCTAACAATTTACAATATACTGATATATCTCTGCACAAAACAAAGGAGGTAAACACATTCATAAAAAGATAATTTATCCAAAGTAACTAAAATAACAAGCCAGCAGAGCCATAACTAAGCATTTTAATGCCTGGGGCAAGCAATCATATTTGCGCCCCTTAGAGGTGACATGTGGGAGGGCACATGGGGTCACATCCCTCTGCCCCAGATTTCTGACTCTCATTTAGCACAGAGGTTTTCAAACTGTGGGGGGTGCCTCCTTCAGGGAATTAGCCCCACAGTTTGAAAACTGTTGGCAGATCAGAAGCTGGTGGGAGCTGCCCGGCCTGCTTGGGACCCTGGTTCTCTCTTGTGGGAGTCAGGCTGCTGGTTGGCTGCCTGGCAGCCCTCCCTGACCTTCTCCCTAAGCCAGCTGCCTCTGCACAGTCGGGTGCTCCCCAGGCAGTGCAGGTGCCACAACTCCAAGCTGCGCCCCGTCACACTGTTGCTTCTGTGCCAAAGGAGCCTGGTGCTGGTGGTGACACCTCCTGGAGCCGAGCTCTGCACGTGGCAGATTCCAAGGGGTGGCAGATTCCACTGTGGGCTCTGTAGTAGCAGCAGCCATAGGACCTTCTGAAGGATACCTGCATAGCACAGAACAGACTGGCCATCACAGCAGAACACTGTGGTTCACTTCAGAAAGTGCCCTTAATTAATGTATATATGCAAGTAAATCGATTTAAGGGAGACCCATTGAACAATTTAATCTGGAATAGCCATGGGGGTCTTTCACCACTCCTACTGGGGATCTAATCCTCAATCCTCACTGTTAGGACATTTTGCTTGATATTCAGCTATTGCTCAATAATCAATCTGTTACTCTTAGTTATAATATTACTTAGCCGCTACACAGTTCTGTATATTTGAAAAGGACTGTACACAGATTATTATCAATTAGCAACATTAACTAGATAATTATAGCTCTTGGAACCACATGAAATAATCCAACCACCTCCCTCTAACATGGTTATTATGTCTGTGAATTCTAGTGAATATAATCCCAAATTTGTGTAATTCCAGCTCCATTAGCTGCATATAACCTACATCGGTTTGATTAGAAACTCCAATGGACTGTAAAGTGTAGTTTGCTAGCTCCAATACATTCTTATTAGATGTCATTAGGACCAAGCATTCACTGTTGTTCTTGCTGCTTTTTACTCCCCTTTGCCTGACATTTACATATGTTGTTGTTTTAATCTTCTCCTTTTCCTTCACTTTTATTGGCTTTTCTAAGGCCCTGATTCAAAGTCCACTGAAGTCAATCAAAATATTGCAGTGGGCTTTGGAGCAGGCCATTTCTTACTTCTAAATTATTAATATATCTAAGGTAGTATAGGGCCCAGATGTGTTTGTAGTATTCTAGATGTCATCCATTTACTGCCATACACTCTTTAATGTGATGCCGGTGCCTTTGCACCAACACTGAACTGCTTAAATTGGAAGACCAACAGAGCTTAAACTCTGTATTTCAGTGCCATACAGAACAAAACATATTTTCCTTAGCATTTATTTGGGGAGATGGGGGTGGATTGTTTGTTTAGCTGTGACCATTTCCTTTTGTTGGATGTTGTTGGCAGCAATAAGGCCTAGTTCAAGCAGGAGAGGGTCCCTACCTTGAGTACTCACCTATCATTTCTGGGATCTCTAAATACTTCTAAATATCTGAATAGGAACTGTATGCAAATGAAGGTCTCTTTGTAGCTGCAATTTCACCCTCCCATCTCCCCCCCGCTCCCCCACTAATAGCTGGGGACAGAGCTCCTTCCCCTCTGTAGCTTCAGTCATCTAAAGTTCTGGGTAAATAGTTTATGCAGATAAAGCAACTCTATTGCTTTTCTTCCCCGTTCGCTATCAGATGGGAACAGAGAGCATATTTTATCTTCTAGAGCTTCAGGCCACAGGCCTTACAGATTCATGTTTATATTAATCTTGAATTTACGACCTGAAATATGTATCTTTGAAATATAAGGCATGCACTTAAATGAATAGGTCACCTTTTTAATTTGGATAAACTTGGGTTAAAAACCTTACTCTGACAAAAAAATGTATAAGAGAAGCAAGAGGATACATCCATAATTTTTTCTTTGCAGAGCTAAGATTGATCTAGTAAATGACCCCCTTCAGACATTTTGTAGCAGAGGACACTAAGAATAATAGTGTACTGTATGATAAATGGAACATTCAGTCTTTCAGCTTCCAGAAGAAATGTCAAGTAAATAATACAACTGTCCATTCCATATTCAGTTCCTAGCAAGAGAAAAGAAGTCGAGTCTTCCAGCTTCACAGGTCATACTTTTATAAAGCATGGCCTGATTTTGTTCCCTTTCTCAGACATAGTGCTTATTCACATGAGTAATCTCACGAAAGTTCAGTTGAATGATCTCTGCCTAAGTAGCCCCATTAAAGACAATGATGCTACTCAGGTGGCATTGAAAGATCATGACTAACTGGAATAATGTGGCACAATTGCAAGACAACACACACACTGTCACAACATAGAATACCTACATACTGTCAAAGAGTAAAGTATCCATTTAAAATTCACACTGCATGCTGAAATAGACAGAAAAATTAAGTAGAAAACTGCTGTTTTGTTGGGGATTTAATTTCTTTTATACATACGTCAACCTTTAGGCACAGCCATAGTATTAATATTCTAATACTCTTCACTGCCTCTGTAAATGTGAGAATACATGTGAGATAATTATGAGAAGCTTCCTGACTTTTTATGTTCCAAGTGAGGAGTGTCTTCAATGGAGCTTAATTAAAACAAACCAAACCAAAACACACACCAACAGAAAACAACAACAAAATATATTTGGGAACAACTGTATCAGGATTATTTTTTGTTACTAACTTTGTGTGTCTTCATAGACTTTAACGTCAGAAGGGACCATTATGATAATCTAGTCTGACCTCCTGCACAATGCAGGCCACAGAATCTCACCCATCCACTTCTATAACAAACCCCTAACCTATGTCTTGAATGGCAAACAGCAGAAACTGATCTTTATCCATGCTGAATGTTGGATAAACAGAAAGAGGCAGACCAGACTTCCGTTAGAACCAGAAGTCATGATTATGTGGAAGCCAGTAAATGGAATGAAAAATTGTCAGCAATGACCTCTAGTCTTTATTTTCCATACAGACTGTCATAAGGAAATGAAAGTTGATCACAATTAGAAAGCTGAAAATAACTATATAAGAGAATAAGCCTTTATTTTTTATCTGTTTTTGCCTATCCCAAACACAAATATTATTTTATGACATCTACAATATTTGTGAGATACAGGGGGAAGAGTACTGGTGTTATTTCAAGGCTTCCAAATCTGCAGTCAGCTCAGATATACATTTTGGCATACCTGATACTGAATTTGCCAGTCATAGCAATAAAATAGCTCAGTGGTTTGAGCATTGGCCTGCTAAACCCAGGGTTGTGAGTTCAATCCTTGAGGAGATCACTTAGGGATCTGGGGCAAAAATTGGTCCTGCTAGTGAAGGTAGGGGGCTGGACTCGATGACCTTTCAAGGTCCCTTTCAGTTCTAGGAGATTGGTATATCTCCAATTATTACCTAACATGTATCTGAATGTAAATAAACTGATGCTTTTCTGAAAACATAAGCTATATTACTTTAAAAAATAGCAAGGCAAATTAATTTGGTCACAGTAATTTATAAATATGCCACTTGTGCATAGTAGAAAATTTTTATTTGGGTAATTAGTCACATTTCTATAAAGCTGTTTGTAGTTTTGTCTTGCACAAATGTGTGTATTTGAAATGACTATGCTTGCCTGATTAAAACAAAGTATAACAACACAACCCCTACCAAGCCTGAGCTATTATAAATGTCAAATAATGTGACAAGACTAGTTTTAAAGAGATGGCTGTAAAAGACAGAGAAATAAGATATTTGATACAGTAACAAATTCATTATAGAATAGGATCTGAGGAAGTTTTTTAGCAAAAGTGTTCTCTATGAGAGAGAATTCTCTTTTTATTTTCATTTGTTTTCTAAAATGTTTGATTAAATAAAGGTGTGTATAGCTATATATATGACCACCACCAAAAAGCCTCTGTTATTTGTGGAGTGGTTATGCTGCATGCTATCAACACAATCATTCCTAAAAATTCAGGAGGTAGCCAGTTCAGTTAATCTGCACCAATTTAACCAATTAAGATTATTCATTCCTTTCCCCCTCAGCCTTGGCATGTTGCTTTTCCTCTTAGACTAAGCTTTTTGGAGGAGTACCTAGCACACTATAAACTCAGCTGAAATAAAAATAATAATAATTAATAAAAAAGATTTTTATCCTCGCTTTTGCCACTCATGAGCCTCCTCACAGTGAGCTCCAACCTCCAACACAAGATGAGGACAACGGAAGGAGAAAAAAAAAAGCTGTTAAAAGAAGCTCCTGCAGACCTCTGCCTGTTGACCTTGTGTGTTTTTTTCCTGTTTTGGTCTAACTGGGATAAAAAAAATGCCTATAACCTTCTCAACTTCCAATGACATGCCCAGGGGTCAGGAAGAGAAAGGAAATGTTGACCCTTTTGATCTGATCAGCTAGCCAAAAATTCAGGGTCTAGTAGGCTGTTCCAATTGGGAGTAGAAATTGATGGCATCTCATCTTTTCTTTGTTGCAGTTTTGTTTATTTACAAAGAATATACAGAGTCCTGTGACTCTGAATACAGAAGGACTCAAACTGCAGGAAATAACTGCTTTTGCTCTTGGCACCAATAGCAGCTTTTTAGTCTGCACCCATGACCCCAAAACCTATTCCCAGGTTAATGAGCCTAAATTAGAAAAAAAAAATCTCCCAAATGCTTTCATTATTATTGGCTCTGATGGCATGAGGAGTTCATAAGATCAGCTGCTTCTAATATGGTTTCTTGTTACCTCTTTTGCTATGCAAATTTATCTATGGTGGGGCAGAGGGAGATGACACAGCATGGGCAAGATTTTTTTTAAACTGGGTACCTACAGTTAGGTTGTAATTTAATATTTAAGTTCCTAAGTAAGTGACTTGATTTTCAACAGTGACTGACGCTAACAGAGAACATATCTGAAATCAACAAGATTACATTCAATAAAGACAAGTGCAAAGTACTTATGAAGGAAAAATCAAATGCACAACTATAAAATGGGGAATAACTGACAAGATGGTAGTACTACTGAAAAAGACCTGGGACTTTTAGTGGATCAGACATTGAATATGTGCCAACCGTGTGGTGCAGTAGTGAAAAAGGCTAATGCATTAATAAAAGTGTTGTTTGTAAGACACAGGCGGTAATTGTCGTGCTCTACTCAACACTGGTGAGGCTTCAGCTGGAGAACTGTGTCCAATTCTGGGCACTACACTTTATGAAAGATGTGGATAAATTAGGAAGAGTCCAGAGGAGAGCAACAAAAATGATAAAAGGTTAAGAAAACCTGACTTAAGAGGAAAGGTTAAAGAAAATAGTCATGTCTAGTCTTGAGAGAAGGCTGAAGGAGGACCTGATAAAAGTCTTCAAATATGTTAAGGGTTGTTATAAAGAGCACTGTGGTCAACTGTTCTCCATGTTCACTGAAAGTAGGACAAGAACTAATGGGCTTAATCTGTAGCAAGGGAGATTTAGGTTAGATATTAGGAAAAACTTTCTAACTATAAAGGTTGTCAAGTTGTGGAATAGGCTTCCAAGGAAGGTTGTGGAATCCTCACCACTGGAGGTTTTTAAGAACAAGTTGGACAAACATCTGTCAGGGATAGTCTAGATTGACTTTCTCCTGCCTCAACACAGGGGGCTGGATTTGAGGCCTCTTAAGATCCCTTCCAGCCCTACACTTCTATGATCACTCTGAAGTGCTCATTGACTTTACTCCCCTCAAATAATTGTGCATTCAGGACTGTGATGCAAACATAGACAAAGCTGAGGCCCTTTTGAAAATTTGTGCCTCAAATTCAGCACTAAAAGAGCAACTCATGATTGCTGGGTTAGGCAGGACTTTGTTAAATGTAACATGACTGAGTTTGAAATGGAAGTGTCCTATCCAGCCAGCTTGCCTGATTTCAATCCAAGGCAATTTCAGTTTATTTGGAACCTCATCCATCTTCAGTCTAGAAGGAATGCCTGAACAACTAACAATGAACTTCACCTTCAACAGTCACTGCTTCCAGAGAAACACACTCCTAAACTTGGATTATACAACCTGCCTTATCACCATGTATTCTTTATCATCTCTAGAATCAACATTAATAGAGACATTGCAGCTCCTGGCTATGGAACTGAACAGAACCCTATAGGATGATACATCATATCACTTTCTATTAACTTCCTTTTTTGCAGAAGTTAGTCAACATAGATCGCATGATGTATGGAAAGACTAGCACAGACCCCTTACTTCCATCCCTGTGGATATGACAATCTGTGAATTAGATGAAGAATGGCCTCAGTAGGAGCTTCATTCACGAAGGGATGCATGAGTGTTCCAGTGACCAGCAAATAGTTCCGGTTTATGGAATTTCTGCCTTCCCTATGTTCTCTTTTTAAAAAAGGGAAAACACCCCATAACCAACTCCACTCTCATGAAACCTATAGTATTAGAATATTAAGGTGTATACTTATGCACTCAAAATCAGGACATTCAAGGTGGTATTCACAATGTGAACCATATTCCTATTTGCATATGCATTATGAGACAGTTTAATAATGAGAACACACACTATTTCTCACATAACAGAATAGCTACACATTTTTCTTCCACACACAACTGAGCACTAGATCATCAGTATGAATACTTTTGAAATAATTGACTATTTCTCAAAAATGAACTTTGAATTGCATTTGATGGTAAAAAATATCAAGATCTGTAACTCACTATTGATGCTCTGTTGGGTAGTTTGTTAGTCAGGGAACAAAAATAATATCTGTATGTAACCACACAACTTTAATATTGACTATATGAATGATCTGCATACAAAGAAATACTGAGTGCAGAAATTCAGGAATAATGTCTAATGAATACATTTGGGCATTTTGCAACAAAATATGTAAAAATTAGGCAATATGTGAGGAATTTGAATGTGCCATCTTTCTGAATTATTTATGTTGCTCTAGTCTACAAGCACTGAAAGAAATATGGTAAGTAAAAATTTTTATTAGTTAGATAAGGAAGCATTTTTAAACTTTCCATTATCTTTCAGGACTAAAGAACAAGAGTTTCCTTTTATTGCAGTATCTACTACTCAAACTATGGAATCTGATGTTTGCTATGTGCCCCACTTTTGACAAGGGATGCATAACTCCCAATGCAACCCATTATCTTAATAACAGATTTTGCAGCAGTATGTGGCAAAAACATTCACCAGAATCTTATCTCATCTCTATAAAACTAAATAGAATGAAATATTGAGGAGTTTGACTCAATGTTTTCTCTGGGAGTTTGACTAAAACAATTGTTACATTTTTATCTAAGTTAAAATAACTGATTTTTTTAAATTTCACGTTTCAAATCTAAGGCATCTAACCTTCCCCAAGAACACATAAAGGCCTCACTTCAAGACCTCAATTGCAACTATTATCACTTTCTATCTAGTAGAACTTTATGACTCTTCTTTTCCATGTATGTAACTGTTGCGCAGTAGGTACACTCCATCACAGGGTATCAGACTGGGGGGTATTTAATGGTCCAAGTGGCCTTGGGTCTATGTAGGGGCCCTGCAGCTGAGGGCAGTATGGGCCAGTGGCTAGAGCTAGTAGGGTTATCCTTCTGCGTAGGGCAGCACAGCCTACTGGCCCAAGCCTATGAGGCAGCCTGGCAGAACAGGCCAGTATGGCCAATGGCTAGAACCAGTAGGGCTGTCCTTCTGCTCAGGGCAGCTCAAGGCAGTATGGCCCAATGGCCAGAAAATACTCAGGACAATAGAATTTGTATATCAAAACAATAATATGAAGTTGATTTTTCTTTCCATTTGCTGTGGCATCAAGGACACTACTGAACTTTTATTTTTCATACTTTAATCTTTTTAGGATTTCAAAAAGTGTATCACTTTCTTGATGAATATAAATAAGCGATTTGTTCAGCCTGCAGCCCCTATAGCTGTGTCTGGTTTCACATAAGTCATTTTAGGATTAACAGGAATGATGTTTTTCTCCTACATGGTATATAAAGCTTTACGAAGCAATATGTGTGAATGGACCTCATATTGGTGTAGCCTTAGGACATTTTGAGAATTTTACAAGAGGTGATGAAGAAGAAAGATTCTAATTTGTCAATCAGACAACCTTTTATTCTGGTGCCAAAGATGGTCCCTTAAATAGTCATTTGCTCTGGCATCTGAGAGAAAATGAGCTTATTAGAAGCCTAGAGAACCATTGTCTTACTTCTCTGAATGTCAGCAGTAACTCATCATTTTCTTTCCTCCTTTAATACAGTAAATGCCTCTTGCAAGGTCAAATTTAGTAATTCCAATTTTCTTATTATAATTTCTTTCCTCTTTCTCTTTCTCAGAAATATAGTCCCCTCGGATGCTCACTTGGAAATAAGTTCATTGTCCACAGTATACTTTCTTTGGCTACACAGTAAGAGTGATTACCCATGAGACCTATTCAAACTAGGATGAACTAATACAGTGATCTGACAGAGAGCCAGTTTTTGGCCAGTGACTGTCCAGAAGTGCCTTTTTTATAAATTGCTATTTAATTTCGTACTCTGCAAATACTTTTAAAACAAAATTCAGAACCTTTAAGGAGAATCATAAGTTACTAGCAAATGAGAGTTTAATGTTAATATGAGAGTGATTGACCAGGACCTGCAGGAGCATGAAACACACATGCAGGAAGGCAGAAGGCTGCCAGTGACAATCAGCTGTCTCTTGCCCCTCATAGCTCAGCCACTGTCAACAAGGCGAGGCTAAGAAATCCATCCCCATGCATTCTGGGGAAAGGGGAGGCTCTGGAGCAATTGTTTATCCCTTGCTGGTCTAATCACATGTTCCCTCCAGTTGAGATGGGGAGCTGGAGGCATTGTGCTAATACATGTGTTAAGCTTCTGAGCATGCTCAATCTGAGTTAGTTGTTTCTAGAAGCCTGATCAGATTGAGACTTAAGTGGGTGCTCATGCAGTTAATGAAGATGGGCATGTTTCTCGCTGGCCATCATAACTCCTAAATCCTCACTAAATATTTAGAGCCTACCCCAAAACTGGAAATATTCTTCTCATCCTTCTGCTAAATAATTGTAACAGAAGTACCCGCCATGACTAGATATAGCAGATAGACTAACCTAGTAAGTGGATCAGAGAAGAGATTTGACCTCAAGCAAGCTGGACTCTCAACTGTTAAAATATATATTCTGCACATAAAACAAACAAGTTGACTGCAATTTTAAACTGATCAACAGTCAGTCTGGGGGTTGCAAGGAAAATATGATGATTTAGGTATGTCTCCAAGAGTGATACAGTAGCTAAGAACAGATATCTATAATAGAAAAAATAACATTATTTTTTTTGCAATTTCCCACAGAAACATGCTTCAGTTAAATCTTTTCTCTTATCAAGAAAGTTCATTTGTATGGCAAAACACTACATTTTAAATCAAAGACTTTGTTTTAGGTGCTCTAATAATTGTGGATGCATGCAAATTGGATGGTTATAGGCACAATTGTTCAAACGGCATACAAAATAAATCCCTATCAGATAACCATTTGGAAATTAATTGCCCATTGTACAATTTTTCACACACAAATTTAGAGGCCAATTTTGAAAATGTGTCCCTCATTTGAAGTCTAATTAAGATTAAATACATGTAATATACTCAAGGCAGCTATAACAAAATAGTTGCTTGTGATGTCCAAGAACTCCCTGGATTAGCCGTATAGCACTGTGTGTATTAATTACACTTCTAAAAGCAGAACAAAGTCAGAAAATTAATCTAGTATAAATTTCCCCATATATTCCTATTTTGGTCTCTTAGCTGGTTTGGATTTAAATGCACTAAGTCTCATGATTTCTCAGTATAACATAGATAATACAAATGTTATATTACTATGGCACTGCCTGAGGCTCTAAACCCTTTTCCTCTATGGATTTCACAGTATCTGGTATTGTAATCTATGGTTATACTGCTCATCAATTCCCAGAAAGCTGATTTTATTTTCTTCCCAATTAATTTTACACTCCAGTTAATTATACTAGTTTCCTGGTGTTCCGCAGCCAGAGAGTAGCAAACAGGGACTTTTCTTGTGTAATTGTTCTTAGAGACTTACAAACAAGTGTAAATTCTGAAATTAGAACAGTGAGCTTTGTATTTAAATGACATGTTACTTGCTGAAAGCAAAATTCTGGTTGTAATTTGTTTTTAAGTGTTTCAAATGTTAATGCTGTTGGGAGTTCAGCTTGGGGACTGAGCGAGCATCTAGGGGGTTAAGAGTACAAGTGAAGAAGTAGAACCATGTCAGGAAATGAACAGTATAAAGAGCATCCCTGTAGGAATGCATGAAGGAGAGAAAGTGGGGAGCATAAGAATATGAATATATAATTGGTGGCAATAAAAGCTGGAAAAAAACTGGAGCAAAACTTGCCTGTGGGACTTTGCCATAAGTACAACAGTGATAAGGAAAGTGGCATTCATCAGAAGAGCATAATATCAGACAAGATAATTTACAAACCTGGAATCTCAAAATTCCAGCTGCCTTGCATGAAGGGAATGCCTTTTAAAAAATACATTAAATCAATGTTAATGAATGGATTTCACTCTGTAGGGCAGAAAATCCCTGCAGATCAGGGAGAAAAAGACTGTAACTATGGAAGAGTTGCTATAGTCACAAACAGATGCAAGAACTAATGAAAAAATAGACTAAATTGACTGATTGCCTACTAGGCACCTCATCACATACAAAAAGGAGAAACTGTGCTGAGAAGGAAGATATGAGAAATAACTTTGTCAGTGAATTACTGGAAATCCAGCATGTGGCTGGCTAAACCTCGGATAGGGCAAAGGATTTGGGACTTCTCTGATAAAAGCAGACTTGAAGAGCAATGGATTAACTCCTCATCACAATATTCTTTATATGATGAAATTTCAGAAGTTTGCCTTTTCATTTCATTGTTGTCAGACAATTGCTTGTAGCTCTATTGATTTTCTTCTTCATGAAACTGTGTAGAAATGTAAGTTTTCACTAGAATTCGTGAATTTGTTCAAAAAGTACAGTTTCTGCTATTGATCCCAGACTTTTTATTTAAAGCATATGCTATAATTATACCTGAGAGCAAATTTTGTCCATTGCATGTGCAAAATTATTTTAAAGAATAATGTATATTTGAGGTAAAACATAACTATAAGCTAACTATTTTCAGTGGTTATTTATGACACCAAAAAACCTCCTTGTTTTTCATACTAGTTTTAACACTTTAGTGAAAGATTATGGAATTCTCCAATGTGATTATACTAAAAATAATATCCTTTGTATTTGGATTTAATCACAACATTTGTGATTGTACATGATATTCCTGAAAATATTTCAGAAGCATTAGTTTAAAAATAAAACTCAGGCACGGGAGGAACACAGAGAATGATTTGAATAATTTTGTCCTGAAAGCTATTACATAAAAATATGTAAGAGCAGTATGTGGTGTTTTGTGGACAGCATAAAAGTACTTTTAAATTCAGCATAATTTCAAGAGATTGCTCATTTTGAGGACTTTTATATAGCCTCTGGAACAGTGAGGAAAATTTGTGGTTTCTAAACTGAAATTTAGTAGAGGAGATTGTGACCTTTTCACACTTTCTTGATTTTTGACATTGTCTTCAATAATTTTTCTGTTAGAGCAGATGTAAAAATTAGATGGTAATTCTTATATTGGGGAACAAGAGGTAAAGAAAAAGACCAAAGATAAGAGTGTAAAGAGAAGTTATTGTTCCGTATATTTATTTTTAATAATTCTCACTTACTCCAATTTAATTTAATTTTACAACAACTTTACTCTGATATAGCAATGTATTTTCTGTGGCATTACATACATTATTACATTTTCTCTTCTGCAAATTTTCTAACTTCCTTATTGCTGTATTTTGAATAAATACTATTAGAGTCAGGAGCTGAAGTAGAAAAATAAGAGTCTTATTAGGAGTTATATTCAACTGTTGTATACAAGAAAGCTGGGTGAGAGATAATATCAGACCAGTGTTCAGATAATATCAGACCAGCTCCACATAAGAATATAAGAATGGCCATTCTGGGTCAGACCAATTGTTCATCTAGCCCAGTATCCTGTCTTCTGACAGTGGCCGTTGCCCAATGTTTCACACAGAATGAACAGAACAGGGCAATTTATTAAGTAATCGATCCTGCGCCATCCAGTCCCAACTGTTGGTAGGCAAAGATTTAGGGACATCCAGAGCATGGGGTTGTGTCCCTGTCCAACTGAGCAACCTATTCACCATGAACTTTTCTATTTCTTTTTTGGACCTAGTTATACTTTTGGCCTTCACAACACCGTCTGGCAATGAGTTCCACAGCTTTACTGTGCATTGTGTGAAGTACTCCATTGTGTTTCTTTTAAACCTGCTGCCTATTAAGTTCATTTGGTGACCCTGGTTCTTGTGTTATTTGATGGGGTAAATAACACTTCCTTATTCACTTTTTCCATACCATGCATGATTTTATAGATCTCTATCATATACCCCTTTAGTCTCTTTTCTAAGCTGAACAGACCCAGTCTTTTTAATCTCTCCTCATAGGGAAGCTATTCCATACCCTTAATAGTTTTCATTGCCCTTTTCTATACCCTTTCCAATTCTAATATATCTTTTTTTAAATAGGTCAACCAGAAGAGCACGCAGTATTCAAGGTGTGGGCATATCATGGATTTCTATAGTGGCATTATGCTATTTTCTGTCTTATCCTCTATACCTTTCCTAATGGTTCCTAACATTCTGTTAGCCTTTTTGACTGTTGCTCCCCATTGAGCAGATGTTTTCAGCGAACTATCCATAATGACTCCAAGATCTTTGTCTTGAGTGGTAACAGCTAATTTAGATCTCATCATTTTGTATGTATAGTAGTTGGGATTATGTTTTCCAATGTGCATTATTTTACACTTATCACCATTGAATTTTGTGTGCCATTTTGTTGCCCAGTCACCCAGTTTTGTGAGATCCCCGTGTACGTCTTCACAGTCTGTTTGGGACTTAACTATCTTGAGTAGTTTTGTATTGTCTGAAAACTTTGCCATCTCACTGTTTACCTCTTTTTCCAGATCATTTATGAATAGGTTGCACAGCACTGGTCCCAGTATAGATCCTTGGGGGAGCCTGCTATTTACCTCTCTCCACTGTGAAAACTTACTATTTATTTCTACACTTGGTTTCCTGTCTTTTAACCGTTTACTGATCCATGAGAGGACCTTCCCTCTTATCCCAGGACTGTCTACTTTTCATAAGAGCTTTTGGTGAGGGATCTTGTCAAAGGCTTTCTGAAAGTTCAAGTACACTGTATTGACCGGATCACCCATGTCCATATGCTTGTTAACAGCCTCATAGAATTGTCATAGAATGGTGAGGCATGATTCCCCTTTACAAAAGCTGGGTTAACTCTAAACCCAACATATTGTGTCCATCTATGTGCCTGATAATTTTGTTCTTTACTATAATTTGCTTGGTTCTGAAGTTAGGCATACAGGCCTGTAATTTCCAGGATTGCCTCTGGCGCATTTAAAAAATATCAGTATTAAATTAGCTATCCCCAGTCACCTGATACAGAGGCTGATTTAAGTCATAGGTTACATATCACAGTTAGTAGTTTTTCAATTTGAGTTCCTTCAGAACTCCTGAGTGAATACCATCTGGTCCTAGTGACTTATTACTGTTTAATTTATCAATTTGTTCCAAAACCTCCTCTAATGACACCTCAATCTGGGACAGCTCCTCAGATTTGTCACCTAAAAAGAATGGCTCAGTGATGGGAATATCCCTCATATCCTCTACAGTGAAGTCTGATGCAAATAATTCATTTAGTTTCTCTGCAAAGGCCTTGTCTTTCTTGAGTGCTCCTTTATCACCTTGATTGTCTAGTGGCCCCACTAAGTGTCCTACTTTTGATGTAATTAAAAAAATGCTATTAGTTTTTGTGTCTTTTGCTAGTTCTTTTTTGGCCTGCCTAATTATACTTTTTCACCTGACTTGCCAGACTTGTTCCTTTCTATTTTCCTCCACCCACACAGCTCTCTCAGCAGAGTGGCAACACATAACCAATGAAACACAAAATGGAAGGGTTATATCAACAGAACAAATTCCCATTGACTGACCATACCATAAAGACAGAATAATTACCTAACAACTGTTGAAAGCTTATTAAACTTTTTAGGTGTTAAAAAATACTGTGTATGTATCTTAGAGGGACAAGGTGAATGAGGTAATATCTTTTATTGGACCAACTTCTGTTGTTGAAAGATGCATGTTTTCGAGCTTCATGGTGCTCTTCTTGACTTTCTACAGATACTGAGGTTTTGGCATGAATTTATAGCCATCTTATTGCTTCCCATCCCTTTTCTGTTAAATATTCTATCTCTTCTCCTTTTATTGTGTTTGCCTGTCTCTCCCTGAATTCCTCCATCTATCAGAACTTAGTTCACATAAACTAATTTGGCTGTGTAACTTACTCACCTGACCCAATGTTTAAGCAGACAGTGAATTTATTTCTTGAAGGTCTCTGACAAGCTAAAAGCTGGGGAAACCTGCAGGTAGAAAAGGCACTCAGAGCTATAGTGTAGTGAAGCAAAGAAAGAAACCAGTGTAGAGATGTTTGAAGTGGGAAGAGGAATTTGTAAATGTCCAGAAAAAATGATTTTTCTATATAGTATGAAGATAAACTGCAAAGATAATAAGAAAACTCCATCAGCAATATGCTTTGAATGCTCCCACTCACCATGATAACTGGGCATTCAACAGCTAATGCAAAAATTTATTTTTTAAAGCAGAGGTGGCAAACCTGTGGCTCTGGAGCCACATGCGGCTCTTCAGAAGTTAATATGCGACTTCTTGTATAGGGACCGACTCCGGGACTGGAGCCAATGTGCTTACAGGTGCTCACTGCTCAGCCTCTGGCTCTGCCACAGGCCCTGCCCCCACACCACCCTTTCCCATGCCCTCCCCTGAGCCTGCCGTGCCCTCGCTCCTCCCCCCGCACAAACCTCCCGCACGTCACAAAACAGCTGATCGGGAGGTGCAGGGATGGAGGGGGAGGTGCTGACCGGTGGGGCTGCCAGTGGTTGGGAGGTGCTGGGAGCTGATGGGGGGCTGTTGACATATTACTGTGGCTCTTTGGCAATGTACATCCGTAAATTCTGGCTCCTTCTCAGGCTCAGGTTGTCCATCCCTGTTTTAAAGGAACTCTCTCACCTCACCTCTGGCATGGATTTGATTTCACCTCTCTGTTTCTCAGCTGTGCATATTTATGAAGAAATATTTTGGAGAGGTACTGCAGGAAGAATAATTTTACATCAGACCCATGAGTTTCCTTTAACTTTCAAATAGTAGATCCTGCCCATTTGAATGTTTATGAAAATATTCTGTTTCCATATTTCTTTTTCTCCATCAACTTCGTTGAATCAACTCTATAATGGAAGTTGCAACCTTAACTATGCCTTTCCACAGTACCTATATATGGTTTTCAATTTACAAGTTATAACCCCACATGCAGATTATGAATGTTTTAGAATATGCTAGTTTGAGCTAGTGTGCAGGTTGCACATGAGTTAGTCCAGTCATGAGAGAGGAAACTAATTAGACAGGCAGCAGGACAGGAGGTTTTGGAAGTCCGTTAGCTCTTTGGGAATATCTGTGCTGTTCTTCAGTACTTGCTATACATGTGACTAGTTCTAGGCAACTTGTTCTTAAGGTAACTTCAAGTAAACATCAGAAGGCCTGATCTTTGGGGAAATTATTTTAAAGAGCTGAAAAAAGCTGCAAGATAAAGTCAATTTCATAGTCAATGCCTTTAGCTTCCTTCAAAAATATGACATACACTCCCTTTTTTCCTGTTTCTTGCCTTTATGCTCTGTTAAATCACATTACATCCGAGGTGATTTTTCTGTAGTAGAAATTTGCTCTTTACACTCACTCACTATACTTATGGAGCAATAATTGTCAAAGAGGTAGTCTAGAAAGGGCCATTCACTTTAAAATGGAGTCCCTATACCAGAACCAAAAAAGCCTCCACTGTGGACAGGAGGGGAGCCTACACACTGTCTTGTATTTTATTACCTTTCACACTTTCCTTGTATTTTATTTTGGGAGGGTTGGTAAGATGGAGAGATTTCCAAGAAACTCACCCACTTCTCTTGACATTTCAATAGCAGCAGACATAGCAATAGATATATAAGAAAAAATGTATAGAAAATCTTGTAGTAAACAAACCATAGTCCACATTTATAAATAGGGTATTTCAGAGTGAAGGATCCCAAAAGTGCTTCAAAATTACAAGAGTGATGGTTAAAGTTAGGAAATAATGGGTGAGGGGCTCTGGTGATTACCTTGTTAGTGGGCTTTATTAACTTTTTGGTTGAATATATTGCTACTGGTGTACAGTATTATCTGGAAATATTTGCTAGAGTCTGTATATTTTATTATATGTACTGTTCCAAGGATGCCCAGAGCTTGGCATGTGCCTTACAATATAAAACTAAATAAACAAAGGAAAGCACAGATAGAGTTCAGCACACCTGATAGGCAGCAAGCTCTGGGGTGTGTGACAGCAACCCCACACTGGGCCAGGGCCGCCCAGAGGATTCCAGGGGCCCGGGGTCTTCGGCGGCAGGGGGCCCTTCCGTTCCGGGACCCACCGCCGAAGTGCCCCGAAAACCCGCGGCGGGGGCCCCCCGCCGCCGAATTACCGCCAAAGCGGGACCCGCCGCCAAAGTGCTGCGGGGGGGGGGTCCCCGCCGCGGGTCTTCGGGGCACTTCGGCGGCCCCGCCGAAGACCGGGCTGCGCTTCGGCGGCGGGTCCTGCTTCCCCCCGGCCCCGGCCCCAGCCTCTTACCCCCGGCTCCCTCCTCGCCCGGAGTCTCAGCGCCTCGCCGGAACAGCGGCAGCGTGTCCCCGGCGGAGTCTGAGCTCCGTCCCGCTCAGAGCCGCGTGGTGAGGGGGCGGGGCTGGGAGCTCCACGCCGAGCGGAGGGAGCCGAGCTCCCAGCCCCGCCCCCTTACCACGCGGCTCTGAGCAGGGCGGGGCTCAGGGGCTCCGCCGGAGACATCAAGCGCTGAGGCTCCAGGAGAGGGACGGAGGTGGGAGCCTCCGCTGTTCTCTTGGGGGCCCCTGCGGAGCCCGGGGCCCGGGTCAAATTGCCCCCTTTGCCCCCCCCTCTGGGCGGCCCTGCACTGGGCTGGAATAGGTTAATGTGAGCCTTTGGACTCAATCAGCCTGACCCTACTACACCTGCAATAGGTGTCAAACCTGGAGGGAGGAGTTAAAAGGCTGAACTCAGCAAGAGAAGCCTGGCCGGCATCAGGTTGCTGAGCTGTACTGCTGGCAGACAGAGCATCTCTAATGGTAGGCAGGCCTGCAACAGGGAGCCCAAGGCAATTAGGCAGTAAAGCAGGGGGAATGAGTCCCCCACCAGGATTCTCTGTGCTGCTGGAGGGAGCTGCAGGGAGCAGGAAGACTCCTATGCGGTCAGGGAATTTCCTTGCTAGGTGAGTGGAGAAAACTCTCCTGAGCAGAACCAGCTTGGTGGCAGAATGTGCTAAGAAGGTCTGCAATGAGCCTGGGAAAAAAAGCTTAATAGAGAGAGGAACTGATATATTGTGAGCCTGGGAAGAGGTTGTGTGAAAGGTCCAAGGCAGGAAGTGAGCCAGGATGGCAGCAAGGGTTTGTGTAGGCAGGTTTTCACTACATATTAAAGGGTGCCTGGACTGGAACACATTGGAGATAGAGGGCCTGGGTTTCCCTACTAAGGAAAGTGTAGTGGAAACCCCCTGACAAGGAGTAAGGACTATTGCAACCCCCTGATAACAGGGACAAGGAATAGTGAGCCCTGATTTGGTCCCAAGGCTCAATGTAAGGTTGATGGACTAGGGGTTTACCATGTGACCAGGCCAGAAGGCCAAGTTGCAAGAAGAAGCAGATCACCTCAGAGCTGGAGTGGCTGTTAGCATGGGGGCTGAGATGAGGACACCCAGTCACAAGGGGGAGCATTAAGAGTCACACTTGTATACCTACCCACATGGGTTAACTGCATAAAACTTAATGTATCCATTTTGGATGAATTAGATAATGAGTCAAATTTTGCTAGGATATGAATCTGTGTGTTTCATTAGCCACAAGTAGGCAGTGTTGTAGGAAAGTTATGTTGCAAGCAGGCAGTGATGTAGCAAAGCAAATTTTATTAAGAATGCAAAAAAGCCAGAGTCAACAAGCTGTGAGCTCTATATTTTTTTCTGGTAGCAATCTGGCCCCAGCTTGCATTCTAGAACCTCTGATGTCATACCAAACTAGATCCCTTCTCAGACCTGACCTTCTTTCTGAAGGTCCTTATCTTCCTACAGTTGTGGTTTTGGGGAATATAGATATTTCACACCAGAAACACAGCAGTATTAACTATCACATCTGCTTCACAGCGTACTACATGAATTCTGCATTGCACTGAATAATTATTAAACTTTTAATAGGATTCTGAATAACCTATGGGGAAATATTTTGACTACAAAAAGCTTGCATCTCTAGACTTCGTTGTTTCTGGCCTACAGAGAAATTCATCTTATGGCATTGCCTCAGGCCTTTTGATTTCTTTGCCTAACTTCCCCAGATTACTTACACTTATTTTTACTTCATAATTAATAGGCCTATTTTTGCTGTAGGTCAGCATCCCAACCTACTGTTTTTCCCCCTAAGCTCAGTGAATTTCTTTACTCATAACCTTTGGAGAAAGCAATTTTCCAACAGATCGTTAAATGCAAATTGAATGAAACACTGGCAGGCTTCTACCTGTAAAGCTATTTTTAAAGAAAATTCTTATTCTTCCTAACAAAAATTGTACAAAGTGTAGTTAGTTTTATTATTGTATCTATCAATATTTTCATATTTGGAGTATCTTCAATATTTCATTGCACTCACTATAAATGGTGAATAATTTTGTGCTGTGCAACTGAACCACAACTAAGAATAACAAAACCATAAGAAAACAACAAACTCTTATAATACTACTTTGACCCAAGTGGTTAGCCAAAATTCAGAGTCTTGTGGGTAGCTTCCATTGGAAGGAAAAATTGATCATGGGTCAGGGTTTTTTTTTATGCAATCCTGTTTATTTATAAAGAATGAGCATAATGTTCTGTATCCTTAAACACAGTAGGAATCAAACAACAGGAGAGAATTTCTTTGCTCACAGTTCCTGTTAGCACTCTCTAAATGGTCTCTTTTAGCTTTTTCTTAGGATCATGTTACCTCTCCTTCTCTGGCTATCTCTGGGGCTTCCTTGCTGCTTTCTCTGTCTGCTTCTGTGGTGTTTTCACACACAGACACACAATTCGCCATCCCAGTATTTTGTCATCAGACACCTGGTAAATCCCTTGCATTGCATGGTCCAGCCACTGCCCAGGCTTGCATGAAATTTAGACCTCGGTTAGTGTCCTTCCATTGTTTCAGCTATCACTAAACAAAGGCTATGTCTACACTTATGGCAGCATGTAGAGTACAGAAACTGCATGCCCACATAGAATGGGTATAAATAGCAGTGTAGACAATGAGGCACTCCTTAGGTGAATAGAGTACAGACATGCGAGAACCATAGGGTATATATCCTGCTTAGCTCCCTACATGCCCGAACAGTGCCTCCCAGATCTACTGCTATTTTAAGCAGTGTACTGTCCCAAGGCCTGCCTGCTGCTGCAGCCTTTCCTCATTGCAGTGAAAGGCTCTGGCAGCGGGGAACTGCTAGACCAGTGGTGGGCAACCTGTGGCCAGCAGGCAGCATGTGGCCCATCAGGGTAATCCGCTGGCAGGCCGCTGGACAGTTTGTTTACATTTGCACGGCCGCCTGCAGCTCCCAGTGGTCGTGGTTCTCTGTTCCCAGCCAATGGGAGCTGCGGGAAGTGGCTCAGGCTGCAGGGATGTGCTGGCTGCCACTTCCCGCAGCTCCCATTGGCCGGGAATGGTGAATTGCGGCCACTGGGAGCTGCGGGCAGCCCTGCATATGTAAACAAACTGTCTGGCAGCCCGCCAGCGGATTACCCTGGTGGGCTGCATGTCTATACTAGACATTTTCTCCATTGCCTTCCCTCTGCTGGACCATTTCATTCATGGGTAGGTATGCACAGAAGAGTGGCTGCAGCCTTTTTTTCACTACATCATGTAGCTATACCTATCCTACACACTGCCACAAATGTCAACAAGGCCAAAGAGACATTTAACTATTCCCTCATTTAGCCTGAATGAAAGTCAGCTCTTGCACTCAACAGCTTCAGTGTGGTGATGTAATTGCTCAACTGTCCACATAACTATATATATAGATTCTCTCTCTCTCTCTCTCTCTCTCATACACATGCACACAAACACAAATAAAGCATAGGGTTCTATTTGAAATGGGACTGAGAATGAAAAGGGGGTGAAAATATAAGACCCACAGTTGTCACTTGTGTTTCTATGTATCTATGGATGGCTAGATAAAAAGAAAAAGGGTGTATAGCTATATATAGATAAATATCAGTGCAAACTATGTTAGCGGTATGGTTTAAAGCTGTACTTCTATCAAGGGCTTTAGGTGACAACAAAACCAATCACTGTGTGAAACTAGGGTTTTGTGTGAGCATGTCACAAGAACCCAATTAAAAAATAACTTGAAATGTGTAGAGTTGAGTATCTTTATGTTTTGTAGTAAGTGTTTGCGGGACCAGACTCCAAGTTATGTTCTAAGGAAGTACTTTCATCCTACAGCCTCAACTATAAACTATTTTGTGCACATGGGATGCAGAATCCTGCCCTAAGCCTAGTTTGAAGTGTGCTCTATTTAAAAAACAACAACAACTTTTTGGGCTGATGTTTCTCTTGTTAATCTCAGTTCAGAGATGATTTTATTTGCAAGTTTGATAAAATTCTGATTGGTCTTTTGAGACATCTGCACATGAGTGGGACTTTCAGCCTTTACACAAGATGTACTCAGTAAAAATTCGCATTGAATTACTAAAGTTTGCAGCTCTGGACCTTTAAGTGATTATATATACTGGTCCAAATCATACAAACACCTTATGCATATGTGTAAGTATTTGCAGGATCAGGCCCTAAAATATATTTTCCAAGGCCAGTTATTAAGATTCAGTTTATTCAAATGGGTACTTTTTAAAACTTCCAGCTTGCCGTAAACCTGATGCTCAGTGAATGTCAAATAGAAATGTTTGAAAATGTATTGCTTAGAAGAGGTAAACTTACAAAAATGTCTCAAAATAGACAAAATCTCAATGTGTTTTTATCTGGAGAATTATATATTGAAATACAATTAAAAAAAAACAGCCTAGGTATCCTGGCCAGCCATCATTCCCAACCTGGGTGGGATTAATGCATAGCAACTATAGGCAAGTGCCTAAAGCCCTAGTTCCTGGTGTCACAACATGAGGCAGAATATCAGCTTTCAAAAAAAATATATATATAAACTTTTAGCCCTCATGACTGAGCAGAAAAGCTTGAAGGTGTGACCTGAATGTAAGCAATACTGAGATGTCTGCCTGAGTTTGCAGTCACTCTGAAATGCCAGCTCTGAGAATAGGAAATGCCCCATACAAATCAATGGGGTGTTAACCCTAAGATTCACTGCTTTGTGTGTGAGAGGAGGGGACTCATCCACTCAGGCAGGAAAAAGTATTAGAGAGCAGGGTTCAGTATTGTAGAGCCCCTTCATGCTACACCCTTCTGGGAGGAAGGGGTGATCCTTGCCACCACTCCTGAGCGATCAGGGCTGCATGGTGCTGCCTCTGCACCTCAGAGGGAAGGGCCACACCACTACTACTCTGCATGGGGGTGGGGCCACAAAACAGAAACGAGTCCATGATGATGGAGCCATGGGGCCCCCATAGTGCTTACCCCAACAGTCCGTGAGTATCTGCTCGGGTAGGTGCGGTGGGCCAGTTGTGATCTTTGCTCACCATACCCAAAATCTTCTGCTTTGTGTCATGGGTTCCAGACTGCCCGACTCTGGCTTTGCTCCCAACCATATTTGTATGGCTATATGATCATTTGGCTGTGTAAATTTAAAAACAAAAATCTCCTGCAAAACTGGTAGTATGGGAACCAAACGGATCTCCAGAGGAATTCCACTTGTACGTTACTTTAATTGTGTCAACTCATAATAGGGATCCAGGTGACACTGTGGATAGCTCAATGGAAGATGTTTGTTTCATGTGCAGCTGCAAAAAAGCAAACAACGTTAGGATGGAAAATAATAAAGAATATCATAATGGCATTGTGTAAATCAACAGTGTGGTCTCATCTGGAATAGCAGGTGCAGTACTGGTCACTCCATCTAAAAAGAATTTACAGAATGAGAGGAGCTTCAGAGAAAGGTGATGACAATGAGTAGGGGCATGGAAAAACCCTCATACAAAGAGAGATGTAAAAGACTGGGTGTAGGGAGGCAGTGTGGTTTCCCCCGCCTCCCCGGAGAGGAACAAGCCCCTCCGGACACCAAAGTGGGTGGACCCAGCGAGTCCCGCGTCCTCCCCCCAGAAGTCAAGGCACAGATTGGGAAGTATAAAAGCCCAACCCCAGAGCTTGCCAGAGGATCAGCCACCGGAGAGGCCAGACGCCTGCAGCCTAGTTCCCAGTTGGGAGACCCCAGCAACCGGCGGATGACCCGAAGACTGGCCCACCTGACCAATGCCTGATGCTGACCAGAGCTCGGAGGAGCTGCCAATCCTACCCCTCACCGGTTACTCTGAAGAACTCATGGTGCTGGACCCCCCAGAGGACACCGCCAGACCCAGGTACCTCCAGAGGGGGAGTTTGGAAGTAGCCCGGGGGCAGCTGACCCTAGTCTGGTTGCAGCACTGCCAGAGCCTATGTCAGTGTATTGTGGCCAGGAGCCTGCTGCTGAGTCAGTGGGCATATCTGCCACTACTAGGACCCCAGGCTGGGATGCAGTGGAGTGGGTACATCCCCCGTCACCCAACTTGTGGGTGGCAGTCTCCCCCTCTCCCAGGCCCCTCTAAGCCAAGAGCCTGGGCTTGTTGTTTACCTGCCTTTCCTCAGTCCCTGCCTGAGGGCCTAAGCCATTGACTTTCTGCTGTCCCGCCCTGACCCAGGGCCTGGGCCTGCTAATTATAACTGTTTGCTCAACCCCTGCCTGAGGACCTGAGCACTGGACTCACTACTGCCTGCTGACTATGGGCCAGGCATAAATAACTGTCTGTTTGCCTCTACTGCTGCTGAGGCAAGAGACTCCTGCAGCTAGGCTAATTCTTTGTCAACAACTGGAAGGAAGTACTGAGGTGGTGTGGTCCCCCACCGCCCTGGAGAGGGATGAGCCCTGGCCAAATGTGTCTACACTGGGATTGTGTTTAGGACAAGACTTTAGCAAGGTTGAAAGAGGCAGTGGATTTTTGTATAGATTACAAGAATACTCAGCATTATATTTGTCAGCATAACCAACATTCTGGAAGGGATATAAATCTTCATGCTTCAGGGTTTAAGCGTATCTCTAACTTTTAGGAATTAGTATGAGACCTTCCTGGGGGAGCAGATTATCCCACATCAGTTTACTGTGTGGTTTCTTGCACTTTCTTCTGAAGCATCTCACGCTGTGCACTCGTGGATACAGGATCCTAGATTAGAAGGATCATGGCTCTGATCCAGACTGGCAAATTCTGTGTTGCAGCAGGACACTAACAAATCTAGGTTAATGTGCTGGTTTTGGATTTGAAAGCACTGGGCTTTTTCTTTCTCCACATTTATAGTGAGATAGCACTGTGGCTAGAAGGATAGATAAGGGTTTCAAAAGTACACAGTTCTTTAAGATGGGGAACTGTCTAGAAAAGAATTCATTGTGATAGGTATATAGAATCCAGTTCTCCACTGCTTTGCTTCTGTGTGGTCATTTACACCTGAGGACAGTGACTTGCATTTTATATCCACTTTACATAGCTGTAAGTGATTGCACAAGGTGTAAAGTAGTGGAGTTTATGGAAGCGGGAGCTGAGGGATGATCAGAACCTATAGGTCATGTTCTGTTCATTAACTGCCAGGACTCAGCCTGTGATATCACTAAAGATTTCACACATTTTCATTTGTGAGGAAATAATGCTCAGTATTTCTGCCCTGTGATTTTTAAATTTTTTTTTTGATAGAATAATCAGTAAAGTTGTAATAAATTGTGTGCAGTTACATATGCATATTTATTCCAACACATAGGTACTTCAGTCTTGCAAATGTGACACAGGTCATATTACAGTTGTAAGCAGTTACACACCTGATTTTATGTAGGGGAACTGTAGAATGAAATATTAATGAAAGCATGAATGCCACCAATGATGGATGTAGGCCTTGCTGGAGTCTCCAATGGATACCCACAAGCAACATGTACCCTAACTTCATCAAACTTGCACTCTAACACAAAACCTTAATGTCAACAAGGAACCTTGGGTGAGTTAATTAATATTTTTTAAGATCTTTCATCTGAGGATCCTAGTTGTGGCGGAAAAACAATGTAGTAGCAATATATTTTAAATTACATTGCCGTTTTAATTTTGAAACTGCATTGAGAAAGTTTCTTATATTTATTGTCCCCTTTTAACAACCTTTCCACCCCTCTTTCTCCTATCCTGCATGGATCTATCTGCATGATGATATTTCTACAAAAGGAGAATACCATTTGAGTTACACAAATTACGTGAGAAATTAATGCATTGTCCATTTCACCTGTCCCCCAAAGTCTCTGATGTAGTATACAAGTGAAGATAGACGACTTCCAAAACACTGCAAAGATTTGTCATTAGGAAATGTGACTGGATAGCAATATTACTTTCTTTGGCGTGTTACTTGGCAGTCTAAAATTAATAATATTCTAATTATTCTTCCTAATACAATATTCTTCCCACTGAGATCAGCTGTAATAAAAATATTGGCTGAAGCCATTTTTGACAAAAAGAAGGATGGCAACGGAATAAGCCTTCATATTGAGGCGCCTGAGTACTCCTATATCTTACAGTTTTTCTTTAATTGTTCTGAGGTATAAAATCTTGGAATTATGTTTTCTGTTTTGTTTGTTTCTTCCACCTCATTATTTATGGGGAGTTTCTGGGACTAGTATGAATTTATCTTGACACTAGTCTGATTCATTGGGCTATTGGAGAAAGAGGTTGCCACAGTCGACACACTGTAACAAATTGCTGCTGCAGAAAACTGTTCAAACAGGACTGGAATGATCTCTGTGCAATAATAGACTGTAAATGAGCATGTGGGGCTGCAGTTTGCTTGCAGTGAGACAGAGCCTCAAGTCTTGACTACATCGCTCTTAGAATTCTCAGAACTTAGATGTTGATCACTTATAGCTTTCTGAGAATTACGTATTCATAAAGGTTATTAAGAAAATAGCAAAGAAAGAAAATTAGTTAGCCATATCTGCAGCAGTGTACTATTGGGTTATCCGGGAGAGGGGGCGGGCGGAAGCCCGCCCCATGCTAACGGATCCCCCCCCCAGCCTAAGGGGAGGATCCACAGGGCCACGGAAACCCACTAAATGCGGGGGACAACTAATAAAAGAACAGGGACAGGAGTGAGGTCAAAGGGTCATAAGGAGGGAGCCTGATGGGGACACCGAGCAGAGAGCCCCGGACAGCGCCCACTGCTCCTCGAAGGCGTCAAGGGAGCCAGCGGACGCCGCCCAGAGGAACTCCGCCCGGAGACGTGAGCGGACGAGGGACCGGAAACAAGCCCCACAGTCGCAGGAGTCTCCGTCGGCCAACCTCCTCTCCCTGGTCGCGTGGATGGCCTTTTTAGCCAGGGCGAGGAGGAGGTTGACCAAGAGGTCCCGCGACTTTGTGGGGCCACGGATAGGGAGTGCAAGGATAAGGAGGTGAGGGGAAAAGTGCAGCCAGAAACGTAACAGAATGTCGGTGAGGAGCCGGTATAGGGGCTGCAACCTGGCGCACTCTAGGTAAACATGCGCCAGGGTCTCCCTCACGCCGCAGAAGGGGCAGGTGTCCGGGACAGGGGTGAACCGCGCCAAGTACACGCCCGTGCTCACGGCCCCGTGAAGGAGCCGCCAGCTGATATCCCCGGCGGGCCTCGGGACCAGGGTGGAGTAGAGGCTGGCCCACCGGGGCTCCTCACCCTCCACAGGTGGCAAGAGGTCCCGCCACTTGGTGTCGGGGCGGGACACGAGGGTGAGGAAGTGAACGGTATGGAGCACGAGCGCGTAGAGATGTTTCCTTGGCGCGGTTTGGAAATGGACCGGCTGCAGATCGTGCAGCCGGCTAGCGGAGAAGGGGCGGGGGGGTCGGTCGGGTCCACGGGGCAGGGGCCCGATGAAGAGGTCCGGAGGGCTCGGGGTGGGGGGTGGGCGGGGCGTGCCCTCGCGCAGGACCCGGTCGAGGTAAACCCGAGCAGCGGGCGGCAAAGCGGCCTTCACCTCCTGTAGTACGCGCCGGGGAGTACAAGGTCTGGAGAGCCCCATCCGCCGAGCGAGCGTCAGGGGATCCAGCCAGTCTCCCCGGTCGTAGTCCAGGAGGTCTCCGACCCTGGTGGCTTCTGCCAGGACCAACCTCTGGCGCACCGCGGGGGACTCCGCCACCTGCACACGAAGCTGTGGGTTGTGTAGCAGGGGCTCCGCGAGAAGGTCTGCCCCCTCGGTGGCCGCCACAGACCTGGTCGCAGAGAACAGCTTCCAGGTCCGGAGGAGGTCCTGGTAGAAGACCGGCAGCCCGGAGAGGTCTCGCGGAAGGCCCCTCGGGTCGAGATAAAGGAGCTGCCGGTCGTATCGGAGCCCTCGGAAGCGGCGCAGGAAGGCGTGCGCCAGGGCTCTCCATGCCGGACTACCCGCACCATAAAGGAGCCTCTGCAGTGCCTGGAGGCGGAAGACGTGGACCTGAGTGCGGAGGCACTTCAGGCCCTGCCCTCCCTCCTCCAGGGGCAGGTGGAGTACCCCTGCAGGGACCCAGTGCAGTCCTGGCCAAAAGAACTCCAGCACCACCCGCCGGAGGTCGGTCAGGAACACCGGGGCCGGGACCAGGGTGTTGAGCCGGTACCAGAGCATGGACAGGACCAGTTGATTGAGCACCAGTGCCCTCCCTCGGAGGGAAAGGCACCGGAGGAGTCCCGTCCATTTCCGGAGCCGCTCCGCCACCCTGCCCTGCAAACCTTGCCAGTTCTCCGGCGGAGAGGGATGCGTGGCAGAAAGGTAAACGCCGAGATAGAGCAGCGGACCCGCGCTCCACCGGATGGCCTGAAGCGCGGGTGGGAGGGAGCTCGCCTGCCACCCGTCCCCGACCACCAGGCCAGAGCTCTTGACCCAGTTGACCCGGGCGGAGGAGGCCGCCGAGTACACGGCTTGGCAGGCCTCCACCCGCGCCAAGTCGCCCGGGTCCTGGACCACGAGGAGCACATCGTCGGCGTACGCCGACAGGACCAGCCGCAGCTCCGGCTCCCGAAGCACCAACCCCGTCAACCTCCTGCGGAGGAGACAGAGGAAGGGCTCGATCGCCAGGGCGTACAGCTGGCCCGAGAGGGGGCACCCCTGCCGCACTCCCCGCCCGAAGCTGACCGGCTCGGTCAGGGTCCAGTTGAGCCTGACCAGACACTCTGCGGAAGCGTACAGCACCTGGAGAAAACCCACAAACTGGGATCCGAAGCCTAACGCCTGCAGAGTGCCCAGGAGATACCCGTGGTCCACCCTGTCGAACGCCTTCTCCTGATCCAGGGACAGGAGGGCGAACGACAGACCATCCCTGCACCCAAGCTCCAAGAGATCCCGGACCAGATACAGGTTATCGAAGATGGTACGGCCCGGGACGGTGTAGGTCTGGTCTGGGTGGATCACGTCCTCCAGCACGGACCCCAGCCGAATCGAAATGGCCTTCGCGACAATTTTATAGTCCGTACTGAGGAGCGAGATGGGACGCCAATTCCGTAAATCGCGGAGGTCCCCCCTCTTCGGCAATAAAGCGAGCACGGCTCGCCTGCACGAGAGAGGGAGGACCCCGCTCCGCAAGGACTCGGCCCAGACGGTGACTAGGTCTGGGCCGAGGACGTCCCAGAACACGCGGTAGAACTCCACGGTCAGCCCGTCCATGCCCGGGGATTTATTGGTGGGCATGCGACGGAGGGCTTCCGAGAACTCGGCCAGAGTGAGAGGCAGCTCTAGCCGGTCCCGGTCGCCCGCGCTGACCGTCGGGAGTCCGTCCCAGAGCACTTTGCAAGCGGCAGGATCGGTCGGATCCGGGGAGAAAAGGCGCGTGTAGAAGGTCCGGGCCCTCTCGCACATCTCCGCCGGATCCGTGAGGGGGGAGCCGTCCTCCGCCAGGAGGCAGGTGACGTGCTTCTTGGCCCCCCTCCGTTTCTCCAGGGCGTAGAAGAAGCGGGAGCCGCGATCCATCTCCCGAAGGAGGCGGATGCGGGATCGAACAAAGGCGCCCCGGGCCCGATGGTCTTCGAGGACCCGGAGCTCCTCCCGCTTCTCCCGGCACGCTCCGCAAAGGGATGGATCCTCGGGGCAGGCGGCCAGACGCCTCTCCAGCTCTAAGACCTCCCGCTCCAACTGCCCTATCGCCGCATCCCTCCGTCGGCTGGCGCCCCGGGTGTAGTCACGGCAGAAGAGCCGGGCGCGCACCTTCCCCACATCCCACCACCGCCGCGCCGAGGGAAAGGCGCGCCGCTGCCCTCGCCAGGCCAGCCAGAACTCCCGGAAGGACGCCACGAAGCCCCCATCCTCCAGCAAGCTGTTGTTGAAGTGCCAATAGGCCGGCCCCGGCCTCTCCGCGCAGAGAGAGGCCGTCACGGTGACGAGGTGGTGGTCCGAAAAAGGGGCCGGCCGGATGCTGGAGGACTGGGCCCGTGAGAGATGGAACCGGGACAGATAGATGCGGTCCAACCGGGAGTGGCACGACCGATGGGCTTCCACCCGGACATAGGTGTACGTGGAGGCGTCGTCCGGGTGGTGGTCGCGCCAGACGTCCACCAGGGAGTGATGGGCGACGATCTCCCTGAGGACGTCCGCGGCGGCCGGGCTCTGCTCGGTTCCCGAGCGGTCCTGCTCCTCGAGGACGGTGTTAAAGTCCCCGCCCAGGACCAGGCACTCGCGAGGATCCAGGGAGCCGAGGAAGGCGGACGCCTGCTGATAGAACAGCAGCCGTTCCGGGGCAAATGCCGGGGCATAGATGTTGATGAGGTTGACCACAAGCCCCGCAATGCGGACCCGGAGGTGCAGCAGGCGGCCCGGCACAGCCTCGGCGACCCCCAGCACCTCTGGCCGTAGGTCGGGGGAGAACAGGGTAGCCACTCCAGCCTGATGGGTGGTGAGATGGCTGAAGTAGACCCCGTCCCCCCACTCCAGCCGCCAGTTAGCTTCGGCGGCCGGATCCGTGTGGGTCTCCTGCAGGAAAACCACGGAGTACCCCCCCTCCCGAAGGAAGGAGAGCACCTGGCTCCTGCGGAAACCCACTCTACAGCTCCGGGTGTTTAGTGTGGCAAAGGTGATGACTGCCATGAGGAGGGCTGGGGGGGATCCACGTCAGCAGGGGCGCTCACGGCCCCCATTGGGCCGCGCAGCAGACTGTGGCCCACCCCGAAGGCGAGCAGGGAGTCACGGAAGCCGCGCGCCCGGTGGTAAGCCGCGACATTCTGCTTCCCGGTCCCCTTGCCCTCCCCTATGAGGGCTCGTGTGGCCAGGAGGATCTGGTGGAAGTCCCCCCAGCGCTGGAGAGCAAGCACGACCTTGTTGCGGGAGCCCCGGACATCCTCCAAGAACTCCCGCAATTCCTCTCGCAGCGTATGGGGGGGCGGGGTCACTGGCCTCCGGGGGTCCACCGGTGGGGCCTCTGGCGCAGCCCTGTGGCCCGCTGGGATGGGTAAACAAGGGGCGGACCCGCGACGTGGCGCCCGATGGACCGGCGCCACCTGGTCCGCCCCGGACCTTGGCTCAATGGGGGGGGGGCGGAGGGAAGAGCGCAGCCCCTAGTGGGTCGGGACTGTGGAAACCAAAGGCCGCTCCCTGGGAGTCATCCTCCGGGAAAGGGAAGGAGACAGCCCCAGGGGCGGCAACAACAGTACAGGAGGTGGAGGGGGCAGGGCTGGGGTCAGGAGCAGTGTTGGGGGGAGGGACAGAGATGGGACCCTGGGCCGCAGGACCATCGGTAAGTGGCTCCTCGCGGCCAGGCACGGGGGTTTGAGGAGTAGGGAGGGGGTCCCCAGTGACACCGGGCTCGGGCTCAATGGCAGGCAGAGCAGCCTCGGCACGGGGAGATGTGGAACCCTCAGGGGGGCCCCCACCCGGGAAGGGACTCGATTGCTCCGCACCACCGAGGGACACCTCCGGTAGCCCATCTCCCTGCCATGAGGCACCGGCCGTCGCCTCAACAGGCTCGGCGGCCAGCAGCAGGGTGCCATCCGCAGCCGGGCAGGTCGAGGAGGCCAGGGGACCCGCAGAGGCGGGAGCGGACGTAGCAGGAGGGATGGTGGAGCAAGGGGAGGGGGGAGCTGGGGTGAGGTCGGCCAGGTCGAGGCCCGTTGGCAGAGGGTCGTCTTCCCCCGGGGTGACCGGGGTCAGACCCAGGGCCTCGATCTCCGCGAAGATGGAGGGGAGCTCACCTTCCACCACCCCGGGGTCCTCCCCACTCGCGCCCGAGGCGACGCTCACCTCGGGTATTGCGGGGGGCGCAGGTGGCAAGGGAACAGGAGGGGCTGCATCGGGGGCCTCCGCAGGGAGGGACTGCGGAGGAGGGATGGTGGTACCCTCCGGCGCTGCTACGTCTTCCCTAGCCGTCATCGGCAGATGGGTTGTCCCCTTGGGCATGGCGGAAGGCCCGGTGCCTGCGGCCCCCCGTCTGGTCTTACGGGGGGCTTCCGCCTCAGGTGGCACGGGCGGAGCCCGAGCCTTCCGCTTACCCCGCTTACCCTCCACCCGGGTCCAGCCCTCCATGGCATCGCCTGCGGGCTGGTCAATAAGGATTGGGTCAGGGGGCAGAGAGGACAGGTCGGGGGCTGGGAGAGGCACTGGTGGAACAACAGGAGGAAGGGATGAATCCCCCTGGGGAGAGCCCTCTCCCACGCCCGGCAGTATCCCTGCCGCACCCTCCTCCACAGGCCCCGCCAGAGTGCAGGCAGCGGAGGCGGGGCTCTCCCGCCCATCTGGGCGCCCCGGAGAACGTACCCCTGAGGCCCGAGCGGGAGCAGCGATGGACCGAGGGGGAGGAGGGGCGGCTCCGGGTACCGGGCGGTTAGGGGCACCGGCGATGGCGGGGCCGGCGCCCTGCCGGGGCTCGGGGGTCCCGAGAGCTCCTCCGAGCCGGGCCATGGGGCAGTCCCTCCGGACGTGCCCCGTCGCCCGGCAGAGGTAGCACCGGGCCTCCCCCGTGGAGTAGTGCACCCGGTACTGGGCCCCCTGATAGGGGACCAGGAAAGACCCCTCGAGCGCCTCTCCGCCACGCGCCGCCGGCGGCAGTTGAAGCTGCACCTGCCGGCGGAACGAGAGGACGTGACGGAGGGCGGGGTCTTTGCAGCCCAAGGGGAGAGGGCTCACCACGGAGATGGGCTTCCCCAAAGTAGAGAGGGCGGGCAACAGGGCGACATTGGGCAGTAAGGGAGGGACGGAGGTCAGGACCACTCGGACACCCAGGTCCTCCAGCGGTTCCAGGGGGACGAACACGCCCCCCACCGCCAGGCCCTTCTCCACCGCCTCCTGGGCGGCGGCCTCTGAGGCAAGGAAGAAGACCGCCTTGCCGTACATTTTGGAGGCCGCCACGATGGCCGTGGGCCCCACCACCCTCGCCAACGCCCGCACGTAGGTCTCCACGTGGGGCGAGGCGGGCACCAGGAGGCAACGGACGCCGTGCTTCCGGGTCAAGGTGGGGAAGGGGCCCCGGCCACTGTAGATGGTAGCGGAGGCGGCGGTCGGGGGAGATGACGTAGCGGCGGGCGGGGGGGCCGCCGCCACTTGGGCGTACGCTCTGGGGGCCGAGGGAGGGACGCCCGCAGAGCTGGTGGAGGGAACAGTGGGGAGGGGCGCCGTGGCCGGTGGCGGGGCCACAGCAGCAGCGGCAGGCTCCGCCATGGAGGGCTTAGTCTTTCTAGCGGGGCCCTTTCCCTTCTTTTTGCCCTGGCCCTTTCCGCCGGCTGGGGGGGCTCCCCCAGAGGCGGAAGGGGCCAGGGACGTGGCAGCAGCAGAGGGCACCCCGTCGGTCGCCGCTGCCGGCGCCTCAGCGGGAGCGGTGGCAGGTGGTCCGGCAGCGGCGGGTGAGGTCGAGACCGGGAGGCGTTTGGGGGGAGCAGGCGAGGGAGGGGGGACAGACGTCGTCCCGGGAATCCCACCCGCCGCCCCTCCCGCCATGCTGAACGGGGAGGGAGGGTAAACACCGGAGAAAGGGGGTGGGGGTAAGGGACAGGTCACCTACTCCTCCCTGCTAGGCTGTGGGCAGGGAGGATGGTGCCAACAATAGGGGGGGGGCAGATACGGGGACTATCGAGGACTTCGGGGGGGGGGTCAGTCACCGACAGAGGATTGAAATCCGGCTCCTCTAGCTGCACTAGGGGAGGGAGGGGAGGGGAAACAAGAGCAATGGGGGGTGCAGTGCAAGAGGGGCAACTTAAACAGGGGAGAGGCACAAGCGCACTGATGGAGCTATGGGTGCACGAAGGGAGGGGCTAATCAGGGCAAGGGGCCGCGGAGGGAGGGGAGCAACCAGGCTGGGAGTGGGGCGGAGGGACCAAGGGGCTGGCGTCAGGGCCGGGGCAGGACAAACAAAGCTGCAAAGGGAGATGGGCGGGGCAGGCAAACAAACTGAAGCTGGGTGCCGGGGGAGGGGGGGGCCACAAGGGGCGAACGGGGCAGGCAACAAGGGGCAAAGCTAGGGGGCCTGTTGCAGAGGGAAAGGGGTCAGTCCGGGGAAAGGGGGGGTGCGTGCACCCACAAGCACTTGTGCAAAGTCAATGGCTGGCTGGCTGCTGCTGGAAGCCCAAATGGTGGCAATAGGGCGTGGCAAGCCAGGCGAGCAGCTGGGTCCCAGAGGCAGGAGCAGAGGCAGATGGTAAGCAGCCTGCGGGGGTGGTGGAGGGGGCAGCGGTGGTGGTGGGGGTAGGGGGGGGACACAGATGGACCAGGGGGCAGGCTCCACACCACACCCCCTGTGTCCCCACAAACACAGTCTAAACCCCCACCACTAGAGCACAGTCAAAAAGTTACTCAGTTTTTAAGGCCCCCTCCACAGAGGTCTTCAGATTCCTGTGCACTTCCCAGCAGCCGGTGGTCTTCTCAGTCCTCCTCTAGGCTCCAGCAGCTCCCCGGGACGAACACAGCTCCAGCAGCAGCAGCCTCTCCTCCTCCAGCAGCCCTGGTGGCCAGGCAGGAAGGACCCCCCCAGGTGGTAGCTGCAGTGGTGGTGGTGGGGTCCTGGCTTCTCCCTCCAGAGGTGGGGGAGTGGGGGCTGGCCAGCAAGGCCCCCCCCACCCCTCACTCACCCACTCAGCAGCAGTTGTAGCAGCAGCAGTCCTGGGAAGAAGCACTCCAGCCAGCAGCAGCAGCCCAGGAAAGGAAGAAGGAGCTCCAGCCAGCAAGGCAGCCAGAGAAGGGGGGGCACTCCAGCCAGCAGGGCAGCCCAAGCAGGCAGAGCGCTCCCTGTAGCAGGGTGGCCCCTGCTCCTGCCCTGAGGGGCTTGAAAAGCTGCCTGCCAGGGCTTGAGAGCTGCTGCTTTAGGCTGGGCTGATTGAGGGAGTGGCTGCAGGTGAGGCCATGCCCCAAACTGAGCAACAGCTGGCCCCTATAAAAGGCCAGGGAAGCCAGAAGCACAGACAGTCTTCCTCTGCCTGAAGAGGAAGAAGGGCCTAGCTGTAGGGAGCTTGAGACCAGATACCTGAGTGAAGCAGGGCTGGGGAAAGGCTGAGGAGCTGGGGAGCTCCAGCCTAGAAAGCCCCAGGCTGCGGCCTAGCGAAGGGCCAACAGGTACTGGGGGTTGCAGAGGGCAGCCCAGGGGTAGGCCAAAGCAGCAGGTCCAAACCCCTTTGCCTGTGATGAATAGGCTGATACTGCAGTCTGTCCCAGAGTGTGGGGCTAGACAATGACTGGCAGTAGCCATATACTGAGGCAAGGTGGGGATAGAGGGTGGGGGTTCCCTGAGGAGGGGAGACCCAGAGAGAAAGGGGTTACTGCCAGGGGACAGCACCCCATGTAAAAGGGCACCGGGTCCAGGGAGGGACACGGGGGCCTGAGGACAGGTGGATCACCAGCCTGCAGAGGGTGCTCTGTGCTGGAACAGAGCTAATTCCCAGAGTCACCAGCAGGAGGCGCCGCGGGGGTGAGTCCGACCCGTTACAAGCAGATTATCAATACAAAGCCACAATTTGGGAATGTAACTAACTGTGCTCTCCACACCAAACCTGGAATACCCACACTGCAGGAACCTAGTTTTTCAGTGACATTCAAATGAACAGTCTGGTCTCACACTTTTCACCATGTACAGTAACACATTATAGATATAAGGAATGCATTTTAATCTAGATGAGGTCAGATTTGACATTATATGTTTGTGTGTCACTTGAAATGATTAGGCATGTGCATAGTGATTATGTCCTAGAACAGAGAAGGAACTGTGGAGCAGAAGTGTCTGTGAACATTATAATGTCCGAGTGGTAAAGCAGGTGACTTGCAGCTGATATTAATGTTAATATTGTTCCAACTAGTGATTTCCTTGATTACTTTGATACAAAATGTACTTGAACAACCTTAATTCTAAATTAATGATCAGTGTGTGTGTGTGTGTATGCGTATATAGATATATAAAAAAACATTTTAACAGAACACAGAATATTTGAATTTTTAGTTTGCCTGTTAGTGAATTTAAATAATAAATCCTATTGATGATACCAGAAACTTTCATTATTGATGAGATTTTACATGATAATTAATCCTCCTGTGCAGAAATGAGAGAAGATTTTGAGAGAGATCACAAGAGTCAATCCTTTGGTGCCCTTTGCTTCTAAGAATGTATTTGTCTTCAAAATTACTTAGATTTCTTAAAAATAAAGCAATAACATGGAGCTAAATTAATCCCTGGTGTAACTCCAAGTCTTTTGCAGGATTATATTAGAGATAAATTTACCCTTCAGTGTAACTTTTAAAAGGAATAGAAAGATTACTGTATTACCTAGAATATAAAATGAGATATTTTAATATGTTGTGGTTTGTCAGTATCTAAAATATGTTAATCCAAGTTTTAAATTCCATGGGATAAAACTACACAGCAGCAACAAGGGTTCTTCTTCCAGTAGTGTCCCTGTGAGTGCTCCACTCTTGGTGTGCTTGAGCCTCCTGCGCCTTTGATAGGAGACTTCTCATGGCCATGTCCATTCGTCCCGTACATGAACGTTACTCAATCTCATGCTCCATGCCATTGTTACGTAGCACTGTGTAGGTGAACCACCCTCAGTTTCTTCTCAACTGCCTCAGTCTGAGACAGAGCCTTAGCAGCTTCCCTCATTGAGTTTTACATCAACTGTGTCCCTTTAGCTCTTTTAGTAGTTAGCTTATTGTAATTGTTGTCAGTAGTTAATACTTAATAGCAGTTTGAGCTGTAGTAGTAATAAAAAAATCAAACAACTTTCCTCTCTATATATGTATATAGCTTTTAGATAGATAATTTCTCCCCTCCTGGGAGTTCTTACTTTACTGGAGGGCAAGCCCAGTTCTCCCAGTTTTAAACATTGCCTGTCATGCTGGGAAGCAATCCTTGTGAGTGACATACACTCCCGGTCCATTTGTCACCTTGGGAGATCTCACATTTCCCAAAAGTGCAGCTTCTGTCTGATATTAAAGTTTAGAGCCAGAAAAGACAGGGAGATCAAGCTCTGACTCCTCATGATTAGGGCTGTGAGTTTGTCATGGAAGTCATGGATTCTGTGACTTTGTGACGTCTGTGACTTCTGCAGCGGCCAGTGTGCCTGGTTCAGGGGCAGCTCAGGCAGCCCCTGTGCCAGGCACACCAGCCGCTGCTTGGGCAGTTTCAGGCCATGCTCTGCCACCCCACCCAAGCAGCTGGGCTGCCCTCTCCAAGTACGTGAGGGGCCCCCGGGCAGGTACCCCCAAGTTTTATTCACTGGTATTTTTAGTAAAAGTCATGGACATGTCATGGGCCATGAATTTATGTTTACTGCCCATGACCTGTCTGTGACTTTTACTAAAAATACTAAAAAGTAGCCTTACTCACTGTGCCTGGCCTCTGACCTTGGACTGGGGACCCATCCCCATACACTGGGCTCCAAGTAACTCCACTACCTCCAGTGTCTCTGAAATGCACTCCTCAAGGACATCTAAGAGGCAGACCAAGATTCCTTTCATAAGACTCCCAAAGAATATCCCTTGGGTTATCCAGGTAGGGAACCTACTTCAAAGAAGTCATGGTCTCCGATGCCTCCAGCCACTTCGGCACTCACTGGTCTCCAACCTACATGAGGTTGCAGGTTCCTCAGACACTGAGGCCACTGCTAAACCTAAAGACTGTAAAGATCCAGGCTCCAAGAGCTCATCTGACCATTAACAGAGCAAGGTGGCAAGAAATGCGTTACCTCTTCTCACCCAGTTTTGAAGGAGTTTACTTGGGGTCCAGCTGGACTCTCCTTGGTGTAGCAAGATTCACGGTGACATCAGCTCCCTCATCCATTATCACTTCAGTGTAGGCCCTGGACGTGATACTGACAACACACTGTACCACAGGAGTTTTGTTTTCCCCCAAGACTTTGTTGTGTCCAAGATGCTTGACTCACCATTGCTCAGCTCCAGTATACTCTTGGAATCAAGGACTTCTAGGTCTCTGGACAATCACCCAGTACCAATGATTTCACCTCATGTTTCTTCCAGTGCACCACTGCTACAGAGTAATTTGGAAGAGGAGGATTCTGATGATGAATCAGTCTCCCAAATATCAGTGCAAGGCTCTCTTCTCCATTCCTATAGAGGCTATTTTCCAGAAGGCTCAAAGGAGATTGGTGTCACTCATGAGAGATGACCACAAACACCATCTCACTAGTATGAAAAACCATGGTTGCCTCCACCCATACCATATGCACCACCTCCTTTGACACACTGGGACCCTTGGGTGGCATGTCACCAGCAATTCTCTAGGGCTTCGAGCACCACCAATCACAGAGATAGACAGCCTTCATCACCATTCCTTTGTAGAATACCAGAACATCAGGAAAAAACCTTTGAGGAACAAGAAACTAGGTTCTGATGAAGACATCTCTCCATCAGCCAACATCTTTTCCTCATCCCTGGATGACACAGTTATGATTGATGATGGTTTCAAGCAGTTTCAGGACCTTGGCAAGAGAATTCTAGATTTACAGATCCCTCTTGAAGCAGTCAAAGAATCGCATCATAATCTGCTAGACATCCTTCATAGAGTTTCATCTGTCTGTATTAACTTGTGTGTTAATGAGGGCCCACTGGATCTTGCAAAGATTATCTGACATACTCTGGCCACAATTCCACCTACATGCAAGCGAGCATATAAGAAATATTATGTGCCATCTAAGGATTCTGAATTTTTATTCTCTTCGCCTCCTTCTAATTCCTTGGTGGTTGATGTGGTTAACAAATGACCATGCTAAATCCACACCCTGCGACAAGGATCATAAGAGCCTTGACCTGTTTGGTAGAAAATTGTATGAATCTGCTACTGTATAATTCAGAATCACCATTTACTAGGCTTTAGTGGTGAAATACATTCATACAAATTATACCAAGCTGAACTTATTTATTGAGCATCTATAAGCAGAACATAGTCAGCAATTCCAGGCAAGTTTTGTAGAAGGCCAGCTGCTCACCAGAATATCTTTCCAGGCCTCCCTTGATGCTACTGATATTGCCACCCATTCAATTTCTACAGCGGTAGTTATGAGGAGGGCCTCCAGCTCCCAGGATTTCCAAAGGAGGCCAGCTGCCATTCAATATTTTCATCATTGATCTGGAAGTAAATATAAAATCACTGCTGATAACATTTTGCAAATGACAAACATTAGTGAAGTAATGATGGTCAGAGGACAGTCACTCACCACAATTTGGATTGCTTGATAAAATGGGCCCATTCAAATAGAATATGTTTTAATACAGTCAAATGCAAACTCTTACATCTAGGAAGAAGGAATGCAGGTCATACCTACACAGTGGAGGATTGTAGCTTGGAAAGCAGTGTCTTTGAAGAGGATTTAGGAGTCATAGTAGACAAACTCAACATGAGTTCCTAGTGCAATGCTGTGACAAAAAAGACTTAACTTCTCTTTGGATGTATAAATAGGGAAGTGGGAGCAGAAATAAGAGGGTAATTTTACCTCTCTATATGGGAATGGTGAGACCAATACTAGAATACTGTGTCCAGTTCTGCTCTCCACAGTTTTAAAGGGATGTTGAATAATTGGAGAGGGTGCAGGAAAAACAAACAAACCCAAAATTATTTAAGGGCTGGAGAAGATACCTTAGAGTGAGAGACTTGAAATAAAAAGATTGAAAAGTGACTTGATTAGTGTATAAATGCCTTCCCTGGGAGGAAATAGCAGGTACTAAAGGGCTCTTTAATTTAACAGAGTAAGCCATAACAAGACCTAGTGGCTGAAAGCTGAAACCAGACAAATTTAAATTAGAAATTAGGCACAAATATTGAAGGTGGAACAAACTACCAAGGGAAGTGGTTGATTCTCCATCTCTGAATATTTTCAGATTAAGAAGATATGCTTTAGCTAAACATATGCTATTGGGCTCAATACCGGGGTCTCTGGGTGAAATTTAATGGCTTACAATATTCAGGAGGCCAGACTAGATAATCTAATGGTGTCTCCTGGCCTTAAACTCTATGGATCGACTTCATGTTTTCCCTTATAGTCTGCATAAATATTCTCTTCCATCTATTTTCTCTCATTGTTCCAAGTTATAGATGCTTTTGTTATGCTAAATAGTTGATCTCCCCCTATGCTGTTTACTAGAGTGTGTTACAGTTTTTGATCTAAATGGTTTCTAGATAGAAACTGCCTTTTTTGACTAAATGGAAATTTTCAAGAAAAATTTCATCAAAAGTCTGTCAAAAAACCAAAATGCTGAAAACATATATTTTCAGTTTTGGGGGCAACTATTTTTTCAGTTTAAAACAGGGAAAAACAATTTATTTTTTTCAGTGAAAATCTAAAACTTTCAAATAAAAATAATTTCCTGACTAGATCTATTGTTTATATCCTTATAGACTATTGCCACATATCTTAGTTGCTGCTTATCTAAACTATACATATCCAGTGTTGCCAACTCCTGTGATTTTTATCATGAGTCTTGCCATACTATGTATTTTTTCTTAAAGTGAATAACTCAAAATCTCAACTTTCATTAAAAAGTAACTTTTCTGCTTTCTTGGTTATGGAGAAAATGTGAACTGAGTTTACCCTAAATGCCCAGAAATGGCAAAAGTCATGTTGTATTCCAAAACTATATAGGCCTTTTATGCTACCATATCCCTTTGCAAACTGATGTCCAATTTGCTGTCCATATCACTACTAAATCCCTGGTGACATTCCAAGCACGGAGAGCAGCATAAGCAAAAGCTTGGGAGTATTTCTAGAAGACTACAAAGAGAATGTGGTGGAGAGCCAGGCCAAATTTGTAAGTGGTTAGAAATAAGGTAAAAGGTGAGGCAGGGACAGAGTTGTTGTGCAGAGTCTTCAAAGGGAGGATGAACAGTTTGAATTTGACATAGAAACAGAAGTGAAGTCAGCAAAGTGACTCAAGACAGGATGTGCATTTGGAATATATAGGCCAAAATCTTGTCTGCAACATAAAGCCTGAGAAACCTCAATTCTCAGTATTAAACAATCAACCTCTGCTCCATAAAGTGAGACTTGGAGCTTGTTTTTGGCTTTTAAAAACCAAATTCTAGATATAATTTTATTAAATTTATATTTTATTGATTGCCCTCCCCCTCCAAAAAAATAAGGGAACAAAAAAAAGAGGGTGTGTGTGAAGAAATGGAAAGGGAGGGGAAAGGAGAGCAAGGTCCCAGTTTCCATCTGCTAAAATTAATCAAATATTTCTAAGTTAGATCAAATCTTTTCAGATTTGTCTGAGGTCCCCCTTCTCCGAATTGTTACATGCTTTTTAGCTGCCAGGACATCCAAGTCACTGTGCCACAATAGAAATATTTTACATTAATGTCCGCGTTAGTGTTGGAGAAGATCAAGGCAATAAGTAAGAGCTTACAGTACAGACAAAGTGCATACTTAAAAAAAATGAATAGGGCTTGCTGGATAGAGAATAAATCTAAGAGGAAGTATAGTACTAGAATACAGAGCAGACATGTTATTCCAATAGCCTGCATACAAATCACTTGCATATTATGGAGTTATATAGTTAATTACATTAGCATTTGCTAGCAGCACTCGAAGCAGTGGCAGCAACAGGGATAAATTACTTCATAATCCAACTAAGGTAAAATCTAATCAGCTATCTACATGATTGCATGTCATTGCTGAGGTTATGTTAAGGTTAGCTTTATACGTTTTCCAAAGTGTTGGTAGGCAGAATACCAGCTGAAAGGTCAGGATCAGGAATGACATAATAATGTCTTTAAATATTCACGAAAGAACCAAATCCACTACCAGTTCTCACAATGATTTTAATAGCATCCACACATTCCACATCTGTTGCTCTTGTGTTCAGAGAAATTTGGAGGCTGCTTTTTCATTGACTCATGACTGTACTTCAGAAAGGCTCCCCAGCCTTCCATCTATTTTACTGTTGATTAGAATTCTGTCAAGACATTCCTCCACCCATCAGAACTCCTCAGCTCACCACTTCAAATTTAGTATATCACTCTCATACTGGCTTGGTGTGGCTGAATAGGACTAGGCATATAAAACAAATGACCCTGCTGGGATCATTGACAGAGTAATTGCTTCAGATTATGTACTGGATAAGGAGAAACTATCCTTTGCCCTAAAACATGAACTGCATGCAATAATTCCTTGTAGTGAGCCGAGAAGAACCAAAAGGCAACAATTACTCATTAATAGCAAATGGAGGCTGATTTATGTAATACTCATTTTTTTGGCCTTACATTTGATGCTCTGTTAGCATAGACTAAATAGAATTCACACTAAAGAAGACAGAATTTCAGCTTTATTTTTTTTCAAATATCATCTTTAAATATCATCTTAGCATTTTGTTAATGTATTACCAGAAATAAAGCATATGCCTGCAATTTAAAATACGCATAGTATTTGCTAGCACTGAGTCCAGAAAAATATATGGGCTATTATCAGGCCCTTATAGACTCATAGACTTTAAGGTCAGAAGGGACAATTATGATCTTCCTGTCTGATCTCCTGCACAATGAAGGCCACAGAATCTCACCCACCCACTCCTGTAATAAACTCTTGACCTATGTCTGAGCTATTGAAATCGTCAACTTGTGGTTTAAAGTCTTCAAGGTGCAGAGAATCCTCCAGCAAGTGACCCGTGCCCCATACTATTGAGGAAGGCGAAACCCCCCCAGGGCATCTGCCAATCTGCCCTGGAGGAAAATTCCTTCCCGACCTCAAATATGGTGATCAGCTAAACCCTAAGCATGTGGGCAAGACTCACCAGCCAGACACCCAGAAAGAATTCTCTGTAGTAACTCAGATCCCACCATATCTAGTGTCCCATCACAGATCATTAGGCATATTTACCACTAATAGTCAAAGATCAATTAATTGCCAAAATTAGGCTATCCCATCATACCATCCCTTCCATAAACTTATCAAGCTTAGTCTTAAAGCCAGATATGTCTTTTGCCTCCACTGTTGCCCTTGGAAGGCTATTCCAGAACTTCACTCTTCTGATGGTTAGAAACCTTCATCTTATTTATTTATCCTTACAAAAGAGAAGATGCTAATCCACTGGTAACGTTCTCATTTTCCATGAGCAACATGAGGTGAATTCTCAGAGCAGGCAGGCTAAGGGTATGTCTGCACTTGCGGGTAAATTGGCACTGCTGCAATCGATTTGTGTACTCCACCTCCCCGAGAAGCGTAAGGGAAGTTGATGGGAGAAGCTCTCTCATCGACACAGTGCAGTGTAGCCACCACAGTAAGTGGTCCAACAATGTCAAGTTGCATAAGTTAGATTGATTTACTGCGGTAGTGTAGACCAGCCTTAAGAAAGTCAGTAGTTTCAAACTCACTTCTCCCCCTCCCCCATCCGCTTGGGTTGTGCCTACATTCAGCCTCACTGTGATACCTGGTGCCTGCTGTATTGGAATACCAAACATGAGCTGGTTATGTCACAGCGGCCAACTCCCATTGGATCTAAGAACCACCACAAAACTCACCATTTTCCAATCCCAGTGCACTTCTTTAACTTTGCTTTAATTAATAACATACTGTAAACATACATTACAAAATAAATAGTAATAATCCATACACAATTTTCCTCCTGAGGAGAGGAAGAAGTCTCATGTGACAGATTCTCATGATGCTTATTGCACTGTTGGAAGGCACTCAGATATCACAGTGATGGCCATGGTATGAGAACCTGAACAGAGCAGAATTTCATGGAACCCTGCACTTGTCTGGCCTACGTGGGATAGATGGTAAACCAGGGGTCGGCAACCTACGGCACGCATGCCAAACATGGCACGCATGCCGATTTTGAGTGGCATGCTGCTGCCTGCCGTGGTTCCGGCCCCCAGCCCCACTCAGCCCTCCCACCCACTGCTCTCCCTTGTGGGGGCAGGAAGCAGAAGCTTGGTCCTCCAGCAGCCAGGCTTCCCCCCCTCCCCTGCTTCTTCCCCCAGCGTGCTGCTTTCCTGCCCCTCCTTCTCTCTTTCCCTGCACCGATCAGCTGGTGGCCCTTGCGATGGGGAGGGGGAAAAGTGGCAGCATGCTCGCTGCTCCATAGAGGAGGCAGAGAAGAGGTAGTGATGGGGACTTGGGGAAGGGGGTGGAACAAGGCATATCCCTTCCAGCCCCCTGCCATGAGCTGCTTAGGGCATGGGAGCACCCCTACGAGCCAAGCACCCCAGCTCTCTGCCCTGACCCCTGAACCCCCCCAAATACCCAGGCTTCTGCCCTGCACCCCCACATACCCTCTGCCCTGACCCCTGAACCCCCCTACACCCAGCCTTCTGCCCTGACCCCTGAACCCCCCCACACCCAGCCTTCTGTCCTGCACCCCCACAGCCCTCTGCCCTGACCCTTGAGCCCCCCACACACCCAGCCTTCTGCCCTGAACCCCCCCACACACCCTCAGCCCTCTGCCCTGACCACCCCCCAGGTCTGGGGTCCCAGCTGCCGGCCCCTTGCCAGCCGGCGTCCTGGCCACAGGCCCCGCTCAGCCCACTGCCAGCCTAGGTGAACAGAACCCCAGGCTGGCAGCGAGCTGAGCAGGCTGGCGGCGTAAGATCAGCATTTTAATTTAATTTTAAATGAAGCTTCTTAAACATTTTGAAAAACTTGTTTACTTTACATACAACAATAGTTTAGTTATATAATATAGACTTATAGAAAGAGACCTAAAAATGTTAAAATGTATTACTGACATGCAAAACCTTAAATTAGAGTGAATAAATGAAGACTCGGCACACCACTTCTGAAAGGTTGCCGACCCCTGTGGTAAACTATTAGGAGCTGACTTCATCTTTGTGCATATTATCTGTGCTAAACAAGTAATAGCTTACAAGGTTGGTAACATTTTTAAACTGTATCAAACAAATGCATTAGATCATATCTGAAAGGATTCATTATCTTAAAACTTTGCAAAATTATACAATGCACTTGGGTGCTAGAACAACTTTTAGAGTGGGGATTTTGAAGGACATTGAACAAAACTGTAAACTCTGTATATGTTGAAAGCCAGGCATTTAGTTGCTATTAGTACTTTACTCCAGGGGGTGCTGCCGCACCCCAAAACCCATAGGTCCAGTGCTCCTGAATATATTGTAAAGAAAGCATCTCCTAACTGACACGTCCACAAATACACACGCTCCAATTGGCTTTTGAGAGAGTTATATGACTTAACCAATTAGTATGTGCTGCGACATCATACCTCAAAACAAGAGCCAGTGATCTAAGTGGACATCCGATAGTATGGTGACAATCACCACCACCTGTACAAATCCCTAGGGCCCTGATCATGCAAAGACTTGCTAATGTGCTTAACTTTAACTTTTGTGATTACAGTGCATAAAGTTAGGCACACAAGTAAGTCTTTGAAGGATCAAGACCTAAGGGTTTGTCTACATGGAGAAAAAGTCTGGGATAGCTGGTGCAGAATGGTTATTGAGCTTTTGGAAGTGGAGTAACCTAAAACCACAAAAAGCTACTCATCACATAAAATAAGAATGTCCTTATGGGGAGTTAATGTAGAATAGCTATTGAGCTTCAAATTGACACCCTAACTATTCTGCACTAGCGTTCCTCATTAATTCTTTTTGTAGGGAAGTACTTAGGTAATGAGATAGGTGCTGATTGAAAATTTTCCCTATAGAACACAGAAGTGATCAGGAGAGGGAAAAATACATCAAATTTTTCTTTGTTTTTCTTTTTTATTGAAATGTTTTGACCAGCTCTATGCAGAGGAGCTCTCATCCCTCAGGCTGGCTCTTGTATATATTGATGACATTTTTATGAATTACATGAACAAACTAAAATAGCTAATCACTACTAATAAATTAAATAGCAACGTGAAAACCTACAAATTAAATATCAGCAAGTCATCAAGACCCAGTGGCATTCATCCAAGATTTGTGAAGGAATCAAAGAATGAAGTGCCTAGGATGTCAACAAAAATATAACCCCATTAAAATCAGTTACTATACTAGAAGGCAGCAAATGTTTAACCTATTTTTTTTAAAGGTTTGCTAATGCTGGGGTTGGGGATGAGGGGTTTGGAGTGCAGGAGGAGGTTCTGAGCTGGGGCAGAGGGTTGGGGCACAGGAGGAGGTGCAGGCTCTGGAAGGGAGTATGGGTGTGGGAGGGGGCTCTGCATGCTGCCTTCACCCACAGGTGCCGTCCCCGCAGCTCCCATTGGCCATGGTTCCCGTCCAATGGGAACTATGCGGCTGGTGCTCAGGGTGGTGGCAGCCCATGGTCCCATGGCCATTCCTCCACCTAAGAGCCAAGGGGCATGTTGCTGCTTCCAGGGAGCCGCACAGAGCCAGGTAGGGAGCCTGCCAGCCCTGCACCAACCAGATTTTTAATGGCCCTTTTCAGCCAGGCATTCTGGTTGAAAACTGGACACCTGACAACCCTAAGCAATACAGAGGCACAACTGCAGTGTTGCAGCTACATAATTGCTACAGCTATGGAAGGGTTTTTTCTATCTGAAGTAAATCTATGCCCTCAAGAGGTGATAGCTAGGTTGTTGGACGAATTCTTCCATTGACCTAGCAGTGTCTATACTAGGGCTTAGGTCAGCTTAACCATGTCTGTCAAGGGTGTGACTTTTTCATGTTCCTGAGTGACTTAGTTACTTTGACCTATGTTTTAGAGCTAGGCTTATGTAGTCACAATGTGAAAGGTCAAGTAGTGTTATGGTTTCTCTACTGCCCTCACTTTTGGTCAACATAACCCAGTTGAGCCTTTCCCCTTTTAGAGTCACAGACTTTTAAAATGTTGAGCCTAAATAGGCTCAGCTGTACCCAATTAGCTTCCAGCTGGGCATACTTCCCTGAACTTCCTCTGAAATTAACCCTGAAATTTTAGGCCATGATCTGACTCAGTGAAGTTTTTTCCTAAGGGAACAACTAGAGTAGGGTGGGGTGTAGTAGGACTTTGGGGTTCCCATCCAAAGGGTGCAGAAAGACCTGAATGCCTATCAAATACATTATTTCCTGCCACTTACAGTTGTGCCCCACTTTTATCATGGGTAATTTGCATTCAGGTGCTGCTTCCCTTAGACAATATAGCTTAGAATATTGCTTCGCAATAAAGACCTGAAAGTTTTGGGACTGCATGGCTCCTGGACCAAGGTTGGACTGGTCTGAAATGTGGAGGTTTAGATATTTAGACATACTTAAGGTTACATGTTTTACTGAAGCAGCAATTTGAAGGAGACAGAACCCCTATCTTCTTCTGAACAAAACAATAAATGATATTAAGGCACATAAAGTTGCGTATTGCTATATAATCCTGGCCTCTTTTACATTAAAATTTCATTTCTCTTTCTTCATCCTATGTTAGTGATTGACAAGAGCAAGTAAATAAATTCACATTTCTCTGGCCTTCCCAAAAACTCCAAGCTATTGGACTTACTATATTAGACCTGAGACTTGGGTAAATGAAAAGGGCAGAGGAGTTTAATTTTTTTAAATTGTTTGCCACTGAACTCTGGTAAAAACCCTTAGATACCACAAATGTTCCTTACTGGCCCAGTTTTTCCACCATATGGTCTAGACAAGCAAATGAGAACCTCAAGTGACCTCGTTTACGCTCCTAAAATTCAATTTGGATTGAGCCAGGCTTAGACTGTGTAGGAACTTCTTCCCTGAGACTGTCTGTCCTCACAGCTCTTTTTAAAGTGCATTGTAAGTTTTTTGTGTTGGGCTAATTTTATCCATGATCCTTTAATTACCCAGTAGCCTTCTGTACAGATGTATGCTTGGGGGTGTGCAGCTGAGCCACTGGGCCTGGTTCATGATTTTTAAATTACTGAATTATTTTATCTACAGCCCAAAGGTGCCTTTTTGGAAATGGGGGATGGGGCTCAGTAAAGTAGGAGACTAAACGAAAGCCATTCGAGCAGAATTGTCAAGATTTGAATGTTCTTTTCTAGTGTATGCTTCATTAATGATGAGAAACATCAGAACTGACATTTAGATTGTCACAAATGGAACTGGACAGCATAGGAACAGGATATTCCTCTGCTTAGAATTGCTCAGATTGTGATGCTGTTTGCAGTGGGAAGAGAAAGGGCTACTTCTCTGCTATTCTCCACTGTGAGCAAATGGCCAGGGAGGAGAGTGGGGAGAGCCTTGGCTATGTCCTTCCTACTTGCCTGCCAGAGAAGCTGTCTGTATGGGTGTACCGGGTGGTGCAAAAAGGAGCGAAGTAACTTAGGGTATGTCTACATTGGAACAAAAGACCTGCAGCATGGCCACAGCGGGCCCAGGTCAGTTGGCTCAGGCAGCGAGGGTAAAAATTGCTCTGTAGACATTCAGGCCTGGGATCCTCCCTGCTTGCGGAGTCCCAGAGTTTGGGCTAATGTCTGGGCTAGAACACCTACACAGCAATTTTACAGTCTTGCAGCAGGAGTGCTGGAACAGTGTGTATAGTGGGGTTGCTGAAAGCCATTGAACAAAACTGTAAAACCTGTATATGATGGAAACCACTTCAAGCCATAGGGTATGGCAGCACCCCCCATTCCAGCACCTATGCTCTGCATCCTGAGCCCCACAAGCACAAGTCAGCTGACCCAGGCCAGCCCCTACAATTGCTGTGTAAAGAAACCCTTATTCCCCACTACATGAAATAATTTGAAGTACATTTCCAAGGCAAGTTGGAAATAACTAGTTCCACTTTTTCTCATTTACACCACTTTATTTTGGTCATTAATTAATTACCACAATAACTCCCCTAAAGCAGCTACACTCAGTCTGCCTGCCTTGCAACTGGAAATGCTAACAAACTTCTCTCAGGTACCAAAAAAAGGAGTATGTACTGAAGAAGACTGAGAAAGTCTTGCATCTGCAATATTCCGAATTTCAGGTGACCCAAAGAACCTTGGACAGGCACCTGAATCTTGACCTTCCACCACATTCATTCGGCCATTAGTAAAATATGCCAAGACAAAGTGTTCTTGGACAATGGTAGAGGAAGTGGTGTTGCTGCTGCTATTGCAAGTACCCCAGAGCAGTTATAGTAAAATACCAAATACCTGAATATCATTGGTTGCTTTTTCTCCAGATTAGTGTCAGTTTCTGCTTTTCCTCCTAATGACTGAAATATTTCCAGCAGCTGTAGTCTGCCCTTCCCCTCTTATACCTTTACTAGAATAAAAATGAGAAAGGACCAACATCAATGAATGGGACCTGTTCAAAGTGTTAATCTGTGGATCATGGATCAACATGGTAACTATTTGATTGTGTGGTCAAGCCTTTAGTGTGACATTTGCTGGAAAACTAGGTTATAATAATCTGAGAAGGAAGAGCTCCAGCACCTGCTTGAAAATGTGATTTTCTTGAAATTAGCATCTTCACAGCCAAGCTCTTTCCACACAGTCAGTCACATCTGTGTCATTACTGTGCATTAAAAACACAACAGTCCCCCCTCCGCATATATTGAGCCTTATGACTACATCAAAGACATTGATGGGTAATGTGGAATTGTAGTAATGTAGGTAGACAATATTATGAATCCATGGTGTGACAATTTGTTGAATCTATGCACATCTTATGAAATTGTGTTTTGGTGGGGGAGGGAAGAGCTCTTTCCATGCATCTGTCAGACTGCAGCCTCATGTTGAATATAGTGTTTGTTTGCCTTGTCTGTTGTCCTTTTACCTCCATGTTGGACTGGAATTCCAAGGGGTAGCAGCATAGGGCTAATGATAAAGTGTTGTTAACTTACCTGCTCTCCCACTAATGAAACCACGCTATACAATAGGCTGGCTCCTACTTAGAAGTAGTAGTCTGTTCATCTGGGCTGGTAACTAAACAACAGATCACCTGGTAGATGATTTTGATCACCTGATGAGGCTGACCAGGTGGTCACCTGATAAAGGAGGCTGAAGGTTATAAAAGAGCCATCTCTCAGCAGCCATTTTAGAGAGAAGGGAAGAAAAACAATTCCATGTTTTGGCTAAGAAGCCATGTGCAGGAGGGCAAGAGGAGAGGAAGTATCCTGGATTTCTCAGATGACTCTGATCTAAGCCTGAGAACTCAAGAGTGGTGAAAAAACTCAGGCAGGGAAAATGTGTATAGGTGTGTTTATTATTTTGTGTAGATCTGTGTATCACAAGCTAAGTTAAGAGCAAAGGGGATTAGAATCCTGTATTGGCTGTCTGTGTGTTTGTTGGTTTTCATTGTCTTGTGCCACTGAAGAGGTAAAATCGTTGGTGGGATTTTGGAGAACGTGCAAAAGCTGCTGGGGAGGCTTGGGGATGGCCATACTAGTTTCAGGCTCTAGGCAATTGGACCATGTGGGGTCCTTGCTGCTGGGAGGTGCCTCAGACCTGAGGGCTCCACCTGAAAGGCATGCCTAAAAACCCAAAGCTAGGGCACTGCATAAACTGCCCAGCCTCAGCAAGGTGAGAGCACGTTGGAATCAGCATTTGGATTCTGTGGTGTTCAACAATCACTCCATGCTTGAAAGAGTTTTGCTCTATTCTGTGTCCATTTCTAGCTGTCTGGGCATAATAAGAAGAGCTTCTCAGTGCCTTATCCAGACTCTCCATCTGGGAAGCTCAGACTTTAAAGGCAGTGTCCCCAATACCACATCTTCCCTTCCAAGCCAAAGCTTAATAACAAAAACACCTAAAAAGCTAACGTTAATATGCCACCCAATTACAAAAACTTATAACCAATCTAACTAAACTTACTATGTTTTTTTTAGTCTCTGCAGTGCATTGTGACTTGGAACTGTGTGCTCCCTTGGAACATCAAATCTATTGCTGCGAGGAGATGGTAAGTCCACTGGTTTTGGTTGTTCCAGATCCTGGGGCTTCATTGTCTGAAACCTCAAACAGAATAGCAGACTTAGTGCCCTTTATCTTCTTCCCTTCTGGGATCTGGAGACGGTGTTGCCTATTTTTTTGGACTGTGTCTCTGCGGTGACTACCTCATATGATAGGGGCTGCTACTTGTGACTCCACTGCTGTTTGCGACCATGGTTTCACATTCCATAGAGCCACACAGCATCATTTTCATGAAATGGTATAAGCTCTTGTGATCCCAAATCATACTGAGTCTTTTGTTTTACCATATCTGTTTCTTTAAATATCTGCAAGTTCTCAGTGACTAACAAATGAGGCGTTCTTGTTTTCTGGTGTGATTATTTCTCTTGTGATATGAATTAGAGGCAGAAATGAGTAACTCTAGCTGTAGCTTTAGTTTGTTCAGGCTCTCTGAACTATACCGGAAAGGGCTGCCCTGAGTATTATGTACTAGGAATAAATGTAAATGTGTTTAATAAATCCAATTACATCTTATCAATGTAAGGGGCACAGTAACACCATTAAAGCAGCAAATCAGCTGTTGGTAACAGAATGCATTCGTTAGTACGGCTTCATTATTTATGGGTTGGTTTTTAAAAAAACAAACAAACAACAATTACTGCTCTTTTATGACACCAAAAATTTTTGTATGAAAATCATTTTTTTGCTTACAATTTCTATGCAATCTAAAAGTAATCAGTTAAAAGAGTTTTTATGGAAAATTTTCCACTGGCTCTATATGTAATCTTTTCACTATGAAAAATGCCCCTATGATTTGAGAAAATAGGGGGAAAAAAATTAAATACAGTTTCTCTTTTGTGTTTCAAATTGCTGGAGCATGGGCGGGGTCTGAGCTAATTTTTTCATTCTCCTCCCGCCCCACTCCCCTGACATACCCCTTAAACTCCTGGTACCTCTTCTATATGTACCCACCTCCCCATCAGATGGAGCTTTGAGGATAGGATGTCTCAGAAACTTGGCTATTGCATTTACTATTTTTATTCAAGATAAGTAGCAGCTATGTACATATCAGCTGTGATTGGAAGCCTATTCAAGTTAATGTGAATCTTTTCATTAACGTGGAGTGGGTTTTGCATCAGGCCTGTTGTGAGTTAAATGAGGTAAGAACTAGATAAGAACATACCCAGTCTTTTCAGAATACACATCTCTATTAGGAATGAACTGTTGTATTAATTTAGATGGAATAAATGGGTCCAGAGTCAAAGGTGTTAACATGATCCTGAAACTGTCCAATATTAAACAGTTTTAAACAAGGTTTGTTATAGAGACCTCAACCTATGTATCATGGCAAAAACATTAAATCTTTTAACATTTTATTAAAAGATACAGAAAAGAAAAGGCAAAACAGCTAAAGCATTTGAAATGTGAAGTATTAAATGAAATAAAAACCTTAACTTTCCTTGTTCCCTTTCCCTTTAGCTGGAGAGAGCTTTTAAGAGAAAACAGCCCCTATTGACAATCTTTTAGCTGATATTAAAGATGGTTAACTGTCCTTTTGGGAAAAAGATAAAAAGTTAGTTGAACTGGGCTGGAACTGTTGTTTCTGTTGTTAAAGTGTGATCCCATTTCTGTCAAGACAAAATAAAACGAGATGGGAATAAAAACCCCACAGATAGAAATTTCAGCCTCTCTGGTGTTGACTCACTTGCAGTCTCACTAATGGAAAAAACACAGGCACAACACGTGTCTTGTATTTATTAACCACTCTGAGATATGGCAAACTTGTACCAGTATTTAGCTATTAAGGGCATTGCTATTTCCTGCCTCTCTGGTAACAGGCTTACAGCAGTGTGCAAAATACATAGTCTTGGCTGGCTAAGCCAAACTCCTATTAGACAGAAAGAAAAAAGAGAAATGGGAATGAAGACGTGTGTGTGTGTGTGTGTGTGTGTGTGTGTGTGTGTGTGTGGGGGGGTGGGTGGTGGTTGGGACACTTTCAGATTAGAGCAATAACAGCTCAGCAGTATTACAGTGGATCCCAGGAGACCATTGGAATGGCACCTAGGATGGCAAAGTTTGCTTCTTCCTTTTCTTTTAGTCAGTAATTGTTGTGTTCAAGTCCTCTGCCAATTTTTCTCAGTTTCCTTTCTTTTAAGGACCCCAAAAGTGAGTGATGGGTGGAATAGTTCATCTCATTATTTTGTTCACCAGTTTTGGTCCATTAATTTCTAGTTCCACACATGTCTCTTGTTTACCAGGCATAATTTTAACACAGTCCTTGACTTACATCAGTAGGCTTGTTTGGACTAATTCAATTTTTTGTCTCCCTTTTGCACCTTTTCCCATCAGTGTTTGTTGTCATAGGTGGTTATAACATTTCATAAACTTCTATCCACTTACCCACAGTTAGTGAGGTAGGCTTGCCCAGCTCCAAATAGCACTACAGAATTCATCATAGAATGTTCAAAGTCTGCTATGACCATTTCAAGCTGGGACAATACCAACCGGTTGACAATGTAGGATTCAGTTCCATGTTGTTGTAAACTTTCATTGAAGTGCTAGCACAAAATATTTTCAGTGTAAAGCTCCACCATAATCCTGATCAGAACATCCCCTCCTCACATCTGTAAAGTAAAAAGAAAATGGATTTTGTATGATGTTGTAGTGCCATTTCCCCTTTTTTTAAAAGACACACTAGAAAATCTCCTGAGAGTTAATGTTTATTATGAAAGGATGAATCCCATCCAAGATCATGACTCTACGTCTGGAAAACAGGTTCCAGGAGCAACATATTGAATCAATGGCATTGCAGAGAAAGGACTATGATAATAGCACATCTGTCATTCACTGAGCATTTAATAGCAGGACTGACTCAGGAGCCATAAGAGTATATTGATCACCATAAAATGCCATCGGCTTTAATTATGCTGAAGGTTCAATGGCTGTATTTATATTCCCATCAGCTGAGATTGAAAGTCTGAGGGGATGTCTCCTAACAATTGACATTTCCCTCAATATTTTGTCTACTGAAGTTTTCTCTTTTTCATTCTTGCTACTAGTCCTGGGCAAATAACTGATTTGTCACCTTGCTGTAAGTTCCACAAAAATCAGAACAAAAAATTCAGTTTGGGTCAACCTGAAAATGACTTTTTTCTGAATCAAAAAGTTTGGGAAAAATTATTTTAGATTAAACAATATTTTCTTCAATCTAAAATGAAATGTCAGAATGCCCAGCAAGTAAACATTTGACAAATCATATGGAAAAATCATTTGTTTTTGCATATTTTCTTCAGCTGTGGTAATTTACATATGTATAACGTGGCATTTGATCCGCTAAATAAAGCGATAAATGCTTTCTTTCTCCTCTGATTTACACTTACAAATAGAAGATATGAATTCAAGAATCAGTGATTAGCAAGTAGAGCTGGGTGAAGATTTTTGGATGAACAGTTTATTCCCCCAAAATAGGTTTGGGTTGGGCTTTGTCTCCTTTCTTTAGTAGATAAGGACTACCAATGTTGGATCAAGCTTTGACATGCTTTAGGTTTCTTGAAGAAAGACAGGAATGAAGAATACATGGATGTTGAACCTTGCTGGTCTTGGAGAAGACCAAAATTTTACTACAGCATTATGTGCCAACTGTAGCCAAAATGAGTGTCAGTATAAAGGAAACAGTTTCATATTACTGAGATTAAAAACCATCACTGCAACATTTTTATATATATAAAAGTGTGGAATCATAATGAGAAGCACAAGTGTTTTCTTTAGTGCCAAATTTATTGCCAAAAATCAATTTCATGATAAAGTAAATGATGCAGAAGGACCAGAACTCCAGATCTGAACCCAGATATCTGGACTTGGGTAAATTCCATTCCAGACCCAAACTCTGTATCTGAGGCTTATCTTTGCAGTAAATTGAAACTGGAACCCAGATCTGAACCCCTTGAATGTGGTGACTTGGAGTTCGGTCCCATTATTTATATTATTTACTAGAGAAGGCAAAAATATCCTAGGGGCCCACCAGCAATAAATATTGGCACAATCTTTGTTCTGAAAGCTCACAAGCCATCAAACCATGGGTAGGTGCTGGGATTGAAGGGTCATAATAAAAATATAGTCAGGAGCAGCCCTATACGTTTGTAGGCCAGGATGGAAAATGTTTGGTGTTCTGCCCCCACTCCCCCAAACAGCTGACCCCCCCCCCACGAAAGAGAGACCAGCCCAATGGGAAGCAGAGCACACAAAAAATGCCAAGTGGCAAAGCTGTTTGACTCCTCCTGGAAGTTGGCAGCACCCTCCTCGCCCACCACTAGAACTAGCCCTGAAGATAGTGTGGGTACTCATGAGTAAAACTATTGTTCATTTTGATGACTGCATTTTTAAAAATACTTTAATCATCCTCACTTGTAGTAAACTTGGTGGCAAGCATTAGCTTTGAGGGAGCATATGAACAAGATGTGGGAGATAACTAAAGTTTTGTCTATACTACACACCACTGGCAGCAGCATGTAGCATAGGTGTAGCTAAATACTGCAGTGAAAAGCACACCATGTCCACACTGCTGCAGGTGTCAGTAAAAGGCACTGGCAGACTGGGAGCTCTTGCTGAGCCTTTCCCGTCAAAACAGGAAAGGCTCCAGCTACAGGGAATGGATGAAGCCTTTTTCCACTGCTGGAGTTTTTCTGTGGCACGGAGTGGTTCCAGAAGTGAGAAGGCAGCAGGAACCACATTGCTAAAAATAATAGTGTAGGCAGGGCTTGGGGTGGGGGGGTCACTTAAGGTACATATTCAAGTATGTACCTATACCCTTCAGGTGTGTCGTTACTCACCTAAGCCATAGCTCACCAGCCATCTATACTACTATTTATACCTGGGGAGGGCGGGGGGGCTACACAGTTATATATGCTACACACCACTAAAAGAATCATGCAGTGTAGATGCACCCTTATTGAACTAATTTGAGGATGGTGTTTCAGTAGTGAGGGAAAGCGTGGCAAAAGGAGCAGAGATCCCTCTGGGAGGAAATGAAGGCTATATTGAGGTTAGCATTGCTGGCAGAGCATAGCAGTTGGGTGTAACATGACAGAGGACATTGTGAAGGCCAAGACTATAACAGGGTTCAAAAAAGAACTAGACAAATTCATGGAGGATAGGTCCATCAATGGCTATTAGCCAGGATAGGAAGGATTGGATCCCTAGCCTCTGTTTGCCAGAAGCTGGGAATGGATCACTTGATTACCTATTCTGTTCATTCCCTCTGAGGCACCTACCATTGGCCACTTTTGGAAGACAGGATACTGGGCTAGATGGACCTTTGGTGTGACCCTGTATGGCTGTTCTTATGAAAGGCTACCAAGTCAAGAGATGCAAGTAGCTTTGCATGGCATAGGGCCTTGAAGGCAAAGACAAGAAGTCTGAACTTGATATACAGCGCAATAGGGATCCAATGAGTGACTCAGAGGGGAAAGCGTCGAGGCTTTCTGGTGTTCTGCATATGAACATAGTCAAAGCAATAGGTGATAAAAATGATTTTGGCAGTACCATAAAAGGAGGCTAGTATCAACAATACTTGCAAGGAAGCAGTTGCAGTTGTGGCAGCAGATTAGATATGGACTAGCTATTTGGCTATAAAGTGCACTAAGAAAGGGGAAAACTTTATGGGTGATGAGTATAAAGTGGCAGGATTTTGCCAACGTCTTGGTGAGGAAAGCATTGAAGATCACCGTCTAGATTAAGAGTCTGTTAAAAATTAGGTGCTTTAAATCACATTGGTGATATAAATCATAATGGAGACCAGAGTAAGAGGAGTCAACCACTGTGCTGCTTAATGTAGTAATATATTGTCTTAATCAGTATGTGTGCTGTATCACAACTAATTTTTCACTCTGAATTATGGTTCACTGCTTGTAGGTATTTAGATACAGAATAGTGTTAAGCTGCACTATGATACATGCTGATGTTTTATTCCTTCATGCTTTTCACACACATTACCAGTAAATTGTAAATACTTTTCAAAAAATTGCAGTGAAAGAACCACACAGTACGGTTACAATTATCTTTCTTCTGCAGGACTCTGAGAAACTTCATTGTGCTAATGTTTATTGTCCACTTCCTGCATGTAAGAGTAGACCATGTCCCATAGATAATCCCATTGACTGCAGTGGGGCTATTTTGGGGAATAACTGTTTAGCACTATGAGTAAAGGGTTCACTGTCTAGCCCAATGAGACTACTTGTGAAGTTCAGTACTAAGCATGAATAAGAATGGCAGAATCTGACACATACACAGAGAGAGAGAGAGAGCTCACATGCAAGGTAAGGCTGTAAAGAAGCATATCAATTCTTCAAAAAACCTTGAGATTTGGAAATCACATTTAATATCAAAAAGGAAAAATATTTTCACAAATTCAGGTGTAATTGGAAATAGCAGCCTTGTTCACCCTGGACCAGTGTCAGGGCTTTGCTGACTAGCTGTAGATTTCCTTCCAGAGGAGTTTGCAAGCACTTTGCATTGCTCTTTCTCAGATAGTTCCCAGCAGCAGACTGTCTCCACAATCTATGCAGGTGAACGCAAATGCAGATCCTGGAGTCAGGGTTAACTGAAGTATGTTTTCCTCATAAATACATAATTAGTATGACTACATAAATGCCTGTGGTTTAAAAAAATCATTGTAATACATCAAAGAAATAAGTATTTATCTAAGCATTCTGTTTTTAGAGCACCTAAACCTGAGCTAAAATCATCACAGTGGTTTCTTTGATCCTCTTTTACAGTTTCCTCCCTTTTGTTAAGAGAATTCAGTGGTGTAGAATGGTTGTGGGAATTAAGGTTTTTAAAAAAAAAAAATGCAAGGAAAATATTAAATTAAGTAAGCCTGAAGAGTAAAGCACAAAAAATCTGTTTACAACACAAAATGCTACCAAAGTATTCAGATGAAAACCCCTTACAGATTTATTAATCCTCATTTACTACAGTCTGGGTTCTTATGCCAGAAAAAGCACAGGGAGAGAAGTGTGACTGGACTGTTTATATCATCTCAGAATTTGCAGAGGGAATAGGAAAGTGTTGTACTTCAGGTACAATAGTTAGCTGCTTGTGACAGATGTGACTTCCTGGCTTTTCACCAGGACAAAATTGTTTCTAGCTGAAATGATCAACCACACAGAACTTAATCCATCTTGAGAGTCGGCTCTGACAGTCAGCTAGAAACTATAGGATTATACATTGGGGAAAAATCTCAAGTAGAAGAAACCAACAAGGCAAGACATGTGCCAACGGGAACGTCCTTGCAAAATACTAGCTACATATTGGACCACAGTAACTTTTTGTTCATCTGGCAAGTAACATTTTGGTATCAGTCATCATGATTAAGGACAAGCACGTAGATTTTGTACCTAGTTTGGTATTTTTGTGACAATTTTGCAAGATTATAGAATCAAGTGTGGGACGCTTTTTAAGTGAAGGAGAGGAGAAAATGAATTGAAGGGCTCAGCAGTGGGGAAGGAATTTGTCAGCTGGGTGGCAGTCTTCAGTCATATCAGTCTATCCTCATTGCTGGAACTCCAGAGCCTGCTTGGGGCTCTCATTTTCATTTTGATTCCCGTAACCTGTGCCAGAGTGGGGAGCAGCCAGAGTGAAAATGGGGACCACAAGCTACCACTGGATGCCAAGAATGAGGAAAAAATAGCTGTGATTGAAAACTGCATATGGCACTAGTCACATAGTAACATGTCTACAAGGAGGAGCTTTTCCTTGGTTCTCTGATCATCCAGTGTCCTCTATAATTTCTCCTGTTCACTGAAGTATGGTACAAATGCCCAATGATGACTCAAAAAAGTTTGGCTTTCTTGACTATTCAGCATGATAATTTTTATTCACATGTTACATTCTACTTATATAAAGTGCTTCTTCATCAGGAGATTAAGTTAATCATGACATCTCCAGGGAATCCATCTAAGCCTAATTATATAAATGCCTGACAAACAAATTATCGCCTTTTAAATTTGGATGCTAGCGGGTTATTTAATGGTACTTAGGTTTTCAGCATGTCAGTCTTAGGGCTTGGCTACACTTACATGTTAGAGCGCATTAAAGCAGCCCACTGTGGTCTAACTCACGATGCGTCCACATTGGCAAGGCACGTAGAGAACCTGTGTTGGCACTCACCAGCTGTAACAATTCCTATAAATAATGGTTTGGTAATTACCGATCAGGGAAAGCATTGTTTTTTCCAGGCCTTAATATTATGACAGGATACCTTAAATTTTAAGCACAAAGTTCAGAAACATTAATCTTGTCACTGACAGAGCACCTGCATGAAAACAGTGCATCTAGACACTATGGCTTCATCCACAATATACAGTGTACACAGTCTTCCAGCATGGGTAAGAGATAAAACCACGTAGAGAGCTCCTGGTACTCCACCTCGGCAAGTGGAATAACGTTTGCACCCCCATTGGAGCACCGCAGCGCCAGTGTGGATGCCCTGGTCTGTTGTTGCGCTCTGATTGGCCTCCAGAAAAGTGTCCCACAATGCCTGTTCTAGCCACTATGGTCATCACTTTGAACTCTACTGCCCTGCTCTCAGGTGACCAACCACCAGACCTGCCCTTTAAATTCTCTGGGAATTTTGAAAATCCCCTTCCTGTTTGCTCAGCCAGGTGTGGAGTGCTCTCTGTGAATCTTTCCATGCCTCCACACGCCAGGCGATCCCCAGTGCTGGACCTCATCAGTGTTTGCGGGAGGAAGCTGTCTAGTCCCAGCTGCGCTCCAGCCATAGGAATTACAATACCTTCGGGCAGATATCAAGGGACATGATGGAAAGGGGCCATGATTGGGATGCACTGCAGTACAGGGTTAATGTATGAATTGCTTCACTGTTCTGAGTTCCTGTGTTACTATGGAGTACCCTTTCCCAAATGCACACCAAGTATTTGAGAAACTGTATGGGCAAAAAATACATAAATGAAACAACCCAATAGCCATGCTTATTTGGGCATATGATGAGCAATGCTATTTTCCTTGGAAGTGAGTGATAGTCAAATAAAAAGATTTTTTTTCCCATTCCCTTGCTTTTGATAATGGCTAAATGTCCATTAACTGTTTGTTTTCTATTTTCATACAAATGGGGAGTTACCCATGTGTCTCCATAGAAGACTAATGTCATTGTCATATCAGAGATTTTTTAAAGAATTGTAATAGAATAATATTTCAAGACAGAAAAGATATGGTTATAACAAACTACCCGTTTCATGCCCCAAAAAGTAAAAGGTGTCTATATAAATCAGTTTTATTCTAGAGAGTACTCCATTAAGATAAACTACTATTAAAGATACTGCTGTTTGAGATTTTCCTTATGGTGCAGCATGTTTATTACCTTTTACTCTAACTTAATGCCTATATTTTTAAAATACACAGGAGACTAATATTCATGTCAAGTTTAAACTGTATTCTGCCAGTTTATTAATGCCTGTTAATCTTTATACAGTGAAGTATAGTGCACAAGCACAAGGTTTCTGAGCCTCCCTTGCTGACTGAAAAGTTACGACTAATTTTGTCCAAAGTTTTATTTGGAAGATGTAGGTTTCACCTTCTCTGTAGTTATTCAAAAATTTATATGCTTCCACAATGTTGCAGAATTTCTACTACCTTGCTTTTTTAATGTTATTCCTCAGTGTTCAGGAAAGATACTGTAGGAAGTGAGCCGAAGGGAAATCTTAATACTTATATACAAGAGGAAACTAAAGGTGTCTAAAAACATTTAAAGAAATAGGAAAAGGATGAGTGGGTTCTCTTTCCACAATAATTTTGTAGTGACTCAAGAGTAGGGTGAGTTACAGCATATGGGGCATTCTGCCTTTAGTTTGAATCCCATCCAGATTGATAGTGACTGAAACATATAATGGTCTTTGAGTGGTCTAAACAAAATGATTTGGACTCTGTCCAGGTCTTCCTATTGGGAGGAAAAATACAACCCTAGTTGGCACCTCTGATAGGCTCAATAAAACCCAAGGATTGTGAATAGAAAGGTTTCCAAGGCTCTTAATGGGATTTCTTTCAGAAAGCAGAAATGGAACAGCACAGCAGATTTAATTTTATGTACTAATGCAGGGGTCAGCAACCTTTCAGAAGTGGTGTGCTAAGTCTTCATTTATTCACTTTAATTTAAGATTTCACGTGCCAATAATATGTTAACCTTTTTAGAAGATTTCTTTCTATAAGTCTATAATATATAACTAAACTGTTGTTGTATGTAAAATAAATAAGGTTTCAGAATGTTTAAGAAGCTTCATTTAAAATTAAATTAAAATGCAGAGCCCCTTGGACCGGTGGCCAGGACCCGGACAGTGTGAGTGCCTCTGAAATTCAGCTCGTGTGCCACCTTCGGCATCCTTGCCATAGGTTGCCTACCCATGTACTAATGCAAACTGGAAATGTTCTAAAACAAGAAGTGGTGTTTGGTTTGACAAAAAGTCAGTTATTCACAGAGAGCAGACACTTTCCCCAAAAAATATGTAGTCAAAACCCCAATTTTCCATTAAAACACTTTCAGTGGGCATCTTTCAAAAAGCCCTAGTTACATTCCTACTGATATTTATTCAAATGATTGACTGCACAATTTAGTAGTCCAACAACTCTGGCCTACCTAGCTCCAAAGGAAGTATCATCAGCTAAATGAAGCATTGCCTACTTGCTATTATTATTGGAGAGATTTTCATGTACTCTCTGGTCCCTTTATCAGGTAAAAGGGGTGGAGTGGTGTAAAGGGGATCTAAAAACCCTGGTTTCAGCCAGGGGGCAAATCTCTGGTGCATGAACTGAGAAAGATGGCCACAGGCTGACTTCTGAGTACTCCTCTCAAGCCCTAGCAGGCATGTTGGGGGCTTGCCCATAGCTTATGCCTGATAGTGCCTTATGCTGCTGGTGGGTAAGTAGTATAAATTAGAGCATAGGTTAGAACTAATTTATTTAGGCTGTCAGGAACAGTATCCCTGATGATGCCACAGCACAACTGGTTGCTGAGCTCTGTGCCTTTATCCTCAGACACAACTATTTCAAATTTGATGACAATATATATCTCCAGATCAGTGGCACCGCTATGGGCACCCGCATGGCCCCACAATATGCCAATATTTTTATGGCTGACCTGGAACAACGCTTCCTCAGCTCCCGTCCACTCACGCCCCTTCTCTACCTACGCTACATTAATGACATCTTCATCATCTGGACCCATGGGAAGGAGACTCTGGAAAAATTCCACCATGATTTCAACAGCTTCCACCCCACCATCAACCTCAGCCTGGACCAATCTACACGGGAGGTCCACTTCCTAGACACTACGGTGCAAATAAGTGGTGGTCACATTAACACCACCCTATACCGAAAACCTACCGACCGCTATGCCTACCTTCATGCCTCCAGCTTCCATCCCGGGCACACCACAAGATCCATTGTCTACAGCCAAGCACTGAGGTACAACCGCATCTGCTCTAACCCCACAGACAGAGACCAACACCTACAAAATCTCCACCAAGCATTCTCAAAACTACAGTACCCGCCCGAGGAAATAAGGAGACAGATCAACAGAGCCAGACGTGTACCCAGAAGCCTCCTACTGCAAGACAAACCCAAGAAAGAAACCAACAGGACTCCACTGGCCATCACATACAGTCCCCAGCTAAAACCCCTCCAGCGCATCATCAGGGATCTACAACCCATCCTGGACAATGATCCCACACTTTCACAGGCCTTGGGTGGCAGGCCAGTCCTCGCCCACAGACAACCTGCCAACCTGAAGCATATTCTCACCAGTAACTGCACACCGCACCATAGTAACTCTAGCTCAGGAACCAATCCATGCAACAAACCTCGATGCCAACTCTGCCCACATATCTACACCAGCGACACCATCACAGGACCTAACCAGATCAGCCACACCATCACCGGTTCATTCACCTGCACGTCCACCAATGTAATATATACCATCATATGCCAGCAATGCCCCTCTGCTATGTACATCGGCCAAACTGGACAGTCTCTAAGGAAAAGGATAAATGGACACAATCAGATATTAGGAATGGCAATATACAAAAACCTGTAGGAGAACACTTCAACCTCCCTGGCCACACAATAGCAGATCTTAAGGTGGCCATCCTGCAGCAAAAAAACTTCAGGACCAGACTTCAAAGAGAAACTGCTGAGCTCCAGTTCATCTGCAAATTTGACACCATCAGCTCAGGATTAAACAAAGACTGTGAATGGCTTGCCAACTACAGAACCAGTTTCTCCTCTCTTGGTTTTCACTCAACTGCTAGAACAGGGCCTCATCCTCCCTGACTGAACTAACCTCGTTATCTCTAGCTTGCTTCTTGCTTGCATATATAAACCTGCCCCTGGAAATTTCCACCACTTGCATCTGAAGAAGTGGGTATTCACCCACGAAAGCTCATGCTGCAAAACGTCTGTTAGTCTATAAGGTGCCACAGGATTCTTTGCTGCATTATGATGACAGGATACCTTAAATTTTAAACACAAAGTTCAGAAACATTAATCTTGTCACTGACAGAGCACCTGCATGAAAACAGTGTATCTAGATATTATGGCTTCATCCACAATATACAATGTACACAGTGGTGAAAACAGTCTTCCAGCATGGGCAGTAGAAAAACCATGTGCATACAGTATAATATTTTTGGGAATCTCATCTTCATGGCTTTCTAGACATCACATACATAATGTTTTGGTATATTTGGGACTAGTGCATTTGATCTCCATAATTATTGGAAAAAAATAAGGAACAAAATTCAGATATTTATATTTCTACAGCTACACCAAGCAAAACCCCAAGAGCCAATCAGACTACGAAATCATTTCAATCTGTACATTTTATGAGAATATAGAAAAAGCACTTTGACTGAAAACTGCTTTGGGATCTATGGATGAATGATGCTATATGAATAAATTTGTGGTTCCATTCTATGCATCTGAAGAAGTGAGCTGTAGGTCACGAAAGCTCATGCTGAAATAAATGTTAGTCTCTAAGGTGCCACTAGTACTCCTGTTCTTTTTGCGGATACAGACTAACACGGCTGCTACTCTGAAAATAATAATTTTACAACTTATGATCTGGAGCTGCACAAAATTTAATGAGGCTGAGAGTACACAGTGTGTAGAGTTAAATCTGGGTAAGTGCAGGACTAGGGCCTTAAATTACAAGTTTTTGGGGGCAGAGGTTCTGTTTATCGTGTGTGTGTGTCAGGGCCACCCAGAGGATTCAGGGGGCCTGGGGTAAAGCAATTTTGGGGGCCCCTTCCATAAAAAAAATGCAATACTATATTCTCGTGGGGGCCCGGTGCAAATTGCCCCACTTGCTCCGCCCATGGGCGGCCCTGGGAAAAATAAACCTTCTGCATCTCAGCACAAACCTAGTTTTGAGAAAACTTCTTTACAAGATATCACTGGTTCTCAGCATCAGCTAGTGCTAAAAGGCACTAAAGCTCATTAAAAGGGTTGGACATATTTTCCATCAAAACTTTTTTTGGATCTAAACCTAGGGGTTTTTAAAAAGCAAAAAAAAATAATAATAATAATCATGGACAATGTCTGCTTTCCTTCAAAATTTTGTTGTATTTAAATTGGAAAGATGAAATTAGTCTGCCAAAACCTGAATATGGTTTGGGGTTTCAGAAATGTGTGGCCAAATATTTGCTGCTTGCTGTGTTTGATTGTTTAAAGAAACAAAAATTCTGCTTAAAAAAAAATCCAAAACTTTTGAACCACCTCAGCTTGTGACCAAATGCCTGAGCCCATCCAGTCAGAGATTTTTCCAGGTTTCTGATACTCTGCTGGCTTCCTTGACTCATATCTGTCTCCATAACTTTGGGTTCATTTAGGTTAGAACATAAGAACAGCCATACTGGGTCAAACCAGAGGTCCATCCAGCCCAGTATCCTGTCTACCGACAATGGCCAATGCCAAGTGCCTCAGAGGGAGTGAACCTAACAGGTAATGATCAAGTGATCTCTCCCCTGTCATCCATCTCCACCCTCTGACAAACAGAGGCTAGGGACACCATTCCTTACCCATCCTGGCTAATAGCCATTAATGGACTTAACCTCCATGCATTTATCTGTTTCCTAGAGACTGGCTCCATGGGGTCCGTCACACGGTTACTGTGGGTTTGTCTTTAGTATAGGCTATGTACCTACTCCACGAACTGAGCATTTGAGCTGGTTCCAGAATCTGGGATAAGCCTATGTTGTGAAAACTGAAATGCTCAAAATAGCACATGCATGTGAATGGACACAGGGTGCTAAAATTAAATTAACCCAGGGGTTCTCAAACTGGGGGTCGGGACCCCTCAGGGGGTCACGAGGTTATTACTGGGGGTCGCAAGCTGTCAGCCTCCACCTCAACCCTGCTTTGCCTCCAGCATTTATTATAATGTTAAATATATAAAAAAAGTGTTTTTAATTTATAAGGGGGAGTCACACTCAGAGGTTTGCTATGTGAAAGGGGTCACCAGTACAAAAGTTTGAGAACCACTGAATTAACCCCTCTGAAGCCTCAGGGAATGCAGGGGAAGGTGAGGGGGGCTCTCCCTTGGTAAGATTGGGAAGGATATTTTAAATGAAGCTACCCTCACCTGACATGAATCTCCCTATGGCACTGAAATAAATATAGACTATAAATTTGCATTTGAGAAGTGAAAGGAATGGTAGCCCTAATGGAAAAGCTAACAGCTTGGCTCTTCTGCAAGCCTCAAACTGCTGAATGACCTTTCATAGAATCTCAGGGTTGGAAGGGACAGGTCCTGGGGCAAATTGCTCCATTTGCCCCCCACTATGGGCGGCCCTGGTGTGTGTAGTGCCTATCACAAATCTCTGTAATTTAAATGTTAAGCAGAAGCCACGCAGACCTCTTGATGATGTTACTAAGTTGAAACTCAGGTCAGTTTTGTCAAAAGGGTTTAAAATGAAAGACTGAACTTTTTAACCACATGTGGTTTGACTTCTGGTATGGCATGGAACCTATGAGAATGTCTTAATGCAAGACCAGGTGAAATTTAGCACACTCCTTTAAAAGATTCTCCAAGAGATCCAAGAAACTGGCAACAATGACCAGGGTTGTCAATCTACTATGTTTTTTTTTGAGCAGTAAGTTTTCTTGAATAGAAAAATATGATTAAAGCTCTCTAAAATAGAATTGCAATGTCACCAGTGCAGAAGGTAAGGTTGGTTTGAAACAAAGCACATTTGCCCATTCAGTGAACAAACACTCATCTTTTCTGTCACTTCAGAAATATGGACCTCTTAACGGGAAATTAAATTTGATTCTTGATTCTTTAGTTGAAACAATATAATGTGCAGAAAATGGGTTATATCCTTTAACAGAACAATGTTGTCCACTTTAAAGACTCATTCACTTCAGATTATTCTACTGTGCTAGGTAAAAGGTTGAAATGAATAACTTCATGATAAAATGAAATTAATGTAATTGCTCTGACTTTTTCAAAGTAGAATGTCATTTCTTTTAAAAAATGATTTGGCTTTTAAAGTTTGTTTTCCTTCTTTTGACTTTTGAGCACTGTGCTGAATATTAATAATGTCAGACTGAATGCTACACAAAATGATTACAAGGCTGAAGTTTATATTAATAAAAAATATTTTGTGCTCTATGCCAAAGAGAGGTAAGACTTCTTTGACTGATATTTTTCTTATTGAAAATCCTTTACTTCTCACGCTGTCCTTGCCCACCCCCACAAAATCAAGTATTAATCATTCAAAATTGATTTCAAATGACCTTATCATTAAATTGAATAAATATCTTTGCTCCTGTGTTCTTACATCTTGACACAATCTCATCTTAAGGTGGCAACTGCAATTAATACAAGTCAATACATTATTACTATGTGTTTAATTGGTGTTCTACAAATTTAAGCTGGCTTGAATAACTGAAAGTGCTTTCCTGAAACACACAATCAGATTTTATCCTATTTTGGTAAGGATAAGAAAATAATATTCAGAAATCTTATCTTTCCTTGGTATGTCAACACTGAGGCATTGAAAGGACTTTTTATGGGGACAGGGGTGGAAATAAGTACATACATTCCGCCAAATAGATCATAGTGGGCACTTCAAGCAAATTTAACAAGTAGAGTAAATATGGTTTCATATCATGAATGTTGTATGAGACTGTGGGGCCTTACATCTTTACTCATAAATGTTTAAATGCTTGCAATTTTCCACTCCAGTAATTTAAAAAGAAAAATATTTTACCTTTATGGAAATTTGTTTGAATGCACAAATTCATTCATTGTCTGAATGGAGAAATGTTGTCTGAGACAAGAAATAGTAGGGTTTACTATGGAAAATTCTTCCTGTTCTTACACAATATGCTCCTACTTTAAACACTTTTGAAAATACTACCCTTTGTCCAAATTGGCCAGAAAACATTATGGTACTGATCCTGAAAATGCTTTAACTTTAAGCATGTGAATAATCACATCAATATCATGTGTTTTCAAGATCTTGGCTTTCATTGGCAAGCTATTTTAAATGGGACAGAACTGGCATTCTCCAAAAAGTTTCATTCCACTTCTACATCAAAGTATTGATCCTGCAAACAGTTTGCAATGAGACTGCATAAAGTTAATCATGTGCTTAATTTTTTACAAGATTGCTGCCCAAGGTGCTGGGGGAGGGAGGGTGTACAAATGGTGAAGCGTGGATGTACCAAGCAAAAGTCTCACTAAGCTTATCTTGCAGAGCTCAATCAGATAAAAAGTAGCTGATAGGAGATGGTAAATTAAAATATCATCCACTCGACCACTTTAGCTATACTCACACCATAGCAGACAATATCAAAGTGGCCAATAGCATATACAGGAACCACCTAATGTAAAATGGAACTCTGAACTTGTCTGTGGGCACAATATAGAAATGATATGAATCAGACCTATATTTTGACAAATAGATGTTACATATCTTTTCCTTTTCTTGATAATATCTAATACAAGTATAATACATATTAGTATAAATTTTACATCATTTCATTTGTTTATGGGAAATAGATTATACTACAAAATGTTTCAAAAGAAATTATTACATGCCTCTGATATCTAATACATGTAAGCCTCTTGATGCCATAGTTTCAAGTGGCTCTGAATGTAATATAGAATCTTGTTTGCAGTATAAGAAATTTTGTTTTACAGTAAATCCATTCTAGAACCCCCATTTTGCAGATACTATACAGTCATTTTTTTCTGTGCAGATTAAAGCCTCAGGTCAAGCTTGTTACCAATGAAGTCAGAATTGAATAGCAAAGAGTCCAGTAAGAGGAAATTACTGCCATGGAACAGGTTGTCCAAAAAAATCCACTGGTTTTATTGATGGCTTAAGACATATTGCTAAAAACTGTGTAGCTCCTTTTGCATGAGAAACAGAAAGCTAAATCATTAGTGCTGCACTTGTACTATCTCTTGAGTGTACATGTAATGATCTAAAATGTGAATTTCTTCAGCTTTTCATCATGATGACACAAACAATGGCTTGCTTTCTCTCAGAAGACCAGCATTTGTGTGAAACACATGGAAAATGGTTAGTTTACAGCATAATTAAAATAAAAAGTGAAAGGTGTAGAAAAGAGGGCTGTACATACACTGCAACAGAATTGAATAAACTTGGCCTCAGGTTAAGGATTGAGAGCTGTACTTGGATGTCTAAAATACAAAATAACCAGGTCTTTTTATACATGAAACTGGGTTTGGCTAGGAGGTTCAGAAGCACAGTCTAACAGGTGCATGCTGTTCTAAACTCTACCAGAAAATCTTTTAAGATTTTTCCCTTGGTGAATAAGGACATTGCAAATCTTGAAGAAAGTATGCTTGCTTCCCTGTGGAGAAGTCTGAAGTTTAATTGCAGGCCTGTAGATCCAATTTCTTAAAATAAGAAATTGGGGAAGGGATCAATAGTGAAAATGCACATTTTCTGTAACCAGAACATCCACCAGATAGCATGAAGTTGGCACTAGCAAAAGGAGACGTATTTTTCCCCTAAACATCTCCAACAATGGGATTTACACTCTGCAAGTCTCTCATAGTCATAGATAAGAAAAGCTGCCTAAGTTTGTGTCCTTTAGAACAATGAAATATAATACAATACAGGTCCAGTGCTAAATCAAAGGTGAGCTTTGTTTTTGAATGGATGATGAAAAGGTGTGTCCTAGACTTAGCTGCTGCTTGCTTTAAATATTTTAATTTGGGGGTGTTCAGAATAAATGTGGATCATGTTTTGCTGGAATAAAATTGAAAAACCAATGGAATGTACTGTAGGTAGCAGAGTAGCAAGGTTACAACTTGTTAATGGAACACAACACCTCTCTCTCCCTCCCCCCATAGCTGTGTTGTCACAAGCTGGCATTTTACCAAAACATTTTCTAAGCACACACACTGTTTATGCAGGAGATCAGTTGTCAGAGAAATACTAACTTAAGGAATCTTTATTTTAATTTCTACTTTTCCCTTGCAATATTGCAAACTGAGAAATGTGGTGATTTTTTTTGAAAGCCCCAACTCTTGTCATTCTGGATATTTATCATCTGAAATCTTTTTCTGCAAGACATGAAATTCCTTAGTAAGTGTTTTTAAGAAAGTTGTCCAAATACTCTTGTAAAAAAATCAGTCTTTGCAAAGCATTGGGATTTTGTGTGTCACATCAAGTTCAAAATGTCCAAGGTTTAATGACCTAGCAGAATAAACTGTTCATGCTGCCAAATATGCACTTAGGACAATCAACCTCATATACCTGTGGTTGCATGCAGACATAGACCCCAAGAAAGCAGCAATCAGCCATTCTGTCAGTGATAGGTAAATGCCTGAATAGAGTACCAGTGCAACTACTTTTACTTTGAATAAGCTGAAAATTTGTGTAAAAAAAAAAATGCAGAAAAGATTATATGACAAGACAACAAAACCACTAGTTAATGGATAATGTTCTCTATATTTTTCTGGGGGTGATGTAATAAGGCCTTAGATTACTTATCTATGAGAAAGTTGTGCCGATTTTAGTTAAATTGGTGTATCCCAGGGGTAGGCAACCTATGGCACATGTGTCGAAGGCAGCACAGTAGCTGATTTTCAGTGGCACTCACACTGCCTGGGTCCTGGGCACTGGTCTGGGGGGGCTCTGCATTTTAATGTAATTTAATTTTAAATGAAGTTTCTTAAACATTTTAAAAACCTTATTTACTTTACATAAAACAATAGTTTAGTTATATATTTTAGACATAGAAAGAGACCTTCTAAAAAGGTTAAAATGTATTACTGGCACGCAAAACCTCAAATTAGAGTGAATAAATGAAGACTCGGCACACCACTTCTGAAAGGTTGTCGACTCCTGGTATAAAGAAAACAGTTTCATATTACTGAGATTAAAAACCATCACTGCAACATTTATATATATATATAAAAAAGTGTGGAATCATAATGAGGAGCACACATTATTTCTGTAGTGCCGACTCCTGGTGTATCCCCTTTTACAGACATATTTTGTTTATGAAGTTAGCTTAAACTATTTAAACTAAGTTCTTTCCCATTGTTTCCTTAGGTAAATCACTCCCTCAACTGATAATGTTATTGGTTGTATAACTCACAGACAGTGTAATTTGATTCCCCCCCGCCCCAACATTTAGCATACATATCTCCTTGACAAAACTGGCCTGCAAGGAGGCTCCAAAGAAGCTCTTCCTGCAAAATATGGAGGGCAGTTCCTTCTTTCATCAAAACAGGATGTATGTGATGGGTGGGGAGGGGCAGCTCTTCCTCTACTAAAAGAATATTCACTCTTATGGCAGCTTAGGATGGAGCAGGGCCGCCCAGAGGATTCAGGGGGCCTGGGACAAAGCCCGGGAGCTGCGGTGCTTGTACTCATCCGGCGGCAGTCTGGGTCTTTGGCGGCATTTCGGCGGCGGGGGGGGGGGGGGCTTTCAGTGCTGCCGAAGACCCGGAGTAACTGAAGGGCCCCCCACCGCTGAAATGCCGCTGAAGACCCGGAACGACTGAAGGGCCCCCCGCCGCCAAAATGCCAGACAAAGACCCAGCCTGCCGCCGGGCCAGGGCTCGCGGGACCCCTACAGGGCTGGGGCAAATTGCCCCACTTGCCTCCCCCGCCTCGGTGGCCATGGGATGGAGACACAGCGTGCTTTATCTAGCTATTTAACACTGGCTGATCAGAGTTACCTGCCTTGACAGGAATGGTGTGCATTCAATCAGTGTGGTCATCCTAACCTTCCTGTCTAGTCTGGATACCTAGTGATGCCCCTTAAGCTTGAAACTCCATTTCTGAACTGATCAATAAGGTCATTCCCCACTTTCTTCAAATCTCTCTTCAGGACTTACCCTTGCTGCGATGTTTATAAAATGGCTAGTTTAAAAGCCCAGCATAAGAATAGTTGGCACATTATTTTTGATATGCTTTGATTTTGCAAGTGTATATAGGAGCTGTGCATGTTTGATAGTAACTTTCCTTGTGCCCTTCATGCTAATCTCACTGGGGCTAGGATCATGGTTTCATATATGTATGTACAGCACCTACAACAATGGGCCCACAATCCTGAATTGGGCTTCTGACTGCTATTGTAATGCAAATATAAAAGCTACATGCTGCCATCTAAGAATCAATTAATTCTTCATAAACTGTTGAATGTTGCAAAAGGGATTCAGTAACAGCCTGATCTTTTAGTATTACTGGGGTAAACATCAGCCTAAGGAAAGTTATTGCACAGGCCGTAGTAAAAGTACTTCCAAAAATGTTAGACACACCCAAGCAATAACATGTTCTTATCAAGATACTGTAACTTGTCTGCCAGTTTTGCATTGTTGAGGTACAGTGAAATTTCACTCCACCTGTATCATGCAGTAAAAAATTATTCACAAATATGCAACTTTCCTAATAATGCTGTTTATAAGATTGAAGATAAAGATAAAGGCATCACTACTGAACAAAGACAGCTGTGATTAAAATAACAAAATAACATTAACAAGAGTTTGCACAAAGTAAATGAATGTGCAGCATGCACTTGCAATGATAGCCACATCTGTTCAAAGGGTGAACTGCTACCAGCTTTAAATACTAATGCATTGCACTTAATTGTGTAAAAGATTTCAAGGCACTTCAAAAAAGTGTAAGAAATTTAAATTGAGTCTAGATTTATTTGCACCCATAAAATTCCACCTGCAAATTATAGGCCCCCTTTCTTCTGAAGAAAGACACACATTTTATCACCTGGAATTAGCAGAAAAGACAGTTCTTATTCTTTAGCAGAAGCTTTCAGAGAGTCCACCTCTTTTCATTAGCTGGTTGTCCTGTACTTAAATACTTGTCAGTGAATCTGACAATCTAATTGAAGGCACATATTAATCCTATATTGACTACTACTGCAGTCAATCAACCAATAGAATTGATAGAATAGCAGCTCATCAGAATCTTCATTGGTAATTGCCAAATACTGACCTACCTTAGAATTTTCTTTAGCACTGATCATGCTCCTAATGAAGTCAATGACAAAATAATTAATTTCTATAGGTGCAGAATTGGGCCTTTTAAATAAAAATGGGAGTTTGCAGCACACTGAAAATTTAACTCTACTAGATATATTTAACTATTCCTTTACAACTTACTTTATCATAATAGCAGGAATATTTAATTAGCACTTTAAGTTGAGCACAGTTTCAAGGAAAAGGGATAGATAATAAAACAGAATAATAATGCCACTATATAAATCCATGGTACTCCCACACCTTGAATACTGTAGTAGTGCTGGTTGCCTTATCTAAAAAGAAAGCTGAAATTGGAAAAAGTGCAGAGAAGGGCAGCAAAAATGATTATAGGTATGGAAGAGCTTCCATATGAAAAGAAATTAAAGAGACAGATTGGTCATCTTAGAAAAGAAAGAACTAAGGGAGGGAATATAATAGAAGTCTATAAAATCATGAATGGTATGGCAAAAGTGAGTAGGGAAGTGTTATTTACCCTTTCATACAACACAAGAGCTAAGGAGAATCCTATTAAATTAATAGGCAGCAGATTTAAAAACAATGTACTACATACAACACAGTCAACCTGTGGAACTCATTGTAGCGGGATATTATGAAAGCCAAACATATGATTGGTTTAAAAAAGGATTAGATAAATTCATGGAGGATGGGTTCATCAATGGCTATTAGCCAAAAGGGTCAGGGACATAAACCTATGTACCAGGTGTCCCTAAGCTTCCAACTGCCAGAAGCTAAGACTGAATGACAGGAGATGGCTCACTAGAAATTGCCCTGTTCTGTTCGTTCCCTCTGATGTATATGGCATTGGCCACTGTCAGACACAGGATACTAGACTAGATGGACGAGATGATCCAGTATGGCCATTCTTATGTTCTGGGGACAAGTTGCTACAATAAAGTAATATTTCTTCCCTTTAGTGGGCCTTAGATACCCTATTCTCTAAAAACATATAATGCCAATGAATGTGGTATGAAGTGCCAAAGTAATCACAATAGCTGGTGTAAGTATGCTTACTGAGGAAAATACAATCTAGTTTTACCTTTGCAGCTGACCTAGATAATTGATAATGAAGGGCTTCATCATAAACAGATTACAGCATCCCTGAAGCATTAAATTTATTTCAGAACTATCTTCCAGGATCCACAGAGAGGTAATTTGTGATTATAAAAAGTTAACTCTGCTGTTTACTTATTAATGAATACTGAAAAAAAATATTATGGTGTATTTCATATGATTGGATATTTTAAAAGTCAATGGCATGAGCTGTGGGGCATTCTTGCTGAGTTTGAAAGGTAAATTAAGAGTCATATTTGCACAGTATTATATCTGTGTTGGTTTCAAAGGTCAAACAACAATGATATAAAAAAATGTAAAGTAGAGAATATTGTTAGACTTTATTAGACTTCTGTATCCATGGGCTACTTCCTACCTTATCTTCTCTTGCTGTTTTTCCTCACTGCAACCACTTTCTGCTCTCAGCTGATGGGCTTTATACAGGTCCCTCCTGTTCCTCTCCAGCTGATCCTCATCTCTAATTAGTCCTTGCTCACTGGGTGCTCCTCCAGGTGCAACCTAGGCAGTTAATAGGTCCCCCTAGCCACCTTAACTCCTCCAGGCCTTGTGTGGGACAGACACCCCATTGTGTGTGTGCGCGTATGAGAGAGAGAGATCATTATTGCTCTCTCTATTAGTACTATCATATAAGTGCATGCTAAGGTGCTACAATTTAACTCATGTACTACTAGATGAAACAGTATAGCCAAAATTCTTAAAAAAGAATAATTTGATTTAGACATTAAAAGATTTTCAATTATGGCACCAGAGCTGAAAAGTGAGCAGAAGTTAATATTACCAAATGTTATTCCTTGCACATATCTGCTTCTTCATTCATTTAAAAATGTTAAAGAAAGGCGGAAGATGCTACTGGGCCCAGTTAAAATTAACTATATTTAATATAGTTTGTGACATTAAGGGATCATACTATTAAGCATTCAGAATACAGAAAATGTAACAGTTAAAATTGCACATAAAACTTATTTTTGTCTTCTTGTGGCCTATGTATTAAAATGTATTAAAATATACTTTTCAATTATACTATCACTTATTGCTCAAATAATTCAATATAACGTTTACAAATTTATTGCAAACCTTATTCACACATCAGTCTTTTATAGAAAAATGCATTGTTACAATAGTACAATGTATTTTTATAGGTTTAGACACTTTATGTAACATCTCTACTCTCTAAGCCACATACTATACATTTTATTTTTCACTAAACAGCAGGGCATTCCTTTAGATGGAATTTAGGGTTGGGGACAATTAATTACAAAGCTAATTTAGTGGGCCATGATCCTGAAAACCCTTAAAGAGGTGCTTAGTTTTAAGCATGTGCGTAGCCTCAATGAAATTAATGGAACTACTCATGTGCCTAAAGACAAGGGTTTGCAGGACCAGGGCCTTATTGTGTAGTGTTGCACAAATGTGTACTTTCCCTGTAAATTACTTTCCTGGACTCTCTGGCACACAGTGCAGTACACAGTAGTATTGAGATTGAAGGGGAAAACGTATGTAATTTTCACAGAGCTATAGTCGTATTTTCCCTTATGTATCTCACTCAAGACAGTTCCTCCAGCAGCACAATGCCCTTTGTTTCCACTCTGAGGCACTGCAACAGTGATGACTCAGAGAACATTGATACCTGCTGATGATTCACCAGCTTTGGTGGTGTTTAGAGATCTTCCTCTACAGTTATTTGATACAGCCAGGGCCGGCTTTAGGCCGATTCCCCCGATTCCCTGGAATCGGGCCCCGCACCTAAGAGGGCATCACGCCAGGGCCCTGCACCTTAGGTGCCTTTTTAATTTTTTTTTTTACTCACCCAGCAGCAGTCTGCTCCAGGGGTCTTCGGCGGCATTTAGGCGGCGGGGGATCCACTCCAGGGGGTCTTCAGTGGCATTTCGGCGGTGGGGGCGGTCCTTCAGTGCCACGGAAGACCCGGAGCGGACTCCCCACCGCCGAAGAGCCGCCGAAGCCCTGGACCACCACCAGGTATTCAAATCGGGCCCCGCAGTTCATAAAGCTGGCCCTGGATACAGCCTGGTCCTTGTTTTTTACATGAAATTTGACAATAATGTAGCATTTTGTTCATATTGCAGGAAAACACCAGAATAGCTTTCCCAGTCAATAGGTTTGGAACCTGTGACATTAGGCCTCTAGAGAGGATCCCACTTCTTTGGTTCCAAAATTGTTCTCAGGTGATCCTTGAAACTATTAAGGCTTTTTGAGTCAATTCATCAACAAGTCATTTTATGTTCTCCCCCCAGTTGAACTCTCCTGCATCTCACTGAAATCCCCGAAACGAACTGAAGCTTTGTTTTTCTGTTCAAATAAAATTTAAAGACTATTCCAGAACTGTCAGGCTACAAGGCCATAAAATGACTTATCTCCACTGGAAATCAATTTGATCAAATGAAGCCTTTATGCCATTTGACAGTTTTGTACAGTAGTTACTATTCCCTCATAATAGTCTTGTTGCTAATTTCACCCTCTCGAGTGCCAAACAGTAGTGGTCCCTTGTCCACAGAGCAGCTCACAATTCAGTATAAGGGGATGGATGCAGGCTGTGATTCTGTCAAACTTACATGTTAAATAAAAAGATGAGCCAAATCAACTACAGGCATAAGTTTCACTGGGGCCAGTACCCACAACTCCCAATGAATTCAACAGAAGCATCCATCTTTTCTGAAAACCAGACCTTGTGGTACCACCATCTGAGGCGGGTGGCTGGGAGATGTCTGTTAGAAAAATGAGTGATAGATGAATATTTTTCCAGGAGAGATTGAGAAATGTAGCAAGTGGGCTGTCCTGTGCTTTATTATTCATAGATGACAAGTATGTAACAGTTATTACATTTTTTTCTTACAAGGGAAGTTTCAGATTAACAGCTGTAAACATTTATAAAATCCACTCACCTGACCCAAAAGCTATTTAAATCAATGGGAGTCCCTCTAGTGAATACAGCAGGCTTTGGCTCCAGCCACTTATGCAAACCAGCCTGTCATAAAGAGTAAAGGTATGACAATACCAATTAACTAAATGTAGGCAGTGGTTTTTCTTCTGGCATTGGTGTGATAAGGTGGATAGGAGAATGTTGGATTGTTTTATGGACATTTGGTGAGCTTGAATTTTTGTTTGTAATTGTTTTAATGATGATTTTGTTAATGAACGTGATCGAACACAGCCTCTGACATTTAACATATTCAGCAGTACTCTGTGGCCATCCTCTTCTATCAACAAAGCAGTGCTCTAATACAGTTTAAAGGAAGAATTAATGGGAATGAAAATAATTCTAACCAAGTAATTAACATTTAGAGCTGTTCAAACTGTAACATTTTCTGGGTCACACAGTGACCAGCATTCTCTAGGGGCTATCAGATTTCTTGCTAATGGACCAGAGTACAAAGTTAATTAATCACTTATAGAATTAAGCCAACTCTGGGACTAATGATGGCATTTCCATATAAATAAATAAATAAACGAATAAATACATTGCCATTAAGCAAACAAATGCAGCATTTTAGAACTTGTTTTACTTCACCCAACCAGAATTGCATTCTTCCCAAAGATGACAAACCTCACTTTCTAATTCTTCAAGCCAAATCTTAACATCTTGATTGACAGGCCAGATTGTGTCTTGCAAAAAAACAAACAAACCAAAGAAACCCCTGACCAAACAAAAAAAACACACCCTGTCAGGATGGAGAACTTTGTGAAGATCACTAACACGATGCCCTTCCCCACACTCTACCGAACAGAACAAGTTCAGACTTCAAATTCAGTGGATCTCTCAGTACTGCTAAAGACAGAGGTGTCTGCATTGAAATCATGCTGGTAACATCTCCAACCTATGGCTGTCCCTGGAATCACACATTTAGGGGGTTCTTATACCATAGAACTCCAGTGGAAGAGAAACCTTGCAAAGCAAAACCAATGAGTTTTGAATAGTTCCAAGTACATATAAAAGCCATGATTCTTGTCTCAGTTACACCAGTTTATATCAGGAGTAAGTCTACAGAAGTCAATGGAGAAAAACCAGTGTAAAACTAACGGGAGTGAAAAGATAATCAGGCTCATTGGTTCATTCATAGTTAGAAAAATATAGCTCAGCTTGGGTCACCAATTTTCAAAGTTTAGATCTACAATAACAGTTATCTCTGGGATGAGATTTAGGTTGAGAAATTATATACCAAGATTTTGTTTTAAATACAGGAAAACATTGAATAAAGGCTTTGGAGAACACTCGTTGCTATTTCAGGTAAAAAAACCTGACTTTTAAAACATTAAGTAATTGAGAGTCAGTCTAACATGGGACTGTTCTGATTTTATTAAAAAAAACACAAATTAATTATTTGGTCTTAAAGAGTGACTCTATTACTATTATTTGTTGTATTGAGGTATTACCTCGTGCACAAATTGAGGGCTGAGGTGCCACTGTGCTAGGCACTGTACAAATACAGTCTTTGCTGCAAAAACGTCATCTAGAGCTAAAAATCTGGAGAGGATTTAAACTTGAACCTACCTGATTGTGCTCAGAAATCAGGCACACATCTGAAGCCAATCATTAATACCCCAAATTCACTGTGTCCTGAATTTTATACCCACAGATAATTGTTGGTGCAAAACTAGATGTTGGATTGACAGCCTGTTAATATATTAATTTTATACAAGACTGATTAATTAGGGCCAATTTTTGTTCGGTTACACCAGTGGAAATCCAGACTGACTTCAGGGGACTTTCTTCAGATTTATATCAGTGTAAATGAGAGCAGAAATCAACAGAATTTTTTATTGTCCAACCAGAATGGTAAATTTTCCGGAATAATGTGTGATCTGTTTTATCAGTTCTCTCAGCCTGTGTTGGGATATCTCTGTCCTCTCTCTGAACCAAAACCTGACATTCTTGTGAGATTATTACTTATAGAAAATTGGGGGATCTGGTTATTCCGCAAAGAACCACTTGTTGAGCACATCCTGAAGATGGCACAGGCAGATTTCCCTCTTTCACCATAGAGGGGGGAGTTGAAGGGAGTAAGATCACAATGGAGGCAGGGCCATAGGGATATCTGTTGTTCTTACCCTCAAACCATATGGAACTACAGTAACTCCTCACTTAAAGTCATCCTGGGTAACGTTGTTTCGTTGTTACATTGCTGATCAATTAGGGAACATGCTCATTTAAAGTTGTGCAATGCTCCCTTCTAACATCATTTGGCAGCTGCCTGCTTTGTCCACTGCTTGCAGGAAGAGCAGCCTGTTGCAGCTAGCTGGTGGAGGCTTGGAACCAGGGTGGACCGGCAGCCCCACTATCAGCTCCCTGCTCCCCTAAGTTCTCTGTGCAGCAGCTGCCCAGTTGCTTGCAATTCAGCTGTCCCTCCCCACACTGCCATGTGCTGCTCCTGCCCTCTGCCTCGGAGCTACTCCGCGAGACTCCTGCTTGCTGTGCGGGGGGAAGAGGAGGAATAGGGGGGCTGTCAGGGTGTCCCCTTCCCCCCTGATCCTGCACCCCGCTTACCCCATCTTCCATAGAGCAGGGGACATACACGACAGGGCTCAGGATGGAGGGAGCTTCCTGGCAGCAGCTGCGGTCTCAGCAAGCTGATCTAATTAACAAGGCAGTGTACTTAAGAGTAGGGTCAGCGTATTTAAATGGGAAATGCACATCTCTCTCTCTCACACACATGGTGGGTGTCTCTGTCTGCAATGCTGTCTCCCCTCCCTCCATTCCTGCTGCCTTGTAGAGTGTGAGAGTTAACCCTTGAGGGCTCAGCCAATTGCTAGTTCATCATTTAGCAGTAAGGCATTTCCTGGGAAATATCCCACCCTCTGACTCCTCCACCTCAACCAAGCTTCACAGTCATAATCACTGTGTACCAGTATTAATTTTTTTATTTAAAAAACTTATACTGCGTGTGTGTGTGTGTATGTGTATATATATATAAAAATATAGTCTTTTTTGTCTGGTGAAAAAAATTTCCCTTGAACCTAACCCCCTCATTTACATTAATTCATATGGGGAAATTGGATTTGCTTAATATCGTTTCACTTAAAGTCACATTTTTCAGGAACATAACTACAACATTAAGTGAGGAGTTACTGTAATTAGGTAAATTATTAATACAGGTTATGTCCACCTGCTGTGCACCCAGGGGCAGGGAAAGAGGAAGCACAACTGCTGGACCTGTTTATAAAGTGGAGATATGAACTTCACTGCTCACAAGGGTCCTGCATGTGTTGATTCTGTTGTGGATCATCAGTGGTTTCAGTAGCCGAGTTGGTGCCTTCACAAGGCCCGCTTATTATGCTCCCCAAGCCTGCCTTCTCCAACCACCTCAGGTTCAGGGAGGAAGCCAGAGCAATGGGTAGGCTTCTTTGTGGATTTGAGGCAGGAGCTTCCCTGCCTCTGGGAATCCTGGCTCCATCCACCTTTCAGTGGATCACGGGAGACAGAACAGTTTTGAAGGGAATCGGTGGGTCACCACAGTCTGTTCATTAACCTGGAGGGAGAACCTCCAGTCCCCCCTTAGTGAATATGGATTAATGGAGGCGAGTGAGCGGAGAACAGAGATGCCCCCATCCAGGAAATACCACCCAATAACACTCTCAGTAGAAACTGGAAACCTTACTTAAAAGACTCCCCAAAAATTGACAGAAAGTATTAAATAATTTGGTTTTGATTTTTTTCCAAAATAAGTATATAAGCTGTAAAGGTCTCATCACAGGAAATAAAAATAAAAAAAATCACAACCTGACCTACGGACCCACTAATGCATCTCCTTAGTAATCCATTTTCCTGGCAGACAATTTTAAGAAACATGGCATGATTTTTCCTCAATAACTGTAGAAAGTTGAATGTGCCTAATTAAAAAGTCTTAAGCATTACTGAGAAATTTGACTCTAGACTTGCAGGAGAACAATATGGAGAAATCAACCTGAAGAGGCAAAATTTCCTGTTTGGAAAGTAAAAACTCATGCAGGTGAAACTGTGTGGCAAGACACTGCAGGGAATTAAAATGAGCTGGTCCTCAGTGATTTTAATTCTATCTTGCATATATAAATTTAAAACCTAGTCACAGTCCAGAGGAAATAGTGTCCCAGGGAAAAATACTCCATTTTTGTTAGCACTTCCAACATTTAACACTGAATAGAAATGCACAGTGCTGTTAACCATGAGAATTAAGGATTAAGTCACTCAAAGAAGATAGTGTATCTGGAAGAAAATAAGCCTGAGATACTAATGACTAATTCTCTTTGGTCAAATCAAAGATTCTTACCGTATATATTTGAAAGTAACTTGGGAATCAATCACAACATGATTATAGAAGAGCAAAATTCTCAAATTATTATTTAATAAGATGTTCTAGGTTTGTATTCTCCCTGATGAGTATTGTGTTGGTTAAAGTTTGAGTTAGAGTCTGCAGAGAGTTTAATCTCTCTTCCTGTATTTCACATTTCTTACTAAAAGCATCAACAAAGTCTGCCTGTTTTCAAACAAAATACCACTTTATTAAGTGAGGTTTATAAATTGCCTAATTTCCTTAAAGGAGTATGAGCCATGCACTGCACTACATGAAATCCTCTTTTTCCACCAATAAATCTGCAGACTCAATTACATTCAAAACTACATTAAAAGAATCACAATAATTGTGCAACCTTAATTCAGCCTGCTTGTGCATCTGCATTATGATAATCTTTAGTCACACAATGTTTTTTCCACAGGGCCATACTGCGTATCAGGCACCTTTGCAACATTGGCAGCTGGTGCCCAAAATAAGGGGTAGATCTGGGGCTCACAATTAGATAACGGCAACCAGCAAATGATTTGTGGGATGGGGAAGTCAGAAATAATTTCTGATCTCCCAAATAAAATCAGACAACTAAATAGTGTGGGGTCTTTCTCCTCCCTCAACAAATACGTTCTCCTCTCCCAAATTAGCTCTTTGGCTAACTTCCACCGTAGTTCACCTGCTCTTCCTGAAACTGATCTAGCAGCTCTCCTCTGCTCCCTGTCTTCTTCCCCTCACCAGGTCATAGGTCCTTTTGGCTTCCCCTCATATGGTCACAGGGCTCAACATGCAACAAATGTTTGGGGACAGTCTTTAGACATATGTTAATTCCCTCAAATTAACTGGTAATAAATGAACTTCAGTAAAAACTCTAGTGTAGACAATCCCCATGGCCTTGTCTTCACAAGGAAAAAAAGTGCATTTTAAATATGTTTTGAGCAAACCTGTAAAAATTAGCTCATGTTCAAGTCCTACTAAAGATGAGGCTGCTGTAGTTTTAACCCATGTTAGCTGTTTGAGGTAAACGCTAGGGGAGAACAACATGCAATCATAGTTTGAGTATCTGCACTATCTATCATGAGCGGTGTCTCATTTTCAGAGCTCACATGGTCAAAGGTTATTTTATGAGTAGAGTTTGGGAGAGTTGCATCACCTTTGCCCCCAAGTCCCCTGTCCCATCTGACAATTGTTTAGAAGGTAAGAAAATGACCTTTGCTTAAAAAACCCACTAGTTTTAATAGCCTTTTCAACCAGTCTTTCAAATCATGTGAAAAATTAAACAGATCTGTTGACACAGGAGGGAACAAAGTCTCTCTCAGTACTGAAGTCCCTCTGGAGAAGGTACGGAGTTCTGTAGGAGATACACGAGCTACATCAGAAAGATAACTAGCTGGGAGTTCAAACTAACCTTGATGCCTCTGGCTGCCATTGTCTAAGTTCCTGTGGTGGGATGGAAATGTTCTCCCTTCAGCTGAAAGAGGAGGGAGAGAATGAAAAGAATGTCTGAGCTGTAGAATGCGCCCCAAATTCTGCATTACATGCAGGTCTTGTATGGTGTGCAATAAATAAGGCCTGGGAGCCACACTTTCAAGTCTACTCAGTTTCTATCTGTGCTATGTGAAACATGAGGATAAAAAGTAATATTGAACAGATGCCTCATTTACTGACCACCCTCCATCCTGTGCACTGACAGAGGCAGGGTATTGTGGAGGAAAACTGTTATCAAGATTATTTGGGACCCTCCTGTATCTCTGACATACTTCATCACAGGAGATGACACAATAAGGCTATGACGTCAGTAGCTTACGTCCAGTTGCTGCTTGGCAGTCCTATAACATTCTCATCTCCAAGAGCAGCATAAGCATATAAAGCTGTTGAAATTTCATTCAAGAACTGGATCGGGGTCATCAGACAAAGTTATGGAAAAAGGAAAGGGACCCAGATGAACAGCAGAGAAAGAAGCATCATGGGAGAAGAAAAAAGGTAATTGCCACAGAGAATCATGTAGGGGAAAGAGGAACCACAAGGGATTGCATGCAGAAGGAACCATGAGAAATTGTGAACTGGAGGATATAGGAGGACCCTGAGGGATTGGGTGCCAGAGCATGAAGATGAGGGACACTGAGGGATCATGCGCCAGAGCTGGAGGAAGAGGAACTTGGATGAATAGCATGAGAAAGGAGGAGGAAGACAAGACACCAACAGATCGCATGCCAGATCAAGAGGAGTAGGGATCATGATGGATCACATGCTTGTGGAGGATGCAGAGGATGGACTGTGTGGGATCATGCACCAGAAGGAGAGGGATTCACACACGAAAGGAGGAGGGTCTGCAAGGGATCATGTGCCAGAAGAGAGAGGACCATGAGGAATCATGTGCCTGAGGAGGATGTACTGAGCAGGACTGCAAGAGATTGTACACTGGAGAAGGAGGAGGGAACATGAGGGATCGTACATCAGGACAGGAGCAGGGGCGGCTCCAGACCCCAGCACGCCAAGCGCGTGCTTTGGGTGGCATGCCGCGGGGGGCACTCTGCCGGTCACCGGGAGGGCAGCAGGCGGCTCTGGTGGACCTCCCGCAGGCATGCCTGCGGAGGGTCCGGTGGAGCCGCAGGACCAGCGGACCCTCCGCAGGCACGCCTGCGGGAGGTCCACCAGAGCCGCGGGACTGGCGACCGGCAGAGCACCCCCCGTGGCATGCCGCACTGCTTGGGGCGGCGAAATGTCTAGAGCCACCCCTGGACAGGAGGACAAGGAATGACTGTGTAGGATCATGTGCCGCAGGAGGAGGACAGATCATGTACCATAGAGGGAGGACAGATTGCACATCAGGAGGAGGGTCAGCAAAGGACTGTGTTCTAGTGGAGGAAGGACAAATTTCCAGTGCTCTAAGGATGGGGCAGGGAGAGGGAATGGGGTGCTAGTGAAAATTGGATCCTATAATGGGAAGTGTTGGGGAAACTTATAATGGGAGGTGTCAATAACAGCTCTGCTTTTAGTATATGGAATTAAGAACAGCTGAGATACTAAATGCCACATGTGCCTCAACCTGTGATCAGTCATAGGATCTTAGGGAGTCCTCTCTGGCCAAGAGAGGCTAAAGGATCTCTGAAGAGGAGGAGCATATTGATGGTTGTTCCTCTGTTTTAAAACATTAGCATCTCATGCTTTGGCTTGAAGCAAATTGAAGACTCCGTGGATGAGATTTTTTTTAAAGGAATTCTATTACGATTTAAGTAGAACACTGAGGTTTGGCACTCTTCTAGCCAATCAAATTGGAGGACATACAAGAGGCAGTTTTCAATTGAGACACAAGTAATACATCTCCTGGGTTAGCCACAGATGGTTCCTTTTTGGGGAGGAGGGAGGCATGGCATCACTGTGGTTGTGTGCAGCATTTGCACACTGTCACTTGGTTGTTCACTCTTACATCTGGCTGTGAGTGAGCAGACAGAATACAAGATAATCTAATACGTTTAGTTTAATTGCCATTTCATTTGCTTCATGTGAAGATAAATATATTGACTGGGGAAAGTATTTGATTGCCACTAAGCAAATCTATAGATGTAATGAAATGATATAAGATAATCACGCAGGAATTGGGGACACTCAGGTTTTCTTTTAGTCCTAGAGTCCTCTGAGGTACAATTAGTTCATAAAAACTTTATCCTTTATTACTTAATTAATTCAACCACTCCACTCTTATTGACCTGAGGGACTGGTACTTAAGCCTTCCCGGAAGGACACAATGAATTTGCATGGGGAAGATAACCAAACCCTGTTAGTGGATTATTGGTTTTTACACTTATTGTTAGTAATAGCCTTTTAAAAGAATTTGAAATTAGAAGCAAATATATTTTAAATAGTTTAATTATGTAACTTTTAGTGTATAGAATTTTAGTGGTTTTAATTATTTTTATTAAGGCTTCTAAATATGTTTGACATAATATTATAATAGCTATAGTTTTTAACTACTAATACATTAATACCTAAAGAAATTCCATTTCATCAGGAGAAAATACCGAGACTAAGTTAGCAAGGCTTGAGAATTAACTAGTATGATGCAATACTTTTCTGTATATTTCATACTTGTTTAACTTGAACAAATAGGCTTGGATATGGAGTTATTAAAAACATGTTTCCATTGAGAACTTTGCTATTGACTTCCATTGGAGCTGGATCAGGCTCTAGTCTATGAACATATGGTAACTGTTTTATTAACTCAAGATTAAAGGCAAGATTCTGCACTGTAAAGTGGAGAGGCCACACTGTGGCTGAATTCCCTCCCAACTTCCTGGAAGGAATTCAGGTGGTGTCACTCAAAAATCCTTTTGGGGGCTTCCAGATACCTGATGTTTAGGAAGTACAGGATCAAGGCCCTGTTCTCAGCACAACCCTTTTCAGACAGGTAACAGGGGTGGAGATGGAGCAGATATTGAGGAATGCACTGTCATTCTACACAGCTTCTTCAAGAGAGCTGTCGGGTGGGAGAAAAGTTCCTTTTGCCCTAATCTTTCTGCCCCCATGCAGCGTCTTCCCAGAATATGGTCCTAAAAGCATATTTTCAGAACAAAGTACCTGCACCATTTGTTTACGGTCTTCAGTAGTTGGTTCAGCATAAAGTGACATTTCACAAACCTTTTAAGTGGATATTTGGTTTAACCCAATTGTATTAGATTACTGCACAGACCTCCCAGAGTATTTAACTGTAGTAAGTGCATGTGACAGGTCACACATACATATTAATATATGTATATTATTAATGTACTTTAATAGGAGCTTGAAAGGTGTCCACAAAGTGAACGGGAATATTGCCTGAATAAGAATTGTGTAGTGGGGCCCTGCATATAATCATAACTTCACCTCAGTGGGCACTTACAAAGCACTCTATCCCACTTAAGGGTGGTGTGGAGAGATCATTGCTGCGGGTGGGGACCTCTTTGGAGGCAGGAGGCCATAATGATACAGTCCTGTGGCATGGCTGAGTTCTACCCAGATGCTTAGGTGCCTGCACAAAGGTGCTCTAGTCAGCTTTTTTTGGTGGAAGTGAGGGTGAATTTTATCCAACGTATTCAAGCAGTATCTACTACCATTATTTCTCATGAAAATAAATCTTGGTAAGTGGTTACAATATCTGTTGGAGCTAGAGTAAAATTAATTGACCTTTGAAGTTAAAATTAGTTGAAGGAACAAGTGTCTTAAGCAAACTATCATTTTGAAATATAGCACACGTTTTTTTGATATGAAAATGGCTAGTCCTGTCACTTTCTTTCCATTATGCATGTTGTTCCCTCCCAAAGAAGTGTATTGGAATGTCTACCAAGTATCCTTTCACCAATTTCTGTATCTTTAGGAAACAAAATGCATCTATTAAATAATACAGTTCCAAATATTGTACACTGTGTCTAATTCTGTAATTTTCCCACATGGAGACCAGTTGGTGGGTTTTGAATTAGTCAATGGCTATGAAACATATTGGGAACTATGCTATTGGCCAGATCCGGCCATCCTTACTCATGATGAGTAATGCCTTACTTCACCAGTAATCCCATTGATTTAAATGGGGTACTCATGGAGTAAGGCAATAGGCACCATGAGTAGGCATGGCAGAATCCAGCCTAAAGTAAGGACTTCACTTAAAATAAATTAGGTGGCATGTAAGTAATTTAAAATCTTTTAAAATTCTCCATTAGCTGATTTCAAACATAAGTAGGGGAAGTGACAACTCTTGCTCATATGTGGTAGGCCACTCTCCCCCTTTTTACTTTAGCTACATGCATATATTAGGGCCTCTTTTAAAAAGCCTCGCTCCAGCCACCCTAATATCTTGTGCTTTCTGAGCTCTTTCCTAAAGTGCAGGGACTTCTCAAAAATTCTGCTGCTATAGGTCCTCCTACAGGAATGTGCACTACAAGCCTGGTGCATTAGAGCAGCTACTCTGTCTAGGATTTTATATTGCACTCAAACACATGGTATCTGAATGTCCTGCCTGTATATTTCATATGGAAGATTGATTGCCATTCTAAGTGGGTGACAGTGACGAGGTGTAGCCTCCCTCAGAGATAGATCAGGAGGGATGGCCATGCATGCCTACAACATGAAAGCACATTTTTTCTAACTTTGATTTCATTTTTCTGAATGAGGCCGTACCCCAGTGCTGTCAGTTGGTGTGCATGTATGTGCTCTCTGTGTGCTGTCCCAGCTCTGCACACTAACACATGTACGCCCATTACAATAGACCAGTCAGTCAGCGACGGGACTCTCCACTGCCCCCGAGGCTGGACAAAGGGTTAAGACAAGGTACTTCAACATTTATAGATTGAGACAAACAACTTACGTACCACCTAATGTGTTTCAGTCATGACATCTGCTTGTTACCTCCCCTTGTACCTTGCTCCAGCTCTCTTAGGCAAAACATCCCTATTTATCACTCCTTTCAAACCCTCTTATCTGGTGTTATGTCAGGATGTACCTGGGCTAATCTTCTGGAATGTGTACACACATACCCAGTAACAGTTGCATCTTATGAGTGCCTGTGTTTTAGCAACACTAACAGTACCTTTGCCAAAGTCATATGTTGGACAGTGAACTTGCAAGCATCTGCTCTAATACACGGCCTTCAGGGCTCACATCAGTCCTTGTGCTCCAGGCTCTCTCTCTCTACTATACCCAAGTCCTCCAGTGATATAGCAACCACTGACAAACACAGCAATTGAACAAGAAATGTAGGAAATATCCACTCAAAAAGAAGCTGCCAGCCAGACGTGCTTTGGGAGGGGGAGGTGGAAAGAAAGAATCTGAAGTGTAATATTGCATGCAGTTTATATGCTGCTGTACAACCAGATTTAAGGTTGCCATAGTTACTGGACTGCTGTTACAGCAGCTGCTATGATTCACTAGATTTATATTGTCACAACTACATTGGGATATGGCAGGCAGGATTTTCTAAGCTACTGTGCCCAGTAACAGCATTTTTTTAGTACAACAAACAAAAGCAGTTCTATGTTAACTCATAGTCTTAGTAGCCAAGCAGTCCTATTTCCATAGTACAGGCAAAGACAGATTAATCTGTTTTGTTGCCCTCAGCAGAGACTAAAACTATTACCCTTGGCTTTGTGTAAAGCAGGCAGCTAGCAGTTCTCCCCTCCCATCTACCCACTCACTTGATTCTGTTGCTGCTTCTGGTTCTGGCATGAAATTAAACTTAAACTGGAGAAATAGCAAAGTGATCAGAGACCTTTGGAACCTAACCAATTCCACAACTGAGTCAAATCATTTTGAAAATATAAATATTTCCCTCCACCCCTCATTTACTTTTATTGCACGGCTAGAGCCTGTAGAAGCCGTGAGATACATACAGTTAATCATAGGAGAATTCATTCATTCATTCATGAGACTCACATTCTTACATTTCATGACTTCACTATGTACATAAAGCCAAGTCCCCTGGTATAAAGAGCAAACTACACAGTCTAATTCACTTTGAGCACTGATGTTTGGGTTTTCCCCACTGACCGTGGCTTGCATCACGCATCTTACTCTTGGTCAATGATTTCACTGAGTATCCTGTCCTTATGCTATCGATTGCTCATGTGAAGCGGGGGAGGGGGAGGAGGGGTTGTCTCAGACAGCCATAGCCCTTCTAAGCAGGAACCAAACCACCTCTTCAGCAGGTCAGCATTGTCTTTCTGCTCCACTGATCCATTGCTTATGAAGTGTTCCTTTTAAGCAGTTACCAGAGATCTTTCCAGACTCATTTGTCATCTTGTTCTACAGGTTTTAGGGAAAGTTACAATAAAAGTCCAACCTCGCAAATGGATTTCATAAGGAATTGTGCAAGCGTCAGCTATGAGTGGCTGCCATAGAAGAGCAGGTTATATAAGCAACACATGCTGAATGCTGACTTTTGCCCTTGAGATTTCAGATAATGTTTATATTTCCCAACAGTGAGTAATGGTTCTGCAGTGCTGCTTGAATCTGTATTTTTTTTGCAGTCTTTGGCCCCACTATATACAGTATACAGTGTGCAAGCACAGAGTCACAGATGGGTATCAAGTTTGGTGATTTGTAGAGTGCTCATAATTTTTGACGTGACCCGTTTGTTACTTTTTGAATGTTTATTCAATTTACCTTGTTCTAGTAATCAGAACTGGAAATCAAAAGAATAGGTTTATTATTCACATTTCATTGTATGCTATGCCATGATTCTAGCCAGGTCAGAAATGCCAAGAATTGTAGTTCTTTTGCCTCTGGCACTGGCTGAAACCGTGCAGTGCAGAGAACATTTAAAAAAAAAAAAAACAGAAAAGCAAACAAAACAACCACAAAAAATCTTTTCCAAACTAGTTCAAACCACCCATGGTCAGGTTTCTCTCTTATTTTATCCCAACTCTTCTGCACATTCTAATCATAATATCAACAATTTTCTAAGAGCAGATTTTACTCCAAAGGGGCTAAATCCTCTCAAGAACATAAGAATGGCAATAATGGGTGTCATGGGGTCTACTCACCACTAGGGGCACCTCCTCCTAGCTGCTCTAGGGATTAGGTCCTTCCAGATCTGGGGATGCCATCTGCCACTCACTACCATCCCTGCTGCCACTCTCCTCTCCGTGACTCCAGATGCTCTTTCTTCATGACTTAGCCCTCTAGCCAGGTCACTATATGTGTTTTCCAGTTCTGGGGTATCAAAGTCTTTCTTTACTAGCAATCTCTGGCAGTATTAACATTCACTGCTCCATAGTGCCATTTCCTCAGCAAGTGGCAAGGTAACTTTGGCCCATCCTCTACTCTGGGTTCCAACTCAGGATCCTTCTAATCATCAGCCAAAGATTGTTTCCTCCTGGACCTTACCGCCTATCCATGAGCTCTTTCCTTGTCTTCTGGCTCTCCCACTCGTTGGGTTTGCCAGCCTCAGAACTCCCTAGGGAGTAACTGTGGGCTATTTGTCTCCGTAGCCCCAAACACTGCTTTCCTACAGCCCCCTCTGCTATGAGCTTCCTACCTCTATAAATCCAGCCCAGATCGTTCCCCCTCAGCTGGGCTCCCTCATTCAGTCAGGGGATACCCTAAACCACCTGATTCCCCTCAGAGATGGCCTATCAGATTACTTGGCCCCCTTCTTAGCCTACATTAACCCTTTCAGGATTAGTGTGGGATGAAAACACCCCATCACATTGGGTCAGACCAATGGTCCATCTAGCCCAGTATCCTGTCTTCTCTCAATAACAGATACTTCAAAGGGAATGAACATTTTACCCTCTGTTGTCCAGTCCCAGTATCTGGCAGTCAGCTTTAGGAACACCCAGAGAATGTGGTTGCATCCCTGACCATCTTGGATAATAGCCACTGATGGACCTGTCCTCCATATCCTATCCTCTTCATTGGGTAATAAGCTCTTCATAAATGCCTTTCCCAGGAGGGTTAGAAATATATTTGTACATGCTAATTAAACCTCATATAGTAAGAATATAATAGTTATGTAAACAAATTGCACTAATAGAATTGCAACTTTGAACTCAATGAGAGTCATCCTGCTAATTGAAGTAACACTTTTCAATTTCCCTTTGCAATTGGCATGGCTAAAGTAATTTCCTGTTGTGCTTTATGCTGAATGTTTTACAGCTCAATTAAACTCTCTCCCAGAAAAATGAACAGCTGAGACATAAATCCAGTTGCCAAAGTGGTCTCAAATCATAATAATTTCAATAGGAAAGGTAAAACAAAAACCATTTTTTTCATGCCATTTCACTATGGCATGTCCACTAAGGTAAGTAACTGCACTCTTGGGAAACATTGTCAATATTACAGTATTATTGTTTGTTTGCTATTTTGCAAACCTTGTTTTTAACATAAACAATAGCAAGAGTAAAAAGTGAGGCTGGTGTATATACATTTGATCCTCTTAACTCCTCATAGTAACCCCTTTAAATTGTGTTTATACTGAAAAGTTACTATGAAAATGGCACCTGAGGGCTCCATGTTTTTTGTTTCTGTATGGTTCTCATATCATATTTGCTTAGTTTATGAGTAAAATGATAGCTTTCCTAACTACCAACCCTGAAAACTCAGCCTGGGATCTGAAAGTCAACATACATTTGTTTCTGGCTCCCACGTTACCACAAGTAACATTTTTTTGCAACTGGAACTTAGTTAAAAATTCCTGGTCAAAACCTTTGTTAAGGTGACACCTAGGTTAAGAGTTCATACTGTATCAACAACAAAAATCTAAAGTTCCTTACAAGAAAGCTATACTGAGTAGTAGTAACAGCCATTAAAAAGCTAAAAAAATTAGTTTCAGCTTAAAGAAACCAAATCATTAGACAGTATGGACATTCACAGCTAATCCAAATTACCTTAAATTTTCTTCTAGTCCCCATCTTCTTTGTGAGTGAACTATCAAAAACATACCTAGGAGAGCATTAGTTACATTCATACTAAAGCTGATGCTTTTCTCACTACTCTAAGCTTTGCTCTTGTCTCATAACAGTTATAATTTCATGATCTGGGCTTAGAACATTTGTATGTGGGAGACAAACTACCTCAATGTCTAATTACATGTGGATAACTAGCTGGCCTTTGGAATCTTAGTCCTTGATCCTGAAAGTCACTGAGCTTCTCCAGTATTTCACAAGACTGGGCTATTAGGCTTCTATCCTGCAAAAAGCTTTTTATGGAGCTGCCATCTTGAGGGCTGCAGGAAGGGTGCATATCCCCTAAGAATCACAGGGAGGGGGCCTCAAGAAGCACAGGGAATGAAATTCCTGTCCGGAGGCAAGTTATAAAAATTTCAGAGGGATCATGGGGGTGTGCAGCACATCTTGAGCCTTCCCTTTGCTCCCTTCTGGTGGATCTCCTGAGATTCAAGTGAGGAAACCTACTTCCCCAGTTGTCTGGAGATGCACAGAAGCAGGGCTCCATCAGGGTAACTTAAGTCTCTCAAAGAATAATTGTGGCCGTTGGCAGCACCTCCAACTCCCATGGTCATTAGGAGACTCTTTAGTTCTGACATAGCCCCCATGCCTTGCAAGCTTTCATGGTTGGAGGGTCCAATACTCATCCACCAGTGAACCTTAAGATAATCTTCATGGCCCAACTAAAATACACCACTTCTTTCCTCCTGCAGACCATAGAAAATGTATTTATTATCCACAGTAGGCTAAAACTGGGTCATTGGTCACTTAACAAGTCTCAACAGGAACATCAGTCTCCTAGTCAGGATCTGCTAAGTGTAGAAAAGCTTCCAGTGAATGGGGTGATTATAAGGAACTCCAATGAGACTGTTGGTTTTGTGGACAGTGGGGGTCCTACGGAGTCTAGTGCAGGGTTTCTCAAACAGGGGGCCCGCCAGGGGCTTTCCCTACACAAGCGGCGATCCCTGTTTGAGAAACTCTGGCATAGTGAGGCTTGCATGGGGTAAAGGCAATAAGCATCCAAAGGCTTGCAGTGTAATATACATGTTGGGTGACCAGTGAGCCTCTTAAGGTCTGCAGGAGGGGTCGAATGCGCCATTTTCCCCCTGACCCCCATATTTCCCTTCTTCAGTGATCCCCATTTTGCTTCCTCTTCCCCACTGCAACCCCTCTTTGCCCCAGCTATGGTGGCATCTCCCAAGAACACTCGCTGCTACCATGCCAAACTCTATGTTCTTCCCAGTCCAGCTACACCACACCTCCTAACACCCACAACAAGTGAGTTCCACAAGACAGAGGGGTTAAGAGCCTACCAAGTGACTTCAGGGATTAGGACCACAGAAATCCTTCTCTTCACCCATCCCCATAGAATAGATGAACTTAATAAATATAACTGTGATTGTGTCCCCACTATACTCTTAATTCTCAAGCTAGTATCTGGCAAAAAAATTCTAGACAAAAATTGCATTACTGGTGATCACTTTTTAGACGTTTTCAATATAATAATGGTTTATGTGCTTAACTTCAGTTTTGGTGGGAAAATCTCCTTCTCCACTGAGAAGTCTCTCTAGCTATGAGTTGATACTAAGAAGTCTCCCTGTTTGGAAAAGGGCTACAGATTTACAGTTTTTAATGAAAGTTTATGCCTCCATCAACTTTTGGCACTGTGGTGAACACCTCTGTTTCTATGTAGTCATAATTCAGGGATCCCTTTGATAAGCCACTTTAGACCTGTAGAAAAATTTGAGTTTGACCCTTGACTTAGAGTATGTCTACACTGCAATTAGACACCTGCAGTTAGCCTGTGCCAGCTGGCTTGGGTTTGTGGGGCTCAGGCTAAGGGGCTGTTTAATTATGGTATAAACATTTGGGCTCAGGCTGCAGCCTGTGCTCTGGGACCCTCCGACCTTGCAGGATGTCTACGCTGCAATTAAACAGCCCCTTAGGCCAAGCACAACGAGCATGGGGCTGTGATGGATTTTTAATTTCAGTATATACATACTCTTAATGCCAACATTCCTTTGTGTAAGGCTTTTAGAAATGGAACCAAAATCAGGCTCAAAATGGAAACTCACTTGCACCCTTAACAAGGTAGATTCTGATGGTGATGCATAAGTGAGAAAAGAACATGGATCCCTCACCGTACCTGGTTGGGCTCTGAACTGATGGGTGTAAAAAATTGTGAAAGCTTATTTTTAAGTAATCAGATATGACTCAGACTATATACAGAGATCATAACTATTGCATGAGAGGGTGTTATTTTTACATGGCCATAAACCACACATTAGATAGTTCAAGAAGCTATGACAATACAGGATTGATTGCTTCATTACAAAATTTAAGATGAAAATATCCAGAAGCATTTCTAGTCAAATTCTTCTCTCATTGCCTTTGTAGTATAGGGAAGCATCAAAATCTTATATTGAATATTAATGTGTGCATCTAAAGTATTAAATAAAACAAATTACCTGCTTTATTCAATAAAAATCTTATATTGAATATTAAGGTGTGCATCTAAAGTATTAAATAAAACAAATTACCTGCTTTATTCAATAAAAATCTTTAGCCAGGAGTATTTTATAAAACATGGAATTCACTAATAACACAATAGCGCTAAATATAACAATTTTCAAAAGGGATAGATTCACCAAGGAACTTCGGTGTGAGGATGCTGACACTCAGCGCCTGCTTGCTGGATTGGATGCTGCCAGTGAGTTAGGTGGAGGAATGTCTATCTTCTCCCTGTCTGTGCATCGCTTAGGTATCCAGACACTTGAAGTGAGGCTGCAGTGCACATGAGCAAACACAGAAACATAGACACAGAGGGACCTTTTACAGTGAAAATGTAGGCCCTGAGCAAGTTTAGGAGCCTATCGGGTTCAGCAGCAGCTGATCTGGGGTTTTGTGAATCCTAGGGGGCTGATTATGGAATTTAAGTGCCAAAAGTGGCAGTTAGTTGCTTAAGTCCTTTTTGTGAGTCTAGCCCTTAGTCTTCTGGAAATACACAGGAAAGTTCTCAAGAATCTCCAATGATAAACAGGGTCCTCCAGTCATCCTTTGGCTCAATGGTATGGTGGTTTTCACAGGTGTCATACAGCTATTGAAGGGAGTTTACCAGATACAACCCTCCTTTGCTGAGCAGGTCTCCCATATAGCGACCACAGATAGGAAGAGAGATGGTTACACAGTAGAAGGAAATGTGATGTGTAGCAACCAATCTGCTCTGCACAACTCCCTGATCCCAGTATCTCTTTTGTGGCACAAGGGCTGTTCTTCTTTCCATGTTGTGCAGGTGGATGGAACATATGATTCACACTGTTTCATACGGCTGTATTTAGTCTGGTTGAAGTGTTACTTTTTTATTTCAAATATGGTCTTTTTTTCTAAGCAAAAAAAATATTTTTTTTAATTTTCCATTTCTGGGATGAAACCAGAAAATGAAAAATTGAGTGTGTCTTCAGTTGTTAGTTTCCTGCTCCCCCTTTTTCACTGGCAAAGTAGAAAAAGGGGGACTAAAGAAAAAAAAGAGGTAAAAAGGGGAAAAGTGTGTGTGTGGGGGGGAAATGTAAAAATGAAGACTTTAAACAAAAATTTTCAAATAAAATTTGGAGGGCTGTAAAACGGTTTCTTTTCAGAACCTATAGAAGGGCATAATGGAAATTTTCATGATTTCTCCCCAATCCACTTCCTTTTTTTGACCAGCTCTAGTCATATCACTAACTAAAAATGTTGTTGTGGAATAAAATTTCATATTGCAGGAATAGTGTGACTTTTCATAAGCTGAAAATATTGTTCAGGCATATATTTCAAAAAGGATAATTATAACTTCACTGGTTTAGATATTATTGTACTTTTATAATAGATATTGTAACATTTTAGAAGAAGCATTGTGAAATGAAAATGCATGCATGCCATATAATGCAGTCTTGATCAGCATGTATCTTAATGTTCCTCAAAAAATGAGGATTTAAAAGTCAAAATGAAATACCTAAAATTAAATATAGTTTGAGCTTTAAAGGAATTGACTGTGATTTTCAAAAATGGGTTCCTGGAGTGGGATCTTATGGCTATAGTTAGGCATTTAAATAAATAGCCTTATTTTCAAAAGTTCTGGACACTGGACAGTTCCTATTGACTACTGTGAGCTGTCAGGGGCTCAGCACTTTTGAAAGTCAGGCCACTTAATTAGTAGCCTAAATAAGAATTTAGGAACTGAAGTTTATGCAAACATTTTTGAAAATCTTGGCTGTCAACTGAAGGATTTCCAAGTAGCTACAAAATCTTTACATTTTTTAATAACTTTAAGCCAGCATGAATATCACAATAGCTCCATGCCACAGACTGACATAAAGGCTCTTTTTAGAGATGTTATTGTGTCAGACTTTCTTGTGGTAGGTCCTTCTAAAAATATACATTAAACTGATAAAAGTATATTTAAAGAACATTAATATTATGACCAACAGACAAAAGTAAAAAGGTATCATTTTTTTTAAACTGGGATTTGCAACATTAGGGCCAGTCTGTTAAATGTATTTAGGTGTCTAACAATGAATATAGGCATCTAGTGGGATCTTCAAAAGCACTTAGGTGTTTTACTCCCACTGATTTCAACGGAAGACAACTTCCTTAGGCTCCTTTGTAAATCATAGCCTTACTTCTCAAACTGAGCCTCCTCTTCCAAGGAAGTGAGAAGTGCAGATTTGCCCATGCAAAGGTATCCGGTAAGTGCTTACATGCTACAGTGATGGGCACTACAGAAAGTTGTTAACTAAACAGATAGACAGATTTCCTTACAGGGATTTATGAAAAGATTTCCAGACTTGCAAATAATAAACATGCTGGTAAAAGAAATGATTAGGCTAGCTGACTCAAACATAATCCATTATGTACTATTCTGAGAGCTACTGTTATAGCCTAAGGTGAAACATACCTGTAGACATTCTTTTTACGTGGTTTAGAAAAACTGCCTCTAGCAAGGCATAAAGAAAACAATGGACCAAATTCATCCCTGTTCCAACTCCATTGATGTCAATAGAGTTTGTATAGGAATGAATTTGGCTCAATGTCACAAGTAATTTTAAATTGTTTTGCCTTGCTTTATTCTATTAGTAATTAAATGTCATACTTATTCCTAGTTGCTCTTTGTACTGTGAGGAATATACTTGTTGTAAAATGAGCAGGGATTATTTGCAAATACATATTTCTGAGAATATCGTGGAAATGCATGCTTACAGAAGCACATTTGTGGGAAATTGTAGCTCCAAGTGGACTGGATTATGATCTACAGGGTGAAAGAAGGAATATTCTCTATCCATCTCAGATGTCAGGGTGATTGAAGTTCCCCATGAGAACCAGGGCCTGTGATCTGAAAACTTCTGTTAGTTGTCCGAAGAAAGCCTCATCTACCTCATCCTCCTGGTCTGGTATTCTATAGCAGACGCCCACCACGACATCACCCTTGTTGCTCTCACCTCTAAACTTAACCCAAAGAATCTCAACAAGCTTTTCTCCAGTTTCATACTGGAGCTCTGAGCAATCATACTACTCTCTTACATACAGTGCAACTCCTCCATCTTTTCTTCCCTGCCTGGCCTTGCGGAACAGTTTATACCCATCCATGACAGTGCTCCAGTCATCTGAGTTACCCCACCAAGTCTTTGATATTCCAATCACATCATAGTTTCTTGACTGTGCCAGGACTTCAAATTCTTCCTGCTTGTTTCCCAAGCTTTTTGCATTCATGTACAGGCACCTAAGATAACTAGCCGATTGCCCTACTTTCTCAGTATGAATCAGGAGGCCTCCCATGTTGAACCCTCCTCCTTGTGTTTCCTCCCAGTATCCCACTTCCCTCAGGGCTTAGGTCTCCATCCCCCAGCGAACCTAGTTTAAAGCCCTCCTCACTAGGTTAGAAAGCCTGCCTGAGAAGATGCGTTTCCCTCTCTTTGTTAGGTAGATCCCATCTCTTCGTAGCAATCCTCCTTCCCAGAATAACATCCCATGGTTGAAGAATCTAAAGCCCTCTCTCCGACACCACCCGCACAACCATGCATTTACTTCCACAATGCAATGGTCCTTACCTTGGCCTTTTCCTTCAACAGCGAGGATGGATGAGAACATGACTTGTGCCTTTTGTATTCTTGGATGGAGATTATCTGGACCCCCCCGATTTAGTCCCATTAAGCTGTTTGAGTTTGACTTCCACCTGAGAAATTGTAATTTCTACTTCCATATTGTCATTGTCATACAGTGCCACTACCTCTAAGCTCTTCAGTAGCCAAACGGAGGCAAAGTATTTATTTAGATGTTGGGCCATGCCTAAATAATCTTTAATGTCTACCTCATCCTCAGTGGTTAGTTGTCCAACTTCTTGTTTCCTTGTTTTCTTATTTATATGGCTATAGAACCTTTTAAGATTGATTTTAATTTACTTTGCAGTCCAGCTCTTCTTGGCTTTTGGCAGTTCTCACTTTATCCCTACACTTTCTGATCTCCAAGAACTAGTTGCTGAACCAACAAGAGGGGATGCCATTTTAGATTTGGTTTTGGTGAGTAGTGAAGACCTCATAGAAGAAATGGTTGTAGGGGACAACTTTGATTCAAGTGATCATGAGCTAATTCAGTTCAAACTAAATGGAAGGATAAACAAAAATAGATCTGTGACTAGGGTTTTTTATTTCAAAAGGGCTAACTTTAGAAAATTAAGGAAATTAGTTAGGGAAGTGGATTGGACTGAAGAACTTGTGGATCTAAAGGTGGAGGAGGTCTGGAATTACTTCAAGTCAAAGTTGCAGAAACTATCAGAAGCCTGCATCCCAAGAAAGGGGAAAAATTCATAGGCAGGAGTTGTAGACCAAGCTGGATAAGAAAGCATCTCAGAGAATCATAGAATGTCAGGGTTAGAAGGGACTTCAGGAGGTCATCTAGTCCAACCCCCAGACAGATTTTTTCCCCAGATCCCTAAATGACTCCCTCAAGGATTAAACTTACAACCCTGGGTTTAGCAGGCTAATGCTTAAACCACTGAGCTATCCCTCCCCCAGTGTTTAAGAAAGAGCAGAAAGCCTACAAGGAGTGGAAGATGGAAGGGATCAGCAAGGAAAGCTACCTTATTGAGGTCAGAACAAGTAGGGATAAAGTGAGAAAGGCAAAAAGCTATGTAGAGTTGGACCTTGCAAAGGGAATTAAAACCAATAGTAAAAGGTTCTATAGCCATATAAATAAGAAAACAAAGAAAGAAGTGGGACTGCTAATCACTGAGGATGGAGTGGAGGTTAAGGATAATTTAGGCGTGGCCCAATATCTAAACAAATACGTTGCCTCAGTCTTTAATGAGACTAATGAGGAGCTTAGGGATAATGGCAGGATGGCAAATGGGAATGAGGATATGGAGGTAGATTATTACCACATCCGAGGTTAAAGCCAAACTCGAATAGCTTAATGGGACTAAATCCAAGGGCCCAGATAATCTTCATCCAAGAATATTAAAGGAACTGGCACATGAAATTGCAAGCCCATTAGCAAGAATTTATAATGAATCTGTAAACTCAGGGGTTGTACTGTATGGCTGGAGAATTGCTAACATAGTTCCTATTTTTAAGAAAGGAAAAAAAGGTGATCCGGGTAAGTACAGGCCTGTTATTTTGACATCTGTAGTATGCAAGGTCTTAGAAAATTTTTTGAAGGAGAAAGTAGTTAAGGATATTGAGGTCAATGGTAATTGGGACAAAATACAACATGGTTTTACAAAAGGTAGATCATGCCAAACCAACTTGAACTCCTTCTTTGAGAAGGTAACAGATTTTTTAGACAAAGGAAATGTAATGGATCTAATTTACCTTGATTTCAGTAAGGCATTTGATACAGTTCCACATGGGGAATTATTAGTTAAATTGGAAAAGATGGGGATCAATATGAAAACTGAAAGGTGGATAAGAAACTGGTTAAAGGAGACACTACAATGGGTCATACTGAAAGGTGAACTGCCAGGGTGGAGGCAGGTTACTAGTGGAGTTTTCCTCAGGGATTGGTTTTGGGACCAAACTTATTTAATTGTTTTATTACTGACCTTGGCACAAAAAGTGGGTGTGTGCTAATAAAGTTTGTGGATGACATGAAGCTGGGCGGTATCGCCAATACAGAGAAGGACCGGGATATCCTACAGGAAGATCTGGATAAGCTTGTAATCTGGAGTAATAGTAATAAGATGAAATTTAATAGTGAAAAGTGCAAGGTCATGCATTTAGGGATTAAGAACAAGAATTTTTGTTATAGCTGGGGATGCATCAGTTGGAAGTAACAGAGGAGAAGAAGGACCTCAGAGTATTGGTTGATCACAGGATGACTATGAGCTGCCAATGTTGTATGGCTGTGAAAAAAGCTAATGCGGTCTTGGGATGCATCAGGCGAGGTATTTCCAGTAAAGATAAGGAGGTGTTAGTACTGTTATACAAGGCACTGGTGAGACCTCATCTGGAATACTGTGTGCAGTTCTGGTCTCCCATGTTTAAGAAGGATGAATTCAAACTGGAACAGGTTCAGAGAAGGCTACCAGGATGATCTGAGGAATGGAAAACCTGTCTTATGAAAGGAGACTCAAAGAGCTTGGCTTGTTTAACTGAAAGAAGGCTGAGGGGAGATATGATTGCTCTCTATAAATATATCAGAGGGATACATACCAGGGAAGGAGAGGAATTATTTAAGCTCAGTACCAATGTGGACACAAGAACAAATGGATATAAACTGGCCATCAGGAAGTTTAGACTTGAAATTAGATGAAGGTTTCTAACCATCAGAGGAGTGAAGTTCTGGAACAGCCTTCCAAGGGGAATAGTGGGGGCAAAAGACATATCTGGCTTCAAGACTAGTTTCTAGTTTAAAGATTTTTAAATCAGTTGTGCCAGCCTCCATCCCAGAAGTCTTTTTCCCTCAGTACTCAGGTGAAGTCCATCCCATGAGAATGTCTTCTGTCCATGAATGAGTGCCTCCTAGTGGTCAAAGATCCCAAAGGCCTCCTTATAGCACCACTGCCTGAGCCCTCTGTTGATCATCAAAATCTTGTCTTGCCCTCATTTGCCTCTTCTAGGGATAGGTAGAAGCCCACTGAAGATCACCTGGGCCTCCATTTCCTTAAGCGTCTAGTTGCATCATTTGTTCCCACATGAAGGGCAATCAGTGGATTCTTTCCTGCTTCCATTAGGATTCTCTTCAGCCTCAGTCCACATCCCCTATCTTAGCTTCTGGCAGACAGCACACCTTTCTGTTCTCCAGATCAGCTCTGGTGACAGGCCTGTCTGTTTTTCTTAGTAGGGAGTCCCCAATCACATAGACCTGCCTTTTCCTGGTGATGGTGATTCTCTGGCCTTCCTCCTGTTCTTTCTAGCTGCAAGTCCTTTTGTCTTTTATTCTCCCTAAACAGCCAAAACTGGTTTACAACTCACCCTACTATACATGTTTAATATAAAAATGGTCTCAAGGCTAGATCATCTTGTTCTACAGTTACCACCCTTTGTCTACCAAAAGAAAAGAAAATGGACAGTGCCATCTTTCTAAATCCATCCCTCTGATGTTTCAGCTCTCCACCTACATCACAAGAACTATACATGCTGTCAGTGTCTTTGCATTGACATAGGTTCTCAGATACCAGAATGATGGATGGGCTACAAGAAACTGAACAGAATAGATTGCAGTCACATTTCTATTTCATTACATGCTACTAAGGAAAGCATCAATTGGTATAACTGGCAGAAGAAAAGTATATCTTAAAAGACATTTTAAAAGACCCAAAATATATGGTGGGTTATTATTGCACTGTGAATGACCCCATTTTGGGCGATTCCAAAATGATACAGCATCTGCCAAGAGTGAAGGGTAGCTGTTTATGAATGCCAATGTTAGGGCTGAAATATGTTGTTGTTTGAGGACAGATGGGAGTTATTCAGACAAGTGGTGCTGAGTTCCTCTCTTTCTCATAAGGTTTCATTCAGTCTAAACCACTTATGATTTTTTAGATAGAAGTTGAAGGACACTTTTTGCAGAGGGATAAGTTTTTCTCTTAATATGGAGTGCATTTTCTCCATTAGCAGCAGACAATAATGCTATTCTTTCTATTTAAATGACCACTTTAGGCATGATTAATTGCTGTTATGCACCATCTAAGGATTTTCTAAAGGACGATACTACTGACATTTATGCACAGTGACACAGACAGATTTATGGGCAGGCCCTGTGCTGTTCTATTCAACAAGACTGACTCATAAATAAAATCCAGCTAAAAGCAGATCAAGAGTTTAGAAAATTAAATCTATTTAAAATGGTACTGTGATAGACCCAGGCCAGTTGGGAACAGCAGACTAGTAGAAGGGAGATATACTGGCCACTGGAGAAGCAGTTTTCTGTTCCCTGAGTGACCAGAGCAGGGGCTGCTCCAGGCTAATGAGAACACCTGACTCCAATTAACCTGCTAAGAGTCAGGTGAGGCTGTTAAGCACCTGACTCTAATTAAGGCCCCTCTGATGCTATAAAAGGGCTCACTCCAGTCAGGCCAAAAGGAGCAAGGGAGCCAGAGGAGAGGAAGTGTGTGCATGCATGCCAGGAACTGGGAGCAAGAGGTGTGCAAGAAGCTGAAAGTGAGTAGACATACTGCTGGAGGACTGAGACGTACAAGCATTATCAGACACCGGAGAAAGGTCTGATGGTGAGGACAAAGAAGGTGTTAGGAGAAGGCCATGGGGAAGTAGCCCAGGGAGTTGTAGCTGTCGTGCAACTGTACCAGAAGGCACCCTAGACAGCTGCAATCCACAGGGCCCTGGGCTGAAACCCGGAGTAGAGGGTGAGCCCGGGTTCTCCCCAAACCTCCCAACTCCTGATCAAACACAGGAGGAATTGACCTGGACTGTGGCTTCTACCAGAGGAGAAGGTCTCTGGGCTGTTTCCCAACCCACAGGGTGAATCTTTGAGGTGAGCAAATCCGCCAATAAGCACAGGACCCACCAAGGTAGAGGAGGAACTTTATCACAGTACTTAGAATTATGAAGCCAATTCCCAGGAAGGCACTGAAAAGGCTCAGCATTTTAAATGCCTGCAAAACACCCAATGCCCATGCATATGCCAGAGTTGCCCATCTGCAAAAAGTATAGTCATGTTCTGACTGCTAAATATTTTAACCCAAATTCAGATCTTAGAGTTGCTTTTTTCAAATAAACAAAAAAAACCAGAGCATGGTTAAAATCTGTTTGGAAAAGCTGTGGGGACTAAATACATTTATAATCTAATCTTTACATTACTAGAGACAAATAATTAAATGGATACCGTTTTACACAACTTACATATAATGTTTTCCCTACCCCATTATCAATGGCTTTCCAGGTTCTTTTGCTGGTTCTCAAAAGAAAGAAGCTTAGCTGTGTGAGTAAGGCTGGGTACAGGCTGATACTCTTGAATAAAAATAGCCATCTTCTTTTGAGTTCTATACAAAACACAAACAAAAATGAAAATCACTTCTCATCAAATGGAGAATGTCAAAAATCAGTAGGGGAGAGAATATTTTCTAGCCCCTTATAAAAATCAAATGAAGAAAAATGGAGTAACCTGTCAGAACATGTTTGGAGAAGGATGAAACACAAGTCACAAAGATGCAACCACAGTCTTTTTGCAGGTACTTAGAAGTGACACAATAAAAGCAGATGTTGATTTTTATATCTAAAAGAGCTTAATGTAAACTATCACACTAGAAAGTCATTTTATCTGGAGGCTTTAATGAACTAAAATTCTTTGGGCTCAAGCCTACTCCCATGATCCACAATTTCTCATTGGCAAACAAATAATTTTAGCACAGTGTTATACTGCACTTTAAGTACAGAAGGATCATGGAATTGCTATGGTGTTGGCATACGTCTAATTAAAATCATAACAGTTCTGATTTTGTGTTGTGCTGTACTAATGAAAGGATAGTAACCCCTTTATAGTAAAAGTGCAATTATAAATAGCTGATGGTAGTTACCAACTGATTAACTGATTTACCATTTATTAAAACATCTATAATTACAGATTGTTATAGTGTTCAACAGGTAAATATGTAGCGTATTGCTATGTTTTATAACCATCTATAACATGTTTTATGGATGTGCATAACAGTGGGTGAGTGCTATCCTTGAGAAGTGCCAGAAGACAAGTACTGGAAGTGCCAGAAGACAGCATTCTGGCTCCTAAAAAAAGTACCAGAAAGGCATGCTGGAGTATTGCGGTGGAAATCAAGCACCGCTTATAACCATTTATCACACATACTACTCACATCTTTATAACATCCATTAATCATTAACCCTTAATAAGCCATTTACAAATATACTCAATGTAGAATAAGCAGAGGAAATAGTTCCTTCATGGAATAGTTGGAATATGGTGGAATTCAATATAGCATATAGTACATCTTTCTGAATTATTCATACACAGAGCAAACAGATACTATTCTGTCAGAATGACCTTTATTTTAGATATAGAGAACAAGAAAAGTAAATGCTCCAAGACAGAGCACAGAAGTACCTGTCTCACTTCTGACAGCACTAAACTGAATTAAAAATAGTTGCCTCTCTCTACAATCGTGAGAATCCTTAGAGATTTAAAAGAGCAGTGTGGAGAAAACAAAGGTATAACAGTTACACAGCTAAATATATCCTCTTGGATGTTGCCTAATTAAAGATATGTGTGGTATGAGACCCTCTCCTCTTGCTCTGGAGTACCCTTTATCCCAACAGATCTACAATACGAATTTTTAATTTTCTCAGGAGAAGGTAAGCAAATAGGCTTTATTCATGGGGAAACAATATGTAAGTTCTAGGCACTGTTGGTTCACCCTTGTCATCTGGGAAATGTTAGGAAAAAATCATTTAGTCTGGAGCATTACAGCTGGATAAATGTGCTCAGCTGATGGAGCTTTTGAAATCCAGAAACAGCAAAAAACAATACTACTCATTGATTATTATTGATTTGTATTGCGATAATACCTAGGATCTCCAATCACAACCTATGATCCCATTGTACTAGGCACTATTCAGACACAGAACAAAAAAGACAATCCTATCATCATCCAAATCAAAAGAATAATGATGCCTAAATATTTCAGTTAAATGTGATCATATTTAAGAACTTCTAAAGTAATTTCATAAATGCATTTGTATCTGCCTATAACACTGAAATGTTTCTTTCTTTCCTATTTATCTGGGATTATTTTAATTTTAACTATATATTTATACAAAATGGCAGTGTATGACAATAGTTGGAGATGTGAAGAATTCTAGTCTATATTACAATAAAATTAAAGAGAAAATCAAAATACTTTTAGAAGCTATTGTTAAATTTCAAAAATAAATGTGACACATTTGTAAGTACAAAAAAAATCATGCAAGACACTGAAGTAAAAATTCACCATAATCTATTCCCTTTATTTTCTGTAGTTTTCATAGATATTTGTTTGATCCTGCAAACACACATGAATGTGAGTTGTATAGTCCCACTGAACACAGTGGAACTACTAGCACGAGTGAGTTATTTAATACAATTTTCACTGGGATTTTGTATGTGTTTCAGTGATGAGGTCCCTGCTGCCCACTACTAGGAATTTGTTCACAGCTGTAATCTGTAAACTAATCACCAAGGGCAAAACCCAGCCAACCAACCAGAATGAGGCTTTGAACAAATCAGAAATTAAAGATGGAAAAGATATTTTAAGATCTTATTATTCTTACTAGAACGGTGGGTTTGTTACATCATATTCTTGAGTAGTTTGGCCAATCTAATTTTAAATGCTGCAGTATTTAGAGGTAGTTAAATTTCTCACCTTGATTAGTCTATCTCTAGTGTTTGGCTTGATGCCAAACTTAACGTTGTTAGGTCTCTCTCTCATTTTTTATTTTAAACATAGAAACATTTTAGAAGTTATAGGGATCAATGTAGCAGCTGGCAACTGTTATGGTTTTAAAATTATGAACATAATTTATTTGGTGACCTGCCTGTGATGGAAGCAAAACACCATCAGCAGGGCTCCTACTGGAAGGCAAAAATGTTGGAACTTTCACCAACAGCAGCATGTAGCATCACACACACTGGGATTTTTAACTGTAGACCAAAGCACCCTAATCTGATGACATGGAAAGTATTTGAAAACAGTTAGTTACATTTTAAAATTATGAACTTGTTTGGAATTTATTTGTAATTTTCAGTAAAAAAAACATCCGTGTAGTGTTGTGATTGTATCTAGTTATGTTGCAAATGTGATGTAACCATGGTAACAGTATTTTGTTCAAAACCCCTGTACAGTAGGTAAATAAAGGAAACTTACTCAAATCAGCTGCTGAAGAATAGACATTCATTTCTGAACAAAAAAAGAAAATGTACAAAAAGACAAACACCTGATCAAAAAGAGTACTGTAGTTTACAAATTTTAAATTATTAAAATATAAACCATAGATGCTTATATGAGGAACACCGTTACCCATTCAAAATAAATAATGAATAGCTTCCTCATTTACTGCACACCTGTCCAAATTGCACCCCGAATGAAGCAGAAGTTATACACAAAAAATATCATAATGTAATCAAAGATTGTATCACAATGTATATGTATGGAGGATAGAGTTAAGGAAACCTTAACTTTAGCATTTCCAGACCTTTTAGTATTTCATTGTACAAATCTGGCAATCTAACGTCACTTTGTATGAAATATCTTCTGTTGTATTATTTTCTCTGTATAGCCCTGATTCAGCAAGTTTCCTAGCATACGTCTAACTAATCATGAGTAGTCCCCTTGACCTCCACAAGATTACTCATGGGCCTAATGCAAAGCCCATTTAATCTAATGGAATCTTTCAACTCCCTTCAGCTGGCTTTGGATGAGGCCATTAAATACCGTACTTTACTATTTCTGTAAAATTGCCAGTACTATTTTCTTTTGATTAAGACTACCTGAACTGGAAACAGTCTGCTGCAGCAGTTACTGATGGGACAGATGAGACAGAGAGAACAACTTCTGACATGAAGAGATGCAGAGTCAGAAATAGATAATAGATTGAGTACAAGGACTCAGATGTAGATTGCTTTGGTCTTCTCCATTTTGTTCTATTACATCTGAAAAGGGCTATTCTGGCCCTGAGAAGAGTCATATCTTCTAAAAGGTATAAGCAGGGCTTATATTCTACTGGTACATGGGGGTATGGTGTAACAGCATCTCTTTCACACCAACTTCTTGTTCTCTAGAAAATAAGCTTTCGTTAAAATGGTAACTCCCTAGTAGTTACAGTTGCTGAGAGAGCCTTGAAAACAAGAACTGAATGTAACTATTATAGTAATGCCTGCTGGAATTTGCAGAATCTTAAACAATAGTTCTGAAAGGTCTGAGAAGACCCATTTATTTCAGTGGAGGCTAATTCAGATACTCTATGCTAATACTTCAAATGACAAAATTATTAACAGTTTCATTGCCCTTGAAAGTACAGCTGAAAGGAGAGGGAAGATCAAATTATAAAGATCTGCACAATCTACTGTGAACAAAAGCTCATTTTGACATGAATGATGGGATTTAGGAAAGTACTGTCACTTTTTTATCATCCCCAATCAAGAAGGAGCCAAGCACCAGGAATCTAGGAAAGCTGAGTGCGGAATTTGAGCCCTTCCGCACCAAGGAGGAGCTAAGTTCAAGAAGCCCCGTAGGGCATGCAAGCCTCATTAGGTGAAACCAAGCACAAGGAACCCAGCACAGCCTGAGAGTGTATTTGGATTCTATTGAATTGGAGCTGAGACTGTGGAGGCTAGAAAGCGTGTGTGATCCTATTTTGAAACATCTGCAGAAACTATGGAAAGTGGCATCTCATATGGGCAGTGTGACCCAATAATCTCTTACTGCCAACTTGCAAAGGGGTTACAGGAATATTCTGATTCTGGTGAGTACATTCTAGCTCGCCAAAGAATGTCATGTAAGGTGTCTAATGAAAGCCAGTGCCACACTGGTCCTTAATAACATTGTGAAATGTGTGTACAGGTATTAGTAAAGAATTTGGTAGTTATACATAAAATGTTTTTTAAAGTCTGTATCAAGGCAGAGGTAAACGGGCTTTTCTCCAGACAGGATGTAAGAAATGTCTCTCTGGCAGAATGTAAATTAAACATTGTAAGCTAACATGATAGAATCTCATTTACCTACAAAGTCAAATGTTAATGAAGAGATGTGAAGTCAACAGGAAGTGGCACACAGAAAAAACAATCCAGCTGTGGTTATCCTGCCTGAGTATGACAAATTTGGGAGGTATATCTAGCAGCAAAGAAGTCCTAATTGTTCATCTATGATGTAAATGGACAGCATGTTTGAAAATGCTGAAAACAATTTTGGATGAGATAAACTTCAAACAGGAGTTTAGCCTGACAGTTAAGTTTAGTCTCTAGAAAGTGTGTTATGATTTTGTTTGATATGTTTGTTTCCAGTTATCAAAGATTCAAGTGACCGTGAATATAAGAATACAATTATTCTTGTTTTCACTGTAAATATAGCTCAGTGCTGTAGTTTTAAGCAAAGTGCTGTCCCTGAGTTGAATCTTACGCTGTCCCTTTGGGGACAGCAGACCTGGTATTTCTGTGAGTAGCCAGTTTCAGGGGCTGGATGTCACTGGGCAACACTTCAGTGGGACTCAGGGACTGGGGTGCAGCTATTGTCAACCTGCACGGCAAAGATAGAGCTAGTATAGCCCAGAGGAGAGTGCTTGAGATAGCTGAGAGTCTGATGGTGCTAGGGAGTTGACACCCAGCTAAGCACATGTAAGACTCCCTCACACTGGTGGTGGGGGTAACAAGGTGACTCTCAGCTCCAGGTACACGGAGAACCATTAGAGACAGAACTTGTATTTTTGGATAGAAGTAGGAAAAATACCACTACTCCCTCTTCCCCCAAATACACATACCTGTCTAACTTCTGGGTACATAGAATGGTTTCAAAAGCCTCAAGTTTTGTGTACCACTCCATTTATTTCTGTGATATAGCCATCCCTGTTTCAAATGATGGGCATTTCCAGGAACTGAGCAAATAATTTCCAATGAGCGGTTCATTTAATAAATGTCACCTTTGTTTCATTTGCAGAGTGAAGGCAGAGATTGTAAACTTTTCAAATGCCTTCCCTGTTCAAAGATATTCACTAATTTCTTCAAGTACTTCTTGCCCTTTAAATCGTTGGAATTATGATTATCAAAAGTAAATGTATAATTTGCATTTAACGGTGTAACTTGCGTTAGCCACCCAGACAACTTAGGTTACAAATATTACAGTCAGGTACGCAATTTGCAGTGTGTGTGTTTTAAATTTAAATTGGTATTCAAGGATTTTTCCCACTGTTATTCACTCAGCTCTAAGTGTTTTCTTAATCCTGTCAATGAGTCAATTGAAGAGAAATCTTTTGTGTCCAGTACAGTTCTTCCTGTGAATTGAGGTCTTATGCGGTGACAGACAGAAGTTAACCTACACCAGGGCCCTCTCGTGAGTCCCAATCCTGGAAAGACATCATGAGAGAGTCTCTCTGTTGGACTCATGAGGCTCTTAGGAAGGGCTACAGAACACCAATGAGATAAGTTTTCAGGCTCCAATAGACAATCAAGACTATGGCACGTGTATTAGTGCTGCCAAGTCACAGAAAACAATTAGCAGGTAAATAAATTAGTTTTATTTGTTCTACTTTGGATTAAAATGGTACGTCTACACTACGGGACTATTCCGAATTTGCATAAACCGGTTTTGTAAAACAGATTTTATAAAATCGAGTGCGCGCGGCCACACTAAACACATTAAATCGGTGGTGTGCGTCCATGGTCCGAGGCTAGCGTCGATTTCTGGAGCGTTGCACTGTGGGTAGCTATCCCGTAGCTATCCCATAGTTCCCGCAGCCTCCCCCGCCCCTTGGCATTTCCGGGTTGAGATCCCAGTGCCTGATGGGGCAAAAATCATTGTCGCGGGTGGTTCTGGGTACAGCCTCACCCCTCCCTCCCTGAGCAGCAGACAACCGTTTCGCGCCTTTTTTGCTTGGTGAACTGTGCAGACGCCATAGCACAGCAAGCATGGACCCTGCTCAGCTCAATACCGCAATTGTGAATGTTTTAAACACCTCGCGCACTCTCGTGCAGTCTATGGTGAACCAGGACCTTCAATCCGAGGCGAGGAGGAGGCGGATACGGCAGCACGGCGATGACAGTGATGAGGACGTAGACACAGAATTCTCTCAAACCGCGGGCCCCTGCGCTTTGGAGATCCTGATGGTAATGGGGCAGATTCTATCCATTGAACGCCGATTTTGGGCCCGGGAAACAAGCACTGACTGGTGGGACCGCATTGTGTTGCAGGTGTGGGACGATTCCCAGTAGCTGCGAAACTTTCGCATGCGTAAGGGCACTTTCATGGAACTTTGTGACTTGCTTGCCCCTGCCCTGAAATGCCATAATACCAAGATGAGAGCAGCCCTCACAGTAGAGAAGCGAGTGGCGATAGCCCTGTGGAAGCTTGCAACGCCAGACAGCTACCGGTCAGTCGGGAATCAATTTGGAGTTGGAAAATCTACTGTGGGGGCTGCTGTGATGCAAGTAGCCAAAGCAATCACTAAGCTGCTGCTACGAAAGGTTGTGACTCTGGGAAACGTGCAGGCCATAGTGGATGGCTTTGCTGCACTGGGATTCCCTAACTGTGGGGGGGCGATAGATGGAACCCATATCCCTATCTTGGCACCGCAGCGCCAGGGCACCCAGTACGAAAACCGGAAGGGGTACTTTTCAATGGTGCTGCAAGCACTGGTGGATCACAAGGGACATTTCACAAACATCCACGTGGGATGGCCAGGGAGGGTTCATGACGCTCGCGTATTCAGAAGCACTATTCTGTTTAAACGGCTGCAGCAAGGGAATTACTTCCCAGACCAGAAAATAACAGTTGGGGATGTTGAAATGCCTGTCGTTATCCTGGGGGACCCAGCCTACCCCTTGATGCCATGGCTCATGAAGCCATACACAGGCAGCCTGGACAGTGGTCAGGATCTGTTCAATTACAGGCTGAGCAAGTGCAGAATGGTGGTGGAATGTGCATTTGGCCGTTTAAAGGCGCGCTGGCGCACATTACTGACTCGCTCAGACCTCAGCCAAACCAATGTCCCCTATGTTAGTACTGCTTGCTGTATTCTCCACAATCTCTGTGAGAGTAAGGGGGAGACCTTTATGGCGGGGTGGGAGGCTGAGGCAAATCACCTGGCCGCTGATTACGCGCAGCCAGACACCAGGGAGATTAGAAGAGCACACCAGGAAGCGGTGCGCATCAGAGAAGCTTTGAAAACGAGCTTCATCAATGGCCAGGGTACAGTGTGACTGCTGTGTTTGTTGATGAACACCCAACCCCCTTGATTGACTCATTCCCTGTAAGCAACTCCCCCTCCCCCTTCGAGTACAGCTTACTTATGCAAATAAAGTCACTCATTTAAAAAGCATGAATTCTTTATTGATTCATTATAAAAAGAGGGAGAGAAGTAAGGGTGTGGTTTGGGAGGAGGATAGGAGGGATGGAGAAGGCCATTAAAAAAAATTCACAGTAACAACATCCTTCTGGTTGGGCTGTCCACGGGGGTGGAGTGGGCGGGTGCACGGAGCCTCCCCCCACGCGTTCTTACACGTCTGGGTGAGGAGGATGTGGAACATGGTGAGGGTTGAGGGTGGTTATACAGGGGCTGCAGCGGCACTCTGTGATCCTGCTGCCGTTCCTGAAGCTCCACAAGACGCCGGAGCATGTCAGCTTGATCACGCAGCAGCCCCAGAGTTGCATCCCGCCACCGCTGATCTTCCTGCCGCCACCGCTGATTTTCCTGCCGGTCTTCCTGCCGCCACCTCTCATCTCGGTTGTCCCTCCTGTCCTCACGTTCATCCCTCCTGTCCTCACGTTCACTGGCCTCTTTCCTGTAATTTGATACCACGTCCTTCCACTCATTCAGATGAGCTCTTTCATTGCGTGTAACTTCCATAATATCCGAGAACATCTCATCTCGCGTCTTCTTTTTCCTCTGCCTTATCTGTGCTAGCCTTTGGGATGGAGGAGGGATGGTTGAAAAATTTGCAGCTGCATGAGGGAGCTAAATATTTAGAAAGATACATTTTACAGAACAATGGTTATACTCTTTCACAGTGAACAGCACTATTCACCTAGCACATGTGATTTCCCTACAAGGTCGCATTTTTCATCTTAATAGTGAGTGCTTGCAGCTCTGGAGTTACAGATCTCACAGACACAGGTCCAGGCATCAGAATTCAGCTTGCATGCGGCCATGGTAAGCCACTGTCTTTCAGCTTCTGTAGTGATTTACTCCCTCCCCCCCAACGCATGGCTAATACCACGCTAGCTCCCTGCTAATCAACAACCTTCCCACCCCCCCACCCGCTGCGTGGCTGGTAGCTTGGGGAAGATCGCCGGTGACCAAACACAGAAAAGATCATCGGCATTTCACTCCTCCCCTCCCCCCGCTTCGCTACGTGCAGGAAAGGTTTTTTTTTAAGCTGATGCAGTCCACGAACCCAGTAGAAAAATGGCCACCCCCCTTACTTAAATTCCTGATTTTTAACCAGGTTATCCTGAACGATATCACTTTGCTGAGGATAACACAGCAAGATAAAGAACGGATGCTTCTTGAATGCCAGCAGTCACCGGGACCATACGCTGCTATGCTTTGCCACGCAATGATACCTGATTACTTGCTACACGCATGGCGTGGTAAAGTGTCCTACCATGGTGGGCGGAACAAGGCTGCCTTGCCCAGAAACCTTCTGCAAAGGCTTCTGGAGTACCTACAGGAGCTCTTCATCGAGATGTCCCTGGAGGATTTCCTCTCAATCCCCGGACATGTTAACAAACTTTTCTAAGTAACTATACTGTCTGCGAATGCATCCCAAGTCCTCAGGGCAAATCAATCATTAAAAAAGGCTTGCTTAAAAAACAATGTTTGCTATTTGCAAAGGTACACTCACCAGAGCTCCCTTCCATGGCGTCATTGTCTGGGATAGTGGCTTGTGAGGGCTGGGAGGACGGTAATTCCGTCAGGGTGATAAAAAGCTCCTGGCTGCTGGGGCTCACGGAGTGCTGTGTGCTCTCTGCTAGGTCTTCCTCCTCTTCTTCATCTTCCCCGTCTGCATAATCCTCAGCCATGGCAGAGATTACAACCCCCACCTTGGAATCCACGATCAGGGGTCGGGTACTTGTGGCGCAGCCCCCTAAAATTGCATGCAGCTCAGCACTGAAGCGGCATGTTTTTCTACCTGCCCCAGACCTTCCGTTTGCTTCTTTGGTTTTCTGGTAGGCTTGTCTGAGCTCCTTAACTTTCACTCTGCACTGCACTGAGTCCCTGCTGTGGCCTTTATCCGTCATAGCCTTAGAAATTCTTTCAAATACTTTTTCATTTCATCTTTTGGAATGCAGTTCTGTTAGCACTGAATCCTCTCCCCAGATAGCGATCAGATCCAGTATCTCCCGTGCAGTCCATGCTGGGGCTCTTTTACGATTCTCAGGAGACTGCATTGTTAACTGTGCTGATGAGCTGTGTGTGGTCACCTGTGCTGATGAGCTCTCCACGCTGGGGAAGCAGGAAATGAATTTCAAAACTTCGCGGGGCTTTTCCTGTCTACCTGGCCAGTGCATCCGAGTTCAGAATGCTGTCCAGAGCGGTCACTGGTGCACTGTGGGATACCGCCCGGAGGCCAATACCGTCGATCAGCGGCCACACTAACCCTAATCCGATATGGTAATACCGATACTAGTGTTACTCCTCTCGTTAGGGAGGAGTACAGAAACCGGTTTAAAGAGCCATTAAAATCGATATAAGGTGCCTCCTAGTGTGGACGGTTGTGGCGTTAAATCGGTTTTACGCTCCTAAAACCGATTTAAACGCCTAGTGTAGACCAGGCTTTAGTAGCACAGTCTCTTCTGGCCTTAATATCTAGGAATCTGAAGGTAGAAGGTGCTGCAGTTGTTATTTTTAAGTCTAGGAGACTTTTGTGGCTAACAATGGCTGACCTGTCAATTTCTTGCCTCATGTTAGCATAGATCTGGACCTTGATTACTCCCTTTTATCAGCCCATTTTACAAAATCATATATATTGCATGGATAGTGTCACTGCATTAAAAATGGTAATGTTTCTCTTAGGGTTTGGCAAACAATTTCCCTGTCATCATTCCCATATGTTGGAAGTCTATCACAAAGTATTCCAAGGAAGAGATAAGCTTTTAGAATAGGGTACAGTCTTCATGGCTGCAGAGAGGTAACTTTTTGCTAAACAGATCCCTAGTTCTAAAAGCCAGGTTTCTTCTTTCCCACATAGATCATCATTTAGAAAATTACTTTTGTCTGAAAGTTTCCATTAGCATAACTAGACTTTAGAGTTAAAAAAAAATTGCTAATGTTCCTACTCTGTTGTGTATGTAAAAGAAATAAGCAAAACACAGTCATTATGGTAGCACCCAGGGACAGACTGAGAATGGCATTCCCAGTGTGCTAGGTACTGTATAAATACAGAGTATTCATAATCATAGAATTGTAAAAATGTACGGCTGGAAGGGACCTTGGAAGGTCATATAGGCCATTCCCCAGACACTGAGGCACGAATAAGTAAACATAAACAATCCCTGACTGGTGTTCATCTAACCTGTTCTTAAAAACCTCCAATGATAGGGATTCCACAAGCTCCTTTGGTAATCTCTTCCAGTATTTAACTATCCTTACAGTTAGAAAATGTTTCCTAATATCTAATTTAATCTCCTTTGCTGCAGATTAAGCCAATTACTTCTTGTTCTACCTTCCCTGGACATAGACAACAATTGATCACTGTCCTCTTTATAATAGCCTTTAGCATATTTGAATGCAGTTATCAGGTCCTCCCTCAATCTTTTTTTCCTTGGGAATAAACATGTCCAGCTTTTTTTAAGCTTTCCTCATAGGTCAGGTTTTCTATACCTTTTATCATTTTTGTTGCTCTTCCCTAAAAACTCTTTAGTATGTCAACATCTTTCTTGAAGGGCGGTGTCCAAAACTGGACCATTGTGCATTTGATTTTTTTTTCTTCCTAAGTGAAGTATTTTGCACTTGTGTTTATTGAATTTCATCTTGTTGATTTCAAAGAAATTCCCCAGTTTATCAAGGACATTTTGAATTCTAATCACGTCCTCCAAAGTGCTTGCAAGCCCTCCCACCTCAGTGTCATCTGCAAATTTTATAAGCATACTCTCCACTCCATTAGCCAAGTCATTAATAAAAATACTGAATAGTAAGGGATCTAAGACTGAACCCTGTGGGACCCTATGAGATGCACCCTCCCAGTTTGAGAGCAAACTGCTAACATATTATTACCATTAATATTATTTGTATTGACACAGTGACTAGGAGCCCTAGTAATGGACACCACTGTGCTAAGTTCTGTACAGACTCCAGAACAAAGAAAGTCTCTGCCCTAAACAGTTTACAATTTAAACAGATGAGACAGACACAGGGTAGGGGAAAGGCCTATAACAAGCAAAGAGAACAGAATGATAGTTTGAAAATGTCATATAAGTGCCATGATACTTTTTAAAAAAAATAGTTGAATGGGATTTTGTTGGGAGAAGGTTCTGTAGTTAGAGAGACAAAGGAGAAGGAGAGGGACCCTGATGTAAGGCGGGGGAAGAGTGAAGGAGAAGGAAAGGGGAGAGGGGAACGGAAGTGAGATGGGGAGAGGTTGTACGTTTACCTTTTCTTCATGCTACATTAAAATTCATTATAGACACAATGCAAAACACTAAAAGTGGTACATTCCTCATCCCCTGCCACTCCCTTGTACTTTGTCTAAAATAGGAAAATATTCATTGCTTTGTCCTTTCTGTCACCAAAGTCTCATGTTAGTAACATTCTATAGCTGTGTGTGATCTCTCAGGAAATCCAACTGATCATCAATTCAAGATTACAAAAAGCTGCTTGTTTTCAGCAATTATTCCATCACTATTTCTTTTGTAAGGTGTGTGTGTATATATCTGGTGCATATACCTGTTAGCTGTCTGCTTAAGCTGCCTCTGGGTAGCTCAGCACATTTTATCTGGCAGTGATTTCTTGAAGAACCACAAAATCATTTCATACCTTGTCTACTGCATGATATCATCCTCTCTCTCATCTCAAAATAGAACGATCAAATATACCCTCTGTGATCTATGCTATATGATATGTCACACTTTTTCTTTGCTCCCAGTTTTAGATTGTTAAATGACTCTAGCACCAAATCCTTACTGAGGGGGAAAAAAATCCCTTTTTGACACTTTTTGAACTCCATTTTTCTAGCTTGTCCAATGTGAAGTTTAAATAATATGACCGTCCTTAAGAACCTTTGTTCATTATCAAAAGCATATAACACTTACCTGAATTCTCCGCACTTTCAATGGGGAAACTATATTCTTCATTTTCTGGCCTAAACTACTGTGTAGCATTTAGTAATGAGCAAACTATGTGTAGCAAAACATTTATTCCATGAACTTAGCCCCTTTTTATGAATGTGAATTAGCTGTGAACAATCATCAGTTTTTACAAGTATGTAATTCTAATTTATCCGATAATTTGCGCACATGTATCAGACTATAGGTTGCTCACACACTATTAGTTGTGACTACTGATTCGATTAGTCTCTGTTTGTAATTTTTTCAATTGTTTGCCTAAATTACATAGTATTGTTTCTGTCCCCTGACTGGCTGACTCCCAAGTTGACAAAGATTTCAGGATAGCCACACGATCACTTCTGCAAACAAACATTCACATGAGTATCCATGTGCAAATATTTACACAAATATTGTTTCTTCCCAGAAATATTTTTGCAAACAATTTTCATGGAAAGCAAATGTGTTTTATATCTGAAGGCATATCTGAATATTGAAGTATTCACCTAGCTCTAGTAGAACTTTGTTAATTTTCACGAGTTCAATCAACACAAGACATTTCTCCTCCCCATGTATTTTTAATAGTATAAATATATCAAATTGCAAATTATCCATACACAGAATCACCAGAAAAGCTCAGCTTTGAAAGGCATTTCTATGTGAACAGAACTGTAGTTTGATAGGTAATTTAGTCCTTTTATTAAAACCAATTATGAATTCTGAATATTTAGAAAGATATATTTGGCTATGGTGTACAGTACATTTCTAGAATTTAGGGAAGGTGATGATTCATAGTCAACTTTATTCATAATTACTTAATTGTAAGTTAAAGAACCATCTTGCTCTATTCAAAACAAATATGGTATTAGTCTTTCCATCAGACAGCAAGTAATCTTTTAGAGCAACAATTAAATATAAACACTCTTTCAGGAATTAATGGGAAAAAGGAAAAACCTGTGATGTAATCTAGTTTTTAAGATGAAAACTATATATATATAAAATCACACATATACACTCTGTATCTGTATTTGAAATGATGTCGTGCCACATAGAATTTTCCTTTGTGAAATCAAGCACTTTACTAAGTTAGGTCTTGATCTGATCATAAATATCAGATATTAAATATCAATTAATTTGCCACTGTTGCTCCTTATTATATTTTAGCAATAGGTCAGGGGTTCTCAAACTGAGGGTCGGGACCCCTCAGGGGGTCACGAGGTTATTACATGGGAGGTCGTGAGCTGTCAACCTCCACCCTAAACCCCACTTTGTCTCCAGCTTTATAATTTTATAAATATATAAAAAAGTGTTTTTAATTTATAAGAGGAGGTCGCACTCAGAGGCTTGCTATGTGAAAGGGGTCACCAGTACAGAAGTTTGAGAACCACTGCAATAGATGGACATTAATACTCACATTATCCATGTAGCCACAAACCTGCTGCACTTTGATTTAATTGCTTGGGTTATAGTCTGCAGGAAGTGGTATCTCTAGCTATAACACCACACTATTTGCTCTTCAGTTAGCACTCCAGTACATATTCTGGAAGAGGATATTCTAAGAACAGCTTAAAGCAGATGGAGTGAGATTTTATGAATAAAGTTGTTGTGAGCTGGTATCCAAATATCTGAAACACAAGTGGTCTTCATGCCTTTGTGTAAGTACCTGTGGCCAGGGGCGGCTCTAGGCATTTTGCCGCCCCAAGCACGGCAGGCAGGCTGCCTTTGGCGGCTTGCCTACAGAGGGTCTGCTGATCCTGCGGCTTTGGCACCTGTGGGAGGTCGGTCAAAGCCGCGGGACCAGCGGACCCTCTGCAGGCATACCTGCGGGAGGTCCCCGAAGCCGCGGGACCAGCGGACCCTCCCAAGGCAAGCCGCCGAAGGCAGCATGCCTGCCACCCTCACGGCGACTGGCAGAGTGCCCCCCGCGGCTTGCCACCCCAAGCACGCGCTTGGCATGCTGGGGCCTGGAGCCGCCCCTGCCTGTGGCATCTTTCCTTTCTGGTTTTATCACACATTAAATATATTCCCCCTGTAGTGGTTTGGCTGTTTAGATTTTTGATGTCCATTCTTGTCCTTAGAGAGCACTGACATTTTAAAGACTGCCAGCCAAATGAATGCTTAGAAGGATATGTATTGGGGGGGAGGACGGACGGGGGGACTTCTGTTTCTGAAAATCTGCATCCACACAGATTAAATTCAAGATCAAGTTAATGGGGCCATGTTTCTATGTTTAAGGTTAATAAATCATTCATTAGCATCTTAGAAGCTCTAATAAGATATGTGCATGTGCATAAAAGGGACATGTATTACTGAATTAATTTATCTTGGAAATATTTCTCTGTCATTATTGGAAACCTTGCAAACATATTCTTATTGAAGTTTGATGTTAATATGTCCCAAGCGAAGTGTGGCTAATTTTCTTATAATCTCTAATCCTGTTTATCTGCTATCTCTCTATGAACTTTTATCAATAGCTGCATCTGAACTGGTAAAAATCAGATCCATAAATTCTCCATTGCAGGAAGATGTAATATCATGTTATCTAACTCTACTCTATGTAGAATTATTCAACAATACTGGCAAAAAGTACCTGATCACTGGCTACCCTGGTGTTTTCAGGCTGTTCCTGCCAGTACTGAATGAGGTCTAGTTTTTCCTAGAATAGACAAGGCCTCTTCAGTCCAAAACCACAAAGAAACCTGTTGAGTGTTGTGATGCCTAACTTTTAGGCACCTAAGAAACCAATGAAATGACACTGGGATCCACAAAATCTGAATTAGTCACCGAGGCTCCATATACAAATAATGGGGAGAGACAGGCACCTAAGAATGGAGTCCACAAAAGCTAGCACACTAGGCGGGGAGCTGCCCAACCTAGCCAATAGGAGACACTGATGAGAGGTGTCTCTCTCAAGCCCCATTCCTCTCACAGAGTTGAGTGCTGAGTCTGGGCTGGATAGGGAGGAGCCTATCTCTGCTTGCAATCCACAGTAGAGAACACCTCAACGAGAGTCGGAAGCCTGAGGCCTGGTCTACACTAGGCGTTTAAACCGGTTTTAGGAGCATAAAACTGATTTAACGCCACACCCGTCCACACTAGGAGGCACCTTATATCGATTTTAATGGCTCTTTAAACCGGTTTCTGTACTCCTCCCTAACGAGAGGAGTAGCGCTAATATCGGGATTAACATATTGGAATAGGGTTAGTGTGGCCGCAAATCGATGGTATTGGCCTCCGGGCGGTATCCCACAGTGCACCACTGTGACCGCTCTGGACAGCATTCTGAACTCTGATGCACTGGCCAGGTAGACAGGAAAAGCCCCGCGAACTTTTGAAATTCATTTCCTGCTTCCCCAGCATGGAGAGCTCATCAGCACAGGTGACCACGCACAGCTCATCTGCACAGGTAACAATGCAGTCTCCTGAAAATCGAAAAAGAGCCCCAGCATGGACTGCACGGGAGGTACTGGATCTGATCGCTATATGGGGAGAGGATTCAGTGCTAACAGAACTGCGTTCCAAAAGACGAAATGAAAAAGTATTTGAAAGAATTTCTAAGGCTATGACGGATAAAGGCCACAGCAGGGACTCAGTGCAGTGCAGAGTGAAAGTTAAGGAGCTCAGACAAGCCTACCAGAAAACCAAAGAAGCAAACGGAAGGTCTGGGGCAGGTCGAAAAACATGCCGCTTCTATGCTGAGCTGCATGCAATTTTAGGGGGCTGCGCCACAAGTACCCGACCCCTGACCGTGGATTCCGAGGTGGGGGTTGTAATCTCTGCCATGTCTGAGGATTATGCAGACGGGGAAGATGAAGATGAAGAAGAGGAGGAAGACCTAGCAGAGAGCACACAGCACTCCGTGAGCGCCAGGAGCTTTTTATCACCCTGACGGAATTACCGTCCTCCCAGCCCTCACAAGCCACTATCCCAGACAATGACGCCATGGAAGGGAGCTCTGGTGAGTGTACCTTTGCAAATAGCAAACATTGTTTTTTAAGCAAGCCTTTTTTAATGATTGATTTGCCCTGAGGACTTGGGATGCATTCGCAGACAGTATCGTTACTTAGAAAAGTTTGTTAACATGTCCGGGGATCGAGAGGAAATCCTCCAGGGACATCTCGATGAAGCGCTCCTGTAGGTACTCCAGAAGCCTTTGCAGAAGGTTTCTGGGCAAGGCAGCCTTGTTCCGCCCACCATGGTAGGACACTTTACCATGCCATGCATGTAGCAAGTAATCAGGTATCATTGCATGGCAAAGCATAGCAGCGTATGGTCCCGGTGATTGCTGGCATTCAAGAAGCATCCGTTCTTTATCTTGCTGTGTTATCCTCAGCAAAGTGATATCGTTCAGGATAACCTGGTTAAAAATCAGGAATTTAAGTAAGGGGGATGGCCATTTTCCTACTGGGTTCGTGGACTTCAGCAGCTTAAAAAAAATCCTTTCCTGCACGTAGCCAAGCGGGGGGAGGGGAGGAGTGAAATGCTGATGATCTTTTTTGTGTTTGGTCAGCGGGGATCTTCCCCAAGCTACCAGCCACGCAGTGGGTGGGGGGGTGGGAAGGGTGTTGATTAGCAGGGAGCTAGCGTGGTATTAGCCATGCGTTGGGGGGAGGGGTAAATCACTACAGAAGCCGAAAGACAGTGGCTTACCATGGCCGCATGCAAGCTGAATTCTGATGCCCGGACCTGTGTCTGTGAGATCTGTAACTCCAGAGCTGCAGGCACTCAGTATTAAGATGAAAAATGCGACCTTGTAGGGAAATCACATGTGCTATGTAAGGTGAATAGTGCTGTTCACTGTGAAAGAGTATAACCATTGTTCTGTAAAATGTATCTTTTTAAATATTTCTCTCCCTCATGCAGCTGCAGATTTTTCAAGCGTCCCTCCTCCATCCCAAAGGCTAGCACAGATAAGGCGGAGGAAAAAGAAGACGCGAGATGAAATGTTCTCAGATATTATGGAAGTTACACGCAATGAAAGAGCTCATCTGAATGAGTGGAAGGACGTGGTATCAAATTACAGGAAAGATGCCAGTGAACGTGGGGACAGGAGGGACACCCGAAATGAGAGGTGGCGGCAGGAAGACCGGCAGGAAAATCAGCGGTGGTGGCAGGAAGATCAGCGGTGGCGGGATGCAACTCTGGGGCTGCTGCGTGATCAAACTGACATGCTCCGGCGTCTGGTGGAACTTCAGGAACGGCAGCAGGATCACAGAGTGCCGCTGCAGCCCCTGTATAACCACCCTCAACCCTCACCATGTTCCACATCCTCCTCACCCAGACGTGTAAGAACGCGTGGGGGGAGGCTCCGTGCACCCGCCCACTCCACCCCCGTGGACAGCCCAACCAGAAGGCTGTCGTTACTGTGAAATTTTTTTAATGGCCTTCTCCATCCCTCCTATCCTCCTCCCAAACCACACCCTTACTTCTCTCCCTCTTTTTATAATGAATCAATAAAGAATTCATGCTTTTTAAATGAGTGACTTTATTTGCATAAGTAAGCTGTACTCGAAGGGGGAGGGGGAGTTGCTTACAGGGACTGAGTCAATCAAGGGGGTTGGGTGTTCATCAACAAACACAGCTGTCACACTGTACCCTGGCCATTGATGAAGCTCGTTTTCAAAGCTTCTCTGATGCGCACCGCTTCCTGGTGTGCTCTTCTAATCTCCCTGGTGTCTGGCTGCGCGTAATCAGCGGCCAGGTGATTTGCCTCAGCCTCCCACCCCGCCATAAAGGTCTCCCCCTTACTCTCACAGAGATTGTGGAGAATACAGCAAGCAGTACTAACATAGGGGACATTGGTTTGGCTGAGGTCTGAGCGAGTCAGTAATGTGCGCCAGCGCGCCTTTAAACGGCCAAATGCACATTCCACCACCATTCTGCACTTGCTCAGCCTGTAATTGAACAGATCCTGACCACTGTCCAGGCTGCCTGTGTATGGCTTCATGAGCCATGGCATCAAGGGGTAGGCTGGGTCCCCCAGGATAACGACAGGCATTTCAACATCCCCAACTGTTATTTTCTGGTCTGGGAAGTAATTCCCTTGCTGCAGCCGTTTAAACAGAGTAGTGCATCTGAATACGCGAGCGTCATGAACCCTCCCTGGCCATCCCACGTGGATGTTTGTGAAACGTCCCTTGTGATCCACCAGTGCTTGCAGCACCATTGAAAAGTACCCCTTCCGGTTTTCGTACTGGGTGCCCTGGCGCTGCGGTGCCAAGATAGGGATATGGGTTCCATCTATCGCCCCCCCACAGTTAGGGAATCCCAGTGCAGCAAAGCCATCCACTATGGCCTGCACGTTTCCCAGAGTCACAACCTTTCGTAGCAGCAGCTTAGTGATTGCTTTGGCTACTTGCATCACAGCAGCCCCCACAGTAGATTTTCCAACTCCAAATTGATTCCCGACTGACCGGTAGCTGTCTGGCGTTGCAAGCTTCCACAGGGCTATAGCCACTCGCTTCTCACTGTGAGGGCTGCTCTCATCTTGGTATTATGGCATTTCAGGGCAGGGGCAAGCAAGTCACAAAGTTCCATGAAAGTGCCCTTACGCATGCGAAAGTTTCGCAGTCACTGGGAATCGTCCCACACCTGCAACACAATGCGGTCCCACCAGTTAGTGCTTGTTTCCCGGGCCCAAAATCGGCGTTCAATGGATAGAATCTGCCCCATTACCATCAGGATCTCCAAAGCGCAGGGGCCCGCGGTTTGAGAGAATTCTGTGTCTACGTCCTCATCACTGTCATCGCCGCGCTGCCGTATCCGCCTCCTCCTCGCCTCAGATTGAAGGTCCTGGTTCACCATAGACTGCACGAGAGTGCGCGAGGTGTTTAAAACATTCACGATTGCGGTATTGAGCTGAGCAGGGTCCATGCTTGCTGTGCTATGGCGTCTGCACAGTTCACCAAGCAAAAAAGGCGCGAAACGGTTGTCTGCCGCTGTCAGGGAGGGAGGGGTGAGGCTGTACCCAGAACCACCCGCAACAATGATTTTTGCCCCATCAGGCACTGGGATCTCAACCCGGAAATTCCAATGGGCGGGGGAGGCTGCGGGAACTATGGGATAGCTACGGGATAGCTACCCACAGTGCAACGCTCCAGAAATCGACGCTAGCCTCGGTACATGGACGCACACCACCAATTTAATGTGCTTAGTGTGGCCGCATGCAATCGATTTTATACAATCTGTTTTGCTAAACCGGTTTATGTAAATTCGGAATAATCCTGTAGTGTAGACGTACCGTTAGGCATCTACGTTATTTCTTGTGGGGTGGAATGAAGTATGTGGTTAGAGCACTACCTGGTATGGGGGAGACAAAGGTTCAATTCCCCCCTCTGTCTGTGGATAAATAAAGGAGATTGAGTCAGAGTGAGAATGACTCCATAGCCTGTTGCTCAGTACTCTCCCCTCTGTACTATTCAATAATCCTGACTAAGGTATTTATCAATTTATAAAACCCAAACTGTCCTCTGATATTACAGATGACATTCATTTTGAATTGAATGGCACCCTGAGCTGTATAGGATTTTGATCTGTGTACTTTAGTAAATTGAATGTATTCTTCTGTCCCCATCTCTTGCTTTCCACAGTGCTGTTAAACAGGAAGCTCCTTTTCTCTTTTCACTTAACTTGCATACATGGTATATCATTTCATTAACATGCATTTGTACATAAAGTCATTAGAGTACATGGTGCTTTACAGCCATTCATGAAGGCAGTTAATGCATTTGTTGCCACTCTTCTATGCATTTCTGATCCTGTCACAAGTTGGGAAAGAAATTCAAACTATTGACATAGGACTGCAATTGTATTGCTTTTGACAGACCTAATCCTCACCCTCTTTCAAAGCAGAATCAGTTTTCTGATCACATGCTTATTATGAGCTATTCTCACTTGTAGTGTTATTTATTCCAGATGGCAACTTTACGCAGAGGATCCTAGGAGATATATTTCTTAGCATGTGCTTCTTTTGCTAGTGTACATCTTTGCTAGTGTACTGTGCTGTTGGGCTTTCGCTATGTGTTAACCTCCCCCCTCTCTCACTCTAACTTGTACAACATGCAGAATAGAGCTTAATATACCTGGAGAGGTTAAAAAAAAACCCTGCTGCAGTAGACTACCATGGCAGACTTCATTCTCGTTGTACACAGTGACCAAAATGGTCAACTGGATTTTCCTGTTTGATTCAGAATATTTATCTGTATTTTCTTCCATCCACTTATTTGCTGCTTTGTTTCTTCTCTTGGTTTCTGTATCTGATCATTTTCTCAGAGCCAGAGACAATATTACAATGTATAGGCTGTAACTAGACATTTCCCGCCCCCCTTCCAAGCCCCCAAATCCCTTTAATTTATCTGAGGCACTCTGTAAACATGCATGCTTTTACAGAGGACTCCAGGGATGCTCAAATTCTTAAAATCAGAGTTGATAAAATGGATAGAATGTACAATAAGCTGGAAGGACAGTAGTATAATTATGAATTAGCTTATTTAAAGAAAAGAACAGGAGTACTCGTGGCACCTTAGAGACTAACAAATTTATTTCAGCATGAGCTACAGCTCACTTCTTCGGATGCATAGAATGGAACACACAGACAGGCGATATTTATACATACAGAGAACATGAAAAGGTGGAAGTATGCATACCAACAGGAAGAGTCTAATCAATTGATATGAGCTATCATCATTTGTTAGTCTCTAAGGTGCCACAAGTACTCCTGTTCTTTTTGCGGATACAGACTAACACGGCTGCTACTCTGAAACCTTATTTAAAGAGGAGATTGTGAAATTAATATTATTCAATTAATTCAAATACATTTTATTAAAGAGTAATATATTAATGTAATCAAAATCTAATTGCTAATATTATACAACTAAGATATGCAGGGGCGGCTCTAGGTATTTTGCCACCCCAAGCACGGCAGGCAGGCTGCCTTCGGGACCAGCGGACCCTCCGCAGGCATGCCGCCGAAGACAACCTGCCTGCCACCCTCGCGACTACCGGCAGAGCGCCCTCCGTGGCTTGCCACCACAGGCATGCGCTTGGCGTGCTGGTGCCTGGAGCCGCCCCTGAAGATATGACATTCAAGGCACTATTTGTTTCTTAGCTACCTTAGGGGGGGGAAAAAGCTTCACAAAACTTGTCATTTACTTTCTAGCGTTGGGCAACATTTCTTAAAACCATTAACTGCTTCTCAATCTGCTAGTCATTGCTACAAGCTTCTCTTAGTCTTCATTATTTGTAATGTTTCCAAGACCCTACACTGTCTCTCAGGACTGCTGCTAAAACCTCATTGTTAATCCTATCTTTATAACCTAGATAGGTCCATCATGCAGGATGTGATCATTGGTCCAATTAGTTAAATATACTACCCTCAGTATTGGCTATTGCCAAATGCTACAGAAGAAGGTGCAAGAAACTGCATAAATAATTATGTATCCAGACCTATCTGTCTGTAGGATCTAGCTACTTTTTCACACTTCTACCTTTTTATGTAATCTAGCACTGAAATTAAGGCCATTAAGTTTAAAAAAAAAAGCCAGCTTTTGTCAACAAAACAATGGAGGTGGACACATTGCAGTGCTCCTCCCACTAATTTAACTGTCCTGCTACGCAGACATAATAAAACCACCTGGACAAGAGGCATGGAGCTTTTTGCGAAATTGGGGATAGTTTAGCTCTTTAGGGTGTCCCCACCACATATACACATTCAACTTGGCTAGGAGCTTCAAAGAAAGAAATTAGGCCATACTTTGTAATAGGAGTTTAATAAATTTCCTTATTATCATCTTTATTTTTTATACAAAGCTTTTCAATGCTATGAAGTAATGAGATTTATTGTATTTTCTATTTAGTCTCTCATATGATTTTTAGCTTTGAAAACCGTGTGAATAAATGGTACAATTATATTTCTCTTTGATTATGAGTAGTCATACTTACTCATAGGGGAGTAGTGGGGCCAAAAACTTAACTGGCTTCAAGACTGACCTTGATAAGTTTATGGAGGGATGGTCTGATGTGATCGCCTACCATGGTATGTAGCTGATCTCCAACTGCTAGTAGTAAATATCCCCAGTGGGCCAGTGATAAGACACTAGAAGGGGAGGGCTCTGAGTTACTACAGAGAAATCTTTCCTGGTGTCTGGCTGTTGGGTCTTGCCCACAGGCTCATGGTTTAACTGATCACCATATTTAGGGTCAGGAAGGAATTTTCCCTGGGTCAGATTGGCAGAGACCCTGGGGCTTTTTCACCTTCCTCTGCAGCTTGAGGCACAGGCCACTTGCAGGTTTAAACTAGTGTAAATGGTAGATTCTCTGTAACCTGAAGTCTGTAAATCATGATTTGATGACTTCAGTAACTCAGGCAGAGGTTGTGTGTCTATTACAGGAGTGGGTGGTTGAGGTTCTGTGGCCTGTAATGTGCAGGACATCAGACTAGATGATCACAGTGGTCCCTTCTGGCCTTAAAGTCTATACCATATTTAACTACTCACAGCATCTGAGGCATATTAACTGAATTCAGACTAGCCCATTATGGAGATGTTTTGTTCGTGTCAATGGGTATGTTATTTCAAACCTAACAACGGAGATACCACCACATTGAAAAATTGACCGTATCATAGAGGTTCAGGTTGTCACATGTGGATGAGTGCTGAAAGGAAGTCTCAAGGAGAGCTCTGTATTAGATAAGGAATTCTATTTAGTTTAAAAAATTCACTCCTTTGGCAGTGACAACCTCTCCCCCTGCAAAACCCTGTATAGTCACCATTTTAGTTGGATACAAATATCCCAAATATTTGACCACTCAATGAGGAGTGCTGCTTAAAAACGAATAGCACAGTATGGGCTGCTCTGTGAGCTTCTTTCTCTGGTTCTGCAGCACTAAATAACTAACAAATGGTATGAAATGCCATATCCAGGGCTATTCACAAGAAACAAAATGAAGATCAAGCAAAACCAAAACAAAGTCTTGCTCCTGTTTGTTAAATTTAAGCTAAACAAACAAATTCCAAATGCCAAATTGAAAGCAATAAACTTGATAGGGGAAAAGTTTCAGTATGTTACAATGAAGGCATAATAAGTGAGAGACTTAAATCCTGCTTCAGTGATGTAGGGTTTAACATATTTCAGCCTTGGCAAAGCCTTCTGGAAGACAATGGCAACCTAAGATGACCAATGCACTCAGCTGATCATTCAGACTGTCTCATATCGCATGGTTAATGTTAGGGTCACAGAGATGCTCTTCACTCCTGTTACTGAGCCAGTTTCAGAAGTCTTTTGAGCTCCCTCTGGAGTCCATGGAAAAATCCACATTGCTCAAACACAAATTTAAAGGGACATCAATTGAATCTAACTCAGTTTTTAAAATTGAGTTATAAGCAGTTTTACTACATTTATTCCAAAACTCCTTGCCAAGTGCTGGGATTTTACAATCACACTTACCTCGTTTTTAAAGTGTTTTCCTCTCTCCTGTTAGTGTGACTCACAAAACACAAGAGGAAACTGACTAACTCATTATATGATTGCAGTGTTGGTGTCGCCATGTTGGTCCCAAGGTATGAGACACACAAGGTGGATGAGGTCATATCTTTTATTTGAACATCTTCTGTTGGTGAAAAAGACAAACTTTCAAGCTCCACAGAGCTCTTCTTCAGCTCTGACAAATGTGATCAGACTCTGATCTAGTAAAAAAAAAAAAATTACCTCACTCACCTTGTCAAACTCATTATACACAGGAAACCAAACAGCCTTGCAAAATGTGTCTAAATTTACCAACCTATGCACAAACTCCATCTCCCAGAGAAGGACAGCCAGTCCATGCAGCTCACTGAGCCTGGTCCCAGTACTTTCTTCTCCCTTCCACCTCTTAAAGGGCTGGGAGTGATTTTATGTACTGAGAGTCAGCCATGAAAGAGTTGCTCATGCACACTTTACAGCATCTCCTCTGGTTCCCAGCACTGCCTGCACCCAGGGAAGGCTGTGGGCTGAAGAAACTCCCAGGCTATAGAAGACCTTTAATGGCTGCCATAAAAAAACTCAAAAAAACTTACTGAAAAATAAATACTATCCAATAACATTCCCACCAGAGAACACTACCCCCACATTGCCAGTGACACACAGCCGAAGGCAGCTCAGTGGTAAGCTATTACTAACAACAACTTATTAGAGCTCACAGTGCTAATATTGCACATGCAATAATACCAGCCCCAAAATCATGAACAATGGGAAATTAAAAATTAATCCCACAGGAACACTGGCATCAAAAGAGTGGTCAGAGGTAAGATTGTCAGAGCAATGACTGTGGTTGAATAGGGCCGGTTTACTAGGGGAATGGATGGTGTGCATTTTTTGAGAGTGTCAGTTGTGCTTGCATGAGAAAGTGATGATGTAGGTATATGGCTTTATTCTGCTATTCCCGGTTTAAATATGGCATGATTTTCCATTAGCAACGGCTTCTTACATTGTTGTTTTATACTTGTATACAGGCCCACGGACTGCAACTGCAGGCCCCAGGGCAGAATAGTCAATGTGCCCCCATGCACGCACAATCTGCCACTGCGAAGACACGGTCTGCCTGACATTTGGGCAGTGGTGCATCTGCGCTGGCTGGTGCTCAGCGAGCTGCTGGCTGCACTACTAGGTGCACTCTTCCGGCATGGCCAGGGATTCCACATGCCTGCCTGGCAGGGTTGCCAACTGTCTAACTGGGCAAGCCCAAAGACTCTTACCCTGTCCCTTCCCTGAGGCGACGCCCCGTCCTGCCCCTTCTCCAGGGCCCCGTCCCCTGCTCACTTCATCCCCCCTCCCTCTGTCGCTCGCTCTCCCCCACCCTGACTCACTCTCACCAGACTGGGGCAGGGGGTTGGGATGCAGGAGAGGGAGCAGGGGTGTAGGCTCTGGGAGGGAGGGGGTGCCGGCTCTGGGACGGAGTTTGGGTGCAGATGCGGGCTTTAGCTTGAGCAGGGGGTTGTGGTGCAGGAGGGAGCCAGGGGGTCAATGCTTATCTTGGGTGGCTCCTGAAAGCGACCAGCACACCCTTCTGGCAATGGCTCCTAGGCAGGGGACCCAAGGGGGTCTGTGTGTCGCTGCCCGCAGGCACCACCCCCCACAGCTCCCATTGGCCGCAGTTCCCGGCCAATGGGAGCTGTGGAGTTGGTGCTCAGGACAGGGCAGTGCCCAGAGACCCCTGCCCTGTCCTTCCCAGGGGCCGTAGGGCCATTCTGGCTGCTTCTGGGAGCAGCACAGAGTGAGGGCGGGCAGGAAGACTGCCTTAGCTCCACTGTGCTGCTGGCAGTGGCAGCCTTGGGCCCCCAGGCCCTTTTAAATCACCCGGGCCACTGGGCAATTGCCCCCCCCCATCAGCGGGCCTGCTTGTATATACACCTCTGCCCTGATATAACGCCAACCGATATAACGCAAATTCGGATATAACGTGGTAAAGCAGCGCTCCGGGGGGGCAGGGCTGCGCGCTCCAGGGGATCAAATCAAGTTCGATATAACGCGGTTTCACCTTTAATGCAGTAAGATATTTTGGCTCCCGAGGACAGCGTTATATTGAGGTAGAGATGCATTTATCATCTACAAAAGATATATACTTACAAAGCTATACACCCTACACACTTAAAGCACATCTAACTACAGATTAAGAGAGAATCTGACAGGCTGTAAAAGACAAGTTCATTTTTCAAAAGTTAACTGTGTTAAACACAGAATATCACAGTATATTTTCCCACCAACATCTTGCAATACTTCAAGAGAGAAATTAAACAGAAGACTCAGACACACAATTCTCCACAATATCCCACTTGAGAGTACAGTTACTTCACAGAGGACCAGACATTCTGACCAAGATAATAATATCAGCATATCACCATAGGGTAACAGAAAAGAAACATGAAGGAAAGGGAAAAAAAACACTGAATGGCCAACTTAACTAAGTATATTGAAGTTTCCTTTGAAATATTTTACCAAGTGAAGACCTACAGTAGCCCTCATGGCTACTGTATTATGGCACTACTCTATCAGTCCACGGGAAAGTTTTTGGTTGTGTTTTGTTAGTCCCAGCAGCTGCTATCTTAAGGAGCAAGAGAAGCCACAACAAGCTAGCCACAACTCCTGGCAGTTCCATGACAGAGAAGATCTTCAGAGTGTGAGAGCTTAATCTAACAACAAAAGATGGGGTAAGAAGAGGGAAAATATGAGCATTCAATGAGCTCAAAATCAAAATGTTGAGACCAAAATTAATCAAGAAACCAAGGGACATGAAGAGAAAAGCTTTAATTGCCTTGCACCAATGCTAGGAGCCTGGGTAACACACACAAAGTATTTGAATTGCTCATTTATTAGCATTATTTCAATCTGGTTGCTATTACTGAAATGTAGTGGGATAATTCATGTATTTGGAATGTTTAACCAATGGTTATAACTTATTTAGGAAGGATAATAGGAAAAAATCCATTTTATTATCCTATCTTAATATTTTTGCTATTTAACATTTTTATTAATGACCTGGAAAAAAACAAAATCATCGTTGACAAAGTTTGCAGATGACACACAAGATTGAGGCACTCGTAAATAACAGAGAGGATAGGTCATACTGAATGGATTGCTTGGTAAGGTAAGCTCAAATAAACAGTAGGGTTTTAATATGTCTAAATGTGAATGTGTACATTTAAGAACAAAGAACGTAGGCCATACTTACATGATGGGGAACTGTATTCTGGGATGCAGTGAAAGAGATTTGAGGGTCATGGTGGATAATCAGCTGAACATGAGCTTTCAGTGCAATGCTGTGGAAAAAAAGGTTATGCAATCCTTGGCTGCCTAAACAGGGACATTTTAAATAGGAGTTAAGAGGTTATTACACTTCTGTATTTGGCAGTGGTGTGACTGCTCCTGGAATATAATGTCCAGTCAAGTCTGGTGTCCACAATTCAAGAAGGATTTTGATTAAATTGGAGAGAGTTCAGAGAAGTACCAAGAAAATTGTTAAAGGATTAGAAAACATGCCTTATAGTGATAGACTGAGCTCCTTGAGTCCATTTAGTTTAACAATAAGAATGTTAAGGGTGACTTTATTAAAGTCTATAGGTACCTACACAGAGAAATATTATTTAATAACCAGCTCTTTAATCTACCAGAAAAAGATATAATATAATCTGATGGCTGAAAGTTGAATCCAGACAAATTCAGACTAGAAATAAGGTGTAAATTTTTGAACAGTGAGTATAATTAGCTATTGGAACAACTTGCCAGTGGTCATGGTGCATTCTCTGTCACTGACCGTCTTGAAATCAAGATTGGACTTTTTCTAAAAGACATGTTCTAGGAATTATTTTGGGGAAATTCAGTGGCCTGTGTGATACAGGTCAAATTAGATGATCTCAATGGTTCCTTCTGACCTTGTAATCTATAACTCTCTGTGATTCTATGAATATATTAATTAAAATATCTGAGCTCAGAACCGGTGAAGCATAAGCATTCTCTCCATTAAAATAAATCGGTGCTGACTTATGTAGCTCATTCCAAATGGGATAGAGGATTTGAAACTGATGTTACATCTTAGTGCAGTTCTCAGATAAGATTCTACTTTTCTTTATCATATAAGGTTTGACAGTAAACTGCCAAAAAAGAGTGACCACACTGTACCTTAAGCAGGAGGCACATTGTCCGTGCTTGCCGGAGGAAGGTAGCAGTGATTTATGGGTAGGTAGAAGGAGGAGGTCAGAAGCTGCTGCAAAAAGGTGGGTGGGGATTAGTGTGGCAATGCTGACATCCCCTAGAACAGGGGTAGGCAACCTATGGCACGGGTGCTGAAGGCAGCACATGAGCTGATTTTCAGTGGCACTCACGCTGCCCAGGTCCTGGCCACCAGTCCGGGGGGCTCTGCATTTTAATTTAAATTTAAATGAAGCTTCTTAAACATTTTAAAAACCTTATTTACTTTACATACAACAATAGTTTAGTTATATATTATAGACTTATAGAAAGAGACCTTCTAAAAAGGTTAAAATGTATGACTGGCACGCGAAACCTTAAATTAGAGTGAATAAATGAAGACTTGGCACACCACTTCTAAAAGGTTGCCGACCCCTGCCCTAGAAACATAGGTGCAGAAGGCTTTAAAAGGGGCACGCCTGGGTGTTAGAAGCCCTTTCTTCATGCAGCAGGCAAAGCAGCTCCCATCATTCCTCCTCCTGAGGTGTTGAATACCAGGTTTGGTTAGGACTTGCTGTGGGCATTTTGCTAGTCAATCCTTTCTAGGGAAGCTGGGAAGGAATATTTCCCTCACCACCACATTGGCTTAGGAAGTGGAATGGGATTTTTTTCACCTTCCCCACAGCAGGTTTCAGAGAGGACTTATTAGTGTGTGGAGGAAAGGGGTTAGTCTATAGGTCGCAACTTATTTTGTAAGTGTGGGGGCAGATGTCCAGTGCAGGTACTCCATAGGGAAGGGATACAGTGACTGTGTAAATGGCTTGGTAAAGGACTTAAAAGGAGATGGTGGTTAAAGGAAAAGAAAGGGAGTGAGAGTTGGGGCTCCTATGATTAGTACGACAGGGAGTGCCCTTTCTTATAGCACACCTTAATCCTCCTACAAGTGGGGGTGGATGCTAAGGTCCCAGCCATGGGTTGGCTGGAGGACCTGGATGGAAAATTAAGGGGACTGGAGGAAGCACTCGCACAGTTTTTGAATGAACATGGAGTTGCATGCACTGTACACTTTTATCTGCTGGGTAGTCCTAGACATCTAATCATAAAGTTGCAGCCTGATAAAATCAGTATCAGGTGTCTCCTGTCCTTCTTTCAGTATAGCCAGACAACTAGCAATCTGTCGCCCACACAAGGGTTACTAGCCTTTGTCTTTTCTTTTCAATTTTTGTTTTATATCAGAAAAAATAATCTAAAATGACATACTGTCACCAACAGAGAAGTCTTAAGGAACCCATGTGTAGGATGACATAAGCAGCATACTGTGGGAACACAATCATTACATGAGATTAATGTTTTAAAAGAAAGATATTGTTGCAAAGAAAAGGGAGCTTTGTCGATCTAACAAAAAATTTGATGGATTTTCATGAACGTTACATAAATTCATGAAAATTCAATATAAACATCGTGTCTCCTATTTTTTTTTTACTACTGATGATATATAGCATATTGTTTGTGACAATTCAGTTGACTAATTGATACACACTTCGGGTGGGAAAATTATGGTCTATGCCCTCCACCATTTCCAGCATCAAACGTCAATAATTATACTTTATAATAATTTTTGCCAAGGCAATTTTGACATGCCTTATCTTGTAAGTCATAAATAATTACTCAGCTAGCAACAGCAGTTACTTGTTCAGATAATAGTGCAGGCACATGAAAGCCTAAGCATTTATCATGACTATCCTAAAGAATTCCCAGAAAACTGCAAAAAGCAACATTAAAAGGATGATATAGAATTATTAGCAAATAAGAGCTAAACTGCTTATTAAGTGGAAATATGTTAAAGAGCACAACCTTTTGTAATAGCTTCATAAGACTTTTTAAAATTGCATATGTGATTGCTAGGTAAAATATGATTGGCTAAGCAACTTAGAGTCAGTGTTTAAAGCCAGAAGGGTTCACCTAGTCTGACCTCCTCTATATAACATGTGCCACCAACACTATCCATCCCCCACACGCTATACCAAACAATGAAATTAGATGAAGTAGTACAGCCCTCAGGAGAGTAAATTATGCACCAAAGACAGAGAATAGGAGGGACCAGGTCCACCCTTGCCCAAGGCTCCTGCAAAGGCAGGGAAATGATCAAGTGAGATATACTCAGATCAGCCACATGCTGCAGAGCAAGATGAAAATCCCCCCAATCTGAGCTGAGGAAAATTTCTTCTCGACCCTATACATGATGATGAGTTAGACCCAGAGCATGTGAGCAAGAACGAGCCAAACACCTGAAAGAGAAAATTATTGGTGCCACCTCAGAGCCCTGATTATAGATTGTAATGGAAACCACAAGAAAGGATAAGTAGATAAAAACATTATAAAAAGGAAAACAACAATAAAAAAGGCAGATTGCAGAATATAACATACATTAAAGCAGGTCAAAACTGTTGTGACCTTTTCTATGCTGGAAATTTGGAGTGTATTATGGCATAATGAAAATGTAACTGCCTACATACGAACATAAGAATGGTCCTACTGGGTCAGACCAAAGGTCCATCTAGCCCAGTATCCTGTCTCCCAAAAGTGGTCAGTGCCAGGTGCCCCGAGGGTGTGAACAGAACAGGTAATCATCAAGTGATCCATCCCCTGTTCTCATTCTCAGCTTCTAGCAAACAGAGGCTAGGGACACCATTCCTGCCCATCCTGACTAATAGCCATTGGTGGACTTATCTTCCATGAATTTATCTAGTTCTTTTTTGAACCCTGTTATGGTCTTGGCCTTCACAACATCCTCTGGCAGGGAGTTCCACAGGTTGACTGTGCATTGTGTGAAGAAATACTTCCTTTTATTTGTTTTAAACCTGCTGCCTATTAATTTCATTTGGTGACCCCTAGTTCCTGTGTTAGGAGAAGGCGTAAACAACACTTCATTATCTACTTTCTCTACACCAGTCATGATTTTATAGACCTCAATCATATCTGCCCTTGGCCATCTCTTTTCCAAGCTGAAAAGCCCCAGTCTTACTAATCTCTTCTCATATGGAAGCTGTTCCATACCACTAATAATTTTTGTTACCCTTTTCTGAACCTTTTCCAATTCCAGTACATCTTTTTTGCGATGCGGCGACCACATCTGCACACAGTATTCAAGATGTGGGCATACCATGGATTTATATAGAGGCAACATGATATTTTCTGTCCTATTAGCTATCCCTTTCTTAATTATTCCCAGCATTCTGTTTGCTTTTTGACTGCCACTGCACATTGAGTGGATGCTTTCAGAGAACTATCCACAATGGCTCCATGATCTCTTTCTTGAGTGGTAACAGCTAATTTAGAACCATCGTTTTATATGTATAGTTGGGATTATGCTTTCCAATGTGCATTACTTTGGATTTATCAACATTAAATGTCATCTTCCATTTTGTTGCTCAGTCACCCAGTTTTGAGAGATCCTTTTGTACCTCTTCACAGTCTGCCTGGGTCTTAACTAGTAATTTTGCATCATCTGCAAATTTTCCATCACACTGTTTACCCCTTTTTCCAGATCATATATGAATATGTTGAATAGGACTGGTTCCAGAACAGACCCCTGGGGGACACCACTATTTACTTCTCTCCATTCTGAAAATTGTCCATGTATACCTACCCTTTGTTGCCTATCTTTTAACCAGTTACCAATTCATGACAGCACCTTTCCTCTTATCCCAAGGTAGCTTACTTTGCGTAAGAGCCTTTGGTGAGGGCCTTGTCAAAGGCTTTCTGAAAATCTAAGTACACTATAGCCACTAGATCCGATTGATTGACAAGCTTGTTGACCCCCCTCAGAGAATTCTAGTAGATTGGTGAGGCATGATTTCCCTTTACTAAAACCATGTTGACTCTTTCTCAACAAATTGTGTTCATCTATATATCTGACAATATTGTTCTTTATTATAGTTTCAACCAGTTTGCCCGGTGCTGAAGTCAGGCTTACAGGCCTGTAATTGCCAGGATCACCTCTGGAGCCCTTTTTAAAAATTGGCATCACATTAGCTATCCTCCAGTCATCTGGTACAGAAGCTGATTTGAATGATAGGTTACAGACTACAGTTAGTAGTTCTGCAGTTTCACAGTTGAGTTCCTTCACATCTCTTGGGTGAATACCATTTGGTCCTGGTGACGTACTGCTGTTTAATTTATCAGTTTGTTCCAAAACCTTCTCTAATGCTACCTCAATCTGGGACAATTCCTCAGATCTGTCATCTAAAAAGAATGGCTTATGTTTGGGAATATCCCTAACATCCTTAAATGTGAAGACCGATGCAAAGAATCATTTCGTTTCTCCACAATGGCCTTATCGTCCTTGAGTGCTCCTTTAGCACCTTGATCGTCCAGTGGCCCCACTCGTTGTTTAGCAGGCTTTCTCCTTCTGATATACTTTAAAAAAATTGCTATTGCTTTTTAAGTCTTTGGCTAACTGTTCCTCGGATTCTTTTTTGCCCTTCCTAATTGTAGTTTGCAGCTAATTGCCTAGACAATTAGCTGCAAGGTAGATATGTTATGGTGATTGGACTAACTGAAAAAATTGTAATATAGGTTTGAAACAGTGCTTGGCTACCCAGGACTGAGCGTTACATTGCCCTGCCACCAGTGAGAGGTAGATTTGCTTCTGCTCATCTGAGCTAGCATATTTAAATATATTAGTAGGTAGCATGCGTAGCAGTGACAGTGGTACTGGCAAGCCACTCTGAGTACATACCCATGGGATTCAAGAAGGGGTGCTGGAACAATTTTTATAATGGGGGTGCTGAGAGCCATTGAACCAAACTCTAAAGCCTTTATATAATGGGAATGACTTCAAGCCAGGGGTGTGGCATTACTCCCCAAATCCTAAGTTCCAGCAACTATGGGGTCAGGCAGGTTTGTACTTGGGGTGGCTATCCTGTGCTGTGTCTGCCTGTGCTGCTTCAGCTACACTACTATTTTTATTGTGTGAATTCACATGAGGGCTACTGTGAATATGTGCACGTGAGCTGGGAATCCCACTCATAGCTCAAAGTGTAGACATAGCCAAAGAGTCAAACATTAACATCCTTGAAATAGAAGAAACAACTGTCATTGGCAGAGTATATTGCAGAGAGATTATACATTAATCTTTCTTTGGCAATAGAACAACTCTAGTGTAGTGTTTGGGAGGTAATGAGGAAATATTTTTTTGCCCCTGAAACAGGAGAAACTGATGGAACACACACACGTATGTTTGTTCCTAATGTGTTCATCAGGAAACACCCTGTCGTCCATACTGATAAGGAGGAAAAGGAAAAAAAGAAACAAAGATCTTTTCAATATGATGGCTTTGATCCATCCAGCAAAGCATTAAAAATGTGCATAACCTTAAGCATGACTGGTCCTATTACTCCATGGGGACTAGTCATATGCTTAAAAGTTAAGCACACAAAGTTAAGTGCTTTTTTGCATCAGGACCATGATTATGGATTCCATGACTTTCAGAGCTCTCTCTGACATTTTCAGCTTCAGCCAGGTTCCCTGCAGCTTTCAGCCAGTCCGGGCAGCAGGTGCTGGAGTCCCCCACCTCTCACAGTGGAGTTCTGGCTCTCATCCCCCTGCTTGGGGCTCAGGTTTCAGTCATCCCCCTGCCAACACCCCACCCCCATTGTGACTTTCACTAAAAATAGACAGGTTGTGGCTTTCATGAAGTCTTGTTCATTGCCTGTGACCTGTCCATGACTTTTACTAAAAATAACTATGACAAAATCTTAACCTCAACCATAATGAATGAGATAAGCAAGAATGATGCCATAGTTGTCCCAAAGCCTCAGTGACTGTAGTATACACTTGTAGATGTGAACAAATTATCCCATGATTCTACAATCTGATACTTACAAGATTTCCAGGAGTGACTGGTATCTCAGTTTTGGGGTGCCCAATTTAAGACATGTTATAGAGGCATTATTTACAGAAAAGGATGAACAAAGCAGCTTTAATGGCACTGATGGGTGATCTCCTTTTGCCATGGAATGGGAGGTGAGGAAGACATTTATTCTTATCCTCCTAGATCTCTCTGCAACACATGACGTTGTCGACCATGAGATACTGCTGTCTCACTTGAGAAAATGGTGGAGGTTCAGGGGAATGCAATAAAATGTTTGAAGTCCCTCTTGGAGGCACATACCCAGAATAGTGACAGGAGAGTGCACCTATGTCACTAGACCCCTCACTGTGGAGTCCCACAAAGATCAATTATCTGTCCAGTCCTATTCAACACCGATGTGATAGCAGTGTGTGATCTGGTAAAACACCATAGACTTAGGTGCCAGCTCTAAGATGATGACACACAGCTCTACCTATCTTTCATCACATATGACCACACTACTACCATCAACATATCCCAATGTTTGGAAAGATCAGCTTATGGTTGAAGAACAGCTGACTGAAGCTGAACCAGACAGAGATTATACTAGTAGGCAAAAAAGAGTTTGCAGCTAAGTAGTCTCCTTTGGTTGAAGGCACACACCCACAATTGGTCAGTTCAATCCATAGTTTAGGGTGCAAGGCTGCGGAAGGGAGTTTGGGGCAATGGGGGGAGACAGTGGCCAGGGGGATAAAAATACAAGTTTGTCCAGGGTTCCATTTTCCTTAAGGCCAGCCCTCTTTCTGGATTCCTCACTGATGCTAAGCTCTCACATAGTAGTATCCACATTCTACCATTTCCACCTGGCTAGGAGACTTCCGGCTAGGAGACTCTGTCCCATCTTGGCAGATGATGACCTGGCCTCAGTTATACATGCCTTTATCAGGGCCGCCCAGAGGATTCCGGGGGCCCAGGGTCTTCGGCGGCGGGGGGCCCTTCCGTTCCGGGACCGCCGCCGAAGTGCCCCAAGACCCGCGGCGGGGGCCCTCCCGCTGCCGAATTACCACCGAAGCGGGACCCGCCGCTGAAGTGCAGCCCGGTCTTCGGCGGTAATTCGGCGGGGGGGGGGGGTCCCCGCCGCGGGTCTTCGGGGCACTTCGGCGGCGGGTCCCGGAACGGAAGGGGCCCCCTTCCGGGGGGCTGCGCTTCGGCGGCGGGTCCCGCTTCCCCCCCGCCCCGGCCCCAGCCCCAGCCTCTTACCCCCGGCTCCCTCCTCACCCGGAGTCTCAGCGCCTCGCCCAACAGCCGCAGCGTGTGGCCGGCGGGGCCTGAGCTCCGTCCCGCTCAGAGCCGCGTGGTGAGGGGGCGGGGCTGGGAGCTCCACGCCGAGCGGAGGGAGCTGAGCTCAGCCTGGAGCTCCTAGCCCCGCCCCCTGACCACGCGGCTCTGAGCGGGGCGGGGCTCAGGGGCCCCAGCGGAGACTCGGCGCTTGATGTGCTGAGGCTCCAGGAGAGGGGCTAGTGGAGTTCTGGCTCCGCTGTTCTCTTGGGGGCCCCTGCAGAGCCCGGGGCCCATTGCCCCCTTTGCCCCCCCCTCTGGGCGGCCCTGCCTTTGTTGCCTCTTATGTGGGCTACAGCAGTGCAATATACCTGGGCATGAAGCCATCAGGCCTTAAGAGACTCCAACTAGTACAGAATGCTGCAGCATATCTTCCCATAACATGGGCCATCACAAGCTCATCATACCTGTTCTACCCTTTCTATACCTGGTTCCTATAGAATATTGAGTCAAGTTCAAAATCTCAGTCCTTAACTTCAAGATGGTCAATGGGCTGGACCCAGGATATCTAAAGGATTGCCTAAAACTCTGGGATGAAGACTGTGGTCAATAACGCTGCTCTTCAGGTGCAATTATACTTTCTACCATAAGAATAAAACTCGGCTGTGCAGGAGACAGAGCTTCCTCAAGGATCAGTCAAAGACTACGGAACAAAATCCCAGAGGAACCAAGGATCATCACGAACTTCACCACTTTCTGCTCCAAGATGCATTTCTTCAACCTTGCCTTTTCAAATATAAACAGAGAGCAGTGTATACATTTAACTCTTCCCTCTCCCTCTTCCCCCAAACGCTCTACACTGCACTTCTGGGAAGAGGATGAGAGAAACAACAAACTTCTCATGACATTATTTTGTCACTACCGGAAGGCACTCAGCTACTACAGTGTTGGTGGCAGTACAAGAACCTCACTACACCCCGTCTTGGAAAATGTGCCCCCCCCCCCCCCCCCCGTATTCAGATGACTCAAGTGGGACACCCAAAATCAGTCACTTCTGAGAATCTTGGCTATGATGATTACATTACATTGCTCCAGGGGGCTCACAATTCAAAGATGGACAAACAGAGGTTAGGGAAAGGGAGAACAGGCAGTTTATATACAGGTCTATTCAATAGTAAAAGCAAACTAGTTTTGCTTTGTCCTGTACTGTTACAACATTAAGATTTTTTTTTGGCTGTATTTACAGCACTGTTGATTTTTTGTTTGTTTAATTCAGTCATGGCTAGACATTATGTTTCGTTGTTGAGAGAACAAAAAGTGACATTAGTAATACTAGCTAAAGACATATATAATGGCTGACAGGTTTTGTGCAAGCTTCCCCATGTTGATTTGCCAACATTGCTTAATCTTTGCATGTATTTATCCAATGCTTTTGAATTCCTCAAAAGATGGGAGTCATCTAACATATGGTCTACTATGTGGGTATGCTCAAACTTTTTAACTCATAAGTGATGGAAAGAGAGCTTGCCACAGAGAGCCTGGAAATAGGTCCCAAACCATGAGATTAGAGAACAGAATGTGAAGAGCAGAGATTAGTTGAAACCAGAACTTCAGATCTGAGCCCACTGAACTGAGGGAAAAGTTCAGAAAGGACTTTGTAGCTCTGGTCCACCAATAGTAAAGAATCAGTCTCAGGGGATACAAATAAAGGGAAGCATAAGAAGCTCTGCTAAAGCCCCTCCCCTATCTCTCCCTCACTTGGGGGATGGGGTTGGCCTTCTACTTGGCTGATGAGATGAGGAGGCACCAGACAGGATAATTTGATATGAGAAAGGCCAAGGAGCTGGTGCTTGTTTCTAGAATTCCCAGCCTCTCTGTTAGTAGATGGAAACTGCAGCACCAACTGAGAGGAAGAGTGCACTAGCTGGGAGCCCCCTACCCATCTTCTCTCCTCAAAATTAAGGTCTGGCTCCCCATTCTCCCTCGCTCATTGGAGAAGGAAGAGACATGCTGCTGGGGCATGGGGGAAAGGAGGAAATAGAAGGAAAATACAAAATATATGAAATATACTGGCAGATAGATTTTACATAATCTCTTTTTGAAACATCTTATTTCATTTTTTTCAGGATTGAGCCTCCATGAGTCTCTCATTTGTGTATGTTTTACATGTGACATCACTTTTTTGTCAAGACCTGCATTAATTGTCATCAAACTGGCAAGCTGACCCTTCTCTTCTGAAATACACCTCTACTCCGATATAACGTGACCCGATATAACGCGGGTTCGCATATAACACGGTAAAGCTCTGACACACTGCTCTGATAAGGGGCAGAGGGTCTGGGGGGCAGGAGCTGTGGGAGGGCACTTTTGGGGACCCTGCAGTCCCAGAGTGGCCTGAGGGATTAGTGAGGAGCTAGGAGTAGCCCGCTCTGCTTCCCTCGCCCCGGTCCCAGCCGTGTCACTCGGGGGAGGGAGCTTGGGGGAAGGGATCCCCCCGGCACTCACCAGCAGCAGTGGAAGCAGAGCAGCCCGGCCCCAGCATGCTCCACTCCACTAGCTCCCAGCCGCAGCGCCCCGCTTCCCACCACAGGTGAGTAGTGGGATGTGTCCTTTCCCCAATCTACCCGCACTCACCAGCAGCGGGAAGTGGAGCACTGGGGCTGGGAGCTGGCAGAGTGGAGCAGGCTGGGGCCGCCTCACTCCGCTTCCCACCGCTGGTGAGTGCGGGGAGGTGGGAGCATCTTTTCAACCTCCCCACACTCACCGACGGCGGGAAGCGGAGCGCCACGGCTGGGAGCTGGCAGAGTGGAGCGGACTGGGGCCAGGCTTCTCTGCTTCCCGCCACTGCCGGTGAGTGCCTTTTGGGGCGATGGGGGGGGGGGCTGTGGATAGGGGTCAGAGCAGTCATGGGACGGGGCATTGGGTAGGGGGTGATTAGGGAGGGGGGGTCTCTGGAGGAGGCGGTCAGGGAACAAGGAACGGGGTGGAGGAAAGCAAGTTTGATATAACGTGGTCTCACCTATAACGCGGTGAGATTTTTTTGTCTCCTAAGGACCACATTATATTGGGGTAGAGGTGTACTTTCAATGCTACATGTGCTGTACATTGGAAAGGAACTCCAGTAACAGTGTACGCTGGGATAAATGAGATACAAAACATTGTAAAGGTTCATTGGGCTAACTGTTTCTGTTATTTAGAAGGCAAATGATTTGTGCTGTTTTAATAGAATGCAGCCCAAAGTAAAAAAAATGGAAAACACTGGGACTTACAAAGTGGTGAGGTTTGCTCTTGAATTTAGGAGGGTGGACCTATGTTAGATGGTGTAAGCAAACAGAAGCTATCTTTTGGGTAATAAATACAACCAGGTGGAAAGAAAATCCTGTATATAATGCCTGCATTCTCTCACGTACACAGGTGATATCTTCCCTGTTTCAAAGTTGGCTTCACTGTTTCTAAAAGACTCCACAGAGGTGCACCAGAAAACTCCATAGTCCATGTCTCTCTCTACTCCATTTCCTGCTGCATGTTTGGCTAGAACTGGCTTCCTCTCATTCCCTTCAGTCTTAGCCCCATTTGTGAAGAGGTCTTATATCCAGCTGCTCTTGACATCTGGAAAAGCCTCTCTCTTTCTGTTTTCCTATTGAGCTCTGCCTATACTTGCATATCTCAGTAGGAAGTAGAGAGGATCTTTTCTGCTTTGCTTACACTAGGACAGGGTTTAACACTAAAAATACCAGTGAGCATGAGCAATTAACACTGTAAATGTATAATTTAGTTCTAGAGTATTTTGGGAAATTGTATGAAAAATATTATCCAAAATAAAGTTTGCTAGGGAACAGTTTGGATGATTGTCCAAGGTGATTCTTTGATTCATCTCTTGATTGATGATCTCTGGATGATCTGATTCTAGTACACCTCAGCCTTCTTCCTCTCCATAAACACATCAGCATGGCCCCTTGGTTCTCCCTCTGCAAACACGAGGTATTGCACCCTCAGTATAATTTCTTCCTTTAAGAATCAGAAGAACTCAGTGTGCTTAACAGCTTCGCTTTCAAACTTCATTATGTTCTAGTACAATGTGTGAGCCTCTCCCCACCACCATGCCCCCTATGACAGAGCCTGTGGAGGGGGAAATGAGTGAGACAACCATAGGAGCCTGCTAATCTGGCTCTGTCAGTTGGGACTCCTTTGCATCCAGGAAATCCTTCTCCTTTGCACCATCCAAGTGGGACAAACATTCTGTGGGGAGAGTACCTGGCTCTGAATCCTTTAAGAAAGTAGCAGTTTATGTTTCTGTGAGAGTCAAGTCTATCGAACATATTCTCAGTTGCTCCTTAATCTATAAAAGTTTTTAAAACCCTAATTCTACTTGGTTGCTTTATTAACCCATACTACTGAAGAAACATATATACTGCTTATGCTGGCAACAGTTTATTCTACAATATCAATGCTAATGACTGTTACATCAGGATGGATATGTTGCAAATGAGCATTTCCTGAGTAACTTTGACTTTTAAGCATATACACCAAACATGTACAGAGTTGTAACCCTGTAACATGGAGGAAAGGGTTTGTGGTAAGCCAAAACTCAAGGACCAGATTTTCAAAGAGCCATGGAGACAGATGCACAATAGTTCTTATGCAGAAATATAATACTAGAAAGGAATGTTGATATGGATTGTTAAGTAAAAAAAGCATGCACACTGAGGCAAGCACAAACATTGGTTTAAAAGGGATGCACATGAGTTATTATACACCACCTTTGTGTGTGACGATTTTGAGATCTGCCTCGGTTAAAACAAAAACAAACTGTGCATGTACTCTGCACACTCATGCTTGCAGCAGCATCTCTCCAGCCCATCAAACACTGCAAAAGGATTAGGGAAAGAAGTCAAGTTTCACTACACTATAAAACTGACTGCTGGGATACCGGCTCGTCCCATGGGAGAAAAAACTATTTCCATCAAGTGACCAAATAGATGTAGATATATAGTTGATCGGAATTAAAATGACTAAAATAATACTTTTAGTTAGTAAAGTTTGGAGATGAGACTCCAAATACACACATGGAGCTGTTTCTTTGATTGACAAGGTGTCACTTACACATGGTCATTTTTCTGGACAATAGCCACTGTTTAAGAACATGCAGATAAAAGCGCAGCACTCATCTTAAACATACCCAGAAAAGTTTGAACAACTGAGCACCTGTTTGTGCTCTCATTTTGCAACTGTGTACAATTCCAGAACTTAGCCTGAAGCTTAGTGTTTATACACACACACACAGAATGCATAGTTCCAATCATCACAAATACAGTAAGTAGCGATTATTGCATAACATGAAAGTGCCTAAACAATAGAGTGTTTTAAAAGTGGTCCATCCAGTCATGATCAAAAAACAATGTGGAGGTACACCTGTTAAACTGTAGGAGGACTGTATCTAATCCAGAACTGGATGCCTCCAGGTTTGCCCAATCATTATTATATCTGTTTATTACATATCACTGCCCTTGTTGATGTTTCTTCAAGGTGACAAGGTTCAGTGTTACTTCAGGTCATTATAGATTGGATTTTTGCAAAACAGTCTCAACCAAGCCAAAAACTTTTGACGTGTTCATCCCTAATGAAAATCAAAGCTGAACTAATCTGCTATGGACTGACTAAATGTAGCAGAAGTATAAAGTTTGGAGCCAGATATAATTTGTCAGACCTTTATCAACCAATCCCACTTGTAATCCTAGTCTTACATTATTTTTATTGCACAAAATAATATTTTAGTTGAAATTACAGCAATGTTAATAGTGTGGTGAACACAATAGCAGGAAATAGAAGGAAATTAAATATTGGGCTTTATAAATTGATGAGTGTGATTAAAAAACCTTCAAGCGTGAGGGAAATTGACAGCTATTTTAAAACATGCATTAAAGTCACATGTATTCCAAAGAATCTCTTTATAAACATCAACTTAAACAAATAGCCTTCCTAGTTTAAAAATGAGACTGTCACGGTATAGAAGATATTGATCCTGTTCTCATTTTCCAGCAACTAATCTGAATGTGTAATCCTTTAACATAGGCAGTAAGAATAAAGAAGGTGCCTGCTGTAACCTTGCGGAAAAGAAATCCACGTATGAATGCCAACAAGATGCTAAAAAGCCTTTTAGTTAGTATTACACATTCAATAGTTCATTGTATTTCTATATTTGTGTTATGTGTCTCGATGTAGACTACTTTTACCAAAAGGGTGTATGTGTGTGTATATTATATAATATATATGAATGAAGGAGATTGTGATGCAGGATTTATTTGAATTAATTATAATATAGCTTAATAGATTATAAATTCTCAAGTCAAACTGTCCCAGGTCATTTGTAAGTACCTTGTTTATATAATCTTCAGATTCTGTATATCTTTTTTCATAAGAAATGTCAGTCCAAAATTTTCAAGATTGAGTCTCAATGCCGGAAGTTAGTCCGCTAAATGAAACTGGCATACACACAGAAATTCAGATAAAAACAAACTCTTTGCTGAAAGGTTTGCAACATAAAACTACATTATTTTTCAGAATTCAAACAACACCACATAAGAACACAAACACAGAGACAAAACAAGCAGGCTGGTCCCTCACCCAACCTTGCTGTAGGCAGGCCGTCTGCCGACTACTGCAGTGCTAGGCCAAGATTGCACACTTACCTACAGATCCTCCTAGACTTCAAGAAGGAACAGGAAAATCCTCTGAAATTTAATGTGACAACCTAAAATTTTAACAGAGTTTTTAATACAACAGAGACCTGCCTTTGAATCACTAGAAGTTAGAACCAGAGATGTTTATGTGAAACACTTCAGATTCTCTGTATGGGCATTTAAAATGTCTGACTAGCTCTATTGTAGAGTTGGTGGTGGGACAGCTAGCTTGAAGGCCTGTGTGGTGGAACCCAGTTGGACTCTGTCTTTTGAAAGGTGCTCTATGGAGTTGTAACCTACTGACTCCTGGGTATACCCCATCTTACTGTGAGCCAACAGAGGAAGGGTACTGTGGCAATGACAGTATGTTCTTTTCTGGGTTCTAAAATTTTAAATACCAAAGGTCTCTGCACACAGGCAGAGGTATCAGTCTTAACATAGGAGACACACACAGTGCACCCTCTTGCGGAGACTTTGCTTTTGATCTTTGTCTTTCTTAATCCAAAATAAAAATCATCCAGATAAAGCCATCATGTTTTCAGTATGTATGGAGAATGACCTAGAGCTGTGATGGGAATGAAACTATGACATCAATTTCTTCAAGGAACTGCTTCTTTCAGCTAATGGCACTCTCACCTTCAGATCTGACTGGAAGCTGAAAAGAAAAGGAATCTTTTCTTTATAGATGTATTTTAACCATTTTAATTGGTGGCCTAACATCTACTAATACGACTACAAAATGAATTTAAGCATCTTCCCCCTATTAATGGCCGGGAGGGACTGAATCAGGTTTTTCTGGCTACCTATACTTGTCCCATTTAGCAGCTAATGCTGCCATTAAACACTACTCATTGAACTTGATCTCCAGTTATTTAATTCAGGATGATGTACAACTGTAATTTAGCCATTATCAGAATAATATGTATTACAGGCATCCCAGACCTCAGGGATATTATTTTTGGTTGTGAGATGCAGGTTGGACTTGCACAGATTTTCAGTCTGTGCCCTATTACATATAATTCCTTACAATGAGCACACACTGCTCAGTCATCAATCCCTTTTATGAGCTCAAATATAATATTGTCAGGAAAGTATAGTTCCTAATTTGAGTATATCATAGCTTCAGCTTATGGTTACATAAATGATATGTTCATACTGATGCATATGTTTGCCTCAGTCCTGGGAAAAATCAAGATAGCTTTTGATGCCTTGGTTCAGAACATCTCTTTTTATAGTATGTTTAGTAAATCTCTTGTTTAGTATAATAGTATATTTTCCTTTTAATTTATTCTACCTGAAGCTATGACTATTTCTGAAGTTTAGCATAAGAGACCTCAGCCTGTTTTAGTACTATGGCAAACACCATTAGAAATCTTTCTAACCTGTTATTAAAGATATAAAGGAAAAACAGTAAAGGCATTTGAAATGTAAGGCTTTCATTTTACCAACATTTCTTGTTCCCTTTAGATGAAGACCATTTTTAGAAGGAAAAAACACTTGCTTGGCAGTCTTAGAGGATATTGAAGATGGGTATAACCATCCTTTTGGGTAAAAGAGAAGGTGTTAGTTGAAATGGGCTGGAGCTGTTGTTGCTGCTGCTGTTAAACTCCAATTCCATTTTATCACAGCTGGATAGGGGTGGTGATATCATCTGGATCCCCCTTGGACTAGTCTGGTCATGACATGTCAGGATCAGGATGACAAAGACTCAGGGTCCCAAGGGGTGGCAGCCATGCTGGTGAAACTTGCTTCAGTAGCCTTTGTCTGTTTTTCCTTATTTTTCCCCAAAGTCTCTTTTTTTAAGGACCCAAAGAGGTCCCCTCATTATTTTGTCCACCAATTAAGCCTAAAATCAGACATCAATTTTGTTATTAATGTCTGGTTACACATATTCTGTTCCCCCCCCCCCCGGAGCATAATTTCAATATAGTCCTTGAATCATATTGAAGTGGCCTTTTTTGTCTGAACTAATTTAGTCTGTCTGGTTTTCTTGCAACCTTTTATATCGTTCATTATTGAAAATGACTTACTGTCTATCGACAATTGACAGAAAGTTTTGTAACATCATATGAACTTTCATATACTTTTTACAATTCAGCTCACAAATAGAGGAAATTTATAGGCCCAGTTATCACAACAGTTCTGGAGGAGTAATGCAAAACAGATTTAGTGCATTGGAGGATTGGGAGCAATGATCGGTTCACAAACAAAAAGCTAAAATTACACACACACCTTGGCCTGCACTACAGCTCATTTATGCTTTTACCCACACCTGCAGAGGTTAATTAAGTAAAGAAATATTCTATTTCAAAAGTCAAATAAAGGAATATTTTGCCAACAGATGAGAGAGAGAGAGAGCTTGAGTGTGTCACGTGGCACACCACTCACCCCTGGACTGGCACTCCTTCCTGGTTCTCTGGGGACTAGCTCAAGGCTGACACCCTTCCTGTCGGCAGTTTGCACACCATCACTCTGTCTCTACTGTCCACTCACAGCCCCAGGAACCACAGTGGCCTCTTTGTGGCTCGGCCCACCAGCCGTGTCACTGCCCATGTTCCCCCCTCAATAGTCCTACTCAGTTTTCCTGCTCACTGTCTCTGTGCCACTCACTCAGTGAGGAAAACCTGGGCCCACCCTAGTCACCAGATTCTAGCACAGGTTCCCTTAGCTCAGCAATCTGGGCCTTCTCTCTCTGGCCTCACTGCTCTATCCCTGGGCTGTTTCCTACTACTGATTCCCCTTTTCTTACTAGGCCTACTAGTTTTCAAAAGCCTTCTCCCTCTTCCCAGAGAAGGGCTATAGTCTCCATTCATGCTTCCCTCTCTTCTGGGAGTATCTGTCTTTCCCCAGCAGCCTCTTCTGCTTTCAGTTCCTGGGCTTTATAGGCCTTGCCTATTCCTGCCCAGCTGAGCCTCCTTAATCAGCTGCCTAATGGGTTAATTGGCCCATCTGTCCTGCATTAAATATTGCAGGGTGAGTGTGGGGTAGTCACCCAAGCAGAGTGTGTAATCCATAGTTTTTAGGAATACAAGAATTGCTGTATTACAGCAAAAGAGGTGTTCCATATAGTTCAGAGTCCTGTCTCTGATGAAGTCTAGTACAAGGTGCTGGAAGGTGTAAGAAACTCTGTAGTAGATTGCTGTCAATTAACCAACTTTTGGGGGAAATTTCAGCCAGATGGTCTGTATAGGATACCTGCTCTCAAAGAGCATTCCAAAGAAAGCCATTTTCTCCAGATATGAAGAGTAAATGAAATGATATAATTATATAGGACATATGGAGACAAAGGAGTTAATTTTTGCAAAATTCACTTCTGACATGGAAGTAAAAAAAAACAAAAACAAATTACTATATAGTAATAACCTTTGCTTATTTCACCTTCTTGCAAAGACTGCCTATAGGAATTATTATTGATTTCACCAAAATTGAATGAGATCCTTTACAATTTTTATAAAGCCATATTTATTGCATAGGTTTCAAAAAGCAAAGCAATACTAGAGTTCATTTATCACTCAATGTAGCCCTCACTTTGTTTTTGTAATATTTCTACTCTGAGAAATCTTTTTTTTCATAGTATGATATTCCTCAAGCTATCTAGCTAAAAGAATTTTTATTTTTTTAAATAAAAAGTACTTTTTTTCCCCAGCTATTTAATTACCAACTCATAAATAAGAAATTTACCTTATTCAGAACTGGATCTATGTGCAAAATAAATGCCGTTGTTTAAAGAGCTTTCGCTCCAGGAGATAAGTATATATATATACATTAGCTGATTAGTCTTTCTTTCTGTTAAAACTAAAAAAAGGGAAGCCTCAAGCCAGCAAAAAAGACATTTAAATATATGCTGAAAGTTAAATATCGCATTGACTGTTGAACTTAATGGAAGGGCCCCACTGAATCAAGTCCTTTCACTGCAGTCAGCCTACACAGATGCTTAAAGTTAAATCATAACCTGGGTTATGCTTTCTGGGTCAGGGCCCAAGCCTGTATTGTTTTCTTGGAGTCTCTGATCACAATGACCCAACCTTTAAGTGTAAAGATTTAGGGTCAGGTGATAGAAGTCAGCATAGTTCCTTGTAGCTCTTCAGTTCAAATGTTCCCCTCATTTGTGAGGCTCCATGAGTGTGGTATTCTATGGAGAAATGAAGGCAAAAAAAAAAAAAAAAAAAGAACAGTAGAACCAGGGAAGATACGATCTCCTGAACAGAGCTGGTTAGGAATTTTTTGACAAGACATTTTTTTGTTGGAAAATGCCAGTTTGTTGAAAACAAAGCTTTCTGCAGGAATGTCTCAGTTTTCACTAAACTTTTGTTGGCAAAGGTTCAGGATGGACTTTTGGACAAAGGGGCCAAAGAGAGAGAGAGAGAGGGTATGTCTACACTACGGGATTATTCCGATTTTACATAAACCGTTTTTTAAAAACAGATTGTATAAAGTCGAGTGCACGCAGCCACACTAAGCACATTATTTTGGCAGTGTGCGTCCATGTACCGAGGCTAGCGTCAATTTCCGGAGCATTGCACTGTGGGTAGCTATCCCGTAGCTATCCCATAGTTCCCGCAGTCTCCCCCACCCATTAGAATTCTGGGTTGAGATCCCAATGCAAAAACAGTGTCGTGGGTGATTCTGGGTAAATGTCGTCACTCAATCCTTCTTCCGTGAAAGCAACAGCAGACAATCGTTTCACGCCCTTTTTCCCTGGATTGCCCTGGCAGACGCCATAGCATGGCAGCCATGCAGCCTGTTTAGCCTTTTGTCACTGTCAACGTATGTGTACTGGATGCTGCTGACAGACGCGGTACTGCAGTGCTACACAGCAGCATTCATTTGCCTTTGCGAGGTTAAAGAAATGGTTACCCGCTATAGCACCGTCTGCAATTGGAAATTGGCGATGACAGTTATCAGTCCTTTTGTACCATCTGCTGCTGTCATGGGTGCTCCTGGCTGGCTTCGCTGAGGTCGGCCGGGGGCGCATGGACAAAAATGGGAATGACTCCCCAGGTCATTCCCTTCTTTATGTTTTGTCTAAAAATAGAGTCAGTCCTGCCTAGAATATGGGGCAAGTGTACTAGAGAACGAGAGAGCACAGCTGCTCCGGGTCAGAGCCCCAGAGATCCCACAGAAATGATGATGCCATTCTAGGGGGTGCTATGATAGTCCAGGCAGTACAGAGATCCCGCTGCTATGATAGTCCAGGCAGTACAGAATCTTCATTAGACATGAAAGGGGGGGGGCTGATGGAACTCAGCCCCCAGTTGCTATGATGAGGACGGTTTTCAATCCTTTTGCACTGTCTGCTGGGAATGACCAGGAGTCATTCCCATTGTTGCCCAGGCACCCCCGGCCGACCTCACCGAGGCCAGCCAGGAGCACTCATGGGATGATGAGGACGGTTTTCCACCATTTTGTACCGTCTGCCATCAGAAAGGGGAGGGGATGCTGCTGTTCAGCGCCGCAGCACCGCGTCTACCAGCAGCATGCAGTAGACATACGGTGACATTGAAAAAAGGCGAGAAACGATTTTTTCCCCCTTTTCTTTCATGGAGGGGTAAATTGACGAGATATACCCTGAACCACCCGGGACAATGTTTTTGACCTTTCAGGCATTGGGAGCTCAGCCAAGAATACAAATGCTTTTCGGAGACTGCGGGATAGCTGGAGTCCTCAGTCCCCCCTCCCTCCCTCCATGAGCGTCCATTTGATTCTTTGGCTTTCCATTATGCTTGTCACGCAGCACTGTGTTGAGTCCCTGCTGTGTCCTCTGTCTGGAGATTTTTTCAAATGCTTTGGCATTTCGTCTTCTGGAACGGAGCTCTGATAGAACAGATTTGTCTCCCCATAAAGCGATCAGATCCAGTATCTCCCGTACAGTCCGTGCTGATCAGCGCTCCATGCTGGGCAAACAGGAAATGAAATTCAAAAGTTCATGGGGCTTTTCCTGTCTACCTGGCCAGTGCATCCGACTCCAGATTGCTGTCCAGAGTGGTCACAATGGTGCACTGTGGGATAGCTCCTGGAGGTCAATACCGTCGAATTGCGGCCATACTAACCCTATTCCGAAATGGCAATACCGATTTGAGCGCTACTCCCCTCGTCGGGGAGGAGTACAGATATCGATATTAAGAGCCCTTTATATCGATATAAAGGGCTTCGTTGTGTGGACGGGTGCAGGGTTAATTCGGTTTAACGCTGCTAAATTCAGTATAAACCCATAGTGTAGACCAGGCCAGAGTGTCAGTTCAGTGGTTAAAGTACTTATCTGGGATGTGACAAACCCAGCTTCAAGACCCTGCTCTGTCTGAATCAAAGAATAAGATAAATATCTTAACAATGAAGATATTGGCTATTGTGGAGCAGGTCTCTCTCAATCTCTCTTGTTGGAGCCGTTCTATTTGGTATAAATAATTAAATATACATTAGGGCAGAGAGGAATGACTCTATAGCTTGGTTGTTTGGGTACTCACCTGGGATGGAGGAGACCCAGATTTGACACTCTGTGCTGAATCAGTCAGAGCTGGGCTTCAGAGTGTATCTCGCACATCCCAGGTGAGTATCCTATGGTGGGGGACAGCTGTCTCATTTTTGTGAAAAAATTCATAAGATCTCCAGGTTGGCCAAATAAGAAATATTATGAAATCTTAAATTTTCACAGGATGGGAAAACAGGTTCCCGCTCAGCTCAATCCCTGAAAGCTTGGTAGGTTTTGAGACAGAAATCCAGATGGGAATGCTGAAATGAACAACACTAATTAACTCCCCCCACAATAGCATTGTTCCCTCTCAGAGAAGAATGCACAGTCAAAGGGCAGGGGAACCAAAAGCAACATCTTAATCCCTGCCTTTGACCCCATAACATAATATATTCAGATTAATTCTTACATTTTCCTACTGACACATGAAAGGAACAGCTCTTGAGCATAATGTGCAAGTTTTTTGCAAGTTTGTACCTCAATCCTTCAGAAAAAATATCGTTGTTATTCTCCATTTCATAACAATGAGTCACTTCTTTCTGCTTTTCAAAGCCTTCATTTTCAGCTTTCTAGCTCTCTCAACAATGAGTTCTCTAGTGTATTTCAGAAGGCTATTAAACACAGCTCCTGCTTTCTTAAAGTGCTATATTACAGTTGGGGGTATTGGTATCTTGATAGTCTTGCATCATTAGACATGCCTAATGGATTTTTTCCTACCAAAATAATTGCTATGTGTAAAACTTTCCAGCAAAAAACACTGTGAGCAGAGTTATGAAAAGGGAATGTTTTATTTTGTTAAGGGGTTGCAATTAAATTATGTGAAATAAAGTTTGTCTTGAGATTTAACAGAAAAACAGCTATAAAATATTTTAATGTCACAAATAGGCAACTCAAGATATGTTTGGATAGCCGCTAAAACGTTCAACTCTCTTTAACTGCACGTGTAATTCTCACAGCTCAAGCTATGCATGTATAAAAACATACATATTCAGCTGTTCTGTGTATGTAACTCACATGTTTGCACTGCAGAATTTGGTGGTGTAAATAAGGGAAGCAACAGTGAGGAGCATACAAAGTTTCTTATCTTTGGTTGGAGACTCTGTACCTATAGGTTTTCCAGAGCCAGATGGGATGACTTTGCTGGATGGACCTGCCAGGAACTGGGTATGGGAGGTACTAGGCATACTCATTAGTTGTTCAAAACTATTTGTATCTGCAGCCTGGCATGACACATCCAGGGCCACTCACTGAGAGTAGAACCAGTAGGGTCTTCTGTAAGGATTGGTTTCAGGAACTTCATCATTTTTTGCTGGATTATAGACTATAGGCTCTCTCACCCCAGTGGGAAGAAGACGACGACTACAATTTGCTGCAGGCTGTTGTTGTAAAGAGTCAAGTGGAGTTTGAAGGTGACTGTGGAACTTGTTTCTCAGCTTTAAGGAGCTGGCATGCCCTACAGAGAGTTTGAACACCATTCCACAGAGACTAAGAAGAGACCCAAAGAAGAGCCATAGGAGAGTGTATGTGAGCATGTATTTAACCCATGCCTATTGGGTGTGGTGCTCTGTCCCCCTTCTAGACTTAGACCATCTAGAGATGAATGAGTCTGCCACAGCCTTAGCTAAGAGCCGCGTGACTTTTAGCTCATGCACTAACATATGAAGAATCTTATACACACATATATTAGAAAGAATGCATCAGTTTTCGGACCTGATCCAATAACGTTTACTTGAACAAAGTTGCTCAAAGTTTTGTTTGAGTAGGAACTATATCACCGACCCCTGTTTTCAGACTATAGGAGCTTGTGCCTAGTGAATCTGTCATAACTGAAGATACATTGGAGCCATAATCTCAGAGCTTTGGAGTTGAATTTGGAGATATAGCAGGAAGAAATTCAAGACAAAACAATTAGCGCTGAGAAATTAGCACAGTACTGAGAAATTGTTCCCCTTACTACACAAAACAACATAGCAAAAACAGTGACCTAGCAGAGGAAAACTTTCTTCCAGTATTTCATCAGCAGATCATAAGGAATACTGTGCAATTTATAACAGCGTCAGAACAAATTGAATAAGGCACATATGAACATTTTCTGAGACACATCTTCCAAAATGGAACTATTTGTTCTGATGGAAGCTCTGTAATGAGCGGCAGTCTGCATGAATGGGACTCTTTTCAATGGCAGACAGTGTATCACAAACTGAGATATTTTATGGGGAGATTTGTTCCTGCGGCTAAACAGCAAGAAACATCCCTAAAGATAATAGATTGTAGAGCTGGAAGAAAAAGAGCTTAGAAGAGCATTGAAATACATAGGAACATATTTTCTGAACTAGTTCACACCATTGTTCTATGAAGATGTTTATCCTGCTTTCTCAGTGGTCAACAAATGATGCTTCAGAAGAAGTTGGAAAAACCCATAATGCACGTAGCTGATTGTATAGTGCTCTACCTCACATAATAACTGTGGCTGTATTACAGACTGCCAGGGATGGATTTTCTATTCCTCAATGCTGCATTACTCAGTTTAAGTGAAGTGGCCACTGTCAAAGATACCCAGGAAAGATGAGAAAAGTGCCATTGTGGAGAACTCCTGCATAGTTTGCTTTTGCCTTTGTTTCTGGGGGGAAAAGACATGACAGCTGGCTTGTCTTTTAAATGTTGCATTACATCTTTACTGGAAAGAGAGTTGAAATAACTGAACATTCTTGACCTATTTTAAATTTGGATTTCAGATTACACTGATGAGAACTAGATTTTTAATTTCTTTATTACAAAACAGAGTTAATTATCTGTGCAAGAAATACTCCTGGGAGAGCTCTGGCATTGCAGTTAACAACCATAGCAATTTGAGCTTCCCTCTCTGCAGGACTTTAAAACAGCAGACACTGTAGAATTTAGGGAATTATTTTCTGAAATTCCTAGGGATGCAATACTATGTTAGGTGTTAAAACATTAACCTAGTACTATAACACATTGTAATTCCAAGCTGACCCTTCCTTCTCTGTTTGATCATTAGAAAAAAGCAAGAAAGTATTGTCTTGCAACAATTTTTCCTGTACAATGCATCCTTGAGAGCTACAATATTTATTGATGCAGTACACAGTTCTGTTTCATTTTCAATAATACATTTGTCCCTTTGCCTTTTGGAATCCTGGTGAGTTTTTGTACAAGAATACACAGGGACTCAATTTTTGTAATCGTATACAGTGATATTTAGCATTTACACAGTGCTTTTCATTCGTATATCTCTAAGTGAGGTAAATATCACTATTCCTGCTTCACAAAGGGAGAAAGTAAGGCAGAGAGGTGAACTGATTTGCCCAAGGTCAAAGAGCTAGTAAACAACAGATGTGGAAATAGAATCCAGCAGCCAGGGGGTAGAGATGGCAGACATTATGATATAGACTTTTTCCCTTGGCCTCCAACAACAGAAGAGAAGGAATGGATGTGTAGGTATGTTCTAACCGAGTAGGTTTCTTGCCATCAAGCATAAAGAGTATGGACATATTTGGAATGGAGATGAGATCTATAGTATATATACTAATGCATATTAAAACCCTTCTTGCTGTTGAATTGGAGGTCTTCAACATAATCAGTGCCTACAACACCACACAAATCAGAAATTGTAGGTGTGATGCTACATTAATATGAATCCCAGTGAGGAGTCAGGATGTTATCCTTAGGAACTATGTTCCAACCTTTCCATCTCTCACTGTTTCATCTGGAAAGACTTTTATTGATCTAATTAAGCATACACTCTGCAGGTTGGAACAGCTTTGGTACATGGAGTTTTAGATTTGAAGACAACCAGTGTTATTTGCAGTAAGAGAACTGCCATCAAAAATAGGGTCGTCAAATGTCAAAACTAAATGGCATCTCTTTCCACAGAAAAATATGTAGTAGTATAATACAATAAAATAAACAAGAAGGGATAGAAATGGAGCTATACCAAGTAAAATGGTAATAATTTGTGTGCATGTAACAGTGATTGTTAGCTATTTACAGGAAAGGCAGAGGCTGCCTTGTCATTATATACTATCCTCTTGTCTTCCCTTTTGGTTTTTAACACAAGACTTTTTTTAAGACATTAAGTGAGTTTAACTGCTCATTTTATAAGCTATTTATCGAGTGTTGGGGAAAGGAGGGAAATGTTTCTGAACAGCTGAGCTATGTTAGATTTGTTTTAGTTGGTCATATTTATATTTCCTAATTTGTTTTATTTTATTAAAATACATCTAGTGCACTAGACACATGTAAAATTTTATTATTCTTATTGTGACGTTTTAAAAATTAGGAACAACTGCCAACTCCTCTACCCCACTACTCATCCCCTTTTTTCCAGAAGCAACCTTGGAGAACAGATAGGTCTTGCAGCATAACCTGAAAGTCAACAAAGTCAAGCTCTGATGAACTCATTTCAGCGTCTAAGACGTCTTCACTGAAAATGTCCTTGCCTTCAGACCCCTCTGATTAAATTAGGGATATTAGCTCAAGTGCCATAGCTGATCTGAAATACTGTAATATCACACAAGAAAACAGGATATATCTGCAGTAACCATGGTATGTGCCTAGGTCCAGGAACTCCTGTGTTTTAATTCTGACACCAAATGCTTATATGACCTTGAGCAAGTCTCTTAACTTTCTTTCAGTTTTGACATCTGTAAAAAGAAATCTCGTATCAATTCTAGTTGAGCATTATATTCATTAATATAATGAATATAATATAAATTATATTCAGTAAAGCATTGCTCATTCCTCCTCTTTAAAGTTCTCCCTTGCTTGTAGGAAGGGATTATCTTTTGTAAAAACGTAATATAATTCAGTAAATTTCATCCTACCAGGAAGGCAGAATTTTGAAACAAGAACTGTCTGAGAGAGCACTCTTCCCTCCTGTTGTATCTTTGCTTTTACACACTACACCTCTCAAGTCTTCAGGCACCACCATCTCTCCGTTTTTCCTCATTATGTGCTCCAGAAACACTTAGGCCTCACCACAAGTATTAAATCAAATCCTTACAGGGGGAATGTAATTGATTCAGCCCAAAATTAAGAAAATAGTTAACTTGGCTCACCCATTTCACAATCCATTCCCGCCTTAGTTATCAGGGTTTCATAAATCAGTCCACCTGCCCTTTTATCAGAGTCCCATTTATTGGAAGAATAGCTAACAGCACAGGCAGCAGCCACATGGGCTTCCTCACACAATCCAGTCAATGTTCCTCAACATTAGAGCTGAACGAATAATTGATTTTTTGGATCAAGGCCAAACTGGAAAAAAATATTAATTTCAAACCCACAAGGGATTCTTACCCTGCTGGGCCACATGCCAAAGGTTGCTGATCCCTAATCTAATACATTGTAGTTTGTTTACCTGGAGTGTCTACAGGCATGGAGCCCCTCAGCTCCCTGTGGCCACGGTTCACCATTCCCAGCCAGTGAGAACCGCTGGAAGTGGCGCGCCACTTCCTGCAGCTCCCATTGGCTGGGAACGGTGAACAGCGGCCACAGGGAGCTAAGGGGCTCCATGCCTGTAGACACTCCAGGTAAACAAAATGTCCTGAATGTCAGTGGCTTACCCTGACAAGCCAAGAGCCAAAGTTTTCCAACCCCTGAAATATAGGGTCAGCTTATGAAAGGGTCATACAGTTTTTGCTTTTTTTACCTATCCATTTTGGAGGGTCGGCTTATAAATGAATGGGCTAATGAATGAGTATATATGGTATATTGCCTGTGGCCTCTAGAGCTCCTCTAATACAAATATTAAATAATCCATCTGTGTACTATGGTGCTAAGTGTCACTGGGATGTACACAAAATTAAAAAGAAGCAACATTGAGCCCCATTCAGTTCTTGGTAAATCAGAAATCCATAGAGGTTTTTAGTTTTATTGTGCTCTATTGAAAAGGGAATTAAGGGGAAGATTAAGAAGTGAGATTTCTGATGATGAAATCTTTAGAAATGTTACTTAGAATAGACTGTGAAATAGCTTTCACATTCCAACATTCTAATCTTCAGGAGAGGAAGCTTCCCCTGAAACAGTGGTTTTAGTGTATATAAATATTTGAATATATCGCAATGTACTATGCATTCTCATAAAATGCACTAATGTAGACCTAGTGGGTCTGGCTGGACAGAGACAATAACATAGTATACTCAGTCTGTTAGTGGCACAGTGTGTTTAGATGTTCACATAACTGCTTTACCACCTCTCTGTGCTGCATGAAAAAAATCCTTTGTATTGCACTGCCATTATTAAATACTAACGCCCACACTGAAATAAGAATTCTGTGAGACTCAATACCTACCGGTGCCCTGTAAAATGTAGCTACAACTATGTTTAATTGTATTTCAAATATATTGTGGGTTCCAGACAATCTAATAAAAAGTTAACCTTCCTTTAGCATCTGCTCTAGTTCAGGTATCCACAAAAATAAGTATAATAATTTTTTTGATTTCAAACCAACATCAGTACTTTCTTGCTTACAGCTGCAAGAAAGCTGAGAAATTTCCATTTATTTTTTAGTTCTCAAGGGTAATTATTGCCATATTTATACTATACAATGGGCTTGACTCTATGGCTCTTATGGTCCTTGTCTTGGCTCTTTTGTTCTGTGCAGTGCAGAGCTAGATGGAGCTCTGTGCTCTGACATGACCCCACTCCAGTCCCTTGGAGATGAAGTCAGGGAGGCTTTCTCCACTCACAGTGACCTTCTGGTTCCATGAAGAGAGGATGGAGTCTCCACAGCTCATCAACAGTAAGATACAGTCTCATGTGCATGCTGACATATGAGATTCAGCAAACACTATAAATAAACATTTTTATGCAAGGTCAGACTAATGCAAGTATTGCAAACACAGTTATATGTGGGACACAAAGTTGTCCATGAACAATGCAGGCGGCTGTGTCCTTTCACATAAGGTGCTGTTTCTTGCTTCAAAGTGGTTGAGAGCAACATGACAAATCTGCCAACACCTTGCTCTGTTATGGGCTGTTGCTTCTGAGTTGCTGGGGTCAACTAAAATGCTTTCAAGTTTGACTTCAGTGTGTCTTTATACCAATGGTCCTCAAACTTTTTACCTCATGACCCCCCCTTACCCTTGTCTCTACCCCACACCCCTGGAGCTGGGACTGGGAGTGGGGCCGTGACTCCAGGGAAGGTGCATTGACAGGGGTATGGGGCTGAGGCTGGGTGCACAATGGGGGGTGGGCGGGGGGCAGACGGAGGAGTGCAGGTCCGGCAGCCAGGACCCATGGCTGGGAGTGGGGCCCTGGGCATGGGGCTGGCAGCTGGGGCTGGGCCCAGGAGCGGAACTGGGTGGTGGCCTTTTCTGCCCTCCTCTTCACACGGGGGCTGGCCAGGTCCCCAGCCACACACCTCAAATGTTCCTTTGCATGCCCCCACAGGGGTGCGCCCCACAGTTTGGGATCCTCTGCTTTATACTGTTTGTACTGGCGAACATGCAATCATAGAATCATAGAATCTCAGGGTTGGAAGGGACCTCGGGAGGTCATCTAGTCCAACCCCCTGCTCAAAGCAGGACCAAACCCAACTAAGTCATCCCAGCCAGGGCTTTGTCAAGCCTGACCTTAAAAACCTCTAAGGAAGGAGATTCCACCACCTCCCTAGGTAACCTAGGCAATCAGGTGCCTTGTGTATTCTTGATTCAGCCATGTGAATGAGATGCCCAGACAAATGACCTGAGCTTTTAGGAGCATGCTTTGTATACCAGACATCTGACAAACATTGAGGATTTTGATATTGATAATTTTGTCCCACAATTTAATAGACTGAAGATAATATTTAGGGAACTGATCAAGTTTCCAAATGGGGCAGTGATATGTTGTTCATATCTCACAACCATACAGAAGCATTATGAACAGGACAACCTGATAGACGTTTAGGTTAGTACTTATTTTGACATCCCTATCATTCCATAGGTGGAGTGGCAGCATTCCAAATGCAGAGGTGGCTTTGGTTATGCCACAGCTTATCTCAATCAATTATGGCATTCTGTGACAGCATACTCCCTAAGTAGCAAAATTGCTCCACAGACCTGAGAAGAGCATTGCTGATCTTACTAACTGGGTAGACACACGCATCCCCGGCATAGATTGATACGGTACTTCACTTTTCATTAGACTGATTGTGAAACCAAAGCAAATGACTGCATGAGTGAAGTGATCAGTTATATATTGAATGTCATCAACTGAGCAACCAGTGCACAGTCATCAGCAAATAAAAATTTCCTTATTGAGTTAAAATGCCACTTTCATGTAAGAACAGAAGCACTGCAATTGTACAACTTCCCATCATGCAAAACTCAATAGATACTCCTCTGTCAACATACACAAATGCATCCATAAGCACAGCCAAAGAAAAGGATGGACAAGAGTGTAGGAGCCTGCACACAACCTTGATTGGTGCCACTGATGACCTGAAAGAGGTCCAGTATCTCACCATTTCCCACCATTCTGGCCATTACCCCATCATAAAAGGACTGAGTGACAGAAATCAACTTTGCTGGGCATCCAAAAATGAACAAAAGTTTCAAGCACTTTTACTTAAGTTAGTAGGCTGTGAAGATTACGTCTATACTGCCATGTCCAGACCAAAATCCACACTGAGACTAGGGGAGGATGATTACCACAAGATAGATGTTAAGTCTATTCAGTATGACCTGTGCAAGAATTTTCCCAGCAACAGAGAAGGGAAATGCCGGGCTGATTATCACAGTTTGTCCTATCACCTTTATGTTTATAAAGGTGCACAAAGCTGACATCCTTGAAATCTTGCTCCCAGATAATATGGAAGAGCCATGTGAGGTGACTTGCAGTGTGGTAGCCACCCTGTTTATAGAGGTTATAGCTGACCAACAGTGGGATCTAGAGGATGTCACAGGGGCCACATGGCTTGAAGAGTAATAGCAAGGGCATGCTCTACATTCCCCTCTAACTCCTACTATATCGAAACTTCCTCCCTCTACTGAGTCCAGTGCCTCACTGTGCTGACCCCTTCTCAACACCCCATTTGGACTCCTCTTGGTAGTTCTCCTACCTAGCAGCTCTTCCTCACACCAGGTTACAGAGGATGGGAGAGAATTGGGCAGGGGGGAAGATCACAGAGGGTAAGAGACAGATGGTATCAAGACAATTTTGTACCCCAGAAAGTGAGAACAAACTTTAAGTAAGAGAGGGAAAGTCCCACAGGGATGCTGAAAAATAGAGGGGAAGAGAACCAGTGGGTCCTAGAGAAGGATAAGAGAATTGGAGAGGCACCAACAAAGAAAGGTGAGACAGTATAAAAGAATGTGTTTGTGTGTTGTGTTAACACAAACGAGAAAGAAAACATAAGAAAAGGAAATGACACAACACAGGGTAAACTAGAGTGTACACCCGCCATTCTGCCTGCTCACCTCCCAAAGAGGAAAACCTGTAAGACAAATAACTAAATGCTACGTGTTTTAGGCCAGAGGCATTTGAAGCCTCCTTGTCACAGCAGGGCTGGCAAGTTAGGGATGTGTGATAGGGTAAAAGAGCAGAGATGTATGCAGGGGCGGCATTGTGCAGGGCCTTCAAAATAAAAATAAGGAGTGAACTTAATTTAGAATGAAACAGGAATCTAGTGGGGGACACATGTGTGTGTGTGTGTGTGTGTGTGTGTGTGTGTGTGTGTGTTAGAAATGGGAAAACCAGCAAAGATGATGGGTTTAGCTGCAACTTGATGAATGCATTGGACCAGAGAGCAAGAGATGCAATAAAGGGAGAGGAGAAGGCAATATTTACATTGGAGGTGTCTCAGAGCCATCCTACATTTTACCATTGCTTCCGTTCCCACCTTCACCTCTGTACCCCAAGTTTATTTGAAGACTGAATCCCCATCTTTAAAATCTGTCTTTGGCTTATGTGCCTGAACTCAAATCCTGAATACAAATACTCCCAGATTTCAGGAAATTTTTTATTCGGATTAGAATCCAAATTTAATCATTGCAGCTCAAACCCATTCTAGAAAAGGTGGTGAATTATACAGACTGGAATCCATTAAAAATCTGTGCAAGTTTGCCTTCACACGTAACTAAAAGTTGATATGGCATTGGTTTTTTGATTGCACAGAAAAAGCTAAAGATTTTAAATGGTGACAACTGCAAAAAGGGACCATATTTTGGAGTCTGATCTGACAAGTGCCTCCTGCGAGGTGCTGAATACTCTCAACCATGGGTGACTTTCAATAGGAATTTAAGCTGTTCAGCTTCTTGAGGATCCAGCCCTACCTACATTCTCAAGAGAGGATAGCATTAACATTCATAATTGATTACAATATGTTTAAATCTGAGAGCCTGCAACGCCATGCAGCCTGATTTTGAAACAAACTGTGAACCATTCCGAATCAACAGACATAGGAAAGTTTTAATCAGGGATTAAAAAACATGCAATGTATCTTGCAACCTTTGCAAGAGCATTCATGATTCATTTCAGAAGCCAGAACATTTTTTTTTCTAAATTCTGTCAATGTAACATTATCACTGTAAGTAACTGAGATTATTGCATTAAGAATGAACTGAAACTGCAGACTCTTGAACTTTAAACTATGCCGTCTTTACAGATTACTCTGCTCCCACTGCTGAAATGTATATTTTATTGCCTAGCTGTCAGATACCAAGCAACAGGTGGGTTAAAAATATCTACATTGCAAATAAGCCCTACTTGTAGCCTCTCTCCTCCAGCAATGCTGAATGCACACTGTGGAAAGCAAAGCTTGGTATTTGTCTCTAGTCATGTGGCATAGAGGCCATCACTGTTATAATTTGATGACTTTAATACCGTCAGTTACTGCATGAAAGCATCTCTCTCATTCAGTCTTGTTAATTTCCTCCCAGCTCATGTCCAACAGTTTTTATACATATATTTTAGAAGCATCCAACCTTTGCCTATGGACCTGTCTTGGGGACTAGATTTCAACAGGATAAAATAAAAGAAAAGGTTGGATAGTATTATAATGCTCCTCTTGACATCCCACCACATATTGCTTTCATATGAGCAGCTTTAATAGTTCAAAGTCTCTTTCTTCTGGAACAAAGTAACTATTTGCCCTTGTCTGGTAACCAGAGGTGTGCTAACCTCTTCCAAGTTTAACAGGAAATGAATTCCAAAATATTATCTAATTTGTGTGTGTTAGAGCTATTTTCTACAGTCAGCTCACACTGTGAACCCACAAGCAAGGTTTAGTTCACACAAGTTCACTGGATTATCAGAACTCCAAATGGGACATGGCTTCAGATATAAGCAGAGAATTTTGAGTTCTAGGAAATATATTTTTCCTTTGTAAAACTGACATATGGACACATTACCCAAAATTCAGTAAATAACTGGGGTTTCAATTCCGTTTTTAGGTATTCCATGGGAAGGAATGTAAGTTTATGAACCTATACTCCTCCAAATCTACAACAGGTAGTCAGGGCCGGCGCAACCCATTAGGCAACCTAGGTTGCCTAGGGCGCTAACATTTGGGGGGTGGCGACTGTGGCGGACGGATCTTTGGCCGCCCCGATCGTCAGCGGTATTTTGGGGGCGGGACCTTCCACCGCCTCTGTCGGGGGCACCATTTTGGGGACGGGACCTTCTGCCTCCTAGGGCGCCAAAAAAGCTGGCGGCACTCCTGCAGGTAGTGATCAGTGACTCCATGTCTAGTTGGCAGCTGGTATCAAGCGGAGTGCCCCAAGGGTTGGTTCAATATCTTCATTAATGATCTGGAGGATGGTGTGGATTGCACCCTCAGCAACTATGCAGATGACACTAAACTGGGAAGAGTGGTTGATACGCTGGAGGGCACGGATAGGATACAGGGGAATCTAGACAAATTAGAGGATTGGGCCAAAAGAAATCTGATGAGGTTGACAGAGTCCTGCCCTTAGGACGGAAGAATTCCATGCACTGCTACAGACTAGGGACCGAGTGGCTAGGCAGCAGTTCTGCAGAAAAGGACCTTGGGGTTACAGTGGACAAGAAGCTGGATATGAGTCAGCAATGTGCCTTTGTTGCCAAGAAGGCTAACGGCATTTTGGGCTGTATAAGTAGGAGCATTGCCAGCAGATTGAGGGACGTGATCATTCCCCTCTATTCGGCATTGGTGGGCCTCATCTGGAATAGTGTCCAGTTTTGGGCTCCACACTACAAGAAGGATGTGAAAAAATTGGAAAGAGTCCAGCACAGGGCAGCAAAAATGATTAGGTGGCTGGAGCACGTGATTTATGAGGAGAGACTGATGGAACTGGGATTATTTAGTCTGCGGAAGAGAATAATGAGGGCAGATTTGATAGCTGCTTGCAACTACCTGAAAGGGAGTTCCAAAGAGGATGGATCTAGACTGTTCTCAGTGGTACCAGATGACAGAAGAAGGAGGAATGGTCTCAAGTTGCAGTGGGGGAGGTTTAGATTGGTTATTAGGAAAAACTTTTTCACTAGGAGGGTGGTGAAGCACTGGAATGGGTTACCTAGGGAGGTGGTGGAATCTCCTTCCTCAGAGGTTTTTAAGGTCAGGGTTGACAAAGCCCTGGTTGAGATGATTTAGCTGGGGACTGGTCCTGCTTTGAGCAGGGGGTTGGACTAGATGACCTCCTGAGCAGGGCTTTGGAGCTGTGCTCCGGCTCCGCTCCAGCTTCAGGCAAAAACCTGCAGCTCCACTGCTCCGGAGATGCTCCGTGCTCCAGCTCCGGGCCCTGCTCCAAAGCCCTGCTCCTGAGGTCCCTTCCAACCCTGATATTCTATGAACAGACCCACCCCTCCCATTTAGATCAGTAGGTTATTTACAAAAAGAACAAAGATTGACTCTGACTTCTTAATAGTAATTTAGGGTGATATTTTCTTTACCTGTAGGTTTCCCTAATTGTAATATTCTGATACACATAAATATGCAATTTTAGATGTGCATTTGAGAAATAATTATGGATTTGTCCCATGTGGTCTGTCTTAAATCCATATCTAATGTGAAATGCACAGCGGACAGCAGTCTCAAAAACTTCATGAGTACCCAGAGGGAAAAAAAAATCTCCCCCCAAAAATCTCCATCCCTCTGCATAGTTTATAAAATGTAAGTTCTAACAAACCACTGCTGCTGCTAATGCAGCTGGAATGCAAACAAAAGCTAGTTTTACACTTCAAGTCAAACATTTTGTACAGCCATCTTAGTAACCTACAAAGTACAGCATCTTTGTTATAAAGTATACTTTCCTAAGTTTTTGCTAAAGATCACATCCACTGGACATCTCACACAATAGCTTTGTTTTTATAAGTTAATTTAGGTAAACATAAGTTTCCTGTAACTTATTCTTTGTAATGTAATGAAATCCTCTGAAATATGCACGGTACTATAAAAAAGTTTAAAAAAAATAATATTCCAGAGCACTTGCTTGTGTGCTATATAAAGTATGATGACTAAGAAGAAGAAAGCAACACTCATGCCTCACTCTATCAAGGCTGCCCTCATTATGCCATCTTGCTCAAACTCAAATCTATATTGCTAGTTTCACCCGAGTACTGTATCTCATTATCTCTTCAGTGGGTTGGATCTTCACAAGCACTCAGCATTGGCCTTACTCTTCTCCACTGATGTCAACAGGAATTTTGACTTTAATTTATTATTTGGGTTTGGTAGCATCTGAAGGCCTCTTATAGATCAGAGGCCCATTGCTCTGAACACTATGAAAACATATGTAGTAAATGGGAACTGTGTTAGACCAACAGCAAGCACTTCTGAAAATCCCACTCAATAATTTCTCTCTTCCCTTCTTGTTTATTTGTTGATCTGTGGTCTCACTCCACATCCTCAAACTTTTCTCAAGAGACAGCTTTTTAAAATAAAGGATGTAGGAGAAAACATTGATTTCTGAGCTATAACAAAATGTTATTAGAAAAATTACTTTTTCCATCCTGAAAGTTAGGTCAAGATGTTTGTTAAAAAAAGAATTTCCTCTGAGTAACAGTCATCCCAGTCTCTTATCTAGAAACTGTAGATACTGTGAGGGTCTCAAAACCTTTTATGCTAATATGCAAAGTTGATATATCATAAATAGCAAATCCCAGATGAAACATGAACACAACTTCTGACAAGTGGGAAAGCACTTTATTTTACTTTTGTTGGTTTCTTAAAGGCAGTTCCAGTTGTCCGTAAACTGAACAAAAAATCTGGGAAGGAACTGTTATTTGTAAACATTTTCTTGGATGAATATTGACCCACTTCTGCCTGTACATTGCTTGCAGACAGACTGATTAGACTATTATTCATAAATGCTTAATATTTTTCAACATATGGGTTGTTTGCAGAATGTTCATAGTGTGTATTTGGTACAGTAGCACCTCAGAGTTATGAACACCAGAGTTACAAACTGACAGGTCAACCACACACCTCATTTGGAACCAGGAGCATGCAATCAAGCAGCAGAAATCTTTAAAAAAAATAATAAATAAAAGATAAAAGAAGCAAACACTGTACAGTACAGTACTGCTAAATGTAAACAACTAAAAAATAAAGGGAATGTTGAAAAAACATTTGACAAGGTAAGGAAACTGTTTTTGTGCTTGTTTTATTTAAATTAATATGGTGTATTAAGTCAAAGTTCAGTTGTAAACTTTTAAAAGAACAGCCATAATGTTCTGTTCAGAGTTATGAATATTTCAAAGTACAAACAGCCTCCACTCCTGAGGTGTTAATAACTTTGAGGTCCTACTGTATTAGGTCTTTAATACTCCCACTGTGTAACTGGTTATGTTAGTTGTTTCTGTTCCATAATTGAATGAATTTATTGAACACTAATGGGTCATGATCACTTAATTGGGTCATTTGATTCTCACAGTGTGAGTGTAGGAGCAGTTTGTGGAGCTAGGAGGAGGTAGGCCAGCAAAATTAGAAAATATTTAGGACATTAGCCTTTTTCTTTCTGGGCCACTGAAGTCAGGACGTTACAGTGTCATTAGGAAAATTAGGCTAGTATAATGTCATAAGTTAGGGTCAGATTTCACCTCAGTGTCGTCTCTTTATCTTCACAGAAAGTAATTTCATGTGGTGTGAGCAGTCCCAGCTTTAAAGGATATGTCCAAATCTTTGTCTTATTTAATTAATTACTTCTGAATCAGGGCTTTTACACAGTCCTATCTGTGAAGGCCGAGTGGTGGACATAGAGTATTTCTATACTGCAATAAAACACCCACCAGCAGGTCCACAGCAGCTGACTTGGCCTCACAGGGCCAGGGCTGCAGGGTTATAGAATTGCACTGTAGACATTCGGGCTTGGGCCTCCTGGGGCCCTAGAGCCCAGTTTCCAGCCTGAGCCTGAATGGCTGTAGTGCAGCTTTATAGCCCCACAGCCCAAGCCCTGTGAGCCCAAGTCAACTGACATGGGCCACCCACAAGTGTTTTATTGCAATGTAAAGGATCTAGCTAGAGATCCATCTGGATGGTGCATGATCTGCCAGGAGGCTACATCCCTTTGGGATTTGCCATGATAATGATGATGATGAGTTGTGACGGGTGCAGTCATCTAACTTTATCTCTCTTGTTTAAATACATTAGTGCTCTGGCCTGGATCTTTGGAAACAGACCCCATTGTGTTAAATTCTTAGGTATTTGTCCCACCTTATACACAGCAATATTTTATATATCTACCAAGCTGTCATGGTGGAGGTGGGCATGTGGAGAAGAGCAAGAATACTAGACTATTTGGGAAAGAAAGAAATATTTAGAGATATCTGCAGAGCAAAATATGAGCATTTGGTATATGATAGATTAGATGATGAGTGGAACTAGACTGAGTGAATTTGAAGGGAATAGGATTGATATTAGGAACAGATCAGAGGAGAATCTGTGTTGGCAGTAAGTGAACAAGAAGAGATTAAAAACTAGAAACAGGAATGATATCGGTAATGTTAAAAGTTCTTGACTAGTGTTGAGAGCAAATGTTCAGACTTTAGGTAAAGAGTCTTCGTCTGCTGATGTTTTGTGAATTTAAATGAGATCTTGATTTTCAAAGTTATCCAGCTTTAGAGTATTTTTCAAATGAACACAGGTTAATTTGAAGCTCTCATTAAAGTACAATAAGTATTGCACTGTAATAAGGATTACCAAGCAGGGTTATTCAGACGTGTCATTTTTATGAAAGTCATTATTGTGGTAGACATTCAGAACTGGTTCTGTATTCAAGTCAGCATTCAATATATTCAATTAAGTATTTGATTTGAATATAAAACTTGCTAGCAAACCCATTCTAAACTGTGTACAGCCTACAACTTACATAAAAGCACCAGTAGAAATGACCTGTTCTGTTCATTATTAGAATACTGTGAAATTGATCTGTTGCAGCTTAATGAAAATCTCTGAAATTAAGATACCTTAAATACTTACTTGGAGCATGCATCTGCATGTGATCTTCCCAGTGTCCAAATATTTATAGTCAGTGTATTAAATGTTGGCTGTTTTATTTTAAAATACTGTGGTATGTATGTTGTGAATGTAATAAAGTGAAAAAAAATGAAAAGTACCTGTTTGCCCATATATCTGTGTTTGCAGTATACTTTAAATGGGGAATAATCAAATATGAACAACTAAAAAGTTCACAGGGTAAATATAGGCACCTGATTAGAACATCTGAATTCTGCCTTTTAGCAGTCACAGAAAATAAAAACATAAATTCCAGTTTTACAAGCCTTAGTACAGATTTAAACCCTCAAACACAGGATTTTTAACAACCTAATCAGATACCCACGTTTAAAAATGGAGCGACTAATACATACATCCTTTGCATGGAAATTCTTAGAGCTGCAATCTTCTGGAGAAGTGAGAAGGTAAAATCCTTTTTCTTTGCCTCAAAATTCCTTTATAACTTATTCAGAATTTTAGAGTACAAAAAAGCATTTAATTTTGTTTTGTCGCTTAAATCTAGGGCAAAGAGCTATGCTGATGTTTTCCTGCTGGTTCAGTTGCTAAGACAACATGGTCAATAGTGTCAACATTGAGTGACTAAAGATAGGCACTTAGTAAGAGGAACTGATGGATTTTCAGAGGTGCTAAGCAAGTGTGGATAGTAGATTCATTAATTCATTTAATAAAGGTACAGTAAGTGATCTGTCAACCTTACCTCCTATGGCAGCATGTGAAAAAGTAAGATACAATTGGAAGATTACGGCACACAGTGTCTTTAAAATTCAAAGTTGGTCTGTGGGATGATATATACTTCAATGGAAAAGTACCAGCTACTTTTTTATAGTTTGGTGAATGAAGTTACCTGTATTATTTGGTTCCTGCTCTATTTGGGGAATACATATATGGCTTTTAGTAATTTTCTCCTAAGCTTCTCAGAGAATTTAAAGCACTGGAAGTCTACACTGGTGCAACTCTCACATGAAAAGGAGGGAAGAGACATAATAGCAGGAAAAGTAATTAACAGGCAGATGTAAGAAATTGAGTTAAAGTAATACTCCCACTCTCTCACTATTTACAGCTCAGTGTGTGAATTACACCAGTTTAGCCTCCGCTGTTCCTATTTACTTATCTGTAATTTATGCCACTGCATATATCACCTGTGAGAAAAGTCCTAACAATTTTGAAAAAAGTGCCACTATTATTTGTCTTTCCTATATACTTCTCTCAGCTTGTCATTTCCATTGAAATGAGCACTGCATAATATATTTTCCTAAAATTCTTGGCAAAATTGCTTATTTTTCCGCATTCAAGCACAATACTTATTAGCTGCATAGAGGGTTGAAGTTTAAATCATGATGTTTGCACTGAGCTTTTCAGCTCTCAGTGTGACACAATCTAGATACAAGGAAAAAATACATCCGCTCTTCTCCTCCAAATCCCTACTTAACACTCTTTGTCACAGGGAAAAAAGGACTAGATGACCTAATAGATCTAGTCCCTCTAATTTCCAAGATTGTATAAAAAACTACTTTTTGCAGTTAGCTTTTCATCTTTAATCTCCATTCTGGCATTCATCTGCTCCCATTCTTGTGCCTGATCATATGTCAGTTAAAATTTAAAAAGTTTGGAATTGAAACAGTTTTTAGCGATCTGCATCTTGGCAATAACTATCCAAAGAGATGATTTCCTTTTCCTTTGTGGTGTGATCCCTTCTCTCCCAGTTCCTTTGTGGTCCATTGATTTGCATTTGACATTTAATTTAGATAAGGGCCTGATTCTCTGGGTGCCTGGCAATAGGTGTGGTCATTTACATTTGTGAAAAGTAAGTGTGGCATTCTACTAAATTCGAATGGTAGAATTTTACATATAAAACACTACACAAGATGCAAGGGAATGAGGAATCAGGCCCTAAATTCTTCTGGTTAGCAGTGTTCTTCTTACATATCTTAAAGTGCCAAGCATAGCTATGACATGATATACATAATAAAAAATTACTTTGAGTATACTTTTGCAGCCAATTGTGAAACACAAGAGCTACCTCTAGTTTACATAACAGAGAACTTGTTAAATTTGAGGCTGCAAAATCCTACGCTAACACAAATATAGGCTCTGAGGAGACTTGTGTTTGATCAATTTCCATTAATTTTCTTAAGACTTTCTGGTCACTGCATTCTCATTATTTTGACAAAAAGTGATAATGCATGAATTAAATTTAGATAATATAGCAGTGATATATATCATCGTCACACCATGCTATTACAAGGAAATCTATTTGTTGAAGCCATACTATAGAAGGTATCCGTTTGCAAGTCCAAAGTCAGCTACATAATACAGTTTCAATAATGTCATGAATTGTCTTCTATTCCTTTGGGAGAATCCTTCAGAAAAGAAGTACCTCATTTGCATTTCCTAATTGAATTGTTACGAGATTTCCCACAGGACTTCAAGAACTGAGTTTCAGCAATAACCTCAGTATAAGATAATGTTTGAGCAAAGCAAACACTTTCTAATAGATTTCTCCTTTCTCTCTATTATGTATCTTTGAAGTGGTCTTGAAGATAAAGAGATCAGTAGTCAAAAAAGAATGCATTCATGTTTATATAACATCTATAAGAAACAAAAAGGTTTCCTTAAAAAGTAATGCCAGCAAGCGGACTCACATTGTCTTGACTTTTCCCTTAAAGGTCATCTGCAAATTACAGTAGAGAAATCCCCATCTTCAGAATTATATGCAGAATGTCCCCAAATGAAGTGGATTTAGAGCAGAGCATAGAGTGGAACCTGCTTACAGTGAGTTGGTTAGAATGAAAGTCAAATTACACAGTTCTGGTAATAGTTAACCACTTACAGAGCCAAGTTATACCCTTATTTAATTTTGCAACATAGACAGGAATACATCAAATGTAGGTCCATATTCTGCTCTAACTGTATTCCCACACAGAACCCCCTGTGCAGATAACTGCTATTAAAAATTGGTAGTGGCAGCACTAACCCTATTATTGAGGTGTATGGGGGATATTAGGGAGAGTTAGTACCTCTGTTGCAGGAACATGTTGTGCTCCTTAGGGAGTAGTTCATCCGCTTTGGTCCCCACCTGCACCCAGCTCTCACCTGTGGTTCCAAGTAGCTGTTTGCATGATACAGTGGCCACACCCCAGTAAACCTCTTCAATGAGTGGGCTAAACCAGGTGAGGGTAACCAATGGTCACCTACTGCAGCTAAGGAAGTCTCCAGTTTTTATGATTCTTTGTGCCACTGGAATCTGGCTTCCACAGCCGAGAGAGTGGAACTGCCCCTGTGCAATGGCTGTCTCACTCAAAAATTTCCCACACGGGTTTTATTGCAACACTAATCTCATTAACACTATTGTCATAATCGTCAGCAATGGACTACCAATAATGTATATTGCAGAAATACCCACGACGTGGCTAGGAGTTGGTGTTCCAAATGTGGAAGATGACCTATTCCTGCCCAGAGAGAATACAGTTTAAAGACAAAGGCAGATGAAGGGCAGGAGGAAAGGGATAAAACATAAAAGCATAGTGATCAGGTTAGTGATACATACAGTTCTTGCTAATTCCACAGTTTTCTGGAGTGTGTTTTTTAAGTTGAATATACAAAATCATTTTTCCTCTAACCTTCCTGCACAGTTCAAGTCAATAAAGTTGTATTGGTATGAGATGATAATGTGGTAAGTTTTTCATCCTAGTGATCAATATACAGTTTCAAGGCTAGTTTATCAATAAGCCTGGGGAATGGGGACTAGAAACTTTTTTCTTTGTAAAATTGAATATAAAATCAGCATGCTGTGCATTATTTGTAGGAGGGGGGCTGAAAGTAATGTCACAACATTAAAGGAAATCAAACTTTTGTGGACCAGAAGCCCAGGATTCATATGCACCAAAGGGTGGTCCTGTTTCATCCAGCAGCAAGCCCACTGTATTCATTGGGCAAGCATGGGACAGCAAATTGCATTTAAATTCCCATCATTAGATTCTTACTCTCAGTCAGCAGCTTTGATGTCAGCTGCACCACTCTTGGCTCCTGATAAGCTAAACTCTGAGGGGTTCATGACAAGGTGATTCATTTCATTACCTGACAGTGCATTGAAACACATACAGTATTAAATGCTACTGAGGGTAATAGACAAGTTTGTTTCCCTTAAATCAAGGCTGCTAAGTCATTTCTGCCGAAGAAGGTGTGTTTCAGCTTCTCCCCATTGTCTAATTTTCAAGGTGAACTTTCCCTCCCACTAACCTTCAGGAGATAAATATATTTTAGTGGCAAGCTGAAATCTTGGAAGTCTTGTAATAGTTTATTTTTATACCTCTGTTAATCTTGAATTGTTTTCAGCAAGTTTAACATTTTTCATTTTAATTTATTTTGCACAGGAATTACTATATGCAGGAAGGAGTAAATTCCAGCAGACTGGACTGGTCTAGCTTGGTTATTTTAGACACAAAGTTAAAATTTTAAGGATAATATTATCTAATGCTGAAGTTTATGCATCATCTTTGTATGTTGTTGGCTGTAAGTCAGAAGAGGGAAGAAAGAAGAGAGGTTTTTGAAGATGTCACACCATCCTACCCAAAGTCCTGACATCACAGAAGCTATTTCAGAATTATAAGAAGTGAACCGTTTAATCATATATTGTGGGATCTACCACAAAACATCAAGTGGAGGCTCAGGGGGATTCTACTGGGTTTACTTGTCCCTGGCTTTTACTCCTTCTCCCCCTCCCCCATCACCTGTTCACAGCTATGATCAAATCTCAGGCTAACTTGCCCTTGCTTAGAACTGATTCATGGACAACACTTCATAAGCCTTTGCTTGCAGAGATAACTTCATAGAGAGGCAGGGTAATGATGGAGGGGACAGATAAAACTATGCAACTGTCCCTTCTAGTGGGGTCACATTTTATTTTTACTTTTTGTCCAAGTTATTTTCTCACTGATGTTGCCTTTATACAATGCTGCTGCATGGACAACAGCAAAGTTGTAAGCAAAGTTTACTCTCATGGTGAAAGGAGCATTTTGGTGGATAGGAGGGTGACTTGTTATTTAGTTACCTGCAGTGGTGAGGTGACGGAGAACATAACATTTTATGCTGCAAAGGTAAACAGTAGGAATTTAATTCTTACAAAACAAATGCCATAATATTATTTTGAATTAATAGGATCATTGTGACGCTGTACCCCATAATGCCTTATGGGAATATGACATAACTGGAATATGATCTACTGAATCTATCTGTGCTACATATGCTATGTAACATAACTATATAAAGGTTATGATCTACTGAATCTATTAATCCTATCCACATGCATGTATCACAGTTTTATATTCAAAGTTATGAATATTGGCTGTGTACTGGCTTGGTTGCTATATAACCTTAGAAGAGCATTTGGTCAGTTCCCGGAGAAAGGAATGTTGAAATTAAGTACCTAATCAAGAAACACTTAAAGGACAATGAATCTTGGAATGTTTCAATCTACATAAGAAGTCTACTTGAGGACGTTCAAGGTAGCATGTGACCCATGGCTGCCACCTGGTACGAAACTGTGAGTCATGCATGGACATGTGACTTGCCCAGGTGACTCCAGAACTCCATCTTGGAGCTGGACTTTGCATAGGAGAGAGGAGGGGGGTCTCCACCCACAGGAGAAAGTCTATTTAAGGCCCTGGGAGACCCCTCCATTTTGGTCTTCAACTGGCTAAAGAGAGAGCCTCTCCACTCCCCAGGATACTTGAAAGAAACTGGAACAAAGGACAGAGTGCAAGGGGTGTCACAGTATCACAGAATCCTGCCAACTACACCACTGTCCCTGCTGCTCCAAGTTACATAGTATTTATCATTTAGATATTTATTATTACACTCGTCTTACACTCAAACAGCACATTATTCTTAATCTACAGAATAGATAATTGATTATGATCTCATTCATTCAGTTCATTGAAAGACTACTTCACAGAGAACAGGAACCATGAGGGGAATGCCCTCCATAGAAAGGCAGAGAGTGTGAGAAACTGAGCTGAGTCTGTGGGAGGCCCTGCCAAGACTTTAGATTTGCTTATCACTGAAAAACCATCTCCCTAGTCAACCTAGTGAGATATGAGTTAGGCATAAGAGGGGTTGTGGGTGTGGAATGGGATATTTGAGGTTGAGGTTTTGGAGGAAGAGGCCAGTATCCTTCCTGCCTCATGGTTCTTTGGTTTCTGTCCCTAATTGAAGATTCTTCAGAATCCCCAGGGGATAAGTTCAGGCTTCCCAGACTGGAGGCTTCCTTGGGGACACATCTCCTTTTCTGGCCATTGCTATTGCCCTCCCCAGGAGGCGTCCTCTGACTCCCTCTTACCTGGGTGCTCCAGCCAACCTACCCCTATCCTACATGTGCCAACTTGTCCCCTCCCCCCTTTTCCAATCTCCCAGTCAATCTGTCCTAATTCACAGATGATGAGTGCATTTTACAATAGAATTAAATCATATGGTTTTAATTATAAACAAAGAGGAGCGGGAAATTTTGTTGAGGAAAAACAGATAATGTAGTCACAGAATATGATAAGACTACCACCATTCCACTAGTATCTTGGGAGGATGTTAAACAGCAGCTACTGAAGTTGGACATTTTTATATCAGCAGGTCCAGGTAACTTGCATCCGATAATTTTAAAAGACCTGGCTGAAGTGCTCAGTGTACAGCTAATATTGATTTACAATAAGACTTAGAACACTGGAGAAGTTCCAGAAGACTGGGAGAAAGTTGATATTGTACCAATATTTAAAAAGGGTAAATGGATGACTTGGGCAAGATAATGAGAAATAAAGAATTAAAAGAGGACAATATAATTAATCTCAGTCAACATGTGTATATGGAAAATAGGACCTGTCAAACAAACTTGATATCTTGTTTTGATGAGGTTACAAGTTTGGTTGATAATAGTAATAGTGTTAATGTAATGTACTTAGACTTCTGAAAGGAGTTTGACTTGGTACCTCACAGCAGAGTGTTCTCCAGGAGGGAAATTCACATCCAAACTTTTAAGGCAGGAAGTGAAGGGCATTCAGATGTAAACAGCAGTCTTGATAATGTTGTCATTGTTACAAAAGCTGTATCTTTTTTATAATCTTACATGCATATGTTCTGGTTCAGCAGAGGGAAAGAGGATAGATTTTTCTTTCAAATCCTCATCTTTGGTACTGTCAACCATGTCTTAGCGTCTTCAAAATTAAACTTCTGCAATGCGCTCTACATGGAGCTATATCTTCAATTTATTCCAAAGCTGAAATGGATGCAGAATGTAGCTACCTACCTGGTGAGTGTGGTACTTTGCTTGAAGCACATGACAGTAGTGCTTCGTGATCCACACTGGTTACTGATTGGCTTCCATGTAGAAATTAAAGGTGTTGATATTTTACTTAAAAAGCTCTATTAAGCAGGGAATTTGCCTATTTGAAAGACATCCTGTCTCTTCCAGACTTGGTTTCAATAAAGCTTTTGGAGCTGGAGTCCGTTGGGATAAATATACAGGAGGGAGCTATCAGCAGAGTGTTCTCCAGGAGGGAAATTCACATCCAAACTTTTAAGGCAGGAAGTGAAAGGCATTCAGATGTAAACAGCAGTCTTGATAATGTCATTGTTACAAAAGCTGTATCTTTTTTATAATCTTACATGCATATGTTCTGGTTCAGCAGCGGGAAAGAGGATAATCATGTTGTAAATAGACCTTTCTACAGATACTACAAGTGAACAGTAAAAGGATGCATATTGTGTGCATTCTGCAACAAGGAGGATTAGCTTTTATATGCAAATTAGGGATTCTGGAGGAGAACCGCTTTGCAACCTTATGAGAAAATCTGTTGTCAAAGAACAAATATTTTACACTGAGAGTTGATTAACTAAACCTAGTGGAGTTTTTATTTCTCAAGGGGCCTCTCTTGCCTAGTTTACAAAATATGTTTTACCTTTTGGACATTTAAGACTCAATTCATTAGCCACGTAAAGAGTAACAGACAAAATAGTCACTTGGTGTGAAAATGTGATAGGAGATTAAAATCTCACAAATTTGTGGATAAAGTTGTGTACCTATTATTGTTACAGGCAACACCTAAGATTACTAATACTGAAAGATTAGAGACTAATAGTGACCTTTCTTTATTTTTTCAGCTTGTTTACTTTGTGCACTTGGCAGTACTTTGAATAGCCAGGTAATAATAGAGCCTATTCCCTATATAACACTTGTCATCAATAGATCTCAAAGTGCTCCCCAATCTTTTTAATGGATTTATCCTCATAACAGCCTGTGAGGAAGGGATGCATTAGTATCCCAACTTTACAAATGGGAAACTCAGGCACAGAAGTATGTCTACACTGAATATGGGAAGTCTGATTCCCCACGCACGTAGACAGACTTACGCTAGCCAAGCCTGAGCTAGCACACTAAATATAGGAGCAGAGACATTGCAGCACTGGCTCAGGCTAGCTCCCAGTGTCAAAGTTCACATGACCTCCTGGGTCTGAGTATAGGCAGCAAGTTAGCTCAAGTCTGCCTACCCATGCTGGGAATCTCACCACCTAGCTGCAGTGTAAACATACCCAGAGAGACTAAGTGGCACACCTAAGATCACTCAGGAAGTAAAGGTCTGAACCCCATTCTCCCATGTACTAGGTCAGTGCCACGCTTTCCCCTGCAATAGTCAGTCAGTCTTTTTTGTGGGGGTCTTTCATACAGGAGAGAAAACATTTAAAAATAAAGGAAATGTGACTATAAAAGAACAACACTTGGCAAGGGGTCCCACAAGCAAGTGGAGTACCTGAAATGATTTAACTCACTGTTTGAAAAAAAAAAAAAGACTAGAATTCAAATTGACTGTCTCCATTTAGTATGCAAGAGAGTTCAATTCTGTAGTGTAAATCCCCTTCCCTGTTTGGGAGGAGGGGAAGAAGGCCTGGCCAGTGCTTAGGCAGAAGGGTGTACTTTATGCAAATTGAAGTTTGTGTATGGACTTTTAACCAATATTGCACCCACATCATAATAATTTATTCTAGACTCTATTTCCCTAGTTTGTTTATGAGAATGTCCTGTGGGACTGGTCAAAAGCCTTACTAAAAACATGATATTTCATATCTACAACTTTCTCCCTAACTACTAGGTCACTAAACCTGTCAAAGAAGGAATGATGGCTGGTTTGGCATGATTTGTTCTTGACAAATCCATGCTAGCTATTATTTATAAACTTATCCTCTAGGCACTTGCAAACAGATTAGTAATTTGTTCCAGTACCTTTCCAGGTATTGAAGTTAGGATGACTAGTCTATAATTTCTAGGGTCCTCTTGTTCCCCTTTTCAAAGATAGGTATTATGTTTGGCCTTCTGCAATCACCTGGGACCCCACCCATTCCCCAACAGTTTTCAAAGATAATTGCTAACAGTTCCAAGATTGCTTCAGCTAGTTCCTTAAGAACCCTAGGATGAATTTCTTCAGGCCCTGCTCATTTGAATACATCTAGTTTATCTAAATATTCTTTAAGCTTTCCTTCCCCTATTTTGGCTTGTGTTCTTTCCCTCTTGTTGTTAATATTAATTGTGTTAAGTAGCTGGTCACAAGTTATCTTTTTAGTGAAGACTGAAGCAATATAGGTATTATACACGTCAGCCTTCTTGATGTTGTCCATTATTAGCTCTCCTTCTCTACTAAATAGTGGACCTACATTTTCTTTTGTGTTTCTCTTGGTTCCAATGTACTTATGGAACCTCTTCTTATTACCTATTATGTCCCTTCTTAGCTGTAACTCATTTTGTGTCTTAGCATTTCTGTGTCCCTCTGTGCTTGTGCTATTCTTTTGTACTCATCCTTAGCAATTTATCCATGTTTCTACTTTTTGTAGGATTTCTTTTTGATTTTCAGGTCCTTAAAAGAGCTTCTGATGGAGCCATATTGGCCTCTTACTGTCCTTCATATCTTTCCTTCACATAGGGATTAGTTTGCTGTTTAATCTTTAATATTGTCTCTTTGAGAAACTGCCATTTCTCCTGAACTCCTTTTCCCTTACATTTTCTTCCCATAAGACCTTAGCTACCAGTTTTCTGAATTGGTTAGTTTGATTTTTTTTTGAAGTTCATTGTCCTTATTCTTCAGCTCTCACTTCTCCCTTTCCTTAGAATCATGAAACCTATCATTTCATGATCACTCTTACCCAAATTGCCTTCAACCTTCAGATTTGCAACCAAATCCTCCCTGTTAATCAGAATCAAGTCTAAAATGGCTATCCCCCTGGTTACTTCCTCCACCTTCTGAAACAAAAAGTTATCCCCAATACATTCCAAGAACTTATTGGAGATTGTGTGTTTTGCTATATTACTTTTCCAACAAATATGTGGATAGTTAAAGTCCCCATTATTACCAGGTCTTGCATTTTGGACATTTGTTTTTTTGTTCTAGAAATGCCCCATCCATCTCCTCCTGATTTGGTGGTCTATAGTAGACCCCTACCATGACATGACCCCTATTTCCCCCTTTTTCTTCACCCAGAGACTTTCAACAGATCTACCTCTTATTTCCTTCTGTACCTCAGAACAAGTGTATATATTTTTGATGTATAATGAAACACCTCTTCCCCTTTTTTCCCCTGCCTGTCCTTCCTGAATAAGTTAAGAGTACACGATCCAAGAGATTTCTTAGTCATTACAAAACCATTTACTATACAAGCGAAGAGTGTTGTTTAGAATGATTTTGTATACCATTAATGCTAATATACCAAGTACCCTATGCATATTCATTTTCTAACAATATTAAATATCAAATCCATGTGCCATGTCACTACTTAGAAAATCATCTTTTCCAGACACCCTTTACCTCCATATTTTGTATTTGTTAATCCAGTGCTACAGAGCTTTTCTAATCCTTCCCCTCTGAGCACCTTAGGACCTGAAATAGGAGAGTACAAGGTTTTAAAAATCACACTGTCTTCACTGTGAACTATCACAATGGCATTCTGTGTAATCTCGGCTCTAGTTATAATTCAGTTTATGGGCAATCATAAAATACAGGCTTGCAGTAAACTTGAAAAAAACTACTTTATCTCCCCTACAGCCCAACAGATTACGAAAGAAGCTGATTAACTAGACACTTCTCCTCTAACAAAAAAAGATAAAGTAAATTACATGTGGAATTGGTTTTTAATCTAATATTAAACTTCAGCATAGTACACTTGAAGTGATAATACCAATTTAGTAACTGGCAGGAACAACTAATTTTGAGTGTTTGAGTAAACAGAAAAAAACCTGATTTTTTTTAGTGAGTTACTCCTGGGTAGTCTTTGTTGTTTCTATATTTGAATTGCTCCCACCATTTTTAACTAAGTAGTTAGGAATAAGAGCATTTGTTCTCCCTCATGAAGCACAAGTCATTATAACTTTGCCTTGCCTGATATAAATTGGCCACATCCATATCATTAGTTATCAGCACATCTCTCAGAATGTACACCCAAACTGGCCTGTCTTACTCCACCAGTTAATTGTGTGCCTTCTGCTGGCTGGATCTGCAGCAACAGATTGGAAAATATTGCAGCATTATGAATAAACTGTGGCTATTTAAAACAATATTATTCAACAACAGTACATTGCATTTTACTTTTGAAAACGTATTTAAAATCCAGGTTATAGCAATACTAGTGTTAAATAAACTTTTGACCTACAGGATATAAGAATCTTTAAGTGGCTTAGCATATAGGAAAACACTTTGGAATCCATATTTCTAATGTTAAAGATGCCTGAATGTTTTCATACTTTTAAGAGAATATTTTCTCCAAAATTAAGTTTGTTTCAGTGTATTGAAGTGCCGGGAAAATGTTGAAAGGCATCAAGAACATGAACTACCGTGAAGAGACAGTTCAATATGAGTGTGCTTAAAAGTGCTTAAAAGTGAATTGCAGGCAATGAAACAGAACAGAAATAAAGCCAAATTTGTTTGATCTGTGTATCATAACAATCAAGAAAAAGTTTGGAGCAGAGAATATAACATTTCAAAGTTCACTTTGTGCTTTATGAATTTATGAGCTTGTAATTGAGTCAAAATGCATTTCATATGATAAATTAGAGGTACATTGCATTAAAAACAACAGCTGTCTCAAAGGAACAAAAGCCAAAAAACAACAGCAGGAAATAACTATTACATGTTGAAACTTGTCAATCTGCCTTTTATTGCTAGGGTCTCTGAAGAGCGAGTGATTTTATTTAACCGGTTTGCCACAATTATTGGGCACAAAAGATAAAGGATGAACTTCATTTCTGCATATAACTGTTTTGAAGATTGTAGTATAGTATTTAGCCTTTTTAGTGGTGTAGTTATTGGAATGACAGGTTTCAGAGTAGCAGCCGTGTTAGTCTGTATCCACAAAAAGAACAGGAGTACTTGTGGCACCTTAGAGACTAACAAATTTATTTCAGCATAAGCTTTCGTGGGCTACAGCTCACTTCTTCAGATGTAGCCCATGAAAGCTTATGCTGAAATAAATTTGTTAGTCTCTAAGGTGCCACAAGTACTCCTGTTTTTTTATTGGAATGGGAGCCCATAACTACAGTGGGCAATTATGGAATAATATGCTCACAAGGGAAGGTTCTTCATAACTTCCTACAGTATAGTTTGGCTTGTGATCCCTTGTGTTGTTGTGAGATATCCCTTCTAATTTGTTTTTAATTCTCTCTAGTATAACTGTGGATCTTATGATTATTCAGATAAATATCTAATCCATTTTTAACCCCACCGTGCGCTTGGGCTGAGCAAGACCTGTTGGAAATGAGTTCCACAGGCTACTTGTGCACAGTGTATAATGGTATTTCCTTCTATTGATTTTAAAATTTCCATATGAAAGAGTGATACCTGGAAAGGAAATTCTTTGCATTGCCACAGGAAACAATAGGAAAGGAAAGGAGTATAACACAGAAGACCTTTTAAACTCAGAGCTTCAAGTTTTACAGGAAGGATATAAGGGACACAAGCTCTTTCCCCCCTAAACAGATGTTGAATCCTACATCTTCTGACATTAAATTTTCCACTGTTTGTCAGTAGGCCTTTGAGTTACTTCTGCTTGGTTTTAGTGCCACAGTACTTTTTTCTTCAGACTCTGTCCTGCCATAACTGTTTCTCTGTGTGTGAACATTTCTGTGCTCCTGCCTCCAGCCTTGATTTCTGATTCATACATGGACTTTCATTTGTCTCCGAAGGTGTCAAACTTTCTTTAGAACAATATTATTTCTAACTATCAAAAATTCAGAAAGTGACTTACAATCTGACATCATAGGTTCTTGTGATATAAGAGTACAGTATTAATATTTCTAGGTTTAGTTTAGTGATTGTTAAATCTCTCAGGTTCAGAGTTGGTTCATACATATTTGGATGTTTACCTGAAGATTATTTAAAATTATAATTTCCTTTACTAGCAACTCACCACCTAATGGCAGGTCTTTTCAGGGTTGAACTGTGTCCTTTTTCTACTTCTAGCATCTGGTCTCCTCTTCAAGGCAACCAAATGACAATTCCCTCAGTGGCTTATATTTTTCTTATTATTTAAAGGGGAGGCAGCTGGGAGTTGCACTTCAGGGCATACTAAATAACATAGTGCTTGTAAAATTTAGGCCAAAGTAATAAGATCATCAGAGGAGTTTCTGAACCCAACTGCTCTAGAACAGGTTAAGAAGCAGGCCAATTACCTGCTAGAAGATAGCAGCAGAAGGAATTTGGAATTTGGAATAATTGCACTAGGACTCTGTTTCTCACTAAAGAAGCTAGAGGTAAGATCAGGGCAGCTTTACCTAGAACATGAAGTGGGCTTATCAGCTGGCCTTCCAAGAACACCAGGGTAGGAAATGGATCAGCAGGTCATCCCTAGGAGAGGAATTGGAGGAGCATGGGTGTGCCAACTAATACCTAAAGACACAGGAGAAAGGCAATCTAGTAGGCCGACCTCCCACTCCCCAGACAACCTGCCATAGCAGATAAAATTGTGCAGGGAGCAGGAAAGGAAAAGGGTTTCTTATTGAAGGAGAAATGGGGATTCCTTTTCCAGGTATTTTCAAATCTTAAATATTTGATTCAGTGTCTCAAAAGGAAAAAAAAAAACAGGGCCGCCCAGAGGGGGGGGGGCAAGAGGGGCAATTTGCCCCAGGCCCCGAGCCCCAAGGGGGCCCCCACCAGAGTTTTTCGGGGCCCCTGGAGCGGGGTCCCTCACTCGCTCCGGGGTGCCCGGCAAACTCTTGTGCGGCTGGGCGCAGGAGCTTCTGCCGCTCCCGGTCTTCGCCGGCGGGGGGACCTTCCGCTCCGGTGTGGAAGGACCCCCCCGCTGGCGAATTACCGCCAAGACGGAGCGGGACCTGCCGCCGAAGTTCAGCCCGGTCTTCGGCGGTAATTCGGCGGCGGGGGGCCCCCCTCCGCCGAATTACCGCCGAAGACCGGGCTGCGCTTCGGCAGCAGGTCCCGCTTCGGCAGTAATTCGGTGGCGGGGGGGCCCCTGCTGCGGGTTTTCGGGGCACTTCGGCGGCGGGTCCAGGAACGGAAGGGCCCCCCGCCGCCGAAGACCCCGGGCCCCCGGAATCCTCTGGGCGGCCCTGAAAAAAACTAATGCAGATAGCAATGAAATTGCCCAATTTTGGTGATATTAAAGAAGTGATAGGACTCATTGACAGACTGAATAGGGAGGAGAGTAAGAGAAAAAGACTGGAAATTTGAAGGCAAGCATGGGAACTGACAATAGTGCTAGAGAAGGAAGACAGATCACAGCAAATCAAGAGAAAGATAAGTTTCATTATGGAAAGACTGAGTTTTGGATGGCAACAGGACATGCAAGATATGCATGATGTCAGACTGCATAGAGGACAAGAGTTCAGGAGAGGCTATGGGAATCAAGCTCATAGATACTATCTAAAATTAGAAGTGAACAAAAATGCAAATTTTGATTCCATTGATAAAACAAGTAAAAATCCTTTCAGATTGTTTGCTATATATTCCAACATAGAAATCTAAGTGATATATGAGAGTTACTTCCATTTTAAAAACAAATCATTAGCCCTTTTAGTTTACAGTACCTACTGTCCTTCCTCCCACTCACAGAAAGTTTCCTTTGAAAAACTGGTGTATGACATGTTTTCTGTGCCAAAAGATCATAATCAAGGACAGAATGGCCATATGGCAGATCATATGAGCAGTCAAATTAAAACCTATCCAAGTTGCATACAACTTCACATGACAGTAGCTCCCAGCATAAGACATCTGTAATGCTCTCAAAGCTAAATTACAAATATTCAGCTCTGACTTATTTTGTCTCTAATATAGTATCAATATTTATTCTGCCAGTTGCAATAATTAGAACAGTGCATGAATACAAAATGCTTTCCAAATCTCAACAACGTTGTACAAAATGAGGGCCAAATTCTGGCTCTCATTCACTCCCATGGAACACTGACATCACTTTTACATCAATAGGACCATACTGGAGTTTCATGGTGTGACAGAAGGCATAATTTGTCATTATATGCACAGGCATCATATTGTTCACAAATGAAGAGCAGCAACCCTGGGGTGTAACATCTGGTGTTTTGAACAGCATGCTGTTGCATTACACAAGAGGTTAGAAATCAAACCAAAGAACGTATGTGGAATTGCAGGGGGCTTCAACTAAACAAGATGTAATTATTAAAAACATATTTCTACTGATTTGCTGACCTCTAACAAAGCTGTATTGTAGTTGCCATTAAAAAGCGAGCTTTTATTGACAATTACCTGACAGCAGCATTTGAGATAAAACAATTCTCCTGGTTTAAGCACAAAGAAAATACTATGTTATCATAGCTAACACTATATAGCAGGGATCTCAAACTCAAATCACCATGAGGGCCACATGAGGACTAGTACATTGGCCCGAGGGCCACATCACTGAAACCATTTCATACGATACAGAAGTATAGACAAAAATGAAAAGTAATATAGTATGCTATTGAAAGTCAACGTTTTAACTTTTTTTAAACTGTAATGTGAAAAGTCAGTGCTAATTATGACAGTCATTTCATTTTTGGCCACTTAGCTGGCAGCGTTTTGCATTAACCAGAACATCAATATTAGGTTTGATATCCTGAGACAAAACCAATCTCAGTGTTGCTTGCAAATGTTCATCAGTGAGCCTTAACCTTAACACAGATTTGTTAATCTTCATGGAAGAGGAAAACTGTTCACATATACATGTACTTCCAAACATTACCATTACCCTTGTGAAAGCAGAGAATAACATGGGAAATCTTTCTTGTGAAAGAAACCGGTAGAATATTGGAATTCCAACATCTGTATACTTTTGCTACAAAATGGTATCACGCTGAAGCTCCACTAACTCCATCTACATTTCCTCTGCAACAGTGTCAATTTCCACAGCAAATGTATCCGACGAAGTAGGTATTCACCCACGAAAGCTCATGCTCCAATACGTCTGTTAGTCTATAAGGTGCCACAGGACTCTTTGCTGCTTTTACAGATCCAGACTAACATGGCTTCCCCTCTGATACATAAATTTTAAGAGCTATCATGTGCCGCATTTCTCTCCATTGTATATCAGCTGCTTTAACAGAGGTCATATCTATTAGAAGAAGGGTCTCTTCAGAAGTAATGAAGTTTTCTATACCTCTCTCTTAGCTCCCCTGAACTGATGAGAAACGTCAGTTCCAACTGAACTTAATATGGATGGGGGCATTCAGAATCTCAGAGGATCAGGCTCTTAGGGTGTTCACCACTGAAACATAGATAAAGATGCACATTGCCAACTACTGCATTCTTTATTGTTTTTCCAGAGTGTAGTGTTGATCTAATTCAAAGACATCCTTCTGTAACCTCTTCCCAGCCACTATAATGCTCCAATAAAAGAGGCTACCTTCCTGGACGCAAATTAAATTATCTGGTACTATATTTTAAAGGCTAGAGCAAATTTAATTTACAGTAATCTTTTAAACTCCTGTTTTGTTCTTCCCACTGGTTCTCTATAGTAGAGAAGAATGCTTGATAATGGGTCTTAAGTGAAGCATAGCTAGTGTATGGTTTTCTTCTATATACATATTATTATGCAACACTGATCACATGGATATGTAACTCTTGATAAAAAATAAATACTTGATCCTGCAAGGTGCTAAGTGCCCTTAATTTCCATTGAAACCAATGGGAACTGAGGACACTCAGCATTTGGCACTAGGTGTTCAGCACTGGATTTGCTATGGCCATTGATTTCATTTGGAAGGTGCTTAGATACTATGGTAATGGGTGGCAATATAGAACCCTAAGAGAGCTTAGATAAGCACAATGTAAAAGTCTAACACACACCCCCAAAAGAAAGGTAAAGTGCTGAAATACCATCCTTTAGGTGCCCAGCTGTGCCTAAGTAAAAATACAACATGCAAACAGAAAGTGGCCACACTAATTTTTTAAACAAAGAAATTATAAAGGAGTGACTCTCCTCTTACAGCCTCCTTAGGTGATGCAGGAGCTCCTGTGTACTAACTCTGAGCTAGTTCCTGCAAGATCCAAAGCACCCTTATTTCCCACTGAAGTGCCCCAGGAGGTGCTCAATATTATAGCTGGATGAAACTTGGGGATTTCAGTTTCTCAGATGTTTCAGGGTTGTTTTTTTTAAATTTGCGTTTGCTCCAGTTCAGAACAAAACCAAATTCACTGCAATGTTCCAGCAAATTGAAGAACCTCCAAAATTTCATTTCAGAAACTCCAGAATGTGGTGTTCTTGAAATGAAATTGACATTCTTGTCCATTTCATGGCTGCTATTCAAGCTGGGACTTGGGACAGGGGGATTGGCAAGCTCCTTGCCACAGAACCTACCAGTCCCCAGGGACCTGGCTCCAGTTGAGGCTTGTGGGGCTACCAGGCTCCCTGCCATGGAACCTAACGGCCCTGAGAGATCTGACTTCAGGTGGCAAGCTCCCTATTGCAAAGTGGGGAGGCAGAATGTTTTGCCTCTCCATCCTTCCAACCGGCGGTGGGGGGGAGATATGGGAGGAGACAGGGCCGCCCAGAGGGGGGGGCAAGAGGGGCAATTTGCCCCAGGCCCCGAGCCCCCCGGGGGCCCCCACCAGAGTTTTTCGGGGCCCCTGGAGCGGGGTCCCTCACTCGCTCCGGGGTGCCCGGCAAACTCTTGTGCGGCCGGGCGCAGGAGCTTCTGCCGCTCCCGGTCTTCGCCGGAGGGGGGTCCTTCCGCTCCGGGGTGGAAGGACCCCCCCGCTGGCAAATTACCACCGAAGACGGAGCGGGACCCGCCGCCGAAGTTCAGCTCGGTCTTTGGTGGTAATTCGGCGGTGGGGGGCCCTTCCCTTCCTGGACCCGCCGCCGAAGTGCCCCGAAGACCCGCGGCGGGGCCCCCCTCCGCCGAATTACCGCCGAAGACCGGGCTGCGCTTCGGCGGCGGGTCCCACTTAGGCGGTATTTCGGCGGAGGGGGGGTCCCCGCCGTGGGTCTTCGGGGCACTTCGGCGGTGGGTCCAGGAACGGAAGGGCCCCCCTGCCGCTGAAGACCCCGGGCCCCCGGAATCCTCTGGGCGGACCTGGGGGGAGACAGAGCACTCCAGTACTTTCCTATGGGTTCCCAGGAGCTGCGCAGGAGGAAGAGGGGGAGAGAGGCAAAGTATGCCTTTTCAGGAGAACATTTTGTTCTACTGAATTGGCATTTGCCAGCGAAACAAAGCTTCATCCAAAAATTTCCAACGAGTTCTACAGTCAGCGCCTCATGAGAGCAGGCCTGCTGTCTCCTACTTTCAAATACATAATGGCATGCATGAGCAGCACATATAAAACAGGCAGAAGAAACTGATGATGTTTTCATAAAGTTGAATGCAATTGTGATGGGGTAATAGTGCCTAGGGGTCAGTTCATCCTCATCAGGTAATGTGGCCCTTAAAGATTTTGAAAGGCCTGAGGTATTGACAAGGACCTAGGAGATATTGACAGAGAGGAAGCAGTCCTGGGAATAAGTGGTGTTTGGAAGCAAATCCCATCATTGTTTCTTTCTGGGCACCGGGGCCAGGATGGTGGGGCAAGAGATGGTGGGGCATGGCTCTCCTCTCACCCAGCCAACTGGGGAGGAGATGGGGCCAGGAGACTAGCATATATGCTGCTTCCTTTGTCATAGCAGGGCAGACACCAGCAGGAGGAGGCTACCTGCTGGCTCCTCCAAGCCTGAGGACTAACTGGGGAAAAGGGTCCAGTTAGGGGAGATGGTAGCTAAGGACTGACAGCTGACTAAATTACAACTCAGCTCCAAAGAGGAGAACTGAGCCTCCTGTTTTGAGAGAGGGTCTGTTAAAGTACAAGCCCAACCCCATGAAGGGGGTTGGGGATTAGGGGGGCTCCTGAATGAGGGAAAGAAAACCTACCAGGGCCCAGAGTGGACATGAATTTGAGCAACTAAAGGACACTCTGTAGAATGTAGAACACACTGTAGAATGAATTAGTAAACCAGATACACATGAAGATGGTAAATGCATTGAACTAATGTGGTCTGAGTAATTGACAAAGAACACAAGAGGGCATGGAAGGAAGTACACTTGCAGGGCCATGAAATAAACTTTTTTTTGGTCAGTTCATTTTATGTGGTACTTGGGATCTGCAGATTTAGATTTTTGCAAAATTTTGAGGGCACATTTTAAGGGACGGATCAGTTTGCAAAGTTCACTTCCAGTTTGCAATTGCATGCTTTGCAAGCTGTGTATATTCACCGTTGCACACAGAAGTACCATGACAACTACATGTGGCCCAGATGAGAACTATCTGCTGTTGTGTTGGAGCTGCTCTCAGTAGTGGAAGACTGTGAATTGGCACTGGATGTCCAGGAGTTGTGGCTGCTTTGTGGGAGACACAGACTTAACCCAGCACCGTACACCCACAAATTGACAACCTCCAGCTGGTGATACAGGTTGCTGGGAAGCCCATGGGGTATATCATGCCCACAGGATGCTTCAAAAAAAAGTTTTACAAGGGTCACAAAGCTTCAAACATAAGTGTTGTCAAGAATGCTAGTGGAAATTAACCTGCCACTGACTTTCACAGATCAATCTCATGTCCGAAACAGCAAAATAACTTTTGTCATAAACAGCTGCTATATTTGGGTGAGTAGGAAGTGCCTACTAAGTGCACACATCTGTGGCTTACAACCCCAGGCTCATCTTTAATGTAGCCAATGGATTTTGCCATTCCCTGTATCCTCAGATTATCTTAACATTAATTAAAGCATCACACTATACTATTGCCTTTTTACTTGATTACTTTTAGGGATTTGATGCTATTTTTATATATATGGTGTTTCCATGTATGAATAAATAAGAAAGTTGCTTAGACTAAAAAAACATGAATACAAATGTCTGGTTTGCCTACAGTCTACACCTATCCCTAGTCTTTTTCACTATGGAGCACATTAAGGAAGGCATTTCATCCTTTTGTCTAAGTTTCCTTAAAGTTGGAGGTTTCATTTTCATTCAGATTTTTGTTTACAGCTTTTAAAAAAAATCTTAAAAAACTAAACACATTTTTGAGATCTCAACATAAGTGGAAAGGGGAAAAAAAATCTTCCACTGGCAGACAACAGAATCTTGATGCAAATAAATGCATACATCGTAAGGATGCTTCAGTTAATATAACAGAGTTTTGTTTGGCTCAGAGGAACCTACACAGCCTTAATGACTTGATTATGATTTTGCACTAGCATAAATCATGATTAACTTGAGTGGAGTCATTTTAGCGTGAAACTGGGAAAATGAGAACAGAATTGGGCCTGAAGTCTATCACACTAATATTCCATTAGTTTCACTGGCACACAATGTTTTTAATAGTGTATAATATTTGAGATTATAGTTTATCATTTTAAGAGTTATGTAACATACCCTGAGATAAGGGAGAGGGAGAGTTAAAGTTGCATTTCCTGAGTTCTTAAAAGTGCAATCTTACCGTCTTCTTAACATAGACTTTTGATGGAATGTTACACAAAGATGGAGCAATACTGCCAAAAAACATTGCATGTAGAGATGGGCCTGAATCAAGCCTCTGGCTGTGAAGAACAGCTCAGAAACATTGAGGATAGGGAGCTTGAGATCAGAGTTCAATTTCTGATATTTGTTTACCTCTATACACTCTATGAAACCCTAAATCCTAAAAACCCAATATTAAGAGTTTCCAGATCCAGCTCTAAGTTGTGGGCTCATCTTTATTTGCACATATTGCCATTCTTCTGACACCTTCACATTCCCTTTTCTACAAGAACACATCTTTATAAACAGCCAACTATAAAAATATGCTGTTTTCAGTCATTCAATGGAGATGAAGTTCACACTATTGGCATGCTCACTCTGAGGGGTAAAGCTTTCTTCCAAGTGGAAAGTAATCTGCTTCTAACTAAGATAAGATTCCTGAGTTTTCACCCTATACTTGTTTTGTTTATACTGATTTATTTCACTTGAACCACGTTAGCTAGTGCATCACTATCAAATAGATAAGTTAATTCTACAACCACTTAGTGCTACTTGTAGATGATAGATGTTATTGATTGAATGAAATAGACCAAAGTTGCACTTGGAACTACAATAGGTAATCAGGTTTGATTCTAGCATAAAAAGGCAGAATCTTATTGTGAAGAAAACATTTTTTTAAAAAGAAACCCTCTGATATCTGCATTTAATTTTTAGGATCAGGCATTTTTGTAAGTCTCTTTTGGAAGCAGATTCCATTGAAAGATCATAAGAAGAGCAATTCTTGGCCCCCACCTCTGTCTTTGCACTACTCTAGCAATGCAAAAGGGATGGAGCAGAAGGGAATTCATCTGACATAGCCAGTGCCACCCACCCCACCATTCAAATACTGGAGTTGGACAAGAGGCCAGAGGGGGCTGAGTTGGAGTGCAATAAACTCCAGTGAGTACTGGCTGGCACAAGGATCTCTACGGTATTAAAATAGTCTGTGTAATTTAGAACAGCTTTTAAGTTACTCTAAGTATGGCATGGAACAGGCTGGATCCCAGTCCAGCCAAGGATGAGGGGAGCAGAAAAGTGCCTTAGTACAGGAACCATGCTGGTCCTAAGTGCAACTCATTTGGACTCAGACCAGAATCTGGCTTTATAGATATTACTTTAATACCTGTAATTTTATTAGCAAAAGATGCTGTGGGTATGGGTGAACAACCCATGAAGGTTTAGGTGTGGGTTTTACAAATATGATCTTGTAGGTTGCACTAAGAGGGGGTAGTGCCTACAGAATACAAACCTCCAAAAATCTTCTCTCAGACCAACCCACAATATTATTTTACATGCCATCTAGATGTCCTGGACAATTGTTTACATTTGTTCTTCCGGGAGCCTAATGTACTCCACCACTTGGGGCTCTGATGAGTACTCCCCTCTCAAAGTTTTAGGAGCTGGAGTGCAGGTTGTACATTATGAGTTGCTGCTCCTGCATTCAAATGTTCTTTGGGGCAAGACAAATACTACGAGGGCCCATCTCCAGCATGTAGCAGACGAAGAGGGGAAAAGATTCTCCAGCTGAAGCTGGCACCTTGGAGCTGGCAGCCAATAGCTTCCAATCAGAGTGAAGGCCCACAATTGTTATTGCATGGTTGCTGTGGATTTTAAGTACAGTGGCCCTTATCTGCTTTCTCCTTCCTCCCCACAGAAAAACTCGGAGGCATTGGACTGGATTCTTTCTTAAGACAAAAACTGTAACTAGGGGTGGCCTGCGAGGATGCGAGCAGCATATGTGATGGCTTTGGGTGTGTAAACAGCATCACAATATTCTGTGGCCCTGGTATTACTCATAGACTCATAGACTCTAAGGTCAGAAGGGACCATTATGATCATCTAGTCTGACCTCCTGCACAACGCAGGCCACAGAATCCTACCCATCCACTTCTATAACAAACCCCTAACCTATGTCTGAGTTACTGAAGTCTCCAAATTTGTGATTTGAAGACCTCAAGCTGCAGAGAATCCCCCAGCAAGCGACTCATGCCCCATGCTGCAGAGGAAGGCATCTGAGGTTGCAATAAGACTACAAAGCTACCCTGATTTCAGGAGAGTTAAGGGCCTTAATGATAGATATTGTTGGCATACAGCTTTCTTCTAGTGTAGGTCATCCTAAAACAAAGTAAAGTTGGAAACTAGAAGAAGAAAATAAAGCCAGCAGGACCGTATTGGCAGCCTAGCAAAGGATGCTACTGAGATAGCAACACTTCTCATTCCTGGCTCAGAGAAAGCCCTCTGCAGGAACAGCAGCAACAGGATGCAGACCAAAGATATAGAGCCCTCTGTGGAACAGCGTGGTCATACTTGACCTCTACTCCAGAGACTGGGATTCTGGGGACCTCACATGCAGGACTCTTTACTCTGGTATTCAGCAAGGAACTGAGAAATGGCAGTGACAGACTGCAGGAGCTCTTTGACCATGGCCCACCAGAAAGCTGTGGGAAAAACATCTAGGAAGGATGGCCCCTTGGCCATAAAAAGAGCATGGGAACCAGCAGACGGGGCCCGCCGCTCATTCCCCAAACGTGCACACCGGTGGAACCAGTGTTTGGGGGCCCCTATCTTAATCACCATGGGTCCCACACTGATATGTTACCATGTGATCCCAGAGCTTGGGGTCTTCGGTATAGGCATACACCTAGTTGAGGCACTCAGGATTTCACAGTCTGGGCTTTTGTTATGGTTACCTTTTTTCAGTGTTTGGTACCATATGATGAGTGGTGGAAGGGAATGGAGATTTTAAAATAGAATACAAACTACACTGTCCATATTATTGATGACACATTGACTACTATGTCACTTACCCATTATCACAAAGCACAGCAAACCAGGTTTCCCCTACATTGAAAGTAGGGGCCGTTTGTGGCTTACTGTAAGCTCTCACTAACATTTTATCTTAACTGACTTGATTGATAGTTTGGGACATACTATGCTAATTATATAAAAAGTTTTAAAGAAAGAGCTGTTTGAAAAATCTCACAGGATGATGGGATCTATAACTGCAGGGGAATAAAAAACCCAGGATGGAAGCTTTCAAAAGATTAGAGATTTCTACACTATAGCTATCCTTGCAGTAGAATATTTGTTCTAACCATCACAGAATAACGGAATAAAGCTAAAAGGCAACTGCACTTAAAAAGGACAATGAAATTGATTTGAGAACTTATACAATATAAGCCTAAAACAACCTGAAAAAAAAACCCCAACCTTAATCTCTCTATTTCAGAGGAAAATGAATGGGAGGATTTACTGGAGAATATCGAAGTGTCAGGGGAGTTGCATATAGTTAATATCAATCCAAGAATCTGCTTTCAGCCAACTATGTTTTCCCCAGAGAAAAGGAATATAACTAGCATTTTAAATAATACCACTCTATACATTAATAAGTGTAGCATCTCTACATTAGTCTATGGAGAAACCAGAGATGTTTGAGTTCTGAGTGAAGTTCTGCTATTTTGAGAAAAATCCAGACCACAAAAAAAAATCCTTTTGAAAATTGGTAGAAATCAATGTTTAATAGCACTAAAATAATGGAGAATGATCAAATGAAGGGGAGGAAGGGAGATACAGTTCAAGTATCTGTCATGGCAGATGGTACTCTCAGCGTAATGATTTTACATTTCATTCCATAGTACAGCATCTTTTTTAAAAACACACAAACATTTGTATTATAGTATTTGCCCACTCCTACAATACCAGTAAGAATTACAGAGGCACGTTACACTTAGTAGCATTAACTCAACAACCTGGTGACCTCTTGGAACCATCATATAGCTGCCTCCTTCACCATATGGCCAACCCTCTGCTCCTACCTGCTCTCCACATAGGAGCTTGCTGAAAATAGCCTTTTAGCAGCCACTGCCTGCAACTGTCCCTCACTTGCCATTTGTATTTCAAAGATGGCATCCAGTTCTCTCATTGTGCCTGACTGAATGAATGTGACTGAACAGCTCTGTGGAATTGCTTCACTCTGTGGAGGGAGAGCAGGTTTGGCATTTAGGGGAAGAGTGCCAAGCTATTTGATATTGAGGCAAACTAGTGAAACTGCAAATGGATCTTGGGATCTTGTCATTAAGGATGGGGTATCCCAGTGGGAATGGGGAGGCTAGTTCAGTTGCAGTGTGTTTTGGCTTGTCACTGGGAGGGAGCTGATTAATTGGCATTTGAGAGGGGAGATTGAGACTCATTAGAGTGAGGGGAGGAGAAAAGGTTTGAGACAGTCATCCAGGTGAGGAATGAGAGTATTTTCTGGCATAGCTGCTACCTTATGCAGCCAGCCTTCTCCAGCAACATATTCAAGATGCCATTTTTCATAGAAGCTTGAACTATATCAGCACAAGAGGCAGTCTTTAGGCAAATTACAATAAACAAATAACATGACTGAGCATATAAAGTTCTGTCATACTGTTAAACCACAGAACCAAGAGGAGGATTTTACACTTGAAATAGTCTCAAGAGGAGAACCCAAGTGTTTGTTTTGTTTTGGCATTAGGTGCTTACAAAACCCTTGAAGTGCTATGTTTCTCTCAAAGCTATTTAAGCAACTGCTTGAGAAAACTGCTTGGTTTTTCCTTCATGTTCACAGTACGTAAGTGACATTTAGATGCACTGTGCTATGTCAAACTTTGTACTAAGACAGTCACTTTGCATTACACAACTGTGAGCTTAAGGATATGTTTCCTCAGCACTTATATCTTTATTTCTCCATAAATATTGGTTTGGTACTTAAGAAAACTACTCAAGGTATTGAAACTGCATAGCACATTGTGACATGTTGAAAACTTACAAATATATAGGTTAAAATGTGCTACAGCAGGTGTTAGTGTTGTGGAATATTTCAGGAGAACTGGGTCAGAAGGCTAAATTTTCTAAAAACATGTGCCTCAGTTGTGTATGTAAAACATGAGTTTGCATTCTCAGAACAGATAGTTGATGCTAGGAGTTTCATATTCTGGCCAGATTTTCAGCTGGAGTAAATCAGTATAGCTTCTTGGACTTCAGTGTTTATTTACTCTAGCTGAAGATCTGAACCTCTGCAATTTATTGTTTAGCTGTCTCTAGGACAGACCCTTTCACCTCTCACTTGTCAAAGCCAACCCAGGTTGGTAGTGACAGAAAAGTGTTACCACCTGATGGCTGTTTGGTGGTCTCAGACCACTGCCCAAGGATAGAACACCCTGCCCCACACCTTCCAAGTTAATTAAGAAGTCAAGCACAGAATAGGCATGAAGAGTGAAATAAATACCCTCCATTCCCTAGAGCTGGTTCCTCCAGGAAAGAGTGAAGACAGATTGGCTGAGCAGCATGTGGAAGCATACACTGCCATTGCCCATACTGTTCCTTTTCTGTGGATAAGCCTCAGTCTCCAGGAATGTCAGTTTGGCTCCCTGCCTGAGTATTACAGTCACCTGAAACAACTGTAAAAGACTTAATATTGCATAACAGCTAAGGAAAATCTCTACAGGCATAACTTCACTGACTTCAGTGGAATTATGCCAGCATAGAATTTGCCCCCATATTTATTGAACAACAAATTTAGGTGCATACATTTGAAAGGTTAGTCCTGAATGTTTTGTATATTAGTGACAAAATACAGAGTAAGAAATAAAGGGCAGACAGGTTGCTTTGGGGGAGGTGGTAGGATAGGGGAGACAGAGCACATAGCTGTTTATAGGACTCTCTAAAGAATTTGAGCTGTACTCTTTCAGCAACTGCATATGCCTGTGGATTTAGAAAAAATGATTGAACTCAATAGGAGTTTTGCCATTTACTTCTATGGGGCCAGGTTTTCAATGGGGCCAGAATTTCATCCCATGTTTCTGTTTACTTCTTCTAATATAGATATAAAACAGAATTATGGTTTTAAAATGGCTTTAACTAATTTTCAAAGATTATTTTAACTTGAAAGAGGGTTTGGCATCTAAAAGGCATAATTTGACAGTTAAAAATGATAGTCTTTTCTTCCAGCTGGCGTATCTTTGGTTACTTTCCAGATTTTTGAATTTCCTACTAGAATTATAATGAGTAAGCCTTCTCTTATCTATACACAGATGCAAGTACTCCACGCTGAATAATATGGCTATGGCAACTACAATATTATTGCAAACTGAAGCTTCAAAGATCCTGTTTGATTAACTATGCATGTAGGCCTTGCCTTTCAATGCATGTTATGCATTTGATTATAGCATTTTCTCTGGTTCTTTTGTATTTTGCAAATAAATAAGATTACAAAGTAAAATACACCAATCACAACAATAATTAAAGCACTATACTGGGAATAAAAGTAGTAGATATGCTAATCATTTATTCACTTGAGTGAATGTGAACTGCAATTAAATCTTTTACTAGTGCATCAATGGATAGACTTAAGATTAAAATGAAAGTTTAAAATGAAAATTTGCAGATATGATACACAATCTGGGTTATGAAACATCTTCCTTTGGGAACCATTCATGGGTGAATGTTTCCTGCTTGTTATAAATATTGCTTACTAATGAGCCTTAAAGATTTCTCATCAGATGGTTGTTAACTAAAATATTCTTGTATTTATCTACTGCAGCAATACATTCCTAAGACTGCTGTCAACTAGACTGGAACTCATTGGAAATCTATATCTGACACACTATACACTGTAGGATTTTAAAACCATCCCTCTTTAATTATTATGGAATGCAAACAGAATTATGGAGAAAAGAGGAGAGAGTGTTGCAATTTGAACACACACAATATAGTTCTTTTAACCCTTGGTATGGTACATAAAGTAAGCTGGTGTTGTGACAGATAATGACACAGATCTGCTTACTTATCTTTACAATTAGGAGCAGTACAACACACTGAATTGAGATGGCCTGATAGACACAATAATTAATATGCCCAAAACATCACAAATTCAGTCTTCTCTTAAAAAAGATATTAGCAATGGTAGTTGCAGGGTCACATTCTGCCTTCACCTTCAGTTTACTCTAATCTCTGTTAACCACAGTGTCCTAATCAAATTCCAACTTTGCTCACTGCCAAGCTAAATTTTTGTTTCAGTTGATTATTGTTTTTCTTCACCTTCTGAACTAAATTCTTTTTTATGGTTGCTGTGCAGAGCTGAACACCTCATTAGTCACATGGGCAAGCTGCTTCACTACCTCAGTTTTCCTGTCTGTAAAATGGGGATAATGATTTTTTCCTCCTTTGTAAAGCATTTTGAGATCTACTGAAGAACAGCACTATATAAGAGGTAGGTATTATTATTTCAATTATGGACAAAATAATTCCCACATGTCAGACTTCACAGTGATTTTTTCCTTCATATTTGTAAAATGCTTTGAGATTCAGAGATGAAGGGCATTAAAATGAGAAAATCTATCCTCAGTTACACCTATGTAACTGGTGAGATCAATGGGGGTGTAAAGGTACAGGTAAGCGATTAGGACATATGGGATCTATGAGAAGACATAGAAGGAAGGCTCTCTTGGCACCACTTCTTTGAATGACCCTTTGGCCCACCCTTGGCATCAGCTCCAGAGACCACATCTTGCCCTCCCACAAAAGGCTCGTGGTATGTAGGCTAGAAAGAATGACAGAATTTGGTGGCTACTTAAAAACCTAAATAAAAATTACCATGAGAAGGCAAATATAGTAACAGTTTTAATTTAAATTAAGAGTTATAGTTCTGTTACATCACTTCCTTGAGTCATGCAGATGTGATTTACCAAACAACTGACAAAGTAGTTAAATTTCCAGGGTTTGAATAAAAAATAGGCCTTAAGAATTCACTCAGACCAATGACTGCTATTGATTACAAACTGGCATTAAAAGAGAGAACTAGATATAGCCAATGTCTTCAGGTAGTCTTGATTCACATTATTGACACGACTGCTCCATTTGTAAGCCTTGCAACATTGTAGACTGTAGTCTGATACTAACAAGTGTGCTGAAGGCCCATACACCTTCATAACAGTCCACCACAGTTTATTACAATATCCACTTGGAACAGAAATGTTAGTTGGCAGAATTTACCCAAAACACCAAGGTAAACAGCTTTATTTGAACTAAACATAGAATTGGATTTCTAATGACAATTGATCAGAGCCTTGAGTTAAGTCTCATCAAGAGACAGCATCCCAAACCAGCTGTGGCAATGATTCAGAACGGAGTCAAAAAAAGGAAGAGAGAGTTCGAAACTATTTTTCTGTGAGATACTTGTTGACTTGGTGTGATCATAATTTGATACTGATATTTGATTGGAAGGGTGGTAGGACAACAGTATTTTTTTTACGTTTGGGATAAAAATCAGATACTGAAAATAAGCCCGGAGAATGGTTTAGGCAGAAATACAACCTCAGCTGTAAGAGACATAACCATGATGGACAAACTGGAATCAAACTGTAAAATTATGAATTTGGGTTTGACCTGCAGTATTAGTGGAGCATCATAGTCCATGTGACTTTAGCAACTGTAATGCTCATGCTGAAATTAATGGAGGAGCCAGACTGAGCTGATTAAAAGAAAAATAAATTCTTCTAGTGAATTTTGCTACAGTATTGTTTTGCATTTCAGTTTAACATTAACAAGGTGAAGTGAACGGGGAATCCATTTCTGAACCCTCCTAAGTGTTTTGTAGTGATAATGATATAAGGGAGGCATAGCTAAATATGTTGCAATCAGAGCTTCAAGTTACTTGAGTACCATTTTGCATTGGCCTGCTAAGCCCAGCATTGTGAGTTCAATCCTTAAGGGGACCATTTAGGGATCTGGGGCAAAAATCTGTCTGGGGATTGGTCCTGCTTTGAGCAGGGGGTTGGACTAGAGACTAGATGACCTCCTGATAGTCTATGATTCTATGATCTGTTAAATAAAGACCAGTTATGAAGGTGTCATGCTTGACATAAGATCAGTTTTTGTTACTTCAGCTCAGGCATCTTCCACAATTTCTGCTGAGGTTGAAGGTCTCACGGTCTATTAACTCAGTGCCACTAGACTGTTGATGTTGATTTTACCATGGCATCTACATGCCTTCTCATGAAACAATTGAGATACAAACAGTAAGGGGCAGAATTAATAGTGCCATGGTGCTCGTCCTAGAGATTAGCAGAGCAGCAAGTCCTACAGAAGCCCAGAATACCTAATCTTCTGTTTGACATCCTGTAGAACATTTTCTTTACAGGGACAGGGAAGTTAAATTGATCAACTGGGATTCTCAGTTGGCAGCTGCGATACACGTTCAAAGTATTCTTTTTAGTAAGTTGTGTGGAATGTACAACCTATGTGAATCTAACACAATGGACTTATCTGAGTACACAACTCTTTTGCACTATTTTTCTGACATCAGCCATTCAGCTCTTATTTCTTGGTGCAGATCAATATTTAGAGGTCTCAACTTGACTGATTTGCTTGGCAGAGGCTTCGAGGTTTATGTCACTGACTCTGCCTTACACAGTGGGGGTTAGATATTTTAATTTTCAAACTCACTGGGTAATATGGTGTTAGGCATGTCAGATATAATAACTGTATGCTATTTTCTGAGTACTTGGTACAATCTCTGCTTGTATTAAAATCAGCCTGGGGAAGATTTTATAGTACCCTTTAAACATTGGCTCATCAGCACAGAATTACCCTCTCTGTTCCACCCTTGACATGCTCCCTTTTATTTATATCATGCCTTCTTGTTACCTTCTACTCCACGCTTTTACCATACCTAGCATGATTCTGGCTCCATTAATTTATGACAGCTGTTAATTCCATGTAGACATTTTACACCTCTGCCCCATCAATATGGTGAATTGTATCACCATTTACACTAACTCTGAATGTAGCCTTTAACATCAAGGCACTAGCCAATGATTTAAGTCTTCCTTCCCACAGTATTCCATTCTGCCTCCTCACAACATTCCACAGAAAACGCCCTATGATGCAGATCATAAAACACAAAGCTGTTGATAAAGTTGAGTCTACAGAAATACAACCTCAGCTGTAAGAGACATAACCATGATGGACAAACTGGAATCAAACTGTAAAATTATGAATTTGGGTTTGACCTGCAGTATTAGTGGAGCATCAGAGTGAATAATCTTTCCCCCCGCCCCAGGGTTAAAACAAATATTTTACTTATCCTGGTGGTCTAAGTCATTGATTTGTTTCATCCTACAACTCATGAATGACACTACAATCTTTATTTGGGCAAAACCCTCGCTGATCTTAGATTGAACTCCCACTTGAATAATGAGTGTATGCACTGCAGGACAGAGCCTTCTGTTATTGCTCACTGAGCTTTCTGAATCAATGGGAATTGTACTCTTATTCTCCCAATAAAAGATTCTCTTTGTCCTTCAGTGAGTGACACAAATATGAATTTTCTATTGTCAAAACAATTCTAGTAGTTAAGTATGTAAATAATAATAAAAAAAACACCAAAGCAACTTTGGGCCTGATTCTGCATGCTGAAAAGATTCTCTTTCAGAACAGTGCCTTGGTCCTGATTGAAACTTTTGGTTGCTACCAGAATACTAGTACTGATGATAACAGAAAGTTGAGGGTTCTCAGCTGCATACAGGATTGAGTCCTTTGTAAATACCACAAACTAGAAAGTTGAATAGGCATATATAAATCCCACTGAGAATAAATCAAGTTTTGTACATTCACTTGCAGTACAATAGATTACATACAGTAACTAGAGTTCAATTTTTTTAAATGCAGGTTTCACAGATAAAGATCCAGACCTTGGGCCAGATTTGGGGTGTGTTGGTGTGGTGAGAAGATGAGAGAAGTGGAGGTACTCTTCCAAGCTACACTTACAGCCCAAGATATATCCCCTCCTGACACTACATAGAATTCCTCTCAAAATGAGAAGTGGCCATGGCTACCATAATTGCTGGCTATGTTTGGAGCAGTCACAGCTAGTGAATATTAAATTAGAATATTTAAAAATTAATAAAATGTATTAATGTACATATTTTAATTGTATCTCTCTCCCTCACTCTTCATATGCTGCTTATTGGATTGCATTCTTCCTCGCTTATGTTAATCAGCAAGTTAATAATCATTGGGCTAGAAAGTGGCAGTTGGGCTAGAAAGATTCAGGCAGACATCACTGCATTGACTTTACCTTCAGTTCACATTTCTAAAGATTATTTTCCAAATTATAAGGGTTAGTAACTTAATCTAACCCCCCCACCTTGCACACACCCCCAATTAAAAAAAGCATAGAAGCTAAAGCAGACAAAGGCACCCATCAGGAAATGTACTATCTCAGCAAACCATGACAATCCAGTCCATACCACTATCTGCCCTATTCTAAGCATTGTGAGGAATGGGACTAAGCGTACTTCAGTAAACAATATCATGCAACCAGAGTTGCAAGGTGCCACTGAGTGTTGTGATTCATCAGAAGGGATGAGTATTGGATAGAGTCAGTGGTGAGCTGGAGCCGGTTCCCACAGGTTCCCAAGAACCGGTTGCTAAAATTAGACCTCCGTGGAGAACCGGTTGTTAAAGGGCCGGGGAGTGGGCAAAGAACTCCAGTCCACAGGCCGGACCATCCTGTTGCTCCCAGGATTCCCAGCTGGGGAGGCTGAGGCTCCTCCGGCCCTTCCCCCGCTTCCCCCCAGCTGCAGCGTGGCCAGCCGCCAGCATCAGCTGGGCAGTTCAGCTGAGCTCTGGAGTCGTCCTGCTGCCACTTTTTGAGAGTCCCGGCAAGGTGTGTGGGGGGGTCCTGCTGCAAGCTCCAGGGCTGGCCAGAGGGGAGGGGGCAAGTGGGGCAATTGGCCCGGGCCCTGCAGGGGCCCCTGGCCCCATGAGGATGTCTCCCCCCAGCCACCCCCCGCAGAGCTGCAGCATGGCCAGCAGCTGGGCAGCTCAGCTGAGCTCCTGAGTCGTCCTGCTGCTTTGAGCTGCCGGCAAGGGAAGGGGGGAGGGGGCTGCAAGTTCTAGGGTTGCCGGGTGGCAAGTGGGGCAATTTGCCCCAGGCCCTGCAGGGGCCCCCGGCCCCACGGGTATGTGTCCCCCGGCCCCACCCCCGCTCCCCGCCTTAAATCAGAACTTTTTATAGGGAACCGGTTGTTAAGATTTTGGCAGCTCATCACTGGATAGAGTGCTCTATATGCCACAAGCTTGAAAGGAACCACTCTAGGCACTTGGATCATCAGGCTGTAGCTGTAGTTAGGTATAGCTCCATATTTAAAAAAAAAACAAAACTATCTCATAGAGCTGGAAGAGACCCCAAAAGGTCATTGAGTCCCGCCCCCTGCCTTCACTAGCAGGACCAAGTACTGATTTTTTTGCCCCAGATCTGTAAGTGGCCCCTCATGGATTGAGCTCACAACCCTGGGCTTAGCAGGCTAATGCTCCAACCACTGAGCTATCCCTCTCCCCTACAGCCACTCATAGATTTTGAGTATTCTTTTACTAGGGCTTGTAGAACATAAAACGGTACAAATTCCTTCAGCATAGTTACTTTTAATGGTTACAACAATAGATCAAAATAAGAGTTCTTAAACCAGCCAGTAGGAGCAGTTATGTGCAGTGTATAAGTGATGTACATTCTGCCTATCCACAGCCCACTGCACTTCTACTGCAGCTGCTATGCAGCCCTGCAGTGCCAGCTCTCATGCAGCCTGCTACTGTGCCTTGCCCTTGTGGTCAGCTCTCCAGGGGTGGCTTTTGGCCTCCTGTTCCTATTGTCACACAGACTATTGCCCTCCTGAGCCTGGTCCCCTTCCACCTCAGGTGGTACTTCCAGCTTCTATCATTCAGGAATTATGGAGTCCTCTACTGGCTGGACAGGCTGTAACAATGCTCAGTAATAAGCCAGGAGGTTTGTTACAATAACTTTAATGGAACCCTAAAAATACATACGTGACATGTCTCAGAGGCTAGCCCATGTTAATCCATTCTTCCTCACCCCATCATCCCAATTTGGTTGTTATTCTCACTTCTTGCGTCGAATTTGAAATTATAGTCTAAACTCTTCAATGCACTTTCCATTTACTCTAAAGCTCACAGTACACTTTTGGACACTGTAAATAAAATAATACAACCACACATGTATTGGAGAAAAGCACTAGAATTATTGTGATGCTTGTTTTGAGACAGGGGCATCTGGTCATTAGGAGTAAATAAGGCTAAGTCCCACCAATAATGTCACAAATACATAGTGTAGCTAATATTGTGGTAAAACACTGCCACCAAAATAACTACTATCAACACAGTCCAAGTATTAGTGATACAAGACAAAATCTATCATATAAATGAACAACCAAATTAATGAGTATTGCCTAGTGTCTGAAACTTGACAAATGTAGGCTTGGGCAGACCACCCCGGGGAATGAAATCCAATTGTTTCTACCATTGCCATGGAAATTGTTCTTAGGTCTTACACTAATTATAAACCTTAGTAAACCAGTTTGATTAATTAGTGCACACTCTTATTGACTTCAGTGGACCCAGGATATCAGCCTCTGCCTCAAGAAAGTAGGTGACAGCAAATAGGTATAGCTTTAGAACCAGAGTTTTAAAGGTATTTCAGTACCTAAAGATGCAGATAGGAGTGCATAGTGGGATTTTCAAAAGTGCCTAAGTCCCATTGATTTCAATAGGAGTTAGGCACTTTAAGACTAGATCTACAAATGAGACTTAAAGGTTCAATGCCTAACTTTAGATACCCTGTTGCCTAGTGGAATCCACAGGCCTGAGTTAGGCACCCAGGCTCCCTATACAATGCCTGGGGATTATTTGATGCCTAAGAACATAATTCACAAAATTCAGCAAACTGACTGGGGAGACACCTATGCTAGCCAATAGGAAATGCTAGTGAGAGGAGTGTGGTCTATGCACCACTATCAAAGGTACTTGGGATTCATAGCTGTGAACCTTCTCCTACACTTAGGTCCCTAAGACAGTTAGGCCTCTCTCACAAAGAACAGTGATAGTTGTGCCATTCCACCTTTTATCCTATAGTCCGATGATTAGAACACTCGTTCAGGCTGGTAGACACCTACATTCACATCCCTACTGTATGTGAGATGGGGCAGGGTCTTGAAACCAGGTCTCCCCATTTCACTTGTGAGTGTCAAACAGTGGGCTAAAGAGGTATTTTAGTCTATAACTCCATCTCTTTTGTAGAAACTGTTCCACTTTGTATAAAATACTTAAAGAATCATCGGCCCTAGAAAGAGTTATTCTACAGCTTAGTGGTTTAAATACTCACCTGGGATGTGGGAGACTCATGTTTGAGTCCCTCCTCTAATGATTATTTAAGTATTTTACACAAAGTGGAACAGCTTCAACATGAGAGATTGAGAGTGACCTGTCCTAGAATACTTTATATAGCTGGTGACTAGAACATTTAGCTGGGAAGAGGAAGACCTTACACTTCTCAAGTAGAGTGGGATTCAAATCCAGCCCTCCGGTATTCTGAGTGAGTGCTTTAACCCCTGCACAATAGGGTATGATGTGATTAACAGAACCACCATTTTGTGCAGAGCCTTATTTGTATATGTGCTCTAAGAATGCTGTCCAGACGGGATGAGATAGGTGGGGAATGCCTGGTTTGAGGATCACAGTGGGGTTTAAGCATGAACTGGGCCTTAGGCTTGAAATGGCTTTGAGCGTGCCCACCACCAGAGATTTAGGTGCCTAGGGAATTTCAGCACCTGCCGGATTAGTTGGCAACTAATCAGTGAGAATCTCAGTTTTGGATTTAGATGTCTGAAGTGGCAGTTTGACACATAAATCTTGTTATGGATCTAGCCCAAGACATTCATAAAAATCCCACTAGGCACCTATCTGCATCTTTAGGTGTCTAAATAACTTTAAAAATCTGGCCCTTGGTCACTCATTGTTGAACATCCTTGAAACACACAGGAACAAGACAGGAAAACTAGTTGCACCCTAAGTCATTTTGCAGTAATATAAACTTAAATCTTCAAATCATCCAGTTCATACAGTCTTAAAGGTGCCTTTGCATCATGAATTTCCTACATGTGTACATCAAGACAAATCTTAATTTGGCATTGGAAGTTATTTTTTGTTACCAGTATTAGATGCTGAATATTTTCCTCTTCTCTTCAGCGGTTGCTAGAGGATTTTATGTCAGGCTGATAATAATGCAGACTTAGAATAAAAAATTGGGGGCCATGATAAAGATAAGGTTAACCTAACAAATGAAAACAGAATATATGCTACTTGAAATGAAATTAAAATGACAATAAAGCAGTTAAATTCAAATTTAAAGTTAAATACAAATTCAGCAATAGTCTTGTCTTCCACCTAGGAAATAAGAGAAAGCGTCTCCTATAATTAAATCAGTTTCTCCACAGTATTAGACTAAACATCTGATTTAATCTGCTCCTATAATTATTCTAAGTGATTTTAATTAGTACCATCTGTAAAGCAATTTGCAAACAAGTTACTTCTGTAAATATGCACATATGTTATCATCCCCATTTTATCTCATATCTAAGTAGTTCTGAATTTTTTTAACTTTATGAACTTAAATCTCAAGAGTCATAAATAAGAGGATTTTTTTCTCTAAGTTATACTAATCAAACTAAATGTATGAAAAATGGAAAAGATGGATTTTCCAATCATCATGTTTAGTATATATGATGATTTCTCAAATAATTTCCTTGAATAGTAATGAAAAACAAGATGCTGACCCACCTTCTTAAAGGTAAAGTAGCATTGTACTAATTGAAGGGAAGTCTACTGATTGAGCACAGGACAGAGAAACATGAATTCTTGAGATCTAATCCTGGTTCTGACATTCCTCTTATGGCTTTGGGCAAACTAGATAACTTTTCTCAGCCTCTGTTTTCCATGTGTGGAAAACAGATGCCCATAATGGCAAATGTGAGTAGACTAAACATACATTATACACGTATCATAAATGGAATATGAAGAAGTATTATCACCACCTTTTACCCTGGTTCTGTGCTCTGGGTCCCACCACTGGTGGTTGAAATTTTTTGAACAGAGACTTTTCATTAAAAAAAAGCCATTATTCAACACCACATTTCCTCCCACAAAATATGATATTTTCCGGAAACATCAGGTTTTTGAGATTTTCAGTGGAAACGATAAATGAAAAATGTAGCCTTGTTGACTAGTTGTATTTGGTCATTGTCATCTTTGTGTTTGGTGGGGTGGGAGAGTGCTGGCTTGCACTGGCAATTTTGATTGATCAGTTCAAAATAAAGAGCATTTTCATAAGTTACTGATTTTGAAAATGAAGCTGTGCCCCCAGACTGCAAGCCTTAGGCAGGTGTAAAATTTGCCTCCTCACCTGAAGCCCTGTTGGCCTGACTGGAGCTGTCACCCCCCTTCTGCCCCCCCATCGACCTCCAAATATAGAAGTTAAACCACACCTATGCTATAAACAAATTCTGCTAACAATTTTTAAAAGTGGACAATTTACCCATTTTAAAGAGCTAATGGAACAAAACTGTTTGATATTTACACTTTTTTCAGATTGTCCAAATCAGCTGTAGATCACACCAACATAAGAGTGCACACATTTATTTGTTCACTTAATGAGGCAAGGGCTGCTGGGGAGCTTTACCATCTTTTAGAATGCAAGTGTAACATACTGGACAGTATGTATTAGGCCTCTCTGCTCAGCCCAATCCAAAGAGGATGTGAGTCTTTTTTATAGCTCACAATTATGGAGCCTGGCTCCTAAACCCAAGCTGTTGAGACTCATGCATTTATCTTTGGAGGTCCTTGGTTCAGTCTCTTAGCTGTCATCTTGGTTGACATCATATAATTAGGTGATTGTCCAAGATTTGAACTGTTGCATGCCTCAGAAGGTTCAGGATGAGCTTATTCAGTCCAGAGGAAGTAACCCACACACTGGGTCAATGTGTGCTATGTCCTCCTCTGTGTACAATCCACAGCTACAGAGCCTGGCAGTTTAAGTCAAGCTGTAGAGACTTATACTTTGAGTCTGGAGTACCCAGTTTAATATCTGATGCTGGCCAAAATGGCATCCATTTTGACAACCAGGTTAAACAGAGCTAAGTCCCTATTTTCTTATTCCCATTTTAAGTCAGTAAAAATAGGAAGTCCTCCCATCTTCCCACCGTGTGAAAAATAAAGGAAAAGCTAGAACAGGAGTTACAAGTGTTCACCAGCTAGATGAGTGGGAAATAAAACCAGCTGCAAAATGCCCAGGTTAAGATGACGACAGCTAGTTTCTGTCAAATTTAGAAGAGCCAGCTACCTTCCCATAAAAGGCATGCAGGGAACTAAATGCATATAAGAGAACAAGGCTGCACTGATAAAGAGCTAGTAGGGATCACCAAGGAAGGTGGTCCTATGGACAATGCTGCTTCTATGTACTGTATAACATCACTATATTTAAGATATGATGAGATACAATTAGTCTTCATTTTCAGCTCAGAATCTTTTTCAATATTATCTGGAGCACTGATGCTTTCAGCTGAACACTTGTTTTTAAGAAAACTGTAGTCTGTCATTTTTGTTTCTCTTCAGTATCTCATGTTGAGTCTCTCATCAAACCAAGATGTTTAAGTCTCTCAATGACATAGGGATACACCCAAGTCCAGGACTGACCAAAATTTTTCACAAAGCCTCAGCTCAATACAGAGATAACTAGAACTGGACTAAAAAGTATAGATACTGTCACACCTGATTTTTTCATCTGTTTGACTTTCTTTATCTTTTTCCAATTACAAAATTAAATACTCAGAAAACAAACAATCCTTAGAAACTGCTCAGTCTGTAGAGGGTGGGGGAGTCAAATTCACCTGAAAAATTATGAGACCTGCTCTTGAATCACCTTAAAAAAGAAAAAAAGCTCAAGAAACATTTTTGCCCTCTAGCAGGCCTAGGTAAGCCATAAGACAGTGAAATAACTCAGCAGAAATGCAGCAAGGGATTCACCCAGCAAGGAATAATGCAAACAAAACAAGTTAACATAAGGAAAAGCGTAATAGAGCTCACCAGGCTGGAGTTCAGCTTCTTTCTATGATATTGGATGTTTAGCCCGGACTCCCATTAGCAGCCTCCCCTCTAGCCCCCAAGCAGCCAATATTTAGTCTTTCCTAGAACACCTGTGCAAGAAAAAAATGGCAGATGAGTTGAAAAGTTAACTCCTTGTTCACCAGAGACTAAGTAATGTCTCTGTTGTAACCGGTATCCCAAGCATACAAACAATAATTAAGAATGAAGCATCTACCAGCTCTGGATTTTGGGGAGGGGTCGGCGGAAGGATGTTTGTGATTGTATATCTGCAGTCAAATCTATAACCAAGTCAAACGAAAAAAAAAGATAATCTGTCTACATCTGTAGATAATTTTATTTTCTCCTTAGAAACACAGATAACTGGTCACATGTCCCAAACTTTATGTTTTGGGCCCAGCTCAAGGGAGGATGGAGATTGGGAGTAATTGTGGCATGTATAATGATGATCCTAATCCTGGGATGTTGTAAAAATATGAAAACTAGGTGCAAGGGCAGCTTTATTTCATCTCATCTCATCCTCTCTCTCCCTCCCTCCTACTTTCTGTAGGGGTAGGGAGAATCATGTGTTTGGAGGGGAAGTGAGTAGTAAGATGTGGGAGGGAAAACTGGCAGGGATCTTTGGATTAATACAATATTTTTTCCTAGAGTGAAACCCTGATCCTAGAAGCTCTAATTCAGGAAAGCACCCCTAATCAGAAGTGCATTTAAGCCCATGCTTAACTTTAATCATATGATTAAATTGAATTGAAGTCAGTGGAATTAAAGTATGTTCCTAAACACATGCTTAAGTGCTCTCTACAATCAGTGCCAATAAAACCCTCCACTTAGACCCAATTAATTCAGGAAAGCCCTCAGGTCTGTGCTTAACTTTAACTTTAGGTCCACTCAGTAGAAGCCCCAGTTAAGCAAGGTCTGTAAGTATTTGCATACCTTTAAGCATGAGTAGCCATGTGCCTAATATTACTAGTATATTTAAGTATATTGATGAATCCAGACTTCACTTAATGGGGCTACATATGTGCTCAGAGTTAAATACAGGTGTAAATGTTTTACTGAGTCAAGGCCTTAGAGAAGAAGAGGAAGAGACACTATGGGTCTGATGTCCATATTCAGGCAAAACATCTGCTGATTTGCATAAAAAGAACTAAATGTACTTTTTAAAATGAATATATCACAATGCCAATTCTAAATTTATTGAGTTAATTAACATTCCTGCAATAAGAACTGTGTTTTTATTATTTCTGCCATGATACATTTTTGTTATTATCCAAACACCCTCTGGGTTTTGAAATAATTCTGTCAAATAATTGTTTGTTCCAATCTTCTCTGGGTTTAGTTGGTGGTCATGCAGTTACACCGCTGGCTCTTTTGGGAACCAGGAAACTACTTTATTATGTAAGGAAAGCTTAAAGAAAGAACAATGCACTCCCTTAACTAAACCTGCAGTATACAACTGCACATTGTACGTAAAAAAGAAACATGGAAAGCAGTTAGATTTCCCATAGTGAGTTCTAAGGGATGGGGCAGGGAAACACATATAAGACTATTTTATACAAAAATAAAATTTCTGCAAACTCTCTATGGAATAAATTTAGCCCTGGTGTGGGCAGATTGAGCTCAACTAAAATCTGTGGAGTTACATCAACTTACACCAGAACAGAACTTTGCCTATGCTAGCTCTCAGCATATATACTAGTATAGTAATTGTTGAAAATAACAATACATTTTCTCTTTAGTTTTCATAGACCAAGAAAATGCTACAGGTATTTTTATTGATTAACCACATAGCCTCTGCCCAAAGTGTTTGTAATCCAAGGCCCTGACCCTACAGGGTGTCCTGCTCATGCAGAATACTGTTTTACTTCAGTGAGTCTTTGTCCCAGCAGAGGGTCCCATCCATGAAAAAAAAAATAACTTGCAGACTGGAGGCCAAATTTTAGATGTGACCCAAGTGAAGATAACAAGCAATATAGGGGAAAGAGAGGGAAGCCTGTTCCTATGAAACTTTTATCAGGTCATTTTTAGTTTTGCAATAGACAAAGACATTATTCTAATTAAAGTTACTAATATTATTAATCATGTTTATTATGGTAGTGCCTAGGGATTGACCAAGATTGTGCTACTACTGTACGAGTACAGGGTAATAGACAGTCCCTATCCCAAATAATTTACAATCTAACAAGACAAAAGTGTGCAAAAACTATCATTTGTATTTGTTTGAGCAATTCTAGAGGAAAGACCTAAAATAGGTTAATTATCACAATCACTGTGTTACATAAGGTTACCTTAAAAGCTAGAAATGGAATTCAGATTGAATGATACAGTTTCCAGTTAGTGTAATTAGTTCACTAATAACCACATCCATTAGAATCCATTTAGGTTAGAGTAAATGACAGTTAAGATTTTTATTGAAATCAACCCAACATTTACACTAAAGGGCAAAACATGGCTCCATGACCAGTGTCTCTCAGTGCACAGGGCCGACGAGGGGGGGAGGAAGGCGGTACAAATTACCGGGGCCCAGCGGTCCAGAAGGGGGCCCGGGGCCCGGCTTCCCCGGTCTGGGGGGACCCAAAAAAAAATTTTTCACTGGGGCCCGAACCCACTCTCGGCGGCCCTGTCAGTGCATAGTGTCTTCTGGGCACTAGAGAGAGTATGGTGGCACCCCATGCTAGAAATTTAAGAAGTGAAGCCCCCATGTCACCTCAACACTCTCATGCACACGAGGATGTTGGAAGACAAAGTATAGCTACCTCCTACTCCACTGTACTAGAGGTTGAGGACAAGGCTCCCTAGATTCCCAGAGCTGGGCAGCCTGTCAAAAGAAATTTAGGTCCCAGTATATCATGTTTGCTCGCATTTCACTTTTATTTACAGACATTTTGTACCCCCAATCATGAACTTGGGCCTTGAGTACAATTGCCCTCTCCCATCAGCCCTGATTCTGGCCCATGTTAAGGTACCTTGGTGCTACTCCAACAGCACATATGAGGCCTTAAAGCAGCTGCGGAGTTCTCTGGTGTGGGGGTGTACCAGGAAATGTGTGCCGGGGGGAGGGGGAGGAGCAGAGCTGGAACAAACAAATATAATTTAGATCATCCCTGTGATCCCTTTAAATTACAGTTCCTTGCTGCCCTAAGCATAACATGACTGCAAGACAGCTTAAGGTGAATTTTATCCCCTCTTTCCTCAGTTGGAATCCTCTCGTCCTTGGGGAGTGACTCCCCTGTTCCTCCTTGCTGCTGGGAGAAGGGGAGGACTGTTAGTGCTTTCAGATATTTTTCCAGACCCCATATCTCTTGCCACTTTCATCCCTTATATTACCTATTCCATATCAAGTCAGTTACAACTGTTAATTTTCCCTGAGTGATTTATGGCCTCTCAACCTCAAAACCTCTCTCTATGTGCTCACTGTAGATAACTATTTCCTCTAGTATCTTACAACAAGATAACTATTTTGTGCTGAATTCTTCACTCCCGCAGGAGATATTATATTCTCTACAACGCTTTCTGTGGGTGGCAAGCAACGTTTCCTTGGCTCCCCATGTCATCCCCATTCATAGCAACAGGAGACAGAATATGCTGCAGTGTGAAGGGAAAAAGAAACTAATGTCAATATTTGAAATGATGAAAGAAGGTAGAGTAACTAAAGAAGTGAAATATACCATGTGATGTGTCAGTCACTTTAAACGTCTTTCATAAGGCACATCACACAGTAAATTTCACCTGTCTTTAGTCTAAAGAAGAGGGAGTAACAGATGGATTGTATCTGTGGCTAGAATCTAGATACAGCATTTTGATTTACCATTTTAAGGGGAAAGTAAGTGGATACCATATCTTGCTGTTCGAGTATATGAATAATTCTGTAAATTTAATATTTCATTTTATAACCAATTCCATCCCCCAAAAAGTTAACATACCAAATGTAGTTTAATTATAATGCCCACTGACTAGTTGCAGCCATTAGCCAGTTTTCATAGTTGTTTTGATGTTTCCCAGCTTGCAAATAATTATCCATTAAAGCTCATCTTGGGTGTTTGGTACAAAAATCAGTCACATTACTAAGAATCTGTCCATTCTCTGAATTGTAATTTACACAGTTTGTTCTTGTAACATAGTGTGTGTCCAATCTCAGCATGAATGCAGACTGTACTCTGGCTGTGTTAAGACCGAATTCTAGACCCCTGCTTGGAGGCTACTGCAGAGATATGATTATTTTAAAATATATATATTCCCTTTCTTCCCCTCCGTGCACACTCTGCTACAACACACTCAGCTAAACAAACATTTTATTCCCATAAATCTCCACATTGAGGAAAAGAAATACCACTTAATATTCCCCCCTCCCCCATCATTTTTCTCATTTGCTTTCTGAATTTATATATATAGGTTAGGGAAAACTCATGATTATTTTGGTTGGAATGAAACTTGTCATAAAGTACATGTCCTGCCAACTAGCTAACTAGGGGAGGTTTAAAATCCAGAAAGTCCACAAACGTGGACTGTTACTTTCACTACTGGAAAGTGCCAAGGATTCCTGTCACAACCTGCTGTCTTAACAGTCACTGGTTTGTTATAATGGGATCCAACAATTGAATCCCACATGATCCTAAGCCCTCTGGGTCTTGGTAATAACAAGTTCTTGTTTCTAGTTCTGAGTCTCGCAGGTACATTCCCAGGTAAAACCCAGATCTAACACTGGCCTTAGATAGTGGGACCCTGCAGTCTGGCTGCCTAGACCCCAGAACCAGTGCCACAGCCCTTCTGAATCCACAGCTCATTAGATTGCTTGTGCTCCGGTTTTCCTAGTTAAACCCTTCAGGGATAATATGGCTGTAAAGCAAGGAAATGTGAGCTTAACTAAGGAATTTCTCTTACACACCCTTCATAAAAAGCACAAGGGAGGTAAAGATCTTTGTGTTCAGGAGTGGTTATTTCCCACTCCTCTTCCTTCTGATCTCGCCTCCTTTACGCAAGCTTCCACATTTCGTCCAGGTGTTTAGGAGAAGCAAGGACCCTCGTGCCTCCACTCTCTTCTGCTGAGTCTTCTGTTTCAACGGTGAAAATGGCTTCCTTTGGCATGGAGACGCACACCTTTTAAAAACAGTCTCTGCCTTTCTGGCTAATATGAAAAAACCTGCAGCCTTCCCAGCTATGCGCTGGGGGGGATTCCAGGCCCCCTTCTCCCCAAAAGACAGTGGTTCCTATGGGCAGAAACCCCTTAATTGAAGCAGGTGAGAGTCATTCAGTTGCTGATAGCCCTTGAGTGCTTTATCACATCTTTCCAGACATAGCTTCCTCACTGCTCAAGTTCCTGCTACAAAATGGCTAATCTAATTCACAGCATATTTTACACTTGTAACTGGTGCTCATGAAACCAAACAGCACTCATAACTGGACACAGACATTCACTAAACTGCCACAACCTCCTTGCAAGCTGCAGAATTGTGATTACCTTCTGCAGGGCAGTGATGACTGGAAGGCTTTCTCTGCACCTTTCCCTTTCAGAGAACCATAATTTCAGCAATACATTAGTCTGTGAAATCTGATATACCAGGTATGTTCAGGGACAAAGAACATAAGAACTCCTTCACTAACAAAACATTATATGGATCAAGTGAGACACTTACACCACAGTGACATAGGCAGTATGGCTCAAATCTACAAAGGTGCCTAACCAGCAGTCTTAGGCTCCTAAAAGCCACTTTTAGAGTCCACTGGCACCTATGTTTCTGCCCATGGGTCTGAGTACTGCTGTCTTACTCAAGGGATCTGGATGCCTGCCTAAGTCCCAGACTGATCCACAAACTAGTGGAAGATAGATGTCTGTCTGCCTCTCTCACATACGGGGTCCAATCCTATAGGCATGGGCAGAAGTTAGCTACCAGACTGAGTTTCATTCAAAATGGCTGGAGAAGGAGCCATTGCTGGTGATGTTTTAACTTTTAGCCCAGTGGTTGGAGGTAGGAGATCCAGGCTGAATTTCCTCCTCTGCTTGATGGGAAAAGAGAATTTGAACATGCCTCCTACTTCTCAGGAACATGCTTAACCACTGAGCTCTAGGACATTCTGATATACCCTCATTCTTGTGGTAAAGCTGTTCCACTGTGTATAAATATTTAAATAGCCATTGGAGAGGGGACACTGGCTCTCCCACCTCCCAGGTGGGTGGCCTACCACTGGCTTCAGCATCACTCACTCTGTCTGGCCCAACATATCTTTTTGTAGGCCTTGGCAACTGAGAGATACAGAACAGATATAGAAGTAGGATTTCTTTAGGAGTAGGGTTGTTATTTATTTATATTGACCTATTATAGAATTTTGGATAGTCAATGTATTTTATTAATGTATATTTAATTTTTCTGTAGAAGTGAATTGAGCCAAACAAGAATAAATAAAATCAATGAAGACTAGACTGATGTATTTTATGTCAGTACAGAATACCTTGTCTCTATTTTCACATTACTGTAGAAAGACCGGTTGGGTTTCTCCTAAATCAGAAATGAAATTTGATGTTGTTTCAGAGGCTGATATAAAGCAACCATGTAATGAACATTTCTGAACCACAAGTACTAATGTCATGGAATTCAACATCAATTAGATTGCCTTGCCTTATCAACAGAACTGTGGCTAGCCTGATTCATATAAATCGAATTGCAAAGACATCATAATTCTCTATTTCTTTTGACAAATTTCAATTTAACAATAAAGTGACTTTTTTTTATTTCTTAGTTCAAAATCTGTAAAAACTATTCTTAGTTCTCTTCACCAGTAATAAGAAGAAAAAAGCTATCACCTGTTTTGGCTTTGTAAATATTTAAACATATTCAAGAATTAAATAATTTGAAGTAGGCTTATAAATATCAGTTATATATTTGTCTTAACATTATTTTCAACATGTCAGAGCAAGAACACATTTCGTGTTGCTCCTATCAACTATACTAATTGGAATACTTTAAAATACTAACATCACACTTTCTGAGCAGTCAGGAAGGTTTGGATTTAAGTTACTTATTTTCTTGTTGGGAGAGAATAAATGAGTACACTCAGAATTTTGTCCAGATTATTTACAATATGTGCAGGCAAGTCATAAATTCTAGTTGTTATCAGTGTACGGGTTTTTGTTTTTTCTTCCAATGGCATTTGCTGATTGCCAGGGAGGGTGCAAACCCAATCTGTTTGTGTGCTTAAGAAATACACATTTTATTTTAACTTATATCTTCCCTGATGTCTAATTGTTCTGATAACTGCCAGGTTGGTAGTTCTTGGCCAAAACCTTGCTGCTAGAATGGCTACAAATTTCTACATATTTAAAATTAAAAGTGACAATCTATTAATGGTATATTGGGGTTGATGAAAACAAATGACTGTTTCATTTTTCTCAATACTAGATGTATGTAGTTTAGAGGATCACCTGCTATACTAAACACTAGGTTGATTCCAGGATTCATTTTCATCTTGCACCATTAAATAGCTGACGTTAGTTAAAGTCTATGAACTGCAACATAAGACAGAGTTTCAGTGGACTGGGACCAAGAAAAGTCCTCCCCTCTGGCTTCACAAATGTTACGCAGTTGCTCCTTAGAGGGTCCTGAGGCCTCTGTGACCAGGAGGATTCCCAGTAGTGTAGCTCCACTGAAGTCATGGTACCCAGGATCCAGGGGAATCCTAAAAAGGGCCAGAGCCAGTGGGGGTGGGGAGTGGCAACACAGGATCTCTGTGCAAATAGAGATGGGTTCCCACAGGTAACTGGGGCTTCTCCAGGTTTGGGGGTGGGCCATGAACTCTCATTCAGAGTCAGGCAGGCAAACCCTGATCCACCCAACAGGATAATGACCTCGGGAGCCTGCATGAGGTAAGCCCTCGTGAAAAATAAGATCCCATGGAGTTCCCTTCCATGGTTTCTGACATGTGAGGGGATGGTCTGGGCAGTCCAGTTCAGCAAAGCACTTAAGCTCATCCTTGTGTCTAAAGTCAATGAGACTTATGCAAGTGCTTCAATGCCTTGCTGAAGGAAGTCCAGAAAGAGAGAGAGCAATGAAGGGGAAAAAAAATAGAACTAGAGATAATGTTTACTTGTGGATGTTATAGCTTAACATGTACCCATAAGAATTTTTAAACATACTAAAAGGTATATAAGTACAGAGAGGGTTTCCATTTCAGAAAATCATTTTGTCAGAGGGCTTTATTTGTATTGACACTTAGATGAAGTGAAGAAGAGAGGCAGACTCACATTTGTAAAAACCTTATCATAGAATCATAGAATATCAGGGTTGGAAGGGACCTCAGGGAGGTCATCTAGTCCAACCCCCTGCTCAAAGCAGGGCCAATCCCCAACTAAATCATCCCAGCCAGGGCTTTGTCAAGCCTGACCTTAAAAACTTTTAAGGAAGGAGATTCCACCACCTTCCTAGGTAACCCATTCTAGTGCTTCACCCCCCTCCTCGTGAAAAAGTTTTTCCTAATATCCAATCTAAACCTCCCCCACTGCAATTTGAGACCATTACTCCTTGTCTGCCATCTGGTATCACTGAGAACAGTCTAGATCCATCCTCTTTGGAACCCCCTTTCAGGTAGTTGAAAGCAGCTATCAAATCCCCCCTCATTCTTCTCTTCTGCAGATTAAATGATCCCAGTTCCCTCAGCCTCTCCTCATAAGTCATGTGCTCCAGACTCCCAATCATTTTTGTTGCCCTCCACTGGACTCTTCCCAATTTTTCCACATCCTTCTTGCAGTGTGGGGCTGTCATAAACAGATAGTTAAGGGTTAATGCCTCTTTTACCTGTAAAGGGTTAAGAAGTTCACCTAGCCTAGCTGACACCTGACCAGAGGAACCAATGGGGGAACAAGATGTTTCAAAAGGAAGGAGGGAAGTTTCCTTTGTTTAGTCAGTTTCAGGGCTGGTCTACACTACGGGGGAAAATCGATCTAAGATACGCAACTTCAGCTACGTGAATAATGTAGCTGAAGTCGAAGTATCTTATATCGAATTACCTACCGTCCTCACGGCGCGGGATCAATGTCCGCGGCTCCCCATGTCGACTCCGCTACCGCCGTTCGGGTTGGTGGAGTTCCGGAGTCGACAGAAGCGCATTCGGGGATCGATATATCGCGTCTAGATGAGACGCGATATATCGATCCCCGAGAAATCGATTACTACCCGCCGATACGGCGGGTAGTGAAGACGTACCCTCAGTTTCAGCGGGAGTGAAAAAGATGAAGGAACTTATCAGAGTAGTGAGTTTTAGAAAGGAATAAATAGGTATATGTTTATTTTCTTGTGTGACTTGTCTTGGTGCCATTAAGGGAATTATCAAATTGGGTATTCTTGTGTGTATTATGATTTTTGCCCAGGGGAACATCCTGTGTTTTCAATCTATTGTCTGTGAGATTAGCTGATATGCTGTTCCCCAGAGGTTTCTTTGTTTCTTTCTTTTACCTTTCTTTTCTTTAATTAAAACCCTTCTTTTAAGAACCTGATTGATTTTTTCCCTGTTTTTTTAGATCCAAGGGAATTGGATCTGGACTCACCAGGGAATTGGTGGAGGAGTCTCTCAAGGCTACCCAGGGAGGGGAAGGTTTTAGGGGGAAAGGGAGTGATACAGGTACTCAGAAATTCTGGATGGTGACAGCGAGACCAGATCTAAGCTGGTAATTAAGCTTAGAAGTGTCCATGCAGGTCCCCACATCTGTACCCTAAAGTTCAGAGTGGGGGTGAGACCTATGATGGGGCCCAAAACTGGACACCAAGGCCTCACCAATGCTGAATAGAGGGGAATGATCACGTCCCTCGATCTGCTGGCAATGCTCCTACATATACAGCCCAAAATGCTGTTAGCCTTCTTGGCAACAAGGGCACACTGTTGACTCATTTCCAGCTTCTTGTCCACTGTAACCCCTAGGTCCTTTTCTGCAGAACTGCTGCCTAGCCACTCGGTCCCTAGTCTGTAGCAGTGCATGGAATTCTTCCATCCTAAGGGCAGGACTCTGTCAACCTCATCAGATTTATTTTGGCCCAATCCTCTAATTTGTCTATGTCCCACTGTATCCTATCCCTACCCTTCAGCGTATCTACCACTCCTCCCAGTTTAGTGTCATCTGCATAGTTGCTGAGGGTGCAATCCATGCCATCCTCCAGATCATTAATGAAGATATTGAACAAAACTGGCCCCATGTTTCTTTCATGTCAAATCATATTTCCTAAACTTGTTGCATCTGATATTTCTGATGCATGTTTTTACTGACTATATGGGATGGGAAGGGTATCTTTTGTAATACAGTGCTTTCCCAGTTCTCTATTTTCTTAAGAACAGGTGATATAAACAATACTGCGGCACGTGTCAAGTAGTGAGATCCATTTATAACACAATATGGATGACAACAGAAATATTACTTATTTTAAATGTTTTTTTAATATAGGGCAAAAAGAAACATCACTAAATTGCTCTGTACTATAATAAGCTCAAACAAAGCATATCTGAGAATGACCACAAGTTACAGAAATACAAGTACATCATGGCAAACATGAACACTAACATAGAAAACAAAATAGTTTCTCAGCAAGAAAACTAATCTGTGGACAATTATGGTAGTATTAATATGAATAAGTTATGTCAACAGAATAGATAAGGATATTTAAACTTGGATTTTATTTATTATTACTATTAGCATCCATCACCATGGTACGTGTACTCACTTCTCATAGCTACAAGTGGGTCACTAAATTCCATAGAAGAATGAATCACCATGCTTTCTTCAATTTTTGCTGGACATTGATGCAATCTGAAACTAGAGATGTCTGGATCAGCTGAAAAGGAGACAGAGCTGGGTATCATCCTGACCACACTGTAACTTATTGTGTCTCATGATCTTCCTCACAGACTCTAAAAACAGATGTTAAACAAGTGATGTGACAGCATTGAGCTTTGTGGGACCTCCTATATTACATATATGAATGAAAGGTTTCAAGGAAAAGCACAAACCCACCACGACCCTCAAGGAGGAAAAAAATTATTCCATACACCTGACAGATCTATTTATACTAGAAATTATGTTAGTAACACTGTGTGATAGTGTTGAAAGCCACCAAAAGATCAAAGCTGTTTGGCCTTTGTTTCCTTAAAGGGATCAATGATCATTGGGATAAGTGCCAGTTCCATGCCATGATTTTAGCTGAGACCTAACCAGATAAGATATAAGAGAGTGAGGAAGGCAGAAAGTTGCTGCATTTGGTCTGCCACTACACAGTCTCAGTTCTCTTTCCTAGAAATATGAAATTATACTCCAGCAAAACAGTAGACCAAGATATTGGTGTTCCAACATTTCTTCAGCAGAGGTTGATGGCAGCTTGCCCTCTCAGAGGGAGGCACTAGTGATCTAGTGAACAGAGGCATTCCCTCCTTATATGCTTTCACCAGCTTGCAAAGGCCCAAGTGGAGCCCATATGTAGCTGACCATACTGCTTGCAAAGTTGCTGGGTCCCCGTTAATGGATTGGAGATGACAGTCCTTCCCCTGCTGGTATGGATTACAAAGGAAGGATGACTGGCACTGGATAAGCTATTGCTGAATAGTTCCCAGATTTGTTACTTAAATTTGTGGCCTAGTTAACCACATTCCTGTTGTCTTGTCTCCCTTCCTGTGGTGTCCGAGGAAATAAGCCTTTTTAGAATAAAATCATTATTTAAACTAATTAATCAGTTGCCATTCATTCAGTGACTTAGGTGCTAATACTGGGGAATGTAACATTTTCTCTGTATTATTGCAAATACAGAGACTAGAGTCAGTGTTTTTTCTTTCTATATCTTTTCAGTAGCACAAAAACAAGTTATTTTCTCTTATCACCTTCTTGTTTTGTCTGTAAAAGGAATTAAAAGACTAGTTTACCAAAATAATATTTTTTTACAAATAGCATCACTTTCTGTACTTCAGACTCCACCATCTAAGGGAATTGCATTTGTTTCCTTCATGGAGTCTTTGCAATGTTAGAGAGAGGGGACACTTTTTAAGGAGGAAAACCAAAACCAAACCACCACATTCATTATCCAGAATGAAATGCCTAATCAAAAATTAAGTAAAATAGGAACAATGTCTTACTGTGGTAAATCCCTAAAAACATAAGCTCAGTTTTTGGTTTCCATTTGTCTCAGGGCTAGTCTACACTAGAAGCACTATAATGACGCAGCTGCACTGATGCAGCTGTAGCGCAACAGGAGAGAGTTCTACTGTTGACAAAATAAATCCACCTTCATGAGAGGCAGTAGCTATGTCAGCTGGAGAAGGTCTCCTGTCAACATAGCACATTCCACACCAGCACTTAGGTCGGTGTAACTTAAGTCACTCGGGTGGGAGGTGGCTTATTCACACCTCTGAGCAACATAAGCTATACCGAAGTAAGTGGTAGTGTAGACCTGGCCTCAGTCTCTGGCTGGTAACATCTGTTCTGAAAACACTTGGAGATAATTATAATATTTTCAGAATCTGACAAAGCTATGGCTGTTCAGGGTGGCTTTATCTCACAGACGCTTAGTCTCTGGAATGATTCCAATGCTGGAACGGACCACTGTGATCACCTAGTCTGACACAGGCCATAGAACTCCTCCAAAGTGATTCCTAGAGCATATATTCTTAGAAAAACACCCTATCTTGATTTTAAAAATTGTCAGTGATGGAGATAAGTTGTTCCTTTGGTTAATCACCCTCACTGTTAAAAGTTTACACCTTATTTCCAGTCTGACTTTGTCAAGCTTCAACTTCCAGGCATTGACAAATGCTACCTTTCTCTGCTAAATTAATGAGCCCATTAAATATTTGTTCCCCCTGTAGATAATTTTTTTAAATCTTATGATCAGGAATGACTACAAAACATAGAACATGTTACACTCATTCAAGCCCAATCCAATTTAAATGTGTCTGGCAGTCAATTTATGGAAACAAGTGTATACCATCCATGAGTAGCATTCTCTGGTTGAGGAGACAGATTAAGATTTGGCAACCATTCCCTAAGCACAGAGTGTGCTACAGGCTAGAGATGAGGTGGAAATTTAGCCATAGACTTTTCCCTCTCCACACTGGGCAGCCAGCAGGTGGTACAACAGCTACACACTTGGCTCCTACAGCCATAATGCCTACATGAGATCCTCCAGCAGCTTTTGCTGGGAAAGTGCACCTTCACGTCATCCTTTGTCATACACAGTAGTTTAAAGCCACCATTGTGTTATTAAGATTACAGGTTTCTAAGCTTGGTCACATTCACGCCAACTTGCACACATGTAAACTAAGTGCTGTGGGAACTAGAAAAAAGGTTTGAAAACCCCACTTTAAGATTTGGAGATTGTGTGTACAGAAAGGGTGAGAGCATCCAAGACTCATATTCATAGAAAACAGGTCAGGGACATGCCCCCAGCTTTAAAATGCACCTAATTCTCCCCCACCTTGATTTTAAAACTACAAAGGCTGAACAGCCCAGAGAGAGGTGGCTTACCAGCAGCACATTGGTAGCTGTGTGCTCAACCACACAGATTGTGCCTTCCTTAGCCAGCCATTGAGATGGGTTAAAGTGTCACTTAATCTCTGAGTACTTCAAGAACACATTTCCACCTCACCTTCCTACAATAATTATTTTAAAGTGTTTCTATAGTGAAAATTGTGAGATTTGAAGGAAGAGTACTCAAGAGTCCAACAGTAAATTAGAAAAAAAATCCAAAAAATGTCAATTTTACTGATCTTAACTGTACCTGCGAGACAGGCTGGAGAGAGAATAGTCTGGTTCATTGCAAGATTCCATCCACACAACGCAACTCTGATACACAGATTGGCTTAATCTGTTATCAGTGAAACATGGGACAATAATGCTTCTATCAAAGGAAACTCATACTAGTTGATCATGGATTATGAGCCTGGAACATATACCCAGAGACCTCTGATAGCTGATTAACTCTAGTGCATTTCCATAGGAAGTATTGGTCGACTCCCTTCTCTTCACAGGAGAGCCTCTGACAGCAGCAGAGAGGTTTTTACCACTTACAGTCAGAGTGGTCACAACTTTTCACATATAGGAGTTTTTTTCCCAATCCAAAAAAAATTCCTTTTCCCCTAAATGAAAATGAAAGGTTTTGAAAAAAAGACACAAGTTCTGATTTTTTTGAAAAAAAAAATTCTGAAACAATAATAGAAATTTCTACAATAATTTAATCAAAGTCTTTGAGATCATTTTCTAAATCAAGATCATTTTTGATTTATCAAAACCCTGCTCTTTAATAAGATTTTTTTTGTAAATGAAGTGCTGATTTTGATAATTTCAGCTATTGTGAAAATATAATCCATTTCAAAATCATTTTGAAAATCATTTTCCTATTTTTTAAAAAAAAAACCTCTATTTACTGTACAAGCTAACAAATATTTCCCTGGAAGTCTGTGGATCAGTCTCACCAGTTCAGTTATTTTTCTATGTCAAATGGAGAAGTGTTTAGGGCTTTTGGGTTGTTTTTATTGGTTAGCTTTTTTCAGAGGTCGACATCGTTACAAATTCACTGCTTGACATATCACATTATGAAGCGTCGTGCTTTAGTGTATAACATCAGCTTGTATAAATCACACATGCCTACTTTACATGCCTAACATGATGTGTCACACTAGACAGTAACAGCTGGAACATTCAAAGTAGCTGAAAGAAGTCATTGTTTGCAGATGAAAATCTCATTAAAGAGCAGGGTTTTGATAAATTAAAATAATTTTAGCTAGACCCAATCCTTGTATAAGCATATAGCAAATTCTGACAGGAACACCACTTAGGTGTTATTTCCGCAGTACAGTACCTGTTTTTTCTGTTGCCTTGTGCTCCCCAAATGTTATAAGCATCTCCCACGGCTACTTTAGCACAATCTACATACTGAAAAGTGGCTTTTTACTGTTCATAGAATTCACTGACATTCAATTATTTTGGTGACAACTACCATTGCTATGGATCAGGATCATTGAGTGTTTGGCTTGAAAAAGCTTGCTTTCATGGAGAAGAGAACATCCCCCCACCTCCCCAATTTGCAGATTCAAAGAAGTATTTTAGGTTTCTTTTTTTGCTCATAATTCAAAACTGATTTCATTTCTAAGTGACATTTGCAAGCCATTAAGTCATATCTGTATTATGGATTGATCACTCAAGATTTGGAATTAATAGGTGACTGTTTGCAGAAGCGTATATATGTGTGTTTATATATCCACTATTATACACATACCCATGGCCCTCGGATTTGTCTGTGCTACTCCAATAAGTCAATTTTAAAATAAAGATTATTTACTATCAGTCCTCCCAGCCCTAGCATTCTGGGTTTTGATGTTTGGTTACTGGTCTCAGCTGATCTAATAGCACTTGGAGGTGGTCAATGACATTAGAATTACAAATGTATCACGAATGCAGAGGTTGGAATGTGTTCACCCAAACCGGAAAACATTACTTTTCTAAATGATGACAAAACAGTTCTTTAATCAGATCTGGTGAGCAGTTTTAGAGATTTATGTTTATCCATTATGTGATGAGTAACCAGAACAGTGCAAATTAAGCCCAAGCATACCTCTGCTATAGATCAGTGTTTAGGGCACTCACCTGGAAGTGGGGACAACTGGGTTCAAGTCCGTGATCAACAGCGGGATTTGAAAGAGGGTTTCCTACATCCCAGGTGAGTGCCCAAAAAACTGGAATAAACCTTATAAATGGGATACCACAATCACCTCTCCTCCCGTGCTGGTGTGTGAATCTAGCTAGAAATCAAAGCAAGATGTTTCCTAACGTTGAAACAATTTGTTTTGACATTTCTGAAATTCACATGAATTCGCTAATTGTTTTATCTGAATAAATAGAGTTATGCAACAATTCTTATGGAACACAAGGCACCAGAGATATCCCACAAAATAGTTAAGTAGTCATGGCCAGATGTGGGGGTAGGATTATCTGATTTGTATTTATATCGCTTAGCTGTTTAATTAGGATTTTTAATAAAATGGTTCTGTCCCAGCAACTCTTCTCAATGTGACTTGAGATTGAAGATTAATTAGTTAAGCCCTTTGGCTCTCTGCACTTCCACTTTTAAAACAATTGTCTGCACCTTTAAGGAAAAAACCCCAGTGTTTACCTGCTCTTATAGAATCATAGGACTGGAAGGGATCTCGAGAGGTCATCTAGTCTAGTCCCCTGCACTCATCCCTGGCAGGTGTTCGTCTAACCTGCTCTTAAAAATCTCCAGTGATGAAGATTGCACAGCCTCAGTAGGCACTTTATTCCAGTGCTTAATCACCCTGACATTTAGGACATTTTTCCTAATGTCCAACTTTAACCTAAACCTGCAGCATGAGAGGTTTGACATTGGTGTGTTCTTACCCCTTCAACTCTCATTCCAGAGTGGCATGGAAGAATCCCAATTTAAATTTGTTAATAGCTTGAAACTCAAGTCCGCCTGGCTAACCAAGGCTAACCCTAACCATACAAGTTATTATTGAATTGACAACTTTAGCCTCCTTCACATATCTTTTTGATAGCTACCAAAAGAGCAAGGTCTTGTTTACCATAAGCTTCAACTCAAAATTATAAAAGAGTGGGGAATTGTTGGCAGCTACAAATACGCCACTAGAAGTGCATCTTAAAAAAGAACCCACAATGTTTTTGGCTGGCATGCCACATGTATGTGGCTGAACTCCTCGATTTATCCTATACTATATGACTATATCATAAAAGAAAAATGGGAGGAGGAGCAAAACATCTCAATTTCCACCAACAGGTGGAATAGTATCTGGCAGACCATCCAGTTCTCTGTTTTTGCATTTCTTTCAGAACAAAGTTGTTGGACTCCTGAGCAACTGCATAAAGCTGTACTTGCCCCACATAGTAAATGTTGGAGATAACAGCTCCAATGCAAATGTGGCTCATATAATCTTTGATTGAGAAAGTATATCCATATTTTGGAAGGAAGTGTGTGGTGTCTCAGGCTTTCTGAGTTTCCCCTACATCAAGCCTCTGCGTATTGGGCATTCTAGAAGAAGATCTACCCTGTTTAAGTAATGCCAAGAAATGGAGTGTTGCGGCACTTATAGGAGCTGAAAGAAGCATTTTACAAAAATGGAAATCTGCTATTTCCCCTCCCCACTTCTTTAGTTTGACTAACTGAGCTAACCAACACCACCCTCATGGGAAAAACTGACATTGCTCTATAGAGGCAGAAGATCTAATTTTAAAGACTTTCATGAGAGCATTACAAGCTGAGTACAGATATATTAGGCTCGGGTGTTTCTTTTTTTTTTTTTAGAGTGGGTGCGGTGTTTGAGCATTATAAGAAATTCCCTAATGAGTATTTAGCAGTTACTGTTATTGTTAAATCCATACACCTTTGTTTTATCATTTGTATTTGACTATGTCCATATGGATATGTTAAAACTTTGAAAGATAAAATGTAAGAGAACTAGGGAAAAAATGTTTCCATTTATCCAAATCTACAATTTTACAAAAAAATCTGGCCAAAAATATTACCCAGTTCTAGTCATAACTGTCAGATATGCATATTTGAGACAATGAAGCATAAGCATGTACTTTAGAGCACTCAAATAGCACTAGATGATGGGTACAGATGCAATTTTCATAATATATGCCATCATATGCCAGCAATACCCTTTGCTATGTACATTGGCCAAACTGGACAATCCTTACATAAAAGGATATTAGGAATGGCAATATACAAAAACCTATAGGAGAACACTTCAACCTCCCTGGACTCACAATAGCAGATCTAATGGTAGCCATCCTGCAGCAAAAAAACTTCAGGACCAAACTTCAAAGAGAAACTGCTGAACTTCAGTTCATTTGCAAATTTGATACCATCAACTCAGGATTAAACAAAGACTGTGAATGGCTAGCCAACTACAAAAGCAGTTTCTCCTCACTTGGTGTTCACACCTCAACTGCTAGAAGAGGGCCTCATCCTTTCTGATTGAACTAACCTCATTATCTCTAAGACTGATTCTTGCCTGCATATTTATACCTGCCTCTGTAAATTTCCACTATATGCATCTGACGAAATGGGTGTTCACCCACAAAAGCTTATGCTCCAATATGTCTGTTAGTCTATAAGGTGCCACAGGACTTTTTGTTGCTTTGTAAAGAAAGTCTTTCTATTGACTGCAATGGGAGTTGAATCAGCCACAAGATCGGAAGAAAAAAAAATCATGATCACACTGTCACATCAAATGCACTGTGTTAGAATATATTTTCTCTCTCCCCCAGTATATTAGTGTTTTTCATAGAGTGAAGACATATATACAATTATGCAATGATGATATCCCTGTAATCAACTGCATTTATCATGCATTTTTGATCACCTCTCCCACACTCTGCTTACTATCCATCCTTTGTTTTACTGGAAACAGAAGACACCTACTGAAGACACCTGAAATAGAAGGTTCTACCGCTGCAGCTTTATTAATGGAGGAGAGCTCCGATAGGTAGGATTTTTCAGAGGTCTTGGTTAATATTTTTCCTCACCTCCAAGATCTAGAGAGTTGTACTCCTGATTCCCGTTGCCTTTTATGGGGAATGGTATGAAAAATATTGACAGTGAGCTCTTTTGAAATGCAGGCAAACACATTAAAAGTAGATTTTTCTGCAAAATATGTGGCATGAACAGAAGACAATAGCAGGATCATTAGCATTTATTAGCTCTTTTTGAAGAGGATGTGCATCCTTGACTTTATCACTGGAATAACAGTCCTCCCAAGTTCACCCTCAAAGACTTCATATTGCATCACACCCCATTGTATAGTCCATAATGTATACATACACAAATACACATACTGTATTGTGCCGACAGGAGAATACACCCTTCAAGATGAAAGTAACTTAGTAGATGAAAAATGTTGAGCAAAAAAGCCATTTAAACAGTGCTATTTACAAATTATTGTTATGTAAAAGTTAATATGTTACAAGAGTTAAAGTGATATTGCCTGGCTATATGAAGGGTTTATATTGCACTGGATTGCTGAAAGTTGGAATGTTTAGACCAAGTGTCCACTTTGAAAGGAGACACCAGCTTCTCTTCAAAGTTATTTTTAAATTAATATTTGCAAAATAAGTTTCATACATGGTTGTGGCTTATTGAGAAGCCTGTTTGGCAGTCTTACAGAAGTCAAGGAACAAGGCCCCAATTCAGCGTAACATTTAAGAATGCGCTAAAATCCATCCCCATCCACAGTAATTGGTTGTATCCTTCTGCCTCTCTGCCCACCCAGCACGTGTCACCAGCCTTATTTGAGGCTGTGAGAGTCTCAAATAAGGACCCTGGGTTCATGTTTGTACAGAGTAATACTAGTTGTTTTGTTTGCAGACCTTTCCTTACCCTTTCTGATGCAGGAGATGGGGGGAAAGAAAGAATTGTGTAGCATCCTTCACATACAAGACTCTAGTCCTCATAGGCTTTGGACCAAGTCATTTTATTGACATCATTTGAGACTATTCATCTGCTAGAAGTACAGCACGTGCATGAGTATTTGCAGGATCTAACTGATGTGGGCATCACTGACCCCAGTGGCACCATATCCTCCATCAGGCAGTGGCTCGCTTCGGGGAGAAGCGCCTTGCCCTCGAAGCTGAAGAGAGAAGGAAGAAAGGAAAAAGAAAGAACTTTCTCCCAGCAAGCAGCTGGCTGCCATGAAATGTCTGTACCTTCTGCGGGAGGAGTTGTGGTTCCAGGATCAAACTCCTGAGCCATCTCAGGACCAATCTAAATCCATGGTAGAGATCATCCTCAAATTAAGGGATCGCCTATCAATCATCATTTGCAGGATCAGGACCTGCTAAACAAAAAATTATATTTTATGTTAATTGTTGCATCACTAAGGTTTCTCTCTTTTTTTTTAAATTTTTGTCAGATACCACAGTCTGTTTAATTCAAAGCCAGTGCTATACTAACTGATAATGATTGACAGTCTTGATAAAAAACAGGTAGGGAAATGCTTGGGAACTGTGAATAATATACTTAGAATGTTAAGAGAATTAACTAAATTACTGTACCACTGACTGTTTTTGCAAAAAATTGAGAACTGGAGAATCAGAAAACCAGAAACCAAATAAAAATCAAATTTGTTTTACTCTATACGAGCTAGATCCCAAACACACTGAAATCAATGGGAGCCTTTTTATTGATCCAACAGGCTTTCAGTCAGACCCCTAACGGTTTTCCAAATTGCTTGATCATCTTTTCTTGCATAGATTGTATATTATACATTGCATTTTTGACAAAACACACTTCCATGGAAAAGGAGTTTTATATGACTATTACTCATTCCTATGTAGTGCATACTTATTCGGATGTATGCAATATGTTCAGAAGTAACCACTTAAGCACAGCTAAATGAGGATATATGTACATTCTGGTCTTGTATTTCTACTAGCAGGTTATTAAACGTTGTTATTATGGTCTTATGGTTACCTTGCACTTCTCCATGGCATACTCCAAGATCTTAATAAATATAATAAACAATAACTATTCAGTGATAAACATGCAACAGCCTTTGCAAAGCAGGTCCTTTTCAGGAAAGTTTAGAAAAATTCGATTGTATACTATAAATACCAGTGGCCAAATCTCATCTGTACTCTGTAAGGACTACATTTTTGGATACTGCTAAAATACATTTTTAAAACTAGGGTAAAATTTTCAAATAAGGACCCCTGATTTTGCACGTGAACTTCTACATGAACAATGAGTATATGCACACACACACACACACACACAGAAAATGTAAACATTCTAAAAACATGTACAAACAGGGCCGCCCAGAGGATTCAGGGGGCCAGGGGTCTTCGGCAGCAGGGGGCCCCTGCCACCGAATTGCCACCGAAGACCCAGCACTTCAGCGGCGGGTCCCGGTGCAGAAGGACCCCCCGCCACGGGTCTTTGGGGCACTTCGGCAGTGGGTCCCGGAGCAGAAGGACTCCTCGCCACAGAATTGCCACCAAAGACCCAGAGCGGAAGAAGCTCCGGGGGCCCAGGCCCCGCTAGAGTTTTCCGAGGCCCCCGGAGCAAGTGAAGGACCCCGCTCCAGGGCCCCTGAAAAACTCTCTTGGGGGACCTTGCAGGGCCTGGGGCAAATTGCCCCACTTGCCCCCCCCCCAGGGCAGCCCTGTGTACAAAGTATAGTGCTTGCAGAAATGCATAAGCTAAATTATTACCCAGTCCTGCGGACACATACCATAATAATTGTACTTCAGTTCAGTGGGACTATTCATTCAAGTGTTTGCAACACTCCTCCCACCTCCTCCAATGAAGCAAGATAATAGTAGACCCAGTCAAAGAAGCCAAACACTTTACTTTACAACAGAGTATCTCCCTTTAATTAAGCCTTCTGAATGGAGCACTTGTAGGTTCCTACTTCAGAACCCAAATAAGATTTTAAAGCCCCAAAACAAACTTCTCTTAGTTCCAGCAGTAGATCCCTCGGTTGAAAAACCTCAGGCTTGTCTGCTGTCTCAAGAGTTCAGCAGCCTTTTCCCTGTTTGCTCACAGTAGCACAGGTCTCCCCACCTGGAAAATATTCACCGTTTAGGCTCCCTTCCTCTGTAGTTTCCATTCTCTTCAGGAGCATTTCCACCTGAGCTCTCCTAAGCCTTTTATTAGGCCCAGGTATCCCTTACTTAATTAACTGCCCTCTTGCATTTAGCTGTGACACTCCAAGTACCTTTCCCAGCCCTGAAGAAGAGCTCTGTGTGGCTTGTATCCCTCAATAACAGAAGTTTGTCCAATAACAGATATTATCTCACCCACCTTGTTTGTTTCTCCCAGCTACTTAGGCATTTACTGTCCTGCAGGTGGTTGGGTTGGCTCATTCCCTTCAGTGGACCCTGTCACAAGTGGGCTGGGCATCTGACTCCCTTAAAGGGACACGGGGGGGCGGGGGTGAAGTGACCTTTATCTTTACATAGACTATGAACTGAGCAGACTTGAATGCAGTGGGTGAGGGAACCATGAGGAAACCAGTTTATAACTCCCTGATCATAAAATCATAGAAGATTAGGGTTGGAAGAGATCTCAGGAGGTCATCTAGTCCATTCCCCTGCTCAAAGCAGGACCAACACCAACTAAACCATCCCAGCCAGGGCTTTGTCAAGCTGGGCCTTAAAAATCTCTAAGGATGGAGATTCCACCACCTTCCTAGGGAACCCATTCCAGTGCTTCACCATCCTCCGAGTGAAATAGTGTTTCCTAATATCCAACCTAGACCTCCCCCACTGCAACTTGAGACAATTGCTTCTTGTTCTGTCATCTGCCACCACTGAGAATAGCCTAGCTCCATCTTCTTTGGAACCCCCCTTCAGGTAGTTGAAGGCTGCTATCAAATCCCCCCTCACTCTTCTCTTCTGCAGACTAAACAAGCCCAGTTCTTTCAGCCTCTCCTAATCTTGCATCCCCAAAGGCAAGTTAGAACTGCAAGAAAACAGATATCTTAAACACCAGGGGAAGATCAGAAGTAGCAGAACTCTTCCCGCCCCCCTCAACCATGTTCTGCTCCCTGCTTCCTTTACATCAGGGTGTGGGTATTGTAGCTGTGAAGGAGGAAAGTGGACACAGAAACAACCAGACACTCTGGATATATACTTTTTTCTCTACAATTTCCCACTGATCCAGCTCCATTGGTGGTGGCAGCAACATTGGGATTGCTAAAATAGATGAGTGGAAGTGCCACTATATTTTCACCACTGTGTCATCTAGACCTGCTGTGAGCATGGATGGATGACATAGTTAATGCTATCAAGCTCCTGAAACACTGTCTACTTTAGCATTCCTACTATTGCTACCTATGCTGGAAATGAAATCATAGTAACAGGAGTGGGACACTGTAGTTAATAAATGTTGTGACTATAGCATAAGGGTCCAGACTGAGGCCTTTTTGAAAATGTGGTCTCTGTTATCAGTTACAGGCACTGACTACCGTTGCCTCTGTGTAAAATGCATTTCTACATGCAGTAATTAGTGCAGAGGTTGCTGCTGCTGCTGCCAGCTCAAATGCAGATTTCAATAGATAGGTGCTGCAGGCAGTGCAAATGCAAGAGACATATGTATGCTTAAGAGAGGGCAGAGATACTTAGGCTCTTTGTCAGCTCATTGCAACAACCCCATACTGCTGTTATTGGAGAGTCTGATTATCTCAGAACGCAGATGTGTGGTGTGGGGCCCAGGACTGATGCTTCATTTTTCATTGTGTACAGTTAATTTTTAGTCTGTTAAAAACCTGGTCTATGAGCACACTTTTCTCCTCAATACCAACAGTTCATTATACCTGCCATGTCAGTGACAAAGCAGTTGCATGCTGCAGATGGGTATTCTACTATGCTAACCATGGTCAGGCTTTTGTGGGGAAGAAGAAAGTATTGTTCCATGAGGGACAACACTACATGAATGATAAGTTTTCTGAAAGCATTTCCCTTGTCTTGTTCATTTGAAATCAATTGTTTGTTATCCTGTTCACATCTGTAATTCCCTGAGACCATTATTCCAGCTATCATGTCAATGAGAAGTGTTATAGTCATGAGAGATTTCCAAGGTGACCACTGAGAACTGGACAGTTTCCTATGCAGCTGCTTTCTGTAAAGTTTTATGAATGAAGCCAATAATAACCACTCATTGTTAGGGGAGAGGTAGTAAGTGTGGCCTGGAAAAGTCATATCTGATAATACTTAAAAGTGGAGAGAAAAGTTAAAAAAATTAAATATTACTGATTCTGCTGCATTGACTTTAAATGACTAAATTCATGTGATGATCATTCCGGTGTTTCACTGTATTAAAATATTCTAAGTAAATTAAAAAATTAAACTAAATCAGAAAAATGCAAAACTGTAATGGTTGATTTGAAAGTGGAAATTTTTAAGTTATTTGTTTTAAATACTCTAGATCAGACAGAGTGAAAGCCTCAAAGATCTCAATCTGTTTATTTTAACAAAGAGAAGGGTAAGAGGTGACTTGATTACAGTCTATAAATACCTACATGGGGAACAAATGTTTAATAATGGGCTCTTCAATTTAGCAGAGAAACATGTAACACAAGCCAATGACTAGAAATTGAAGATAGACAAATTCAGACTGGAAATAAAGGTATACATTTGTTAACAGTGTGAGTAATTTACTGGAACAATTTACCAAGGGTCCTGCATTCTCCATCACTAACAATTTTTAACTCAAGTTTGGATGTTTATCAATACAAACATGCTCTAGGAATTATTTGGGGCTGGTTCTATGGCCTGTGTTACACAGGAGGTCAGACTAGATGATGACAATCATCCCTTCTAGCCTTGGAATCCATGAATCTATGACATGCCAGTGGCTTTCTGAGGGAAGTACTTCAGCAGCTCAAATAGATGCTAGCACAGCTCCCTACCTAAATTTGTGCTCTTTAAAGTGTTTTTATTGATCCTAGTACCTGATAGAAAAACATTCTTGTAATTCCCTGGGTTCTGTATATGATGAAAATAATGATGGCTACTGTTTACAGTAGTAGCTGGAGCTCAGTTGTGTCAAGCAGTGTACAAAACACATAGGAAGATCATTCCTGCCCTGAAGAATTTACATTCTGAAGAGACATGTCAGGCAAAGAAAGTTTTATTATTCCCATTTTACAGATAGTGGTCTGAGACAAGGAGCGATTAAGTGATTTGCCCAAGATTATACAGGAAGTCAGTGGTAGGGCCAGGAATTGAAGCCAGTTATCCTGAATCTCAGATGAATGCCTTAACCTTAATCTTAATCTAGATCTAGATTAATCTTCTTGTCAGTTAACAAAAACAAATCCATTTCAAGATCCCAAAAAAGTCACTTTAAAAATCATCTGATTTTTCCCTCCCCTTCTCACTCTGTACACACTCAAGCACATTGTTAAAAACAGAAACAAACACTTATAATTTATAGATGTGATGTGCTGGCAAGCCTATGGTATTTTCCATCTTTATAACATTGCCCTAGTGCTTCCTAATAAGTATATAGATATGAATTGGTATTAGGGTGAACTATAGTGTTTCCTTGCATGACATAAAAAGCCTGCCAAGTCCCAGACTATAAGAAGAGCAGATATTTATTGTTCCCTTCACAGTGATATGCACTTGCCTCTGAAAACAAAATGATGACAGGACACATCACGTTGCTTTGAGTTACATATACATAGCCTCACATAATCTCTTAGACTAGATTTTTTTCAGGCACTGGTGCAGCTATGTATAGTGTTCTTGAGTACTCGCAAATACGCCACTACTGGCACATCTCTAATGCAAGGACTATCCATTACAGAACACAGATTAAGGGGAAGAATGCATAATTTATTTAATAGCAGATCAAGACCATTAACACAATAAACACTTGAACAGGCAATTTTAGGAACGTTTCTGGCCTTGGGCTACTGATAAGGTGCCAATGCTATCACTACAAATGGTAAAACAAGAACAAAATAATTTTTAAATGACTGAAGGTGATTATGCTCGCTAAACAATTAACCCTTGGTAATTTAAAAGGAATGAGGGCTCAGTACCTGCCATGTTGTGGAATACACCGATGAACTGCTGTGTGTGTGCAGGGAAATAACGAACGACACTGCTACAATACAACGTCACACATCTTCAAAATCTGTATGCACTGTTTAAATAAAGATAGTGCATCTTTCCTCACCATCAATCCTTCCCCACATTGCAACCCCAAATGGGGGTCTGGCACAGATATACTCCTTATGCTCCAGAAATGCACAGGCTGTGTGTGGTTAACAGCATTAGCTTCAAAAGTCATCAAGAAAGAAACAGACACATGGCCATGCTCTGCCTGCCACTCCCTGTACCAGCAACAAATGCTGAATCTCTGTATATGGATGGCACAACAGCTGTGTTTACTTTGTGTACCTCAGGATTGCACTGTGCCTGTCTCAGGCATAATGAGCTCAGCGCTCTGTCTTAGGTGGTGTAACACAATACTACTCCAAATAGGGTTGTAAAGAGAAAAAAAAATTAGGCAGAGTAAAAAATGTCAACATCATTTAAACTCAACATCGGGAGGAGGGGATTTTCAAAAGCACTTAAGCCAGATAGAAAATCATCTCCCACTGATTTTCAGTGGAATTGGACACTTAACACTCATAGGCTCCTTTGAAAAAGCCTAGCCTTAATTATTAATAATGTTAACATGTAAATGATCCCGGTGAGACTGACGTCTAGATTTAGTGAGGTGAACGAAGGGGGGGAGTGGCAAGTTCCCACCTTTTCTAGATCATCAACTGCTGTTTGGTGGGACCTGTTTCTTAGTTTACACAGTGATGGAAATAGGATTTCAAGGGATTTCAAATATAGAAACATAATGCATGTTTTAAAATGAAATTTAGAATTTACAGAATATTTTAGAATACAAAAGGAACTAGAGACATCCTAAAATTGCAGGAGCTCTGACTTATTTCCCATCTTTTTCCCTTCTTACTGTTACTTTGAAATTATTTGAATGTTTGTCTGAAACATTTAATAATGCTGTCATGGAAATTGTCCTAGCAACTAGTGTTCAATCCCACAAAGTAAGTGGGGGTTCAGAGGCACTGCTAAAACCTTCTGAGACTATGATGGGACACTCATTGTTCAGAGTCAATGGTCAGTTGGACTATTTTTTTTTTCATGTTTGTGGACCACGCCCAACATTGTAGATGTGGGAATTCTTCATTAACTCCCACAACAAACCGCCTCACCCATTATGTTTAATGGATGTGTGGTGGGTTGGGGAAGGTATGAGGTGGCAATAGAAGTTAAGCGAGACAGGAGAGCAAGGAGTGAGGTACTGAAGAAGAAAGTGACAATTTTAAGCTTCCTTTTGCCCCCCATCCAGCAACACTTTGTAGCTCCTTTAGACACTTTTAGCTCACTGATTGCAAGAGATACGATAGGCACTTTTCAGTACTCCACAGTTAGTTTTGATATGAGAAAGTTAAAATTACATCCTGAGTCTGAGGCGCACATTGAGGCCAGTGCCTGGTTTGGAGGAGGGGGCTCAGTTATGAGCTCTGCATTCAGTCCAGAGGATCCAGGACAGAAGCAGTAGTCCATTCTTGTGTCACATCACAGCAAGTTAGAGCCAAGTAGATCAGGGGAGAAGAACATAGGCAAGGTGAGGTGTTGGGAGTGGAGCAGGTGGGCAAGAGCTAGGATGAAGGCTGGGTATCAGGAGTATGCAGCAAGGTCTGTTGCAGCAGCAGGCCAAGGATTCACCTAGTTTCACAGACAGCTTCCAGCTGTTTTCCCTAGGCCGAAAATAGTGTTGTTGGCCCAATTAGGGAATGTGGTAGCACAACCCATAAGGGCCTCTGTGGGTGGGAAAGCCAGTGGCACTTTACCCTGTAGCAATCACAGGCTGCTGTTCGCCAGTTTGTCAGAGCTGTTTGGCAGTGGCGTGGATATAGCAGCAACCCAAGTGGCAACAGATGTGGGTTCTAGAGTCATGTAGCTTGCTAGACTACAACTGTTCCTGAAATGGAAGACAGGTGTGTAGGGTACTGGGGAAGTGGGATAAGTAGCCAGAATGAGAGACTAAAAGAGGGAATTGGAAAACAGTAGATTATTGATACATTTTATGGGAGAAAGTAGAACGTCCTTCAGTCTTGTGATTGCAATACATCCAGCGTGTATACCTGGTGCCTACAAATGTAGATCATGTTGTGGCTTATTGCTAGAATCACTGACAACTATTCATGCTCTGAAAATGATTTATTAATCACCCATAACTTTATAAAATTATTTTAAAGGCTCTCCTCATAGCCACAGAAGTTTTCTGAAAGAAGACTAAAGTCGATGCTAAAATTTCAAACTTCCACCTTAAAAAAGAAAGAAAAAAAGAGTACTCAGTTCACTCACAGATAAGAATAATACATTTTAAGGCCAGAAGAAACAAAATATAATCAAGCCCTAATGGCATATATTTTAGAAAGACATCCAGTCTTGATTTAAAGACTTCAAGTGACAGAGAATCCATCATGCCATTAGGTATATTGTTCGAATGGTTAATTATCATCATTGTAAAAAAATGTGCAACTTGGTTTTAGTCTGAATTTGTCTAGTTTCAGTTTCCAACCAATGGAAGCTATAAATCTAAAATAGCTTTTGTTCAGACTTACAGCAGCAAAAAGAAATCACCTTTGGGCAGAGACCAACTGTGGACATTTTCAGTCCAGGATGTAAATGTTTTGAAAATGGATGAGCTTATGATGATAATGGGCAAAGATGAGGGGCAGGGTAGGTTGCTCTGAGTCTTTTCTTCCTCCCCGCTCCAGCTAGAATGCAGGTGGAGTTTGGGCTTGGGCTGGAAGGTTTGGTGGGGAAGACAATTTCTCCCCCTCTCCCTCATGCCATTGGCCAGGGTGAATGGACAGAAAAGTGAGTTGATTGTTTCTCACTCCACCATCCCCTTGCTGTATGTGAAGCCCACAGGGTGTGTAGTGGCCATTTTACTGTGCCCTGCCCTGTAAAGGAGGTATCGTTTGAATTACGTTTCCAGGATCCTGTGAATCTGACAGATCACTAGTTTGTGGGCTCAGAAAGGAATTTTTCCTTGGGACAAGATTATCAAGGTACCTGATGATTTTTCACCTTTCTCATTAGCATGCTGGAGGCCTGATTTTGGGTTAATGAAGAGCAAAGAAAGGCTTTAAAAGTTGTGTTTAGTTTATAAGTAGAATTTGTAATGTCATTGAAACTTATGGCTGGTGTCCAGCATGGATGAGAATCTCCCAGAAGTAATATGAGACACGTAACTAGCCGTCTCTATTAGCCTGGAGGAAGAAGGGGAAACCTTAAGTCTTTGTAGAACAAGGTCCCCTTCATCTATATCCTTATTCACCCTCATGGGTGATGCAAGAAAATTGAAAAGTGAACTGAATCCTTAGAGTTAGGCTGAAGGTGAGACAATCTTGAACATTGGTTATTTGATATGGTGGCCATTTAAACAGTGCACTGGACTCAAAGAATTGCCTGGAATTTTAAGATGGGGTTAGACCACCCATTGATGTTAAAACGTTAATAAAGTTGTGGCCTTTTGCTTTAAAATCCATCTCTGTGTCTGAGCTACATGCTCCTGTATGTCCTATGCAATGGAAATACTTTTGTAACCTTAACTACAATAGGAACTACTGGACTCTGGTTGTAATAGTGGTAGCATTTATACATGAATACTAATGTGGCTGTGCAACTACTCTTTATTTCACATTTTAAAATAAACTATCAAAAACACATTTCAAAGCTACATGTTAATAATGGACATTTTTGTGGTGATACATAACATGTAGATCAGCTGTGTATTTGTCAGTAATTTCCCTATAAAGAAGGGAAAATGTCAGCTCCGTAGCCTAATTACCAGTTTGGATAAAAATGACTGGATCATTGGTCACTGGAAATCTGCATATAGTCTCTATGCAGATATTTATTCCCACCTTCAGAGCTAGGTGGACAGAGAATGGCGGCTGCTGACTAAGGGCCCAGCTCAGCAGGCAGAGGTTCAGAAGTAAGAGTGGCAATACCTTACCATGCCATCCTTACTTCTGCACTGCTGCTGGTAGCAGTTCTGCCTTCAGAGCTGGGATCCTGGCCAGCAGCTGCTGCTCTCCAGCTGCCCAGCTCTGAGGGCAGTGCTGCTGCCAGCAGCAGTGCAGAAGTAAGGGTAGCAATATTGCAACAGCTCCCCCTCCCCCCCACAACCCCTTATGGCTCAAGACCCCTACAGTTACAACACCATGAAATTTCAGATTTAAATAGCTGAAATCTTGAATTGTACTATTTTTAAAATCCTGTGACTGTTAAATTCACGAAAAAGGACTGTGAATTTGGTAAGGTCCTACATATGAATGTCTGCCACATTTTCTGACTTTTAATTGTCAACCATGTTTATAATTGTACATAATATTGAGCTACACTCATTTCCCCCTGAACTAGCCGCAAACTAAAAACAGAATAGAAAATTATTGGTTTTGCTCATGTCAAATTATAAATGTGTAGCTGCCATCAGTTTCCAGATCTTCCTATTAGCAAAACAGTTGCTTTGCTTCTGTTGATATTTCTGAATTAACTGAAAACAAAAAAAGCAGATCTGGTTTCAATCAGCTCTTTCTACTTGAAAATGTGATGCAGTTTATTATATTGTCAGCAGTATTCCTTAATCATAAGTAACCAAGAATGAAAATACTCTCAACATTGACAGAAAAATATTCCAACATTGCCTGTTCAGTTTGGCTACACCTCTCTGTCATCTCAATACCCTCCACACAGAGGCACTGCATAGGAACTGTCTGCAATGGCTTTCTGCCAGCTTTGGATTTCCACCCACCCAATCACATACAATATGTTGTGGGAGTCTCCAGCTAAGTTGATCCACTGACTTTGTCTCCCTTTTTGATGCTGAAGTGACACAAAGGGACAGGAATAATTGAACAGGGTCTGGTTCAGTAACTATAATCTTTCACAACAAAGGAGCATAGGAATATTAAATATCTTTCAAAGCAAGGCATGAACTTCACCTAAGACACACGATTCTTTGCAAATCCAGAGAACACATTTTATAACTAGTAGCTGCCATCTTCTCAGTGTGGTTAGCTAAGGTACATGTGTCAAAAGAGGATGTGTCCATGTCACCTTATAACAGAAGGCAGTCCCGGAAAGATTTTTAAAAAATACCCTTAAACTGGTTTATATTTTATGTCCTAAAATTAAATAACCAAAATAATAACAGAACATGAGCTAGCATTTAAAATATAATTAAATACATTTTTAATATATAACCCATGTACCTAATAGTATAAATATGATTTTTTTAATCATAGAAATCTAGGGCTGGAATGGACCTTTGACAGGGCTTCTAGTCCAGTCTGCTGTACTAAAGCAGGACAAAGTCTAGACTATTCCTGGCATTTGTTTGTCTAACCTGTTGTTAAAAACCTCCAGTGACAGAGATTCCACAACCTCCTTAGGTAACTTGCTCCAGTACTTAACTACCCTTACAGTTAGGAAGTTTTTCATAATGTCTTAAATCTCCCTTACTTCAATTTCAGCCCATTACTTCTTGTCCTTTCCTCAGGGGAACAATTTTTCGCTCTCCTCCTCATGAGAACCTTTTACAGTACCAACATCACCTAACAAAGCTACTTCTAGAGTGTCTCCCTTTGAGGCAAAGAACCCTGGAATACCACCCCTGAAATAGTAGTGCTAACCTTGCTACTTAGAATGGCAGTGTGAACATGGGTATATGCATGTACACAGCATTATATTTGTGTCCAGCAAAGCATGAGTACTCTTGGGCACAGGTATAGGGAACATAAATGAGAATTAACATGAACTAGTGCTTGGGTATGAATGTCAGTGTAGACATAGCCTTTATGTAGTAGTTGTTACTAGACTAACAAAACTAGGCATTTCACAGATGGGTGGACCTGAGTCAAGTAGCTGTGATCCTATCTTCCTTAAATTTCAGAGGATTCATATCTGGATCTGCAAAGCAGCAAAGTTTGGAGCTGGATTCTGTTTAGACTTTCCCAAAATTTGATGGCACTGAGAACTAACGTGCTCCATTCAACCCCATCTCCATGTAGTTATGATTTTGAGTGGGAATTTTATTTATTAAAATCTTTTATTCACACCTTAGATAGGCTCCAACTTTCTTTATCGGGGATGGTCTATTTGTAAAGCTCCATCTGAGTACAATGGAGGTTTTTTATTGATTGATTTAGATGTAAGAAGTGAATTTGATTGTGCTAGCAAATACTGCAGAAGGCATTTGACAGTTGACTGTATTGTACTAAGGAAGATGTAAAATCAACACAGATTTCTAGAAGCCTTTTTGTCTCTGTATTGTTTCAGTTATAGGTAGCACTCATATTTCATTGCAGGTGTCTTTCATCTGCTCTAGGGAAGATGACAAACTCCTGTATTTGTCATTCAGCACAGTAGGCTTAAATTATAAAATATTTTAAAAAATTGATTAGGTAAAGATTTTAGGGGCTGGCAAAGAACAATGTGAAAATCTGTCAATTTTTTAAAAATGAAAGTACATAGGGAAAAGTAGAGAGTGATGAATCTCACATCAGCAGAATCAGTTTATTTGGTTTTAATTGAACCTTAAATCATTTTGTCTGACAAAGAAACAGTATGGACTCTGTAGCAATAATTAGTTGGAAAATGATTTGTAGTACATAATTCTCTCTACCACACACACTGCTCTTCAATGTCTTGCATAGAACTGGATGTTAAAAAAACGTTATTATAGATCATGGTTATCAGTACTCAATGTTCAAAAGTAATAGAGATTAGATCTTAGTGAGAAAAATTTGCTGATGTCTTAATGAATCAGAAACCAAAACTATGACTTACCATGCTCCCCTTCTTTCTAATTTGTTTATTAACATTCATGGAAGCACATTTCATTTCTATGAAGGTGTGTGGAAAGTGTATTAAGTGAATTAATTTACAGTGAAAATAAAATTTTGGAAGCAGTGGCAGTAAAAGCAGTTCTTCTACCTTTCCCCAGTCTATATTATTTATAAAGACCTCATCAGTGTTGTTTACTGTCCCATACAATGGTGCTGGAACTAGCGGTACTGGGGGTGCTGCTGCACCCCCCTGGCTTAAAGTAGCAATAACAACCCAAATACATGGTTTCCTTTATCAGCACACTCCACTATAAAAATTGTTCCAGTGCGTCTGTTCCTATATTCATTTGTTTCAGAATCTACAACTCCCATGAGGCACCACAGCAGTTCAGAAAGAGGGAGAGATTCCAAAATGAAATATTTTGGTTCAGGAAAGTTGAAGTGAGATGTTTCAACATTCCATATCAATTTTTTTTGGGAACCTTTAATTCCATGCAAAGTTTTGATATTTTGTCTCATATTGGGTTGAAAACAAATATCAAAACATTGGAATTTCCCGTGGGATGGAAATTGTTTTTCAATCAGCACTTTGTGGAAACAAAGATTAAAGTAAACAGATGCTTAGGCATTCACTGCAGCTCCTTTATCTAACAAAAACGGAGGAACAAAGGAGGGAGGTCACTATGTAGCTCAGAGGGATGGCTGGGGGCTAGAAATAGATATATAGCAAGAGTGTTTTGCTGTGAGTGTCTTGGAGACAAATAGATGCAAGGAAGCTGTTTTATGGAAAGGGAAGAGAAGGCCAGAACAAGGCTCTGGGAAAAGAGTTGCCTGTATGCAATGTTGTTCCTATAACTGTTCAGGGAAACAGGATGAGTGTACAGCTTGCAGATAAGGCAACTAAGAAAATATCCTGACTCCATGTCACCATTTTCTTATCCACATGGAAGCCACCCTACAAGACCCCAAATTTCAGCTACTGACTGACCATAAAGTCAGGAAAATGGTGTGTATATTAACAATATATTCAAGCAATTTAAAATAAGACTACTACGTATCATGATACAAGTTAACAAAGACAAAGAAACAAACCACCACCACCCACAACAACCCCGCCCCCAACACACTTCCCCCCCCAAAAAAGAAAAGAAAACAACGAACAAAAACTCACCTACCACCATGGAGTTTTCTTAGTTGGATCCCATGCTTCCATTTACTAAAGATCAGTTGTTGTTCTCTTTGTATCTGACTGAAGTGGTATAAACATTCAGCAATATCACCCTATATTTTAACCATTCAGTATAACAGTTACATTTTGTTAGGTAGATTGGAGACATAGTGAGCCTCTTTTTTGAGGGTTACATTAGTATTAGAAGTGAGCTATATTAATTATGCAGACAACTGTATTACGGGTTTTAGTTTCAGAAGTATACTCAATACGGGTGAAAGAAGTCCTTATCAGCCCAGTAAAGGTGTCAAAACATACCAGTAACTAGTATTTTCTCAGCACATTCCTATGGGGTAAACTGTTTAGCTTTGATCCTTTGATTTATCAAGCAGTGAAGTTAAATGATTACTCATATTGCAAAGCATCATAAGAGTATTCAATAGAGTTGCATTAAGATTCTCTGTCTGAGCTTAGATGAAAAGTAAACCACAGTTAAGTTTCAAAATCAAGACCTCTTATGTGACTCCTGAAGGATTCATCTGATAAAAATTTCATGTTTGAATGATATTTTCATCATGTTGTTTGGTTTTAGTTTTTATTTATTTATTTTGCACTGTATTACCATGCCTATACAAAATGATAATTTAAGCAAATTGTGGTCTGAAAAATAATGAAGTGCAGCACAACTATGGGAACAGGACAAAATCAACTTTTTTTTAAATTCAGAATACATACTATATGAACCTAAAGAAATATATAACAATAACCTAACAGAGTTCTCAATATGACTCCTCTCCACATCTATAGCACATGATATGGAAACTTCCAGTATTGTATTTTCTCCCCAGTGCATGTATATTAATCCCATTATATTTAACAAGAGTTACAGTATATTCACAGATCTTTGGAAAATACTTTTTTGCATAAATTTGGGAGTAAAAACCCAAAATATTATAAGATATAGATAATTTTATGCTTGTGAAAGGATCTAGATTTATAGTGTGGTCAGGCGATTTGAAGTAACATTTGTGAAATATGAACATCAGGGATACTACTAATCCCATTTTTGGTATGCAACCCGATTACATCATTCAATGCTCAGTTACAGACAAATGGTTTATTTGCTGAGAGAAGAAAAACAAAGACCTATGAAATCAACTTCTTTCCCTATCAAACCTATTTCTTCTTTTATCTGTCTATAGCTTCTAAGGAAATGGAGTTTTCTGTGACAAAAAAACCCAGACATTTCCTTTTATTCAGAGGTCTCTCCCACAATACTTTTATCCTTTCTTCTTTAATGTAATAATATAATCTCACAGTACCAATATTAAAGTTTAGATTTTAAGTGATTGTATTTTCTAGACCTGGAAGGGACCTCGAGAGGTCATCTTGTCCAATTCCCTGCACTCAAGGCAGGACTAAGAGAGGTGTTGGTCTAACCTGGTCTTAAAAATCTCTAGTGATGAAGACTACACAACCTCCCTAGGCAATTTATTCCAGTGCTTAATGACCCTGACAGTTAGGAAGTTTTTCCTAATGACTAACCTAAACCTCCCTTGCTCCAATTTAAGCCCATTGCTTCTTGTCCTATCCTCAGAGGTTAAGAAAAAACATTTTTTCTTCCTCCTCTTTGTAACAATCTTTTATGTACTTGAAAACTGTTAACATGTCCCCTCTCAGTCTTCTCTTCTCCAGATTAAACAAACCCAGTTTTTTTCAATCTTGCCTCATAGGTCATGCTTTCTAGACCTTTACTCATTTTTGTTGCTCTTCTCTGGACTCTCTCCAATTTGTCCACATTCTTCCTGAAGGATGTCAGCATTACAGAGTAAAGTCTTGCCCTTAGATTAGAAAAACAATATTCCACATTCATTTTTAGCTTTTAACATTAAAATAATTGGTGTACGAGGCTGAGACTGCCTAATTTCGGTTAAGGTGAACCTCTACCATATTTGGATGGTCTTCAAAACAGATTTGAGAAAATGAACAATCCCATATACAGGATATATAAAAATATGTCTATTTGACAAAGTAAAAGTATATAATGACTTTAATGATTATAAAACTTCTTAAAATAAACTGATTTAGGACACTGAGAAACAGAATAGGAAATGTGAGAAGTAATGATTATAATGATTCAAGGTCATATTTGCTTTGTGAATATCATATTACTCACATTTTTTCATGTAGTGGACAGTGTGTTCCCAACTAGTTTAGAATGTGGAAAATTCTGAATCATGTAAATGTTTAAAAAGTGTCAAAATACACAAATTCTAGTTTAATTTATATTTTGCTGCCAGTACAACTACAAAATAACCAGTGTAATTTGTATATTAAGTCAAAGGCACTGAACTCAAAAAGGTTACATAATTCTCTATTGGTTAGCTTTTAGAAAAGCTGAAGAGAAATGTGCACAAAGATATGCTACAAAAGTAGTGTTAAATTCATTTACATCAAGTGCTCATTTCTGCCTCTCTTATAGTAATAATTGGGCAAATGAAGGTCAGATGAACTCTATCTCCATTAAATGATAGAGTTATGACAAGGCTTCCTATGTCCCAAGTGTATATATGTCCCTGGTAAATCAACAGTTCCAGCAGCAGTGCTTCCCCTCAGTTAGGAAATGCTGCTTCTGCATAGTGCACTACTTGACAGTGACCTGACAATCAGCTGTAATTAACTAGTTGAACAAGTCCAGATGAAAATTTATAGTTTAGTGGTCATCATCTGGCCCAAGGACTGTATTTTTGACATCCCTGTCAGATATCAATGTATAGTATTTAGGAACAATGAGTACTTTGTACTGCAGTTCACCAGAGGACTTCAGATTCCAGGTTTGTCAATATAGCATCTTTCATGAACAACAGAGGCCTGATCAAACTCACAGTGAAATCAGTGGGAAGTTTTTTCCATTTATTTCAATGGGAGTTGGATCAGGACCTAAATTAACATACATTCATTTTTATTTGGAAAGTTGTTTTCTAAATTTTTATTTCTCACTTATTCATGCGTTTTACATTAAACCACTGGAAAAATTTTGATTTATAGGAGGAATAGCCATCTGATTGTCATTTTTATCCCATGTTAATGTCCCATGTGGATAGTTGGTAGATAAAATAGCAGATATTCATCCTTTAAGATGTGAATGTTCCAGACAAAAATAAATAAATGAATACTTATACTATTTGGGACTTTATATGTCAGGTCATGAACATGGAGATATTTGCAAAAAATCTATTTTCTAACTCTTATTTCTTTGGCTAATATATGTCTATCCAGATTTAACAAGACTAAAACCAAACTGACAGAAAGGAAATCTTGTAGTATGATAACCGTCTAACAGGATTCTGAATAATCTCGGTAATGATAGCTTGAAAAACTCACCGCACATGTGGCATATATAAAACTGTTTCCTGTGATGCTGTATGGGAAACATCTATGCAGCAAGGATAAAAATGATAAATCATAGAGAATGTTTTACTTTGCTTTTGGTGAAAACTTTCTAGGACACCATCAATTTGCTGATTACACTTCAGTTTAAACATTTTATACCTGCCATTGTCAAATGTACCACATAGGAGCTTAGAGAGGGAAAAATAGTTTATTTATATTCTATATTTGAGAGGACTTCATGTTTTACTGTCTACCTTGTATGAACAGTTTCCCCATTTTGTGTGGATGTTTAAAAGTGACACATCAAAGAAAAATATCACAGAAAAATAATTTTTTAAAATGTAAAAAAAGGCGGCAAAATCAGGGACAGGAGTAATACTTGAAACAATCTGACTCATTTTAAAATCAGATTGTTGCATTTCAGCCTAATGATGCCCCTTTCATACTATAGTGGAATCATTTATGCAACAGGAATTAGGATTCAATCAAACTGCCACTGAAGTAGAGGGAAATCTTTCCATTGACTCCAGTGGGAGTTGGATCTGGCCATTAAGAACTAATTCCTAAATTTTAACTGATACTATGGGTGTTCCTAAAACACAAAATTGTAATATGTTGTTCCATACTTGCAGAATGTATACTTATGGAGCATTACACGGTAGAATTGTCTGCAATGGGCCAAAGCCTTATTTGGCATACACTAACACTAATGTAAGTCCATTGAAGTCAGTGGAGCTGTACTGATTTATACTAACTGACGATCCTCTAAGGGTTCATTTTTTTCATTAACAAATAAGCCTACAAATATCTTTAACAAAGCATTAAAAGATTATTTTCCTGGCATCCACATCTGTGAAATGTTGCAGCTTAAGCTATTATGACTCCTTTACACCTATGCAATTCCAATATTTTCAAACTCTGGTATCTATTAGTATGTACCTGTGAATCCCATTGTCTTCAATAAGGTTACACAGGTGTAACTAAGGACAGAATTTGGCTTTGCAACTGGACCTTAGTTAAATTTCTGTTAATTCATGAACCTGAATGGAGTCCATCTCACTCTCCCTTTGCTCTGGTGGCTCTACAGTGGCAAAAGGGAGTAAATAGTAGAAAAACATTATTTTTGTCACTAAGGGCAGTAGTTAGGACTCCAACTACACCAAGGGAATAAGGCTATTCATTAACAAATTACCACTTTTACAAAGTTACTTTGCTGAGTAGAATCACTCTTTACAGCCATAAATATTGGACCTGATTCTCCTCTCACTGATGCTGGTGTAAATCAGGCATAACCCTACATTAGAAAAATAGAATTTTACAGTTGTAAACCAGAGTGAGAGGAGAATCAGTCCCAATGTCTGTCCATATACTTGAGAAATGTTGAATAGGTCTAAAAAGTAGTTGTTACTCAATGGTGGTGAAAATAAATCAAATGAGAAATGACTGTTTTTCTCTAAAGCTAATGCATAATTTCTCAGCGAAAAAGGAGTCCCAAAATGCTGATTATTTATTATGCTAGGTGAATGGATAGTTTAAGGCAGTGTTTCTCAGCTGGTGAATCATGACCACCACCACACCCCCAAATGGATCATGAAAGCAATCAGGTGGTGGAGGGAGGGGGGGGGCGTTGAAAGGCATTGATAATTTTATTATAATCCAAAGCAAAGAAAATCTTGCTCCCCACTCCCTGCATGTCCTTACCCTTGAAAGTCAAGTATTCATCCTCTTGAAAACACCTCCTCTGAAACCTTCCCGCACCATCAAACATTGCTTAGGGCATAGCGAGGGTTCCATCAACCCTATCTAGCCGAGGCTATGCTTTGCATGTGTTCTATGTTATCCCATATTTTTCCCTCTCTAAGTGCTGTTTGAGGGAGGGATTCTTTCTGTTGATCCCTTTTATGTATTCCGCCAGCTGCCAAATGGCACAGTTGTCACGGCAAGTGCTCTGGTTTCATTCTTAACACATTATTTCCATCTTCGCTCTGGATGCCCTCAGAGATAAAGAGCTGCTGAACTCTCCGATGAATCTCAGTATCTGTTATAACTACATCCCATTCTCCACCTAGTATTTTCCTGAGGCATTTGCTTCTGTAGCTATTTAGGCACCTGTCTTTACCTTGGGTGGATTTCCAGCTTTCACAGCCATATATCAAGGTGGAAATCACATTTGAGTTGAAGGTTCATAGTTTGTTCTTCATGCTATAGGATTTTAATGACCATATCTTGTGCAAGCTTGTGAATGCAGCTGCCCCCCCAATACAACCAAATAATACAACTAAAGAACAATAAAGACAGGGGTGGCAGGGAAGACATGGACCCACCCAAATCCTCAACATCCGGCGTGTCTGGCTGTACAGGCAGCTCGTGGTCCTCCTCAGGACTGCAGAAGTCTTCTACGGGCAGCCCTGCTTCTGGCTTTGGCTGGGGGGTGGAAAGGGAGGTGTAACCCTCAAAAGTTTGAGGGCCACTGGAGACCAGCCCTACATTTTGATGATTCTATGGAATTCAAAAATACAATACACGCCCTTCTCAGAATAGCAACATAAACCAAATGATTAATGCAATTGAAACCACACTGAGGACAATGGAGAGGTTTTTTCCAGTGCATTACAGATTCTCTTATTTCTTATCTCTAATCTCACTTTGACTTCAATGGGACTACTCACAGTGCACAAAGTTAAGTACATGTGTGAATCTTTGCTAGATCAGGGACTCACTGTGGTGATTGTATTGTGAAACCCCTGCTACATGCCAATGCACAGCATGTGTTAAATGTATATTAGGGAACCTTTATTTTAAAGGATATCACTTTAAGTCTTGTGCATTTCAAAACATGAGTGAAGCAACCTCAGATACTATACATTCCCCTGAGCACCCTGCCAAGTTTTCTGATTTTACAATCGAATTTTTCTAATTTAAATTTAAAAAAATGTCTCCCATGTTGCTGTGTGAAAGACTCACATGCACAACAGGAGATATGCTACTGGCTTTGGTGAAACAGTGAACTCTCTACATCCATAGACATAGTGCTCTCAAATGTATAAAGTAAACAAAATGAAAAAAAAATCTCAGAGATAGTAATTTTAGGTGTTAGTTGTAAAAGTGTAGTTAAAAATATCAGAACATACTTTGAGTGTGTCCTTTTAAATCACTAGCTTTTATTATTCTCTTAGGGCTGGTCTACACTGAAAAATTACATTGGCATAGCTAGTTTCCCGGGGGTGTGAAAAATCTGTACTCCTGAGAGATGTTGTTAAGCTGACCTACACCCTGGTGTAGACAGCCTTTCAGGGAGGTTGATTACCTATAGTGACAGGAGAACCCCGCCTGCCACTGCAATAAGTGTCTACACTGAAGCACTATAACCATGCAGCTGCAGCTGTGCCGCTGTAGTATTTTAAGTGTAGATATAGTGTTAGCCCCTTGGCTTTTGTTATGTCGAGTTTATCAGAAGTAATAGAAATTGGATCAAGTCATCCTGATAGCTTGTTCCTAAAATAACTATTCTGATTCTTCTTGGCTGGAGAAGTGTCTCTCAGTAACATGGTTTACAATATGATGTGCCTTTTGGCTAATTTATTATAGCGAGGCTGGCCACACTGCTTATTATTAAGGTTGTCCAATACTGCCTATTATAAGACCTGTTTTCAATTGCTCATAACTTTGCCAAACTTTAACAATTTGGGCTGAATTTTTCCATGGTGAGTTTTCTGCCTCAGGCTGTAAGTTTTTTGGGAAAAAAGAAATCAGCCAAGATGGTTCAATTGTTTCTGAGAACAAGGCTAGTGACAAATACATTGTCTAGCAATGTTAAAAGCATTATGGTGACTTTTTGAGAAATTCTAGCACCTCCAGAGTTTGGATCAAGGACTTTGTGCAACCTTAATTCAGCCCCCTTATATGTATGCATTAAACTACAGTCTTTAATTGACATGATTGCACACTATATACTGCATACTATATTTTCTACATTTCTTGACAGAAAACTGTTCTGGTGAAACATTTTCAACTAGCTCTAAGCACAAATCTGGGAAAGGGTGAAGAAAAAAAATATCTACAGCTATACCCACAAGCTCAAGATCTTTTCCTCCGACCCCAGACAAATAAAGTAATTTCGGTCTTTTCTTACCTTGCATTTGAGAGCTAAGTATCTCTTACACACACACAATCATACATCTTTCTAAATTTAAAATTATTTTCTATACAGTTTCAACCTCCTGTGCCCCACTTATGATGAAAGAAATGCTGTTTTGGAGGCTTGCAATTATAACTGTTAATTAACTTCAACAATTGCTGTTGTACTGGCTGGCTGAATTTTGTTTTTGGACACTCTCGGAATCTCAGAAGGTGTGGCTCCTCCCAAGCAGTGTTGCCAACACCAAATATTCAAAAATCATGAGAGACATCTGATTTGAGCTTTTAGCATTCTCATTATTAAGCATTTCTCATTAACTATGAGGACAAGAACTTTACTTTAAAAATGACAGCTTAGATTATTATGTAATCAGATGACTCAAGACAAAAAAACCAAATATTGCAAGACTTGCAATAAAATTTTGAGTATGGGAATGGCCCTTGGCCCAGGAAGTAATTCTTAAATTAGGTCAGAGGCATATTTTTTTCTGTCTCTCTCAAAGAGAAAGTTGGAATGTAACAGCAACAACAGCAGGTGTATATGAGCTTGACACATCTACAGAACTAAGGAAATCTGTGTTTAAACAGCAGTTGCAAATCCTTAAAAGGTAGATGTCATGATTACTAAATAGCTAATAGTTTTAGATCTTTTCATGTGCTCTTAAGGAGCAACAAAATCCATATATACATTAAAGAGTAATTTATGTTCAGCAAGGACATGACATCCTCTCTGTAGCAAAGAGAAAAAAACACAGACAGTATTTCTAATCTCCATGCAATAAAAAAGCAATTATAAAGACTCTGAATTGCATTATCTTAAAATGCAGTGTGGTTACAGTTATATGGGCTTATACACCTTAAACATATTAGTTGAATTCCTACACTGTATTTATCAGAGCTAAACAGCTTTTCCTTGTTGCCTATCTCCACAACAGTACAGCGTTTGCTACAAATTCTATTTTACAATTGGCTCCACATAATTCATTTCTACTTGTCCTTAAAGTTTTAGCATTTTGTATTTTGCTAAAATCTAAGATCTAACTATTTTAACACAGCTTATTTTATAATGTTTGGTATCTCTTATACCATATAAATGTGACAGACAATAGCAATAATTTAAACTAATCGAATCTGCATAATTGCTACACCATCTAATTTGCCCTCTAGGGTGCTCTTTACCAAAATGAACAAACAAAAATCATCTTTGTCAAGACATTATTTCCTTGTTTATTATGGATATAACTCAAAATACAAATTCTATCATTATTCGTTAGGTTTTTTTGTTTTGTTTTTGTTTTGTTTTTGTTGTTTTTTTTAATAAACACGTTCATTTTAGGCCCTGGCTCCAATCCTACACTACCTTGTGTGTGGCACAGTGAAGCTGTGCATACAGTGACAATGTGGTGAAGATCATAGTAGAAATCTCAATGCAATATGATCACTCCCTCAACAATCTCCTCCCCCCTCCAAAAAATCCAACCACCAACAGAACAAGCTAGTGGGGTGTATGCAGCCTATGTAGGTTCTTCCACATAGTGAAACAATCTAGGCCCATGATTCCCTCACATAAATTATCATTGAGTAAAAGAGTGAAAAAGACATTTTCTCCCTTTTCTTTTAGTTTCACTGCCAGTTCCATAGCAGTGAAGTCATACTGGACTTACTGTGAGTTACAGAGGGGCATTCTTCAGAGAGAAGTGGTAATTCAGTTTAGAGGTTCACATGCAGCTCCTCATATCTGTACTCTAAAGTCCAGAGTGGGGGTGAAACCGATGACAGAGGTTAAAGGGAATAAGAAGGGTTTTTACTATATATAAAGGGAAAAAGAAATCCTAGAGAGAAAATAAGCCCATTTAGAACTGAGAGAAGTGATTGTTTTGATGAAATTATATCAAAATCATCTACAGCAGTGGTTCTCCAACTCTTTTATTCTGCTGACCAGTTCATAAGAGAGATATTCCTCTCTCCTCCCCCTTCTCTCCCCCACTATTAACCACCTCCTTTGCCAGACTCCCACTTCCCCGGTGACTGGTTCTAAACTTTTTTTCTTCCGCAGACCACCAGGAAAGGCTCCACTGACCATTGGTTTGAGAATAGTATGTGGTTCTTGAAGTACCATTTCAGAATAACTAATTACAGTATTTATTGCATCCTGGAGCATAGAATCAGAGTTTAAGGCAAGAAGGGACCAATGGTTCATAGTCTGACTGCCTATATAACACAGGCCGCCAACACCACTCAGCACCTGCACCAGGGGCGGCTCCAGGCCCCAGCATGCCAAACGCGTGCTTGGGGCGGCATGCCGTGGGGAGTGCTCTGCCGGTCGCCAGGAGGGCGGCAGGCGGCTCTGGTGGACTGTCCGCAGACATGCCTGTGGAGGGTCCGCTGGTCCCGCAGCTCCGGTGGACCTCCCACCTGTGGGACCAGCGGACCCTCCGCAGGCATGTCTGCGGGAAGTCCACCGGAGCCGCAGGACTGGCGACCGGCAGAGCGACCCCCGCGGTGTGCCGCTGTGCCTGGGGTGGCAAAATGGCTAGAGCCACCCCTGACCTGCACACTAAACCCAACAACCAAAATTAGACCAAATTATTGCAACCTGAAGAGACTAAGTTATTGTCTCACACAGGCAGAGAACAGGAGTGACTGAAGTGAACCAATGCCCAAGACCCCTACATAGTTGGGAATTGATTGATATACCCAGATGATCTGGCAAGCAATCCATGTTCCACACTGCAGAAAAAAGAGGAAAAAACCCAAGGTCACTGTCAATCCTCTCCAACCCCACATATGATGATCAGTTGTACCCTGAGCATGGAGGCAAGAGCCAGCCAACCAAGCACAGACAGAGAAGTATCAGTACCTAAGGGCAGGTCTACACTAAGGGCGGGGGTCGAACTAGGGTACGCAAGTTCAGCTACGTGAATAGCGCAGCTGAACTCGAAGTACCCTAGTTCGAACTACTTACCCGTCCAGACGCCGCGGGATCGAAGTCCGCGGCTCCAAGGTTGACTCCGCCACCGCCTTTTGCTTAAATAGCTCTTCACCCTCCATGCTGTTTAGTCCTTTGACCCATGTATAGAGAGAAATCATATCCCCTTTCAGCCTTCTTGTTTGCTAGACTAACCAAGTCAAGCTTTTCCAGCCTTTTCTGGTCATCTCTGCACCTCTTCCTGTGCCTATAAATACAAATATTAAAGATGATCTGTTCCAAGACTGATCCTTGAGAAACTCCAAAAGTATCCTTCCTCCAGTTCAATAGTTCACCTTTCACCACAATAGGCGACATAGCAGACATTTAGCAAACTGACAGAACAAATGAGTAAGACAGCCACTACTGACACATACTAGATACCTATTACCTAAAGTGTACCATGTACAGTCCATGTTTCTAGTAATTTCAAAGTTTATATGATTTAAAGTAGGATGTAGGGAAGTTCAACTGTACTAGCAGAAAATATCCATTATACTATCCACTATCACACACACTGTCATAAACAGATAGTTAAGGGTTAATGTCTCTTTTACCTGTAAAGGGTTAAGAAGCTCAGTAAACCTGGCTGACACCTGACCAGAGGACCAATAAGGGGACAAGATACTTTCAAATCTTGGTGGAGGGAAGTCTTTTGTTTGTGCTCTTTGTTTGGGGGTTGTTCGCTCTTGGGACTAAGAGGGACCAGACATCAATCCAGGCTCTCCAAATCTTTTTGAATCAGCCTCTCATGTTTCAAACTTGTAAGTAATAGCCAGGCAAGGCGTGTTAGTCTTATTTTTGTTTTCTCAACTTGTAAATGTTCCTTTTTGCTGAGAGGATTTTACCTCTGTTTGCTGTAACTTTGAACCTAAGGCTAGAGGGGTTCCTCTGGGCTATATAAATTTGATTACCCTGTAAAGTATTTTCCATCCTAATTTTACAGAGATAATTTTTACCTTTCTTTTTTTAATTAAAAGCTTTCTTTTTAAGAACCTGATTGATTTTTTCCTTGTGTTAAGATCCAAGGGGATTGGATCTGGACTCACCAGGAATTGGTGGGGGAAGGGAGGGGAGGATGGTTAAATTCTCCTTGTGTTAAGATTCAAGGGGTTGGATTGGTGTTCACCAGGAACTTGGTGAAAAAGCCTCTCAAGGCTGCCCAGGGAGGGAAAGGTTTTGGGGGGACAGAAAGTGATCCAGACACTGAAATTTCTGGATGGTGGCAGTGTTACCAGATCTAAGCTAGTAATTAAGCTTAGAAGTGTCCATGCAGGTCCCCACATCTGTACCCTAAAGTTCAGAGTGGGGGAGGAACCTTGACACACACACACGGGGGAAAATGAGAATTAAATTGTTCGGGTGTAAGTACTTGTTGATGACTGAGATTGGTGTTAGGTTTATGATGACCACAGTGACAGTTTAAGCATGCTCATATAGATCAGTCCAGTGCCCGCACCTTTTTCCAGAAGCAATTCTGTGATTGCAAATATCTTCCAGAAAAGCAGAAACACCCCCACAGACCCATATACTCTTCTCCTCAGCATCCTCTTCTCCCTCCAGAAGCATGTACAATTTGGCCTTTTCATGGTGAATTCCCCTGCTGTCCCAGAATTGTGGGCCAATTCTGAAACCCTTACTTACACTGAGTAGTACCTTCCTTAGCAAATAGAGACTTGTGCAACTAGGTTCCATCTAACCTAGAGACCCTGAGATTCTCAATTCCATGCATATATAGCTGTGTCACTCCATGTTAATGTCACACTAGATGGAAATGCATGTGATATATGGGATTGGGATGTATATATAGCACATATCAGAGTGCATGGGATATACATCTAATGTATATTAGATGGATGACATCTAATATATATGCACAAAATTGGAACAGTACTAAATAATGTACCAACACAGATCCAATATTGTAAATGTTGATTTAATATCTAGAGTTGGGTCTGAACCAGTTCTGAATATCCACAAACTCTGGGAAACTTTTGCTTTGTCTCTGAACTGTGCAAGTGGCTTTTAATTTTATAATAAACTGAATCAAATACCATTTTAAAAAAACACCATTGAATTTTGGAAAAATTAATATGTAGATTTCAACTTTTCATCCTGGATCTATTTCCAACCCATTCTCACACCTATAAAGATGCAGAAAATTAACGCATAACTGTTTGGCAAATAAAAGCAGTGACTCTTGTGCACTACATAGAGTATTGCTGCTTACACTGGAAATACATCCTTGGAGACTGGCACATCTTAGCAAACCAGAATCCCCAGATCATTGGGCTTTTCCACTTCAGTTTGCTTTTCAACTGTATTTTTACTGTCTTAATCTTTGATTTTATTGAGGTTCCCGAGGGAGGATTTATACCAAAGTGGAAACTAACAATGCAGGTCTGTCTCAAGGAAAATTTGTAAAAATGCAAAAGGTTAGGAAGTGGGGGTGGACAACAATGAATATTTTATTAATCAAAACAGGCTTAGCAAGCTATATAATGAAATGCACTTAACATGCTTGTTGGGGGCCAACTTAAAATTAAATGAGCTGGTGCAAAGTACCCAAGAGCCATGACTTATTAATTGAATATAAAAGGGCATGCCTTTCAAATAAATGCACGCTTCAGATCCATCTTCAATCTGCAGTAAGTACTTCCCTGCTTTAACTATGGGATGATTAAAGAAACCATTGCCCATTAACTATTATTGAGGTTGTGCAAAAATAACCCACCAAAACTGGTGAGGTTTAAACCCCTGTGATCAGCTTCATAAGAAGTTGTTTTATGAATAAACTCCAGTATTACACACCTAACCAAAATAGTCTGCTGCTCCTGTTTCACAAGTAGGCCAACTTAATTGCAATAGCATGAAACTAACCCAGAATCAGCAATAGCTTTTTTTAAGTTCTAAGAGGGTCACACAGTTTAAATATTTGATAATCTGGATGCTAAAAGCATTCTTTATTTTCATTTACCAACTACTAAACTTTTATATAAGCAAGTAGTATAACCCAGTAGCATAACCCATATTTTTTATTCAGCTTGATGGCTTCCTTTGATAAACAAATGCAGCTATAGTAGGCAGGTTCAATAAGGTGAACTTTTAGGAATGCAGAGAAATTTAAATTGGAACATGCTCACTGTTTCTCTCTGGGGTTAAAATGATATCAATCAAATGCACAAAGAATCCTATTCATAAACAACTGCCCTGTGGAATGAGGATACAGGCTACCCACAATTTGTACCCTTTTTAGGGCTCTTATTTTAATATATATGTAAAATCCTTGGTGGGTGTGGAGACAAGGCCTCTACCCCAAAGAATTGATAGTCTAAATAAGAAAGTGAAACACACAATGTGAGGGTAGGAAGAGGAAGATATATATTCACAGCTGGATTTTAGTGGCATGTTACTCCAGTCTTCCCAGAGAAAGAATATTCCTTTTTACAACACCAAAACCTGATCTGCACAGGGAAGCTGCAAAGTAGATCAGGAGATGGAACAGGAAGGGGGTGAGTGAGAGAGGGGAGGCAGGAGGAAAGAAGAGTGCATAAACACTGACTCCCACACAATTCTCTTTCCTAGGTCTGTCTGTCCCTGTTTCTCTAGTAGGGCTTTACAAGCAGCAGGTCTTACTCTAGCCCCCCAAAAGGGGGCACTTGTTCATGTTCTTCTAATTAAAATTGTTGTAGCTGGGTGAGGGGGGAAGGGAGAATATTCATTTCAGTGGATCCCTCTTCTCTCTCTCTCTCTCTCTCAAGTCCATAATAGAACTGTCAGTTGGCAAGACTGTCTCTTTGGAATGCAGCATCCTTTGAAATTTCTTCCATGGCTGGATGGAAGATGTATTTTATGCCCACAATTTCCTTTTGTGCCTGACAAAACAGTGGGGGTGGGGAGCGGGTGAATGGAATGAGGGAAGACAAGAGGTCTGTAGGTTCTTAAATTTTTTAAAGGATTATCTGTGTGTTTGCTTATGGAAGCATTACAATCAGCATCAGGGAAATAATACCACTAGCAGCATTTTGACTTGCCAGGGAGCGTGTGCACTGTGATGTTATAAAGGTCACAGAACTTCATTAAATTGTATTCAAAATTCAGATGCAAAGTTATACTCATTCAGAAGTGATTGTTTTGTTCATACATTTATTATCCAACCATGATTTTTTTTAGGTTGGTCATGATGATATACTCTAATATTAATAGCAAAGAATCCTGTGGCACCTTATAGACTAACAGACGTTTTGCAGCATGAGCTTTCGTGGGTGAATGCCCACTTCGTCGGATGCAAGACTCTTGCATCCGATGAAGTGGGCATTCACCCACGAAAGCTCATGCTGCAAAACGTCTGTTAGTCTATAAGGTGCCACAGGATTCTTTGCTGCTTTTACAGAACCAGACTAACACGGCTACCTCTCTGATACTCTAATATTAATGTTTCAAAGTTCAGTTGATTTTTACAGTGTGTGTGTGTGTGTGTGTGTGTGTGTGTGTGTGTGTGTGTGTGTGTGTGTGTGAAACAAACATTTGACAATTTTTTTTTCTAATGAGGAAAATGTATTTTTATTCAACTTTACAGAAGTTGAGTGGACTTTCCCCAAACATTACTAAATGATTCCCCTATGAGGGGAACCTGTTACATGGAAAATTTCATCCAAAAAGGGATTTTAAGGAATGAAAGAAAACAGGGTGTTATTACTTAGTAACCTTAACTATTTTATTAGTATTAATTATTAATAGTGCCTAGAAAATCTAGCTGATATCCGGACACCATTGTGCTAAGTGCTGTAAATAATGACACAGCCCCTATCCTGGAAACTCACATTGTATAGATATGATCCTGCAACTGACTCCACATTGGCTGTTTCCAGCACCCATGTGATGCCCCACTGATGTCAATGGGAGTCCACCCATTGAAAGTTAACTGCAGAATCAGGGCCTAAGTAGGTTATGGGGGAAAATATATTCCCATTTTACAGATAGTAAACTGAGTCCCAGTGAGATTAGGGTCCCACTCCTGCAATTTGTTGCATGTGACTAGGGTCCTTACAGAGCTCCACTGACTGATGGACACTCAATGTGGGGGCAAGCCTCCCTCATATGCAGTTAATTGCATAATCAGGACCTAAGTAACTTGCTTAGAGGAAGGCTGGTGCAGAGCCCACCCTGGAACTCAGGTCACATGAGTTCTAGTCTGCTGCCTTGACTACAAGACCATCCCTTCTCTTTAATATAGCTTTTGATACCAAGAAAATTCTTATAATATGGATTTTCTTATTTTAAATGTTCTCTTTCTGATCATGAATTATTCATGACCAGAGTACAATTTTCCTGAATTAATTCCTTATTCAAATTTCCATACTAACATTTTTGGTGAATAATTCTTAGTCAGTAACTCACTGATAAGCAAATTCATTGCTAGTGTATAAGCAGCAAAGAGTCTTGTGGCACCTTATAGACTAACAGACGTTTTGGAGCATGAGCTTTCGTGGGCGAATACCCACTTCATCGGATGCATGCTAGTTAGTGTATGACATTCAGAATTTGAGTCATAATGACTGGACAGATATGTCACATTGTACATTTCTGTTCCCTGACTGGATAAGCATTACTCCTATACGCAGATTTAAAGTGTGGTTACTTGCAATTAGAAATTTAAAATTCACTTTCCACAAATAGTCTGCAATCACAAAAAAAGCGCTAGTGAACATTTCTGGCATTAAACCCATTTGTTAGAGTATTTGTGAAAAGCAAAGGGTAATTAACACAATTGAAGCAATTTGTGTATAAAATGCAATAATATAGGCACAGCAATTTTGTTTGCAGTACTTTTAGGTATTCACATTTCTAACATGTACTTAATGCACTTTTTAGGGGTATAATAGTCCTGTCGAATCTGCACTGTCAGAGTAGTCTTTCTGTTCTGTTGTATAAGAATATATATCCTATATTGACTAAAGTTCAGTTGTATGAGTGTGGGATCTCAGAAGAGAATTTTGCATTTAAAATAGAATAATCACAAAAAGTCAGAAATATGCAGAAATTAACTTTTAGACAGTAACAAACAAAATGATTGCATTCTGTCCATGTTGAAGTCAGGGCATTTGCATAAGCATTTTTAGTCATATCTTGATTTGGTTAATTAAGAATAATGTATGTTTAATTAAAAATATGCCCTAACTTTGATCTTTTGACAATACTATCACCAGTGAATATAAAATATTTCAACATGCAAGGAAAGGATTAATTCTAAGGGAATTATTGTTCATAAATTGGAATGATATTATCTCATTAAGTACTGCATGCTAATTTAATTGATAACATTGTTTCTTTTTAACAAAACCCAAGCGTGATTACAAATCTAGAAATTATTTGATACATGTGTTATTTTACTTTGAGGGGAAAAAATGAGTTTTTGTTTTTTTTTTAAATATACACAAAAATCCCACAAAACATTTGTATTCAATGTCAGGGGCGTGGAACTATGCTGATTTACACCAGCTGAGGATCTGGCCCATAGTATTTATTAATATTGAGATATTTCAAAGAAGAAGTTGTTCAGTGGTGTTGTGACAGGTAGTCTGCCCCTTAAAAATACTTATACCTAGTGCTCAGCCCACTCCATCATGTGGCATGGCCCTTTAAGATTTTGAGAGAGATATACAAGGACATAAGAAATATTGATAGAGGAAGTGGTCCCGGAGATAGATGTTGTTTGGGAGGTTATATATACACTGCAATTAGGCACCTGTATATTGGTCCCCTTCTCGCAGCTCACCCCCAATTGGCTGGGTGAGAGTGAAGCTGTGCCCTCACTTCTGTGCAAGGCTTCTGACCGTGGGCCCTTAGGGTATGTCTACATACATAGTCAGGCTCACAGGGCTTGGACTAGGGGGCTGTTTAATTGACCTGTAGATGTTTTGGGGTTGGGCTGCAGCCCAAGCTCTGGGACCCTTCCACCTCGCAAGGTCCTAGAGCCCATACTCCAGCCTGAGCCTGAATCCCTACAGTGCAATTAAACAGTCCCTTAGTCCGAGCCCTGTGAGCCTGAGTATGTATGTAGATATGTATGTAGACAATTAAACAGTCCCTTAGCTCAAGTCCCTTACCCCGAGTAATCTGTCACGGGCCAGCCATGGGTATATAAAATTGCAGTGTAGACAGCCTTTCAAGAGGAGTAGTGAGGGCAAAAGAAACCTAACTTGTTTAAAGACTGAGCTTGATAAGTTTATGGAGTGGCTGTTATATGAGGTTACCTACAATGGCATGTGGCCCATCCACTACCACTATTAGCAAATATCTCCAGTGGCCAGAGGTGGGACACTAGTGGGAAGAGAATTGCTTCCCAGGTGTCTGGCTGGTGAGTCTCACCCACATGCTTAGGGTCTAACTGATCACCATATTTGGGGTCAGGAAGGAATTTTTCCCAGTTTAGATTGGCAGAGACTCTGTTTTTTGTTTTTGTTTTTTGCCTTCCTCTGCAGCATGAGACAAGAAGAGGTCACTTGCTGGTTTGAACAAAAGTAAATAGTAGATTCTCTGTAACTTGAAGTCTAAAGACTTCATTTAAAAATGAAGACTTGAGGACTTCAGTAATGCCAAAGGTTATGTGTCTAGTACAGAAGGGGGTGGGTGAGGTTCTATGTCCTGTGATGTGCAGGAGGTCAGACTAGGTGATCATGATGGTCCCTTCTGGCCTTAAAGTTTGAGTCTATTAAATAATGAAGTAGGCAATTAGATTATGGGCTGTTCCTGGTGGCACCTTCACAGTTCATGAGTGCAGTGACATCAGAGTATATGCTCCATAACTAATCAAAGGACTATGTGACCCACTGTACCTCACACCTAAAAGAATGAGCATGATACTTGGGGTGAAACCCTGGCTCCATTGAACTCTGTGTCAACACACTTATTGATAAATAGAGCCAGAAGTTATCTTTTACATTTGAATTTGCTTGTGGGGGGAAAAATAGTTTTCTGACAAGCAAAACGAATGAACAGATGAGAGAAAGTGAGTATGAACAAAAAGGGGGATATCTGTAAAGGATAGTGAAGATTTTCACATTACTCTGCACCCTAGTGTCAGTATATTTGCACAATTGCACTGTTTAAGTTTCTCTCATAAAACTAGTCTGTGTTATACATGCATTAGATATGTATTCAAAAACTCAAGTAACAAGGAAGTGATTGCACAACTAAACTATTCTATACATGTGCAATCTGCTTTTTGTAATAATGTCAAGTGCCTATGTAGGTGTTTTTTTTTTTTAAAAACCTACCTTGTTTATTCTCTAATTACTTAGGAGCTCTAAATGTTATCTGACGAAAAATGTAATGGATATAATTAAGGGAAAGTAAATTAACTGTATAATTTAATTTGATCCAGTAAGTAATGCAGTCAGTATTGTTCCCTGTCATATACAAGTGAACGCCAATTAGAATTGACCTTTTGCATGTTAATTTGAAAATGATTGCAATATGTGATCCACTTCACAAGAGTAACTTTATGAAATATTTTATAAGGAGTTATTACTGAGGAAAGGGAATGTATCATCTTTAGGTTATTTTGTAAGCTCATTAACTTAATACATAACATACATTGCATCTATGTTTCTATTAATCCACTTCTGAGGACTGCAGTATCGGTCCTTTAGATTCTTGGTAATTTATGTTTGTAGAATGAGAAACTGTCCCAAGATTATATATGCATTCTTTCATGTGATCAGTTCTGATTTTTTTTCCTTTTGTATATGAGCTTAGTGCACCTTACTTATTGACCTTGGAATTATATACCATTTATTTTGATTTTCAGATTGTAAACGAGGAGATAAGAAATACATCTAAATGCATATGTATATGATTGTTTAGGTTGTTTTTAGACTCCAAAATGTTTATAAAACTATAGAACACTGGATTTTTCAGACAGAGAGAAATGAAATCTGAGGATAATTAAACACAGCTACATTTTCCAAATGCATTATGATGAGAGAAAGACCTGTTGAAAATCTCTCTCCCCCCCCCCCTATGGCTTAAAAATTCATAATCTAATACATAGTGCTACTTACCAATGATACTATCAGAGCTCTAATGTCTTGCACTGGAAATCAATGTGAGAAATACTGTATAGGAACAACAAGGAGACCTTTAGAGTTCTTGTTCAAAGGTGGGATAAAACATTAGTGTGCTGAAATTTGCACTGGGGGTTCATGGTGGTTCTCATGAAATGATTATTGATCTCAATCAGATAGTGCAAGTGCACATCCTCAACTCAGTGGTACCTCCTCATGCCTGGATACAGCATTTCAGGGGGTCATCATTTATGGCATTCTGTTTAATCTTCCTTATATTTGCAACTTCTCTCAACACCCTGTCTGGGTGTGCTGTAGCTTGGGTCTCCAGCCAGGTCAGGTAGCAATATAAACCCCTTCCGGGGTAGCACACACAAGTCCAAATAAAAGTTTAAACAAATCTTCAAACTAACAGCCCTTCCGCCCCTCTCAGGCTTCAGTGTTGTTCCCTTATTGGATCTACCCAAATCTGCTCCTGTGGTGTTTTTCTGCTGTTATAGTCTGCTTAAACCCCATCCCAGGGCTTCTTTCCACCACAAAGAAGTCTTCTCTGCAGACTCTCCAACTGAGCTCCCTCAGTCTACTTATAAGGCCTACCTCTGCTTTCTCTTGCCAGAGGGCAATTAGTTAATGCAAAGCATGACTAACTGGGTCCTTTCCCTTGCCTTGCAGGTGACGAGAGTTAAGCCCCATCATGGATGGCCACAAACTAACTCTGAAATGTTTTTTGGAGATCTGAGTTCCGAAATTCTCACACCTACAAGGGAAGTTCCCTCCCCCTGCCTTCACAGGCTCTCTTTCCTTCTTTCCCTAGCCATCTCCCATCAGTCCCCAGGTTTTCCTTACAAACTGTTCTCTTCTGTGGGAATCTAGTTGCATCTTCTGCCCTTCACTAGGTCATCACCTCATCTGCTCACCTCATCTTCAGCCTTTGGAATGGAGAGAAGGCCTGATCCTGTAGAGAAACAGGCCAAAGGCAAATGTAAACTCTCATTTTCCCACTGCAATTGGCTCTACACTAAGCCACAAGGACAGGTGAGCCCCATAAAAACTAAAAGGGTGCTAGGGAACTCTGAAGGAAATTAGCAACCACAAAGAGGAACGAGCTTCAAATCATGGCAAAGCCTAGTCTGCCCTTCTCTCAAATCAGAAGATTGGGAGGCAGCTGATTTGGTGCCTAAGGTTGTGGAAGCATGATTTTTCTTTAACATTTGCTAAATGGGCCATACGTTGGAAGTTATGACAAAAATGTTTTTCAGTGAAAAATGCTGATTTTTGACCAAAAAGATTCTGGTCAAAAACAAAGGGAGACTGGGAGAGACAGCAAGAGACATTGTAAGTAGCCAATAGCTTGGTGGTTCGGGTACTCATATGGGCAGTAGGAGAACCTGCTTCTAGTCCCTGTTCTGCCTGATTCAGAGCAGCAACTTGCACCTGTCTTCCACGTTCCAGGTGAGTGCCATAACGACTGGAATATAGACTCAGTCTCTCTCTGGCCCAATGAATATATAAAATTCTTTATGCAAAGTGGAAAAGTTCCAATGGTTGAGACTGACACTAGCTTGTTGGTTAGTGATCGAATCTGAAATGTGGGAGATCTAGGGCACATCTACACTGCTCGGCAGTTTGGACTACAGGAGTATGAATAGCAGTGCGCACGAAGTGTTGCATTGCAACTCCCCCATCTGAATGCTGCAGGTGCAAACTAAAAGATTCTTAGTTCGAATAAATGTAATTGTCTTCAAAGAGGATTACATTTATTCAAACTAGGATAGTTTTAGTTCACACCCACAGCATCCACACAGGGGAGTTGCAATGCAGCATTTTATTGTGCACTGTTATTCACATCCTTGTAATCCAAACTGTGGGGCAGTGTTGAAATGTTCAAGGTTCAAATACCTGCTCCTTTTGAGGCAGAGCAGGGCTTGAACCTGGGTCTCTGACACCCCATATAAGTGCCCTAATTGTTGCAATATTGGCTATTCTGGGACAGGTCTCTTATTTTTTTTCCCTCATGAAAAATTTCAAAAGGTCTCCTTTTCATTCTGCCACAGAACAAAAACTCATTTCAAAACACTGAATTGTTTGTGAAACAGAATTCCTGTTTTCTAATCAGCACCTAACCGTAAGAGCCTTGATAATCAACTGAACTCTACGGGCCTGACTCAAACCCCAATGAAGTCAATGGAAGGACTCCCACAGACTTCACTGAACTTTGGATCAGGGCTTAAAAGAGGATTCAATCCTAAATACTTTGCATACGTTTGACAATTGTTAAACAAGTGGGTAAGGTTAGTGTTTGTAAATTTCATGTCTCTGCTTCTGTCAAGAAGACAATTTTCCAGATAAGTAGAGTATTTTGTTACTTTGCCTGACAAAACCAGGAGAAGAAAGTTATATTTTGACACATAGAACCAACAGCTTCATATTGTTTGAAATTATAAGTTGTTACACGGATCACTCAGGTAAAGGGTAAAGTGTCTCCCTCCCCCATCTCGTCTGGAAACTAGAAAAACAGCTAGAACCTATTGTACAGGACTCTGTATCTATGATCTTTGCAGCTTGACAGTTTCAGAGATAAGCTGTCTTCACACATACTTTACTAATGAACTGGTAGCTGTATATTCATTTTCCAGCCTCTGCTATACTTGAAAAACATTGACTTTATGCCAGAATAAAGGTTTAAAAAGATTGTTTAAAACGATTCATCTACTTTGAAAGTCAGTCTCTTGCATTCATTGTAATGGGAACAAGTTTATAATGCATATGACAGTAGAAAAGAAATTATAGGAAGTTATGTGCCATATGCTACCCTATGTGATTTTTTCCCATATAGGGGACAAGAAACAGTTTTTATACTCAAGAGTTTTCTGGTTCCAAGGACCTCCTACCCTCCATGGAATGAAGTAGTTCACACTACTCTGCAGTTCACACTTAGGAAGACTCACAAAGATAATCCGGTAGTTTGCAGGATCAGGCTGTTAGAAAGTATTATCTTACCAGGGACATACATTTGGTTGCATGCTCAGAAAGTTTCTTATATTATATGGTTCTATGCTTGTGTATCTTACAAATGTGTGGTTTTGGTAAGCTACGGAACTCAAGCCAACAACTTCTAACACACACTCTGCAAAAACAATAGAGACGTATATATTTGTCAGAATAGACCAATTCTGAACTGGTACATCTGAATGATGTTAATGCAGTTACTGATTCCACTTTATCCACAGGTATCATACAAACTCTTTACAAACATTTTTATTTTGGATGGACCAGGTACAGATGGTATTTTAGGTACAGCTGGTATTGCCACCTATGATTAAAGGTGCAAGACACTTCCTATTATCAGACCTCATTTTCCACTGCTTATAACTTGACTAAACTTTAACTGCTTGGGTTGAAATGCTACATACTGAGCATTTGTCTCAGGCTGAATTTGTTTTTTCAAAATTTTTAGTCACAATGATTTAACTGTTTCTGAGAATAAGTCTAGAGAATGCTATACATGCCATTGTAATAACTCCTACACTGAGGGCTGAAAGGACTAAGGTGGAGTAAGCACCTACACAGACTCTAAGCCTGCTGAGGAGAAATCCCCAGCAGCTGACCCATGGGTGTTTTCTGCTCTTTGCACTTTGACTGTGAATATGGGACATGAAATGTTAAACCAATGAATTTTTTTGACTTTGGAGAGGTTTTTTTTTAGTGAGATAGAGAAGGAAACAAAACTCCCACACCATTTCCAGGAGAAGTTTTATAGTTTAGCATAAGCCAATGCAGTTTTGCCAACAAAAGTTTAAAAAAAATATAATTTATCACTAATGTGAAATTTGAAAATTAAAGACGAATGTGTTACCACCACAAAATTTCACAATGCGTTTTCTTTCCTCATAATTCACTATGTATTTGAGAATTCTCTTTTGTTGCTGACCTTCCAAAGAAGAGTAAAAACAGAGAAAATTAAGAACTTAAAACAAACAAACAAACAACAACAAAAAAACATAGCTGGAGTCAGCAGCTTGATCAGCACACTACATCTGCAAATACGTATGTAGAGTAGTCCCATTGGCTTCAGTTGGATTATTCATGGGTGTGAAGTTATTCACATGCTTAAGTGTCTAAGATCAAGACCCAAAGAAGTATCTTTAAAAAACAGATGTTTCAAATAATCAAATCTTCATTGTTCTGAAGATCTCACATTAATCAAAAATGAAAAATGCTGTTAAAATTACCATAAGGCTGAAAATTCTAGATTCCCTTCTGTGCCAGAGCACTGCTTGACACAAGAAAGAACGGAAGTTGGTGTACGGGGAGATTTTGGCAAACCAGTAGAGTGCCTGAAACCACTATGGCTTATTGTTAAAAGCAACCTATTAAGCAGTCTCAGCTTGACCAAGGCAGGAGAGGAGGGGGTTTGGGGTGCCACAGAAAGGGCAGCTTGACCCCATGTCCTTCCTGATAAGAATTGTGTTGAAGTTGCTGATACATGCATTTTAAAAGAGCAGGATGTGCCCCAGGGGTCTCAAGGCTGCAAACTCTGGAAAAACCCACACCTGGTTAATCAATAATCAGAAGGAACCTCTTTCTTGACCATTGAAACTGCTTACTTAACAAGTTTTCTTTAAGGGACATGTCATTCTATTACTAATGTATAAATAAGGGGAAAAAAGCTTGAGATAGTTGGACTCATTTGGGGACTCTTTTGGACTCTCCCTCTGGATACATCTTGCATTCCCCACTGGCAGATAGAAGATTTTGCCACCAGAAGCCTGCCACTGTGTCACTCAAGAGCCACACTCAGCTTTGGTAATTATCAAGGGTTGGGGGTGATTTACTAACTTGTTGCAGACATGTGTAAGTGCTTGAGACTAAGTAAAGTTTAGCTTTAAGTGAAAGCACTCTTGTGTTGCCCGGTTTGTGCCAGCCATCTATCGGTCGGACGGCCAAGTCTCCCCTGATTTATTTCCTGACACCACCTAAAAGTTACCAAGAGCTTTGTGTTGAAAGAACCCCGGGTAACATTGGGGGACAGGCACCAGGGAGCTAGTTATGGCTCTCTGGTCCTTAGCTCAGCCCCAAAGAGACTTCAAGCTGCAGCAGGCTGCTTGTAGATCTCCCAGTGGTGTGGAGGCCTTTAATGGCTCTGTGCCAGGAGAGGATGGGCCTACGGATCATTGCTCCTCCATGTCCCTGCCAAGCCCTCCCACCTAAAACACACCTCTTACAACAAGAGAGCAGCACTCAGGTCCAGCACAGAGTTGCCCTCTGACAGGGGGATTCTTTTCTGGCCATTAGCAGCCTGTGTACTGCTTGAGTGTGGTCCGAGCACTGCCTGAGTGGCCCAAAGGAAGCATAACAGGTTAGAGAATCTGGCCATAAGAAAAGACGCTTTTAATTGCTCTGTGAGGAGATCCAGTGCGTCACACACATTGTACTAATAAGCTGCTAGCTGTATATTTTATTCAATGTTCAATGTCTGCTTAAAATCATGATTTCTCTAGCCTTTATTTTATGCATTATAACAGTACCTTATATTCAGAGAATTCTTTGCTTCCGGGAGCATCCTGAAGTGACATAATGCTGATCCCATTGAAGTCAATGAGAGTATATTTAGCAACAAGATTTGAGTCTATATAAAAAGGGTTAACATCAAACACATTATTAAAATACAGCCACCTCCAGTGCTATCATATTTTTTTTGCGAGAGAGAGACTAAATAATTTATCAATTTTTAACTATAATAGAATTTATACTGACAAAATGCAATTATCCAAGTTGGAACTTGGCAAGACACTGGGATTAATACCATTAGAACTGCAAAAGTGACACAAGTTTTTTAAAGATGAAAGTAATCAATTTGATATCTAATCCAAAAGATGGCTTCTTTAATCACACCTTTAAGGGCTTTGCTGAGTCTAAATTAATGTGGGCACAATGGCAAAATGAGGACAGACACATGCATTGTATTAAGTGGCAGGTCACAACTTTTGTAAAACTTTAACACAGGGGATGAATGCTACCTATCCATAAACCACTCTCTCCTATACCAGATAATTAACTGGTTCCAGTGTGGGGATTACAGGGCTCCTTACCATATAACCTGTAATGCAGGGTACACTTTCCTCAGGACTTAGCTCTGAGTTCTAGTACCCTACCCCACACACAGGGGATAGAGTGCAGTCGAGTAGGGACCTCAGCCTGGAGGCCAAAGAGTCTAACCTTACACATAAACCCAAGACCCATCACCAAAATCCCAGGTATTTTACCTCTGGGAACTATTCATTGTATTATCTTAATTGCACTAGAAACCAGCCACAAGTTGCAAGAAATAAACAACTCCACCCCAGCACCTTATTTAGGAATTAAGCACATTCCTAGTTAACCCACTGTGACTGGAAAGTGGTTTGAGAAAGTAAAAAACCTCCTGGTCCTCTGCCAATTGGCCTATGTGAGAAAAAACTCCGTCCTGACCCCCTAACTGAGTGATCAATTAGATACACATCATCTGTCAGGCTGGCTTCCCATTCCTAGTTTGGATGGATACAGTGGATTGCTAGAACAGCCATCACAGCCAGCCCCCATGCTGGATTAAATCTTGGAAACAGCAAACAGAGCTGTAAATGGGAGGAGTTTGAGTGGGAGTTCTGTTGGAGGAGAAGGGAGGAGCAAGTCTCTGGTCCTTAGGAACAGTGAGTTTTTTTGTGGGTATTGTGTGTTTTTTCTGTCGTGTGTGGTTTTTTCCCCCTTTCTTCAGTTTGTAGAGGCTAGTAGGGGTGAGTGTGCTGTGAGGGAAGCACAGCTCTGGTTATGGGGGCAGGACTTTCCTGATTAGGGGGCCGTAAAGGCAGCCAAACAGCCAGCCAGAGCATAGGAGCAGCAAACAGAGTTGGAAACAGGGGAGTTTGAATGGGAGTTTGGGGGTGTGGTGTTCTGGTTTTGTTTTGGTGTTTCTTTGGGTCTTTGGTTGTTTTCTTTGTTGTTGTTGTTGACCAAGACACTGGCATTAATACCTGTAGAACTGAAAAAAAAACTGCCATAAGCCTTTTAAAGATCTGGAGAACAGAAGGGTGTGCTGTCTGCTATGATATGGAATGTGAACATATAGATTATCAGGGTTGGAAGGGATCTCAGGAGGTCATGTAGTCAAACCTCATATTCAAAGCAGGACCAATCCCCAGGCAGGTTTTTACCCCAGTTCCCTAAATAGACCCCTTATGGATTGAACTCACAACCCTGGGTTTAACAGGTCAATGCTCAAACCACTGAACTATCCCCCAAACCCTAAGGCTGAAAAGGATCCTCGTGGGAGCAGGAAAGAATCCACTGAATGTGGAGGAGGCTTGGAATTACTTTAGGTCAAAGTTGCAGAAGCTATCTGAAGCCTGCATCCCAAGCAAGGGAAAAAAATTCATAGGGAAGGGCTTCAGACCAAGCTAGATGAGCAAGCATCTCAAACAGGTGATTAAGAGAAAGCAGAAAGCTTACAAGGAATGGAAGATGGAGGGGATCAGCAAAGAAAGCTACCTCTTGGAGGTCAGAAAATGTAGGGATATAGTGAGAACTGCCAAAAGCCAAGCAGAGTTGGACTTTGCCAAGGGAATTCAAACCAATAGTAAAAGGTTTTACAGTCATATAAATAAGAAGAAAACAAGGAAAGAAGAAGTGGGACCACGAAGCACTGAAGATGAGGTAGAGATTAAAAAGTAATCCAGGCATGGCCCAACACCTCGAACAAATACTTTGCTTCAGTTTTTAATAAGACTAATGAAGAGTTTAGGGGTAGGGCTGGGTGGCTAATGGCAATGACAATATGGAGGTAGAAATTACTACATCTGAGGTGGAAGTCAAACTGAAACAGTTTAATGGGACTAAATAGGGGGTCCTGGATAATCTCTATCCAAGAATATTAAAAGAACTGGCATGTGAAATTGTAATCCCAATAGCAAGGATTTTTAATGAAGCTGTAAACTCAGGGTTGTATCCTATGAATTCTTAATATAGCTCCTATTTTTAAGAAAGGGTGAAAAAAATGATCTGAGAAACTACGGACCTGTTAGTTTTACCTCTATTGTATGTGAGGTCTTGGAACAAATTTTGAAAGAGAAAGTATTTAAAAACATAGATGTGAAAAGTAATTGGGATAAAATAAAACATGGTTTTACAAAAGGTAGATCGTGCCTGACCAAACTGATCATCTTCTTTGAGAAGATAACTGATTTTTTAGACAAAAGAAATGACGTAGATCTAATCTACCTGGATATGGGAAATTATTAGTTAAATTGGAGAAGATGGCGAGTAATATAAGAATTTAAAGGTGGATAAGGAACTAATCTTATTTAACATTTTTATTACTGACTTTGGTACAAAAATGAATGTGCACTAATACAATTTCTGGATGACACAAAGTTAGGAGGTATTGCCAATACAGGTGAGGACCATAATATCCTAAAAGAAGATCTGGATGACCTTATAAACTGAAGTATTAGAAATGGGATGAAATTTAATAGTGCAAAGTGCAAGGTCATGCATTTAAGGACTAACAACAACAAGTTTTGCTATAAACTGCAGACTTATCCATTGGAAGTGACAGAGGAGGCGAAAGACCTGGGTGTATTGGTTGATCACAGGATGACTATGAGCCAACAATGTGATGCATCCACAAAAAAAGGCTAATTCAGTTCTAGGATGCATCAGACGAACTGTTTCCAATAGAGACAGGGAAATGTTAGTATTATTATATGAGGCAGTGGTGAGACCTCATCTGGAATACAGTGTGCAATTCTAGTCTCCCATGTTTATGAAAGATGAATTCAAACTGAAACTGCCAAAGAGAATGGCTGCTAGGATGATCCATGGAATGAAAAACCTACCTTATGAAAGGAGACTCAAAGAGCTTGGCTTGTTTAGCCTAACCAAAAGAAGGCTGAATGCTCTCTATAAATACATAGAGGGATAAATACCAAGGAGGGAGAGGAGTTATTTAAGTTAAGCACCAATGTGGACACAAGAACAAATGGATATAAATTGTCCATCAACCAGTTTAGGCTCGAAATTAGACGAAGATTTCTAACTATCTGAAGTGTAAAGTTCTGAAACAGCCTTCCAACTGGAATAATAGAGGGAAAAATCCTAACTGGCTTCAAGACTGTGCTTGATAACTTTATGGAGGGATGGTATGATGGGACTCTGTATGATGGCATGTGGCCCCTTGGTGACTGCCAGTAGCAAAAGTCCCCAACATCTGGTGATGGGACACTAGCTGGGGACAGCTCTGAGTTACTACAGAGAATTCTTTCCCGGGTATATCTGCCTGGTGGGTCTTGCCTACATGCTCAGAGTCTAACTGATCACCCTATTTGGGGTCAGGAAGGAATTTTTCCCAGGTCAGATTGTCAGAGACCCTGGGTTTTTTTTTTGCCTTCCCCTGCAGCATGGGGCACAGGTCACTTGCCGGTTTAAATTAGTGTAAACAGGCCCGCTGATGGGGGGGGGCAAATGGGGCAATTGCCATGGGGGCTGGGTGATTTAAAAGGGCCCAAGGGGCCCCGGCAACTGCTGAGAGCAGCGCAGTGGGGCTAAGACAGGCTTCCTGCTTGCCCTCGCTCTGTGCTGCTCCTGGAAGTGGCTGGCACGTCCCTGCGGTCCCTGGGGGGCAGAGGGCAGCGGTAGGGGGGTCTCAGCACACAGCCCAGGAACTCTGGCCAATGGGAGCTGCAGGGGCAGTGCCTGTGGGCAGCAGCATGCGGAGAACCCCTGGGCGCCCCACCTAGAAGCCACTGCCAGAGGGGTGTGCCAGTCGCTTTCAGGAGCCCCCCAAGGTAAGCACTGGCCCCCTGACCCTCTCCTGCACCCCAACCCCCTGCCCCAGCCTAGAGCCTGGACTCCACACCCAAACTTCCTCCCAGACCCCTCCTGCACCCAAATTCCCTCCCAGAGCCCGTACCCCATACCCCCTCCCACACCAAAACTCCCTCCCAGAGCCCACACCCCAGACCACCTCTCACACCCAAACTCTCCCACCCCCCTCAGAGCCTGCACTCCAACCCCCTGCCGCAGCCTGGTGAAGGTGAGTGAGGGTGGAGGAGAGCGAGTGATGGAGGGAGGGGGAATGGAGTGAGCAGGGGCAGGGCCTTGGAGAAGTGGTGGGACAGGGGCATGGTCTCAGGGAAGGGGTGGGGCAGGGGCAGGGCAAGGGTCTTTGGGTTTGCACGATAAGACAGTTGGCAACCCTACTGGGTGGGCATGTGGAAGCCCTGGCCGTGCCAGAAGAGTGCACCCAGCAGCCCAGCCAGCAGCTTGCTGGGCACCAGCCAGTGCAGGCGCAACACCACCCAAATGTCAGGTCAGACACGGTTTGTGGGTGTGTGGGGGGCCCACTGACTGTTCTGCCCTGGGCCCCGGAACTGCTGTCAGTGGGCCTGAGTGTAAATGATGAATTCTTTGTAACTTGAAGTCTTTAAACCATGATTTGAGGACTCCAGTAACTCAGCCAGAGTTTAGGGGTATATTTCAGGAGTGGGTGGGTGAGGTTCTGCTGCCTGCAATGTGCAGGTCAGATTAGATAATTATGATGATCCCTTCTGACCTGAAAGTTTATGAGTCTACATATATAAAAAGAAAAACATATTTTTTCTAAAAAACTGAGAAAAAAAATCCCAGTCCAACCACACCCCCTAAATCACTGCATTTTTCCATTGCCATTCCATTGTAAAAAATGTCTAACAAGAATGCACAGCAGACTTGCATGTAAATTACTCACAAACACTGACTGTCTGTGAAAGGTTTTTAGTTGCTTCACCTCTGCCTCTTCTCTCTTCCTGTATCAGAGGGGTAGCCGTGTTAGTCTGGTTCTGTAGAAGCAGCAAAGAATCCTGTGGCACCTTATAGACTAACAGATGTTTTGTAGCATGAGCTTTCGTGGGTGAATACTTGCATCCGAAGAAATGGGAAGAAGTGGGTATTCACCCACGAAAGCTCATGCTACAAAACGTCTGTTAGTCTATAAGGTGCCACAGGATTCTTTGCTGCTTCTCTCTTCCTGTTCCTCATAATTTATGTGGATTCTGAATTTTTTATGTCAGTGGTTGTCCAGCTGCTTCTTTAATGTTAACACCTTCATAAATTGAGGAAAATGTTAAAAAAGTTTAAAAGGAAAAATTGAGCAGTTCTCACCACAATATTTTGTAGAATTGTTTTAAACAATCATTTATGACAATACATTTTGACTTTTCTGACAGTTACCATCTCCTCTCTACAGAGTCACAAAACAATGAACGCTACCTCTGTACTTGAAGCAGAGATTAAGATTTATTTGCTTAGAGAAAAAGGTCTTTAACTTCCCTTCCTGAGCATCAGCAGGCATAAGCATATCTATTATATCAAAAATTCATGCTCCTGCAGTTATCAAGGTTCATGAAATGAAAGTCATATTTCAAGTACCTGCCCATTGCAATTCCTGGCCTTTATTCCTGATACACACTGATGTGGTGTTTGGGAGATACTCTTCTGTCTCACTGATTTTAGAGGCAGCATAATTAATTGAAAATCCCTATGTTCAAAGTTTTTCTTTAATGACGTTAGAAATGTCACATAATTTTTCTGAGTAGTTTAAAATGCTACAAAATGTAGCAAGTGTGAAAGGAAATGCTATGAAATGTCATACCGCACACATTGAGCGTTTGACCTCATCTATATTCCTCTGCCCTCTAGCACAGATAGAGCACATCTGACATTTGATATTTTGTGTGAGAAAATCTCACTGAGCATTGTCACAACCAAGTGTGTCCAATTTTTTCCTCACTGCCTAAGCATGTAGAAGCTCTGTGAATCAAAAAGTGTCAATATTTCTTCAGATCATAAATCTTTCCTTTCTTTGAACCACTGCTACCTATGAAAGATAAATGTATTCAACAGCTCAGGTAGAGTGCTATAAATACTAAATAAATAAGTGTCTTCACTGGAAGCAGTACATCTTCTGCCTTTAACATCACCATCTATCAAGTTCCTTTCCCCCCTTAAAATCCCTAGACCCAGAAGGACTCCCCCAGCAGCCTCTGTAACAGCTATACAGCAGCACCATGGGCTATGGGGGAAATCCCCTTTCACCCTCTACAGGAGCTGGACCAGATTAGGGGAGTGGGGATGACATGTCCCTTCCTCCAGGTCTTGTGGTCTCAGAGGGAGGTAAAATTCCCAGGGACAGAACAAGCACCTAGCAGCCAGAGTAAGAAGTGCAGCACAAGGGGCAGAACAGCCCTTTTCCACTCCCCAGGATGTAGGCCAGATCCCTGGGGAGGAACCTTTCTCCCAGCTTCACATCCCCTTGACATTTGTGAGGTTATCACATATTGATTTCTTTAGTTTAGACCTGGGGCATTATTATCTGTAGCTGATAGGCTGTTTGTTCTAACCTCCTCCTGCCCCCTCCATGACTATTCCCCCAACCTCACTCCCTCTTCTCTCCATCTTTCCCTTCCTCTTCTGTCTCTTCCTTCCTTTCCCCATCTCCCTTTGTCTCTCCCCTTCCCTTGCTCCTTTTAACTCATCTCTCTCTGGTTGTAAAGCAGGTATTCTAATGTTTCCTTTCCTCCAAGCCTTTGTCTTATCTATTTAATAAGCTCTTCAGGGAAGGAAGCGTCTGCCACTATATGTTTGTACAGTTCCAGCACACTGGTGCCCCAATCTTGGCCAGGGCTACCATTATTAATAAATTAATTAATTAATAATCATATTCTGTCGTTCCTTCTCTTACATTTAAAATAATATGACAAACAAAACAGAAACAAACAAACAAGAATCATGGAAGAGGCATAGTGTGTAGCACTAGGTCAATAACTGATTTTTTGGTTCTCTGGCAGGTCCAGAATTGGGGCAGAGGATGGACTTTAGTATAGAATGTGCTGTGTCTCTGTGGAGTAACTCATCTAGGAGGGTCCAGAAACATCCAGAATAGGGTGTGGCAGTTTCTAGACATGCTGAGTAGCTGTTTCTGAAACCATTCCATGATGGGCAAGGAATCTTGTGGGTTCCACACATAATTACCATTTAAAAGCTGAGTCAATAGGAACTAAGATGGGGAAAAGGCTATAAATAGAAGTTAAAGGCTTCCAGGGAATGAGTGAATCAAGGGGGCAGGTTTTCATCAAGGAGAAACAAACAGAACACTCACACCATAGCCTGGCCAGTCATGAAACTGGTTTTCAAAGCTTCTCCGATGCGCAGCGCTTCCTGGTGTGCTCTTCTAATCGCCCTGGTGTCTGGCTGTGTGTAATCAGCAGCCAGGCGATTTGCCTCAACCTCCCATCCTGCCATAAATGTCTCCCCCTTACTCTCACAGAGATTGTGGAATACACAGCAAGCAGCAATAACAATGGGAATATTGGTTTGGCTGAGGTCTGAGCGAGTAAGTAAAGTGCGCCAGTGACCCTTTAAACATCCAAATGCACATTCTACCACCATTCTTCACTTGCTCAGCCTATAGTTGAACAGCTCCTGACTACTGTCTAGGCTGCCTGTATATGGATTCATGAGCCATGGCATTAAGGGGTAGGCTGGGTCCCCAGGGATAACTATAGGCATTTCAACATCCTCAACAGTTATTTTCTGGTCTGGGAAGTAAATCCCTTGCTGCAGCCATTTAAACAGATTAATGTTCCTGAAGACACGAGCGTCATGAATTCTTCCCAGCCATCCCATGTTGATGTTGGTGAAATGTCCCTTATGATCCACCAGTGCTTGCAGCACCATTGAAAAGTACCCCTTGCAGGTTACGTACTGACTGCCCTGGTGCTCTGGTGCCAAGATAGGGATATAGGTTCCATCTATCGCCCTACCAAAGTTAGGGAATCCCATTGCAGCAAATCCATCAAATATGACCTGCACATGTCCCAGAGTCACTACCTTTGGTAGCAGCAGCTCAGTAATTGTGTTGGCTACTTGCATCACAGCAGCCCCCACAGTAGATTTGCCCACTCCAAATTGATTCCCGACTGACCGGTAGCTGTCTGGTGTTGCAAGTTTCCACAGGGTTATCGCCACTCACTTCTCAACTGTGAGGGCTGCTCTCATCTTGGTATTCTCGTGCTTCAGGGCAGGGGAAGCAAGTCACAAAGTTCCATGAAAGTGGCCCTACGCATACAAAAGTTTTGCAGCCACTGGGAATCGTCCCACACCTGCAACACTATGCGGTCTCACCTGTCTGTGCTTGTTTCCCGGGCCCAGAATCAGCATTCCATGGCATGAACCTGCCCCATTAACACCATGATCTCCAAAGTGCTGTGGCCCGCGGTTTGGGAGAATTGTGTGTCCATGTCCTCATCACTCTCGTTACCGCGCGGCCGCCTCCTCCTCACCTGGTTTTGCAGGTTCTGGTTCAGAATAAACTGCATGATAATGTGTGAGATGTTTACAATGTTAATGACTGCTGCGTTGAGCTGAGCGGGCTCCATGCTTGCCGTGGTATGGCATCTGTATAGGTAACCCAGGAAAAAAGGCGCAAAATGGTTGTCAACCGTTGCTTTCACGGAGGGAGGGAGGAAGGGAGGGGGGGCCTGACGACATGTACCCAGAACCACCCGCGATGATGTTTTTTGCCCCATCAGGCATTGGGATCTCAACCCAGAATTCCAATGGGCGGGGGAGACTGCAGGAACTATGGGATAGCTTCCCACAGTGCAACACTCCGGAAGTCGATGCTAGCCTCGGTACTATGGATGCACACTGCCGAATTAATGTGCTTAGTGTGGCCTCATGAACTCAACTTTATACAATCTGTTTCCAAAAATCGAATTCTGTAAAATTGGAGTAATTAGTGTAGACATAAGAACCTGTACCCTACTCTCTCTTTTCAGGTCACTCAGAACTATTAACACCTACTTATCAGCGATTTTACATACAATTGCCCTGAGGTTTAACTCTGTGTAATGCTTTCTGTTAGGACAGGTCTCTGGCCTATACTTCAGCAAGGAGTTAAGCTGAGAGGTACAGAAAGAAGGGGGAGTGCAATAGTGTTCTAATCTAAATAATATTGCCTCAACACCACCTTCCCTGTTACAAATGGAATGGATCAAATTCAGAGGCAACCTACATTGAACAGTAGAACCTCAGAGTTACAAACACCAGAGTTACGAACTGAATGGTCAACCACACCACTCACTTGGAACCAGACGCATGTAATCAGGCACCAGCAACAAAAAAGCACAATACTGTGTTAAATGTAAACTACTAAAAACATAAAGGGAAAGCAGCATTTTTCTTCTGCATAGTAAAGTTTCAAGGCTGTATTAAGTCAATGTTCAGTTGTAAACTTTTGAAAGAACAAGCATAACATTTGCTCAGAGTTGTGAACATTTCAGAGTTATGGACAACCTCCATTTCCAAGATGTTCGTAACTCTGAGGTTCTACTGTATTTTGCATGGCGGGCAGGATAGTGAGAGAATAACTTACATGCTGAGATAGACTAAGAATGAGGTTTCAGAAGGAAACACAAAGCAGGAGGGTAGGAAGGTACAAAACATATGTGCAGAGCCTTCTAGTCTATCTTACAACTTCCTACATCCTCATGTTTGCTTTTCACTGCTAAAACCTTGCCCCTTCTGCCTCCTTAGCAAGTATATTTTATCTTTTCATTTATGTATTACTAACATGGAATTAAAACCAAGAATAGTAAATACCACAAATATAAAAGAAAAGAGTGGGGTAGAACATTTTAAATCTTCTTTAATTAATGATAAGGGTCAAGCCCTTAGTAAACAAACTATAGTTATTAATATCAACCCACTTTTACATCACAGCTTTATACAAAATATTGTTCACAGTTATCTAACGTAAGTGACAATGGGGGCAATCCTTCTCTTTGACATTCAAAGCCATAATAGAGTTGTATAAATGTCCTTTTAAAACTTAAAGTCACATAAAAATGGGTTCAGGTTTCATTTCAAACTTGAAACTCATTTAAGGTTCCTCTAAAGGTTCATTACCAGGAACCTTCCATTTTCTGTTATACTTTCCTGCTGTCCCCCTTATCTCCCTCCCACCATATCATCTGGACCTTCTGCTGCCTGGAAAATTAAGATATGCCTACTTACAACCAATAAAATCCCCATTGATGTAACTTCTGATTTTGGCCCATCATGATTTTAGAGGTACAGTTTTTCTAGATTTTCTGGCTGTCACACTAGAGTGTCATGTCTTATGGCGGTTGAGTCAGTAGCAATGTTTTGTAAAGCTTAATGAGAAATGACTAATACAATCAAACGTTACAACACTGACATGCATTAGCCAAGAATATATATTTCACAATACCCCAGTTTCCTTACTGTTAAGGATTAGTTCCCTTATTTCACCACTGAAAGATTTCTTTTAAAAAAGAAAATCCAAACTTATGGCTAGAAGTAGTTTAGGGCAGTGTTCAGTTTTACTTGATTTACAAAATACCCAACATACTCCAAGGTTTGACAGTATTCTACAAGTTCCAGCACCTTATTCACATTTTATTTAGTATAGTCAGGATTTAGACATGTTAGTTACATGGTCATAAACTACAGCTATTTTCTGTAATGCTCAATTTATTCCTTAATCCCTTGGGGCCTGATCCTGCCACACTGATATAACTGGAAATTCTGCCATTGATTTATATTAGAGCAGGACTGAGCGTTTGGAAGGTAAATTATTATTACTATGATATAGGAATTTTATAGCACCCAGAGGCACTTCAGAGAAGACAAAGTCCTGATCCCTGCCCTCAAACACCATCCAAATTACAGTTGTAAAATATAGAACTGGGGAGAGTGGGGGGCGGGGGTAAGGGTGTGAATAGTATAGAAGAGTGAAAGAGGATGAGGGTAAGAGCAAAAATATCATTTGGTTACTCTGTTTGACCATGTACACATCATAGTGGCTCTGGTAAGGTTATTTTAATATGTCTAAATAAGGACGATAAAGGCATAAAGAGAGATACTTATAGAAATCAATATACATTTCACAATAATTGTATAATACTTGCTCATAATGTTACCATATATATTTTTATTTCTGTATTTCATATGGACAACATTAGATAGAAAAATGTATTTTATTTGAAAAAAAAAAATGTTGAGTACAGGGGATTTGAATTCATAAAACTACAATTCACTCAGAAAGCATCCATAGAAATTGATGAGGAGGACAAAGGAAATTATAATACACACACATACCCTTAATTCCTGTTTTTATATATAACAGGAGTTAAGCATAAAAATATTATAGGCATGTTGTAATTTCCCCCCAAAGAAATATTGGAAACCCAGTTAAACAAATTTTAAACAAATCTAAATTTATTAAAGTATGGAAATGCACAGTTGAGGTATTCAGATAACCTTAACTTCACACTCTGGAGATGCTACAAAACTATATAATTATGATTAGAGCATAAAAGTGTTTGCTTTACTGGATTAGATTAAATTTGTATTTAAAGAGATTGGATTTTTCCTCTCCATTGATGGTGTCAGTACAGGGCAGAGTTGTCAGGTGCCACCATCTTCACTAAGGACAGTTCATGGAAGATAGGTCCATCAATGGCTGTTAGCCAAGATAGGGATGCAAACCTGTGTTTTGGGTTTTCCTAAACCTCCAAGTGCCAGAAGAATCTGGCACTGGCCACTGTCAGAGACAGAATACTGGGCTAGATGTCTGACCCAGTATGGCCATTCTTATGTTTGTATTTCAAGTTTGCATGGTTTGGCATCCAGAAGTTTTAACTGGGGTTGTGGTCCTCCAGGGCTAAAGGCGACTCGAGATGTACAGAAATAAAGTTCACAGATCTGAGCTTCTATGGAGAGCTGACGCATTTGCACAGAAGGCCAACCCTTCTGTGCTGCTCAGCGGTTCTCTCTTATCCCGCATGGCAGCAAAGCTCCTGTGGGTTTTATTCTGCCAAGACATCCCCATCTGTCCCTCTGTTCTTTGTTCTGAGGAGGTTAGAAAGTGTGGAAATGAGTGATAATGAGGTCAGCATTAATCCTTACAGGAAATGTTCTGTGGGAATAATGGCTAGCCATACTCCTTTCGTCAGACAACCACACTTTGTCTAAAACAATAGAGTACCCATTGCACTGTGCCTAGGTTTCCAAACAAATATTTTCTAATGGGTTTTCTGCTCTGCTCTGTACACTACCAAGTATGGTCAGAATTTGGCCTGTACATTTGGCTTTAACTCAATAATAGTTGTTATTTCTCATAACCATTGTCAGTAGATAGTTGTGTGAATTCTCTTATTGATTTAGCTGATGAAGTAATTTTGCCATCTTCTTTGCATTGACTGGTAATTGCTGTCCTTGTCAGTATCAGTTTGTATGCTATCTATTTTATTCAACATTTTGATATTTCTGCAGAGGGAAGATTAGTGGAGTAGGGGATGAAACCATGCAAGGTAGGAAGAGAAACAACTAGAAAAGGCAGCAACAGGGGTGGAATAATGGAAGGAAAAGACTTTTAGAGAAATGGAGAAAGAGGAGAAGGGAAATAGAGTTAAAAGAGAAATACGGAAGCAAAAAGAAACCTAGAAAATACAGGCCTAAATAGAAACAAAATGTAAAAAACAGAATCAAAGACAAGAAAAAGAGGAGTAAGGAGTGAATGAAAAATGAATTAAAGCAAACTACAATCCAGGTAATAAATAGTATGGAGCAAGAGAGTATGACTCATTGTACGTATCTGTAAACACAACGGCCCCTTAACATACTCCTTCCCTGTGTCATCCTCACAGGTCACCTTGGTATCCTGATAGCCTGAGACAGATGAAGTAGGAGGGAAGCTGGTTAGAGCACAAGTGTCATAGGCTTCATGCCAACTCTGCCTGTGGCACAGAGGCTTTTTGAGGTCATAACCCATGGTTGTGCTGGAGGCAAAGGGTTACACCATGCCATCTCCAATGTCCCAATCAACAGAACTGTTACAGGTGGTACAGCCTGGTTAATTTAGGCTCTCTCTATCTGAATACACAATCAAGAATGTTATGTTAGGTGGAGTTTTCAGGCTTCTTTGCAGATAACAATAGGGTTCACATGGAACTATCTGCCTCTATAACATCAGGGCTATGTCTGGGAATGCAAGTGTAAAGGCTTTATTGCTAGAGTTTCAGCAACTGGTGCTCATTCCTGTTCGGAAGGAGCTGGGGCAGGGAATTCAAGCCATAACCATAGAATGGTCCTATATTTTATTAGCTGGTAAAATCCAACTGGGTGGTAAGGGAATGTTATTGGAAAGGATTGTAATTATCTTTCTTTGGGAGGCGGGTGTGTATGTGTGTGTGTGTGCTCTCACCTTCCCTCTTGGTCTGAACCCTCCCCAATTTATCAACATTCTTCTTGTATTGTGGACACCAGAATTGGACCCAGTATTCCATCATTCCATCCAGTATTCAATCATACCAATGGTCAAATAGTGCTGCAAAGTGCATCTATTCTCCCAAGCTACCAATGTGGGCTGACTGCAAGTGCTGGAAGACTGGGTGGGTGATGAGGATAATTTATGTAGACTATATTTCTCTCCAGGCCGTGATTTTTCCTTAGCTATAGTAGAATTTGCATGTTTATTTAAGCTATTACTCTTTCTTCCATGGCATATCATGATAATATATTAAATAATGTGATTCATTTGGGATCCATTAGTCTTTGGTGGCTTATGAGGAACATTAGAATGTACAAAATATTGCTGGTTAGCAGTAGACATTCAGAAAATGGTAATAGCATTGTGGTAGGTGCTTCCTGAACTACTACCAACATTAATTAATGTAATTATTTCTTGGGAATTTATAACAGGGTAATCTGAAACATTTAAAATACTGGATTTTGTTAGTAGGTGACAGTCAACATATAGTGTGATGTGGGCATTAAAGGTCACCACATCAATACCATTAAAAGTTTATAATGTTCTGTATTTTATTTAGCAAACCAAATATTTTGAAGGATACATTGCTTAATCAACTAAATGCTATAGCTTATTTCCACTACTAGTTGTTTGTCTGATAAACTGTCTTTTTGTATGGACTAATCTTGCTGTATTGCATGTGAAGTGGTTGAAAACTGTCTTGAGCTGTCAAACTTAAAATTTGAGTGGAAAGGAAAACTGTAAGACATAACTATGTGGGGAAACCACTTAGCAGTAAAATCACATTTTCTAATTGAGTTTCTCCAACATATTTCAAGTGACTATAGCAACTTCCAATAGCTCTTCTAAATGTTCAAATTAAACTTAATTTGTGTAGAGTTTATAGGCTTTATACCACTAAGTTCTACTAATGTTCTTCCTGTTACAAAAATACTGAACTCTATGACAGTTTTAATTACTGCAAGAGAATTGGAATAGACAGGGAGGTAGCCTGCTGCTATGTCATATTGATGTAGAGCTCCACTGTGGGCCCCTTGAACACCTATGAAGGCTCTTGGGGAATGAACAAGCAGGGACGGGCAGTGAAATTTTGGGTGATGCAGCTTCATTGTGCTCCTTCATCAGGCTGGATTGTAGGGTTATAATTAAATCATATATACCTACAACATTAAAAATATATTCATTATTAACATTTGTGAGTCCCAAACATTATATATTTTATTGTTGTAGGTGTATACAGTTTATGGCCTTGAATATGAATAACTTATGCCCCACTTCAACTTGAGTTTCTTGTAAGCCACACATACATAAAAGACTTAGTGCTTCTTGGAGCAGCTAGTCCTGGAACCCACAAGAGTAGAGGCAATTCTTGATTTAGTCCTAATTGGAGCACAGAATCTTGTCCAACAGGTGAATATAGCTGGACTGCTTGGTAATAGTGACGATAATATAATTAAATTTAACATCCCAGTGGCAGGGAAAACACAGCAGCCCAGCACTGTAGCATTTAATTTCAGAAACGGGAACTACACAAAAATGAGGAGTTTAGTTAAAGAGAAATTAAAAGGTACAGCATCAAAAGTGAAATCCCTGCAAGCTGCATGGAAACTTTTCAAAGACACCATAATAAAGGTTCAACTTAAATGTATACTCCAAATTAAAAAAAAATATAGTAAGAGAACCAAAAAAGTGCCACCGTGGCTAAACAACAAAGTAAAGGAAGTAGTGAGAGGCAAAAAGGCATCCTTTAAAAAGCAGAAGTTAAATCCTAGTGAGAAGAATAGAAAGATGCATAAACACTGACAAATTAAGTGTAAAAATTTAATTAGGAAGGCCAAAAAAGAATTAGAAGAACAGCTAGCCAAAGACTCAAAAACTAATAGCAATTTTTTTTAAGTACATCAGAAGCAGGAAGCCTGCTAAACAATCTGTGGGGCCACTGGACGATCGAGATGCTAAAGAAGCATTCAAGAATGATAAACTAGTTGCAGAGAAACTAAATGAATTCTTTGCATCGGTCTTCATGGTTGAGGATGTGAGGGAGATTCCCAAACCTGAGCCATTCCTTTAAGGTGACAAATCTGAGGAATTGTCCCAGATTAAGGTGTCATTAGAGGATGTTTTGGGACAAATTGATAAAGAAAACACTAATAAGTCACCAGGACCAGATGGTATTCACCCAAGAGTTCTGAAGAAACTCAAATGTGAAATTGAAGACCTACTAACTGTAGTCTGTAACCTATCATTTAAATCAGCTTCTGTACCAAATGACTGGAGGATAGCTAAAGTGACGCCAATTTTTTAAAAGGGCTCCAGAGGTGATCCCAGCAATTACAGGCCAGTAAGCCTGACTTCAGTACCAGGCAAACTGGTTGAAACTATAGTAAAGAACAAAATTGTCAGACACATAGATGAACATAATTTGTTGGGGAAGGGTCAACATATTTTTTGTAAAGGGAAATCATGTCTCACCAATCTCATAGAATTCTTTGAGGGGGTCAACAAGCATGTGGACAAGGGGGATCCAGTGGATATAGTGTACTTAGATTTTCAGAAAGCCTTTGACAAGGTCCCTCATCAAAGGCTCTTAAGCAAAATAGGCAGTCATGGCATAAGAGGGAAGGTTCTCTCATGGATTGATAAATGGTTAAAAGATAGGAATCAAAGGGTAGGGATAAATGGTCAGTTTTCAGAATGGAGAGAGGTAAATAGCGGTGTCCCCCAGAGGTCTGTACTAGGCCCAATCCTATTCAACATATTTTTAAATGATCTGGAAAAAGGGGTAAACAGTGAGGTGGCAAAATTTGCAGATGATACAAAACTACTCAAGATAATTAAGTCCTGGGCAAACTGAGAAGAGCTAAAAAAATATCTCTCAAAACTGGGTGACTGAGCAACAAAATGGCAGATGAAATTCAGTGTTGATAAATGCAAAGTAATGCACATATGAAAATATTATCCTAACTATACATAAAAATTGATGGTGTCTAAATTAGCTGTTACCACTCAAGAAAGATCTTGGAGTCATTGTGAATAGTTCTCTGAAAATATCCAATCAAAGTGCAGCGGCAGTCAAAAAAGCAAACAGAATGTGGGGAATCATTAGGAAAGGGATAGATAATAAGACAGAAAATATCACATTGCCACTATATAAATCTATGGTATGCCCACACCTTGAACACTGCGTGCAGATGTGGTGACCCCCAACTCCAAAAAAGATATATTGGAATTGGAGAAGGTTCAGAAAAGGGAAACAAAAGTGATTAGGGGTATGAAAGGGCTTCCATATGAGGAGATATTAATAAGACCGTGACTTTTCAGTTTGGAAAAGAGATGACTAAAGGGGGATATGATTGATGTCTATAAAATCGTGACTGGTGTGGAAAAAAGTAAATAAGGAGTTATTTACTCCCTCTCATAACATAAGATCTAGGGGTTACCAAATGAAATTAATAGGCAGCAGATTTAAAACAAAGAAAAGGAAGTATTTCTTCACATAATGCATAGTCAACCTGTGGAACTCTTTGCCAGAAGATGTTGTGAAGGCCAAGACTATAACAGAGTTAAAAAAACAACTAGATAAATTCATGGAGGATAGGTCCATCAATGGCTATTAGCCAGATTGGGCAGGGATGGTGTCCCTGCCTCTGATTGCCAGAAGCTGGGGATGAGCGACAGGGAATGGATCACTTGATGATCCATCATCATGTTCATTTCCTCTGGGGAAACTAGCATTGGGCACTGTCGGAAGACAGGATACTGGGCTAGATGGACCTTTGGTCTGACCCCGTATGGCCATTCTCATGTACAAAGATCAGAAAATGGGGCAAAAATAAGAAAAAAGGGACAATAATGGTGCAAAGAAGCAAATCAACTAAATCAGAAATTATGGTTTATATCAGCATCAGTCATCTTTTTGTTACAGTACAAACATCATTGTATATGCAAAGAAAGTGTCAGTCACTCTCCCTTTGTGTTTGAGTTCTATATTTAATCTGCAGCATGCCAGGTTTCTGATGCTGTATCTCATTTTATTATAAAACCTAGGATCCAAATAAATAAGTCTAAGTGAGTCTATGATTTGATCTTGAGAAGCTCAAGAACCTACTAAGAGCTCTCTTGGGGTGCAGGTTATACCCAATTTAGACTCCATGAGGACTCTCATCTAGTTACAGTTGTGTAAGTCACATTTAACCTCATATATTGCTTCAGAATTAACTCAGAGTCTGTGTGGGAGGCAGGCTAAACTGGCTTAACTCATATGGGGTGGAGCCAGAAGAAAGGAGTGTAGCAAAAAAAAAAAGACAGGTAACGGTAGGATGTAGGAAACTATATTACATTATCTATTATAGATTGGCCCTTTTTACACCATCTTTTGGCAGCTTGGTGTGTAAATTACCCCAAATGAAGAGTCTTTCATGGTCAGTTGCACATTGGAAAATTGATGTTAGTTGGGACAGTCTAAAACAGGTTTTCTCAAACAGGGGTTGTCGCTTGTGTAGGGAAAGCCCCTTGCGGACCGGGCTGGTGTGTTTACCTGCCCTGTCTGCAGGTCCGGCCAATCACGTCTCCCACTGGCAGCGGATCGCTGCTCCGGGCCAATGGGAGCAGCTGGAAGCAGTGCAGGCCGAGGGACTTACTGGCCGTCACTTCCAGCAGCTCCCATTGGCCCGGAGCAGCGATCCGCTGCCAGTGGGAGCCGTGATTGGCTGGACCTGCAGATGGGGCAAGTAAACACACCGACCCAGTCCGCCAGGGGCTTTCCCTACACAAGCGGCGACCCCTGTTTGAGAAACCCTGGTCTAAAGGAGTCTGAGTGTAAGGAAAGATGTGTAATTTACATAGCCTTGCACATCACCTCTGAATTTGGCCCTGGGTCTTTTCTGCAGGCTCAAAATTACAGCTGTATGAGATGGTCTAAACAACATTTAACAGGCTATAAACCATAGAAGTGTAGAACTAAAAGGAACCTCAAGAAGTTCCATGAAATCTCAAAAGTGCAAATACGGTTGTTGAAAGTTTCACTAAATTTCATGAACCTTAACAGAACTGTCAGCAAACTTGATAGTTATGCATCAAAATCAAGTGAAAAAAGGTGAAACTCATTCGGTTTGACTGAATTTCACTTTGAGTTAAACTCAAGATTGTGACCCTAATATGGCTTTAAACAAAAAACACTAAACTAAATAAATCAAAACTGCCCACATTGTTACATCTCTACTCAAGATTCCATAACTGCTGATTCTTGCTGCATAAAGTCAATGAACACTCCGGAATTTGATCTTCAGCTTCAGCCAAGAACTGTTACATGCAACTCAGGATGGGTGGGTACAATAGCCTCATGGTAGCTAGAAATTTCTGGGGAACAAGATCATTCCCTTCCTCTCCAGCCAGCAGGAGAGATAGTAGTGGAGTAAGAGCTGCTCCATGAGCACTATGCCAACCAAGGACCCCCTTATGTAGGGATACTCTGCTGTGGCCAAGTAAAGTAACTTTAGAGCTGCTTTGAAGGAGGAGAGTGATGCAAAACGACTCTAGTACAAGGGAAAATTTGGCCTGTCTTTCAAGATAAAAAACAAACATTTTTTCAATCTTAGAACATAAATACTCAAAGTTGGTCTCCATGTCCTATTGCTAGGGGGCTACCAAATTCACAGACCATTCTGGTCAATTTCATGGTCACAGGAATTTAAAAATAATAATTTTTTATTATTTCAGCTATTTAAATGTGAAATTTCAGAGTTTTGTAATTTTAGAGGTCCTGCTCCTTAAAGGAGTTTGGGGGTGGGTGGGTCGCAAGGCTATTGTAGAGGGGATTGAGGTGCTGCTACCCTTACCTCTGTGTAAGCGGGGGAAGGGTCCCGCTATTGTAGGGAACTTTCCTGGCTTCTGCATTACCCCAGTGAAGTGGGCTAGCAAAAGGATCTGAGTCCTCGCTCCCACTTCCTTTACGCAGAGGCCTCCCTGCCCTCAAGGACTCCCCTTCCACTCTCCTGTCTGGCAGAGTCCTCGTAACCCCGACAAGGCTGGGCCCAGGATTCCTGGGGGGCTTGACTCCCAACCCTGCTGTGGTCACCTAGGACAGGGGCTAGGGTGTCCTTTGTACTGGGCACCGTCCCTAATCCACTGATCATTTCACACAATTCAAAGCAAATACAAGTTGTTTAATTAACAATCAATGAAAAATAAAGAATAAGGAAAAATGGGAAAGGTTAAAGGAAAACACATCACCCTGCTCTGTGGCAGGGAACATTGCAAATAGTGTCTCTGGATATCAAGGCACTTTGCAGTTTGTTCCTTGTAGGTCCCAGGTGTCCTTCTCAGGCCCTGGCAGTGCTGCAGGGATGCTGCGGGTTGGACACTTACAATGGTGGTGGCCAAACAACTCCGGGCTTTGGGTGGTGGGACCCTTCTTCCCAGCATCAGCCCCCTGTCGGGTTAAGATCCTCCTCCCAGCTTGGCCTGCAAGGACCCTTGGCTAGGGGTATCTTTCTGTGCTGGGCCCTTTGCCCAAGGTCCCCCTCTGGCTGGCCCCAGTTGCTCACCACACCTGGCTCTGTGGCTGCAGCTCTGCTCCCAGCACAGGATCTGCTCTGCCTGGGCTGTGTCTCTGGCTCTGTGGCTGCAGCCCTGCTCCCAGCACAGGATCTGCTCTCCCTGGGCTGTGTCTCTGGCCCCTCTGGATCTGTCACAGCTCTACTCCCCAGCTCAGCTTGGGCCCCTGCTTTCTCCTTAGCTTGGCCCCACTCTGCCTGATGCACGCAATTCCAGATCACATGGAGGACAGGACCCCTCTGGCCTCCTGACTCCCTGATTAGCCTGCCCACCCTGTCAATCAGGCTGACCTGGAGCATTGGCCTCACCCCAATCTTTTAGTGCTGGTAGCTAGCCAACCAAAACACCCCCACTGAATGTTAGTAAGGGGGCAACAGTCCTCTTACATCTGCGCTACTGCTGCTGGTGGCATCTGCTTTCAGAGCTGGGCAGCTGGAGAGTGGCAGCTGCTGGCCAGGAGCCCAGGTCTGAAGGCAGAGCCGCCGCCAACAGCAGCGCAGAAGTAAGGGTGGCATGGTATGATATTGCCACCCTTACTTCTGCACTGCTGCTTACAGAGCTGGGCCCTCAGTCACCAGCCACCAGTCTCTGGCTGTCCAGCTCTGAAGGCAGCAGCGCAGAAGTAAGGGTGGTATGGTATGGTATTGCCACCCTTACTTCTGTGCTACTGCTGGCAGGGTGCTGCCTTCAAAGCTGGGTGCCTGGCTAACAGCCGCCCAGGTCTGAAGACAGTGCAGAAATAAGGGTGGCAATATTCAAATCCCTAAAATTACCTTGTGATCCCCTGCACTCTCTTTTTGGTCAGGACCCCAATTTGAGAAATGCTGGTCTCCCCTGTGAAATTTATATAGTATAAGGAAAAAGCACACAAAAGACCAGATTTCACAGTCTGTGATGCATTTTTCATGGCTGCGAATTTGATGGGCCCTACCTATTGCTTGAGAGCAACCAGTAGCACCAAAAGTGATCTTTTGGGAATTAGAAGTGTCTGTGTCATTTGTTGATCAGGGTATATCAAAGTTATTAAGAACATAAGAACATAAGAAAGGCCGTACCGGGTCAGACCAAAGGTCCATCTAGCCCAGTATCTGTCTACCGACAGTGGCCAATGCCAGGTGCCCATGAGGGAGTGAACCTAACAGGCAATGATCAAGTGATCTCTCTCCTGCCATCCATCTCCATCCTCTGACGAACAGAGGCTAGGGACACCATTCTTACCCATCCTGGCTAATAGCCATTTATGGACTTAGCCACCATGAATTTATCCAGTCCCCTTTTAAACATTGTTATAGTCCTAGCCTTCACAACCTCCTCAGGTAAGGAGTTCCACAAGTTGACTGTGCGCTGCGTGAAGAAGAACTTCCTTTTATTTGTTTTAAACCTGCTGCCTATTAATTTCATTTGGTGACCCCTAGTTCTTGTATTATGGGAATAAGTAAATAACTTTTCCTTATCCACTTTCTCAACATCACTCATGATTTTATATACCTCTATCATGTCCCCCCTTAGTCTTCTCTTTTCCAAACTGAAGAGTCCTAGCCTCTTTAATCTTTCCTCATATGGGACCTTCTCTAAACCCCTAATCATTTTAGTTGCTCTTTTCTGTACCTTTTCTAGTGTTAGAATATCTTTTTTGAGGTGAGGAGACCACATCTGTACACAGTATTCGAGATGTGGGCGTACCATGGATTTATATAAGGGCAATAATATATTCTCAGTCTTATTCTCTATCCCCTTTTTAATGATTCCTAACATCCTGTTTGCTTTTTTGACCGCCTCTGCACACTGCGTGGACATCTTCAGAGAACTATCCACGATAACTCCAAGATCTTTTTCCTGACTCGTTGTAGCTAAATTAGCCCCCATCATGTTGTATGTATAGTTGGGGTTATTTTTTTCCAATGTGCATTACTTTACATTTATCCACATTAAATTTCATTTGCCATTTTGTTGCCCAATCACTTAGTTTTGTGAGATCTTTTTGAAGTTCTTCACAATCTGCTTTGGTCTTAACTATCTTGAGTAGTTTAGTATCATCTGCAAACTTTGCCACCTCACTGTTTACCCCTTTCTCCAGATCATTTATGAATAAATTGAATAGGATTGGTCCTAGGACTGACCCTTGGGGAACACCACTACTTACCCCTCTCCATTCTGAGAATTTACCATTAATTCCTACCCTTTGTTCCCTGTCCTTTAACCAGTTCTCAATCCATGAAAGGACCTTTCCTTTTATCCCATGACAGCTTAATTTACGTAAGAGCCTTTGGTGAGGGACCTTGTCAAAGGCTTTCTGGAAATCTAAGTACACTATGTCCACCGGATCCCCCTTGTCCACATGTTTGTTGACCCCTTCAAAGAACTCTAATAGATTAGTAAGACACGATTTCCCTTTACAGAAACCATGTTGACTATTGCTCAAGAGTTTATGTTTTTCTATGTGTCTGACAATTTTATTCTTTACTATTGTTTCAACTAATTTGCCCGGTACCGACATTAGACTTACCGATCTGTAATTGCCGGGATCACCCCTAGAGCCTTTTTTAAATATTGGCGTTACATTAGCTAACTTCCAGTCATTGGGTACCGAAGCCGATTTAAAGGACAGGTTACAAACCTTAGTTAATAGTTCCGCAACTTCACATTTGAGTTCTTTCAGAACTCTTGGGTGAATGCCATCTGGTCCCGGTGACTTGTTAATGTTGAGTTTATCAATTAATTCCAAAACCTCCTCTAGTGATACTTCAATCTGTGACAGTTCCTCAGATTTGTCACCTACAAAAGCCAGCTCAGGTTTGGGAATCTCCCTAACATCCTCAGCCGTGAAGACTGAAGCAAAGAATCCATTTAGTTTCTCCGCAATGACTTTATCATCTTTAAGCGCTCCTTTTGTATTTTCATCGTCAAGGCCCCACTGGTTGTTTAGCAGGCTTCCTGCTTCTGATGTACTTAAAAAACATGTACTTAAAAACATTATTACCTTTGGAGTTTTTGGCTAGCCGTTCTTCAAACTCCTCTTTGGCTTTTCTTATTACACTCTTGCACTTAAGTTGGCAGTGTTTGTGCTCCTTTCTATTTGCCTCACTAGGATTTGACTTCCACTTTTTAAAGGAAGTCTTTTTATCTCTCACTGCTTCTTTTACATGGTTGTTAAGCCACGGTGGCTCTTTTTTTAGTTCTTTTACTGTTTTTCTTAATTTGGGGTATACATTGAAGTTGGGCCTCTATTATGGTGTCTTTAAAAAGGGCCCACGCAACTTGCAGGGATTTCACTTTAGTCACTGTACCTTTTAACTTTTGTCTAACTAACCCCCTCATTTTTGTATAGTTCCCCCTTTTGAAATTAAAGGCCACAGTGTTGGGCAGTTGAGATGTTCTTCCCACCACAGGGATGTTGAATGCTATTGTATTATGGTCACTATTTCCAAGCGGTCCTGCTATAGTTACCTCTTGGACCAGCTCCTGCGCTCCACTCAGGATTAGGTTATTCATGATCATAGAGCTATGACACTAACCTGTTTTCCACTATCCACTTCCAGTGTCTGCTTATTTTGTTTATAAATTAAATGTAAATTGTACATACACCCTTTGCTACATAAATCACTAAAAAAGATATAAGTTGGTATATCTAAAACTGTCATACTATAGACTCATAGGGCTAGTCTACACTTACCGTCCGGGTCGATGCGGTGAGTTTGACTTCTCTGAGTTCGAACTATCGCGTCTGATCTAGACGCGATAGTTCGAACTCCGGAAGCGCCGCGGTCGACTCCGGTACTCCACCACTGCAAAAGGCGGTGGCGGAGTTGACCTTGGAGCTGCGGACTTCGATCCCGCGGCGTCTGGACGGGTAAGTAGTTCGAACTAGGGTACTTCGAGTTCAGCTACGCTATTCACGTAGCTGAACTTGCGTACCCTAGTTCGACCCCCGCCCTTAGTGTAGACCTGCCCATAGACTCATGGACTTTAAAGTCAGAAGGGACCTTATGTTCATCTAGTCTGACCTCCTGCACAATGCAGGCCACAGAATCTCACCCACCCACTCCTGTAACAAACCCCAACCTATGTCTGAGTTACTGAAGTCCTCAAATTGTGGTTTGAAGTCCGCAAGCTGCAGAGAATCCTCCAGCAAGTGACCCGTGCCCCATGCTGCAGAGGAAAGTGAAAAACCTCCAGGGCCTCTGCCAATCTGCCTTGGAGGAAAATTCCTTCCCGACCCCAAATATGGTGATCAGTTAAACCCTGAGCATGTGGCAAGACTCACCAGCCAGCATCCAGGAAAGAATTCTCTGTAGTAACTCAGATCCCACTCCATCTAACATCCCATCCCAGACCACTGGGCATACTTACCTGCTGATAATCAAAGATCAGTTGCCAAATTAATTGCCAAAATTAGGCTACCCCATCATACCATCCCCTCCATAAACTTATCAAGCTTAGTCTTAAAGCCAGATATGTCTTTTGCCCCCACTACTCCCCTTGGAAGGCTGTTCCAGAATTTCACTGCTCTAATAGTTAGAAACCTTCGTCTAACTATATGCCGTTAGGAATCAATTCTGAACTCCTTGTAGTCAATGGAAAACTTCCATGGAATTAATGGACCAGGATTTGGCCTTTTGAAAAGTTATTTATTGAGACTTAACGCATGAGATCTTTTCTGAAGCCTCTGCTTATTTGGGTGGATTTAGAATTGGAGGCCTACTAATTAATGTGGTTTTAGGTTTCCAAAAGGGATTAGTCATGTACTGACCCTATTCATCAAGATTTTGGGGAGGGGGGAAAACATAATTACAGTAAAAACTGTCCTAAAAAGTAACTGATATTGCCAGCTACAAAATCTCCTTCCTGAATTTGCTAACTCAAAGTTAAGCCACATTATTTTATCTGTTAATGGGGAAATGGATTAATGACCACTCGGACATATTTAACTGTATCAAACAGATTGTGAACAACATGCTTGGGTGTCTGGAAATTAGAAATGCCTACACTCCAGTGTAGAATACAAATGGACAAGGGAGTCAAAAGAAACGTATCAAGTAATCTTAGTGCAGTCTGAGAGGAAGAACTAAAGCCATCTCAATGAAATCTTACTATCCCTGTACCTCTGGGAAGCAGGACAGCAAGATTCCATGGTCAGCTATATGAAATACTGTGGAAAAGTCTAGCAACAACTATGGACAATAACTCATTTTCATGGTGTGATAAATTTAGGGGGTGAGGGTAGCTCCCTTTTATGGACACCCAGCCAGCGATCTAGCCATAAAGTCCCTCTTGGTGGCTGTTCCCTGGTTGCTTTACCTGTAAAGGGTTAACAAAGTCCTCCAGGTAAAGGAAAGGCAGTGGGCCAAAGAGCCAATGGGAAGGCTAGAACTTTTTTAAATGGGGGGGGGGAAACTTCCCCTTTGTCTCTGTTGTTTTTCACCAGGAAAGAGGGGAATAGGGAGCAGTTATGCTATGAGAAGCTTTAAGCCTTGTATGAGTAGATCAGCAGATCATACCTAGAACTACTTATTTGGAACCTCCAGATGTGTAAGTAGATCAGGAATGTTTAGAAAGATGCAATTAGGTTTATTTCTGTTTATTTCTTATGGCTTGTGAACTCCTCTGTGCTAACCCCAGATGCTTTTGTTTGCTCGTAACATTTAAGCTGAACCCCCAATAGAGCTATTTTGGATGCTTAAGTTTTGGAATTGCTCTTTTAAAATCTAGCAGAAGCCTAAGTTCCAGATGTATTTTCTTGCTTTTTTTTAAATAAAATTTACCTTTTTTAAGAACAAGATTGGATTTTTGGTGTCCTAAGAGGTTTGTGTGTATGTTGTTTAATTAGCTGGGGGCAACAGCTGATTTCCTTTGTTTTCTTTCTCAGCTCTTCCCCGGGGCGGGGAGGGAGAAGGGGGTGAAAGGGCTTGAGGTTACCCCACAGAAAGGAATTCCCAAGTGCACCTTTCTGGATTCCAAGGGGTTTGCATTTGGGTGGTGGCAGCATCTACCCAGCCAAGGTCAGAGAGAAGCTGTAGCTTTGGGAGTTTAATACAAGCCTGGAGTGGCCAGTATTATTTTTTTGAATCCTTGCAGGCCACCACTTTCTTCACTCAAAGTGCCAGAGTGGGGAATCAGCCTTGACACATGGTCAAGAGGAAATCATCCATCAGTGCTGTCTGTGTTCCATGTCCTTGCCTGAAGCCTGATTGGGAGGGGCCTGGGATATAGAATCATATAAATGTAGGGCTGGAAGGGACCTCAAGTAGTCATCTAGTCCAGGCCCCTGTTCTGAGGTATGATTAAGCATACCTAGTCCATCCCTGACAGCTGTGTGGCTACCTGTTCTTAAAAGTTTCCACTAACAGGAATATTTAGCAGATGTTTTAATGGAAAACAGCAATTATCATGAGCCCTACAAATGTGGAGCAATTTCCAATTCTCAAAAGAAGGAGCAAGATGATATCCCTATCATGCAAGCAGGAGTGTATTGGGGCCTGTAAGTGCATGTTTTATCCATATTACTACCTAGGTAACAAACAGGGTGTCATACATAAACCTGATTTAGCTGAGCTAGCTCTCTGGTGCCTGAAGCAGAGGGACATTTACATTTTGCAGAATAGTTAAAGTGAAAAATGCAAAAAAAGTTTATGATCCTTCAAGTGATTGCTGCCAATTACTGCCGTTTCTGAAATCCTGCTGAGATTTCATTGCATACCTAGTATTTAATATTTATAGAATTAGGGGATCTATGTGGGTATTGCTGAGGAATTGAAACATCTTTGATAAAAGCACATCAGTAGTCATGTCATCAGTAGTCATTCAAAGTAGCAAGGAGTGATATGTAAATACACAATAGTACCACTGCCTACTGCTAAATGATTGATTTGTTTAGAAAAATTTAGGCACTTATTCATAAAAAACCCATGTACAACAGAGTTATGAAACAACATTCAACCTTTAAGAAGAGACAGTGAAGTAAGGGTCTCTTGAGCTTACCCCACTCAGGATTCTTGGTCAAAAGGAGTGAAGGAGTATTCTTCCATAAAGTGTAATGCTGCAGGACTGCAGTCCAATGGACTCATGGGATTTTCTTAATCACCACTGATGAGAACAAAAGCGTAAATAAGCCTAAGGTGACAGCTAGTTATTTTTGTATCTATTTCAAATTACTTCTCTGAATTACCGTTGTTGGTCGTTGACCCATGGGTGGCGGGTATAATAGGCCAGAGGAGGCTAAGCCTCCCTTAACCTAGGCCGTGGCTCCACCCTCCCTCCCCCTCTCCCCCGAAGCTGGTGGAGGCTCAGCTCAGGCCGGTGGCCTGGAGCTCGGGGCTCGGCCGTTTAGTGGCCAACGGTGGCTCGGGCTGGCCTAGGGGTCCGGCCAATGCTCGGGCCAGCCTGGAGGTTGGGCTGATGCTTGGGCCGGCCAGTGGCTGTGGGTCAGGCTGGCTGAGGCAGGCAGACCGGTGCTGAGGCCTGCCGGAGTGGATAGGGTGGGCAGGCTGGTGGCTCAGGGCAGCTGGGGCGGGCGGGCCGGTGCTTGCGGTGGTTCAGCTGGGGCTCCTCTGGCCAAATTGGGGGGATTGGTGGCTCGGGGGTCTGGTGGGTGAGGAAGGGGAGGGATAGGAGCAGGGCCTCAGGCAGAAGGGGCGGGGCTGGGGCCTTGACTTAGTTGTAGTTGAAGTGCAGGTGAGGCAAAAATGCTACCTTCCTCTCAGTTCAAGAATTTAAAAAAAGCTTCTGAGAAGCGTGCTTGGCATTTGCACTTAGAGAAAGTCTTTTAAAAGATGAAGTCTCATTGGTTTGCATCTTCCAAAACATTTGACTCAGTTTTTATGTCCAATTTTCCAGTCCCTCTCCACACAGAGTGCCAAGTGAATTTTGAGAATTTATGTAAAGTCTGAAAATGGTTTAAAAAATCAATAGAGAAGATATTTACATATTTACAGACTCATTTACATGTAAGTGCCTGAGGTAGGCAATGAAGTGAATGATAGAGTTTAGCCTATGGTTTATAAAAATGGACCTTTACATTTTGTGCTAACAGACTAGTAGTAACCAACTAGTAACCAACAAACAGCTACAAGAACTTTTTGTTTTTTGGCCTGGCCAGAGTAAGTTCTACAGAGAAAGACTGGAGATCAGAAGTCAGCACACTTGAAATTACTCTTACAACCTGCTAACACCACCTTAAAACACCACTTCTACAGCAGTAAGACTTGCACTGGAGATGTCTGTAAGAGAGAATAATTTGGTGAAGACAGATATTTCGTAGGTAGATGTGGTTCAACTATCTGTGGAAAACAATTTGTTGGATTTGGTCCCTTTTTGTCCATGAATTGTGCAAAAAAAGATTTTTAAAAGCATTCATTTTTGTTATTGTTCAACAAATAGATTTATATAAATTTCTTGTAGTGAATTCTCAGAATATTCAGCACTTGCAATTTGCTCTTCAGTTTGTCCAACTTTGAATAGGTCTGTATTTGTGAATAAGATTTCTTACTATACACCAGCACTACACATCCTCGATCAGAGGCCTTGCCACATCCCAGTGAGTATGCCGAAGTCACATTATGAGTCCACAGCCACACAATTAGTAACAGAGAAACTAACTAAACATATCAAAATTATGGTGTATATGACATCCATCAAAGGGTTAATCAGTAGTGCTACCAGTCAGAAAGTGACTGAGCGAAGAGCTACAAAAGGCTCTCTCAAAACTAGGTGACTAGGCAACAAAATGGCAGATGAAATTCATTGTTGATAAATGCAAAGTAATGCACATTGGAAAACATAATCCCAATTATACATATAAAATGATGGGGTCTAAATTAGCTGTTACCACTCAGGAAAGAGATCTTGGAGTCATTGTGGATAGTTCTCCGAAAACATCCATTCAATGTGCAGCGGCAGTCAAAAAAGTGAACAGAATGTTGGGAATCATTAAGAAATGGTTAGATAATAAGATAGAAAATATCATATTGCCTCTATATAAATCCATGGTACGCCGACATCTTGAATATTGAGTGCGGATGTGGTCGCCTCAAAAAAGATATATTGGAATTGGAAAAGATTCAGAAAAGGGCAACAAAAATGATAAGGGGTATGGAACATCTTCTATATGAGGAGAGATTAATAAAATGGGACTTTTCAACTTGGAAAAGAGACGACTAAGAGGGATATGATTGAGGTCTATAAAATCATGACTGGTGTGGAGAAAGTAAATAAGGAAGTGTTATTTACTCCGTCTCATAATACAAGAACTAGGGGATCACCAAATGAAATTAATAGGCAGCAGGTTTAAAATAAACAAAAGGAAGTATTTCTTCACACAGTGTACAGTCAACCTGTGCAACTCTTTGTCAGAGGGTGTTGTGAAGACCAAGACTATAACAGGGTTCGAAAAAGAACTGGATAAATTCATGGGAGGATAGGTCCATCAATGGCTATTAGCCAGGATGGGTGGAGATGGTGTCCCTAGCCTCTGTTTGACAGAAGCTGGGAATGAGCAACAGGGAATGGATCACTTGATGATACCTGTTCTGTTCATTCCCTCTAGGCACCTTGTATTGGGCACTGCTGGAAGACAGGATACCTGGCTAGATGGACCTTTGGTCTGATCCAGTATGACCATTTTTAAGTTCTTAATTGTCCTGCCTTCAGGGTATATTCAGGCAGTGTGAAGAGGGTGGCTTACCCCCTTACGAGCCAGAGGCCTGCGTCCAGCCAAGGGGATTACTGAAAAGGCACACCTGAGAGAGATCTGCTGCCTCGCTATACAGAGTCACAAGAAGCAGAAGAGGATGGGGCTTAGAAAGTTGCAGGAACTGCAGAGAAAAGAGGCCTGCCAGTAGTTTGGTAGGAGATATCTTTTAGGGCAGGAACTAAGGCCAGGAGGGTAATTGCCTAATGTTGTTACTTTCATTTTGGTTTGCTGTTTTTGGAAAACAAATAAAGCCCAGCCAGAAGGGCTGGTGAGACTGATCTGTGTGGAGTTTAGCTGGGGAGTCCAGAAGAGGGGAAAGATTGATGACAGGAGGCCTGCAGATTGACCTCAGTGCATGACGGGCTGCTTGAGAGGCGGATGACTTTACCACTTGAATTTATTATTATTTTTATATTATGGATGGGTAAGATAAATGTTTATTTTTAAGCATTTTTTATTGTTATTGACTGAAATTTTCACAGTTGTGGAGAATCATCATTTATGTAACACATTCATAGTTTAATATAAAGCTTTATAACCATTAAAACACAAATTGTCAAAATATACTAAATAAATATCCTTAAATCAAACTCTAAGCTCTCAAGCAGTATTTTTCTGACTTTGCCTATCTGTACATTCCAATTATTATCAATGGAAACATCTGTTTGTTTTTTGTGTGTAGGGTAAAATCAGTATTTACCAATAAATATCTAATTTTCCCAAGCTCGCCTACAACACTGTGCGAGGTTGTTTTAATTATTTAACGCTCCTATCTCATGTTTCATTGGCTGCATATTGATTCTATAATCTGTTGTGGGTGGTGATTTGCAATCAACCAAAATACTCTTCTTTATCTTGTTTATGCAGTTTAAATAATCTTACTGAAGCAGCTATTTTTCTAAATTGGTTCTAGATTCTTAGGCCCAAATTTTCAGAGGGGCACACAAAACATGCGTGTTTGTATGTGCATCCATTTAAAAATGTGCCCCTTAAATTATTATTATTCTACTATTATTCTAGAGAGATCATTTTATATGGTCAGTAACAGATGTCATTTGTGCTATTCATTTGTTGAAAAGAGTTCATTCTGTAGATTTTTTTTTTTAAAAGCTTAGAACAGCCATTTCTGGGTTAAATCTGCAGCCACAGTAAAGGAGGCTAACACTGACAAACTGGCGCAAAATTCATAGAGTTATAATATACTTTATATGAAATACATCTGTACATTTAATTGGTCAGAGTTGGAATTAGAGTTGACTTATATCAGAAGGTCATTTTTGTTTGGACTAATTCAATTTTTCTGTCTGGTTCATGCATCGGTACATAACAGTTATTTATTCAGCTATTTTCCATGGTTAATTCTCAAGCAGCCAATCAGTCATAGATTATGTTGACATCTTATGAACTTTCACATACTTTTCACCGTTAAACTTAGGGTAAATTTTTAGGCCAATAATCACAACAGACTCTAGTAGAGTTATCCTTTTTTATGGCATGATTTGTTGCAGGAGTTACAAGATTCCATGGGATTGACTGTTATTTCAAGAAAACTGAATTTTACTGCCTATACTGTGGGATATCATAAGAACTTGTATGTCAACTAATACATTTTGAGTGTTACTACCATAAAATTAGTGTAATTCCTTGTGCAAAAGTCAACAAGCTAATAAAAATATCAAGCCAAGCCCTTTGAAGGAGACTGCCAGTTTTCTGACAACACTTTCATGAGGTCACTGTGTCATTTCATAATCTCTTGTGTTTTCTTTTGCCTACCTCTACTGTCAACCTCAGTCACAAAGTAAGACAGCATAGGCACTTATTCATGAACATTGTGAGAAGCTGCTTGACATTCAAACTTCAAAAGAGATTTCTTGTGGCATAATAATTCCTATGCTTTGACAACCAATGGCAAAATGAAATGCTTATGAAATATTTATGATCATTTCATTCCAAACATATGTGATTGTATATATTTCCTAGGATGACTTCTAGCCATAACGGCATCCAGAAAGTATTTTTCTAAAAAACATGTAAACAAAAGGTGTTATTCTTAAATCCTGAAAGCATGAGTGATAAAAACAATACAGATTATTGGAAAGAGCAAAGTTCCACCTCTGCAAGTGCAGGAAATTGGTAATGTGATATATTTCTATGTTACAATAATAGAGGTTTTCCTTAATTCTATAAATAGTCAATGCAACCAAGTAGTTGCCTTCTGTGTGTATACAACCAGTTATGTTTCAGAGGTACATGAGCCTTTTCCTCACGTGATGAGCCCATTCCCAAGCAGACATTACACTTTGTCGGGTGACCCTACATTTGTAACAAATAGCACAATATATAATTTTTCAAATTTACTCCAGGAAAAGACTTGTTATATTGGTGACATACCTCGGTAAAGTTCTGATTCAGCTGTTATCCAGAAGGTTCATAATGATCAGGATATACTGAACTTGAACCACAATTCCTTAGTGATCGTGATAGCTTACAAATACTCTTCTACCTGTGGTGCTCCTGGGTTTTCCAGTACAACAGGAAAGACCTAGTTAAAACAATAAAAATACCTGTCTTCACTTCTGGGTCATTCTTGTATAATGAAAAATAGAGATGGGCTCAGGCTGCATAATCTGGATCTAACATTAATCTCCCCAAGGTTTGATGGTGTTTTAGTCCAGTATTTATTTATTAATGTTTACACTGCCTCCTCTCTGCCCTCATGCTCCTTTCTTTTGTCTCTCTCACTTCAGTTGTCTGCTCCCAATGAAGGAAGGGGACAGGGAATCAATTATTTACTATAGATTGATTATATTCTAACTGGGCTGGAGATATTCCTTCACCACTAGCTATGAGAATAGGGATCTTGAAATTCGATGGTGAATCGTTGTTTACTACTCCTGAGAATCAGAGTATTGGCAGGGGGGGGAAGTTGTATGTGGTTTTTAAGCACTTTTTTTTTTTTACAGTTCCTAAATCCCTTCAGATTACAAAACTGTTTCAATTTTAAACCTATTACTAATCATGTTTTTTTACAGGAGCTTCTCACTGTCCAGCCTCAAATACTTAGGTCCCTTTTAAAATGGGATTTTCTGGCAAAAAAATAGACTCAAGCAAGAAAAAGCTAAAGTTTTCCTAGAAAGAACATAGTATTGGAGAATTTTAGTCTTTGCATTGCTCCATGAGTATCTATTATGGTAATAAGACAATCAAATAATTTCTTAAGATCTCTTGGAGTAAAAAAATCTCATTTACTCACTAATATCTGGCTACCACACAGTTTGAAAAATGCAAATTTTGTTCCTTTTCTGTCAAATGGTATCTAGGGCTCTTTAAACTGAGTCCACAACACCATGTAAAAACATCTGTCCCCACCTATTCTGACTTTTACTTGAATTTGGCATCACTACCCCCTGTTCAGTGAGTGAGGTTACAGTTAATATGATGTAACAACAAGAATTATCCTAAGTACGGTTCTTCTGCCTCTCAGTCATACAATAAGAATAACATTACATTACCCATGCATTCAAAATAAGAATGAATTTTTACCCCAAACTGGTCAGTTTAGCAAAGCAGATCTGTCTGCTGATCGCCTACACAGAGTTGGTCTGTCTATGCAAATACAGTCTGCTCCTGATTTCCTTTGCCCCAGTTCTTCAATAGAAGGGAGAGGAGAGGTCATTCAGACACTGGCTTACAGGAGCAGGGAGTGAACTTGAGCGTCCCACATCCTAGGTGTGCGCTTTAACCTGCTGGGCTGTAAAATTATTCTCACATCCATTCCCTGCCCCAAAGGCTATGAATAGCCATTAAGCCAAGGAAAGAGAGTGTGACTGACTGTACAGCCCAGTGGTTAGAGCACTCACCTAGCATTCACCCACATTCTGAGCCTCACGAAATTTGTAGTAGTCTGTTCCAGTGTATTGGTGGAGCCTGTTAGTGAGATAGGGTCTAAGCTCTGAAATTTAGTTCCTGAATGGTGTTTGGCAGTTGAAAAAAGTTCAGTGTTCCAATCCATGTTTTCAGTTGAAGCTGATATCTAAAAGGTACAAAGCTAACATTGAACTTTGGAATCTCTCATACTACATGAGCAAGTTATTTGCCGATTCTGTATCTCACACACAAAGTGCAAGATCATTTTTTGTTTTGTTATTAAAAATATGCTAGTAAAACAAGGAAGAAATGTCAGTTCTAGGTCTATACTACATAGCCGCAAGTTAGGATACATATATGGCAACAAAGAGCACACCAGACTATATGGTATTTAATTTTGCTAGCAGTTTTAAAAATATTGAGAAGGATTCACATCAGAACATGCAATTTAAGTTGGTTCCTAGAGAGGAGGGAGACAGCACAATTTCACCGAATGTAATATTTCTCAAAACCCCTCATTATTTGTTTTGCCTGTTTTTCTCTTATATGCATTTTAACTGCAAACACTCTGTAGATGACTTAAGTAGTACAGGTATAAAACTCAAGACAAGGTGGAGCAAATTACTCAAAGCCTGTGAAAGCAGCAAAGAATCCTGTGGCACCTTATAGACTAACAGACGTTTTGCAGCATGAGCTTTCGTGGGTGAATTCCCACTTCGTCGGATGCAAGTTACTCAAAGCCTGTGTTTATCAATAAGGGGTTCTCAATACCTTATGTGACAGTTACCTTAGAGGTGGTGACTTGAATTGCAAGCCAACAAGTGAATGAAGAAAGGACTAGGAAACAAAACAAATGTAAGAGAATTATTCATATCAATCTTCACACATTAACCTTGTAATTGTCTTGAAAAGTTGTGTGTACAATCCCAGGCACTTGTAGTTTTGACAGTTTATCTCACACTTCTACTATTTCCCCCCTTCATGGGGTAATATTCTGAAGGTTAAAATATTCTTGAGCAGTTTTTTATACATATTTTCCCACCACAAATTATTCATGTTGTCTTAAATTAACTTTTTAAAATATTGTCATGTACATGGCTAGGGTAACTCCACTGAAGTTGCAAAAAGTATTATTTTGTCTCATTTATTCTACCTCAGCCAATGCAAAGAACAGTTTAGTCAACATTTAGTTTCAACTCCTATCTGCCCCTCAAACTGAATTTTAAGATAGGGATACAGCACAGGATTTGATATACAGGGATGTAAAAGCGAGAAGCATTAACAAGTGTAATGCAATAAATTGTCAGAAGACTCACAAAGAATCATATTAATCTAGAATGCATATTTTCATATAATTTGGTCAAAAACAGAGCAGATGGAGTTCAATTATCTGCATTAGATTGACAGTCAGCTGACACAAGCTACCTCTAATAGCAAACTGAAGAGGAAAGTAATTTACCACAATAAAGAAGCATAGTAAACCTATCAGAGCAGCAGTTTTGGGAAACACATTCCAAGTTGCCTGCCCAGACAGCAGGTTATGCAAAGTGATTAATCTCAGAGCTCCTCAGCAAATGCAACTTTAACAACACACTGGAATGATTTGAGAGGGGAGATGCAGTATGTATATGTGGATTAATGATTTGCACACTTATATATTCCAACTGTCTCTATATCATTCCATGATCTAATATTGCTTATGTTAATGATGTAATCCACTGAGATCACTTAGGGCGGCATAAATATTGAAGTTTGTCTTAGTACAACTTCAAAAACTCACAGCTTTACAGAAGAAATAAAGACTTTCTAGAAGTTTTTTGACTCCTTTAGTTGAGATAATAGTTAGATTTTTTTTGGTCTATTTGCTCTTTCACTTTGATTTTAAAGATAATTTGCTAATCTACACTGCACTGAGAAATCTTGTACACTTTAGTCAGCTCATCAGGACCCCCACCCCATCTCAAATGTCCTTCATGGGGAATTCCTCTGGCACTGAAATGTAGGTACTGTATAATAGAGGCACTGGGAACAACTGAACAAAAACAATCCCCATCTGAAATGCTGTTAGTTTTATTAAATAATAATCACTATTCATTATCCTTTTCTCTCTTGCTGATGATTTGGCATGGAGGGGGGCAGCATATTGTGCCATCAGATGGAAAATCTGTGTAACAGGCTAACCTTGGGCTCTCACATGGCAACAGCAGTGTCTGGCAGGGATTGCCAGCCTTTTAGAAGTGACTATTGGGTTTTGTAATAAATTAATGGGAGGAAGCAGATAGAACTGATTATGAATCATGATGAAACTATCTTCCTTCCCTATTATCATTGCCAATGAGCTTCTGGAAGAGAAGAATTTGGACAATCAGATGTACTGACATCAGCTGTGTGGCTCAAGCTTACCCCCCAAGGAAGACAGAAATGATGTTGATAGGGTCAGATACAGGTTGAGAAACTTGACCTTATCCTTGGTAGACTGTATCTGACCATTGATCATTACGGTAGTTGTTGGGGCAGTTTTAAATTCCTCACTACTCCTACATACACATCTCAGTTGTGGCCAAGACAGCTTCTTCCATTTTTAGCCAGGCCTGTTCCTTGTGGACATGGACCTTCCTACCATGAAACATGCCTTGGTCACCTCCAAACTGAATTACTTCAGCTCGTTCTATCCTGAGTTAAAAGTAGAGTAAATAGAAATGCATTTTAAAGAAAGCCACACTACCCACACTATTTGCATATGTCACTATTCAGCTTATTATAATTCCTTTACACTCTCAAATACCCACAAGCTGTACAAATCTCTTATAGAATATTATATGCTGCCAGCACATTTTCTATTCAGAGTAAGCACGCAGAGGTTTATTTGAACAACATCAGCAAATGATGAGTAAATATTTCCTCATGAAAATAATTTCATTATATCTTCAATCAGTCCACTAATTCCTTGCTAACTTAGTACATTTTGTGTATATAAAACTATTCATGTGATACTTTATAATCCTAGGAAATTAGATTTGCTCAATTGTTACCTGCTGGGTCCTGTTATATAATTTAACTCAGAAAATGTGTTGCTATTCTGGACTCTATGAATCTATGCTTCACTCATAAATGTGATTCCATGCACAAAACCAGACTTGGGTCTTTGATTTTCTTTTCTAATCACTTGCATTACAAAAAATTGTAAAGCACATTCTTATACTGGCAGGCAGATGAGCTACCTTTTTCATCATACATTTTTAAGAATGTATCTTATTGTATACTTGCTGATGAATATAATCAACATTATGGATCAAAGTGAAAAATATAATATTTAGAGGTGGATTAAGAGATTTGTAGCTAAATGATATACTTGAAGAAATTTCCTATGCCATACAGGTATATGAGCCCTAGTAATACTATAGGTGTCCCTAGAGTGAGTTGTATCAAGAATTTAAAAATAAAATTAGTGATTAAAAGGCAAAGGAGAATTTGTTTAATGGCCTTATTTCTGCTCCTACTGAAATCAATGGCAAAATTCCCGGGGTGAAATACTGAAGTTAATGGCAAGACTCCCATTGGTTTGAATAGGGATATAATTTCTCCCCAGATGATTGCAGTATTTCACAATCAGGCTCTGTACAATTTTGTTATTGTTTTGTTGTAGTTTTGGTGGCTTTTTTTAAGCAAAAAGTTTCTTTAAATAAGAAAACAAAGGAGACTATTTCAAAATGTGGCAAATTACTTACTGCAAAATCCACAAGCTGATAAACCTGTAAAGTTTCATACAGAAAGCAGGGCTCAGCCGCCCCCCATTTCACAACAACTGTGGAGAGAAACACAGACACTACACTCACCTTTATATAAACCATTATCCTAAAGGCTAATCTTGAAAGCTTTTATCACTTGTCTTTTCCTAGTCCACCTTTTGCTCTATTATGGAACAATAGATATGGCTCCGTATATTTACAACTAAAGACCCATTCTGGTCCAAGCATTATTTTAAGCTTTTCCTAATTTTATCAGAGAAAGAAACTCCATTGACTTGCAAATTTTCTTAATTATTCTCAGAGCAGAACAGAATTTGTTTTGAAAATTTGAAGCACATCAGCTATGCTGTTCTTCAGGTAGAACCTAGTGAAAATGAATCTTTCCAAAAAGTTGTACACTCAAAATTCTAAGACCTTTTTTTTAACTTCAGATTTCTAATGCTCTTCTTCTTTCCTAAGAACCAGTATGTTAGCAAAGTTGGTCTAAAAATAAAAAGGATTTTAAAACTTTTTGGGTGAGCTGTCTGGATATATGCAAATGGTTTAGTGACAAACTGAATTTATGTCTCCCACTTTGCAAAGAACTGGATACAAGCCAGTGATCATAGCAGAAAAGTAAATGTGCAGCAGCATGACTAAGGAGAACCAGTTCTTTTAACTCTCTGATGCATGAAAACTAGTTATGCACCTGAAACTGGTTATGCTTCAGTGGGTCTTCAGAGCACTGGGAGTGGATCAGAGAGTCTGTGGAGGAGATCTGGCTATGCAATAGTAAGTCTGATGATCAAGTTAAGTACATTAGTGAGCTTGTGGAGTAGAAATAGATATACATAATTGAACCTGCTGAGGAGAACCTGATCGGCGTAGGAGAGTTTGAGTGACTGGATGAAACAGAGTTTGTGATCTGCAAGTAGAGCTGGTCAAACTCTTTGCAGAAAGCAATTAAATGTTTGTAACCATTTTTCTCCTTTGTGGATTATCCCGTGAAGGGCCTCATTTTTATCAATGTCTTTATTATTTGCAATTATTCAAAATCTTATGCAAACCTAGTTCAGCCCATGTATTGCTTGACTGCTGATTTGTATGACCATAACTTTCATAGTTTCTAGCATAAATACATGTTCTAGTGCAAATACAAATTGAAACAAATGAACGTGGAAAACCCTACTCTGCCAAACTTCTTCCAATGGGAACACAAGGGACTTAGAAATACTGTCATATCAAATTCATTGGTTTTGCTAACACTAATGTGCATGGACACTTTTTAGCAGCATTTGCTCAGCTCTACTCTTTAATAGCATAAAAATCTTATAAGCAGATTTGACACAAGGGAATGAGAACACAGAAAGCCTTGCCATAAGTATGCCTATACTACATGGTCTAAAAATATATAATAATTTATCAAATGTAAAATGTAAATTTGAAACTAAAGGAGGGGGCAAATTGCAGCCATGCTGATAACAACAAGCAGCAGTAGTTAAACTACCTTCACATTCCAGAATCAGTCAAATGTTTGAAAGAGAAGAATATGTTCATAATATGCCACTCCTTTTAGATGATGATGTTCTGAAACAAAATACTGGAGGTCATTGCTGATACCCCCTTTCTTTCCTCTCTAGACCCCAAGTGCGTTTTATGAAGCAGAATTTTCTGGCACCATTAGAAGATAAAGAAGAGACAAATAGAACGTGTTTAAGAAGAGACGTATTCTATTTACTTTCTTTTCTTGCATAATTATATTTTGTTCTCCAGCTGAATGATAAAGGAAAAGGTGAGCTGAATGATAAAGGAAAAGAAAACAGTGCAATTCAAAGCAGTTTAGATAATAAGTCTGAGGACCCGAATAAGTGCAGATTGGATTTCAGGCTTATGCTCAAATAAATTTGTTAGTCTCTAAGGTGCCACAAGTACTCCTGTTTTTTGTTGTTTTTTTTTTGTATATTTTTGATATCTTTGTATTCCTATAGATTTCTGCAATCATCTGTCCTTGTTTGGGATTGAGTTCCCCATATGAGAAGATTATAATATATTGATCTTCAACACTATGTCTGGGTTATCTTTCAATACATTTTTATTGTACGTGCTTTCTTAAAATCCTTTCCTACAAATTACTAAAAATCTTTACTTTCAGAGCAATTGTGACAGAGGCATGTGACAGTACTTGAATTATCAAGGCTTTGTCAATCTCTTTCATATAATCCAAAAATTCTCAAGTGTGTGTCCTTTAAAGATCAGCTTTGAAATAAAGCCCAATGATGGCCAGTGGACGAGAATTAAGCTTACTTATAGAAAACTTAGTAAAACATTTATATCTCAAAAATGTTTAGGAATGAGAGACTCACTATTATTTTGTCCATACTGCAAAAATTTATTATAATCCTGTCATTTTAAAAGTTTATATTAAGTCTCAATGCTTTGATAAATATACCTTAATGCATGAACTCTGAAATAGAACATATTTATTATTATTATTAAATATTATTTACAGTCGCACCAAGAGGTTCTCATCATAATCAGGAACCTGTTATGCTAGGTGCTATGCAAATGTATTAGCAAAGAAAACCAACATCTAGTGACAGTTAAGGTTGCAGCAGAATACTAACTGTACACCCCAAACCCTAAAAAGTATATTTGAGAAGTGCCACCTACCTGGTCTGGTTTCAGGCTAGCTGCTGCCTCAGTTACTTCTCACTCACAATGGATCCCCAACCTTCCAGACTAGCCTGATTGCTGCAGTGACTTGGCCTTCTAGCTAAATCATTGAAGAAAAATACTTCTGATGGGGTGGAATTTAAGTACAAACCAAACGTAAAGCAAAGAGTTTTCCAGTGCCAGGCTCAAGCTGGACCCAGCCCCACCTTCCTGAGTGTGCCTCGTCTCTTCAGCCCCTCCTGAACTCTTTGAGTTTCTCCCTGTTCTCTTTCAAGCAGCAACTCCCAAGCCTTCCTACCTGGAGTCTCCCTTTGCTCTCCACAGTCTTCTACCATATCTCTATGCCTGAAGGCCTGACTGAACCACATGACCTCTATCATGTGACTTTGATTCTTTTCTCTACCTGGAGAAGCAAGCTAAGTGTGTTATAGGTGGGGCTGGAACCATCACCATTACAGGTGAGCACATGTAAATTAGAACTTCGGGGGAAAGATCTGTACATTTCTTTCCCCCCTTCATATTGCCTAAAAATTTGTTGATGACACACTCCGGTGCTCCAGAAGGCTTTCACTTTCATCTTAAACAAACATCTAAAAGCAATAGGTACTCCAGCTTCATCAGCTTTGCACTCAAACACAAAATCTTAATCGTGACTTCAGACATTTTTATAGCAACTACAGCAACAGACTGGCACACCTGACTGTCAGACATTCACTCCATGTTGGAACTTATTTTGCCTCAACACTGCTGAGTCAGGAGGAACAGGAGCTGCACACACTTGTGAATCAGAAGGAGAAACTATGCTGGTGAAATAGCTTCTAGCTATGCCAACTCTCTTGAAGAATGTGAGAGCCTGTGATGTGCCTCAGCCAATTCTTTGTGTCTAACATTTTATCCTCACTTAAAAGATACCAAAAGTAAATAAACTGAGTGCAACCTTTTATGTTTAGCTGTAGAGCTGGTTGGAACTGGAATTTCCACTTTACAGAAAATTCTATTTTATTTTTTTTTGGTCCAAATAGCAAAAAACTCTACAATACATTTGCTAATCTATGCTACAATCAGCTCATCAGTCTCTCCTTCATCAAAAATGTCTTTCCTCTGACACTGAAATGTAGGTACTGTATAATGTCAGTTGGAAAGACTGAACAAAAATAATCCCATCTGAAATGCTTTTATTTTTATTGAATAATATTTAATCATTATCATGATGCATTATATCACTGGCTAGTTATTTGGCATGGGAAGGTGGGCTGGGGTTTGATTTTGACATCTTTTTTATTTTATTGATATTTTATTTTATATATTTTTATAATATAAAATATAACAAAATAAAAATATGAAATACAATAGTCATTTCAAAATGAAAACATAAAAAAAATCTGTTCCAGTAAGATTGGAATCTTAATGAAACATTTCAATTTAAAAACAGATTTTTGTAAAAATCTACATGTTTGCATGGAACATTTTGGTTTTGATGAATTAGCATTTTCCTATGGAAGAAAGTTTCATTGCAAAATTTTTGACCAGTTCTATTTAGCATACATGACATCAGCTAGAGGGAAGCTCCTTGGAGGAGTCCGTGTTATCACTCACTTCCCAAAACACTATCTAGTCTCTAATGGATTTCTGGAAATTACATACGCTAAGGAGCACCTGAAGCAGTAGGGTGCCCTGCCTGTATTTCATCAGGAGATCTGTCTACTGCATTCCCTTTTCCCTACAACTATGAAGCGTACCTCTCACCCAACAAACTTGCCAATGTGGGACACCAGCAAATGTGATGTCTGCCATCTTGACAAATACCATTGATTGAGTCAATGACCTGCAGAGCTAAAAGCATGTGTCTTCTCTAGCATGTGCTAAAGAGGTAGGCTCTCAAACAGAGTAGTCACAGACTCCCATTCTCTGTGGATTGGGCACAGAGGGGACACAGCACCGACTAGTGCGTTTCTCAAACAAAATGTCTGACAAATGAGTGAAATGTGTATATTTTGGTGAGTCACATCATGATATTACTGTAGGTTATCTTCACAACAGATATGCAACTTAATACCTATGGAAAATATTAATCAAACGTCTAAAGCAAAGAATGGAGCATACTCATGAAACTGTCTCCCTCCAGAGTATTGTGCCAAATTCAAGGTCCCTGGGGCACATCCTTAACTGACATAAATTGTCATAGTGCCACTGATTTCAATGGAGCTATGATAATTTACACCAGCTGAGGTTCTGCCCCTCTGTACTTATTTTCAATGATTTGGGGCCAGAAAACCTAAACAATGACCAAATGCTCCAGGATGACAAACACACCTGACATCTCTGCTGCTGTGGAACAGTGGAACTATTTACCATGAAGTTAAAGCTAGTTTGTGCAGAAGACAAAACTTTCTCAGGGGCTCGTCCAAAACTATAGAATGAACTCATACAATATCTAAGGGCAACTCTAAACCTCACAAATTTGTATTCCAAGTACAAAACACGCTTGATTAAATAAAACTAAAAATATTTCTCAATTTTCCTTCTGAGGAAAGAAAGAACTATATGTAAAAGATGTTAATCACACTGCTTAAAAGCATTTCTTAAATGCGCTCCAATACAGAGTGAGAGGTGCCTTAACAGAATAGAACTGCACGGTGTAGCAGCTGATAAGTCTTCCTTCTTTATTAAAAAGTCTTAGGCTTTTATTTTACCAGTTCTTCATTTTAAATAAATGATCCAAGAAGTTCAGAAGGAGACAGAAAGAAGGAAAAGGAAATGAAAAATGTGTGAATTTAAATATATATTTGGCTAGAGAACAACAAAAGGCTTTTCCGTTGTGTAATATTTGTGTTTCTAACATCTTTCTTCTTTGATGATTATGTTTCCAGCAGTGACTGACCTCCTTTTGGAGAGTTTTCAGGGAAATGAATATATCTTATTACCTTTTCCATTCTTGTTAAATTCGTAAAATATTTCATTCCATTACTTACTACTTTGCATCATGTTGCAGTGCATTATGTCTACGTATAATTTGCTGTAGTTCTGAAGTCTAGAGGAAACAAAATTATTTTCAGAGGCCTGCCTAGCTAATTCTGATAAGTTAAATCATAAATATTACCTGAAATGGATCAACAAAGAAGTATCTAAGCACTCTTTCAGCTAACTGATTACCTAGGAAACAGTGCCAGGACTGTACTGGGTTAAGTTTAATTTCAGCTTGTTTTTACAGTTCTTTTGTTATTTTTTCAATTTATATGTACTGCCGTATATGAATAAATCTTTAACTGACAGTTTCCACCACTATGCTTCAGACACAGATAGGCACTGAATTTGGTCATTTTGCAAATACTATGCATAAATTTTTATGTAACTGAATCTATAATATCAAAATGTCACAATGTCAAAATGCCACAACATTTTATGCACTTTGAAGATCACACATAATCTTGAAGACCATGTAGCATGTTGGGAGAAATACAGAGTACCTGATTAGTACCTCTCATACCTCAGATCCTCCTTCATTCAAAATACAGGAATTTTGAATAGAGACAATCAGAAAATCTCATCAGTTTCAGATGTCAGCTCAGATCTTTCTCTCCTGCCTGCAGATGCCTTGCACCACTAAAGAAAGTAAATAGCCACAAAAAATGATATTACTGAGCACCTGGATAGTGACACAGTGGAAGGGGAATCTCCAGGTGAAATAGGGGCAGTGTGCTCTGTCTCTCTTTCCCTCACTGCTCTTGTGTAGAGGGCATTCGGGGGGAAGGCAGAGGGAAAGGTGCTGTGGCTGGAGTACTGCTTCACTCTAATTCCCAGCAGCCCCTTGGAAGCTGGCGCAGTACAACACAACTTAGGAAAGCCTGGAGGATAAACCAGCTCCATGATTGGGAGGCAGGTGCCTAAAGTTGGTACAAAGCCACTGTCACATTGGCCTGGGCTACACTAGTGGGGGGGTTCGAAGTAAGATACACAACTTCAGTTATGCGAATAGCGTAGCTGAAGTCGAAGTATCTTAGTTCAACTTACCTGGCTGTCTCATGGCAGCGAGTCGATCACCGCGGCTTCCCCGTTGACTCCGCTTATTCCTCCTGCCGAGGTGGAGTATGGGCATCGATCCCCGATACATCAAACACTACCTGCCGATCTGGTGGGTAGTATAAACGTACCCTCAGTCTGAAATGGCTTATAACTGAGTGCCAATCTCAGGTCAGACGGTCCAGACAACAGGGGAGTAACCCCAAACTGGTAGTATATTCTATAGTTAGCTTTCACCAACCCAGTAACAAATGTGAACTCTTGGATCACTATATTAGCCCTACCATTGAGTCACCTTAGGTTCTCCAGCCCATCTTGCCATCCAGCCAAACTGAACTTTGTGATACTGGTTGTTATACCAAATATCACATCAGGTTACTCCAAACCACAAAGGGTCAGTCACTTACCCCAGGTCAATGGATGGTCTCGATCTCACACCAAAGACAATGCTGGCAGCCAATTTCTCTAGTAGTAAACTAACTATAGGTTTATTAGCTAAGAAAAAGAAATGAGTTATTGAGAGGTTAAAGCAGGTAAAATGCAAACTTAGACTCACCTGTTTAATGTAAGTCCAAAATGATAGCAGAGGTGTAGTAATCTGCTAGTTTTCCATAAGTCTCTCAGAGATACCCAAAATAAGCTTGGGGATCTCTGTCTAGCATCTGGAATGCTTCCCTGTGAGTGTCCAAATGATTCAGAAATGAAGGATCTTTCCTTGAATCCATCTTTTATATTTTCTTCACATAGAAAGTGAGCTGATCGCTTCTGTACCCACACGGGCCTTCCTTTGTTGGCTGCTTGTGAGGAATGCACACTGAGTCTGTACATTCCCATTCTGAACTCAATGGCCCTTGCTTTGAAGTTAGCACTCTTTTTACATAGAAATAGATCAATGAGAATAATACAAGTAACATTCCATTAGTGTTCATGAAGTTCTAACATCTGAATGATCTCTTCATTAACACACTTTTGATCTAGGGTTATTTAATTACAGGGTATACATAATGTAGAAGTTATGTAACAGCAAACTACAGGATATAGACAGCTGAAAACAATGCAATCAACTTCTTCTTTGATCTCTATTAGCATACAATTGAATTAGTTTGATCACATACTAACACTTAACACTTCTCTGACATTCACATACAAATGAATTGTCCTATGGCTTTGGCTTAAACTGGTCTGTCAGCATCACAACCTTTGTCCACCTAGCACATGGCTCTTTAGTCTTCTATGAGGAATAGATTGAAAAATCTCATTTCCTTCCAAAGCAGAATAAACTGGGCCACATTCAACCTGGATGAAATCAGCAATGTTACAGCTGGGTTAAACTTGGCTCACTGTATTTCAATATATGTCTCCTATTTTTTAAATCCATTCTCCGCCTTGAGAAATGTTCATGCAATTCCCATTGAGGTCAATGTGAATTGCACACACTGTCCTATGGGGCAGCATTTGGCCCTGAGAGAGCCACATTTAATTAATACACAACATATAAGTGTTATGGTGCTCATTAATCTAAGGGATGAGTCAGTCAATGTTTAAGCTAGCACAGCAACAACAATGGATATTTTATTCACATCAGTATCCTGCATTTTAAACCTGAGGGAAGAGCTGTCATAGTCTGCTTGTCCAGCTGCAAATGTGGAGCTCCTGAAGCTATGTTTTGAATAACTGTCATAGCACAGAAAAAGCTTGTTCTTTAAGGCCTCAAGGCTCCAGACTGTTTCGTCTATAATAATGGCAAAAAAATATCTGTGAAGAAATATTTGGTATTTTAAAGAGGTCACATTTTTAAAGTTATGCTAATATGCTTTTGCAGAAATACAAATTCCACTTCCACTCTGTGTCTGCAAAGTCTATTGCTGAATTTCATCTTGCAAACATGGCTGCATCTATCTGAGGAGGAAACTGCAGAGATATAACCCACTAGGAAATAATTAAATTCTTCACTTCAAATTTGATTTTAAATGCATTCAATACTTTTATATATTTAATTTTTAATTTAGCAGAATAATTTAATTTTAAATATAATTCAGTTTTTGTTTAATTTGGCAATTAAAAATCAATTCTTTCATATCAAACTATCACAGAAAAAGACTCTTATTTTTAATTAGAGAAGAACATTGGAAAGAGGATACTGATTATTAGCCCATAAACTTGGTTCTAATATTTGTTTCAAAGAGCAGCTGTGGTTCATTGGGTAAATTAATTAGAATTTTTTTTTCAAATGAATAGATGAGTGCAAAATGTATAGTAGGAGTAAAATTCATGCCTCCTTACACAAAGCCCAAGTAATTGAGCTTTGCTCCAGGAATTAAGTATGAATTAAGTAGGTGTAGGGGAGGGAAACCACAGCAGGTTATGGAGCTGCAGATCAACCCTTAGGTGGTTGTTTTTATAGCCTACGGTCTGGAACACCAGTGCTGCCTTTTTACACCTCTTATGCAAGGTTGTGGACTGCTGGATCTTAATAGCATGAATGCAATGGACCTTCTTCCAGGTCAACCCAGCATTCATTTATGAGATGACAGTTATGACTAAAATACTACGAGAATTAAACATTTTCAGAGTGAATGTTCCTTTTTATATTAGCTAGCATTAGAAGGTCACACCTTCAATTCAGTAACTGAGAATTACAAAACATAGAATTAAACAGAGATTGCATTACTAGAATATGTATTTCCTTTACTTCTTCTTGAAAATGTGTTCTGTTCCCTCTTGCTTTCTAGGCTTCTGCCACTAGAAATAAAAATGTTTCTGCAGTCATTTTCTAAACATGAATACAATAATAAGAGCACTAACTTGTATAGTAGTGACCTTTGTCTTCTAGTCCATGTTTCACATGAGACATTCCTCATCATCTTAATGGAGAGCTAGCCACTTGTCTCCTATATTTATTTGCAAACACATTTAAGATCCAACTCTCATTTACATTAAGGGTCCTTTACAACATTTAAGATTCAACTCTCATTTACATTAAGGGTCCTTTACAACACTTTTGCAGTGGAAAGGGCCCTTAAAGAAGGTATACATGTAATTATGTTCACTTTAAGTCTCCTCTGTGTGGTCAGAATAGTATAAAGGGGTCTTAGCATCAATGAGAATTAAGCATGTAGTTTAAAAGGAGTTAAAGTCTCAATGGAGTCCAGATAAAAACCAAAATCACTATTAATCTTTCATTACAAAAAGTCTACATCTTAAAAACAAAAACAACCTGCTAGAAAGACTGACAATGAACAGTTAAGGGATCCAGCCTTTTTCCCATGCAAAATTCCAGAGAGATAGATTTCATTTTTGGACTGTTAGGGGAATGTTGTAAATCGGTCTTATAATGGGAATCTAATCAGCCTGACCTGAAGAACAGTTCACATTGTACTCCTCTTATGCATCTTGGAGCTTATATGTACAGTGGGTGTATCCTGTGTTCTCACGAGGCAGAAAAAAAACATCAGAGGATGAAGATGATTTGTCAATTTCCGTGTTAGACTAATGCAGTCAAGGATAAGCCATGTCCAGCTGGATTTCAGTAACCATGATTAAAGCCTACTGAAACATGGTGAACACAGTTTCCTTCATCTACACTCATTTTTATGTTCATTTGTACCCTTTGTTATCACCTCTTGTCAGTAACAGGTAATTTTTCTACTGTTTCAGATCTTAAGGTTATTGCTCCTCACGCCTTAGAAGAGCATCATAACCCTTCTCCAAAACTGCTGCTGAGTGTTAATTCTGCTTCTGCTCCTGAGACTTATTCCAATCATCTAGGAGTTCATTCTTCTGCATTGTCTGCATATAAACTCTAGGAGTTTATGCAAGAGGAGGACACTAACAGCGTGAGGAATAGCTTACAGAACTCAGGTGATGAAGACCAGTTCTGTCAGACATACAAAATGCATTATGAACTATAAGATCTTGTTGAGGTCAAGAATTCAGTAAGATTCCAGAAGAGATTGGACATGATTCCAGAGTTATATGGATAATGAGAATGTCCATGTTTCAGAAAAAGTTGACATTTTCATACCAAAATTAAATTTTCATTTCAATTTTTTCATTTTTATATATTATTATTTTTACAACAGACATAATGAAATAATGTATTAGTACAAAATATAATATATCAAAATAGTTTTGGAAGGGATAAAAACCTCATTCTTCAGGTTTTAGCGGTATTAGAGATTAAGATGAGATGCTCATGGGGAGCAGGTTATGTAACACCTGCCCACTCTGGGGTTCGTTCACCTGTCTTTGAAGCATATGGTATTGGCCACTGTCAGAGAAAAGAATCAGGACTACATGGACCTTGAGTCTGATCCAGTACAGCAATACTTGTGTTATTACTACGGAGCAATGGCGGTCATTCCACCAGTAAGGGTGACACTGACAGGGTTTAACCACATTAACTAAAATGGTCCTAAATGTGGTTTCTCCTTGTCTACATTTGCAGCTAAACTGCACAGCTACTTCTGTATAAAAAGCCACTGGCAGCAATGGATAGTTTTTCTATTGGTAGACAGTGCCTTAACAACTGCTTCATACATTTACATGAAGTTTTTATTTCTTAAATTTCATACATAGAGTCACACACTTTGCATACTAAGAAATGAGCAAACCAGGTTAGATAAAATAAAAACTGAGTCAAACCCTGTCTCCAAACGCAAGCCAAACTTGTTGATTTAATCATGCTTTTTCACTAGTTTGATCTGGAGGCAGAAGAATTGAAATACTGTGATTAAAATGCAAGACTATTCTCATAGCATTTCCAATTTTGCCAGAATCAGGAGGAAAAGCAAATCTCATGAAACAGCCTATCCTGAGGAGATTTGCAGCCTGATTGCTATGCCAAAGCTGTTCAGATAAATTCACATAGGGTATAAGCTCTAGATGTATAGCCCTTTATGGATAGTTATCTGACCCAAACCTCTGCAAACTTTTGACATTTGGTCATCATTATGTAGTATTACACAGTGAAAAATAATTGCCTTAGGACTGCATATGAAATTATTATTTGCTGAGCATTTTCAATTTGTGCAGTGGCATACAATACATAGCTGAAGAAATGGTCCCAACTTCAAGAATCTTGTAATTTAAATCAGACAGACAGTATACTCAGAAACATAATTTACTAGTTGTCTGGAGGAATATGAAGTAAAAATAAGATTTATTTGGTTGTTTATCTTTGAAAGGCTTCCTAGACAGCTGTAAATCCTGCAGAGACAAAACTCTGAAAACACGTATTTACTGAGCTTTGAAGTTTGCTTTCTTTTTTTCTCTTGTTTACATGGTTAGAACATCCTCCTGGAGTGTTTGGGACATGCTGTTTGCAAAAGAAATTAAGGGGAAAACTTGCCAATATCAGCCAACTAACTGTTGGACACTTATCTGGGCAAAACATTAATAACAAAAGGGATTGTTTTGTTTTTAAAATCAAAATTAAATCAATAAGAACAAAGGAATGGCCAATAGGTCAGACTATTGGTCCATCTAGTCCAGTATCTTGTCTTCCTACAGTATTTAGTGCCAGATGCTTCAGAGAGAATTAACAGCACAGGACAATTATTAAGAGATCCATCCCCTGTTGTCCGCTCCCAGCTTCTGGAAGTCAGAGAGTTAGGGATACCCTGAGCTTGGGGTGGCATCCCTGACCATCTTTGCTAATAGCCATTGATAGACCTATTCTACATGAATTTAGCTAATTTTTTTAACCCAGTTATACTTTTGTCTTTCACAACATCCCCTGACAACAAGTTCCACAGATTGATTCTGTGTTGTGTGGAGAAGTACTTTCTTATGTTTAATTTAAACCTAAAGTAAATTTAAAGCGTAAATAACATTTCCCTAGTCACTTTTCTCCACACCATTCATAATTTTATAAATCTCTATCATACCCTCCTTCCCCCTTAGCTGTAACTTTTCTAAATTGAACACACTGTCTTTTAAATCTCCCCTTATACAGAAGCTATTCCATACCCCTAAACATTTTTGTTGCCTTTCTTTGTACTTTTTCCAATTCTATTGTATCTTTTTTAGCTGGGACAACCAGAACTGCATACAGTATTCAAAGTGAGGGCATAGTATAGTGTGGCATTATGATATTTTCTGTCTTATCTATCCTTTACTTTTTTTTTTTTTTTTTTTTTACACTACTGCTGCACATTGAGCAAATGTTTTCAGAGAACTACCCACAATGGCTCCAAAATCTCTTTCTTGAGTGGTAACAGCTAATTTAGACCCCATCATTTTATATGTATAGTTGGGATTATGTTTTAAAATGTTCATTACTTACAAGGATTTATGTTTTCTAATGCATATTAATTTTCATTTATCAATATTAAATTTCATCTGCCATTTTGTTGCCCAATCATCCAGTTTAGTGAGATCCCTTTGTAACTGTCCTCAGTCTGCTTTGGATTTACATATATAGAGTAATTTTGTGTTGTCTGCAAACTTTTCCAGATCATTCATGAATATGTTGAACAGCATTGGTCCCAGTACAGATCCTTGGTGGGCCCTGTTATTTACCTCTCTCCAATATGAAACCTGGCTATTTATTTATACCCTTTGCTTCCTATCTTTTAACTAGTTATTGATCCATGAGAGGACTTTCTCTCTTATCCCATGACTGCTTAGTTTGCTTAAGAGCTTTTAGTGAGGAACCTTGTCAAAGGCTTTCTGAAAGTCCAAGTATACTATCCACTGGATATCTCAAAGAATTCTAATAGATTGGTGAGGCATGATTTCCCTTTACAAAAGCCATTTTGAACACAGTATGTTGGGGAAGAGTTATCTATGTGTCTGATAATTCTGTTCTTTACTACAGTTTCAACCAATTTGCTTGGTATGAAAGTTAGTCTTACCACTCTGTAATTGTCAGAATTACCTCTAAAACAATTAAAAAAAATAAGCATTAGCTAATTCTGGTACAGAGGCTGATATCAGCAATAAATAGGTTACCTACCTCAGTTAGTAGTTCTGCAATTTCATACTTGACTTCCTTCAGAAATCTTGAGAAAATACCATCTGGTCTTGGTGATCTGTCTATTTTCAAGTTAATAACATTTCCACAAAATTCCACAAAACTTTTTAAAATTTCCTTTGAAACAGCCTACCTATCTGGATATTAACACTTGTTAGTTTTTAAGAGCCAGATGGTTTAGTGCAGTGGTTTTCAAACTTTTGTACTTGTGACCCCTTTCACAGAGCAAGCCTCTGAGTGTGACCCCCCCCCTTATAAGTAAAAAAACACATTTTAATATATGTAACACCATTATAAACACTGGAGGCAAAGCTGGGTTTGGGGTGGAGGCTGACAGCTCATGACCCCCCCATGATGTAACCTCGTGACCCCCTGAGAGGTCCCAACCCCCAGTTTGAGAACCTCTGGTCTAGTAAATTATGCATATATAAAAGGAGCAGTCCCATGTTCTGTTCCCTCCTCTACCAGGTCCCCATATTAGTACATAAATATTGTTTTGTTAACAAATATTAGTTCATAAATAGATAAATATCATTACCCCCATTTTACAGATTGGGCAACTGAGGTTGAGAGAGCTTAAGTAACATATCCAGTTTACACAGCAAATCAGTACAGAGCCAGGATTAGAATTCAATTTTCTTTGATTCAAGTCTTAAGCCTGATCCATTAGACAACAGGTATACTAAGAAAAAAGCACTTAACATCACTGAGCCTCAGTTTCTCTCTCTCTAAAACTGGGGGATTGATGTTTGCCAAATGTTAAATAAAAAAGGTCTTCTGCCCAATTCTTCATTGACTTACACTTTGTGTGGTTGTTCCACGCTTTTCAGAGCAAGCACAAAGTAGACATAAAATGCTACTCCCAATGAGAATGGAGAGTGATGATGTGGTAGCATTTTACACCCACTTTACATACATGTAGATGATGGCACAGTGTGAGAAGGCAGTGGAGATTCAGGCTGAAGATGTCCACAGATGCCTGTAGGTAGTTAAATAAATCAGATTAAAAATTGTGTCTCAGAAAAGGTAAGTGACTTGTCAGGGTTGGGGAGAGAGGGAGGCAACGTGAATTAATGAACTAGGCATAGAACTAAGTACCAAGAGCTGTAGGCTCTAAGGGACTTATCAAAAGCCCACTGAAGCCAATGGAAAGATATTAGGTGAAATCCTGTCCCTACTGAAGCCAATGGCAAAACTCCCATTAACATCAGTGGGGTTAGATTTTACCCACTAACATTAATTGGTCTTGGATCAAGCTCTAATTTTGATTCTAACTGACTTTCTTTGTGGCTCTGCACAATATACATATTTTAAAACATAACGAATATTTTACACTATAATTAATTGAGATATCTCCAGGTAAATCAAAGCTTTCTTAGGAAATAGGGGGATTCCTGTGAATAAATTAAAATCTTATCTTTCAACATTAGGCTTTAAATTTGATTTTCAGAAAAAAATAATTCAGAGGCAAGCAGGGATAATTAAGACATTATTATTACTAGTTGAAGAGAACAGCACAATGTAATAATTTGAGGGAGGAGATGCAAGTAAACAGCCCTAGTATTTATTGTCTATTGGAAGAGGATTTGTGCATTCAGTTTAGCCATATTTAGCCATAAAGTTACACATAAATACTGGGTCCCAGTAATGGTGATACATAATTATAGTGCGAACTTTTAAATCCACTAGATAACTGAATTGCAGAACTTTGTAAACTTTGGATATGTCTCCTAAGGCTTTCTTTGATCTTCCTGTCTGTGAAAGATAAAACATTAACATCCCCTTATCTGAGGTGTTAAACAGAAATAATTTGTTTAGAAATTGTAAATCATAGACCCCAAAACAACTCTCACTAAGATGAGCATTGTTTCCTTGGATAGGTTGATAAAATTGACATCGTCCCCTAATACATGTCTGATACCAAAGGGCAGAGAGCAGTTTTTAGAGTGTTAGTATCTAGGGATTTTTTTTTTTTAGGATTATACGTGTTACTCTTCTTCACAATTTCATTAAGCCATCAAATACACATTTTTCCCGACTGCTGATATTTTCAGTGGACTTCTCTATTAACTAGTGCTTTTCTGATTAAAAAAATAGTGTTTAGGGAATTTCTTTAGAACAGTAAGATTGTTTTCATGGGTCTCTCTGTTCACTGGTTCAGAAAACAAAATCACTAATAAACTGGCAACATAAATGTAATGCTAATCTGCTACTTCACATTGCAATCTATTCTCTCTGACATTAAATATTTTCCTTGTTTTTTATCCTAGTACATTTGTGTTAAAACATACATTTTTTATATTTATCTGGCTTCTCTCTTTAATTGGACTGAAGTTCACTGCAGTGCAAATGTTGTTGTCTGTCCACTTCATTTTAACTATGTTTCTAGCATTTTACATTTGGAAGGTGTAACAACTATAGCCATAGGAAAATATTTCAAGTAACTGATTGCTGCAGTCTTCAGGGAAACAACATTATTAACAAGACATTGTACTTTAACTCCTTCCTTGCCCTTTAGGCATATGACTCATATCTAGCCAAGTGGCCAGGGCCGGCTCCAGGCACTAGCTTAGCAAACAGGTGCTTGGGGCAGCCACTCTGGAGAGGGGCGGCATATCCAGGTATTCGACGGCAATTCAGCGGAGGGTCCCTCGCTCCCACTCGGCACGAAGGACCTCCCGCTGAATTGCCACAGATCGCGGCTTTTTTTTGGCTGCTTGGGATGGCAAAACCCCTGGAGCCGGCCCTGCAAGTGGCTCTCATATAGCTGTAGGGACATGTGTCTTTGCATTCCATGCAAGTGAATGGTCCACAGTAGAAATAGCTTGGTGCTGAGAGTGTGTGACACAGAGCATTCAAAAAATCAATAGCTACCTCTGAGATAAATGATTTTACAGTAAATAAATTATAACAAAACAATGGTGAGAGTATAACAGATTCTTCTACTACTGTAAAATGCCACATTGGATAAAGAGAAGAAAATTGTGATATTTCTGTATTCCATGCTCATTTTGAATTTCTAGCATATCTCTCTTTTTTTTTTCCTGATCAGCTACATGCTCTGAAGTTTTTGAACGCATGTTTCTGTTCATGCCCAACTAAAGACCTAATATTTTTCAACAGAATGGACCAAATTCCACCATCAGTTATAGCTTTGGAATTTCATTGTTTATCAAACATTTATATACATCTATGCATTTACAAAGCTTTATAGAACATACTACATGGTCCTTGCCCAGAGATCCTGTCATGTAAATAAGGCAAGGGTAAACACAAGGCAAGATAAAGAACAGGATTTTTCAAGAGAGGAAGAGTCTAGGGTTGCTAATGATAAGAACAGAGACAAGATTCCCCGCAGAGGTGTGTTTTAGAGGGGATTTGAAGAAGCAAAAAGATCCTTGGCACAGATTGAGAGATTTTTAATCTAGGCAGAGTGGGCAGCATGAGAACAAAACCAAGAATGAAAGAAGACAAAGCGACTGACCCAATCCCATTGAAGCCAATGAGAGTTTTTCCACTGACTTCAAGGAGTTATGATTCAGGCCCAAAGAGAGGAGGAAAATGCGAGGATTAGGAATAGCATAGTGGATGAGGTGGGTGGAGGGTGTCAAGAATGATACAAAAGATGTAGACACTAGCAAGATTCTGTGGAATTTCACAGGATATTAAGAGCTTGAATTTTATTCAGTAAGATACAAACCAACTTCATCACAGAAGCTCCCTTAGCAGCAGAACCAAGGCAGTCCTGCTGCACAGTGGAAGAGAGATATGAGGTTGACCTGTGCAGGAATCCACAAGGGCCCTCTGCGTGACATTGTACAAGCAGCAGGTGGGCTATTAGGTGAGCATTATTATGTAGATCCTATTGTCTTCTTCCTCTGCACTCAGAGTGGCTGCTTTAGCACCTCAGAAGATACTGTTTCTTCTGGTGCATGGTGTCAGCTACAGAATAGTTCCAGTGGCTGTGGAGGAGTGGGGAAAGAATTTTCCTCTGACCACTGAGGTAATATGCTGCTTAGTGACTCAGGGCCCATGGAGAGGGTAATATGATCAGAGCAGTGAAAGAGGATATCTGCTTTAGCAATAGGGTGACCAGACGTCCCGATTTTATCGGGACTGTCCCGATATTTGCTTGTTTGTCCCGCATCCCGACCAATGTTAGGTTGGGACACTGGACAAACAAGCAAAGGCTCCGGAGCCTGGAAGGGCTCACGCCCTTCTCCGCCCCGACTCCGCCCCCTCCTTCTCCAATTGGATCCCTCCCCAAATCCCCTCCTCTTGCCAAGCACGCCATGCCCAGGAGACGCAGGGGAACGCGGGGCCGGGGTGAGTGTGAGTCCGGCCTGGCCCCGAGCAGGCAGGACTCGGGCGCAGTACCTGGAGGGAGATTAGGGGGTGGCCTGCGGGGCCAGGCGGTGGCTGTTCTCCCCACCTGGGCAGCGGGACGTGGGAGCAACTGCTGCTGCAGCTCCCACTGCCGCGGATGTGGGAGCTGCAGCAGCGGCTGCTCTCAAGTCCCGCTGCCCAGGTGGGGAGAACAGCCGCCGCCTGGCCCCGCAGGCCACTCCCTACTCTCCCTACAGGTACCGCGCCCGAGTCCTGCCTGCTCGGGGCCAGGCCGGACTCACACTCACCGTGGCCCCGCGCTCCCCTGAGTCTCCCGGGCCTCCCTCCAGCGCTTGTGGAGGGAGGAGGAATCGGGGGTGGGGGATTTATTTATTTTTTGCTCTGCCGCCATTTTTTCCCCCTCTGCCCCCGTGTCCCGATATTTGACCTGGGTGATCTGGTCACCCTATTTAGCAATGACATTTTGGATAGACTTGAGGATGGTAAACACAGATGCCAGATATGAGAAAGTTATGGCAATCAAGGTGGCAGATGATTAGGACACAGAAAGATTTGAAGGGAGAAATGACATCAATTTACTTCCATAGTTTATAATTTTCTTCCACAGGAGCTGGATGAGAACTGGAGTGAGAGAATGTGGCTACTGGAGCAATTAAAGAGGAAAAAGTGAAAGGATTTTGTCAAGGACTGGATATGTGGAGTTAAACACAGGAAGGACAGTGAAACTGTGAGTGAAGTCAGAAAGGAAATGTGGAGAAGGACTAGGAAGAAAGATTAGAGAGTAAATTTTAGAGAGATTAAGTTTGATATGGTGGCTGTACATTGAAGAAGAGCTATAATACAAGAAGCTAGAGATGAGAGACTAGCCGAGGAGCAAGGCAAATAAGCAAATCATTGGCATAAAGCCAGTCAGTTTGAATGGGTATACTTGATGGCAGAATTTTACCAGACACTTGCATCATAACAAAGAAGAGGATATTTAAACATTATGTAACTATATCTGCTAACTAAGGCAATTAGTACTATTTCTGCTAATGCAGACAATCATAGTTCCATTACAATATTTTTAAAACTGTAAGGATCTAAGAAGACATTTAAAAATTAAATATGTATTGTGTGGCAAAGCAGTAAGTCAGGTGAGACTTCATAGCAGCCTAGAGAGTGAGTGAGAAATTATTTAAAATAATAATAAGTAATCATAATGTAATTTATTTGTATTACAAATACCACCAATCAGATGGAGGTCCCATTGTGCTAGACATTGTACAAACACATACCATAGTAAGAGAAAAGCCCTGCTCCAAAGAACTTACAGTCTAAATAGAAAAAAAATGATAGAGGGTAGGAGAAACAGAGTGCTCTTATCTTCATTTTATAAATAGTGAACTGTTGCACACAGAGATTGAGAAGAAGAATTCTGTTTCCCAAAACATTTTAAGGTTTTGACATTTGATTTCATTCTGTACTGAGATGAAACTGAGACCTTTTGAAATTTTTCATAAAAAACAGAGACAGACACTCACCCCAGACTAGCTAATAGCCCAGTGGGTAGGGAATTAGAAGAAGAAAAAAAAACCTGCTCACACTGAGATTTATTAGCCTGTCAAAGAAGCTGGCAAAGGAAGTGAAAGCTACGTAACTTGGTACATTTATAAACAAATTGGACAGAACACTAGTAATTGTATAACAGGAAACTTTCCTATACTATCAGGACCTAAAATTTATTTTTGCTTCAGAGAACCCAAAGTTGAAAGCTTTTTCTGTTACTTTGGGGATTAAGGGTGAAACTAATGTTCTATTAGACCTTAGAAGGGGTTTTTTTTAGTTAGTTTTGTTTGAAAATAAACACAGCACAGGTATTACTATCACATCAGTTGGCCTATCATATAGAGAAATGCCTCAAATTCCACCCAGTTTGGATTTATACAGGTAGTAACATAAGTGCTTTCTTGCTAGCATAGAGTGAATCACCATAATTCCCAATTACTCTAAATTAAAGTTCAGCATCAGAGATGTATTGCCTGATCTCAAGTGACTCAGGCAGAGCTAAAAGCAGAGTAACTGTAACAGTGGGTATTTTAGTTATCCATGATGGGTGAGTGACATTGTATGAAGTTGCTCCTACTTAGTGTACAGAATATGTATTTTTCACTTATTCATATAAACTGCTAGAATAGGTACAGTGCCAATAATACCCCAATCAGTAGCGTGTCTTCCTGAATATGTATAGAAATCATGTAAAAAGCTTTTTTCTCACATGTATGGTGAGAAGGAAAAGAGCTCTCTATTCCTTTTAATGGTGAAAAGGGAAAAGTGCTGTCACAGAGAGGTTCATTTAGATAGGCTACCTACCCACAATTCCACTACCAACACCATGACTACATATGAACATGGATTTTTGAGCCTAATAGGTTCCCAGAGAGGCTCAGAAGAGGGAAAGAATTCCTACCCTGTAGCAAAGAACTCATTTCCAAGATGTCCCTTGGGTGCCCCTTCCATGGGGGCTTTGCTACTAGAGATAATACAGACTTAGGACTTTAGGAGCTGTCTCAGAGGATAGCAACAGTGCTAAATGGATTCTGATGAGACCCTGCATAATCAGCGCCTTAATCAATATGAATTCTTAAACTTGATTAGGCACTCTTGGCATGCACTTAACTTTCAATAATCATACCTCCATCAATCCCTTGTCCTTCATCCGCCAATCCAACCATTTCTATAGGCCTGCATGCTTAATGCTTCTACCATCACTGCTCTTCCATTGGTTCATTTTGCTAAAAGGGAAGAAAAGTGGCAAGTGCATTACATAACAGCCGAGTCTGAGCATATAATTGCCTGGACACCAGTACTTCCGAACTTCAGGCCCCTAATATCCTGAACCACTGCAGCAATTTCAGCATATTGAGGTGAAGAAGTTTGGCATGAAAACTGTTCACATTGCTCCCCTCCCACATAAATCAAGGTTAAACCAGTAACTGGCTTTCCTCCCACATAGTAGGAGTCATTGATGTAAATAGCAGGGTAGTTCCTAATGCCATAAGGATCCAAAACAGCCTCAGTCTTTGCAAGAAGAATCTCAGTAAGATTGTTTCCCCCTTCCAAGCTTGGTACACATTCATCACAGACCCCTGTGACTGTAAACTCTTCTGGGGGGCGGGAGGAGGCTCTATTACCCAGTTGAACTCCCTCTATGCTATCCTCCAAGAGGGATGTCATGCATCTGGATATCCTAGTACTGGAGATGTTCTCATCCTTAATCTTTTCTTTTGCTAAAACACTAGAGAGGCATGAACTGAACAAACCTTAACCTTGTTACTAATCACTATGTAATAAAGTTTCTGAAGAGCTCAACACGTGCACAGCACACTCTTTTCACATTCATTGTACTTTAGTTCAAGTCGTTGGAAGGTGTAAACAATAGGCTTGTCCTTCCCATGATGTTCGTGGGTAAAAGCTACCACCAAAACATTGTGCTTGCCTGATCAAAGTCCTGATCAAAATATGGGGCTGCTAAAACTGGAGCACTTTTCAATCGACCTTTAAGGACACACATCCCTTGTGTGTGCATGTCAGTTCAGGATCCTTCTTGGGATTTATACAACAGGTCCTGCAATGATCTCTGCATAATCTGGAATGAATTCTCTACAAAAGCCTTCATGTCTAAGAAGAAATGCAGAACAGTCTCCTCATTAGGGATGGGTAAGGACAGTGTCACCCTAACTGTATTCTAGCCTGGGGACCTAACCTCCAGGATGACATCCAAAAACTAAAACTTTTGCCGCATAAATTGGATTTTTTTGTGGGGTTAACCTTTAAACCAACCATTAGCAAAAGCATAAGTATTTCCCTCACGGCCAGCAAGTGTTTCTCCTGGTTTCTGCTGTTAATAAGTAGGTCATCCATATACTCTAAGATGTCAGGCTTCCAAGTGCTTGTTTCATGTCGATATGGAAAATGGCAAGGCCATTATGGAATCCCTGTAGAAGCACTGTCCAGGCAAATTGCTCTTTCTCAAGAGTAAAGGCAAATTTATACTGCAGATCCCCATGTAAGGCACACGCCAAAACCCATTAGAGATATCTAGTACAGAAAACCACTTTAAACCACTAACAACTTTTGCCATCATCTCAGAATATGAAGCCACATCAGTGGCCATTGCTAGTATACACTTGAGTTTCCTGTAATCTATGGTAAGTGTCCAGCTACCGTTGGCTTACAGACCTGAATTCATTTAGAGCTCACTGTCCTCAAAAACTGTCCTTTGTTGCTGAAGGGTATCAATAACCATACAGACTGAGTCCACTGCCTCTCTAGAGTATGGATACTGTTTCTGAGGAGAGGGATCCTGTCCCTCTACCTGGATACACACATCCATCTTCCTACACTCATGTTTAGATTTAGCAAGAACTTCAGCAAGTGGCATCCACAACTCCAAAACGTCAGCATGTGTCACACACTTCATCCAGTCGAAGCAATGAACCTCTTAACTATAAACACTGCATGAACTATTGATATGTAATGTTTTCATCAGTCTCAGTGAGGTATTTCAAAGCCAAAAAATTAGACAAATCCACCATGCTACCCCCCAGTTTTCATCCACTCTGCTCCTAAAATCTCCTGAGAGTCATCAGCCACAAAGACATAAGTAAGAGAAAAGGTACCTATTTTAATTTCTAAGGGTTTAGTAAGCCAGTGACTGGCTCCTTCCCCTGTCATTCTGGTCATAGTACTACACTATTGTGTGACATCTCCTGCCTGAATTCTAGATGTTAAAGGAACAGACACCCCACTATCAAGCAAAGCTTGCTTATGAATATCTCCTATACTTTATAACATAGTGGGACATCCCCAGTCATCCAAGGTAATACAGATAAGAATCCTGGAAGAGTGGAAGGTATCACTATTGGCAAACTACTCCCAATCCCCAAAGTCAGCTTATAAAGCCATCACACCTCCTCTTCCAGTTCCTCATGATGCCTCTGTACTGCAAAAAGGGGAATCCACAGGAACCTACTACTGCCTCCTTTCCCTCCACTGTGACCTTGCCAATACTTAGAAGTTTCCCCTACTGCCCTCATAATTGGGTTTCTGGACACTTAACTCTCAGTGCTTTAATCTCATCTACTAGGTGGTTATTCAGACCTTCAGGGTCTGTCAAAAACACATTCTGCTTTTTCAAGCAGGAGTTGAACATTATGACCCCAATCAAACGCCATTTTAATTGCCTTCCCAACCTCTGGAAGTAGCCCACCTATAACAAGTTGTAGATAGCCTGACTCATCATGAGCTGGATTATTCATAACTAGAGAATAAGGAAAAAACAACAACAACTCACTCCTGGCATTCCACAAGGGGCTTCTTAGGTTTCTGCTTAACAGCACTGACAACAGTGATTGCTGTGTTAGACCCAAACAAAACGTCAACACAGGGACTGTCTCTCACCTTTACAGCCCTATAGAACACAACCAAACCCCAGAGCTGACTCCCTTCAGCAAAATTCTCTCCCAATCCCCACCAGCCAGATCATAAAATTCAGCCTGCTCCTTCATTTCCTAAGCCATTTTAACACCTCCTCTATATCCCTGCTTCTGGGGGCAGGTTTACACTTAGAACGTTGCAGCGCAGGAGCTGCACCACTGTAGTGCTTCAGTGAGACATGGTAGCTATGTCAACAGGAGAAGTCCTCCCACTGACATAGTGCTGTCTACACCTGGGGTTAAGTTGGTATATCTACATTGTTCAGAAGTGTGGAAAATCCACATCCCTGAAAACGTAGTTATACCGACATAAGTTCCTAGTGTAGACCAAGCCTCTAACAAGAATCTATTCCTTTCATTATGGCTGATGTCTCCTCTGGTGAAAGATTTTTAAGCTTTGCCTTTTGGGGGGGGGGGAACTGTGGATGTGATTGTAGGCTCCACAGAGATAGATGCCTTTAAGGCAGTTTTAGAGTCCAGATTGTTCAAGAGAAAAAACTGATTTTAAAGGAGGTGGAGCCTCATCAGAAAATGCAACACATTTCATATTAACACCTTTCCCTTCTAAAAGTTTCACTGTCTGATTAAAAGTGCCTGTCAGTTCCTATTTTGCAATTACATTGCTTCTAAATCTGCTTGCAAAATGCAGTTCTCTTCACACACTTCAGTTTTCTCAATCAAAGCTTCAGACTGCAGAGCTGATAGCGCACTGAGCGTGCAGCTCAGTAACTTTTATCTTTCAGTTTCTGCATTCCAACATCCTGCTTTACTTTGACTTGAGTCTTATATTCTGTACATTCTCATTTCAATGCTTCCTTTCACAAGCAAAGTTTCACAAAAGCCTTGACCATTAACCCTGAACAAATACTGTTTAACCCTTTTCTTACCAGCTTTTTTGTGGACAAAAAAAGTTACTTTAAAGAAGTTTAGCCACCACTTCAATCAGATTTTGGCGTGAGGATATCCACTTCCTTATGGGGTCCCCCACCATGTCCAGCCAGATATTTATATACATGTCTCCGCAACAACTCCATTGTCACATACTGCTTAAATCCCTCAATAACCCTAGGTCTCAGTTCCTGGGAGGGAGACTGGATATTAGCCCAATCTGCAAACTAGCTGAATGCTGGATTGAGATTCACCACTCAGCAGATGCTTACTAGTGTTTTGCCTAAATAGCTACTTGGACATGGGAACACATCAGGATGCTCTCAGGGCAGTCACCTCCAGCACTGGACAGTACACAGTTTCAACTTCCATTTTGTTAGGCTGGCTATTTTCTTATGCATGTGTATTAGTTTCTTCTTTCCTGATCAATTTCCCACCCCTTTCAAGCACAAGTTTTGTGGTAACTCAAACTGGGTCTTTTCTAGCTCTGCAGTTGCTTGCATCTTCTGTTTTCCTCGTAAACATGGATTACCTTGCAACTTTCTTACACATGCACAATACCTAACCATGATAACTCTGCACAGTTCTATTTATGTTTAAAATGTTATCAGAACAAATTTTTCAGGCTGGACTATGCAGTTGATCCCAACAAAGCCAGTTTAGTTATTTGTCAAGAGAAATCTTAGATATATTGACCTTTTTGCTGCCGTTAATGACCTGGCAGAAGGGTTACATCCCAATGAACAGAGCTAGTGCTGTCTAGCTCTCCTTTCACTGTCAACATTCCCCACCATCCCCCCAGATCAGATGACTTATGAAGATATTTTAGAGAGCTTTCTTCATACATTCAAAATTTGCAGAGAGGATTTATATTCATTTGTCTCAGATTTCACATTAAGTTATTTTGTAACATTTGATGGCAAGGAAGAGTAGCCTGCTATAAATAGAAATACATTGTATTTTGTCATTGATCAGAGCAAGCAGCTCTGCCTTTTTTTCAAAGATAGAAATGAAATTTGGTGTCTGCTTCCAGTTAATATCCAATCAAACTTCAATAGGTGAGCTGCCATAACAAAGGGCTTTGACCTTTCTTGTATATTTCTATGTAACATGAGTGGAAGCATATTCCTTCATTACAAAGCTCAAAGGCACAAACAAAGGTAGTGGTAATTGCACTTTAGAAAGTGATCAGATCAAATCAGATAATTGACAAAAGATGGACTTTAATAAAGGAGTCTGAGCTGTAGATAAAGTACAGTGTTCCTTGAAACTCAAGGTAAAAATGAAATGATTTCTATACTGCCATAGTAAAAGCTACTCAATACCAAGATAAAGCTAGAATGAAAGGCTTGACTCTGAATTCAGTCTGTAGCCCTCATCAAGGCCAGAAGGGTCTCAAGTTTTATCAGTGTAAAGTTGACAGTTAAAAAGATGTAGTGAGTGTGTCAGGCTGAACTATTTAACAGTGGCATCAAAAGGCAAGACATCAATTCAGACCAGCAAAATAAACCAAAAAACAGCAAAAAAACCCATTGGTCTATTCATCCCATGCATTTACAGTCTATCATAGAAATACAGAGGAAAGAGTCAAGTAAATATTACTTAGTTACAATTATTGATATTTATTGATTCTTTTAAAAATCCAGATACTAAAGTGTCAAAATACAACTGAACACTTTTCAGTTAACATGTCTATGAGTCAAATATCCTCTTACTATTCAGCTAAATGTATTGATTTGGCTTCAAGAAGCATAATTATTTGCTTCCTAGTGATGACATAGTATTGTTTGGATGAGGCACTGCAAGTGAGTGAGTTATATCCTACTGACGCAAGAAGATTGTCAGGATCATTGTCTAAAAAATCATATCTACTATAAAGTATAAGAAACTGGGAAATTGTCAAGATACTGTTTTAATCAGTGTAACTCAATTGACTTATGTGGAATTATTTCAGATTCAGACCAGCATAACTGAGATCAAATCAAATTCCCAACTTCACGTTTAGTATCCTGGGATCTGTAGTCCTGTAGTATTTTCTACACTAAGGAGTATTGAAGTCTTATAGAATAAAATCTTACAGCATATATAATAATGTAGCATTTATAATATTGTAACTAATACTCCAGGGCATTTACACACCATGGGGCAATTGGCATAAGGACAATCCAATAAGGAATCTGTAAAGGAAATTTGGGCCTCTTTAAGCTAATAGAACTCTTTAATGTGTCAACAATATAGCAGATAAAGGAGAACTGGCTGATATAATTTACTGTAGCTTTTAAAAGCCTTTGACAAGTCTCTGGCAAGAGGCTATTAATGAAAGTAGGTAGTCATGGGCTAAGAGAAGTATATACTGTTATGGATTAGAAACAGGCTAAGGGACAGAGAACAAAGAACAAATAAAAATAGTCATTTTCCAGTGGTTAACAGTGGGAAGACCAAATCATTGAGGGAAGTGAAAATCATCTCTTAAGGAGAGGGAAGGCTATAGGGAGAGAGAAAAAAATTCCTGGGGAATTTTATGATAATTCATGTTTTTTCCTGATTTTTTTTCTCACAAAAAGAGGAATTACATTTGGCTGTATATTTATAAGCCTGTTTCTATACATATTTTTCAATTATCCATCCCACTTTAGTTTATATCATTTCACACGTTTAATGCTGAATGTTTAGCTGGTGGACTCACAGAGTAAGAGTTTTCCATAAATCAAGAACATTGTAAAGAAAGCAAGAAGCAGAAGAGTCCTGTAGGCAATGTTTAATTTTATCAGTCAATTATAGATACCCAGTGAAGGAGTGACAACTCAAGGATTTTATCTGTGCAATTTGAAATTGACAAAAATAATCTGAACAATCAAGTATCAGAGGGGTAGCCGTGTTAGTCTGGTTCTGTAGAAGCAGCAAAGAATCCTGTGGCACCTTATAGACTAACAGACGTTTTGCAGCATGAGCTTTCGTGGGTGAATACCCACTTCTTCAGATGCAAGATCTGAACAATGAGCAGGGGTCAGTTTCTGGTCACAGTTAAGTTCCCAAAGTTGATGGGTTTCCAATTAGCAGAGCCCTTTGTATATCAGTTTACAAATGTTCTTAATGGTTCACAATTTTTTTTTGCAATAACAACAGCAACTATTTCTTGATGAAGCATATTGGTAGCAGGAAATAATTGGCTACAGACGACTTGAGACACATTGGGTGGATACATAAACAGCAGGAGTGACAAACTCATGTAGAGTTACCTCACAACTAACCTATTAAACATTTTGCTAATATTCTATAGCAATAAAAATATGCTTTTTGATCTTGTGCTAAAAGCTGTCCTCACATTTCCTTGTCTACAGAGTTCACGTACAACATCCTCCCCACTCCTCAACCCTAAAATCATATTCACACTAAATATTCCATTCTGGACTTGAAAGGAAGTGAAATGAAATTAGTAGGCTCAGAAGCTGACCAGTCTTTTTTTTCTTATGTCTATTTACAAAATCCAAAGTACATTCAATTATTTATATATGCTTAAGCATGCAAATACATGAAAACAAAATCAAATGTTTAAACAATCTCTAAAAAGAAGAAGAGGAGAAAGGAGAAAAGAAAGGAGAAAGAAAGAAAGAAGAAGAAGAAATAAGAAATGATGAGACATCCTATGTTAATAAATCAGAGTTTATTTGCAGCAGATGAAAACGGCAGCAAGGGAGCAAATTTCAGTTTCACACTACCAGGGATTTGAGAGAGTGAAAAATTCTGAAACATGTCTGACAACTATTTTGTTATATAATAGCTATGTAGTGTAATTTTAATTAAGATTAAGGAAATCATGGAATTATTATTTGTATTACTAAGTAGATATATTAAGAAACTGATGTTAGGACTGGTCAAGTAAATTTCATTAAAACTGTTTTTCAATGGAAAATTGTTTTTATCAAAACTATTTTTTGAGAAATTATCTGCCTTCCATGGAAAATTTTGATATTTCATTAAAAAAAAATTAAAAACTACAAAACTGTTTTGGGTCAAACATTTTGCCAAAGAGTAGAAATTGTCCATGGAAAAATACCCCCATTCTGTGATCAGCTCTCACTGATATGTTTGCTCTAGTGTGAAGACAGAGATGGCATCCAAGATGCATGCTCAGATATTATACCTTAGTTTTGTTTTTATTTTAAGAGATATTAAACCTTGTGCTTCGGGGCTTAATCCCTTCTTTAACGATAACAGATCAGGATGAGGGGTGTGTGTGTGGGGGGAGAATTATCCCACATCTGCCTACCATGGAGTTCTGATACCTTCCGCTGGCGCCTATCAGAGACAGAATACTGGACTTGATGGATGTTGCTTCTGATCTAGTGTGATAATCCTTATGTTTCTATTTTTGGATAGTTATGGAAGTCAGGCTCATCCAGAGTGTTTTCTTTCCCAAAATACAACATACTCAACAGTATTTTAAGTCTCTCCTTGAAGTCATTCAGACCTGAATAGAAATAGAACACACTTTCTCCCATTTTGCAGATACTTTCCTTCTTCTAGACTTTTCTTTAACATGTTGTGGGCCCAAATCCTGACCTCTTTATACAGATAATGCTGTTTAAACTAAGGGCCAGATTCTGATACCCTGACTCATGTTGAATAGCTTCTTACTTCATGTGTAGTTCCACTGAAGTCAACATGAGTATTCAGGAAGTACGTTGCTACTAAATTGGAGTGAGTATATCAGAATCCAGCTCTAAACTTTGTTGATATTAATAAGAAGAATAATTGTATGTGTTATGGTAGTGCCTAGAGACCAACCAAGAACCCCTTGATGCTTGGTCCTAAACAAACACAGAATAATAGAGAGTCCCTGACCTGAAGAGCTTAGAGTCTAAACAGAGAAGACAGACGCATAGTGCACAGAGTGAACAATGTGATGATGGCCTGCAATTGTCATGTTAAGGGGACATTAAAAAAACAGGGGATAAATTTGGTGAGGAAACAGTAAAGTAATTAGAAAAACAAGGGTCAGAAGATTGGATACTGAAGGGAGGAAGGTGAGGGGAAAAACAGGAGTTTGTTAAAAAGGGAGAGGAGGAGGGTGTATGTGGAGTGAGGCTGATGTGAGGAGACTAAGGGTACGTCCATACTACCCGCCTGGGTTGGCAGGTAGCGATCGACTTCTCGGAGTTCGATATATCGCGTCTCATCTAGACACGATATATCGAACTCCAAACGCGCTCCCATCGACTCCGGAACTCCACCACCGCGAACGGCGGTGGTGGAGTCGACGGGGGAGCCGTGGACTTCGATCCCGCGGCGTTTGGACGGGTAAGTAGTTCGAACTAAGGTAGTTCGAGTTCAGCTACGCTATTCGCGTAGCTGAACTTGCGTACCTTAGTTCGACCCCCCCCCACTAGTGTAGACCAGGTCTAAGAGGGTAGCCAGTCAGCATAGGGCAGAGAAATTCCAGTCAAAATTAATACTTGCCATTAGTGAAGGAGGTAATAACTAACTAAATTAGATAGTTTGGTCACAAAAGCCCCTAAAACAGAAATAAAGGGAAAGAGTAATAAAACTGATTTGACGAAATACAAGAAGAGCAGATTTAAGAAAAAAAAGTAGTGCCATTACCTGGCTTTGATAGGAATTCAGCAACAGACCATCAAACCTTTGTAGGAATGCAATTTCCCTTATAATTTTGTGGTCCATGTGTAACCTTTTTGTCTATCCACTTATTTGTATGACTCTCATCACCATAGCAACTGAGCATACCTGATTTGCCAGATCAAATTCCAAAGGAGCTGCAAGAATAGCTAAAAGATCATAAGCTGATCTGCATGGTTGAAAAACTCAGTATCCAGTGAATTGTAACAATTTAATGTGGCACCTATTTGCTTAACTTGTTAAGATTATTTATTATCGTCATTATTATTATTATTGCAAAATGGTAGGGATGAGGAGGAATAATCACAACTATTTATGTTGTGGTATGGGTACTTGTTAAATTTGCTACTAAAATGTGATTTTACATTCAGAAAATGTGAGGAATAATTCCGTTATCATGTGACTTGCACCTATACAACTCCATTAATTGGATTTCAATGATGTTTCAGCGGTAAGTACCTGAGCTCAGAAACTGACCTATAAGACATAATTAGGTTTTATGCCAATTAAAATTCAAAGGCAGCATTTGTGTAGAGATCATATTTAAGAATTAAGGACTCCATCCTTGTGGCTGATGTCAGTGGGAACAGGATCTAGCTCAACAGTAGTATTATAATATTTTTTGGGGGTTATCTTTGTATTCACCCTTTCAAACATTGCTATTGTTCACTTCTTCCTTTTTAACACCACTCACTTTTCACTCCTTAGGGACACACTTACAGAGCCTCCTTTAAGACCAAAAAACCCTATTGGGTGCACTAAAAATAGTTCAACCTAAACCTAAGGCTGCCCATGGTTAAAATATTCTATCTGTGACATACAATAATCTTATGCACGTTCTGTGGCCACCCTTACAGCAAGAAGTTTAATATGAAAAAAAAAAATAAATGTCACAACAATGCTGCAATTTATATATTTTTCCCTGCATAACAAGTCGACAGGGTCTGATCAAATTCAGCCTAGGGTACTTAACTAGTTGAAGCAATCTTGGAATGGTTAACAATTACCTTCGAGAACTCATGGAGGATGAGTGAGGTCCCAGAGGACTGGAAACCAAAGAGGACCCATGTAGTTATAGATCAGTCAGACTAACTTAGATACCTGGAAAGATATTGGACCAAATTATTAAACAATCGATTTGTAAGCACCTAGAGCAGACCTGCACACCATACGGCCCGCATGCGATCCGCGGAGGCTCACTGTGCGGCCCGCGGGGGGATTCTAAATCCCACGCACACAGTGCTCTGCAGGCAGCCCAGAGCCCTTTGATTCCCGGTCCGGCTGTGATTTAAAGGGCTCTGGGCTCCCCGCGGCTGTGGGCAGCCCAGAGCCCTTTGATTCCAGGCCGCGGCTGGGATTTAAAGGGCTCAGGGCTCCCTGTGGCTGCGGGCAGTCCAGAGCCCTTTGATTCCTGGCCGCAGCTGAGATTTAAAGGGCTCAAGGCTCCCCGCGGCTGTGGGCAGTCCAGAGCCCTTTGATTCCCGGTCCAGCTGTGATTTAAAGGGCTCTGGGCTCCCCGCGGCTGCGGGCAGCCCAGAGCCCTTTGAATCCTGGTGGCGGCTGAGATTTAAAGGTCTCTGGGCTCCATGCAGGCAGCCCAGAGCCCTTTGAATCCTGGCTGCAGCTCCAGCAGCTGGGATGGGGCTGGGATTTAAAGGGCTCGGGCTCCCCTCAGCAACAGGAGCTCTGGGCCCTTTAAATCCCTGCCCCAGCCCCGCAAAGCTCCGGGTTCCCTCAGCCGCCGGAGCCACGGGCACTTTAATTTGCCCCTGAGGGCTCCCAGCCACCTCTTCAGCTGGGAGCCCCTGTTTGATTTAAAATCAAGTATCACCTCCCCACCCCGAACCTTCCTTTTTGGCCCACAGCTGTTTTGGTGGGGCGGCACTGGGGAAGGAGAGTTTGTTTCCACGGGGCCGGGAGGTGCTGGGGGGGTGTTTCCGCGGGGCCAGGGGGGTTCGGCCCTCAGCTGTTTTCTTTGGAGTAATGTGGCCCTCTCCACTTTACGAGTTGTGCAGGCCTGACCTAGAGGATAATAGGGTAATAGGGAATAGCCAGTATGGATTTGTCAAGAACATAGTATGCCAAATCAATCTAATTTCCTTCTTTTGTCCAGTATTACCCATTTGAAAAAAATGTCTTCTGAATGACTGTACACCAACATAGATGTTTTATATACTGCATAACATGTTCTAAACCAGTGCACATTTAAATAGATTGTATATGTTCAGTGCTATATGTGTTAGTCAGAATGGCAATGAACAGTGGGCCCATTTCATGGGCCTGCATTCCACCCTTTAATTGAAATGTCTTTCTCAAAGCATCTTCACTGGCTGACTGATTGATTGATCACTAGCCTACTACAACACAGCATTCTGACAGCACAACTGTAAAAGCAGAAAGTTTGTCTCACAGTTTTCTGTAAAGCCAAATAAATGTTGAGTAACTAACTTTTTGTGAGGTTTGTTGATTAGGTTTTTCATTATAAAAGAAAATATAGTTTAGAGCAAGTTGCTTTATTACATAAGTGCTAGAGTGTTTAACTCTCAGATTTTTCAAATATTTATTATGTGGTTGGAAAAATAGACATTACTAAAGCAGATACTATTCTGCTTACCAGGCTTAGCTCAGTGTGATAACGTTCCGTAAAAACTCTACTGATCACAAGAGCAGTGAGTGGTTCAGATATCAGTGCATACAGAATGCTAAAGAAAAATACTCTTTCAACAGTGTATCAGTAATAGATGGAATTCCAGATCATTATCTATAATTGCAAATTGTATAAGAAGGAAAGACTATTTTTCACAGAGCATACGGCTATGTAAAAATAGGATTTTGGGTTTTTTTTTGTTTTGAGGACCTCACAACTACTGTTTTCCCCCATCTAGTAGGCCAGTCATTCTGTCCAAGAAAGAAATTAGCTTGGTTTGGCATGATTTATTTTGGCAAATCCAGGCTGGCTATTCCTTATAATTCATTTATTCTTTAAGTGTTTACAAGCTGATTGGAGCAAATTATTTAACAGTATCTTTCCAGCTATCAAAGTTAGGCTGACCAGTCTATAAGTCCCTGGGTCATTTTTGTTCTCCTTCTTTAAAGATAGGTGCTATATTTACCCTTCTCTAGTCCTCTGGGACCTCACTGTGCTCCATTAGTTCTCAAAGACAATTGCTAATGGTTCTGAGATTGCCTCAGCTAGTTCCTTAATGACTAGCTTAATAATAGTAGCATAAATAGTCTCTCAATCAAATATCTGTTGTGAATTGCAGCAGTAGACATAAGGATTAAAGTAGTACACCCTCATACATCTACTTACTTAAGTGTGACTAGAATCTCTTCAAACATCACCTGTGAATCTGGTCCTGTTTTGTCACCAAATAGATCTATGAACCATATTGTACCTTCAGTTTTCTTAATTGTACACGTGTCTGAAATAGAGCAGGAAGTCTACAAGAAGCCAGCTGACATAACATCCTGCCAGGCACACCTGACACCTACATAATTAGGGCAAGGGGCTTGGCTAGAAAAGGCAGTAGAAACAATGGTAATATTGCAGATGGCTTGCAAGTAAGCAATGGAGGCAGGTGTCATACTTGTAGACCTGCTGATAGGGAATGAGTCTGGTGCACACTGCTTTTTGCGTTAGTAGGTCCCTGGCTGCCTGCTGTCATTCAGCCCCATGGGTGAAGAAGATAGATGTACCTTGTGAGTGTCTGGAGCTACAGGAATCAGTATACACTACATGATTTCAGTTGCACAGGCTACTCCGTTGATTTGGTTCTCATTAACTCAAGTAGGAAATTAAAACAGATATGTCACAAGTTTACAAGAACATGGGGATAGACAATATAGGCAAAACAGCTGGTTTAAAACAATTTAAAATAGTTTAAAATAGACAAAAGGAAATACTGATTTACAGAACACATGAAAAGAACCTCCACAGTTACATTTTTTAAAAATCTAGTATAAGGGGTTTAAACCCTTATGCTTTATTGCTTAAGCTAGCCACTAGCTTACAGAATTAGATAGATAGTTCCCCTGTTGGTAGCCTTTTCTACAATTTTCCATGGCAGGACATTTTGCACCGTTTTCTAAGACATCTGATATTCACCATTTTTAGACACAGGGTATCACACTAAATGTACCCACTAGTCCAATCTGACATGGCAACTCCTTCATCTGTGCTATGACTTTGTGTGATACCATATAACATAACTATGTTTTTCTTCAATGTAATCTTTCCAGATATTCTTGTACTCTTATAACTTGCTGCAATCCATTTTTGTCTTTGCCGTATGTTTGACAGGAGCCTATGGCCTCTATGCGATTAAGTGACTTACAAAGTGACTTAAAAAGTGCTTACTACAAACTTTTGAGGCTTTTTCATTTAAACAATTTGCAGACGTACCATAGAAATTGTTCAATGTTTCAATGATAGTGTTTTCAGTGATATTACTCTGGTAGCTTACTGAGAAATCACATGTAGCACTTAAGTTGAACAAGATCTGGTTGAACTATTCATTATGAATAATGTTCATTACATTTTTAACATGTTTTTGGTCATCAAATCCTTTACAAGTTGATCCTGATTATTTGTAAATTTGTTTTTCATTTTCCTGAACTTCACTATTGTATGAGAACTCAATGGAAAATGGTCATCTAGTGCAGGGGTCTCAAACTCAAATGACCATGAGGGCCACATGAGGACTAGTACATTGGCCCAAGGGCTGCATTACTGCCCTCCCTGCTGCCGCCCTGGGCCCTGCCCCCACTCCACCCCTTCCATGAGGCCTCACCTCTTCCCACCCCTTCCCCCAAATCCTCACCCCAACTCCGCCCCCTCCCTGCCCCCAGGGGGTGCAGGAGGGGTGTGGGGTGTGGCAGGTGCTCCGGGCAGGGAGTTGGAGTGTGCGGTGCAGGAGGGGTGAGGAGTGTGGCAGGGGTCAGGGCAGGGGATCGGGGTGCAGGAGGGGTGTGGCAGGGGGCTCAGGGCAGTGGGTTGGGGTGCGGGGTGAGGCAGGGGGTTGGGTGCAGGGTGCGGCAGGCGGCTCAGGAAAGGGGGTTGGGGTGCAGGAGGAGTGCGGGGTGCAGCAGGGGGCTCAGGGCAGTGGTTGGGGTGCAGGAGGGGTGTGGCAGGGGGTTGGGGTGCAGGATGCTGCAAGGGGCTCAGGGCAGGGGATTCGACTGCAGGAAGGGTTCAGGAGGCGGGCTCTGATCTATTGTGACATAATTCCTGTAATTAGATCAATTGGTTAATTATGCAAACCGTTAAAAATGTGCATCTTGTTTCCAGTCTGAACATCCAGCCACTCGATCTTGTTATGACTTTGACTGCTAGATAAATAGTCCTCTAATATCAGGAAGATGAAACTTCATCTCAGACTTCTCTTTGATAGTCTATTTAGCTTAAGTATTTTAAATTCTCATTGTAAGGTATCTTTTCCAGACTTTGATATTTAAAAAAAAACAGAGCAGAACTTTTAGTTGAGGCTCTTTAACAAGGAAAACAATCCTGCATTTACCTTTTTTGGGGGAGAGGTTTTTGGGGGGCATTTTTGGTAAAAGATTAAGATTTTTTAAAAATTATTTATTTTTGGAATACATGTTTGGATTTTGGAAAAACAACTGATTTTCAAACATTGAAAACTAGCACTGAAATGTATATATTACTAGAAACACAAAAGCTTTGAAAATCTAAGAGTATTCAGTTGTCAGTCCTTATTTTTTCATCTAAAGAAGGTTGTGCAGGGCCAACAGTCATACCTTTAGTTCTGTAAACTGATGAGTGAGCAATGTGGAGAGAGTACCCTCAGCAGATCTCTTCTCAGGGCTTGGCTACACTTGCAAGTTGCAGCGCTGGTAGAGGCTTTCCAGCGCTGCAATTAGTAACCGTCCACACCTGCAAGGCACATCCAGCGCTGCAACTCCCTGGCTGCAGCGCTGGCTGTATACCTGGCCAGCTTGGGGTGTAGCGATTGCAGCGCTGGTGATCCAGCGCTGCTCATCAAGTGTGGACACACACCAGCGCTTTTATTGGCCTCCAGGGAATAAGGAGATATCCCAGAATGCTTTTAACTAAATTACTCTCTTTGTTTTGTTATGCAGCCTCTCTTTGTTTTGTTGTGAACTCCGATTGGAGCTCCGTTGAACTGCTTATCTAAAAAACAAACACTGATCACAGCAAACAGGAGCTATCTGTACCTGGCTGTGAACGATCAAATGAGAGGCAAGCAGTTTGCTTGACAGAGAAACAGCGTTGGATGCAGGCTGTTTGCAATTAAGACTAAGGGTTCGCGAACATTTTGTGATTTTTCAATCCAGGGAAGCTAACACACAGTGTTGGCTCCAAAAATTCACTCTCTCTATCTTCCCCGCTCCCTGTCACAGTACACCACAGGGAGTGAGTGAAACAGCGGGGAGTCCGTGTTGGAGGCAGGCTGTTTGCAATTAAGAGTTAAGACTAAGGGCTCGCGAACATTTTGTGATTTTTAAATCCAGGGAAGCTAACACACAGTGTTGGCTCCAAAAATCCACTCTCTCTATCTTCCCCGCTCCCTGTCACAGTACACCACCCTCCACCCCCCTCTTTTGAAAAGCACGTTGTTGCCACTTGAATGCTGGGATAGCTGCCCATAATGCAGCACTCCCAACAGCGCTGTAAATGCTGCAAATGTGGCCACACACCAGCGCTGGTAGCTGTGAGTGTGGCCACACACCAGCGCTGGCCCTGCACAGCTGCACGACCAGCGCTGTAACTCCCAGCGCTGCAACTTTCAAGTGTAGCCAAGCCCTCAGATAGCCCATAGTAGCCTCAGCAAGTATTCAGTCTGCAGCTGCAGCAGACTTGCCAGCAATAAAATCTCAGAAGGAGAGAGGGGATCCCTTTCCTCTATTCCCAGGTAAGTAGCACAGTGATCTAGGCTTTTAATCACTATTGGTGGGGGAAATGTAAAAGAACAAAGCTGTAGGAACTTCCAATGGGGATGAAAAATCCAAAACCAGCACAGGGATTGGCAGAGTGAAGAAGAAAGAGCACATATGTGCTCTGCTGCTTCCAAGTGTAGCGGTGAAGGAACTAGTGAAGAGACACTTTTCCCTTCCCAGCAGCCCAGTCTCTCTCTTGGGTAGGCTGATTTGCTAATGAGCTAGCATCTACATCTTCCCAGGGCATTATCAACATGGAACATGGAGGATATTTTCTGCTGGATTTGGCCCTAAAATCTTTTGACAGCAGAGCCAGCGGCCAAACCATGGTTGCTGAAATGTGGAGAAATGCACATATACAACCTTTTATTCAAAGCTTGTACAGTGTATGACAGCCTATATAATTTACTTGAATTTGGTCTAGGTATTTTGTGCACATACTGTATCCAAGCACAGACATATTATTAATAAATCTTTTTGAAAGTCAACAAGAACTCCTATTCTTATTATAAAAGCACTCCGTGGCATACACTTATCCAATCATAAAAGAGCAAAACTGCTGTGTGATATCAAAGGCATTCTCTAACACAAAATCAATGCTAGAAAAAATTGCAGCCATCTGAACACACTTTTCATGACAGTTTATCATATTTTTTTGTAGTCTTAGATTAATTCTCACTACAAATACACATAGGATAGGAATGCAAGATAATCAGATCCCTTACACATTTGGATTCCATGTTTGTCATTAGGATGTCATGCTATCTTGCTACCATAGTTATTTCCTGTGCCAAGTGTAGGAGAACTGCAATATTTCAGATACCACTGTGTAGTGAGTTTTTAAAGCTGATTTCTTTTTAAATGAGAGTCACTGTAAATTGTCTCTGGGCCATTTGATATGAGAGCTATAGGCATCCCTGGACAGTCTCTACCTGGCTGAATTCAATGTGGTATCAGATGAGTGTGTCCATAGTCTTCTGAGTTCCTTGAGGAACATGATCTGCAGTTCTGACCCTTATCCATCAAGTCAGCAAACACAATTGGCTGCACAATCAATTTGTACAAGCATTGTCAATACCTCATTCATTATGAGGAAGCTGACCAACTTTAAATAAGCAGAGATTCCCTCCCCTCCCCCAAAGTAGCTCTTTTTGACAGCATAGTGCTTGCCAATTACTACCCATCACCAATCTTCCTTTTGGGAAAGAATTTATTATTAGCTAGATGTATTGGAGCTAACTCAACCTCAGCAAGGATGCAAAAAACTCTTTTTTGTCCCTGATGGCGGGAAGGATTTGTCTGGAGGTATAGGTCAGGTTAAATTTAAGTCCTCTCCATGTGTCAGATGTGGTATGAAAGTGTTCTTTTTTCATTGTGCAATTGGCACATACTGCACCTTAATTTATCCTATGATAAATTGACAACTGAAGCATGTGCCTCCTGACCACAAAACTCAATTAGTTCCCACTTCACAAGGATTAGAGCTCAGCAGTTGAGCTACTTGTAGCTTGCTTAGAATATCATAACATGCTTTGCAAATGGCTTGAGCAAGCATGATCCTGTGATGTCCCACCCACACGTTTTATATAAAGCACCCCAAACATGGTTCTCTACCGTAGATAAATTAAATTGGCTGTTTGCAAAGAAAGAGGTTGCTTGATTGGTTTTAAAAGCCAGCATAGATTTGGGGTATTTTTGATACCACCTCCTTGAATCTTGTCCAAATACTGCCTGTTCCTTAGTGCCCAAGTGCTTTAAACTGGTACATGGTTATGTCTTTCACAGAATTGTAGGATTAGAAGGGACCGCAAGGGTCATCTAGTCTAACCCGTAGTCTAACTATGCCAAGATGCAAGGTTTGTTGTGTCTAAACCATAGAAGACAGTTGGCTATCCAGTCCAGTTTGCTGTTGTGGCCCTAGGGATGAGGAATTTAATCCTTCATGGTATGTTTCCCCATATTTAGAAAACACCAGAAGGCTTTTATAAATTTCAAATATATTTTTAACTGTGATAAATGTGGGCCTTATGACTTGTTACCTGCTCTGTGAGTTTTTATGGTGTTCAATGCTCTGCAAGCCTTGATGATGGGGGAGACTGCTATGTAAACCAAATTACTGATGAGTAGTATTATTAATGAACACAGGAATAAAATGCCCTTCAAAGTCTTCTGTCCTCCAAATACAATAATAATATAAATCGGTAACTTATTTTCTTTCGAGAAGATTCTTATTCATGGTTTTCCAGCATGTTGAAATATTCCGATTGATTGTGGGGGAAAGGCAAAAATAACAGATTGTCTTTGTTTTACTTCTGAGGTTGATTGATAGCTCTGATTGCAGCAATTACTCACAAGTTGTTACAAAGTAACAAACTATATTCATGGGTGTGAATTACTACTGCTGAATTTAAATTATGTTATAATATTCATTTTTTCATGTAATGTAACTGCCAGATTATGGATTATTTACATTATTTGATGATGATTTACTCCTATTATGCTGACCAGTACTGTCTCATTTTAACTTGTACTCTTGTCTATATACATCTGTTCCCTCTTCTCTTAGATTATAAGCTCTCTGGAGCAGGAAATTTTGTTCTTTGTTTGTACAGTACTAGCACAATGGGGTCCTGGTCCATGACTCCTGCTCCTAGGCACTATAGAAATGCAAATGATACATAATAATGAAGAGATAAGTACAGTACATGCTATTTATAATATGGCTACAGCTGTATATATCAATATCATATACAATGTCGACACTAATTTTGGCTGAAAACTACAGGATAAATTGAAAGCTTTTGCAGACCCATAAGATACAAGCTGTTGTATGAGTTTGTTTCTCAAAAGGAACTGTAACATTTTCAGAAGCCATATCCTATTGTTTCACACAAACTCTTACTGAAGTCAGTGGGAGACCTATGTAAAAATATCAGTGCCCGGATATGGATCTTGAAAGCTTTTAGAACTGTAAAATATTAGCTGCTCCTTAAGAGGAAAGAGAAAATACATATTGTTTCCTTGCTGTTTAGAGAGAAACCCAAACTAGAACCATTTATCTAAGCACCCCAGATATATTTTCTAAATTTATTTAGAGTAGGATGGCTAGATGGATGCAGGTGGAGGCTATTCAGATTTAATAGGGTCTATATCTGAATTGGTCTGGTAGTTTTAGTTTATTTCCAGGAGCCTTGGTCTCTTCCCCAGTCACTTCCTTGTTTCCCTTGATCCTAATTTCCCTAATGATGTTTTCTGATAGTAGACTGGCATTTATTCTCCTCTTCCTCCTGATAATTTCAGTGATGCTAGGCAGCTGTTTGCACCACCAGCCCTTTAAGGGGATCCTGCTATGGACCACTGCCTTTCTCCTTCATCCCAAAAAGGTGTCCTTGCCCATGGACTTCCATGGAACAGCTGTGAAGCCAGGCTGGAGCAAGTCATACTATTGGTAGTCCAATGCAGCTACAATAGGGGTTTGTACCAGTGTAATTATTTTGGTGCAGCTACACCAGAGCAAAAATCCATAATGTAGACCAGCCCATGGAAAAAGTAGATTAAATACAGGGCCAAATTATTCTTTGTCCCTGCATAGGTGCACAAGTTAGGGGCAGAAAACTCAATTAGACTTCTCACTATTATTATGAATGATAAACTATACCATCTGCTCAAGAAACTCCCTGAAAAAGCACAGGAACAGATCTGTACAGACACATGCCTAGAACCCTGACCAGGGGTATTCTATTTGCTATCCAAGATCCATAAACCTGGAAATCCTGGATGCCTCATCATCTCAAGCATTGGCACCCTAACAGCCGGATTGTTTGTCTATGTGGACTCCCTTCTCAGGCCCTACGCTACCAGCACTCCCAGCTATCTTCGAGAAACCACTGACTTCCTGAGGAAACTACAATCCATCGGGGATCTTCCAGAAAACACCATCCTGGCCACTATGGATGTAGAAGCTCTCTACACCAACATTCCACACAAAGACGGACTATAAGCCATCAGGAATAGTATCCCCGATAATGTCATGGCAAACCTGGTGGCTATTTGTGACTTTGTCCTCACCCACAACTATTTCACATTTGGGGACAATATATACCTTCAAGTCAGTGGCACTGCTATGGGTACCCGTATGGCCCCACAGTATGCCAACATTTTTATGGCTGACTTAGAACAACGCTTCCTTAGCTCTCGTCCCCTAACGCCCCTACTCTACTTACGCTATATTGAGGACATCATCATCATCTGTACCCATGGAAAAGAAGCCCTTGAAGAATTCCACCATGATTTTAACAATTTCCACCCCACCATCAACCTCAGCCTAGACCAATCCACACAAGCGGTCCATTTCCTAGACACTACTGTGCTAATAAGCGATGGTCACATAAACACCACCCTATATTAGAAATCTACTGACTGCTATACTTACCTACATGCCTCCAGCTTCCATCCACATGATCCATTGTCTACAGCCAAGCTCTAAGATACAACCGCATTTGCTCCAATCCCTCAGACAGAGACAAACACCTACAAGATCTCTATCAAGTATTCCTAAAACTACAATACCCACCTGCTGAAGTGAAAAAACAGACTGACAGAGCCAGAAGAGTACCCAGAAGTCACGTACTACAGGACAGGCCCAAAAAAGAAAATAACAGAACACCACTAGCCGTCACCTTCAGCCCCCAACTAAAACCTCTCCAGCGCATCATCAATGATCTACAACCTATCCTGAAAGATGATCCCTCATTCTCACAGATCTTGGGAGACAGACCAGTCCTCACTTACAGACAGCCCCACAACCTGAAGCAAATACTTACCAGCAACCACACACCACGCAACAAAAACACTAACCTAGGAACAAAGCCCGATGCCAACTCTGTCCACGTATCTATTCAAGTGACACTATCATAGGACCTAATCACATCAGTCATGCCATCAGGGGCTCGTTCACCTGCACAACTACCAACGTGATATATGCCATCATTTGCCAGCAATGCCCCTCTGCCATATATATTGGCCAAACTGGACAGTCACTGTGCAAAAGAATAAATGCACACAAATCTGACATAACATTCAAAAACCAGTGGGAGAACACTTCAACCTTTCTAACTACTCAGTGACAGACATGAAGGTGGTGATTTTACAACAAAAAATCTTCAAAAACAGAACTTGAATTAATATGCAAATTAGATACAATTAACATAGGTTTGAACAGAGACTGGGCATGGTTGGGCCATTACACTAATTGAATCTATTTCCCCATGTTAAGTATCCTCACACTTTCTATGGGTCATCTCAATTATCACTTCAATTTTTTTTTTCCTGCTGATGATAGCTCATCTCAATTATTGGCCTCTTACAGTTGGTATGTCTGCTTCCACCTTTTCATGTTCTCTGAATGTATAAATATCTTCTTGCTGTATGTTCCAGTCTATGCATCTGATGAAGTGGGCTGTAGCCTATGAAAGCTTATACTCAAATAAATTTGTTAGTCTCTAACGTGTCACAAGTACTCCTGTTCTTCTCACTCCCTTATATCTCCTATGCAAGACCAAATAAAATTGAACAACACTACCCCCTAGAAAGCAGGGACTGTTCCCTTTCAGTGTCCCCTGGGTCACAGCCCACCTCAAAGGGGATATAACCCAGTGACAAAGTGGAAATTTTATGAATGATATGCCTGGGACTAGGGATTGCTACTCAGTGGGTGCAAAAGGGTTAAAAATATGTTCTTGGGGCACAGCAGGAGGCTTAGGTGTTGGCTTCACATAACCATCTAGGGTAATGAATGAGTCATTAAAGGACTGGCTGAAACCCACGCATACCAATGGAGAATCTGGAATGACAATGGGAACCCCAATGACTGAAGAATTGATATCTTGCCACTGGAAACTCCAGCAGCATGTGAACTCAGCATGGGTCTGCAGAAGGAGCACCAATGGACCAGAAGGTGACAGGAGGGTAGATTAGGAGCTGTTTTTTGGAGAGACAGGGGGCTCACCTTGACCTGACAAAGAGACATAGAAGAAAACAAGATATGTCTTTCAGCAGCATGGGTCAAGGGAGCCCTGGCTTGGCCAGCATGGACTATGTCTTAACCTTTGCTTCTCTTGCTAACCTAAGTAAGTCCTGATGCAGTTACAGTTGACTTAAGAGTCCCTAGTCGGTTTTGAAAAAGCTGCCTGGCATCACTGCAAAAAGTCTCTGACCAGGAGTCTCTCTCAGTTGGACTCACTGGGCAGAGCTCATGGTGTGAAACAGGACCATTGAAACCCAGAGGCTCAGTCTCACAGGTATTGTGGAAGGACCCTTTGGGAGTCTGGCACACTGAAGAGGTTCCTCCAAAGGACTATTTAAAAGCTGCAGTGTAGTACAGATCCTATGGATCCATGACAGATCCGCACCCATCTCTGCACTAGGCAATGAGCTGTTTATCTATAGAGTTGAATAGATGCTTCAGGCTCCTAGGTTTTGGTATAATGTGTACACTCCTGCACATTGGGGAACTGGTGGGAGCATGTTGTGTTTAATGGCCCCTGGAGCCCTCTCTTGTGGTGGGACAGCTATATACTGGACAAAACATGGGTCTGTATGTTATTGCCACAAAGATGGAAGCAGCAGAGGGTGTTATCAGAAAGGATCATTCTGCTGTAAACATACCATTACACTGCAATATAGACAATTCTGGGGATCTGTAATAAATTTGCCTCAGGATTATTTCACTCACTCCTCAGTACCTGCTATATTTGCTTTCTTTGTACTTTAACTCCCACAGACTCCTCTCCACCAGACAATTAGCTACAGCTTTGGAAGAAAAAGCCTACCTTAAAATAAATAAAAGAAAAAAAATCTCAATTCCTGCTTCCCACAATAAAAGAATCTAAAGCTATAAAATGACTTTTGAAAACAAGTTTGTTTAAAGACACAGTTCTTTGTTTTTGGCATCTATGTTTGCTAGATATGCTCCACTTGGAAAATCCAGCAGCTGGGTATCACCTACAGGAGAAAAGATTACAAAAAAGAGATTTGTCCCTGTCTACAGCAACAACAATGCTATTGACACTGAATGCAAGGTATAAGTGTAACCTTTGAGTGGGCTTGAGTTTACTTCATTGTCCTTCTCCTAATGCCTAGAAAACTTCAGCTCCCATAGAAAAGCACATGGAGACCCAGAATTCAGTGACCTTTTCAGCAAGGGCTGCACGGGGTCAGCCTCCTCACAATCAAGTCCTAAAAAACCAAAAGGAATTAACTGAATTCTTAAGTACCAACTTTTGGAATCTTATGATAAGTAAAAAAATCTTAATTTTTTACAACATAACATCCTTTATAAGCCTCAGACATTATCTTTACAGTTATACACTAATAAAGAAAACAAATTAAATCTAAACATGTCAGTCCCCACAGAAACACAGTGAGGAGTAACCCAGAATTCCCAGAAGCTCAGGTTGGGTTCCCCTGAGTCTCAGTTACAGTCTTTGATCACGAAAATCTATACTGTCTGCTGAGTCAAAATCACTGCAACAATACAATCTTTCCTCTTGCTTGTAGAAATCGTGAGATGGAATCCATGCAGACTCTTCCTTTTCTGATGAAATCATTTCATTAGCCTATCAGCTAATTAACTAACCACACTGTTTAAGCATACAGATTTTAAAAAAACAAAACAAAACAAAAAAACAGTTACAAGAAAAATAAACAACTGAGAATGGCAAAATATAAATGACTTTCCCCATCATCATATTTAAATAAGAGAAAAGTTGGTGAATCATACTAGTTGAGACAATTTAACTAAAATGGTTTGGCTAAAATCAAACATTCCAAGTATAAAATTAAAACAAAGAAATTAGTTTTCCCTTCTATAATTAACATTGCCAGAGCTTCCCTGTTGAAGGATTAACAATATCACAACCTGCTGCAAAATGCTTCAGAGTTAGGGACAACAGCCAGCATTCTGCTCCTGTGGCTTAGCTTTTCCCAATCCACACAGTGCATATGGCCTTTTGCCATGCAGCTGCCTGACCACTTGCCCACCAGGAAAAAAAAGAAAGTGGCACCGCCTTTCAAAACAAACCCAATCCATTTCAGAGGGAGAGGAGTGGGGGTGTTCATACAAATTCCATGTTTTAGTAGTTTTAATTTTGCTGCATACAACATTGTTACACATTAAAAAACTTAAAATAATACGTGTGTACTTACATTATTAAAAATTGTCATCTTCACTCTTTCCATCCTTCTCTGTTGCCTCAATATGGTACATTTCTGTGCTGAACCATTGAAGCATATCTCGGTGTGGGACAAAATCCTTACAACAAATCCTCAGTCTTCTTAACCCATAGCGGACACACAGTATACTGCTCAGAGTCTGGTGACCCATTCTGTTCCGGCACTTGGACTTCACATGTGTTCTCTCAGATGATTATTATTCCACATCAGCATCGCTCAGAGGCATGGTGAGTAGGGAAAGTGCAAACAGGGCAAGGTCTTTAAAGCACCCTTCACCACTATTGTCTTGAAAATTGTATACTTCCACCCAGAGCTGCTCTGAAATTGTCATCTGTGCTCTTCCACTCCTGGAAGTTGATGGCTTGATACTGTGCATCCAAGGCCCCTAAGTCACCTTTGAAAAGTTTCACCATGGAGATAATCAGTAGTTGAGGATTTCTCTGAGATAGAATAACTGACAGACTGAATGCTGACAGATATTTACAGATTAATATTTACTGGAAGTCATGACTGTTCTTGCTTAGCAGCTTCAAGAAGGAAGTCTCGGCATCTATTCTTCACAATAGCTTCAACAGCGTTGTCAAGCTTTGCATATCCTAAAGCAAACAGTACACCAAAATTAACAGCACACAGTAGCAAGTGCTTCTGTTGTTTCACTTCCCAAACTGACTAATCCCAAAAATGTAAACACAATTTTGTTTAAGAAGGGACTGAAATAATTCACTACAATGGAAAGCTGCTTTACTGCAGCAATGTCTGTGCTCTCATGTACAACCAGTGAATACTGAGACTCACAATGTCTTTGATGAGGTCAGAGAACATTCGGGGAGCAATAACACTGTTTATTTACACTGTACATTTTATGCAATGCAGACTTACATCTTTCTCTAAACCTGATTTGACAAGTTCCCCAAGGTAATCTATAGAACTAACCGCTGAGTGGCCGGCAACATAGCCAGGTCAGTTTTAACTCTGCTTGCGGCATCATGGTTGAAGGTTTTGATACTGTAAATCCAAAATCTGTCAGGTGCATAGAAGAAAATGGTGTTGCATTTGTTTTATGTTTGTCAGTCTCTGCATGTTGCACAAGGTCTGCATGATGTGCATGAATCTGGGTTTTGCAAAATTTACATATAACTTTATTGTTGTCACAGACTTTATCCAATCTTTCAATTCCTTTTCTTTCCCCCACTCCTTGTTATATTTTTTTCCTATATTTCACCCATTTTTGGCAGCATATTGCTCTTTCATTGGCTTACCCTCAAAAGAGCATCTAGCCTGGCTTAATTCGAACATACGGTGTGCCAAGGGGGTTGGCCAGAAAGTTCAGGAAGTTAAGCACTGACCAGAGAGCGGTGGCTGCTGACCGGGCACCCCACTCCAAAGGTACATTTTATATGCCACCAGCAGCAGCACAAAGTAATGGAGCCTACTACAAAAAAGCCCAAATAAGCAAACTCCAAATAAAACAAGACCCAAAACCCACAGCCCTGTGCCTCTCGAAAAATTAAAGTGATTGTTTTGAAAAACAAATCCAATTCTACATTATAATCTACATATGGCACTTGCTAAGAGAAAGGGGAAGAATCCAGACTTCCTTCTGGGGAATAGAAAAGACAAGGTGTCCAAATAAGTACATAAACAACTGGCCTTGCTAGGGATGAGTGAGATGGATTCAAAGTCCACTGAAGTCAATGAGCATTTTCCCACCACTGCGTATCAGAAGTTATGTGCTGACAGCATGATCCAAGTAGAGCAAGTATCAGAGGGGTAGCCGTGTTAGTCTGGTTCTGTAGAAGCAGCAAAGAATCCTGTGGCACCTTATAGACTAACAGACGTTTTGCAGCATGAGCTTTCGTGGGTGAATACCCACTTCTTCAGATGCAAGTGGTGGAAATTTCCTGGGGCAGGTATATATAAGCAAGCAAGAAGCAAGCTAGAGATAACGAGGTTAGATCAATCAGGGTGGATGAGGCCCTGTTCTAGCAGTTGAGGTGTGAAAACCAAGGGAGGAGAAACTGGTTCTGTAATTGGCAAGCCATTCACAGTCTTTGTTTAGTCCTGAGCTGATGGTGTCAAATTTGCAGATGAACTGGAGCTCAGCAGTTTCTCTTTGAAGTCTGGTCCTAAAGTTTTTTTGCTGTAGGATGGCCACCTTAAGATCTGCTATTGTGTGGCCAGGGAGGTTGAAGTGTTCTCCTACAGGTTTTTGTATATTGCCATTCCTAATGTCTGATTTGTGTCCATTTATCCTTTTCCTTAGAGACTGTCCAGTTTGGCCGATGTACATAGCAGAGGGGCATTGCTGGCATATGATGGCATATATTACATTGGTGGAAGTGCAGGTGAATGAACCGGTGATGTTGTGGCTGATCTGGTTTGGTCCTGTGATGGTGTTGCTGGTGTAGATATGTGGGCAGAGTTGGCATCGAGGTTTGTTGCATGGATTGGTTCCTGAGCTAGAGTTACTATGGTGCGGTGTGCAGTTGCTGGTGAGAATATGCTTCAGGTTGGCAGGTTGTCTGTGGGCGAGAACTGGTCTGCCACCCAAGGCCTGTGAAAGTGTGGGATCATTGTCCAGGATGGGTTGTAGATCCCTGATGATGCGTTGTAGGGGTTTTAGCTGGGGACTGTATGTGATGGCCAGTGGAGTCCTGTTGGTTTCTTTCTTGGGTTTGTCTTCCAGTAGGAGGCTTCTGGGTACACGTCTGGCTCTGTTGATCTGTTTCCTTATTTCCTCGTGTGGGTACTGTAGTCTTGAGAATGCTTGGTGGAGATTTTCTAGGTGTTGGTCTCTGTCTGCAGGGTTAGAGCAGATACGGTTGTACCTCAGTGCTTGGCTGTAGACAATGGATCTTGTGGTGTGTCCGGGATGGAAGCTGGAGGCATGAAGGTAGGCATAGCGGTCGGTAGGTTTTCGGTATAGGGTGGTGTTGATGTGACCATAAAGGAGGTGCTGTTGTCATCATGAACAGGTCTGACTACCAAAAGGAGGCCGCCAGACAACTCTCCAATACTAAATTTTACAGGCTACTTCCCTCAGATCCCACTGAGGAATACACTAAGAAACTGCACCATCTACTCAGGACACTCCCTACACTAACACCAGAACTAATCAACATACCCTTAGAGCCCCGACCAGGGTTATTCTATCTACTACCCAAGATCCACAAACCCGGAAATCCTGGACGCCCCATCATCTCGGGCATTGGAACTCTCACTGAAGGACTGTCTGGATATGTAGACTCTCTACTCAGACCCTATGCTACCAGCACTCCCAGCTATCTCCGTGACACCACTAATTTCCTGAGGAAACTACAATGCATTGGTGACCTTCCAGAAAACACCATCCTGGCCACCATGGATGTAGAGGCTCTCTACACAAACATCCCACATACTGATGGAATACAAGCTGTCAGGAACAGTATCCCTGATGATGCCACAGCACACCTGGTTGCTGAGCTCTGTGGCTTTATCCTCACACACAACTATTTCAAATTTGCTGACAATATATATCTCCAGATCAGTGGCACCGCTATGGGCACCCGCATGGCCCCACAATATGCCAATATTTTTATGGCCGACCTGGAACAACGCTTCCTCAGCTCCCGTCCACTCACGCCCCTTCTCTACCTACGCTACATCGATGACATCTTCATCATCTGGACCCATGGGAAGGAGACTCTGGAAAAATTCCACCACGATTTCAACAGCTTCCACCCCTCCATCAACCTCAGCCTGGACCAATCTACACGGGAGGTCCACTTCCTAGACACCACGGTGCAAATAAGTGATGGTCACATCAACACCACCCTATACCGAAAACCTACCGACCGCTATGCCTACCTTCATGCCTCCAGCTTCCATCCCGGACACACCACAAGATCCATTGTCTACAGCCAAGCACTGAGGTACAACCGTATCTGCTCTAACCCCGCAGACAGAGACCAACACCTAGAAAATCTCCACCAAGCATTCTCAAGACTACAGTACCCACACGAGGAAATAAGGAAACAGATCAACAGAGCCAGACGTGTACCCAGAAGCCTCCTACTGGAAGACAAACCCAAGAAAGAAACCAACAGGACTCCACTGGCCATCACATACAGTCCCCAGCTAAAACCCCTACAACGCATCATCAGGGATCTACAACCCATCCTGGACAATGATCCCACACTTTCACAGGCCTTGGGTGGCAGACCAGTTCTCGCCCACAGACAACCTGCCAACCTGAAGCATATTCTCACCAGCAACTGCACACTGCACCATAGTAACTCTAGCTCAGGAACCAATCCATGCAACAAACCTCGATGCCAACTCTGCCCACATATCTACACCAGCAACACCATCACAGGACCAAACCAGATCAGCCACAACATCACCGGTTCATTCACCTGCACTTCCACCAATGTAATATATGCCATCATATGCCAGCAATGCCCCTCTGCTATGTACATCGGCCAAACTGGACAGTCTCTAAGGAAAAGGATAAATGGACACAAATCAGACATTAGGAATGGCAATATACAAAAACCTGTAGGAGAACACTTCAACCTCCCTGGCCACACAATAGCAGATCTTAAGGTGGCCATCCTACAGCAAAAAAACTTTAGGACCAGACTTCAAAGAGAAACTGCTGAGCTCCAGTTCATCTGCAAATTTGACACCATCAGCTCAGGACTAAACAAAGACTGTGAATGGCTTGCCAATTACAGAACCAGTTTCTCCTCCCTTGGTTTTCACACCTCAACTGCTAGAACAGGGCCTCATCCACCCTGATTGATCTAACCTCGTTATCTCTAGCTTGCTTCTTGCTTGCTTATATATACCTGCCCCAGGAAATTTCCACCACTTGCATCTGAAGAAGTGGGTATTCACCCACGAAAGCTCATGCTGCAAAACGTCTGTTAGTCTATAAGGTGCCACAGGATTCTTTGCTGCTTCAAGTAGAGCAAGAATATCTTCCAAATTTGGCATAATGGAGAATACTCCAAAGAAGGTATGATTTCGTGAAACAGTCTAGTCTCCATAAATATTTAATGACAGCACATTTTACATAAACACAGCAACTAGCAACTCAGATATCACAGTGATGGGGGCTATATGAGTAACTGGAGAGACTGATTTGATAAAACAAAAATAGAACTGTCTGGAGCAAATTGATGTTACTGTATGTTATAAAATTGTAGCACACAGAGCACACAGAGACCAGTTGAAGATTAAAATAAGTGTCCAAATCTTCAGAAAAAGGAATAAAAGCTTATTTTAAACATCAGTCTGCCATTTATCCTGATCCTGCTTCCACTGAAATCATGGGAGTTTTGCCATTGATTGTAATGAGAGCAGTATGTGCACCACATAGAGACATGGCATATGCGTGTGTGAAAACATCCTTCTTCAACTATATATACTCTCCCCCGCCCTAAATTTCCATTAAAATGTCCCTAAACATCTATCCTATTCATTGCAACTAAAATGTTGCCATTAGAATATAGCCAAATTATCTGCAACTTTTTTCTCACCCTTTTAAGATGCAACTGCTTCACAGTTGAACATACCCATAGAACAATTTCCCCCTCTCATAGAGTGACACATGAAACAATCAATGGTTTCCCTCCCCCCCCAGCAGAAGAAGGGTTTGGTTAACTGTGAACAAAACAGGACAGCCTCCTTTTAGGAATATGGGCCTTGATCCTGCATCAGTGACGTCAATGGGACTTTGGCCATTGAGCTGTATTGGGCTCATAGAAAACTCAGTCTTTCATAACATGTCGAAAGAGAAAAGAAGGGAATGTTGCAGTATTTTAAAAAATAAGAGTTGAAAATGTAAGTAACTTTCTATACACAAGAAGCTCAAACTCAAAAAATTCCCCAAGAACACTTGCTAAATGCAAAAAAAAAATTGTGTGTGTAGGATGATAGGAGATGTGTAAGAGGATGAATTTGAAGTACAAGTAATAGGATAAAATATAGACTAGGAAAATGTAGGTTGATCACTACCAAAAAAAACCCCAACAAAATCCTCAATATCTCAGTCAAGGCTTGTGAAAAATTGTCTTAGCTTTTGGAAGCTCTTATTTTAAATATCTAAGACTTAGCAAAACACTGGACAATATACTTTAAGCCCAGGACTAACACTGCAGTGGCTGGGGGGGTGGGGCGCGGGGATGGACTAGAAAACCTAACAGGTCTTTACCACCTCTAACTGTTTTGATATGAGCTATCAAATGAAATTAACTTAATATGCATCATTTCCAGAACTCCAGCTCAGTAAGTGAAACTAAATAAACTAACTGTAATCCTTGAAATGGGTATTGTCCATTCACACAGTATAACCACCTAATTTCTCAAATACCATTTTGTGTCCATTCTTTCCAATAACATATTTATCCATTGAGTTTTGTACTGTATTTCTACCATTCAACATTTTACCTGTCTTATTTTCTCTTTTTTTATGAAGAAGTGCTCTGTAATAGTTGACGAGACATTAATGAAGTTAAGAGACACAATCAAATCCATTGAGGAAATTTTTTATGAGTTCCTACCAAAAGTCACTACTTTTTTTCTTGTGAGACAATCAGGAGTTTAGGAACATCATGCTTCTGATGATGTGATTGCTAAATTATTTAAGCTTCACTTTTTTTCTTTTTCGTCATCCAGCCTCTAAAGAATTAATAGTCTGCAAAGTGCCTGGAATGGTTAAGAATTTCTCTAATTCTCAAAACAAATGCAAACACACACACACCCCCCACAACATATTTCAATTACATGATACTTTCAGGATGCTTGGGTTGGAATCTCTAGTCCTAATGTAAAAACAACTTGACTGTGATAGTGGATAACTTTCCTGTGTGGGGTGATCTCCATTGTCTCTTGCACCAGACCCTCTCTCCACCCAGCATAACAGGAATGCGGACTAAGGGGGAATATGCCCAAGAATGCACTGATGAAATTTTTTTAAATTAAATATTTATGCTTATTGCCCTATTCAAAGTCAAGCCCTGTATTATAGAAATGAATTTGTGTGTTCTGCTTCCTTTGCGGGTTCTTTTTCCCTAACCTCTCTGTACATCAGACACAGGAAGCCTGATAAACAACCAGTGGGGGCCACTAGATGACCGAGGTGATAAAGGAGCACACAAGGATGATAAGGCCATAGTGGAGAAACTAAATTATTTCTTTGTGTCGGTCTTCACGGCTGAGACTGTGAGGGAGATTCCCAAACCTTAGACATACTTTTTATGTGACAAATCTGAGGAACTATCCCAGATTAAGGTGTCATTAGAGGAGGTTTTGGAACAAATTGATAAACTAAATAGTAATAAGTCACCGGGACCAGATGGTATTCACCCAAGAGTTCTGAAGGAACTCAAATGTCAAATTGCAAAACTACTAACTGTAATCTGTAACCTATCATTTAAATCAGCTTCTGGACCAAATGACTGGAGGTTAGCTAATGTGACACTGATTTTTAAAAAGGGCTCCAGAGGTGACCCCGACAATTACAGGCAGGTAAGCCTGATTTTAGTACTGGGCAAACTGATTGAAACTATAGTAAAGAACAAAATTGTCAGACACATAGATGAACATAATTTGTTAGGGAAAAGTCAACATGATTTTTGTAAAGGGAAATCATGCCTCACCAATCTACTAGAATTCTCTGAGGAGGTCAACAAGCATATGGACAAGAGGGATCCAGTGGATATAGTGTATTTAGATTTTCAGAAAGCCTTTGACAATGTCCCTCACCAAAGGGTCTCAAGCAAAGTAAGCTGTTATGGGATAAGAGGGAAGGATTGGTAACTGGTTAAAAGATAGGAAACAAATGGTAGAAATAAGTGTTTTGTTTTCACAATTGGCAGAGGTAAATGGTGGTGTCCCCCAGGGGTCTGTACTGGGACCAGTCCTATTCAACATATTCATAAATTTTCTGGAAAAGGGGATAAACAATGAGGTGGCAAAATTTTCAGCTGATACAAAACTACTCAAGATAGTTAAGTCCCAAGTGGACTGCAAAGAGCTACAGAAGGGTCTCTCAAAACTGAGTGACTGAGCAACAAAATGGCAGATGAAATTCAATGTTGACAAATGCAAACTAATTAACATTTTAAAATATAATCCCAACTATACATATAAAATGATGGGGTCTAAATTAGCTGTTACCACTCAAGAAAGAGATCTTGGGGTCATTGTGGATAGTTCTCTGAAAACATCCACTGAATGTGCAGAAGTAGTCAAAAAGGAGAACACAATGTTGGGAATCATTAAGAAATGGATAGATAAGAAGACAGAAAATATCATATTGCCTCTATATAATTCCATGATATGCCCACATCTTGAATACTGCATGAAGATGTGGTCGTCCCATCACAAAAAAGATATATTGGAATTGGAAAAGGTTCAGAAAAGGGCAGTAAAAATGATTAGGGGTATGAAAGGGCTTTCATATTAGGAGATATTAATAAGACTGGGACTTTTCAGCTTGGAAAAAAAGACAACTAAGGGATGATATGATTGAGGTCTATAAAATCATGACTGGCGTGGAGAAAGTAAATAAGGAAGTGTTATTTACTCTTTCTCATAACACAAGAACTAGGGGTCACCAAATGAAATAAATAGGCAGCCGGTTTAAAACAAAGTATTCTTCACACAACACACAGTCAACCTGTAGAACTCTTTGCCAGAGAATGTTGTGAAGACCAAGACTATAACAGGATTAAAAAAAGAACTAGATAAATTCATGGAGGATAGGTCTATCAATGGCTAATAGCCAGAATGAGCAGGGATGGCGTCTCTAGCCTCTGTTTGCCAAAGGCTGGGAATGAGCAACAGGGAAGGGATCACTTGATGATCACCTGTTCTGTTCATTCCATCTGGGGCACCTGGAATTGGCCACTGTTGGAAGACAGGATCCTGGGCTAGATGGACCTTTGGTCTGATCCAGGATGGCCGTTCTTATCTTCTCATTCTTATGCTAATTTTAGTTGGAATTACAGCCCAATAAAAACTGACAATAAAGTCTATAACCAACTAAGAAAACATTTAACCATAGCCTACACTTCTGTTTTTTACACACACACACACTCTCTCTATATAATTTAATTGAGCAGTATAAACAAAAGCTCAATTTATGTTAACTAAATCTTAAGTTTTGGACAGCCTTATAAGATGGTAATAGAACAAAGTTTTTACCTCCACATTACTGAACCCAAACTAAGCATGTTGGTCCCAGTTGAAAATTATCAGCTAAATGTCTGTATAGTATCTCATATGAAAATAATGTGTAGGCTAATTTCACTTCCTAGTGGACAAATATCCAACCATATCATAATACCTACTATCACAATTGTTTGGATCCTTGTTTGGAATTTGAGTGGAAAAGGATTGAATGGTTAAGAAGTGTGAACATAGGGGAGGTACTGCCATCTGAGTTATGTTGTAGACCAAATTATGATAGCATATTTTGTGCTGTTGACATGGATGACATTTAACTGAAACATTCAACTCATTTCACAAAAGCCACACAACCACCCATCAAAAAATATTATTACTATGACACATCTTTACAGTAGATTTGCTGCATCAATAAATATTCTCAGGGTGCATAACCAGTAGAATTTCCAGACACTTGTTGGGAAATCTCTTTCCAATGCTTTTTTGAAGGTTGGTCCCCTTGAAGAGGAACATTTTCTTTGGGTACATCTACACTACGGGATTATTCCGAATTTACATAAACTGGTTTAGCAAAACAGATTGTATAAAATCGAGTGCGCGCGGCCACACTAAACACATTAAATCGGTGGTGTGCGTCCACGGTCCGAGGCTAGCGTCGATTTCTGGAGCGTTGCACTGTGGGTAGCTATTTCGTAGCTATCCCATAGTTCCTGCAGCCTCCCCCGCCCCTTGGAATTTCCGGGTTGAGATCCCAGTGCCTGATGGGGCAAAAATCATTGTCGCGGGTGGTTCTGGGTAAATGTCGTCAGTCACTCCTTCCGCTGGGAAAGCAACGGCAGACAAGCATTTCATGCCTTTTTTCCCTGGATTGCCCTGGCAGATGCCATAGCATGGCAATCATGGAGCCTTTTTGCCTTTTGTGACTGTCACCGTATGTGTACTAGATGCCGCTGACAGAGGCGATTCAGCAGCGCTACACAGCAGCATGCTTTTGCCTTTTGCATGACAGCAGAGATGGTTACCAGCCATACTGTACCATCTACCATACCATAAATTGGTAATAAGATGATCATGGTTACCAGTCCTTTTGCACTGCACCATTTGCTGCTGTCATAAGTGCCCCTGGCTGAGATCAGCCAGGGGCGCAAAAGCCAAAATTGGGAATGACTCCCTGAGTCAATCCCTCCTTTTTGGTATCTAAAAATAGAATCAGTCCTGCCTAGAATATGGGCAAGTGTACTAGAGAACCACTGTATCATAGAACCAGAGAGCACAGCTGCTCTGTGTCAGATCCCGCAGAAATTATGAGCTGTATGCTATTCACAGGGGGTGCTCCTGCAACAACCCCACCTGTTGATTCCGTTCTTCCCCCAGCCTTCCTGGGCTACTGTAGCATTCCCCCCCCCCACTTTTGTGATGAAGTAATAAAGAATGCAGGAATAAGACACAGTGACTTGTTAGTGAGAAATGAGTGGAAGGCAGTCTCCAGCTGCTATGATAGTTCAGACAGGACATTAAGCAGTGTGGAGGAGAGGAGCCCAGCATCCCGCTGCTAGTCCAGGGGCAATTGAATCTTTTCTTTACACATGAAGGGTGGGGGCTGATGGAGCTCAGCCCCCTGTTGCTATGATAAGGACGGTTACCAGCCATACTGCACCATCTACCAGGAAAAATTAGGACCAGGCGCCCTTGATCGACCTCACGGATGCTAGTCGGCATGGTTACCAGTCCTTTTGCACTGCCCCATGTGCCAATAGGCTGATGATGACAATGGATGTCAGTCTTATTGCACCATCAGCCACTCATGGCAGGGGGGGGAGCAAGGATGTTGGTGTTGAGTGCTGCAGCATCATGTCTATCTGCAGCATTCAGTAAAGATAGGGTGACATGTAAAAGAGTCAAGAGAGGATTGTTTTCCCTTTCACTTCTGGGGGTTGGGGGGGGTGCGTAAATTGACGAGCTATGCCCTGACCCACCGCGGACATTGTGTTTGACCCTAGAAGCATTTGGAGCTCAGCCAAGAATGCAAATGCTTTTCGGAGACTGCAAGAACTGTGGGATAGCTTGAGTCCTCCAGTCCATGAGCGTCCATTTGATTCTTTGGCTTTCCGTTACGCTTGTCATGCAGCAGTGCGCTGAGTCCCTGCTATGGCGTCTGTCTGGAGATTTTTTAAAAATGATTTTGAATTTCGTCTTCTGTAACGGAGCGCTGATAGAACAGATTTGCCTGCCCTTACAGCAATCACATCCGCATGGTCCATGCTGGAGCTCTTTCCTTATTTTGATTTTTAACTGCCTTGCCACACGTGCTGATCGGAGCTCCACGCTGGGCAAATAGGAAATATTCAAAAGTTCGCGGGGCTTTTCCTGTCTACCTGGCCACTGCATCTGAGTTCAGATTGCTGTCCAGAGCGGTCAGTGGTGCACTGTGGGATACCACCTGGAGGCCAATACCGTCGATCTGTGGCCACACTAACCCTAATCCGATATGGTAATACCGATACTAGCGCTACTCCTCTTGTTAGGGAGGAGTACAGAAACTGGTTTAAAGAGCCCTTTATATTGATATAAAGGGCCTCTTAGTGTGGACGGGTGTGGCGTTAAATCGGTTTTACGCTCCTTAAACCGGTTTAAACACGTAGTGTAGACCAGGCTTTTGAAACATTTCAGAGCACTCTCCCGTAGCACAGTTGTGTTCTTTCCTTTCAAATTCAACAAATATTAAAAGAAAATTTCAAACATATCTTGCTTTTTTATTTTCCTTTTATATGCAAAGGGAAGAAAGAAAGAGTAAACATTTCATGCCCCAAAGGGATTTTTAATGTACTATTTGCAAGCTTGTATGCTTAGTGAAAACATATACAGTAGTTTATACTGCTGAAAAAAAATGAAAATAAAAGTGCTTTTTGGAGTGAGTAAAACAGAAAATTGAGCATCCAAGCAAAGAGTGACAAGTATCCTTTCCCCTCCCCAGAATTTTTAAATCTATTTCATTATCAGTTTTACTCATTTTATATCTGGATTTACTTCTCTCGCACACTAACCTTGCGTGAATATACTTCAGAGTTTTATCCCATGATTAGAAATGAAAAACCTTGAAACAAAGACTTTATACAGTTAAAGAAAGTATCCCACATTATTTCTAATTCCCTTTTATATGATGCCTTTCTGTGTGCCTTATTTTTGGTATTTACTGCACATATAAATATAAGCACAAAAACATCTTAAAATCATATCTCTCCCTCCACCCCCCGACTTGCTTTCCATCTTCTATTGCATCACATTTGAAATAATCATCACTTTCAAAGCTCTGCCCGTTCCTACTCATCATCTCTTGTCAAACTTTGCATTTTTCCTATGTCCTGCATAACCAATTTCACCAAGTCTTGTGCATTCATTTACCATCATGCCTGATTATCCTTTATTTGTGAGTTCCTTGTAGCAGACATTGTCCTCCTTTAATGTTTGGAAAATGTCTAGTGGATAGTAGGCGCTACCCTGAATAAATAAGTCATTATTGTCTTTCAGTGATTTCCATGTCATGCTTTCTAAGTGTGCAAGTAAAATGATATTTTCTAACTGTCATCACTGTAGAATTAACCTGGAATCCAAAAGTCAAGCTGGGGTCTCTCTGGGGCTGATATAACCAAAAAGATTCTTAAATTGGAATAAAGTTTAAAATTCTGGTGATACGCAATCCAGGAGTGGCTCCAACTCCCTCACTCATAGCTGTGCTACCTCTGCAGTGCTAATGGGAGCATTAAACACTGATTTTAATAAAGACTACTATCATGTACACTGCTGAAACTCCATTGACTTCAGTGGAGTTATTCCTGATATCCTCCAATGTAACAGAGGAGAATCAAGCCAAGTGTGAGCAGATGTGGCTTAGAATATAATCAGAGGGGCTAATTCTCCACTCATTTGCTCTTGATTCACACTAGGGTGATGGATAGCTGCTCACTTTGAACCTGATTCTAATCGCACTTTAATAGGGTTACCATATTTTGGGTATGAGGGGGTACCTGGGACCTCATTCTCAAGGTGGGGGAAATGTTGCTCCCTGTCATGGTGAGAGGGTGGCTGGTGCAGGCCCAAGACACAGTGCCAGCCCATAACTCACCACCTGTCTGCAGGCCTCTCCCCATCCTCAAGGCTAAGAGCCAGGATCTGGGTGGGCAAGATCCGGCAGCTGCAGGGTAGGGACCAATCGGGCATGGAGATAATGCTTTCGGAGTTGCAACATTTGCTCTGTAAAAAATCCTAGACATTTCCCCTTATTTGAAAAATTCACCCAGACAGAGGGAACAGGACATATGGTAACCCTACACATTACTATAATTGGAGTCACAGAAGTATCTCGGAAGACGACAGTGAAATTAGACCAATGTAAGAGAAGAATCAGGCTTAGGAAGCAGGTCTATTGAGTAAGAAGGTACTATTTTACATAATCACTTCCTTAACTATAACAGCAATTTACTCCTTTATCACAGCAAAACACATAATGGCACACTCTGCTACTAAGAAAGGAAGTGCTAGAATTTCTCAAGAAATGGTTGTAAGGTTTTTATCTTATAATAAATAAAAAAAGGAGAGGCAAAACATTTTGTTCTTAAATTCTCTCTCAGAAACAGCTGAACCATTGTAACTGAAACTTTAAAAAAAATTACCCTGAGGCAGACATCCTCAGGGGGCAGTCAGCCTGAAATGTTAAAATTTGGGAAGTGCAGTGTAGCTGCAGCCATGTCAGTGGCAGGATATTAGAGAGACAAAAAGTCTTTCCAGAGTTGGGAAAGTAATAACCAATATGAAGTAAAATGAAAACATGGTTTTATCATGGAAAATGTTAGGCAACCTTAGCTGGAGGCTATAGACTACCATTGAAAGAACTTGAAACTGAAAAGAAAATCCCGGTATGGGAACACCTCTGCTCTTTGCAACCATGAATTATCATAGTCTGAGAGAGAAAAACAAACAAATCTTCAATCCCTGTTTAAAGGGAAGTGATTTCAAGTGATGGCTATCCAGAAACTGAGGGCCAACATCTATGCAGGGTGTTGTCCATGAAGCACTGGATCTGCTCTAGGACAGAGGGCATACTGGGAAACTGTTCAGACACAATAGCTAATTTGTATTAGAAACGGAAATGTAGCTAATATTAAGTGTAATGCCTGCAACTGAGTCTGTATGGGGTTTTTTTTGGTGTGCAACCAGTGTGTGTTTGCTTTCCCTTACTATTTCATCTTTGAATCTATGATTTTTCTGTTAAATACACTTTTTTTTTTTTTTTTTTTTTTTTTTACCGGAGGCAGATCTCCGTTGTGCAAACTATGTGGAGTGTATACCCGCCAAAGTGAACTGATAATTGGGACACATTTCACACCTTTGGCAGTGACAAACCAGAGGTACAAGTTTGGTGTATGGTAATTAACAACTCGGAGAGATGGATTTGGGGGAACTGGGACCAGAAGGGATTGTTGAGGTCACCCTGCGAGAAGTAACTAAACTGGTGGAAGCCAAGGTGGGACCTGTTATGCTTGTAGGCTGGCTGTTAGAGCTAGAGGGCTCAACCACAGCAGCACAGCAGTAAGACACCCGGGCAGGCAGTGACAGAACCCCTGTCTGGGTGATCCCAGAAACGTTGCAGGAAACAGTTCTTGTATACAAGACATCCTGTTACTTTCTGCTTTTCATCCACATGCTGTTTGGTATTATGCAATGTTCCCATGTTTTATAGGGAATACCAAGTACCAAAAACTGCAGTAGTTAGGAGGACTGATGTTCAATAACATTTCACTGATCTTATCAATACAAATTGAATATAAATTATTGCTTTGCACATGAACCCAAGTGAAGGACTTAAATTTAAGCAATTTAGCTGTCATCTTTACAATGGGTTTGTTTCTTAAATAACATTTCTTCTGATATTTGACGTTGATTACCAGCTTCTCAATAACTTAGTGCAAAACATTAGGAACTCACAGTAGAGAAATAGAACTTTGATAGTTAGGGTGATATTGTAATGTTGCTTTGTAGACAAGGCTGCTAACATCTTTATCTATCATCACCTGTCCCTAACACAATTTCACAAAATTTGAGTGTATATTGGATTATATAGCTCTTCTGTATAAAATTACTGCATATGTTCACAATAGTTACTTTGCTAGGAATTGGTCACAGGGGGTGGAGCAAAATTGGGGTCTAAGTACTGTGAAGCCCTTTCAACTTCAGCCCTTTCAACTGTTCTTCTCCATACAAATGCTCCCGCGTTTTCATATGAATTTTGAAGGCAATCGAGTGACATCAACCTTTAATGTCAATGAACTGATGGAGTTAAAATACAGGGATTTCACTGTACACACTAACTCAACTCTATACAAATTCTTCTTTCCAGAGAAGTATCAAACATTTGCTAAGGATAATTGTTATTACCTGGAAACTGAAATTTGTTCAGTTTACTCTGACCACCTCAGGAACACAAAGATGATCTCATCTCATTTTCATTGTAGCCAGCTCATTTTTCTTCAATATAATACTGAAAGTGAAAAATTATGTCCTTAGAATGAGTCACTGTTTAAATTTGCAGCCTGTAAAAAGACTAACCACAAAAGGACCAAATTCTGTCCTTGGCAACTCCAAGGATAAATTGAGAGTTACTCCATAAAGATACTCCGGATTTACTTGCATGTAACTAGAAGCAGAATTTGTCCCTTGGTATTCCTATATCAAAGTTGAACACTCACCATCTATTTCAGTGGAGTGCTTATACTGTCAGTGGTGAATGTTAGACCAGAATATCTACAGAAGACAAACATTTTGGAAAAATAATCAGAAAGATTCAACATAAACATTATATACAGCACCCGCCTTGTAAAAAAAATTCTTGTTGCATCCTATGGTGATCTTTCTGTGTAGTTTGACATTGCATTTCATGCCCACATAAAGCATGATAGTTAGAGGATTTTCCTTTTTTAAAAAAAAACTGCACACATCTCAATACTATTGCAGGAGGGAGAGGGGGCAGGAGGTCTGGTTGCAGAGGAGGCACTGACAATCAAGAAAAGAACATTTAAAACACGTAAGCGTGATCTGTAGCCCTGAACATCCTTATACCATTCCAATTAGTACAATTCACTGTGTACAGCAGAGTTTTCAAAATGATGAGTGAGGCTGAGCCCAGTCCTTTAAAAGCCTCAGCTGTTCCTGAAATCCATAAAAAACCTCACCAGAAATTATTAAAATCCAGAGCCCTCCCTTATACCATCTAGAGAGCTAACCTTCCTTGGAAAACATCAATGAAACAGTTAGTACAAGTGCAGTCTCACACTTTACATACAGTTTTTGTTGAAAGGAGTTTCTTCAGAGACTTATAGCCTCTGAATTGGCAGGTTTTTTGGAGAAGAAGTGAGACAGCAGAAGTCTTGGTTTATGGTAAATTTCATGACCTGCTGCCCCCAAGAGAACTTGTTTAATTCCAGTCATGATGTGAGCAATGTGAATTGTTGACCCAATTATTTTCCTGGTGCTAGGAAATTCTAACCCTGGATGCCCCTGCCCAATATTGAATTTTGATTCATACAGCTCTAGATTCTCCCCCCTCTGCCTCCTCCCTGCCCCCCAATTCTAAGGTATTGAAAGTTTTAGGTTGAAAGGATCCTGAAATTTTATCAAAACAAACAAACATATAAACAAACAAGCAAAAAAAAAAAAAAAACCAGAACACAACCGGGAATGATGATGATCCATACTGGAAAATGTTTAAGGGAAGTGAAATTTAAAATTCACTAAACTTAACTTCTGTGAGGAAGGTAGATTTAAATGTAAACAGCTTTAGTTTGGGCTTACAATTATCTAGGAAACAGGAGTGAAAAAACAAAAACAAAAACACAACAGAGCTATACTGTATCTATCCAAAGAACTGCCATATTGGGCCAGACCAATACTCCATCTAGCTCAGGATCCTGTCTCCGACAGTGGCCAGTATCACTTGCGTAGCTGTGCAAAAGGAGAAGAGAACAAGGAATTTCCTTTATCTCTTCAGTCCTCCAATCACAGTAAGGCAAGACAAACAGACTAATCTTTGAATGTATATGATGAGGGTACTTGCAAATTTTGCATATATAGAGATTTATTTTTCACAGGTCTTCACAGGGAGGGTATAATTGCTATATTCCTAATAAAAAATAATAATCTGTCAATTCTCAGAAGCATATATACAGAATGAATGCAACAAATTAGAAAGTTACACTTTATACTCTGCAGAGAATTAAAACAAATGTATCATCTAACCTTTCATATTTTCATCTCTTCTGTGGAAAAGAGGCTGATCTATTAGATTATTATCATGTTAGATCAGGGGTTCTCAAACTGGGGGTTGGGACCCCTCAGGAGGTCATGAGGATACTATATGGGGGGTCGTGTGTTGTAAGCCTCCACCCCAAACCCTGCTTTGCATCCAGCATTTATAATGATGTTAAATATATAAAAAAGTGTTTTTAATTTATGGGGGGGGGGGGTTCACACGCAGAGGGTTTGTTTTGTGAAAGGTACAAAAGTTTGAGAACTACAATATTAAATATACTAGTTTTTAGTAATCACATCCAAAACAATTAGATTAGTAGCAATAGCTTATATAAAAGCAGAATGTATAATTGGTATAATTAGATACCCAGAACCACTATAAAAATCACTTTGTCTTCTATTCTGATTTGAAAAATATGTTTAACATTAACACTGACCTCGAGCTTCTTTTAGGACAGCCACTAATGTTAGGTGGTGAAAGAAACACCATAGGGATGCTGAGTGAAATCAACACTTCAAAAGCACCATAAGCCTCACTGAATATACCTGCAGTTCAAAGAATGCCACAGAGCAGGCCAACACTCTTAGCCCCAGACATCTTAGCCAAACTCCGTGAGGTTTTTTTTTATTTTAGAAACTTCATTACTTGGCTTTAACAAAAAAGCTGCAGCTGAAGACTACAAGATATCATTGCATGATACCAGGAGACTTGACTAAATGCCTTATGTTATGCTCCAAGGGAAATCCTGAACAATTTCAGGGGATGCAATGAAAGACTATCTTCTGCATCACTATTCCAAACATAAAAGGCATAGCAGAGTTTAATGTACAGTCTTGCTGCATTCTGTGGTAAAGCTCCCTTGAAGAGGTCCAGAAAATAAAAGCTCATGATGAAATATTAGGAATATTCATTTTGTCAGGCTGATAAACATTCTAAGCAGTGAAGTTCTCTCATTTCATAAAACGTACATCTAAGGGCTTGTCTACATGGCCCTGATATTCAGACTATGGAGGCGTGAATTGCAGCATGCACTAGCTTGCTTTGTTCCATGGACAACCTGTGGTCACAAGCTGAGAGGTACCAAGTTAACATTTTATCTAGTCCTGTTACAGACAGGACTAAGTTCAAATAAATTAGGTATCTTTTAGTTTGTGCCCTCAGTATCTACAAGGAGCTCTTACAACACAGCATGCTAGTGTGTGCTGCAGTTCACACCCCCGTCATCTGAACTGCAGGGTCATGTAGACAAGCCCTTCGTGGCTGACAGATGGAGATTTCTAGCAAGTGTGTCAGAACCATACACGGAACATTTGCCAGAGGCAATTTTTAAATTTTCATACTTTATGTACTTGAATATGGATTGATACAAAAATGCCATAGTAGGTCATTTTTCACTTGACCCAGTAATCACATTTTGAGCACTTTTGGAATTTCAAATGGCAAATGTTGCTTGTTTAAAATATCTGATTGTTACGATTTATGTGAAAAAGAAAGAACCCCCATTTGGAGTTTGCTAGCTTCTGGAACTCTGTACTGAGCCCCTTGGGGATCCTACCCTAGGGACTACAACAATGATGGCTATCGGAGCCCTCTGACACCATTTCCCAGTATACTTGGAGTCAGGAGTGGGGACAGAATGGGCTAGAAACCTCTGCTGAGGCCAACGGGGAAGGTTCTTCAGGGGGTGATATGGACATGCAGCTAGCTGGGCTAAATGATGAGTGAGAGAGCTGCTCAGCCCCTCAATGGCAAAGGACAACTGGACTGAGAGAAAGAGACTGTTTTAGTTTATGTATCTGAGCTTTAAGTTTTGAGTGGTGAGATACAGAAGAGCTCAGCAAGTCTCACAAAGGGAGGTCTGAACTGTTGTTGGAGCCTAGTGCATGTGTCACACAGTTCCTGCCCTCCACAACTGCTCAGAATGGCAGCAATCTGACCTGGTGCTAGCTACCGACACCCTACTAAGACCTCTTCAGGATCCAGACCTGAGACCCTGAAGAGAACCCTGCCCCTCCTGGTTGTGAAGACACCATAACAGGGTCTCCCCTTTTTTGTTTCTGCCAGCCAACATTCACAGCACTTGTCTCCAGAATCATCCTTAGCTGCCATTTGCCTGAGAAGATAAGGGAACAGGAGATAAGAGAGGTGAGAAATTTGTTGATGTGTTAGTAGTTGTCTGTTAACCCTAAACCTTTCCTTCCACAGATCCTATTTTCCTGTTCCCAATAAAGTCCTCATCCATTATATTATTATTTTGTGTAGGTCATTTTTTTCCTGGGGTTTGTGTTGATGTACTTTACCATTTCTTGTGTATTGGGTTTTATGCTCCTTGCCATCAGGGTAGAATTATTCAATTTCCCAAGGATCAGCACCCTTGTGTCTCAGGGATAGTGAGGAGCCACCTTGGGTGGAGGCACCAGTCATCACAAAAAAGAACCAAAGAACCAACCTATTCTATCAGAGGGCAGAAGCCACTTCAAGTAGCTAGCAACAGGGAAGAGGGTTGAGTCATACCTCATGGGTGGAGCCACAGAACCATTTTGTTGAATTTTGAGTAGCAATATGTGTTGGCTTGGGGGGGAAGGCATTTAAATCACAAAATGAATTGGCAAAAATTGAGGGGTGCAATTTATATCAATATTTTAGACCAATTTCACAAAATGGGAGCTAATATGATCAGTTTATGTCTCTTTAAAATTAGCCTGTATCATTTCCACTTTAAATCTGTAGTTTTCAGTTGCTTTCTTCCTTTTGTAACTTTGCATGGCAAAGTTGGTGTCCCTAGCCTCTGTTCGTCAGAGAATGGAGATGGATGGCAGGAGAGAGATCACTTGATCATTTCCTGTTAGGTTCACTCCCTCTGGGGCACCTGGCATTAGCCACTGTCGGTAGACAGATACTGGGCTAGATGAACCTTTGGTCTGACCCAGTACGGCCGTTCTTATGTTCTTATGAAGTCTTGCGGCATGACTCCTCACATTCCTTGAACCCATTTAGTTCAGTTATATGTATTAACGCTGCCAATGCTGCTAAACTGGGAACAAAGGAAACAGGAGCATGATAGTCAAATACATTCACAAAAGTAGCAGCATCAGGCAGACTAATTTCAGCTTTTTATTTCTTTTCCTTTATTTTCCTGATAGGATTATAGATGATAGAAATTAATAGTCAGAAAACTCTTCTCAGAAATCTGTGTATGTGCCATCGTATTTAAATGTGAACTATTTATATTTAACATTTTAATTTAAATTACAAGAAATGTCAGCTTCTGTATTTTATAAGTAAATTTAGCATCTGTGAGAGCTGCTGGGATTGACAATCCTGGAGAACAAAAACATTTTAGTCATAGAACAAGTACAGTTGAGGCAGCAGCAGCTGTGTAAACTTCTTCACATCAGCCACAACATCATTTGACTCTGAGCTGTCATGGCTACCTTTATAACTCAGTGGACAGCACTGTTTTCATACCAACTTAGTCCTTGATTTCTCTGCTGAGATTCCCAATGTCAATCAATTCCCATTTCAAAGATGGTGGCCACATGTATGACAAGGACAATTAGAAAATGGAGAGAGATCTTGAATTCCTTTCACATAAAAAACACGAGTCAGCAAGACTTTGTAGTGGCATTTCAAAAGATAATCCAGAGACAGTGGAAAGCAGTAGAGAAGAGATGATCATAAGACATAATAAAATAAATAAAAACAAATAAAAAGTTCCAGGGTAAAACTCATCATTGCAGAGGAACAGAAGAAGGTCAGATGTTCTAAGTTGCAAACCACACACACATTCTGCTCCCACTAAAGTCAAATAAACAATTACAACAAGCATTTATACCATTTGTTACATACAATTATAAGCAACAGCTGCATTTTGTTTATACATAGGCCATCTTGATATCTTATTTTTCTCACTTCTATTTAGATGATAGTCTGCATTCCACCTGATCGACACAAGGTCGCAACAACTTCTCACACAGTTCTTTCCTATTCGCCTCATACAATCCTCACTTCTACAAATCTCGCGTTATTAGTCAGCTAGCCTGACGCTTGCTCACAGAGGTGACTGTTTGCATTGAAATCCCTGTCAGTTCTTGCTCTACTTCCACACATTGCTAGTGACAAACAGCAAATCCCTTTAGGTGCTGTTATCACTGAGTCGCCAGCATACGGAGAGACACCCAGCTAAATTGCATGAATGCTCTCTAAGCCACTCATGAACTATGCAGAGGGGAGATACCAGAAAATCCCCCAGAGTCTTGCAGCCCCAGAAATTTACTTTGCTCAAGACCTTCTCTTGAACAATGCAAGCTCATTAATTAGTTCAAAACTTCATCAATGGATAGCAAACATGCACCAACCTTTGTAATTTGAGCAGATTCCCCAAGCAAACTCACTTGTAAGGATAAAACATTAAAATAAGTTAACTGGCTACAGAAAGATAGATTTTAAGTGATTATAAGTGGTAGGCATGAAGATGAGTGATAGTTACGTAAGAAAATAAAAGTAAACGTGCATTCTAAATCGTAAACTTTTAGACTAAGCAAGATTTGAATAAAACAGCTTTTCTCACCCCACTGGATTTTGCAGGTAGGTTACAGTCCTTGATACACAGGCTGAATTTCCTTCTCAGCCTGGAACCAGTCTCCTTGGTTCAAAGTCTTTGTCTTACCAGCATTCTTGTTGCCATCCGCATAGGCGGGGGAGGAGAAAGGTCTCATGATGCCACTGTCCCTTCTTTTATACTCTCAATTAATGTCCCAGGAAAGATAGTGGCCCAGACATGTCCTAATGGGCCTTGCTAAGTCATAGAGTTGAGCAATTTCCATTGTGTGGTTCTTGCACAACAGTCTCTCACAGAACTGTAAATCTCTTATTTACAATTCTCTGGCTGGTCAATGACTTGTGTTGGTCGCATAATCCCCATTTAGGTGTGGGTTACCACCTTTGTTATCTCAGGACATCTGGCAGTGGACGTCTCCCAAACTCACAACATATTCCAAAAAGAACCATATAGCAAAACCTAATAACCTAATATATCAAAATATGTATATTGGTTTTGTGTAACAGTGAGTTTTAGCAGATCGTGACCTTTCATATGGTATCTAAAAAGGTGTTTTGTATGAAATATCACAACCATATACCATTGATGAATATGAGGCTTACAGGGTGCTACTTTGAGGTACAGTGTGTCACAGTCTATTAGAAAGAAAAGAGACATTTAAGACTTTGTGACGTTTCATACGAACATTAACAAAGGATTAGTCAAAACTTTAGTTAATATAGAAACCAAAAGAACAGCAGTGAGACACATAGTAGAAATCTACAGGGACTCAAACCAGTAAAGCTTAGACAGACAAATTAATCTGGCACTGTTAAATTCTATCATTGCATTAGGTCTAATATTTTTGAAATAATGAGGATCCAGGCAAGGAGAAAATTTCTATGATGAAAAGAAGGAACACGTATCATGTAACATGAGGGAAAATAAAAAGAGGGACCCCAGCTGGTCTAAGGCGTGGCTCTTGGGTATGCCTGACACCATAAAAATAACCTTGTCAAAAATGGACCATGGCTTACAAAAATGCCTTGAAATTCTGTAAACTGAAGTTTTATTAAAGGGGAGTAGAAAAAATGGTTATATTCAAGAGAGACCCGACAGGATAATGTTCTCAAAGAGCACAATTTTGAAAGGCCTTGCTACCATGCAAGTAACATCAAAAGCAATATCCTGATTTTCACACTGGATTTGCATGTGAAAAATTTACACATAAAAAATTTGAAAAAATTGGATGTAATTAACCAGTTAACATAGAATACACACACCTGCTGGACACCTGCTGTCAGATACATGATTGAAACTCCTATTGACTTCCCTTAAAGTTCCCCCACTGTGGTGTCTGAAGGAACCGAGCTCCTATTGAGAAGGGATAGTCCTGTGATTAAAATACTTGAGTGGAACTCAGGAAACATGGATTCAGTTCCTGGCTCAGCTACAGACTGTGTGTGAGAGACTGTAAGCAAGTCACTTCAGCTGTGTGTTCAGTCCATCTTTGAAATGGGGATAATACTACTTTCCTATGTCACAGGTGTTTTAGGATTATTCCTAACACTTGGGATGTGCTAAAATACTACTGTTAAAAAGGCCTGCTAGATAGTGGTCAACAATGGTGGGAAAAAATCAGGTTGATACAAAGAAATACTGAAAAACAATGATTTTCCATCTACTCCTTTTGTGATCTTACAGTAAGTGAGGACTATATGACTCCAGGCTTATGAGAGCCATGTGGCCTCCTTTCTTTCTGTCTCATGAAACTATTTATACCCGTACTTGCTTAGTATGCAATATCTGTATTCTATGTGCTATCATAAGTGTAGATGCAGACATACAGAAATAGTTGCTAGATTAGGTGCCAGTAGATGGTGCTCAAGAAAATGTAGCATAGGCCTGGGTTTTATAGGGACAACAAAGCTTGTTCTTGATACGCACTTCAGTTTGTTTCCTCTGTGCTGCTCTTAACAGTAGGCACAGAACAAATTTGTGTTCAGTTTCAGATTTTAAGTATACAGTTTATACACCAGTTGAAGCTATTTATGTGTTAATGGAATCTCAAAAGCTGGCTTTCTTCTTACTGTTAAATTCTAGAGGTTTTTTTTTTTAATCAACTGTGTAAGTTTACTTTTTTCATTTCATCGCTTTGGTTAATGTTGATTTAGCTCAGCTAGTTATAAGCACATACAGAAAGATTTTCACATGAAGTATGAAAGTTAAACTTTTAGATAGCTCACCACATACAATTCAAATTTTAGTATCTTCAGAAGTCTTTTAATTCTCAGAATGTGAGTATAGAATAAATATGATTAGCCACTCAATTTAATCTACATTATAGCCCAGTTCTCTAACACTTTTTGAGGTATTTAACACTTATCTCTACCATTCAAAACACCAATATGAAGGCATCAAACCAGTAAGGATTTTGATGACTGTACTGGGACAGTAGGAAGGAAGGTAGAAACTAGCAAAAGTTTGAGTATTAAAGTAAATCACTTTTATACCCGAATGTTAGGGAGTGCAAATCCTCAGGATATGAGGATAGAATAAATATCATGATTTTCTGACACCGCATTGTATCTCTTCTGCAGTCTTGTATCCAGATACATTCACCTTCATTTATGATAGTAAATGACTTCTCTTCAATTTCCCACAAAATCTAAAATGTTTTATGAAGCTTTAAATCCAACCTGTCACACCCTCACCTCTCAGCCCTGAGAAGTCACACTATTAAATCGTGAATCCCCTGTATCACATATCTTTCTTAAAATGACACTGCAGCAATGTTATTTATAATTCACTTTATGGACCAAATCCTGTTGGTCCTATGGAGGCGTAATGCATCTGCCCCTAACTCCCTTATACTGTGTGTCTGCACCTATCTGACCATATTTTTTCCATTACAACATAGAATCAGATTTTTTTTAATTATAGGGATCGATCATAGCAACAGCATACACTGCTTACCTCCAAGAAAACTCTTCCATGCACCATACTAAGTTACAACGAGCACATGACATTCCATTATGGAGAAGGATGGGTGGGACTTGTGACCATTTCTTACAACCAAGCTGAGTTCAGGACTGAGAATTCAGGACCCAGTGCAAATAGCCAAGAACAAACAATGAGATCTAAATAATGTAAAAATAGATGTAAAGGTTGAAACATTCCTTTGATTTCCAGAGGCATTTGCCATGCTACTTAGATGAGGGCATAAAAAAACAACCAACAACCAGCAATACTAGCTCATAATATTTCTATTGGATTTTTGTGAACTAAACTAATTCTCAAAATGATACATTTTCCATGATTGCCTATGTGAAGTTTAGAATCAACCGCTCTGTATTACAACCCAAAAACGAAAGAATAATGGCTAGCTTCCCCTTTCCAGCAGTCAAAGTATATCAGCACAGTAACTCATCCTGAGCTTAGACTGAATGTGTATACTCACATATGTGAGTAACGTTAGACACATGAGCAACCCAATAAAGTCAAGCTGGCCACAAAAGTGTGTAAAGTTATTCACATCTATCAGTGTTGGCAAAATGAGGACCTTTGTTTTTTTTAGACAACAATTTCTTAAAGCATCTGGTCATGTGAATTTCCAGCACTGAGCATAGTTTAAGTACAGCATCCTAGAATTTTAATAGAATATGTTTTGAATGTTTAATCACTGCCTGAAAAACTTCTTGTTTTACTACTTTTATAATAAAAATTCATGAGTATGTCCCAGTTGCAAAGTTTCAAAATAATTAGCAAATAAATATTTCCTGTTGTTTATTAAATTATTTAAGCATTAGAATGTTTTAAAATTAAACACATAAATATTGATACTATTAAATGAGGTAAATTGTAACAAATAATTTAAGAAGTAGATGAATAAAACCCATGCTCCCATTAAAGTCAACTTTTCATGGACTTCAGTGGGAGTAGGATAGGGCCTTATAAAAGCTAAGTATTATTTATGCTTATGTAAATGTTTGTTGGCGTTTGTTAACAGCAGTGGAAAGGAACAGAGTTAAGAAAAAAAACTTGCAGAAAAAGGTAGTGCAAGATTTAGGCCTGGTCTATAGCTAAAATTTAGGTCAACCTTGCTACTTAGCTCAAGAATGTGAAAAATTCATACCCCTGAGAGAGGTAGTTAAGCCCGGGAATAGACACCACTATGTCAACAGAAGAATTCTTTCCTTCACCTAGCTACTACCTCTTGAGGGTATGGATTTACTACAATGATGGAAAAACTCCTCTGTCACTGTGGCAAGTGTCTACACTACAGTGCTACAGCAGTGTAGTTGTGCTGTACCGTTAGTTTGAGATCTATAGTTTGCTATGAATCAGCAATTATTTTTGATCCAGAAAGATCCCAAACCACTTTTAGAAGTGTGTGGGTATATATATATATACTTAGTGGTGTTGACTACTTAGTGGAGGACTATATATATCATAGAAATCATCATGTCCTCCACTAAGTAGTCAACACCAGCAGGCTTAATGTAAAACCGTTTAACCTTACCACAACATTGCTTGACAATATTATATATATATATATATATATATACACACACACACACACACACACACACACACACTTCTAAAAGTGGTTTGGGATCTTTCAGGATCAAAAATAATTGCTGATTCATAGCAAACTATAGATTTCAAACTAACGGTACAGCACAACTACACTGCTGTAGCACTGTAGTGTAGACACTTGATGATAGAAATCATCATGTCCTCCACTAAGTAGTCAACACCAGCAGGCTTAATGTAAAACCGTTTAACCTTACCACAACACTGCTTGACAATTTAGGATAGGAAGTGAAGAAAAATACCATGCCCAACAAACTACAGGGGGAATTTTAGGCAGGCAAAATGAAGCTACAGTGAAATTTATTCATTCAGTGCAATTGCATATTTAATGGCAAAATATATTAGGAGTTCAGAGTTACTTGGTATCTAGAAGACACAAAAACAGGGGAAAAGAACCTAACATTTGATCAGACACCAGACTCTGGTTTTGTATCAACTCAGAAGTGCCACTGATAGAATTACCAAAACACTTCCTTCAGCATTTCCCCCTATTGGTTTGACATTTAAATATTGTGATTAGTTCATCTGTTAATTTTTAACATCACAATCCAAGACATATGGTGAGGATGATGCAGGATTTTTTTTTTAAATATAGGTAGCATTTCACACAGAGATGTTTGGTACTCTCCGTTGGCAGGGCTGGCCCTAGACCAAGTGGCACCCCAGGCAAGAAGCATATTCGGTGTCCCCTCCATTTGCTAAACTTTTGAATACCTTATTTATTTATTACATTAGTAGTTCATTTCATGACTGTGATGCACAATTTACTTGGATGATTTATCTCTGTCATATAAAATGATAAATTTGCATGGTAGGATCTGTAAATCTGTATTTATTCATGCCATATATATGAAAATAAAAAAAAATCATTTCCTCTAAGCTTATACAAACTTTTTAATTTTAAGAATAACTGAAATGTACTAACATCAAGAAATTGAACTGTGCACCAACACTGGGTGGCCCTTTCTCTATCTATACTACATTGATGACATCTTCATGAGTGAGCAAAAACCCTCCCTCTTGCATTTTTCTTCCGAGCATCCCATTCCATCATCTTTGCCCTCATAACCAAACTGTCTCTTCTGCCAATGAATACGAGTTTCCTTGAAGACAGGCTCAACTCCTAAGTTTTCTGCCATTTCTTTGGCAGCAGCGATGGCATCTTCATGTTTCTGCTGTTGTTGTAGCCTTGACCATGGCAGTTTGAAGTGTTATATTAGTCTCATTCAAAACGTTCATAAACAGTTCTGTTAGGCCTTTTCCAGTAGAGTTGTTCAGACCATTCTAGGAGGATAGTGAAAAATGAATTCACATATGGAATACATGAAACATTTTATTTCAAACATTCTTTTCCCCTTTTGTTTCTAACAAAATCAGCACCCCTAGCCTGCCCCCAAGCCTGGCACCCCACGAGGTCGCCTAATTCACCCGCCCCTAAATCTGTCCCTGTCTGGTGGTCACCAGTACATTGTCTATTCTAAAAATGATATGGACAATCTCAGATTTTGGAAGCTGCCTTATTCAACAGCCCAGTTAGTGATAAAAATATAGATACTCCCTTTCTATAATGCACGTTACACAGGGAGGCAGATACCGACTTTTTCTTGTCATATTTGGGTCAGTGTTGTATTTTGCATTCAGTCTGTGGTGGCACATATATCAGAAGAGTGAACCTAAGAGATAAATTTAAAAAAAGGAATAAACTACAGCCCACCCATGGCTTTGGTGCTGCTTGATTTGTAGACCATTGCAGTTTAGTAATGCATTTTTTGGAGTAATCAATAATGGTGTGTTTTATTGAAGCTTTTTTTTTTCTTTTATTTTTTTTTTTGAGGGGGTGAGGCAGTGATATAGAAGAGAAAATGGCATCCCTAATGTAGTTGTTCTCTGATTTACTGGAGAAAGGCGGGGAACCAGACATGTCTCCTTAAGTCCTTAGATTTTAGTCTACTGATCTATGAAGAAAGTGTCAGTAAAATTGAAAAACTGTTATGTGAGGTTGAAAAATTATTTATTGACCATGTTCCTCTATACTCCAATAATGCCATTTCTCAGTTTAATAGTACACATCTGTCTTACCTATCTGCTGTCTGCACAAACCAACTCAAAATAAAAATGTCAAAAGAAATCTTTAAAAGCTTTTCAATTCAGAAATTTAACTGCTCCTACTGGCTGGTTTAGGAACTCTTGTTTTGATCTATTGTTGTAACCATTAAAAGTAATTATGCCGAAGGAATTTGCACCGTTTTATGTTCTGCAAGCCCTAGTAAAAGAATACTCAAAATCTGTGAGTGTCTGTAGGGGGGAGGGATAGCTCAGTGGTTTAAGCATTAGCCTGCTAAACCCAGGCTTGTGGGGCAGCACCTAGTTAAAGGGGCACCGGTGTCCTGGGAGGTAGCGCATCACTGGCCTGCAGAGGGCGGTCCTGGCTGGAAAATGAGATAATTCCCTGAGATGACCAGCAGGAGGCACCGCCGGAGGAGTCTGCGCCCTTTACAACTATGTACACATGCAGAACATTTTTGGCCTCCTAAGACACGTGGGATATTCTTTGCTGGTTGATCAACACTCAGTAGGGAGCCATATAGCCGAAAGCAACTCCCACGGGTAGACAGTATAGTTAGAGACTCCAAATCGTATTATTTGTTATGGATGTCCATCAGGTGGAGGACAGAGCCAACTGGACTGAAGATTTCTTTTGGTGATGAGGTGGCCTGCATTTTGATCTAGAGAACCTGCACTGTTAACAGTGAACAGGGTTGGAGCACAACCTCTGCTTATAAAGGTAGGAGACCCCTATTATTACCTCCAGATCAGGGGTCTCAAACTCAAATGACCCCGAGGGCCGCATGAGGACTAGTGCATTGGCCCGAGGGCCGCATCACTGACACGCCCCCTTGCTGCCCCTGGCCCCACCCCCAATCCACCCCTTCCATGAGGCCCCGCCCCTGCCCTGTCTCTTCTCCACCTCCTCCCCTAAGCGCGCGGCTCCCCGCTCCTCCCCCCTCCCTCCTGGAAAGTGCTAAGCGCCACCAACAGCTGTTTGGTGGCTTAGCGGCGGGGCACTTAGGCGGCGGGTCCCGGAACAGAAGGGGCCCCCCACCGCCGAAGACCGGGCTGCGCTTCGGCGGCGGCGGGTCCCGCTTCCCACCCCGGCCCCGGCCGGTCCCGCTTCCCACCCCGGCCCCGGCCGGTCCCGCTTCCCTCCCCCACCCCCTGGCCCGGCCCGGCCCCGGAGGGTCCCGCTTCCCTTCCCCCCCCCTCCGGCCCGGCCCCGGCGGGTCCCGCTTCCCTTCCCCCCCCCCGGCCCGGCCCCGGCCCCGGCGGGTCCCGCTTCCCTCCCCCACCCCCCGGCCCGGCCCCGGCCCCGGCGGGTCCCGCTTTCCACCCAGGCCCTGGCCCAGCCCCGGCGGCTCCCGCTTTCCCCCCCCCCTTACCCGAGCTCGTCTCCGGCAAGGGCTGAGCTTCGTCCCGCTCAGAGCCGCGTGGTGAGGGGGTGGGGCTGGGAGCTCCACGCCGAGCGCAGCGCTCAGCCCAGAGCTCCCAGCCCCGCCCCCTCCCCACGCGGCTCGGATCGGGGCGGGGCTCAGGCGCTCGGACGGAGACGCGCTCGGGTAAGGGGGGCAAGGGGGGGGGAAAGGCTCCAGGAGAGGGGCGGAGGCGGGAGCCTCCGCTTTTCTCTTGGGGGCCCCTGCGGAGCCCGGGGCCCGGGGCAAATTGCCCCCTTTGCCCCCCCCCCCGGGCGGCCCTGGGGAGCTCCGCGGGCCACAGGGAAGAGCTCCGCGGGCCGCATGTTTGAGACCCCTGCTCTACATCAAAAGGTATGATAAAAAATGGAAGTGTAATTGATGAGGCTTCTCTACAGCCCAAATTAGCTTCCACAGCTACTGACCTGTGGAATGAAGCATAAAACCTCCATCTTAAGGGTCCTTTTATAATTTAAATTAATAGAAGGTAGACTCAGAGTGATATGGATAGAGTTAAGCCAGTAATCAGCCTCAGAAAGTTCCCTATTTAATGAGAACTTCACCTGCCTTGTGGGTCAGGTCATCCAGAATCCATAGACATAGTCTGTCTCCAATCACAGCTGTAATTTAGAAGCAAAAACAAGTATCAGAACATTTCAAACACATGAAAATGCTCATTTTAATTTGAGTTTGGTTCTAGAAATGGCAAATATTCCGGCGAGGAGTGTGCCTTTCTTTTTTTTCTGCAATTGTATGCTCATCCCTTTTGGAAAAGTATTTATATGTGTGTCATAAAAGCTCAGATCTGACTGTATTCCATTTTCTTCAGTGGCATTATACTAGGGATTAATTTGTCCCAATGAACTTGGAGGAGAAACCAGCATTAGCAGGATCAGATGAGATGTTAAATTAAGATCCCGTTTTGAGGTAATTTTAATAATAAAGAATACAGGAAAAGAAATATAGAAATATGAGATAGAAGGAGCACTCTCATCCAAAGACAATGGTTTTTAGTATTTCAGATGTTGAATATTGCAGAGTAATTAGGTATAAGCTATATTTTTAAATAATTAAACTACTGTACACAAAAAGAGTGGAAGGTAACTGAATTGTTGATATTCACCTGGTTCCATAGGCTAAGAGCTGCTCTTGCCAAAAGTCGGACTAGTTTATAATGTCCAACATGAGGTTAGAGAATAGAGAGTTTTAAGTAGATTTCTTTCCCCTAATCAAATTGAAAGCTTTAGAATTTCACTTCCCTTCCATTGAAAATGTCACTAAAAGTATGTCCTCTTATTATCACAGTGAGAGGCAGAAAAGTTATTAACATCATTGACAGACCAGCAGGCATATACTGCTTTAAATGTAATGGGACAGAAGTAAGTAGTGGCTTTTATGAGGAAGACAGATAAGACTGAAGCATAATTGCACCTGTGAGTGTCACTTCTATAATGGTATCCCAGGTGGAATTTATTTCAAAACACCACTAAATCTGACCCTGAGCTCTAGGGAGCACTGATTTTGGAGTCTATAAAAAACACCAATCAAATGCTGCAAAGCTTCTGCTATCAATCCTGTTTCAGGTATTCAGACCTCTATTAGATTAACTTTTTGTGTCTATATAACAGTAACAAAATGAAGAAACCAAATAGCCTTGTTACATATACACACTATTACTCTCTCTGGTTTCAAAAACAGAATGTGGTGAGCATCACTGGAGATCTCACTGGTTAGTTAAACGGAAACAACTGTATTCCTATACCTCGCCCCTTAATGTAAATAACAAAAATGTTACAAATGCATTACTATCAAATCTGCTATCACTATATATACACACAACAACAACATACTACAAATTAAGTGTCAGAGGTGGTTTATGACTTCTTTGGGAAATTATTATTTGTATTATTGTAGTGCCTGGGAGCCCCCGTCATGGACCAGGACTCCATTGTGTTAGGAGCTGTATTAACACAGAACAAAAAGACAGTCCCCTACCCAAAGAGTTTACAGATAATTGACTCAAAGGCATCACAACAGTACCTGGAACAGCGTCTGTACTTCTGGTGTTCCTGGATCAGCAACTTCATCCTGACATTACAGAACAGGAAATCTTGGAATAGAAGCAGGGATGAGGTCCACTGGTCCTATCAGAAATCACTGCTTATAGCTGTATTGTAGGCTCAATATTTTCAGTAGGCATCTCTGGTGTAGATATCCTCCAGAACCCACCTTAAAGTTGGTTTATGTTTCTTCTCCATGAACGTTTGAGGCTACTTCTATCCCATAAAATAGAGGACCAAATTATTTGTGTAGTCTCTTATTAAGACTGTCTCCAAAGTGAAACTCTGCACAGCCAGGAATGACTTTTTGTGGCCATTTGCTCACACTGTTTCTTTAGAACATCTCTCTTTACATTGGACTTAAACAAATCCAGGCAAGACACTAAATTACATTCCATAAACAACATTGCAAGCATCTGTTTGTAGTAGATTGTATTGCAGTTCTGTAAGCCAATAGAAAATCTGCAATCTTGTGTTGTAAGATACTTTTTCTAGATACTTGCTTGAATCTGGATAAATCTTTCCTCTAATCTCTTTATAACAGGATGTTAAGGAGCTGATGTAACATCTTTTATACCATTTATTTTAACAAATGGTTGGAACTCTTCAGTTGTGACTTACAATCTGTTCAAAAACTCCCATCCATGAAAACAAAGGTCTTAACACTTCCATCAGCTGCACTAAAGTAGTTGAATTCATACAGAATACTGCATCTACTGCAGCCAAAACTATATGGCCCACAAATAGTCCAGCGAAGTGTAGGGGGTAAACGTTATTGATGCAAAAATGATTAGAGAAAATGACAATTTATTAATATGTTATTACGAACTTGCCTTTCCTTTGACTACATTTTAAGAAATCCCTACAAATTCTGTTATCGGTCAACATGACAGATTCTAATGTGTTAGAGGAAAGTAACATTTTTTTTACCTGTGTGTTTGTGCAGACTCTGAAATGCAGCTTTATAACATCTATTTTCTTTGATCTTCTTTAAGGTTTTTATACTATATTTTGAAAGATGCATATCCATGTTAGTCACTGTAATTTGTGCTTTGTTTTAAAATATTTGATAGTTTTTAGTTGCAAGCTGTAAGTGTACTATAAATGACAGATCATAAGTCTAAGATCACTTTGGGCTAAAGCCACACCAACCAAAAGTGTCTTATCAAGAAACACAGGACACATTTTCTTGTATAAGATACCAGCTGATATAGATATGATTTTATCTCAGGAAAACAAACTTTGTAATATATTTGCATTTTAAAAGATCTAGTTGTGTAACAGATTGTATAGAGAAATCTATTCTCTATTCAAGAGAGTTGATGCTGAAGAATCTGTAATCAAAACCAGAAACTAAGTAATAAAAATGGGCTGCTTTCCATCCTTTCCCTATTGAAAGAAAAACATTCAATTAAAAACTACACAAAGAGTGATACAAGAATCCTTATTAAAAGTGATTTCTTTTATAAACAGTAAAATCTTCATTCATTTAACTTTAAGGAGAACATCAATGATTGAAAAATGTTTTACAGAATGTTACTTCTATCTAACTTGTGTTTCCTTTTAATGGTGAAAACCTTGTTGTTCCTTAAATGCTTAACATGGTAAAAGCTTCTTTGAAATGTATGTTTGCAGATATTTTGTATTTAAATTTAAGTTTCGTATAATAACTCCTGATGCCATAGTTATGTTGATTAGAAGATGTTTTATGAACATGAATGTTTTATAGCACAGTAATTTGCTGCTATACATGGCTAATCTAAGAAGCCGTTTGAGTTTTAATATTAATAGGGGAATTAGTTATCTGACAATGCTTAAGCATCTTCTTAGACTCATAGACTTTAAGGTCAGAAGGGACCATTATGATCATCTGGTCTGACCTCCTGCACAGAGCAGGCCACAGAATCTTACCCATCCACTTCTATAACAAACCCCTAACCTATGTCTGAGTTATTGAAGACTTCAAATTGTGGTTTGAAGACCTCAAGCTGCAGAGAATCCTCCAGCAAGTGACCCATGCCCCATGCTGCAGAGGAAGGTGAAAAACCTCCAGAGCCTCTGCCAATCTGCCCTGGAGGAAAATTCCTTCCCGACCCCAAATATGGCGATCAGTTAAACCCTGAGCATGTGGGCAAGACTCACCCGCCAGCACCCAGGAAAGAATTCTCTGCAGTAACTCAGATCCCAACCCATCTAACATCCCATCACAGACCACTGGGCATACTTACCTGCTGATAATCAAAGATCAATTGCGCAAATTAGGCTATCCCATCATACCATCCCTTCCATAAACTTATCAAGCTTAGTCTTAAAGCCAGATATGTCTTTTGCCCCCACTACTCCCCTTGGAAGGCTGTTCCAGAACTTCACTCCTCTAATGGTTAGAAACCTTCATCTAATTCCAAGTCTAAACTTCCTAGTGTCCAGTTTATACCCATTGTTCTTGTGTCCACATTGGTACTAAGCTTAAATAATTCCTCTCCCTCCCTAATATTAATCCCTCTGATATATTTATAAAGAGCAAGCATATCCCCCCTCAGCCTTCTTTGGGTTAGGCTAAACAAGCCAGTCTTTCAGTCTCCTTTCATAAGACAGGTTTTCCACTCCTCGGATCATCCTAGTATCCCGTCTCTGAACCTGTTCCAGTTTGAATTCATCCTTCTTAAACATGGGAGACCAGAACTGCACACACTATTCCAGATGAGGTCTCACCAGTGCCTTATATAACGGTACTAACACCTCCTTATCTTTGCTGGAAATACCTCGCCTGATGCATCCTAAAACTGCATTAGCTTTTTTAACGGCCATATCACATTGGCAGCTCATAGTCATCCTGTGATCAACCAATACTCCGAGGTCCTTCTCCTCCTCTGTTACTTCCAACTGATGTGTCCCCAATTTATAACTAAAATTCTTATTATTAATACCTAAATGCATGACCTTGAACTTTTCACTATTAAATTTCATCCTGTTACTATTACTCCAGTTTATAAGGTCATCCAGATCTTCCTGTATGATATCCCGGTCCTTCTCTTTGTTAGAAATACCTCCCAGCTTTGTTCTTACCAAACTCAAAGATGGGGAGAAAAATGGTCAAAGCTTAGTAAGGACAGACAATGCTTTCTTGGATGACTATTTAAATATTCTCTTTAAAAATAGTTTAAGTTTTAAAAGACAATTTTGAAAGTTAAAAGACCTTTATATATGACATAAGGGTGTTTGGATTTATTTGAAACAGAATTTCAACTCCTACTGAACCCTGATGAAACTAAAAGGGATCTCAGCAAATGGACTAGATAAAGAAAGTGTTAAACATCTAATATTTGAAAACATTCTGATAATTTCCTGTCACAAAGACCAAAAAAAAGGCAATCAGAACTCAGTTGCATATGCCTTAAGAAACTGCATGTTCATGAGCTGAAGATGTAACTAAGACCAGCCCATGAACGTCTTGAGCCAATAAAAAGGGAGACAGCTGATATTCTGATTCCAGCCAACCCCCAAACAGGTGTGTCTTTCTCTTTCGGTACGGCACTGGAAGGAGAAGAATATAAAAACTTTTTGAATTGAATGTGCAAAACAAGACTCTGTTCCCATTTCAACTTCAGTAGCAGAATTCAATAGCACCCTCTTCTAAACTCAGCTGTTCTACTTCATCTCTACAAGAAAATTGCAGCAGCCACCAGACAACTATTAAGAACAGAAAAGAAAAGGAGCCAGGATACCTCATCAAGAAGCAGTAACCTTCTAATTCAACACTTTCAGCAACATGCATTGGTGAGATAAAGTTTGCAAAAGAACCATCAAGGGAATTAGATTCAATATTTTTTCCCAACAGTGATAGTGAACATTAAATACTTTTTAAAGGTGCCAATCTATGCAGCTCTATGCAGGCTCTGGGGACGTAGGTAATTATACCTTCTTGTTACAATGTGCACATGATTATAAATTTCCTTCCAAATTATTTCTCAGGAGGAAAAAAATATCCTCTTATCACAGCCCACCCCAATTCTACTTATCATCTCTCATCAAGTTATTTACTCCTGCTTCCAATCAGCCCATGATGTCAGCCTTCGTCCACTCGTTAAAATTTCAGACAAATACCTTTGTGCTTTCATGCTGCCCCTCATGCTTGGAAGAAGCTTCCCATAACATGAAACTAACTCATTATCCTCCTTAAAACTCTACTTTGCTTGGAGACCCACAAAAAAAACTTGACAGTGGTTAGGCTCCTGGTGTGCTGAGACCATCGTCTACCGTGCTGACAAATTTTGTTTAATTGTTTCCTGGCACTTCACCATCTGTCTGTATCCATCTGTTGGATCTTGTCACAGACTTATATTGTAAGATCATTGGGGCAGGAACTGTCTATGTTGTGTTTTGCACTACACCTAGCCCAATGCAGTTGTCAGGAGTCTACCCTCACTTGAAACTGGGCGGTTTCAAAGTGAGGACCCGCATGTCTTCCCCCACCCCAAAATCCTAGGGTAGGTCTCCCCTTCGGCTGCCACCACCCGGTCAATTCCGTGGGCCGGGACACCCCTGTTTCCCCCCTTGGGAACACAGTTCAATTCACAGAGGAGGAACCTCCCCCCTCCTCCCTCTCTCCAGCCTGCTCTGGAGACAGGGTGCCTGGATTCAAACGCCTTGAATCTCACACACACAGGGAAGCAGCCCACTTCCCCCTCCCCTTCCCCTGAATTTCCCCAAGGGAAGGAATTAACCAAGTCCAAAGAAAAGAAAAGAATTTATTAAAGAATAAAAAGAAAAATACAGAATCTCTATGAGCCCAAGCTGGACACTCATAGGGTATAACCTTATCAATCTCTGGAGAGAATCCCCTCTCCCCCTTTTCTCAGTAAAAGCAATATCAGCAAACAGGAATAAAGCATTTCCTTTAGCAAACACACAATTGCAAATATAGAAATCAAATCATAAGACTAATTCGCCTTTCTAATTAATACTCACTATTAATTAGTAGAAACTACTCCAGGAGAACTTGGGGACATGACTGTCCTCTGTTAAATCCAAAACCAGTTCTCACACAGACAAAGGCTTCCCTCCACAGAGATTTGAAAAATCTTATCTCTGATTGGTCCTCTGGTCAGGTGGTCACCAGGTACTACATGTTAACCCTTTACAGGTAAAACAGACTTTAACCCTTAACTATCTGTTTATGACAGCAGTCCTGATCCATGACTGAGATTTCTAGGTGCTACAATACAAATAATCAACAACATACAACTTCTCTTTTGGACAAAGAAAGCTGGAAAGTAAGTGTGTGTGTGTGGGTGGGTTCATCCATTCATCTTAAAGTCATACTTGAACTAACATTGTATCATTTTTAGTTTTTTTTGTTGTACCACAGCATATGTCCCTTTCAAGGGTTCAATTTGTGACATATAGAAAATATGTGTTTTGCACTACACCTGGGGGTTTATCTTTTAAAAAATATTCTTTAGTCCACAGTCTACAAGAAGCCATGGAAGCTAATTTTAAAGTAGGTAGATCAGTGATTCCGCTTAAGGATTCTTTGTCAATGCTCCTGGTAAAGCATTATGTCAGGTACAACTCTTCTGACAAGGACAATGGGTAGATGTAGCTCTCATACCCTCACCACTAAATATAAAGAAATTCCTGTGAAAGTTTCAGTAAGATAGAACATTGAAAATTAAGGAGACTTAACTGAAAATAGCTGATTTCTAATCCATATTGCTGGCCATTTCTGCACTACTGATTTTTCCTTCACATGAACCAGTAATTCCTACCTCTACTTGTCTTTTCTGCCTGCTTCTCTTCAGATCTTCTCCTCAACTCCTCCGTCATTTCCTACCCCCAACATGTTCTGCCTCTAGCACTGACAAGGTTTCATCATAAAACTCTCATGCACTTTCATCTCCCTTTGTACCTACCTTTTCATCTCTATCACTGTCAACATAATACTGTATTCAAACATTCAACAGATTCAAAATTATCAGCTCTCTGTAGAGTACCCTGATCCAAAATGCCTGTGCTTGAAAACCACTACTATTCATTCCTGTCTCAGAAAGAAGTCTATGTAACAGAACAAAAGAAGGGAAAGAAAAAGATTTAGTTGGCTCTGAACAAAGTCAATTTTAGAGAGAGTGATGTCTGAAATCTTCAAGCCCCGCCTGTTCAGAGTTTTAAAACATGCTCCTCTACAAACACCTACACATCTTAGACCATGTCTACACTTACAAGCTTACAGTGGCACAGTTCTACCGATAGAGCTGGGCTGCTGTCAGAGCTCTCCCGTCAACATCATAAAACCAGCTCAACAAGCGGCAGTAGCTATGTCAGCGGGAGACATTTTCACACCCCTGACAAAAGTTTTGCCAATGTAAGTGCTAGTGTAGACATGGCTTTAGCCTGCCTGACAATGGCCTAGTATTCAGGTATCTTTCACATCAATACATGGATGGAGTCTTTTTATACTACTACGTTCTTGGGTCAATTCTTCATTGTCTCTGCAATTTATGCTATTTATACAAGGAAAAGAGCCTGAGCCTTTGATCTCTCAGTTATAGTGAGATCCAGACGAAAACTCAGGTATATCTTATATCATGCATAATTGAAATATTGTCAACAGTTCTTCTCCACTGCACCAGCATTGCAGTCACAGTTACAAAACAAAAGCAACATGATTAAAATGGGGAGGTCTATTTATTTAGAGCCACATTCTCCACACAGAGACTCCACCGGAGTCTGAGATTATAAAGGTGCAATAGAAGACACCTTCCCCGCCACCCACCACCACAACTCTCATTGTCTTTAGACATTTCCAAATACTGGAATTTGAAAAAAAATGCATAAGCGATTCTTCATTTAGTAGCAGCAAAACATTGCCACATATCACAGCTTTTTCTCTTTTCACTTTTGTCAACAGCCTGTCTACTTTATTTAATGTAATAACAGAGAAGACACATACAGATGTATAAAACAAAACAATAACCCAGCAGGTACTGCAATATGTGAATAAAATGTGTAAAGGATGGGAAAAAACAAAAACAAAGTGTTTTAGATCAAATTGTGTAATGTATAAAAATCAGGAGGAGTGAAACAAAAATGCAATTGAAGAAGAGTGGTATAAAGAAATGGATCTGACAGCTTTTCTGGTGTGAATGTGAAGGAAGAAATGGAAGACAAGAGGCAAAAATGTTATTTTCCTTTTGCCATTTATTCTGCAGACTGACATTTAACAAGTGTCTTGCTATATTTTTGTAAATGACAGATACAGAAAGTCAAATCATAAAGAGAAGGATGAAGAACAGATATCAAACTTTAATTGCTATTTTCATGTTGATGTTTCTATGAGTTAGAATAGATGTTTTTAAAACCTTTAAAAATTCAGAACATCAATATTTGTAAAACCAGTCTAATCCAAAGAACAACATGAATCTGCCTTTCATATCATACCGGATAAATAAAATGTGACTGGCATACTGGCTTCTAAAAGGTGACAGGGTCCATTAGAGATAAAACACAAATTTGTGCTGTGATCAGTAGCTTTTCTTCATTAATACTTCAGTCCATCTGATTTTCCTCCCTAGTTTACACACACACACACACACGGGATTTCTTAATAAGAAACTAAAAGACCATGCTAAACCCTAATTGTGCCGTGTTTGACTCCACCTTGTAGGGATGATCCAAAGTCAATAGATTGAGTTGAAAGACTCCCCTTTTCTTAATGTGCATTGAATCAGATCCTTAGAGATCAACTATTTGTAATGTATTTGTGTTTATAGATATGGATTGTGTCTTTATAATTATTTATAAATATATTTTGAAGTTTTGTTTACATGGTAAATATTTTACATCTGACTTGTTTCCCCATTAGATAAAGTAAAATAACTGATGGGAAAATGTAAAACTAAAAGTAAATCTCACGTGGGCCAGAGCCTCAGCTGGTTCAAATTGGCCTAGTTCAACTGAAATCATTGGAAGTAGACCAGTTTATACCAGCTGAGGATCTGGCTCACACCCTTCAAAATCTGAAGCCGACATTACTTTTGCTAATGCAACCAAATCTTTGTCTCACTACCATGAGTAGTTAGAGTTCAATTAGCTAAAGGAGAAAGCTCAAGTTATTCAGTGTTGGTTTCTGTAGGGAACACAGGTAAGTTGATTCAATGTAAACTGTGTTTAGTTTTCACTCTGTGATGCATGTTGCTTGTATCTATCATGACTTACTTTCTGTCCAGGGCACTTCTAAATGGAGAGCTGCAGAGATAGTTGTTGTTTTGTATTCAGATGCAGCCTGCTAGATATATGATTATGCACCCTGCCTTACTTTTATTCTTTCTTGTTTAGTAGTTGTCCCACCAATTCTGACTGAAGGTAAATGATTGCTCTTTGGATAGGAAAAACACAACACTATTGAAGGAAACCTCTCTCTCAAGCTGTAGAACGAATAAAATGGCTAATATAGATATATATATTTGTGGGGTTTGAAATGTGTGCTACTTCATATAAATTATATAGTGAAGTACACAATTTTAAACAATGGGAAAAGTTTTTCACTACATAAGTTATTCTTGCATCATTTTATTTTAATTTTGGCTCAACAGTTTAGCAAGGTAGTGACTGAGTTCTCTTCTACTCTTGACATGTTTAGCTGCCATATAAGAGGTTTGGATATTTTCAGAGAGAAATTGGGTCTCAGGCTTGGGGCTATGGAGGTGGAGTCCATTCAATTTTTTGAAAATGGGACAGATAATTTGGCACGAATAGCAACCCCTATAGCTGGATTTATTGATGCTAATGGCAACAACCCTACAAGGAACTGTCAACTCAGATCTACTGGCCAGAGGTTAGGCGCCTCAGAGACATGCTGGAGGAGTGGTATAGAGGTGGGAAAGACCAATAAACTTTTAGTGAAAATACAGGGGAAATGTGGGAGAAATAATAATTTAAAAAAAAATTAAGACTGAATCCTTGAACAGGTCAAATAAAAGTAGGCTTTTATTGGGCATGGAATGTGGACCAAATAGAAATTTATGATGGGGGTGACTTATTTCTCAAAAAATAGCTGCTCTTGGTTTTAATCACATTAGAATAATAATATTTAGCAAGGTACAATCAGTAGAAAATTATTTAAATTAAATTCACAGTAATTTAACATACTAATAGCCTTAAAGACAAATCCTGCAGTCCTTACTCAGGCAAAAATCCAATGTACTCCAATGGGAATTTTATATAATTAAAGACTGCTGGATCAAACCTCTACAGTGTAAATAGATGGAGGTTTCTGAGTTGGTATAGAAGCTACTAAGATTGTCCTCAAGGAGAACTAAAAAGGATTATTAATGCTACCAATCTAGGCAGCTATTCTCCAGCCTGATTAACAGCCCTCAATTGTTATGGGTACATAATTTAGCCACAAACCATAGGATTAGCTGATATGAACACCCTAGAGCAAGACTATGTCTTCAATCTGTGTCATTCTGTACTTTAAGCAGTATGTAATTTTCTGTTTCATGGAGAAACTTGAAGCAGCTGGAAAACAGATGCCAGAAATGTTTATTTAGAGAATGTTTAAATATCACTGAGTTTTCCTTTGCTGATTAAATTACTAGTGATTTGAAGATATAGGGAAAATATTTTTGTAGGAAATTGTTATGATTGTTTCTTTCAAGTTGACCTGCACAGAACCTTGCTTATTTACATAAAGGTTAAAATCATACAAGTAGCTTCGGAGAGGCATGCGCTCACCTTTACAAGATCACAAAAAATGAGGTCCTGAATCATCAGTGATTCCATGCTTTTCAGAGATTATAAGGCCAGAAGGGACCATTGTGATCTTCTAATCTGACCGGCTGTAAAACACAGGCCATAGTACCTCCTGTGACGTTGCACCCCATAATACTTTATAGAAACTTGCTTATGAATGTAAATATGACATGGCTGGAATATGTTTTATGCTGGATACACCATGTAACATATCTTTGCAAAGGTTATGTTCTACTGCATGTATTCATCCTATTTGTATGCATGTACCATTTTTATATCTAAAGTTATGAACGTTGGCTCTATGCTTGTATTCAAAGTGTTTGCTGTAGAATGCACTTAAGGCAGATTTGATCAACATAGTGTGAAGGGGTTATTCAAGTAAATGGAAGTACTTGGAGAACAATGGACCTTGATAGATGCCAGTCCACATTTGAGCTTTCCTGGGAAATCCCTGTAGAGAACTAAGTCATGCATGGACATGTGACTTGCCCATGTGACTCCAAGACTCCATCTTGTAGCTGGGATTCTACATAGGGGAGGGAGGGGTTTCCACCCACAAGAGAGAAACTATATCAAGTCCTGGGAGACCCCTACATTTTGTCTTCAGCTGGCTCAAGAGGTAGCCTCTCCACCCCAAAAGGACACGTAACTACAGGGGTGTGAGTGATTGCTGGACCCAGACTAGAAGGAGGCCAGTCTGTAAAAGAAACTTACTAGAACATCTGTAATCACTTTCTTACCGTATTAGGCTTAGACTTGCCTGTTTTATTTTATTTTGCTTGGTAATTCACTTTGTTCTGTCTATTACTTGTAACCATTTAAATCCTACTTTTTGTAATAAAATCACTTTTTACTTCTTAATACATACTTTAGGTTAATTAATACCTGAGGGAGGGACAAACAGCTGTGCAACTCTCTCTATCAGTATTATAGAGGGTGAACAATTTATGAGTTTACCCTGTATAAGTTTTATACAGGGTAAAACAGATTTATTTGGGGTTTGGACCCCATTGGGAGTTGGGTATCTGAGTGCTGGAGACAGGAGCACTTCTTAAGCTGTTTTCAGTTAAGCCTGCAGCTTTTGGGGGACGTAGTGCAGACCTGGGTCTGTGTTTGTAGCAGGCTAGTGTCTCTGGCTCAAACCAGGCAGGGTATTGAAGTCCCAAGCTGGCAGGGAAAACAAGCTCAGAGCTAGTCTAAGCACATCAGGTGGCAGTCCCAAAGGGGTTTCTGTGATCCAACCCGTCACACCTCCCCCAAATAGTTCTTAGAGAATATATTTTAGAAAAACATTTCATCTTTATTTAAAACAGTCAGAGTTGGAGAATCCATTATGACCCTTCATAAACTGTTCCAATGGTTAATTGCCCTCTCTGTCAAATTTATGCCTTATTTCCAGTCTGAATTTGTCTAACTTCAACTTCTGGCCATTGGATCACATTATACCCTTCTGTGCTGGATTGAAGAGCCCCATTATCAAACATTTGTTCCCCATGTAGATACTTATAGACTATAATCAAGTCACCCCGACCTTCTCTTTGTTAAGTTAAATAGACCCAAAAAGCTCCACCCATCACTATAAGGCATGTTTTCTAATCCTTAAATTGGAGAAGAGCCAAAAGAATGAATAATCAGCCTCCTTTTTGCATTGTGGTCACCAGAACAGGACACAGTATTACAGCAATAGTTACGCCAGTGCCACAGAGGCAAAATAACCTCTCTACTTCTACTCAAGATTTCCCTGTTTATACATCACTGGTTTGCAAAAACTCTTAACTGCATCACAACACTGGGAGCTCATGTTCAGAACTGTACCCCAAAAACTTTTTTAGAGTCACTGCTTCCCAGGCTAGAGTCCCCCATCATGTAAGTATGGCCTACATTCTTTGTTCTTAGATGTACAGTATATATTTACATTTAGCTGGGTTAAAACACTTATTTGCTCATGTGCAGTTTACCAAGTCATAGAGATTGCTCAATTACAGTGACCTTTCCTCTTCATTATTTACCATTTCCCCCAATTTGTGTCTCACCTGCAAACTTTATCAGTGATGATTTCATATTTTCTTACAGGTCACTGACAAAAATATTAAATAGTGTAGGGCCAAGAACCGATCCCTGAAGGCCCCCTCTAGAAACACACTTGTTCAACAAGTCCCTATTTACAATTACATTTTGAGAGCTATCCCATAACCAGCTTTAATATTTTATATAAAATAGATCTTCCCTTTTTTTAAATCAAAAAGTTATGTAGTCCCAACTCAAACATTCAGTATATTGCATCAATGCTATTACTCTTCTCAACCAAACTTGTAATCATATCAAGTTAGTTTGACACAAACTATTTTCCATAGACCCGTGTTGATTTGCATTACTCTCAAATTCTTGACCAATCAAGTCATATATTAGTGCTCTATTCTCTTTTCTAGGATCAGTGGCAGGCTGACAGGACAACAATTATCTGGGACATTCTATTTACCCTTTTTAAAAATTGGCACAACGTTAGATTTATTCTAGTCTTCTGGAACTTTCCTAGTGTTCCACGACTTATTGAAAATCTACATTAACAGTCCAGTGAGCACCTCAGTTAGTTCTTTTAAAACTCTTGGAGGCAAGTTACCTGGACCTGCCTAAAAGTTTAGCGACGTCTGTTTAACATCTTCCAGCAATACTAGTGGAATGGAGTTTTATCATATGATGAGATTATATCACCTGATTTTTCCCCAAAAATATAACAAATATTTATTCAACACTTCTGCCTTTCTGCATTATTGATAATTCTGCCATTTCCATCTAGTAAATGGACCAATACCATTTATCATAATTTTTTTTGTTCGCAACATATTTTTTAAAAACTCCTCATTATCTTTAACTCTACTAGCCATAGATTTCTCCTTGTGTCCCTTTGTTTCCCTTTATCAATTTTCTGCAATCCGTAACTTCTGATTTATGTTCATTGCTATCAACTTCCCCTTTTTACATTTTTTTTAATAATCACCTTCACTTCCCCTCTAACCAGGTCAGTTTTTTAACCAATATGGCATTCTTCCTCAGTTGTCGGCACCTTTTTGGGCACCTAATAAGGTGTTCTTAAGTGATTCTCAATTATCATTCGCATTTGATGTCGATGGAACTACACCAGAGATTAATTTTGCCCTCTGAATTGTACTAGATCTCAACAACCTTTTACAGAGCACTCTCCAGAGCTCCCATAGTTTTAAATTCATTTTTATATCCCTTTCCCAAATAATACAGGAATGCAATTTTATGTTATATTATTCCTGGGACTCTGATGTGGTTTTATTCAGTTGAAACAGTAGTAGATTTCAATTTTCTTTGGTAGTTAATTGTTGACACACAATGACAAGAAAGTACATGGTGAGGGGGAACACTAAAAGAAAACACAATCTTTCTTCCCAAATGACCCACAGAAGAAGAGATAAGGCATTGTTGACACAATGAAGGTGTACATTTAAAACAGTACAACTGCTCTAATGTGGGTATAGCTAAATTGCTATAAATGTGCTTATGTTGATATTGGTTATTCCTATAAATTTAGCAGAATAAGCAATACCAATAACATACCTTTATATCAATATTATTGCATCCACAGTAGGATTTGTATTGATTTAACTGTTTAGGTTTAATCACACCCCTAATCAAAAGTTTAAATCAGTTCAAAAACTGAGTGTAGACCAAGCCTAATGTTAGTCACCTTGTAGGCTGGCTCCAAGGGAAAGAGAGTGAAATTCATTCTTGATATAATTGAGGCTTTCAGAGGCAATAGTATCAACTACAGACACCAAATACTTAAAGCAGAACAAAAAAAATAGCTGTTCAATTCTTACTCTCAAGGGTAAAAATCTTTGGTCACTGACTAAGAAGGTAACAAAATTGCTCTCATTCACTTATTGTAAAGTGTCATAAGAATATGTGTGTTAAAATAATGTGGCTTAGAGTCACCAAAACAAGAAATTCAAACAGAGTACAATATACCTCAATATATTTCTTTTAAACTGAACATATTAAGTAAACGAACTAATTTCAGACTACTGTAAAAATTTGTACAGGTATAGGAGTCATGAAAGGAGGGAATTTCATCCATAACTATGAATTTCCTTACTGGTTTGGGATATACAAGACTCAGAGTTCATACTTTGTTGTATATTTAAAATCAGAAGAAAGAGCATTTGTTTCCCAAAGGGTGATCAAAAGAAGACAAAGGCCATAAATAAAATGTGAATGCCCAGCAAGGGATGTAAAAAAGCATACTTTTGGGCAAGATAGACAAAACGACCCTTGTAATATTGATCAGATAGGTTACAGAGTCCCTTCAGAAACTGAAAGTAAAACATTTGACACAAATGTCACCCTGTAGCAGGAGGGGATTCACCCCTGCAGTGCCTCCTGCCGGTGTCCTGGGAATTAGCTCATTTTCCAGCCTTGGAACACCCTCTGCAGGCCGGTGTCCCACTGCCACTTGGCCCCTGTGTCCCTCCTAGGACTCCAGTGCCTCATTATCTGGAGTGCTACCCCTCACTCTTAGGATCTCCCTTCCCCAGGGAAACCCCATCCCTTATCCCCACCTTGCCTCAGTCATAGGCTATTGCCAGTCACCAACTAGCCCCCGCTCCCTGGGGTAGACTGCAGAATAAGCCACTCATCACAGGCAAGGGGGTTTTGGACCTGCTGCCTTTCTCTGCAACTCATGGGTTCCTTGGTGACTGCGGAGTCTGATCCTTGAGCCACAAGCTCATTGACAGACATTGCAGGTGGTGTTGGAAGACAGGGCTGGGCCGTGATTGCTGAGTGACAGTTGTTTTTCCTTCTTTTCTTTAATAGTGGGATACTCTAGCAATAGGGGCAGAAGTTCTAGGTTCCATTCCCACCTCTTTTGCCAGCTCACAAGGTAAACTCTATGCACATTAGGTAACCAATCTGTAAAATGGAGATAATAATGCCTGTAAAGCACTTTTATATGTGAAAATTCAAAAGCACTCTATAATTACAAAAAAATGAGGGTAATACTTCTTACCTACTTCTCGGGAGTGTAGTGAGGATTTTAAAGTTTTTTATATAAGTACAAATTATTATAATGGCAATTATATTTTGTACTTCTATAATGCTTTCTGTCCAAGAATTTCAGAATTACCATCAATCAACAATGTGAGAATCAATTTTAATAGCAAGTGTGAGTGAATGGGCCTAGGGGCAGGTATAGTACTAAGAGAAGGCATACAAGATAATATTTGAGAAACAGATGGGAAGCCAAAAATCTTAAGTAACAATTTACAGAAGGTTCAGAAAAGAGGGTTTTGAGAGGGAGCTGAGAGATAATGCAGAGTTAGCAAGGAAGCAGGAAGTTGTTTAACTAAATGCTTAGTAAGCTGAACTTGTGTGTTTCTCTTTTAGTTTCCCCCCTTTCTATTAATCATTATTAGATCAGATTTAAATATCCATGTGAGAGGTGCATGCATGCAGAAAGCAACCTAAAACAATGTCAGAACTGTTTGTAGCTAAATATCTTCCTATGAACTAACATCAAAATAAATAGTTTGAGAAAGTTTTGCAACAGAGTAAAGTGTCCCCGCATCCTTGATTTGTTTCTCCCCACTCCAAACCCCCTGACTTTTCATAGGTCTAAATGCCCCATTATGTCTTACATCTTTTGCCCACCCAGACTTGCCCAGGGTCATTAGGAAAGCAATAATTTCCTAGTTTCTCATGTGTGATGCTGTTTGGGACAGAGGATGTTCTGTGGTTGATACAACTTTGCTCCCTCTGCCATTTTTTTTTCTGAAATGACTCTCCTGCTGGTAGCATTTCACTCCCAGAGCTTATCTATATGACCGCTTAGTTCACAGCAAGCTGGTGTGTAAATCTAACCTGCTGTGCACTAAGTGTCCATGTGGACACTGCTGCTCAGCACTGAGAGTTCCTGAATTGCTTTTTCCGAGCAAGGTGGAACAAAGCACATTAGGAAACTTGCAGCAGAATCCACATGAACACTTAGTGTGTGGCAGTCTAGCGCAAGGTGACTTACTGCCCTGCTTGCCACAAACTGTTTATGAATACAAGTCCTCACATTGCAGAGTTGTAAATAACTACAAGGCAGTGGAGAATCAGGTGCAAATATGTAACTAAAAACAATTCAGTGTATGGCAGTGGAAAATGAGGCTCATCATGTTGGATATACAGCTGATCGGAAAATGTTTTCCTTTCCCCCACCCTCTGAACCCAACAGAAAATTTAAATTTTGAGTGGAAAATTAAGATTTAAATATTTTGGCCAAAACTCAAAATATTTTGATTCTGAAATACTGCCATGGTGCTTCATGGGAACTGTAGTTTGGATGCCCATTCTCCTCGAATGGCTAGACTCCATGGTTTGACTATGCTTCCCATGATACACCACCGTCTCCCCTTGTGGTGAGAGGAAGCAGTGCATCATGGCAGTTGCATGGCCAACAAAAAAAATATCAATCTATATCCCATTTTCCATCAAAAATAGTTTTGGTGAAAAATTTTCCACCTAGCACTAGTCTGCTTTTTAGAATTAAACAAAAGAAAACAAAACTTAATTCTAGTGAATGAAGTAGTCATATCTTTGTGTCCTTCAAAATGCTCTTTATACCAAATTTCTCTACCTTTTCCTTTTTGCTAATATATCAAACAATCCTGCAGCCCCAGTACAGGTAAAACAACTTCTTCTGCCACTTAATATCCAGTACCTAGCTACCACTGAGAGACAAACTCTATTTGTTTTCACTCAATTCTTGTCTCTCTCTATTGCTCGCTAGTCTCTGACATCACTGCACTGGTTGTTAGGAGTTAGAGCAGAAAGGTGCAGAATTGCACTGTCCTCTCACCCATAAAGAGATCCCTCTGGGTCAGAGTTAAGACACTGTGTTGAACAAGTTTGTATTGCTGCTGCCTATCCAGCACCTGTTCTGTAGACAGAGAACTTCAGATTCCAAATCTGTGTATCTGGCACCTTTGTAAAGCAATAAAAAGTAAAGACTTCAACCATCAGCTCCTCTAACTAATTTTGAATTATTTTGAGTTGATGATTGTTTCTTTACTCCTCCTTTAGTCATTCTGCACATCATACCCCACTATTTCACTCGATATCTACCGGACATGAAAGTGCTACACAACTGCCCTCATTGTGGCTGAGTGAGACTAGATAGGATGTGCCTTGTAACTTCTTAGCTAAGCATAAAGTTCATTGCTAAGCAACATTAGCCATGCCTACCATGGCAAAAGTACATAACTATAACACTCTCACTGGGGCTAATTCTCTGAGCAAGAAAGAGCAGTACTTGAAATAAAACCAAGGACTATAGCATGGCAGTTCAGAGTACTACCTCTTAGCCCCTTGAATATTACATTTAAATGTTAACTTTGGAAACCTTAGGTGAGTAGGAGGAGAGGGTGTATTCACCCTCATGTTTGCAGTTGTTTCTTTTTGCAATGTTTAATTATTGTTCTCTCCTCTACTGTGGTTCAATTATTTTTGTATTCATTAAGCTTTTAAATAAGTATATGATTGCTTTAATCTATATTATTATTTATTGCATAGTAATCTCTACTATGACTCATTTTTAAAATCAAGTAATATCTGTCTGAAAAGACCTGTGTCTCCAAACAGGGGGGAAATAATTCTTGTATCCTGTGCATTTTTCCCTACTTGGCTTCTTAGGACCAAATTTTAACACACCTACTTATGCTGCTTAGTACCTCACTTATGGGGACTCAGCAGGTGTAAGGGACTAATCAACATAGGGAAGCTTGCACCACCACTGCCACATCTGTTAAGTCAATAAAAGCCAGTTACTGCCAAACATAATAGAGGGGTGGAATATTATGATCTAGACCCTCTAGGAAATGGACTGAGACCAAATCACATTTCACATAAGCCATGATCAACTGTTGAAAGGCATGAGCAGATATTTACCCATAGCTGACTCTTGTGAACACGTAAGATAACAAATGAACCACAGTCATTTGTTTCTCATTGAGATCCCAGAGTACCTTTTGTGTGACATCCATCTGATACATATTAATTAACAATGCCAAGAGGATACCATCACATAATTTCTTTTTGAAATTCTCCATTGTATCTCCTAGGAGATTTTAAAAACACTACCTTCTCTTGGAGAAACATTTATGTTTCCCATTGTATGATACCTTGAAAGTTTATTTTTGATATTTTATTTATGAAAAAAAAGTACTATGGAAGGCCTTTTCATACCAAGTGTTTCTGCTTGTTCCATTGTATCAAGCAGGATATTTGCAAAGCATGGTAAATAATATATGTTAAGGACAGATATGTTTCACACTTGGTAAAAAGAGGCAAAATATTGTCACAAGGCAGCCAAACAATCCTCTAAGATCATCCAATACTTCTAAAGCAGGGACTTGCCTTTCTTCAATATACTTATTAAAAACCAAATTGGAGATAGTTGATTTCCACACATCCAAACAATGACTTCTTTTTCTGACTGAATTTTTTTCACAAAAAGCCCTCCACCAGATTTCATTTCAAGTTTTCTGGGTTTTCAACCAAAAAGCCAGAAAGTTTTACCAAAAACTCCTCTTCAAAATTTTTCACAATACTATTTTCCAAACCAGCTGTAATACCAACATACACACTTCAGTCAGCATACATGTGGGGGGCGGATGAGGGAAATGGAGTCATAATAATCTACCACACCCATGTACATTCCCTCTGTGATGATATGCATTGTTGGCATTACTGACTGGCCCTCTCATCTTGCATTCCTGCAAAACAAGCAGCAAAGATTTGACTGCTTCCTGCCCAAGAATTCCAGGGATGGAAGAAACCCATCCACAGACATAATTTTTCCTATAACATGTATGTATTTATTTTAAAAGGGAGAAAATGGTTGTGTGTGATATTCAGATTTCTAACATATTTACTTATGACATCAACACAAAAAACCTAAGGATTTGTCCAATGAAGAATGCCAAATGCCTTCACCACATGGTGCTTATTATTCAGGATGACCGTTTTTCATACTACCATTTTCAATACTCTATCTTGTAACTTGGATGGAACAAGAGGGTGTGCAGCAGAGGAATGAAGGCACAATCATTATTTTGCACTTCTCTAATGAACCTGAAATCATCACTGGAGCACTCTAAGGCATGTGTATGTTGTATTATTGTAACATATCTAGATATCAGTAGAAAAATATAGAAGAGACCTGAAAGTGGAGCAGAAATATATTACTGCCAGAAATTAATTTTCATAAATAAACCTGCCTGTTTTCAGCCCACTACACTGTTCATGTAGCATATCTAATTGCATCCTAAACATCTCTGTAGTCAAGCAATTTGAAAGAGATTTTGGTTCTTTCCTGATGTTACCGTAGGTTTGCAATATATACTGAAAAGCATTAAAAACAGACAACGAAAGCCAATAAACTCTATGGGCAACAGTAAATGCCTATAGGGTTTTCTCTGTGCTGCTTTCCTTAATTATACTGTATTTGAAGCACACCTGTCTTAACAAATCTGCACAAATGCAAGTTTAAATATACCTTGAACTTGAATGTCCTTTGTATCTTCCTTAGAACACAAGTTACATCCATGTTCTATCAGGTCAGAAGTTAAATCACTGAGACAAGAGGCTTATCTCAAGCACTGGGACACAAATTCTATAAACAAAAGGAAATGAAATATAAAGCAAATCACCATTGGAGGAAGTACAAGTTGCTAGAACCCTAAGTCCAAAGCCTGAAATGTGACAGGTATGAAAGTGCTTAATGCTTGTAAATGAAGTGTTCAAAATGTGAAAAAATGTATTTGTAATTTAGTCTTAATGGAAAACTGATTGATTGCTAAAGCAGTTATCGTTAGGGATGATATTATAACATCCTTAAGCTTGCAGCTAAGTGCAGAACTTGAACCTCTTGGTTCTGGAAACATACCAGTCCTTTTTTGGTGCTGATGGCAGCAGCAACCCGCAGCTAGTTCTGCATGTGCTGGTTATTCAAGTAGGATGAGAGGTGAAGATGAAGGAGGTATTTGAGCCTTCTGTAGACCCCATCTCTTCCTGGTTCCATTACCTTAGATCCTTGGGGTAAAAGGGAGAATATGATGCCCCACCTGACCTCCTTCTGACCCTCATAGGCAGCAGGGAGAAAAAATTATCTCAAGCTGATTTCCCTCTGTTGGGCCTCTTAAGTCAAGTGTAAGGAGAAATGAAGTCTGTGTCCTATTTTTCTTGACCAAGTGTGGAAAAAAAAAGTCAAGATTCCTGTGTTCCCAATTTACAAAACACACTTACTCCAAAACACCTTTCCCAACAGCTCCCAGGCTTCTCTTCCTCTGAACTAACTCTGATGTTTGAGATGAGTACCCTCACCTTCTCCATCTTTTTTTGAGGGTTAAGGCAGATGGCTGTTTTTCTTTGTGTTTCAGAACATAAACATACAATACTTTTTTGCTGGAATACGTTTTGTTTTGTTTCTTAAATTATCTTCAAAGCCAAAGCACACAGGGCACTATTCTGCATACCCTCTCTGTGTAACTAGCACCCATGAAGGCCTGTTCCAGAAACATCTGGGATATTCCTTCATTGATGAAGAAAAAGTCTACACTCAGCCATATCAAAAGGCACAAAAAGGTCTAGCATGGTAAAAATGGATACCTGAGCCTGATCTAAAAGCACTAGGAGATGATTAATGACCTAGAAAGTGTTGTCTCTAATCTAAAGAAAAGCTAAACACAGATTCCAGGATACTCAGGGTGTCATTTATGTGCCCAAATACATGTGGAATTGCAAAGTCTCTGCCTTCTAAACTATCTTCTCCAAAAATCAAGTGTTTGAGAATGAATTGTATTTGCAAAGCAGTGCAGGCCAAGAGATGGATTCTTAATGTAGGGGTCTACCCTCACTTAAAGCCTTCTACATATTGAAAATTCACAGACTAACCCTCCCCTTTTTAATTCCTCATTTGAGATAGAAATCCCATTAAAGGTAGACTTCTACATCAACAGGAGTCTGGGAGTACATTTAGCATAATATATTTATATTAAAAAAGACAAATGAAAATGAATGAAGTTGCACTTTAAGCAGGGTGCATATTTAAGCATAGTTGGCACCTTCCTCTCACTAAACACTACACTGATAATGCCTTTCCAATAAGGGCATCACAGTCCTAACACTTGTTATAAGCAGCCAAAAGTTAGACCCACCACTGACAAGGCTCTGAGAACACAGTCAAACATGAATACATTAATCAGAAACCTGGCCAAAATAGTCAAGGACAACAGCTTTTATCGTCAAAAGTCCTGGAGAAACTACTGTACAGCCAATCCATCTTAGCCAAAACCCATCACTAGAACTAGTCAGATATTCACAGTGAATAATTTGAGCAAGCTACATGTTCTCTTAATCAGTAATCCAAAAATAGCTGACAGATTTTACTGATTTGGCACATTATTCCCCCCCCACACACAAATAGTTTGTGAGAACACATTTTAGCTTATGTTTTGCTCTCTAAGTTGTTGCTATGAGTATTTGCTGTTAATTCATGCTACATGGTTGCAAGTCACATGGTACTAGCTGATTCACACTGATTGTCAATGTCACAGCTCTGGTCAAGCTCTCCCTCTTCTAGATACTCATCACAGTGCCTTGATTGGGTCCTACACACTGGGCCTATGTGTTGAGCTTTCTTGAACATGAGCAGAGTCCAGGCACTGCCTCTGGCTCTCTAAGTACACTCTTGGGGTACAAATTCTCATTCTAGCAGCCGCTTCTGAGAGTTGAGATACCATGGTCCAACTGCCCAAGCCCTGAGACTAGAACCAGCTCCCCCAGACTACTCAGTTGCTTAAACATGCTGTTTCCCAGAGCTCCAACCATGCAGGCACTCTGCTTTACACTTTACCTCTTCAGGGATATGTGATAGTTGAAGCAAATAGTCACAAATCCTTCTTCAAAGCCTGTAAGCCAAACACACACTTTACTCAGATGGCACAAGAGATTCACAGATAATTTAGAAAACAACAAATGCCTGAATGCCATGCACCTCACTCAGACTCCCAAAGAAATAATGAGTTAATCTGTGTTCAGGTAGGCAAGGTCCTCTCCTGTCTCATCAGGCTCCCACAGCAAACTCTCCCCGCTTCAGCCTGTGTAGTGATGAAATAGCCAGAGAGAGAGACTAGAGCCACTCCTGCCCTTTTACAAACTTCTTGTCCTTTTTCTCATGTGACCCCCTGATCAATCTCATCAGGTGATCCATTACTAGGCCACCTGGCAGAACCAGCTTTCTTTAGCCACCTACTTTGTCCAAGGTGACTTCCATTTGAATAGAAGACTATCAAGGTTTAATGACCCTCAGTTGTTAGCCCTGTGTCACCATCCCTTGGAATCTCAGTCCAAGATGGAGACAAAGGCAGCAGACACACCAGCCTTACAGAGTGGAGTTTGTAGTTTGATAGATACACAGAAAGTCCACAGTATCAGATTGAATTCATAAGCTATACATAGAATCCCCAAATTGTCACAATAATGAAAAATAAAAATAATAATAATAGTACTTTGTACCTGACACTTTTTAACCATAGATTTCAAAGTGCTTCAGCAACAATGATTCCAGGATAGGTAAATTCAACTTCTTTAAGTGCCTGATCTTGCATTCCTTGGGCACCATTAGCTCCAATTGACTTAAACAGGAGTTTTAGGTGTGCAAAGAATACAGAGTAGACTGCCAGTATGTAAGTGCCCTTCTCTGTTGATCATTATTAAACAAATAAGGAAACAAACATGAAAAATGAACATTATGTTCATAGAATATAATATCCACAGTCACAAACTCATTAATCACTCTAACTCATCAAAATAAACTGCCTTTTACACATCAGAAATAATTTTTACCTGATCTCTCTTTCTCACACACACACACAAAAACCAGGAGGAAGCCATCATAAAAATCCTCTGCTAACTAGAGGTCTTGATGAAAAGAGATTGTTTTCTATACAAATAATGTTTGTGTTTATTAATAGGCTTAACACTTGGAAATAAGAAAGCAAGATATGTGATTTCCTTAAGTGTCCCAAAGTGGCGTCAGCATGACATGAGAACAGATAGTCGCTCATCATCTACTTCACAACTCTGTGTAAACCTAAAATATTGCTATTATTTTACTGCTGTGTGGGAAAAGATTACATGTTTCAAGCTGTGAAAATTATCAAAATTATCTTCATTTTATTTAACAGAGACGATTGATGCAGCTTTCTACTGATATTTTAAGTATGGACTCATCTTTTAACACCAGGGTATGTTATATGGAGTGTTTGCTGATGAAGAACTGAAAAATACAGTGCAATTTAAAAAAGCAGCAAAGAGTCCTGTGGCACCTTATAGACTAACAGACGTATTGGAGCATGAGCTTTTGTGGGTGAATACCCACTTCGTCGGATGCATGTAGCGGAAATTTCCAGGGGCAGGTATATATATATGCAAGCAAGAAGCAGGCTAGAGATAACAAAGTTAGTTCAATCAGGGAGGATGAGGCCCTCTTCTAGCAGTGCAATTTAATGCATGGATTTACAAATTTTAGGGGACTTTTCCTGCTTTGCTAGCCATGTAGGGGTTTGGTGCCTTCTAGATGTGTATTATAATTCAGTTTACTTCTGACATGCAGGATTACAGTAGTTAAAGTACACTGCAAAATAGCACAGTATCCACACACAATGAGAACCATGCCTTCTAAAATAAATCTCTCTCTTTATGAGCACTGGGTAAAGAGCTTTCTGCGGCTCAGGCTGGTGGTATTGCCAACACAAAGATTAATTTATTTCACAGCATTTTACTATTCTCCGTAATATATCAAAACCTATTGTGTGCATGCTCTAGGAGGCCCTAAACAGTTAGCACAGGAAAGCCAGTTTTACCCTCAGGAGTATAGCTGAAATTTCATTTTAGCAAATACACTTTGTAAAGTTTGATTTTACACAGTTATATCAGAAATGTTATCATGGGATTTGCGTCCAAAGTTCTTTTTGCTACAAATATGAAATAAATGAATAATTCCATACCAAAAAAGGATAAAATAAATAATTAGGTCCTCATTTATTTTTTTACTCTTTCTGTACTCAGGCAGAGCTCCCATTGATTTCAGTAGGTGGAGTAAAGTCTGAGTTAAAAAAAATAAAAAATAAATAAGAGCCATGGCATCATGATTTTACTCTATGTTAAAAGATTTTAAGGTTGTCGTGATGGGGTAAGCTCCCATCACTTGCTAGAGAAGGGAAAGAACCCCAATTAGAGTCATGTTCCACACCTGTAGCGTGACTGACCGAGTACCTTCTGTTAGAGGGTGTAGAGCTGGGTAAGGATTTATTAGTGGCCTGGGCCTTATAAGCAGACTGAGGAAACAAGAATGCAGAGGAGGCAGGACTGTCCTGTAGAGAAAAACCCCATAGGAAGCAGGTCAGTCTCCTGCTGGGGGACCCTGAATTAGAGCCTACAAGGAAGGATGGGAGGCAGTGAGAGAAAACCTGCAAAGGTGAGGCACAATAGAGGACAAACTCTGCAGGAGCAGGCTAGTCTCCTGGAGGAGTGACCTTGAAATAGGGCTAATAAGAGCACTTCACTGGAGCCCAACAGGGATAGAAGAATTTTTGTCTGGATTTCTAGTCAGACCTTTTTGTTACCGCAGAAGGGGGCAGAATTTTAAGTGTCTTGGCCAGAGGGCTAAGTCACAGAACACAAAGGACAAGTCAGCGCAGTGGTGAGGATGCCACCAAAAAGGGTGCTAGAGGCACCGATCAGTGCAATGCCAACTCCTGATGCGAGGTTCTACGACTGGGAGTAGAGATTGTTACAGCTGCACAATCACTTTTCAGATTAGAACAACACTAAGTGTCATTGTGTACTTTTTGTATCATTGATATTCATGTACCATTTTGTTACTTGCCCAATCAAATACACACCATCGCATGGTATTTCTTATGGTATCTAAAGTTTTTATTGTTATATTCTTGTTGTGTGATAATGCAATTTTTAACTATCAAAAACCATTGAGTCAGAACAGGGACAATGTTGCACGTTCAACGTTTTCACATTTCCTAACTAAATGGGATCCCTGAGGCATATCCATATTGACCTAATACGATAGATTTTTGTCTTCAGTCCAGACCAATAAGTGGTTGTGTCACTGCCAGCCCTGAAGCCCTGGTGCCTTAAGTGCTCTGCTGATGTGACTCACACCCTGGACACAGACAACCAGCAGACAAAGCACACGTTCAGTGTCTGCGTGGTGAGCAGCTCTGTCTTAGCTTTCTGATTCCAATAGCCTGCTTGTTATGCCCCAGCCTTGGTGACTACCAGCCAAGTGATTCCAACACACTCACAGCCCTGAATTTTCTCAAAACCATGTGCTCTGCAGTGTCCAGTCCTCTCCCCATCAGAGGAAAAATAAGATTTGTTTGATCCTCTAAAGCAGAGGTTGGCAAACTAAATCCTGTGGGCCACATCCGGCCCACGGGACCATCCTGCCAGCCCCTGAGCTCCCAGCCGGGGAGGCTAGCCCCCAGCCTCCCCAGCTGTTCCCCCTCCCCCACAGCCTCAGTGCTCCTCAGCTCCCAGCAGGGAGTCCCAGGGGGCAGTCAGGGGACAGGGAGTAGGGGGCAGTTGGATAGGCGTGAGAGTCCCGGAGGGCCTGTCAGGGGGCATGGGTGTGGATAGGGGACGGGGCAGTCAGGGGACGGGGAATGGGGGGTTTAATGGGGGGGCTCCCAGGGGCAGTTAGGGGTGGGGGGTCCCTGGAGTAGGCGGTCAGGGGACAAGGAGAAGGAGGGAGTTGGATGGGTTGAGAGTTCTGAGGGGGGCAGTCAAGGGGGAAGGAAGTAGGAGGGGGCAAATAGGGGGTGGGGGCCAGGCTGTTTGGGGAGGCACAACCTTCCCTACCTGGCCCTCTATATAGTTTCGCAACCCTGATGTGGCCCTCAGGCCAAAAAGTTTGCCCACCCCTGCTCTAAAGAGTGTAAACAGCTTATCACCATAACTAGAGTTAACAATCGAACTCAAACACAGCATCAGACTGGTTTAGATTAAAAGTAAACCAAGGTTATTAAAAAAAGAGATAGGATTTTAAGTGAGTTCAAGCACAAATGATAGAGTTAGAAATGGTTACAAGCAAATAAAGTGAAAAATGCTTCTAGAAAACTAACACTTAACAAAACTATTGTCTTGCTTCTAGGTAAGATTTTTACCCCACTTCCCTGCAGCAAGATGGCTGATCCCCATCCCCTGGTCAGGATTTGTTCCAGAAGACATATGATTGGTTCCTTTGTCTTGTTAGGTGAAAGATAACTTGGGGTACTTTGTCCCTCTCTTTTGTGGTCCAGTGAACCTTTAAAATGGATTATTTTGAAGGTCATCCTTCCAAAGTAAAGTTCATTCAAGTTGTAAAGAAAGACACACAGAATCTGGTGGTGAAGGAAGTTCCAGGCTGTTTTTTTCCCCTGCTGATGTTTTCTAAAATATAAATTGATTTGTTCCTGCCCTTTCCCGTGCAAATGAATGGCCACTTGCCATGCGTTTGCCAGTCCACTCTGAGGACACCTGACTGGAGATATCTGCTTGTCTTTAGCCTGTGAGAAACCTGCTTACCCACTCCCCAGATTTGTGTGGTAAACAAACTTTATATTTCTTTCAAATTTGTATGGTCCCTTGGGTGTTTACCACACACGATCAGCATGGTATTAGATTTTCTATGATACCTTACATGACACAGTTTATGACGTTAATGCACAGGGTACACTGAACTGATCAGGCCAACTGAAACTCACCACCAGATACCAGTGAGCCCCTTGTTCTCTTGCACTGGGATGCAGTTAGGGTCACAGTTCCCCTTACAAATGACCTGAAAAGAAAACAATTAGTGAGATAAGACATAAACCACCGCAAAGGAAGACATTGAAACCTCAAACCAAAGTGCTATTGATTGGTAAAGATGCTACTGCATGAGCAATAGTGCCAAACCCTGAGATAAACTGATCAAGATTAAAATGGAAGGCAACTGAGGTAAATTATATAAAATTTGAGAGATTGATGGGCATGAGGAATCACTGAAAACACTAAACAATGGAGTTTATATTCAATGGGTGACTATGAAGACCGATTGCTAGAATTCAAACAGGCATTCAGATACCATGGAATTAGCCAGGTAGATCAGATACAGATCCTAGTATGTCAGTAATGTGTTGGAATATGTCCAGAGAGCACAGTGATAGGCATAATATAAAAATACCTGAATAGTGTAGAAGAGATACATTTTGCTTTTCCTCTGTAATATCTAAGTAGAACCACAAACAAATGTCTTTGAAGCAAGGAAGAAAGAAATGGGATGGAATGTACTCAAAATATCATAACCTATCATGGCAATATTTGAATATGGAATTAAAACTAGATGAAAAATCTTATATTAGAATGAAAAATTGATGGTTTAAGTGTCTTATTACAACAGAGTGATAGATACAGAAGCAGACTTTAGGGGATGTTGTCCATGGAACAAATAAGAAAATTAATGGTTGAAATGAGAGCTGAAATATCAGAATCCAGACCACAGGACTCAAAGGAACTTAATTCTACTATATCAAATCCATTAAGGACGGCGAACTGGTTGCTAATTCTATCAAAATTCAGGATATCTTGACAGGAAGAATTACTGGGAGACAAGGAAATCAGTAAAACCAGAAGTGCAAAAAACCAAAACAAACCAAAACAAACAAAAAAAACCCCACACAACATTCATGGATAAATAAGAAACTAGATAAAGTTGAGTTTTAATAAGGCAGAGAAGCCATTTTGTACTAAAAATGATTAATCTCAAGTAATGGATGATTGAAAGGTTTTAAAAGTTGTTTAGCGTTATTCAAGATTTGTCTGTTTCACAGTTTATCAATGGATCATGGTTTATAGGAGTCAAATCTATTTCCAAGTCTAAATCTCCACTCCAACTGCTCTTCATGTAATTGTCAGTATCAACAAACTGAGCTCATGAGTCACATGTGAAGAAAGGATAAGAGACAATGGCCCTATGGGCCACACTACAAAAAGTGTATTTTTATCTTAAATTCAATATTAGGTATTAAGAATTATACAAGTGACAGTAAGAGGATGAAGAGATTTCAAGACATTACAGCATTAACTCTTGAATGTATTAAATTAATTTTTATCTCTTTATTTAGGTAGTTACTAAAACGGGAAGACAGCATGGCTATAGATATTCCATAATTTCCAATGCAGAAGCCTTTACATTAATTTAGATTTATTGATAATCATTCAGTATGTGGCTGAATTACAAATGAAATAGTAAATTTAATTCTAGCCAATTTTTTTTCTGCAAGCTGATAGTGTATGTGCTCAGTTCCTTTGACAGCCTAGTATTGAACATTTTTGTAGAATGAAGATGAGAAAGACCCTAAGAAAATTATCATTCAAAAAAAAAAAAAAGATCAGGTGAAGTAAGCACAAAATTTTTCTTTGATGAATGATAGTGCCATACTGTCTGGACTTTTCAGAAGGGTGTGCAACTAATATACTTCTAGAAATTATTCCACAATCAATCATCAAAATAAGAATTATTAATCCCTGGGATTCATAACAAATTTTGGGATTTATTTTGGGGACTGCTTATGGCTAAACTACATACAGGGCTATCCTGAATCTTTACCCACCTGCTTCCCACATCTGTGACTTTAGAGTCTATCATTTCAGCAGCATATCCATTCCATAAACACAAAAAACTTAACTCAGGTTACAAGGGGAAGTAAGTTGTGAATGTAAATATCACTGCGAATATTCACATAAGTAAGATCTGAAAAATCCAGTCCACACTTTGAGAAGCCTGCCAAGACTGGGAATCACAATCAGTCCTGATTCAAAAGAGTAGCTCTGCCAGATCAAACCAAGAACAAAATTCATCTTGGCACCCTTTATGCAAGTGGGTCCACATGTTTTTACATCATTCCTCATTCCTGGGAGTGCTGGCTCTAAACATTAATGTCCAGTTGTGATATTATACCTGGATGTCCCACTTTTGCCTCATTATTTCTTTGAAAGATACTCTTTAAGAGGGGAGTAGCCAGTACATTGAATATAAGTGAAGAACAAATGGATGGTCAACCTTCATAACGAGAAACACAGCTTTGTTCAAATGGGGCCCACATTGAGGCAGGTAGTGCCAGGCCTATCCACCACTTAAATCTCAATTTTAGGGAATTTAAGTCCATAGGGCTTGCACTGGGACTCTGCTTAAGAATGAACTTAAGTGTGAGAGAGTGTTTATATATAAACTGTAGCAAGTCCCCACTACTTTTCATTTAGTCAATCAAAATTGCAAACACATTGCCTGCTCCCACGTCCCTTACTCACTTATTCAGACAAGTAGTTCTTTTGGTTATGAGTGGTCTATGAATGTCAATGAAGTGCTTTCTCAAGTAAGGGTTGAAGGATCAGCTCACAATTTGTGCTTGAACATTTCAGCCTTTGGGTTCAATGGCCTAGCCAGTCAGTTTCAGGAGGACATAGCCAATCCAATTCAGTTTACCAGCATTGCCAGCTCCAAAAGTTCAGAAGGCATGAGTCAGACCCCAAAACATTATGACTGTTTTTTAATGATTATATTGTGTTTTTTAAGTCTACCTTTTGATTTTTTAAATTTCCCCTGCCTACTGCCACTCTGTATGTGGCAGTTACTCAATACATTTGGGAGAAGGTAAGAAGATTCCAGCCCCCGCTGCAAAAGCTCTCACTCCCTGACTGACTCTGGAAATCTTCCAGCTTCTCCTCAAACCCCCAAACTCTATTTCAGCTGCATCCTCCAACCAGCAGTTAATTATGCATCCCAGCCCCCACATCAACTTTGCCTCTACATCTACCTGTCCCTCAGCCCAGCAATTAGTTATGCCTCTGGTAGCCCTCCAGGCTCACCTCTGCTCATCCTGTAGCTCCAGGTGTTCTTCACCACCACCACCCCCTAAGTGGGGGGACAGTTGAAGTAGTTTCTTTACCCTCCTCTGTACCTTCACAGGCCTTGTTGCCCAGATGGAGTGTGTGTGTGGGGGGGAGGGGTGTGTAGCTGTGGAGGAGCTGATCCTTTGATCACAGGAGGGGAAGGAAGAGGAGGGAGCAGATATGCCCTGAGGAGCTGGGCTCTTTCTTCTTTTTCCTTCCATCCTGTGCAAATGGAGTTGGCTGCTCCCTCTATTCCTTTACATACCTGAAAACTCCTTTCTGCTCCTGAAGGCTGAGGTGATGGAGGAGAAGTGCTCCACCATCTTCCAGTAGAAACTCTGATTGGCTGTTCTTACCTAAGAGGTGGGGAAGTAAGGAAGGCAGCCAATCTGAGGCAAGTTTTTCAGGAAGGACTGAAGCTTCTTATCTCATGCCACGACTAGCTCCAGCACCAGCCAAGATGAAGTTGGTGATAAAACTGAGAGCTGACAACATTTTACCCCAGGTGAATCCGAGTGACTGAGACTGCTTCCTGTGTGATAGTAATGAAGACTGTAAAAGCAGCAAAGAGTCCTGTGGCACCTTATAGACTAATGGACGTTTTGGAGCATGAGCTTTCGTGGGTGAATACCCACTTCGTCGGATGCATCTGACGAAGTGGCTATTCACCCATGAAAGCTCATGCTCCAAAACGTCCGTTAGTCTATAAGGTGCCACATGACTCTTTGCAGCTTTTACAGATTCAGACTAACACGGCTACCCCTCTGGTAATGAAGACTGTTACTTACACAAGTAGTTTTCTTTTAACATTCATTTTTATTATATATATAGCTGCATTTTCATTTCAGTTGATATAGTCACAGTAGAAATGGACTACCTTTACAACAATGTTGTATTTCTTTAATTTGTTACCAGAAAATTGGTAGGTCATTCCTTTATGTGTCATATCATTAATGAAAGCTTTGCAACAATTGTCAGATGTGACAATACGGCACACAGAAAGGAAAATATTCCTTCTTTATGCCATATATTTTTAAAAGGGTTTATTCTTATGTCTAGAATAAATTCCACATTCATACACATGCTGCCAACTAAAAGGAAGATGCAATTTACAAGATCTGTACTAATGTAATTTATTGATTTGCTAACGCACTAGTTTTGTTTGATTAAATTAATATGCAGTACACATGTACTGTAGCCATCTGTCTAATTTGTGAAGCAACTGATTCTGAAATCCACAGAGATAGATTTCAGAGGAGGAATAAACAGAGTGGGAAAGAAAGCTAAAGGGTAAAACAAAGTCTAAATGCTTACATATATTCACTGGACCTTTTATCATTCATCTAGAAACCTGAAGTTTCATTCATCTAGAAACCTGAATGATAAAAGGCAAAGTAACAATTTTGTACAAAGTGACTGCATGTAATTAAAAGAATTAACAAGAATGAGAATGGGGGATTACAGTGATTCTATCTGATCATTCTTGCTCTGTGTAGCCTTTAAAATATCAGTCAATCAATGCTATCGTCTGCAGAAGGGAAATAAGTAAAGGACTCCCATAAGAAAAAGCCTGGACACCACCTGGGTCCCCAAAGGTAAGGTCTCACCAGAGAATTAAATCTGGATTTAATTGGACTGAAGAATCTAAATGGAAGTTTGCTTTGAAAAATTAATTAACATGGTCTACTGTTACAAAGTTCATCTATGAACCATAGGAGAATTTAAGGTCAGGATAATATATCTAAATGTACAATCTATGTACATCATTGTAGTATCTGAGTATATAGTGACAATCTATACTTTCACTGCTTTCATGGAGCAAGGTTGTCATTTGCCCAATACACTGTAGGTATGGCAGGTCACAGTGCAGAGGAAAGAGCTTCCTCTGTAGAGCTGGTACTACTCCTCTTCTCCCATGCAGATGGACAGGGAATGTGTGGAGCCTTGACTCTACCCCCAGATATACCAACCAGGTGAGCTAAACCTGCGGGGGAGGTGGGGAGTAGTGTTTCAAGTACACGATATCAAGCTGGGAGGGACTGCAAGTGCTTTGGAAGACAGGATTAAAATTTAAAATGATCTGGACAAACTGGAGAAATGATCTGAAGTAAATAGGATAACATTCAATAAAGACAAATGCAAAGTACTCCACTTAGGAAGGAACAATCAGTTGCACACATATAAAATGGGAAATGACTGCCTAGGAAGGAGTACTGCAGAAAGAGATATGGGGGTCATAGTGGATCACAAGCTAAATATGAGTAAACAGTGTAACGCTGTTGCAAAAAAAAGCAAACATTCTGCGATGTATTAGCAAAAGTAGCGTAAGCAAGACACTAGAAGTAATTCTTCTGCTCTACTCCACGCTGATTAGGCCTCAACTGGAGTAGTGTGCCCAATTCTGATTGCCACATTTCAGGAAAGATGTGGTCAAATTGGGGAAAGTCCAGAGAAGAGCAACAAAAATTATTAAAGGTCTAGAAAACATGACCTATGAGGAAAGATTGAAAAAAAAATGGGTTTGTTTAGTCTGGAGAAGAGAAGACTGAGAGGGGGACATGATAACATTTTTTAAGTACAAAAAAGATTGTTACAAAGAGGAGGGAGATAACACTTAGTCCTTCCTTGAGTGCAGGGGACTGGACTAGATGACCTCTCGAGGTCCTTCTAGTTCTATGATTCTATGAAGTAAAGGGCTGACACAGAATGTCCTCCCATCCCAGCCTGATGAAGCAAGGGAAGGTTTGTAACCAACCCAAGGTTTTGGGACTGAATCAGAATTTGCTCCTTAGCCTGCTCTTGAGGCAGCACAACTATATATTACACCTTACTCAGAACTTGTGGTAACTCCACAGTCAAGCCCAGAGTGAGATGAAATGTCTTCAGTTTCAGATTTCGATCATGTTTCTTCACTATAAATTGTTATGTGTTTCCATCATTATTTTATTCCTTAAATGTACTGAATTTATGAACAGAACTTTTTTTATACACATACACCAGGGAACAAAAGCATATTATAGTATTAGTTCTGATACTCTCCTAGGAAGTACTTAGTTGAGAGCACTCTTAATTAGAGATGGCTCAGGAAGATGTGGATTGGATTTGTGAGAACTTCATATAAGCTTTTGTTTTACAAGGACAAAACCAAAGTGACCTTGGCTTCAGTTTTGGGTTCACAGACTATAGGAATGCGTGAAATACTGTAAACCTAACAGGGAACTGCAAGTGATGGTGTCTAACTTAAAGATCTCTACATATAGAAATGGAAGTTCAAAAATATGAACCAGTTGCAGGCAAACAGGAGAAGAAAGAAATAAAACAAAATGATCTGAACAAACGGGAGGTCCCTTCCAGTTCTAAGATTCCATGATTCTATGTAAAGCAATGGAAAGTGGTGGACAAGTGCAGAGAGGGAGATAGAAATATTAGCCTATCAGCAACAGAACCAGAAGTAGGATTTATAAGCCCATTTCTTTAAAAAAAAATCTGTGAAAATCTGTTGGCAAATTACACAGCAGGAAATGTTGCAGACTAGTCTTGTTGGAATCAAGTTGCTATGGGATTGAATACTCATGAAGGAAAAAACCTGTGGCATTTCCCCAGTTCTCTTTCACCTTTCTCTTCTTCTATTTGCTTACTACTGCTCTTGTGCCAGCATTGACATCACTGCAAATGAAAGTTATCACATGGCTGAGATGCATTCTCAGGCAACTTAGCACAAAAACAATTCAAAATGTCATTGTTGATTAGGCAGCAGCATTGGTAACTTTAAGTAGTGTTTAAAATTCCACAGGTCACTTGATGTTATTAGTATGCACACTTCTAAAAGGTCAGTGCACTTTTTAAATATTCCAGTGCACATTTATACATCACTGCACTTTTTTTTAAGCCCTGGTATATGCCCCTCTATGCCCAAGAGGTGGAAACCATACTTTCTGCTGTAAGGAATGGAGCTACTGATGCAAAAAGGCACCCGATTTTGTAGTCTTCTGAAAAACTGTAGCACTGATTTAAAAACAAAATAAAACAAAAACAAAAGCCTGAATTCTGGGAGATAAGCTTTTTTTGGGAGATTCCTATAAGAAAAATAGAGTTAGAGTAAAACACACAGGGAGATAAAAAGATGGAGTAAAAATAGGGCAATGAGATCCTCCAAACTTTCCTTTATTTCATCAGAGTCACCAGAACTGTAAATGTAAGAACAAACAAACAATTGAAGTCTATAACTTCTTATAGAGTAAGACCCTTCCTGACTAACTCAATAGAAATACCTGCATGTGCTTAAATGCTTTGCTGGACTATGGTATACAATTTGACAAACCCAGTTTTTCTGGATTTGTTTGAATACCAAATAGTGGCCATCAATACAGTTTCAGATTGTACACTCAATTTGCAGTTAATACTTTTTTTATTAAGTACATCAACCAATCAAGGAATGGAAACAGCATCATGTAGACTTCAATGTAATTAACTAAGACAGCACAAATTGTATGTTGCTTGCAGAATTTTCATTTCTCAGCCCATCAAGAATTATTCACTGATGATATTCACAAATCATTTAAAATAAATCCAAAAAAGAAGTTCAAGGAAAATACAATGAATGAATAATTTGACCAACTCTAGTTTTAAGGATTAGATTGGAAGTCATTTGCCATCATTAGATGCAGGAAAGAACTCCACATTTTTGTGAGTGCTGTTCAGAACTAACAGTTCTGGAGGTTTCAAACTGAACTCATCCTTAGCACACAAGTGTGTTCTGGGAGCGTTATAGTAGAAATGTATTGATGTATATTGAGTCTCTAACTAAAAGTTAATAAGAAATTGATCAAGTTGTATGCCCTTTCAGTTCTCAGTTACACAAAGTGTGAACAGTTGAAACCAACGCCCCTAAACAATGAAGGATTGCCCCATGTCTCTATACAGCCTAACAATGGAAATAAGAGTTTGAGAGCCAGTTAAAACAACTGTGCTAAAAAATGCTCTAGCCTACTGGGAATGCTCTAGCCTACTCAGTACCCCACTTTATATTTCAAGGCAGATGGCAAAATGAAATGTAATTATGAAGGTGGTGATTATGGTTCTATTCCAGAATCTTAAAAGATCTAGGAACGTTCAGCCCAACTATGCAATAGTCACCTATTTACATTTAAACTACTTACTAATCAAAGTATAAAGATATACTATGTTTTTGATTCAGCAAGGTATATAAACATGCATCTAACTTTAAACAGGAATAGTTCCACTGAAAATGGGATTACTCACACATTTAAACTCAGACATATGCTTAAATACCTTACTCTATAGACCTATATGTGATAACTCAATACAGGAGTGAATGACTTGCCAACTACAGAACCAGTTTCTCCTCCCTTGGTTTTCACACCTCAACTGCTAGAACAGGGCCTCATCCTCCCTGATTGAACTAACCTCGTTATCTCTAGCTTGCTTCTTGCTTAAATATATGTACCTGCCCCTGGAAATTTCCACTACTTGCATCTGACAAAGTGGGTATTCACCCACGAAAGCTCATGTTCCAAAACGTCTGTTAGTCTATAAGGTGCCACAGGATTCTTTGCTGCTCAATACAGGAGAATTCATCTTGTACAAGCCTAAATTAAGCCATTTGATTCCAAAACATTATTCACAATGAATAATTCAATCAGCTCTAGTTATAAACAACTGTAACGCAGGGGTTAAAATAGCGATATGAACTAATAGAAGTTGCTCCTGCTATTATTTCTATATATTTCCATGCAGCCATAATACTCTCTTGACATTTTCCCCCTACTGGAAAATGTTTCTTATATAAAATTATTTCCAGCTAGCCCATTCCCACTCCTTACCCACAATATTTTTTCCAGAGGCCCTAACTAAGTTGTAATGGGCTGTCAATCATTTGCAACAAAAATCCAGAGGGGGATGATATCAATCAGCAGTTAAAGAATCAGATTTTGTAACAACTTTGCATTGTCTTTACATGACACCATAATGCAACATTTTTCAAACACTTTTAGAAAATATGATAACTACTTCCAGTCAGGCCAACATAATTAGCTCAATGTCCATAGCGTATATATTCAGATCAACAAATGGTTGATTATCCATAGATTCACATTACACTATGTGAAGTATTGCATTGTTAAAACCTTTGTATTGATGAATATGTAGTAATTCAGAGTTAAACTCATAACAAGCTTAACTCAAAACTAAAGATCAGGAGCAGACTTGAAAGTTCTTCTAATAGATTATCTAAATGGATGGATGATATAGTAGAACTAGTCACAGTTCTCTACCACATCCTGTTTTTGGTGAAGTTTCATTTTTAACATAAGTCTTCTGATCAGCTCTAATGACAGATACAGATTAGTAAATTGCACCACATACCAAGTTGCACTGACTTTGAATCCAGTACATTATAAACTCACTTTGTACTAGATCATGATATCTGTACATAACACTTGGGTATGTGTGTGTCTTTAAGAATTACTTGGGCCCGTTGGACTTTGGGCCTCTACCAGAGAAAAATGTGAAGGATGTGAGATACCATTTTATTCTTGTTGTTACCAAATAGCTTTCCTATTCATAAATATACACTGAATTATTTTTGCAATGATTTAAAAATTATCACTATTTGATAAGATTAAGAAAATGTAAATGAGCTTATATTAATGCTTTTGAACTAAGTAATGGCAGAATTCCTTCACATAAAGAGTGAATCTCAGAAGGAAGCCTTAGTTACTAGAATTTTGCAAAATTACCTCTTACCCCTTCATGTTTGAGTGAGTTCAATATTAATTTTTGCAAACATTTATGAAATATTTTGAAATGGCACTCCCAAACCCATTGTTGCCTAGTAATCCAAGCATCAAAGAAACCAAAAATCTTCTATGTGGGGCATGCATGTCTGCACTCATTTGTCTTTTAAGGGGTCCCATTGATGTGCTTGTAGGTTGTCCGATGGTTCTATTTTGGTCCCTGGCTTGCCAAGGAGAGGCCATAAGGCCAGTTGTGCAAATTGCAGAAAGCCATGAGTAAAGGGGTTATTTGGAACTGTTCTATCCCAGAAGGAATCCAGTCCCTTCTAGAGCTCCTGGTATGCAAGGGAGAACACACACTGCATCATCCCCACAATGATGTGTGCTCTGACAGTTTTGCTGGCTTGTGCAGAAGTGAGGCAGGATGGGCGGCAGGTTTGTATAACTTTTGGTGGTGTCCAGAAAAGGTCCACTGAAGAGGTTAATTGCTTTCAGATCTTTTCAAATACTTTCATGCAACTAATGTTCACAGTATCACCCATTCTCCAACACTTGGAACAGTTTTAATTTCTGATAAAGTTAAAAAAGGTAATTTTTATAATATAACTCAGGCATAAAGTGACTGACTTTATATTAAGCTACTGTACTACGGTACAGTGCCTAACACATGGGGTGTGCCTCTCGCTTTTGTCCAAATGTAAAATGTTTGTTATACTGAACAATCAAATGTTTTACGCCAACATTTTGCAGATCTTAAGCTGTTGTCAGGGCTGGTTTGTCCAAAATTTGGACTAATTATATTGTTACTTCTGTTTGAAAAGAACATGTAATTCTTTATATGCAGTTTATTTTTCAGAACAAATTATTCATTTCCTCACTCAGCAAAACACAAGTGTGTGGGTGACTATCCCCATTAAAGTCAATAGGCCTACCCATGTGGTTAAAGCTAAGCATGTGCTTAAGTGTTTTGTTGGATTAGGCTTTCAAAGGATTTCCCCTCCAAGAGAGAAGTAACACTTCAGCCCTAGTAAGTCATCAGCAATCCTACGAAAAACAGAGGAAATTCTCCATGGAACTTAAAATGAAAACACTAGAAAGGAAAGAAGTTCATTTCCAAGCTCCCAGTAAGGAGTTCATACATACAACAAAGAAAAGATATATAGTTTTTTAAAAATTAAACACACCTTGACCATATCCTTATAAGCTGCTTTAACTTGAAGGATCATGCAACTATTCCCTACCTGCTGATCAATCCTCCACTAGCCATTTGTGTTGTAAATTCATTATCAAACCGAGGAAGCATCTGGAAAAGTGGGCCAAAGCAGCTTTTTGAAATTCAAAGAATCAATACTTGTGTACAAATGTAGTTCAGCCGAGCAGTATATCGTTTGGAATAACTAGTGAGCTGTGAAATTGACATTTGAATGAGTAAAATTGACTTTTTACAGAAACCCTTTTTAGTCCTACGACTTCTTCTAAGGCTTTATCAGGTATGAGAGTCTGAAGTAGCAATATACTATTTGGAGGGGAGAGTACAGGAATCCCTTTGATATCATTTGAAAATAATTATTACTGTGAAAATCAAACAGTACATTTCCTTTCATTGACAAGTAATTGGCAATTTAAGAACTGCTATTTATCCAGTTTAATAAAAAGACTTTTTAGTGATACATTGACACTTCTGTGTAAAGCTACCAAGAGAAGGCTAGAAGTGTGGGAAGCCAAGGCAAGCATAATTACTTATTTGATTAAAAAGTGCTGGGGGTGGGGAGGGGGAAAGAGCCATTTCTTTTAAAATGATATCTTGAGCTACAATTTCAAGTTGTATCAGTATAATTATGTCAATTAGGGGGTGTGATTTTTTTGTCTAAATAGTTATACCAGTAAGAGCACTAGTGTGAACACAGTTATATCGATATAAAGATGACCTGTATAGGTAGTTATTGCCCTCCCTGTATGTGAATAGCTATACTGCTATAAAACACCTTTTTAGAAATATAACTGTACTTATCCAGTATAGGTAAAGCAGTACAACTTTCTAGTATAGACAAGTCCTGAGTGGAACTGTGAATACAGTAAAAGTATGGGAGTTATTATGTAATACATGTGTTAAATAGAGCATTTCCAGAAGTCTGACCAAAGAGTGTGAATTGGGTGTTCGTGCAGATAAGCACACTGGATCCACTCTCTACTCTACATGCCTCCCACACATTGTATACAAACAAAGTACATCACTGTTTCTTCCCCCACTTTTCCAATAGTCTGTGGCTCCATTGTTTTATTGTTGCTACTTTCCTCTCTCTTAAATATGTAGCCCAGTTCCCAAGTAGCTGCTCATGCAGAGTATGAAATGGCTACTTTATCCAAAATACCTAGTTTACCAAGAGGTTTTCAAAGGGCTCTGGAGACACAGGTTTCCTTTCCAGACATTCAACTGAAAGGAAATGGCAGATAGCAGTAATTTGGAATCCTTAGGGCCTTCCTCTTGCCTGCTGGCTGAGGTCACTAGGTTCATTTCTGTGAAGGAAGCATTGAAGATTTTTGTTAGCAATGGGCATAGTTATTCTGCAGTGCTGTTTAGCAGACAGAAGGGACATGGATCTATTTTCACAGATGCCTGGCTCAAATGTTTTTCAGGGCTTCTTATGCTTCCGTGTCAGGAATGGAATAGCAAAATGCTGAATGTCAGTTGATATCGAACAGTTGGTTTTGCCTTAAATTCAGCTCTAATTCAGTTGATTCCTTCGGCAAAGTAGAATAAGAACTCTTCATAGTAATTGGTGATCTAGTTCAGTGTTTGGATTACATAGTCTGGGTTTATTAGCTTGTTTATTATGTGGACTAGTTCTGTTAGCTATGATGGAGAAGGAGTAGAAGGCTCTCTTGTCTTCTTTAACCATGGTGGTATATTCCTGGAAGAAGTCTTTGTGATGCTGATACATTGAGGTAGGTTTTATGCACTGGCATTTTAATCTTCTCTTTTTATACTTAATTGATTGAATTAGTATCAGTGAACTTCTTGGTTGGTGTGGAGGGCATGTGTGGGGTGGAATGAAACTAAGGTGTTGATAGCTTTGCTCACTAAGTAATCATATTTTTCTGCCCATTTGTCAGCACATTGACTTGTGGCTGGATACTGTTCTCTTCTAAGGCATAAATTCAGGAGCTTTCACAGTCAAATCAGCTTGGTTGGTTCACTTTTCTAGTGCAATGTAGGGAAAGCCATGCTCCTTACCTGGATAAGTTAGTGGTCAAACCAAGTGAGTAGAATGTTTGTTATAACCCCAATGTCCACTCCCAGACTGAAGGCCAAGTCCACCCTGTTTCTGGCTGGACAATGAGGAATATTATGATTTTAATAGTCACGGGTGGCTATCTTGGGCAATGTCTACTTAGGGATTGCTGTCTCCAGCAACAATGAACCTGGGGATGCCAGCAACATGCTAGGTAGCTGGTCCATTTGTTCCTCTAGTAATTCTATTGCTGCTGGCAGTCTAGAGCACTAGGATTCCAAGGTTCCTTTTCTCCCTCAGCTTGCAGACCATGTGGATGCCTTTGTACATTTGGATAATTTTATTTCCGGTAAACAGTGCCTTCTGCATCAGTGACTGGAGGGGAACAGGACTGCTACTCTGCCTTCCATTTTTTTTTAATTCCTTCTGACTCAGTCTGGGATTTTATTTGTCTGTGCTCTATTGGGTCATCTGTGGAAACCAGTTGAAATATATATGTTGCATTTGTGTGGGGATGCTTTTGGGACATTGGCTGGCTAGTCAAACCAACACACCATTGCCAGCAATTGGACGGTTACTAGTACAGTTACCAGCAACAGTGGCCCTACTAAGCCACCTGCTTTATTTCTTTCATGTTGCACATGGGTAAGCAGGAGGAGTTCATGAAAGGGCTCCAATATATTTCCCTTTAGCTTTTGTCGTCAGAATTTTTATTAGATTGTATCATCTGTGGATAAATACCTCAAGCTCAGCCTTAATATAGGCAATGATATTGCTCACATCCTAAGGTTAACTTAATTGTCAATAAAACACTCTACATTATTTTTTTTCTTATCATTTGTGCTATTTTAAAAACATGCCTTTTCTGAATACAAATGGGAAAAACTTTGAATATCAGACCTTAGAATAAGATTATGAATACCAGTTTCAAGACCTGTACTCATCTCTATGAGCTTGTCAGAATATAGTCTTATTTTAATGCATGGCTGGCACACTATCATGAAAAAATAAAAGTGACATATGTTGCAGTTGTGATGTGTTCCTCTAACAGCTGCTGTGGCATGATGGGTAATTCTGCTTCCTTTGTCACATCAGCCTATTTTAAGGCATTGAGAAAGGTCATGCTGGCCTGTGGTAGTGTGAATACATTATTCCACAGTAGCATGAAGGAAAATGTATGTCACCTCTATGAGTGATACATTATATGCTTTAGGTTGCATAGAAAAAGAACAGAGGCCTCAGTCAATTTGCTCCATAGACCTAGGATCCTGCAGTGGTTCAAGAGAGATGAAGAAATCATGGATTGAAAAGTGAAATATTTATCTCAAGAGGCTGGGCTTGAAAGAGAAAACCGTGGTGGGAAATTGAGTCCATTAGACCTATTAAAGCTCAGTGAATCCAAAAGAACAAGGACCTCTTTGGATAATGAGTGAAATGGAGCATAGTTGCTTCATCTGTGGGGATAAGACTTTGCCACTAGCTGAAAGAGCGTGCATAAGAATTATTTATTGGTGGATGTGGTACTTTGGTACATAAACATCCACCTGTTTCTAATAGATACCTGAACTTTTTAAAAAAAAGTCTTTGTGATTTTGGTTAGAACAAAGGCTTCCAAAAGAGAATGCAGTTCTTAAACCACCAAAATAATATAACAATGCCTACCGCAGCACTATACTCCTGGTAGAAATTCATTTTTGATTATGTCAAAAAAATAACTTAGCTTATCAATATGGGGAAGTCTTCACTGAAATATAGACACTGTGAAAAGGAGCTTCTAAAACCAAGAAGCAGTGTAAAACTCATGTTGCAGAAGCAGACTGTAAAAATGACAGGCTTCTATTATCCTTTCATTCCTTCAGAAAGGACACTTCAAATACTAAGAATTCTATGACATTTTACTTGATCTGTGCTTTTTCTCACTACGAGGTCTCTCCTGCTGTGCTGTCTTTGATTTATGCAGGGTTCTGCAGAGTGACACATGCACAACATGTAGAACGCATGAAAGGCAGTATCTCAGGAAGGACATGGTGCTAGTGAGCAAGCACCAAACACTACTTTCAGTCAGTACCAAGGAGAGGGGTAAAATCGTACTCTGCTTGGCTCAGGTTGTACCTAAACCATTTGTATTATTGTCATTTAGTATCTCATGTAGTCAATGACATTATTGCACCTAACAGTTACATAAAATATAGTCTTGCATATTTTGCCACAACAGAATTAAGCTCTCTGCATTCTCAAATAATCCAAGAGGGACAAAAATTGACTTTCCGGGTGCACCAAACTAGCATGAACAGCTTTAAAGAGTGCTTTTTACCAGGTATACAGCACAGTATGTATTTTCAGAATTAGTCCACACAGCAAGATATGGAGCCTGAAGTGTCTGCTGGATGAGTATGAATTTTAAACAAATATAATCTCAAATCATGGAACTCATGTTTTTGCATTGAAAACAACCCTCCCTCCTCCCCTACACACAAAGACTGCACAAATTCATAGATTTTAAGGCAAGAATAAACCACAATGGCAACCTAAACTGACCTATGAACAGAGGCCACAGAATTTTAATCCAATAATTCCTGAATGGAGTCCAATATCTGTGACTGACCTAGAGCACAGTTTATCAGACTGAGGGTTCAGAACCCTATAAATAATTTTGAAAAAGTTTTAGGGGGGTCACATCTACCCTTCCTTTTCTTATGGATTAGAAACACAGAAGGTTCTTGAATCTTTCTGTTGCAAGGTGGAGTCACAATATTGAAAAGTTTAAGAACCACTGAACTAAATAATATATCTAGAAAGACAGCCAATCTCAATTTAAAAATTTCAAGTAATAGAGAAACCACAGCATCCCTTAATAAGATGTTCCAACAGTTAACTAATTTAAAAATTCTCTTATTTCCATTTAAAATGTTGCTAACTGAAACTTCCAATCATGAAATCTTGTTATGCCTGTATCTGCAGCTATATTAAAGAAATCTATTGTCAGAAATCTTCTCTTTGTATAGGTCCTTATAGACCGTGATTAGGACACCTTTAATATTTTCTTCAATAAACTAAATAGTTTGAGTTCCTTTAAAGACCTCCCATTTCTCATAATAAGCCATGTTTTCCAGACCCTGAATCATTCTTGTAAACTCTTTTCTCCGTCCTCTTCAATTTTTCAACTTAATTCTTAAAGTGTTGACCCTAATACTGGACAAAATATTCCAGTAAAGGATACTGTTAAAAAACAAATATCTTCATATTTGAAGTTCCTATTTTTCCCTCAATTTTAATTTCATTTAATGAGTTAACTCTAGTGATAAGAGCACAAGATTATAGATTACAAGTTAAAACTCCTGCACTCTATTCACAACTTGACTATTGAGTCATTTGTATGAAGGCAGGGTGAAGAAACTGCAGTATATTGGCCCCCTAAGACACGAATCTGTTGTTCACTAGTTAAGTTTACAATTATTTAGGATCAAATGATCAAGACAATTTCTTTTTCTAGGTATAAGATCCAAAGGAGGCAACAGCAGCAGCAGTTTAAAGCATTTGTCCATGGTGGAGACAGCACCAGCACCTGCTTATTTCCAGTCTTGCTCCTGTCTTATGCCTACCTGGCCTCAGTTCAGGTAATTCCATACTAACCCTTGGCTCCGATTATTGATCTCTGACTCCAGATTTGACCATTGGCTCTGACATCTAGCTTCTGACTCAGGTTGTGAACCTGGGCTTTGACTCCTGATGCCTGAACCAACCAGTAGGCACCACCCGCAGTATCCTGGTCACTGATACTAGATGAAATAATAAGGTGTTTTTAAACTTACAAAGGTCTAAATGACTTGGGACCCAACTACCTAAAACACCCGCTTTCTCTCTATGCAATACTGTTCAGTTAAGATTAGTGTAGGCACTCCAACTGGAGCTCTCTTGATCTAAATGACCTCATAAGACATTCCATGTGAGGAGCCCTTCACTCCCCACCTCCTGGCACAAAATAGCACAAATCTGGTTGATGAGACCACAAAGTCTATCTATATAGTCAACATAACATAATATAAGCTAACATAAGAGTGGCCATACTGGGTTTGAGTTCAAAAGAGATTTGAGTTCTATATAATAGTTTGTGCTGAGAAAGACTTTTGGCATTCTACTGTCATTTTTTAAATTTTTGTTCCATTGTATTTTTAATTAATTGCCAAGGACACTCAGAGCCTAGTATTGATGTCCTTTTGTGCTTTATACATTGGAAAGAATATGAATATGTAAAATAAATATTCATTTCAGAAGGATCTGAGACACACTGGTCATGGAAAAATTCAGAGATGAAAAGATAGTGATTATTCACAATTTAATTCATTTTTAGGATATGCACAAAATAATTCCACAAAAACATCCAGCTTCTTTTCCTAAAATGGAATAAGTAAGTGTCCTCCACACCTTTACATTAGCCTGGTTCATTTGTTGTTTGCTATATTATTTCATGTGTTCTCTGCAGACCCATCATTTTATTTTGCTGTTTAGAAAAGAATTAAATCTTTTTCTAAAAAATACATGTGCTTCACTGACAAAGCTTTCAAATTTGCCACTGCTGTAAAAGTTAACATTACTATCTTCTCATATTATTTGTATTACTCCTGAAAATGTGACATTGGCAACATTAATTAGCATCTGATGTCAAATTTCATTTACTCTCTTCTGACAACTGATTTTCAGCCATGCTGCTTACTATATGGTCTCCATTACTCCTCTATTCAGGTCTATAAAAAGCACGAATTTGAACTGGATAAATCCATTTTCATCAGATACCATTAAAAGAACTCCAGTCCTTTCATTAAAGATAAATTGGAAAAAAATCAGAAGTCCTCTCAACCTTAAGTTCATTACAACGGTGAATATGCTGTACGTACAATTATGTTATAAGAAATAGCAATTTATGGAACATTATGTATACATAGCCATGAACTCACAAAAGCAGAAGAAATAATGAACAAACAAACATCATTATCAAATACACACAGCCACAGTGACCATGGTTGATGAAGTCACACTAGGCTTCTTGCAGTGAAGTTCAGATTTGGCTTAATCCTGCAAATCCAGAAAACTCTGTGGCATTCCAGCAGGTGGCACCAGGTAGAGTCAGGTGCATCCCTTCATTCATTAATAGAGATGCAGTGCACGATGTGGTGAGTTCTTTTTTTTTCCCCCTCCTCATGACATAACCGAAAAGCATGCTATGCCCCTCTTTGAATATAATGAGTGATTGAAGGATGGCCAGATCTAAAAGATTCTGACATTTTTCAGAAACCCAAACAATTTTATGGTCAGGATTTGGTGCTGATAGAGCATATGGAATGCTTCTAGCCACTCCAAGTCTGAATGTTAGAGGATCCAGGTTTCTGACTATATAACAATTCAGGTAGTACATGTTTGATAGATCCTGAACTTTGTCTCAGCGCAAAGAGGTTTTTGCACCATAAGTGAGACATGGACTTCATACAGGAGGTGGTAACATCTATTAGCCAAAACTTTTGGGTGGTTGAATCTGTTCAAACTCTGCTTGTAGCCTAGGTAGATAAATGTGCAAGGATTCTCCATGGTACTCGATCACACTTGCAACGGGGGTTCTGGAGGCACAGCTCTGAGATTTTGCACCTTGGTCTTCTGCCAAGAGAGGTTCAACCCCATAGTGTGGATGGTACCTTGGAATTTGGGGCTGAAATTCACCAGGGAGATGTCAAAGACCATGAGCAGCTGAAATAGTTTACTTACGTTCTGCATGGTAGGACGCACCTACTCCTTAACTGACATTATCCACAGCATTCAGGTTTCACTGTTGGGTGATTAATGATTAGAAGCTGGAGGGGAAGAACAGCATCAGATGAGCTTAGGGTGACCAGATGTCCCGATTTTGGGGTATTTTTCTTATATAGGCTCCTATTACCCCCCGTCCCAATTTTTCACATTTGCTGTCTGGTCACCCTAGGAGCTGCACCAAAATTTAACTGTCTGCTTCACTTGGCATATATCAACTCAAAGAGGCTTTTTATTATTTGGTTGACAAGTCAGCACCTGGGACTGCACTGAAAGGAGTTGAGCTAAATCTGGGGAAGGTCTTTACACCTTCCCGGTGCTAGAGCACATGTTGTATATAAACAATGAAAGCCATGAACCAACTTCAGGTGTGTGGCAGGGATGTGGTCTTGCCTTGGCACAATTCTGCTAACCTCTCAAATGGTTATTAGGACTTGTCATTCTATGCATCATAATGAAAGTTGGTCAAGAGTTCACCAAACAACTCTATGCTGACAATGTTGTCCTCCTTGTGAAGAAGTCAGAGAATAAAATCCAGCAGGGAAAATTTAGACTAAATATTTGTAAAGCAGACAGTAGAACAAGCTACCAAGGGAGACTGTGGAATCACATTTACTGGAGATGCTCAAGGCTGGATTTATGGATTTGATATCCATCTATTGCTACTTTAGAAATATCTATCATGCTGTGATGGAGGGAGATGATCTAAATTACCTTTTACAATGTTCTTTCCATCTCAAGTTGTTCATGGTTACTTTAGTGGATAAAATTCTGTATCTCTTCTCTATGTTCCCTCTCCATGCTTCTCGATGATATGGAGGGGAGTCAAATGCATAGAAAATTGGGGGGCAAAGCCTATTGAGGAAAAAGGCCACAGAGTACCCACTTAAGTCCCCTCCGCAAAATATGGAACCAATTGTGCTCCCATTAACTTCAATGATGATCAGCCATCCAAGGAGTTGCAGAGAAAAAAGTGGGTGAACCCCAGGAGTTGGAGAATGATCCTTGCTAAGCAACAGTCTCCAACATCTCACTTGCACAAAAACCGTGTTGATTACAATCCATATTTAAATAAATTAAAAACAGGACTTGTCCATCTCCCCAAAACTCTCTGACACTATTTTAGAACATATTCTAATACATATACATATTCTTAAACTTCCTCGGTCAGTGCTATTCTTCCCTTTTCTATTCTAGCCAGCTCCAGGACAAGTTGAGAAAGTCATATACTGTAGCCAACGTACATAGCTACTTTAAGATTATAGCTACTTTAATTTAGATCAGACAACTGTACACTAAAATACACAATAATTAGTTTAAACAGGATTATAGGCCTCATTTTGCTTTCACACTGGTGAGAACAGGGATAATTTTACCCTGTTTGATTACAATGAAGTTAAGTGTGATAAGAATCAAGCAATGTGATTTCAGAAAATAAGAATGCAAGTCATCTTAGCATCTTCTGGCCTCTAGCAGAGAGAAGGTGTGTGTGTGTGTGTGTGTGTGTGTGTGTGTGTGTGTGTGTGTGTGTGTGTGTGTGTGTGTGTGTGTTTCCAAGTATATGTTTGGAAATACTTAATCCACTGAAAACTGGGACCACCGGAATTAAATTAGAAGTTTTGGTGAGTTTTTTACTTAACTCTAGTACTCTGATGAGGCCGAAAAAAGTTAAGTGTTCCTTTATGTAAGAAATCATCCTGAGAACTCAGCTGGCTGTATTTCACTCCATTTAGCTAAGAAAGAATTAAATTAAATAACAACATTAATAATTGGTTCTTATATAATGTTTTTTAGGCAGAGATTTCACAGTACTTTACAAAGGAAAGGATCAGAGATATTTTAAAAGAGGATGCTATGAACAATCAGATTTTGGGGGAAGCAAGACAGATTTATCATACTGAAAAACAATGCCAAGTATTAGAGGAAAATGTTCCATAAAAACCCAATATGTGTTATCTTACACTTTTCTCAAATAAAAACTGCCTTGAAGACAGACATGCATTTAGGAATTTTAACAGTGTAAGAAGAAAGCTGCTTTTGCACTTTGTTTCTGTCCACTCCAATGCATTCAGATTGAATTTCAGTGAAAAACAGCTACTGTATCTAATCTGAGAACTTTAGCATCATGTCATTTTTATTCATTAACCTCATATGACAGAATGTATGATGTAACAATCTACGGCTTATTTTTCAAACAGACCACAACACAGCTTCCATTTTTACAAGCATATTAAAGTAGACAGACCCTGGCATCCCTTTGTGAACTTGCAATCTTTTGTGGATATAATTTAGATATTTAAGTGCAGATTTTGTTACAAAACACTGATGGCACAAAAGGCCAGATCCAATAAAAGCTACCAAGTGTAAAATATCAAGCATCTGATTTCTTAGTACTTTCTACTCTACAAATAGTGTTTTCAACATTTGGAATATGACCACAAAACTAGTCTCAGACATGACTTTAATTTTGCATCATATGAGGCGGTGCTAAGACAATATCCACCCGCAACAGCAAAAAGCTGAAAAGCAATGATTAAAACAATGGCGTCAAGGATTGAGGCAATTACTTTAGCTTAATCTCTGAATCAAGGCTAACTACAACTTCCTGACAGGACACACAAGAAGTTCAGAAAGGCTACAAGTTTGCAAGAAACTTTGAGGGATTTTTTTTATTATTAATTATTATTATTTAATGCAGTGGTTGCTTGCCTTAAAATATTCTGTGGTTCTTTGCAGTGTCTTGGCAAAGAAAGAGATGACTAATATCTACGTTTAGTAATATAGAGCACAAATAAGGCAAATTGCATAAGCTTATTAAGGTTATGGGTTCACATCAACAGCACCACCCCCAGCTCTTTGTACTTGGTCATGCCCTTAAGTCTCCCATCTGCTCCTGTCTCAACATGCTCCAGGTTCCAGTTTGACAACCCAGCTGCTCCTTATTGACACCACCTGGGTTCCTGTGCAGCTGATCTCATTGACACTCCCACCCAGGTCCCTATGACAATATCCTCTGGGTCTTCAGTTTCTCTTTTCCGATTCTCCAGGTTTTTCAGCCCCTTTTCACCCATGTTCTCTGGGTCCAATAGCTTGATGATAACCCCAGGGACTTCAGCTGCTCCTTATCCACATCTTCCAAGTCCTCCTGGTCACCCTTTTCTTGGTGTCTTCCCTTGTTTATATTTTCAGTGTGTTCAGAAGTTGGGTATTCCAGAGTAAAGCGGATTTTGTGGTTTGATCATACACTTCTGGTTTCTATGGCTATTCAGTCAAGACAAGCCTCCTTGTAAAGCCCTCAACAATATTCAGTTTGGTATTGGAACTGAGCAGCCATCTTTACCCTGGTAGTTATAGAACTGTCAGTCAAATATTGATCCTGGGAAAGATAAGAGCACTTTATATAGGACCCAATTAATAAAGAACTAAAGTAGGGTAATATAATTAATGCCAATCAATATGGGTTCCTGTCAAACTAACTGGATATCTTTTCCTGATGAGAATACAAGTTTGCTTGATATAGTGTTGATGTAATAGACTTCTGGAAGGCATTTGACTTGGTACTGCACAACATTGTGATTAAAAACTAGAATTATATCAAATTAACACGGCACACATTGAATAGATTAAAAGCTGGCTAACCAATAGGTCTCAGAATGTAATTCTGAATGGAGAATCATCATCAAGCAAGTGTCTGTAGTGGGATTTTGCAGTGACAAGGTTTAGGCTTACACTATTTAAACATTTTTATTAGTGACCTAAAAGAAAATGTAGAATCATTGAAAGTTTGCAGATGACACAAATTGGGGTGGAGTAAATAATGAAGAGGTCAGGTCACTGATACAGAGCAATCTGAATTGCTTGTAAGCTTAGGACAAGCAAACAATATACGTTTTAATATGGCTAAATGTATACATATACATTAAGAATGATGAATGTAGGCCATAGAATGAGGGACTCTAGCCTGGGAAGCAATGATTCTGAAAAAGATTTGGGGGTCATCATGGATAATCAGCTGAACATAAGCTTCCAGTCAGAGAGAGTGGCCAAAGGAGCTAATGCAATCCTGGGATGTATTAACAAGGAAGTTGAGAGTAGGAGTAGAGAGGGTTTTTTTTTAACTTTGTATTTTGCACCACTGCTAGAATAATGTGTCTGCTTCTGGTACCCACAATTCAAGAAGGATGGAAATAAATTGGAGAGGGTTGAGAGAAGAGCCATCAGAAAGGATAAGAAAACAAAAAAATTACAGTCTATAATTACCTACAGAGGAACAAATATTTGATAGTGGTCGCATCAATCTAGCTGAGAAAGATAACACGATTCAATGACTGGAAGTTGAAGCTAGACAAATTCAGACTGGAAATAAGGTATACCGGTACTTTTTTAACAATAAAGGTAACTAACCACTGAAGAAATTTACCAATGATCATATTGGATTATCTATCACGAGCAATTTTTAAATCAACATTGGATGTTTTTCTAAAATATACGATATAGGACTTTTTTCGGGGAAGTTCTACGGTCTATGTTATATAGGACGTCAGACTAGATGATCAAAATGATCCTTTTTTAAAATCTATGAATAGTTTTCCTAATAATTATATTAAATTAAAGCTGAAAGATATCATTATGCATAACACAGACCATAATATTTAATCAAGCCCACAACTTATTGGCTGAGCTAGAATCTTTCAGAAAGACACTAATCTTGATTTGTTAAAAAGAATTAATGTAAGTTATGGAAATCATGAAGCACTCTAATTAGTTCTGAGCAGAAGTCTCTTCCTGAGTGCTTGTCCAGGTGCAAGACTTATTGCATGGCTAACTGGGTTGTAAATCTATAGTGCAAGTAGAGGCATTCTGTCTTTGTCAGTGATCTGGTGCAGCAGACAACTGCCTCGAGCCTGGTCTACACTAGGCGTTTAAACCGGTTTTAGGAGCGTAAAACCGATTTAACGCCACAACCGTCCACACTAGGAGGCACCTTATATCGATTTTAATGGCTCTTTAAACCGGTTTCTGTACTCCTCCCTAACGAGAGGAGTAACGCTAGTATCGGTATTAACATATCGGATTAGGGTTAGTGTGGACACTGATCGACGGCATTGGCCTCCGGGAGCTATCCCACAGTGCACCAGTGACCGCTCTGGACCGCAATCTGAACTCGGATGCAGTGGTCAGGTAGACAGGAAAAGCCACGCGAACTTTTGAATATTTCCTGTTTGCCCAGCGTGGAGCTCCGATCAGCACGGGTGGCGATGCAGTCCGAAATCAAAATAAAAAAAGAGCTCCAGCACGGACCATGCGGATGTGATCGCTGTAAGGGCAGGCAAATCCGTTCTATCAGCGCTCTGTTACAGAAGATGAAATTCAGAATCCTTTTTTAAAAATCTCCAGACAGACGCCATAGCAGGGACTCAGCGCACTGCAGCGTGACAAGCGTAACGGAAAGCCAAAGAATCAAATGGACGCTCATGGACTGGAGGACTGAAGCTATCCCACAGTTCCTGCAGCCTCCGAAAAGTATTTGCATTCATGGCTGAGCTCCAAATGCTTCTAGGGTCAAACACAGTGTCCGCGGTGGGTCAGGGCATAGCTTGGCAATCTACTCACCCCACACACACCCCCAGAAGCGAAAGGGAAAACAATCCTCTGACTCTTTTACATGTCACCCTATCTTTACTGAATGCTGCAGATAGACACGATGCTGCAGCCGTCAACACCAACATCATCACTCCCCCCCTGCCATGGGTGGCTGATGGTACAAAAGGACTGGTAACCGTCCTCGTCATCAGCCTATTGGCACATGGGGCAGTAACCATGCTGACTAGCATCCGTCAGGTCGATCAAGGGCGCCTGGCCCTAATTTTTTCTGGTGGTGGATGGTGCAATATGGCTGGTAACCATCGTCATCATAGCAACAGGGGGCTGAGCTCCATCAGCCCCCACTCTTCATGTATAAAGAAAAGATTCAGTTGCCCCTGGACTAGCAGAGGGATGCTGGGCTTCTCTCCTACACACTGCTTAATGTCCTGTCTGGACTATCATAGCAGCTGGAGGCTGCCTTCCACTCATTTCTCACTAACAAGTCACCATGTCTTATTCCCGCATTCTTTATTACTTCATCACACAAGTGGGGGGACAATGGTATGGTAGCCCAGGAAGGCTGGGGTAAGAACGGAATGAACAGGTGGGGTTGTTACAGGAGCACCCCCTGTGAATAGCATACAGATCATAATTTCTGCAGGATCTGACACAGAGCAGCTGTGCTCTCTGGTTCTATGATACAGTGGTTATCTAGTACACTTGCCTATATTCTAGGCAGGACTGATTCTATTTTTAGATACCAAAAAGGAGGGATTGACTCAGGGAGTCATTCCCAATTTTGGCTTTTGCGCCCCTGGCTAAGAGCAGCCAGGGGCACTTATGACAGCAGCAAATGGTACAAAAGGACTGGTAGCCATGATCATCTTAGTTCCAATTTATGAAAGGGTTTGGATGGTGCAATATGGCTGGTAACCATCTCTGCTGTCATGCAAAAGCAAAAGCATGCTTCTGTGTAGCGCTGCTGAATTGCCTCTGTGAGCGGCATCTAGTACACATATGGTGAGAGTCACAAAAGGCAAAACAAGCTCCATGATTGCCATGCTATGGCATCTGCCAGGGCAATCCAGGGGAAAAAGGCACAAAATGCTTGTCTGCCGTTGCTTTCCCAGAGGAAGGAGTGACTAATGACATTTACCCAGAACCACCCGCGACAATGATTTTTGCCCCATCAGGCACTGGGATCTCAACCCGGAAGTTCCAAGGGGTGGCGGGGGAGGCTGCGGGAATTATGGGATAGCTAGGGAATAGCTACCCACAGTGCAACGCTCCAGAAGCCGACGCTAGCCTCGGACCGCGGACGCACACCACCGAATTAATGTGCTTAGTGTGGCCGTACGCAATCAATTTTATAAAATCTGTTTTACAAAACCGGTTTATGCAAATTCGGAATAGTCCCGTAGTGTAGACGTACCCTTAGCCTTTCCTACTTGTTCTTCCTCACAGAGCATGGCTCCCCTGCCTGTTCCAACCTGACAAACTTCTGATTAGCTGAGAGGAAAATTCCCTGAGTTTTGATTGACTGGATTAGAGAGTAATTGTACTATCCAAACATCTGCTTATCATTCCCTCCCTTCTGGTAGAAAGACAAGAATGTTTTTTTCCAGAGTCCCTCACATTATGTTCTAATGATTCCCTTTGTCATGGTATATTTTTTTAGGATTCTTTCTGATACTAAATACATTATTGCAAGAGGTGAATGGCTATGAAAGATTGCTACCACATTGTTCAGACCATTTACCAGTTTTTTTTAATGTTTCCTAAATACCAAATATACCTAACGCACTCCCAGAAATTAATCAGTTCTTCACAAGTAATGTTGCTTATGAATGAAACCAATCTTACAAACCAGTTAAGAAATTCTGCAATTTCTGAAGCAGAATGAACTTGTTATACATTATGACACCAGCAATCCATTTCTTTTGAGACTTGTATTTTCTGTTTCACTAAAATCATTTAACAGAATATACTTTAGATGTACATATGGCATATCGTGTTGATATTTTCAAAGAGATAAGACTGATAGACACAGGTATTTTAGTTAATGTGAAAGTACAAAATGACTACATTGTTACATGCAGTCTGTATAACATATGTGGGAATGGTAATGATTAAATAAGCATGCAAGTTTTACTGGGACTAAATGGATAGCCAGCAGTGAGTTGTTCCCTCACCAGCAGTCTGTCAGTGAGGGTATATAAACATTCCATCAAACGTTATGTAGAAGCATTAATGAGTTATTTTTTTCAGCTGATGTCCTTGGTTGCATTTCATATAAAATAAACTATTATAATGAATTGTGATTTTTCTTAACCTAGTTATAAATAAACAGTAAAAAGAAAATAAGGGAGTAAAAGGATGTATTCTCTGAAAATGTTGCACATTACCTATGTGGTGATCATACCTATAAAATATTATTTTGGGCTGAGATTCTCAAAGGAGTCTATGAGAGTTGAGGGATAAATTTGCAAAAGGTAGGTAGGTGCCTGACTGCCACTTTAAGTGCCAAAGTACACTATTTAGCCACACAAATGTTCTCAAGACCACTGCTCAACTCTCACCTAACCAGTCATTGGTGCTTACATTTTTGCCCGTGAGCATATTCAAAACTGTATAAGAACTGATATTACCCATTAGCTAATAAGCTGATTGGTACCCAAACTGAATCCACAGCAGCAGTAGTCCCCTCCCTTGTCAGTCTGGCACCTGGAGGCTCAAACTAATTGGAGGTAGGTGCCTAAATACCTTTGAGGAGTGGGCCCTAAGCCCCATCACTTTCCTCTGCATTCCACTCCAGGAAACTCCCTGCTTAATTTGTTGGTTTCTGAGAATCTTTCTTGGATGCCTGACTCTCCCCATTCATTGTATAGGGAAACTGAGCACCTAATTCTGGGTTGGGGATTCCATTAGATTGAAGGGCATCCACTGGTTAGGTGTTGCAATGCTCAGCATTGCATTGCAACTACCTTTGGGGTACCTGAGAGTCTCAGTTTCCTACATGCCTTTGCTAACAATGGTTAATATTATGCATACAAAAGTTGCTAGGCCTTAATCTAGGATACTGCAAACCAAAGTTATTTACTCTGCTTCACAAGAGAATATTAATGTTTGAAAGAGTTATCCCATAAATCTCAAACTGGTTTTCTTTTGAAAGTGGAACTTTCCTCTTTTTTAAAGGTGTGTTTTATACTGTAATAGAGAGTGATAATTTAGGGACAGATTTTCAAGAGAGCTGCTTGTCCAGCAGCTTCCACTGTGATATCTGAAAAACTGTCGGTTTCACATGACAAGAGGAATATCCTTTAACTGGGAGTTGTAAACTAAATAATTTCATTGTTTTAACATTTGGTTAGAGCAAGAGAAGAATTTATATTAAACTAAGAATAGCATTAAAAATTACTATCATTACATGTGCTGGTGAGTACCTAGAGAAACTAGAAATAGCTTTAAATCCTTGCCAGTATACTTGGATTAATAGATGTGTGTGTGAGTGAAACATTTGAGAACTGACATTTTATATTTCTAACTTTTATGGTTACTATTGGTCAAACTGTTAACTGAAGTTTCCAATACTTTATTGACAAATTCACAAAGATCTGTATTAAGGATCCATAGGTACATTTTGGTTCCAAAATCACGGCCTCAGTAGAATTTAGAATATATTCATCACTACATACTAATTCTGTGATAAGATTTATTGTGATGTGCTCTTTTACTTAATACGTTTTAACATCCTGATTTAAATTAATTCACATAAATTTTGTAAATATCATAAAACCATCTTTATTTTACTTAAAGAATTTGTCTGCAAGGAATCCATGATACGGGTGAAGGTTTAGTTAAAACTACTTAACTGGTGATTTATACCATATCTACAATAATGGTTTTATACTGCCTGCCACTATGTTAAAGGCCGTGTCACTTAAAGGGTTAATGGAAATATAAAACTACATTCTTTTGGCAGCAATGGGAAATATTCTGCTCTCTGTTTGGATGCCCCTAACTCCTAATAGACTGCTATCTACTCCATCTTCAAAAGGATATTTTGCTGATTTACTTGTCTCACATGAAACGAATCGTTAATGACATAAAAGTAAAATTGGCTTCAGAACATTTGATGCTGTGCAAATAAACGATTCAACTTCATGGCCTATTTCTTCATGTCATAATGAATTATGCCATCCTCAAAGAGATTACATGAATCAATAGGTTGCATGGATGAACACAATATGTTATGCTAAATATGTTATATTAAGAGAAGCAAAGTATAACTAAATTAGATTGTAAAATATCAGTTCCTTGCTGATCATTTTACTGGAAGTTGGCAGAAATAAAACAAGTTTTTGTGAATATGTACTATTTTCTTAGTATGCTGAAAACTACATATGATAGTAAAATTATACAGGAGTTGGTAACAGTAGTAATTTTTCCATCCATTTTTGAAATATATCTTCTGCAGAAAGTTGTATCTTGTATAGTGAAGGTATAAGCTATTGATGTAGGACTTGATTCTGTAAAGTGTTGCACACACTAAATTTCCATGAACTTTAAGCCCATTGATATCTTTTAAAAAGATATTCGATAGCTCAAACAAAAAGTTATATGCTTGATGCAGAAATTGATGGGTGAGGTTTATGTTGCGCTGACTGGAGGATGACGAGAATTCCCTTGTTTGCAACAACTTATGAGATTTCAGTATTGGGGGAGGGAAACTTTTGAACATTTTAGCAGAAAGAATGGTGTCAAAGTGTCTTTTCAGATTGAAGCCTGAGCTTTTGCTTTGGGAATTGTATTGAAACCAGTGTGTGTCTGTGCCATATTCTATGGCCTGGTGAGTAGGGCACTGGACTGAAATGTAGAGACCAAGGTTCAAGTCCCTGCTCCTTCCAGTTCCGAGTGATTTAAGATGAAAAGTTCCGCTCCAAATCTGAATCTGTGGCACTGTAGGGACTTTAGTTTTCCCCGGCCCAAGGTCCCAGCCACCAGACTATAGCTAGTCTCGCTGCCCAGTTTTCATGAAATAGCTTAGTCACAGATTCATAGAATTAAGGTCAGAAGGGACCATTATGGTCATCTAGTCTGATTTCCTTCACAATGCAGGCCACAGAATCTCACCCACCCACTCCTGGAACAATGTCTGAGTTACTGAAGTCCTCAAATCGTGGTTTAAAGACCTCAAGGTGCGGAGAATCCTCCAGCAAGTGACCCATCATGTATTACATTTTGCTGAAAAATTTCTGACCAGCCCTATTCATGGACTGTGCTATACAGGAGGTAACATCTCCTTTTGGCCTTAAAATATAAAATTATATGTGGTAAGGGGTACACAAGGTTGACACACACCTTCCTACCACTTGCCCCTAGTGTGAGGAAGCTTTGTCTGTGCCTGCCAGGTATCAGCTACCCGACTCCACTGGCCACAGGAAACACAAGTGCTCCCCTCCAGGGCTACACAGGCTCATGATCGGCACACTGCAACCCCCAAGCCTTCCAAACATCCCCTAGGAGTAACCAGCCCCGGTCACAGAATTCACAGATCCACTGCTCCCAAAGGAGCAATACACACCAGCTTACCACTTTCCCTTAAGATCACTTTGCTTAAACACACAGCGCTTACATATGTTTATAGTGAAAACATATACAAGTTTATTTAACAAAGTATAGAGATTAAAGTGATGGCAAGTAAAAGTATTGGCAAAAAATGTTTACAGGTAACAAAAATCATAGTATGCCTTCTAGAACCTAGACTTAATAAGATACTGTCTTGTCTAATGAAGTTTAGCTCACCCAAAGCCTTTGGGACATTTTCCAGCCAGGTTGGCTGTGACTATCTTCAGATGAACATACTGACAGTTCATCTAGTTTGGTGAAAGATCCTGGGTGTACCTCAGATCCCCCAGTTATATCCCCAAAATCCAGCATCTTATTTATAAACAAGATACCTGTGGGGTTTTTTTGGTTTTTTTTTTTTACTGCAGATCTTCTTGCATGCAAATTCACTGCATCTTCATTAACTTCAGTATCAGTAATGCAAATAGACTTACACTGGGAGATGCACACTGGCCCATCAGAGAGATAAGTGTCTACTTCCCCCTGCCTGAATAGAACCTGTTTATCACCTTTGGGCAACCTGTCTCAACTCACATACCTTAAGAACATAGTTTTCACTATAGATATGTACTTCCTTAAATATGCATCCATCCATTTTACAATCTTTTTGATGACCATTATGCTACTGATTCTCCAAAGAGAGCTTACATGCTACCCTCTGGCAAACTGTTATGTAGATACTGGACCCTATGAATCTCTGTAAACCCCTATGTAGACCTTATCTGGTTTGCACCAAGGGTTCCCTGGGTCATAGTAAGTACTCAGTAACCTCTTGGATGTAAGAATGCTAAGTATGAAGTTTTGCATCTGCTACCACAATCCTGTGTATTGTGAAAAAGTTATTCCATCTCTATGGGATAAACTGGAAGAAATGTACAACTATTTAGCATTCTCATATTAGTGATTTATGTAAGTCTATGACAAGTGTGATCTAAACTATTTAAAAGTTGCAACTTCATTTGCTCATGCAGTATATTTGCACAATCAGATAGTGTGCATCTGGTGTAGATAGGAAGTGATACACAAAAGTAATTAACAGCACAACTGCAAAGATTTAATATACATATGAAAAGTTAGTCAAATGTTTAGGGCTCATTTTATTCATAGGCCACATGTTTAAACCCTACAGGGAAAAAAAATAAACATTTTGACAATGAATAGCTACAGAAGACACAAACTGTCAGCTATCAAATGTTAATTCATTTTTTTCTTATTTTTAGTGCCTGCCTTCCAAAACAATGTTCTGTATTAATGTAGGCTTGTCCAATGTAGGTCAGTTTGCTTTAATTACATTTTCATGTATTCTGCAGTACAAAGTTAACTCCATAGTATTGTAGAATTCTGTTTTCTAACAGAGGAGGAACAGTGGAAAAAGCACAGGACAGGGAGACAAAGGTGTGGTCTAATCCCATCTTTTTATACAGTCTTGTTTACATTACGTTGATAAAGTCATTTAACCTCTCTCTGTCTCAGTTTGCCCTTCTGTAAAATATTTTTTTCAAATGTATTTAAGGTAAGTATTGTGTGGCTTGATCAATCAATGCTTGCAAGCATATTGAGAACTCACATAGAAGGCACTCTTTTTGTTTTTATTCGCTTGAAAAGCCAAAAGACTCAACACTCAAATTCTTTTTTTGAGGTTTTTCCCCCAGACACATTTCTTTCCTCACGTAGGGTTGAATGAAAGCATAATGATTTGTCAAAGACTTGAAAGCACAACATGTATTTCACTGTTCGTTTTGGCAGAGTGTATAAAATGCTCTACACTCATGAATGGGATCAGCATTTCTGTGATTCTTGAAAATAAGTTCTCCCCAACTCCATTGCATAGTCATTGGTGGAGATTACTGAGAATTCATCTTCCTTTCTCAGCCTTACAATATATCTATATCCTGATATAAGCACATGGGACTGTCAACACAGCACTGCTTATGCCCAAAAAAGGCAGATCATATAAAAGTGATCCATAGTGATGAAAAACTTTCCCACATTGTTTTCCCCTTTAGAACTTTCTCAAGGTCGGGTGGTATCTCCTCATAAGCTCTTAAATGGAGATCCACAGGCTGTGTGTTCATGGTGGTTTTAGACTAAGTTTTTTGTTTTACAGTTATTTATTTATTCTAGTCTGATGGTAAAACCCAAGTGTATTAGTGAATTTTGTTTTAATCCCTGAGCTGACTGTATTCAAACCAGGTTACTTACTTGCTGTAAAGGTTATTTTCAAACATATGTCAGGTGTGTTTTGACCTTCTCTACTTGTGCTTATCTCTGGTTAATTAACTATACCTACATTTTCTTCTTTTTGGGCAGATTTCCCAGAACTGAAGCAGCAAGGAAGGGACACAAGATATAGGATTTTGCTAATATTATAATGCCTGTAGGTGTCAACAGATGTGACTGAGCCTGCTTTAGTAACTTTTTCATCATGTGGAACTTCTTCCAGGAAACTTGTCACTTTCTGAATTCTCCAGCTGTGTCTTCTTAGTACATGTTTGACTGGCACCTATGTTATACTAAAACTAGAATTCTATCTTGTTGAGTTGGCAAAATGCCACTCTAACAGATGGCAATGAGTATCCTAGATAAGAAGTATGTACAACCTTTAAAATACTACAAGCTGCGTTTCCAGACAAGAATATTGAAACAGAGATGCATACAGCACTTCTGGACTGATTGTTATGGTAATATGTCATCATCCGGAATGATATGAATCATCCAGCAATCAGATGAAAATTCAGCTCTAATGATGGGCCAAACTGGAACTGTCTTTTATCTGAACTCTTTTTAAAATTTAAGGGAGGGGAAGAAGAAAGTGATTCCAGCCCCTGGGTGCAGACTTTCCCATTCAATGTGACTCCAAGTCATATCCAGAACTGAAAAGACATTTTTTTGTTCTGGTTCACACATGGCTACAGAAATTACAACAGCACCTGTTCTCACAAGATTTGGCCCTTTTTTGGACTGAAATATCATCAGAACAGCTCACAAAATGTTGGCACACTAGACTCTAACACAGAATTTTAGCTCAGATTTGGCCCAAGATTTGAACCCTAAACTCCAGCCCAGAATTAATCCAGATTCCCACCCACCTCCATTTGTGAATTAAGTTTAGCTTTTCAGCATAGGGTAGGAGAAAGTTGACTGTGAAGATCCGAGTGGCTCTCTAGAATATACAAAGGTTGTTCTGCCCCTGCATGCCCCACCCACAAGAATAGAAGGAAAATATATTTTCATTTCACGTCAGCATTGATAAAGTGTTTTGCTGTTGCTCTGTTTTTGTGTATCTGTAAAATAATACTATATTTTCCAAGATGAACATGCACACCAAACACATGTTAATGTTGCACTGATACTGCATCAAAATACTAGAAAGTGGTGGCAAATGATGAGGCTCCCCAGTCAGATTTCAAGAAGCTATTTGTAGTGGGAGAGATTTGGATATCTATATATTTGGAAAGGAGTGCCAACTTCTAACTCCATGGAAATCTTTACGGAAGAGTGTTCCCAATTCTTCAGGGATAGGAACCTTACTGCAGGATGGTTGCCCCTTCTTTACTCCTTTGCCGGCCATCCTACCCTCCCTCAAGTTATTTCAGAAGGGAATGTGTGACCAGTCCCTTGCAGCAGCCATGGAAGTGAATCTGCAGCAGTTAATGGTGTTTCAAGAATGATTAACTCTCTCTTGGATTTCCTCTTGGAAATCTGTGAACTGAATGGTGGATGGTGCATCAGAACAATTTCCTGCTGCTCCCTCACCAGCCAAAATCCTTTGAAGCTCCTCCCAACAGAATCCAAGGAAGAGAAGCACACCCCCACATGCTTGTGTATCTGCAGAGTCCGATGCACCTCAGAGGAGTTGTTGCCTGATTTGGGGAGGGTTAGTAGGGACAGTGGAATTTATCCACTTAATTTAGTTGTATTTAATAATTAATTTTCTAATTAATTAATAATGTTAGTAATAAGTGATAAGTATTAATAATATGGGTATGGCTCGCCAATATGTGTGATCAGAAGATAAAAGTTCGTCTTGAATCAGGCTTCACAGAATTTATACAAGAAGATTGGGTTATGTGACAGAAAAACTATACTGAGACAGAATTAGTCAAACAAGACCTTTTATTTAAAATCAATGAAACAAGAAGTAAATGTAAAATGTTAAAAGCAGTATGAGATTACAAAGTTACAAAATATCACAGTTCTTTAAGAGATATGATATATTACACAGTTCTAAATGCACTTTGCAGCAATAGCACTCAGAAGATTTCACACCTTTGCTAGAGGAAGTTACAAAGGACCTGGCTATGAGTTAAACTCTCTTTTTAACCTAAATGTTCTAGCAAAAATAAGAATCTGTTCATACTCACAACTTTGAAAAGAATTAATACTACGACTTAGTATTGACAGCTTTCGTAGGAGAAAGAGGCTTCGAAGCAGGTTGAGACGACAAGGAAACAGAGAGATGTATCGCCTGCCCTAATGGAGGATTACCACCCTTTTTATAGGGAGAAATCCTTCCTCCTATGCCCAAATTTGTCTTTCCCCCATGGAAAGGTGAGGGTACCTGTTTTCATAGGCTGACCTTTGTGTACGTATTAAATGACAACTATCTACGTATCTTGTGGTGTACTTGTTAGGTCCTTTTGCACCTAACTAGGTGAAAGGTTAGCAGATATTCGAAAAGTCCCTAGACAATTTGCGTAGGTTTGTTTCCTATTATCACTTTTCTGAGTAAGGGTCTTAAAGGTTGCTTTCAGCGTCACAGAGGAAATAGGCCAGGATGTCTGGTCTAGAAGCTTCTAGGTATCTTCATTACAGCTTATTGCAAATTCTATTAATCTATGCAGCCTACACACTTTATCAAAAAGACATTTTATACAGACCAACAGATTAATCCTCAGGGCTACAGAGTCCCCTTGCATGCCTAATGATCCAGGCTTAAATGCAACAAATATGCTGCAACAGGAAATAACGAAAATTATTTCTTGCACTGTACAGGGAAGCACCAACTACATTTGTTTATACAAAATTGCTAAGATATTCATTTCAGAATGCTTGTGAAACAACTTGTGTTATCTACCAGACCTTCATACTCACCATCATTGTATGGTATGACATATTCAAATACAAACCACCCATGCAATATTGTGTAACTAACATAATGATTTGTAATAGCAAAGCTGTCAATCACTCCTTATACAACGTCTTTTTCATTTGTTGTACATTAGTAAACCTTCCCCCCACCACTACTTACAGTGATAACTATGAGGAAGTCTCCCACATTTTATTTCTTTGGAGCAAGCTAAAAATAGCCCTTCTGTTGCTTTTGCAGAAAGACCTAAATTACAATGCCAGGTTGCACAATGTGCTTTGGAGAAATAAGCATCTACATTGATAAATTACTCAAAAAGTTTTTAATCGCAATTGTTAGTTTCCAAAATACAGAGCACTAAATTCTGCCTCCCTCATTTGCTGAGTGTTGTATCTTACTTTGCAAGCAATCCCATCTCCCTCAAGAGGACTATTTATGGACGAAGGTTCTAATCAAAACCACAGTAGGTAAAACATAAAACTAGGCATGAGCCTGAGCTGCGAAGTCTTGATTTTTATCCCATTTCAATGGTATTTGCAATGGAGTTCTATGCTTGGCCCATTTTAGTGATAGGACCAGTGGCAAAATTCAGATCTAGAGTGACCTCTTTTGATTCAGAATGTTCTTCCCTTCCATGTCTAAAAGCAGGGATTTGGTTCAGATCTATATTTCACAAAACTGTTTAATGACTTTATTTTATTACTATGAGAGGAAAAAAGCAAACAAGCAGAAGCTTGGTTGATCCACTAAGGTTTGGCTTGAATTTGAGAAGAATATGATTGTCTGAAAACTCAGTATTTGGCTATACCTAGATTGTGTTCAGTATATTAATGTAACAACCATGTAACCACTACTCTGTGGGCTAAATCCTAAATCCTTACTATTGGGAATTACACACGGCACAATATTGAGAAAGAAGAAATTGTGACTGAAGAGACAACCACAAAACTTTTTCTATTCTGCTCTTTGGAAAAGTACTTTGTCAATTTAGAGCACACAGATATTTTTCAAAAAAAGTTTCCATTTTAAAGATTCACATTAAGTAATCCGTATGGAACACAATATATTCACTATGTCTAGGAAGTATAAAGACATAAATTGACCCTGCGTAGATTTGAACCTGAGGTTTCAGAGATTAAGGCGTCTCAATATATTCAATTTCAGTGTGATTTGGCATTCACTTATGCCCCTCTGGCAGATCTATAGAGCTGCAACAGATGTAGCTCAAACAAAATAGCTCACTTGAGTTTCCGATCAAGGCTATTTGGTCATCAGAGAACTAATAAATATAAATTAATCTAAGGAAGAAAAAAATTGGACTACATTGCGAGATCCATACAATTTGTCCCTGTATTCGAACGTATTATTAATCGAAACTTATTTAAACAGAAACTGAAGAGTCTTGGAATTTAATGCATTCAGGAACATAATTAAATTATCCGGAGCATTCTATAAATCTATACTCTAAAATGGTTTACACACACTAGAGGTGAATTTTTACAGTACATTTTTAAAGTAAGACTGATTGTAGGTAATTCCTCCTCCCAATTTAGAGTGTAATTTACCTCCCTCCCCAACAACAAACAGGATGTGAACTGTAATCTTAATTCATCTAATATCTCCAGTAAAAATATCACACCATTCTCTACTACTGCCGTTTCCCGATGTACTCTACTAATACATATTTGCTGTCTTTTCAGAATTATAGTTTAAGTTGTGCTCAGCTTGACTCAAATCATAAGAGACTTTGGTTCAAATTAAAGGTCTGAAAATAAATAGTATAAGTCATTGAAATCATTCTCCCAGGAAGTGTATCATTCAATACAAAACATTCAATACAAAATATACATATAATCTCCCATTTCTGCTGCCATTAGTCAGCAGACAATCTAGCCCTATATGCCTTGTTCCTTCAGCAAAAAGCCAGGGGCCAAATCCTAAGGCCTTACTCTGTTTTTATATAGTCCTTACTCAGACAAACTCATTGAGTGAAACTCTGGCCCCCGTTAAGTGAAAGGACAAAACTTTCAATGACATCAGTGGGAACGGGATTTCACACATTGACTCAAATAGAACTCTGGGTGGCCAGGGTGGGAACAAGGATCTGCATTGGTGGATCCTGGTGCAGGAACAGGGCTCAACCTGGAACGGTCTTGAGACAAACTCTTATGAGATCTCCAGGTCCAGCTAAAAATCAGGAATTGACAATTCTACACAGAGGAAAACGTCAAAAGCTCATTCGCCAAATATTTTAATGAAAATGAAGTGACTGGTACAGCAGAAATCCATAAAAACAGCACTGCAGAATTAAAACCAAACTGTGCTTAATAAGCAAAGGGAAATGTAAGAAATGGGGGGGGGAAATTAAGAAGTCGAGTGATTTCTTACTAGTTAGTGTTCCTTCTGCACATGCCATGAAGTCAATATATAAACAATACTTTGAAGACCAATCCTATCTGACTGCTCATATCTTCTTACCACCTGTAGTTTCTAAGAGTTGTGACTGTAACCCAGTCATACAGCTTTAATAGTGGACTATCATTAAGCATATTTGTCCATTCTCCCTTTGGTAATGAAGTTACATCAGATATGTTCCCAAACATAGGATTTAATAGACATATTTTTCTGAAACAGCATTCCAGAATTTGAGCCTCTCATTTGACAGACAAAATGAATAGTCCCAATTTAAGATGATATTTCTGACTTGTTATTATACAGATGCTTTGTGCCCCCATCTCCAGCAAATACTCCATGAATGGAGCTCATTTATTTCAACTGGAATTTTGTACTAGACGGAGCAGTACTTCAGTTTCTAAAATACAGTCACCAAAACACAATTCATTGGTTTCAGGAGAACGTTAACCACCGCATAGTCCAAGTGTAGTCAGTCGTGCCTTTTCTTTTCAGTTTTGATTTTGAGTGATAGTTATAGCCAGATCTTTTCAAGGTTGGTAAATCTGGTTTGGATATGATATGTTTATTGGAACATTCATGATGACATAGGAATCTAGTTTACAGTGATAAACTGTAGCTCTTCTGCTAGTGTAATTTGCAGAAGATTAAGCCAAAACAAACTCCATATTTCATTATGACAGTGTTTACATTAGCATTCTGCAAACTACAGTTTAGTAACATGCAACAGCTTCATTTTTGAACACTAAAAGAGTTGAGAACAATTGTATATTTACTTTGCTGCATGTAAAATTGCACTGGGCAATGAAATTCATGAAATATTTTTCATGTTACTGACAATTAAATAAGACTACAAGAAACATTCTAGACAAAAAAGCTGAAGTTTGCTGCAGTAAGAGACTCTGGTATCAGCATTTCTTATTTTACTGAACCTGATCTTCTAGAACTATTTATATTGGCACTTAATTACGAGGTGAAGCTAAAAGTGGTAGTTAGCTTTTTAATAAATTAAGTGAAGGTGAAAGAACCAAGAACTTTTAAAATACCTTTAATACATTTTATTTAAATGTGTGGGGGACGAAGGAAAAAGTGGGTGCATCAGATGAGCAATTCTGCTTGAGCAAGTGTTGGACATGGTTGAGGCAGTGGAGGGTGGGAATCTTTGCTAAGGCCAAAAAGGTGGGATAAGGTGTGAGTTTTGATCCAGAGTGGATCTGTTGACTGCTGATTGTGGGGGGAGGAAAAAGAAGCATGCCAATGTTTTGATTAAGTTTGTGGGAAGAGTGGGACAGTTCTGTCCTGATTCAGTTATAGTCAGACATTACCTATGATGCAAAATATTTTGTACCTGCTTTAAGTTGACATTTGAAGGTCATTTATGGAAACAGATAGTAGAATGAAAGCTGCTACAGAAAATGAAACATGAAAACATATCCCAGGTACATGCAGATTTTGACTGTATTCTGTATACCTTTTTTTTTTTCTATAGATGCTCTGTCTCATAATTAAGTCATAGACCAAAACAAATATCAATTTCCCTCCCTTCCTTTTGTAGGATCATTTTAAAAATGCAGGAAATAAACTTCAAGTCTGGAGAAATGTTAAGATTTTAAAAACATGAATATGATCTATAACTCTTTGCAGTAGGCTACTAACAAGATCATGATAACAAAATATGCAAAAGTGTCCCCTTCTCATTCTGGCAGCACTGATATTCTTTGGTACATAAGTGGGGGTGACTGCATTCTGCACAAAATCATATGTGCTATCAGTCAGAACTTGAAGGTGATCTACTAAAAGGGAAAATCATTTGATTTGTGCCTTTTTTGGTTCTTGATAACTTGATAAGTTAGCTGTGAACTACCATTTGTCTTCAAATACTTTATGTTTCATGCCACCATAACATGCAGGAAAAACTCAGTCAAAAATCCCTAAAGCAAACTGAAAACTGCCATTCGATAATAGCTAGGCAAATGTGAGTTGTGATCACTATTCCTGAGTGGCTAAACATGGCATGTACAGCTCTCCTTTGTCACCTCATTATCTCCTACCCATTCCCACTCCCACTTGTTTGTCTTTTATGCTATAAACCAGGGATGGGCAACTGGTGGCCAAAGGGCCTCATCCTCTGCTGGTTTGATCAACATATCCTACACACCCGAGACATGGGGCATTTTTTTTTTGGTTCCTTCGGGCCATGGATAGCTGAGATTTATGATAATTAAGGCACTTGAGTTTTAAAGGTGGCTAGATTCACAAAAGTGTCTAAAAATGTTTGAAAGTATTCACAAGTATTTTTTCTGCAACATATCTTACATATACAAAATACATGATGCTGTGGTGTTTTCATGATATTGTATTAGGCCTTCCTTTACCACTCTTATAGTAATTGAATTCCCAAATACTCTCAGATTTGTGCTGATACTTAATACATTCTACTTAGTGATGTTGTGTCAGTTGAATCTCCATGTCAGTGATGAAGCAAGCACAATCTGTGACCTTCCACAAAATAAAAAATAAAGTAAAACTGAACAGGCTTAGAGTTGAAAAAAATAATTATGGAAATAGGCTCTTCTCTTCCAGAACTGACATATGACACGCATAGTTGCAAAGTTCACATCTAATCTCATTATAAAGACTGACAGCAAAATAGACTGAATTGGTTTAATTTGCTTGATGCACACGCACACACATAGATATATCTCCTGTTCTGTACATTTAACAAGCAACTGAAACTCTAATACAATGTTCAGCATGAATGTGATACAATTTACCATTGAATAATTTGCTAGGGCATTTCTTTATTTACAACTTGATAGATTTGTTGTAGATTATGTTCTGCAAGGTTAACAAAAATACAATCTAAAATGGTCTCTCTACAAAATAATGGTGTGAATCAGAACACTCTGTCTTGAAGAACAGACAATAGACAAAAGCCCTTTTGGAAATTCCAGTTTAGCACACAGTCAGTGACCACAGATGCTCAGCCTCAGCTCGCTCAACTCCTGGATTTTGAAATAAATATGTACTTAGTAGACATTTTTCAAAAAATAAAATAAAAAAGGACGGGGGACGGGAGCAGTGTACTTAAATCAATTGCACACACTGGCACAGACTTGGAGCTTAGATAATTCCAGTCCTCATTCACATTGTTGAACATCTCATTATTATGATCACCACTTCTGTATTAAGATTATACTATCTCACTTACCTACTAATTCAAGGCCCAATTCTCAACCATCCCTCCCACTAAATAACACTAGTAGCCCTATAAAAGAATAATTTTCTTGTATAAAATGGTGATAATGCTACTTTCCTTCATCACACACGATGCTGCAATGCGAAGTCTCTTAACCATTGATATGCTCAGACACTACAGTAATGGTGTGCTTAATGTATATCTTGAAAGAATTATTTCAGTGGGACTACTTGCATCATTCAGTGTAATGCAACATGAGTACAGGTTGCAGAGTAAGCCCCATATTTCTCTTCTTATTTAGTTGTTTTAATGCCACTAACCTTCAAATCATCATCATCTAAGTTGGCTTCCATCCATTACAGTATGCTCATGAGCTATGCACTGAATTATGTAGTTTTATAAAAGTTTGTGTTCAGGTTATAGCTATCAGTATTTTTTCACTTAAAAAACCCAGCTATATTTGAACCTTCTAAATTTTTTCCTCAGTTATGCTCCTACAATCCCACCATGGGCAGAAAATAGCTCAGTATTCCTTTTAATGATGTCCAGCTGAAAAGGAGGAAACCATATTTGGACATCTCAGTCTGTCTGATGGTATGCAAACAGTCTGACTCCTATCTCCTTCCCAAAAGATTTATTAAATACACTAACTTAGAAACCAAAAGGGAACTTAAGTGGCAAAAATATTTTTATCTGTACCTGTTATTTATACAAGTATATACTATCTCATAACTTCCCACTGTAAGCTCTCATCTCATGTTTCAGCTTAAATCCTATTTTACAGTTACATGATGATATATATGCTGCTTGCCTATATCATGTTTCCCTTTAACATTGCTCAAGAAAATGATATTCACAAGATAATCTATATAAACAAAATAAGTTGTTAAATCTGGTTTTTTTCCCTTAGGAAAAGCTGTAAAGATTATTTTAACTCTGGTAAGTCTGTGTTCATTGGCTGACTTTTGTATCATCAATAGATTGGGTCTTGGATCTTCCCATAAAGCTTTATGAATTGACTTAGCAGTTTCTTAATGTACAAATTGTAAAGGTATTTTATAACTAGATCATTCTGAATGATTTAAATGAGTAAATTTTGCTGACAGATTTTTGATTTGCAGTGAAGTTATGTTAGAAGACATCCTTGGAAATCAGATTTTAAATGTGTATGTGTGTGTATTCACTCTGAACACTCATCCTAGTCAGAGAGCAGAATTACCATGTCACTTATCTGACTAATCACAACACAGGTGAAATTTTGAGTATTGAATATGTAGGATCATGCCACAAAGTTTAAATATATATGAGAAATACTTTTATTCTTTAAACAAATATATTCAAAGAAATTGTGATTTGCTCATGTTATTCTGTAACCAGAAAGATTAAATTTATAAGCTATATTGTTTGATGCAAATTGTTTGCTCATATGAGATTAATTTAGGTCACCTTCTCTGTCTTTCAAGTTTGGAGAGTAATTTGTTAAATGAATTTATACTTAACGTTTATATTACAAAATTATTTAAACTGACCAAAGCAAGGTCATGGAAGTTTACACCGATGCTCAGCTCTCATCTCCTACACTGGTTATTCCTTTCTTTCACAGCAGTATGAATGTTATACTCCACTTTAAATTTCCATTTTTTCAGTTTGCTTTTGTCCATCTGCAATTCACACATAATTCACAGTTGGTTGTGCATTGTTAAATAACTGTAAACATGCCTTAAACTTTAATTTTCCTACTTTTGGCAGTTTGTGTTGAACCTTAGCATTATTTAAAACCAATAGTTTTCCTTTATGAAATTTGTTACATTTAAATTGCAGTTTATTCCAATGGAAGGCTTTGAGAACTATCTGGTAATGGAAATCTTTACTTTATATTAGGTACATTTTGATGTGCCTACTAATGTTGAAAGCATGTGACTTTTACCCAATAATTTGAATTTCTGTACTTTTTAAAAACTGGGGTTTTGACTTGAAAAATCATAACGTTTCCAAAGTCATTTCATGGATCACTGACAAAACAGATTGTAATGGCTCCTTGTAATCCTAAGAGTCTTAGGTATCAATCCAGCTTGTGTGCATGTGTGGAAAGTTACCTCACATGAAAATAGCCTTTTATTTTTAAAAAAGTCCCATAAATACTCTTAAAAAGGGCATGAAAAATATTTCCAAATGGGATATCCAATAAGGTGGATATTTTCAAATTTGAAACAAAAAACAAAAACAAAAAACTTTCATGAGTATGCAATAGTATATAACAAATATCACCCAAATGATTTGAAGTACTAAAACAATACACTCCAATTTACAATGAGTCTTCTTGAATAAGTCATTCTAACATATCAGTTACATTGAAGAAAATGTCTCAGCACCATATGTTCTCAGAAGGATTCCATTATTCTCACAATTTAAAGAATAACCAATACAGCTTTATTTGTCTCCCATCTGAACACTAGATATGACAATGTCTCCAACAATATTGTCTCAGTACTGGTGATGGAGGCTCATGGTCAATAATGGCAATACTGCAATATGGATCAGTTATCAGGATGTCATCATCCAGTTAACCCAAATGTGTGAATTAAATTAGTTCCTAGATCAAGGATATGGGAACTCAATCTTGGTCTTAGCCCATAGGAGAATTTTTTTTTGGGGAGTGGGGGGCGGGGTGGGAATGGAGAAAAGAAATCCTTCAACCTTTTTAAGTTCAAAGATAAAAATCTATTCCCTCCCCTCTCTGCTTTAAAATCCAAATTTTCACAGTGACACTTATCTTGTGATTCCATTACTGGAATAATGATGGGTTTATTATTGACAGCTTTAGCACATATAAAAAGCTCTCCACAACTAAAGACAATACTAACAGAAAGCTCTCAACTTTCTCATAGCAATTTATAAAGATTTAATGACAACACAGAAAACCATTACATTAAAACAATTTCTATTGCAATCAGCCAAACTTCTCCTTTAAATCTCTCCCTTTTCTGAAAGTAGAGTTAAAAGTTTAGTTGGAAATTTTCCACTGCAACAAGGACCATTAAAAAGAGAATGCATGCATACTTGAAGATCTCTTCTTGTAATACACAATCAGCCATGTATAGATTTGCTAAGTAAATGTTGCTCCAAACTGGCTGAAGTTTTGAACAGACAGCTAGGGAAAATACAGGACTGCAGCACTGTCAGCAAAAAACATTTAATGCAATAAAACTGAAACATGAGTTGAATTTTAAGGGAATAGTTCCCTAATAATGGAAAGGAAGTCAGACAACATTGTTCACCGCCCATACAAATGACACCATGGTCCTCTTCATTGCACAATTATATTATTTCAGTTGTGATACAATAAATGATTGATGGGCAAGTTCAAATAATGTGCTAAGCACTAGCTGCATGTTAAACAAATTTTTTGTGTGTGGCTCATATAGGACTATGAGGGTGTAGTTTCTCACTAGGTAAATGCCAAACTAAAAAAAATATCAAGTATATATCAAACAATTTCTGCAAGATCTGAGTGAATCTTTCCCTCATAAACTAGTTCAATTTTGGATAAATGAATGGCACTGGGCTAAATTCTGATCTAATTTACATCAATCTAAATCCAGAGGAACTCAATGGAAGTCAAAGGAGATACTCCAGCTATACACCATGTAACAGAACAGAAACTGACTCAGGTTTTCCTCATGTAATACTCTGTTTCAACATTCGCTCAACTCATCCAATGTGACTACATCCAAATATGTTCTACTTCTTTTCAGAACACAAATGTACCATGGTAGGAAATCAATCATTTATTTAATTTGGAACTGTTATAAAAAAGATTAGCTATAATGTTTTTTTTCTGAAATATTTGGAACTTCTTGAATATGGAGATATTATTCTTTATGCAGAAGAAACAAGATCTGAATCATATTGTATGGAAAAAAAATCTTCTCAATCCTATAGCCCCAATGGCAGGATGACTCTACTACAGCTGGTTTCCTTTAAAATGCTGTTTCAAATTTTTGAGGAAAACAGACCATTCTGTACTGGTGCCACATTTTTCCTTAGGTCTCTTGTGACATGTTTCTCAGCTACCAGGCCCAAAAGAGTCACTGCATCCAAATCTCCTTCCTCTGCTCTCAAGCTTTCCCTTCTCCCTCATGTTCTCTCCAACTTCTGTTTTGCCTATATGCAGGTCTTCTCTTTTCCTTCAATTCACACTCCACCTACTACTGCAAAGCTATGCCACAGGCCTAAAGCAGCATTTTCCAATGTGAACCCTACTATTGCTACCATCGCCTTTCCAAGTGATGTCCTATGGAAACACCACTCACTGCTGCTACTTCGCTGCATCAAGTTCATTCCATTCACCTACATATTCCTACCTGTGTATGGCCAAATTCAGCCCTGAGATAAGTAGTTGAATTTGGTCATATCCCTATCACCTTCAGTAGGAGTTGAATCCAGGTATAACAGGGCTTGGCATTGTTATATACTGATTACCATTAACAGTACTGGGGGAAGTCACTTATTTAAATATCTAAGTTCAAGGCCTGCAAAAAATTAAAATTTGTATAACCACCTCAAAAGTTGGAACAGTCAGTTGTGCCTATAAATTTTAAAAGCATGAAATCTGGATGGGTTCAGGATTTCCAGAATGAAATTCACCCACATTTTATTCATAAATATTTCTGCTTTCATCTTCCTTGCTACAGCTCTGTTCAGACTGCTGATCAGGCGCAAAGTGAAAATTGAGCTAGTTCTGATTAGAACTGCCCTGGCTCATTTTTTTTTTACCACCTTATTTTTTCCTGCATCCAAATTCCAATCTTTTTCTTTGAAATAAAATATGAAGCATAAAACATTTTTACTATTCCAATGTCCAGAAACCATTTTATGGAAAAACAGACTTTAAAAAAAGTTGAGAGTTCTCAGTTGCCCTATCACTAATTTACACAACTTCCCTTAATATGCTGTTTCTATTAATGAGATCCTGAAATATTTTAGCAGAAATCAAAAGGGAAGAGAGCTTTACGCTGTAAAAAAAAAAAAAAGCTCTTTGAGGAGGATTATTCTGAACATAAATCAATGGGTGATTCAGGGAATCTTCCTGCCTTCATTTGTCTGGCAGACTCTATTTTCTTCATTATTCTTGTTTTTTCCCCTGTTCTCATTATTTCTCTCTGGGAAGGAGAAAAAAGAAAAGAGCTTACAATGTAGCTAGAAAGTAGATCACTTAACCCAGGAAGTAAAAGTTCTGGAACTGGGATAAAACAGTCAAGGTGACACGGAAGGATAAATATTAGTTTTTCTTGCCTTTTTCTTTAATGATTGTCTCCCAAAATTCAGTTAGAAAAGTATACTTTTAAATTAACTATGATGGCTAACAGGTCCAACAAGAAGAAATTAAAGTAACAACAAAAGTGACCTGAGTTAGCATGACAAGTGGGTTCTTAAATAGAAAACTACTTTCAACACCATTAGATTCTGCAATGTGGCTCAAGATGCATCTACCATGAATTTTTCAGACTCTTTCTGAACTCTAAACAGAAAATGATCCAAGTCTTAAAGTTAACACAAGCCTTAAGCACTATACATTCAACAATGAGCTTTGATGTTTCATCCAAGAAGAGGAAAAAGATGATTGTCCAACAAGGGAAGTGTGGAATGATTTTCTCTCCTTTCTCTGCAAAATTTGTTCCACCGCCAAAGCCTTCCTCCCTCCTACATTACCCCCCTTCACCTCCCAGCTTTCAAAATCAGGTTGTTGTATCTGAGAGGATAATAAAAGGGTGTGTGTAACAGGAGGATGCTGATAAAGAGGTGTCTCTATCCCAACACATTTGGAGCAGAAGCCTCCCTTAACATCATCATGCCATAAAAACATGGTTAATGGGATCATCACTATGGCAGATCTACCAAACATGACCATTAAGAAACAGAAGTAGGCAAATAATTCAAACTATTTGCTGTAAATGCATATTTAAATATTTAATGGATTTGATTTAGTCCTGCTCATGTATGTTCACTTTCCACAAACATTTTAGCAACTGAGATTTACTAGCACAAGTGTTAAAATTACACACATGAATATTTGTGGCAAGTGGATATTAAGTTTGCACCAGGAGTACTTACTTGGTGAGGAAAATGAAACCTTACTACAATATATGACATTGCAGATAAATCAAAATCAACTCTACTTGGATTTCACATATGTATTAGTAATCAACCCACAGAATAAAATATATTTGAAGTGATATTTGTTCAGTAAATTTAAGTAATATATGTCATGGAAATCATAATCTCTGTGAGCACATTGCATGTGCAGAAAGGATAAATTCATCACATTATTCACTGTGAATTATTCATTTATCTCTAACAAAGTTTGTTCTCAATCTATTTCAAAAGGTCATACTACAAAGAACATTGATGAATTTAAGCGAGTGACAGTGACTTGAAGACTCCAGGATCAGAACAAAAAATGTTTGGCAGAGCTATTTTATACTTGAGATTCAGTAAGTAATAGCACCTGAAATTCTTGTAGAAATGTGAATCAGTGCTGGATCAAAGGTAGTATATGAAAAACTGTGCATGACAATTTCTGGGCTTCTTGGATTTATTGAAATTTTGACAGAAGCTATATTAAGTAAAGCTAAGTTATGAAATTTGATTTATAATCATGTGAACATTGACATATTAGGTAACTGAATAAAACAGTTTCCTCAGTACAACATTCATGAAGCCAGACCAAAACCCATGATTGGTCAAAAAACATGTTTTTTGACCAATCTCATGATTTTGGGGTGGGGGGTGATTCATAATTTTTGAACTGAGATGGCTGTATCTACTATTTAGAAAGCCTATTCTTGGGGAATATGGTGGAGGAGAAATTTCAGTATAATTTAATCTCTTGCTCCTCTCTAAAGCAAGATCAACTGCCTATAAAATTTTAATCCAAAATCTGTAGGCATGACATTCAGCAGCATGAGGAGAGTTAAATACAGTAAACAACACACCCCACACTACTCACCTTACCATCTACTTTTTAACTGGAATATTTGGTGACATTTGTGAAATGCTGCAGACAACAGCCATCAGTCAGCTACAGACATGAGAGAAAAGCAGAGTCACGTTGCATATATGGAGAGCTATTTAACTCAGCCCTTGACTACTATATTGTGTGCTCCTTCAGCCATTTTTTGTTATAGAGGAGATAATTCACGGCGGATCCCTAGACAGATTTATCAATTTTCCTCCACTGTAGACACAGGCCACAACCTTTTATCCAGAGGTACAATCTCTGGGCAGTTCCTCAACCATCTGGCTGCACTTTGATGGATATTAGGAGTAGCCACCAGGTGATTCCCAACATTGTAATGTAGGATTTTTTGCACTCCTCACCACTGTTACATTCTGCATATGCAGTGAGGTGACAAGTTTCCTCTTTTTCTCCACTCCATATTTACCATTACTAAAAACCGTGCTGCAGGGCTGGAGCCAACTTCCAATTTGCAGTTCTCATTAGTTAACAGAACATTGACATTCAACTTTCAATGGCACAAGCACTGACAGGTACTACATCCCTGTGGTAGTCATTTGCTATATTTCAGCATGTTCCTCCTGTTCCCTCTTCTGTTTGCCTTTTACATATGGAAGGAAGTCACTTGGTTGCCATTCATTCTCACCTTCCTAGACTACTGGAAGGGCACAGGCTGTATGTGGAGTAACAGCCTCAAAAGTCTGTTCTATCTAGAAATTTTGTACCCATAAACTTTGAGTGGGTTCAAGATTTCCCGTATTAAGTTCATTTATCTGTAATTATGACTGTTTGCCATAGCAAAATATGCAAAAGTTGCAAATTTATAGAAAAACGCAAAACAAAATTACATTAGTTTGAGCAAAACATCCATTATGACTACAAACATTCCATGCAAAAAGCTTTAACAACTAATACTTTTAAACCATTTAAAAATCCAGGTCACACACTCATATTCTACTACCCGGCACATATTGCCCTGAGTAAGGATTGAGTGAGACTTTCAAGAGTTGGTCCTATATATGAAAAAAAACCCTGATGTTATAATGAAAGTTAAAATAAAATATTCAACCAACACAGTATGATTTATTATATTGATGGGCTTTCCTGGTGATACTTGACTGCATGCTTGCAACATTCCAATAGAAGCAGGTGATAGGGCAGAGGTAATAGTAAGCAAGTACCAGCTAGCAGAAAAGCAATTGGAAAGATTATGTGATGGAATGCATCCCTCTTTTCACACCCTGCACAGTATTGTAATGATCTTTGCACAAAATATACCATGTGAGGTTTCATTTGAAAACTCACTGGTCAATAATATGATGAAGTGTGTGTAGAAACATTGTACATAAAGTTGTAAACATAAAATGGAATTAGGTCTGAAATGTGTTTACCAAACATGTCTGGGTAACATGTTTCTCAAAGACAAAAAGGTTTCAAACTTATAGGCAATCACCTAACAAGTGATCATTTTTTAGCAAGGATGGGTGGAGGGACAGAAAAACAGATCTGCATCTTAGCAAAAAGCATGAAACCTCTTTCACCATGAGACCCCATAACTCCAACCACACAGTAGGAATGAGCTAGGGGTTACCCTCAGGAAAATGTATTTAAAGGGGGACTGGACTATAAAAGTGAGGGGCAAAAACACCTCAACATATCTCTCTCTCCCTCTCTTTCACTTAAGACAAAAGAAGCAACCATATGATTTTGGGAAAGATGCTGACCTGAAATTGGGTCAGTCCTGTTGCTGTGAGCATTTGGTGAGAATTTTATCTTGAACTAAGTCCTATTTGTTAAGTTTTAGCACTAGAAAGCATTTTATCTTTCTCTTGTGACCATTTTTTATTTCAATGCCTTATAGTTGTACTCTTTGTAGTTAAATAAACTTGTTTTACTCTTTAAATCAAAACTAAACCAGTGTTGTGTTTAAATGGAGTTACCCACACAATTTAGTTAAAGTAGCAAACTGTTATATACCGATCTTCCTAAAAGGGCAACTTACCTAAAATACTTGAAGTGTCCAGGAGAAGGCTACACAGTGCAGAACACACATCTAGGGGAAAATTTGGGACTGGGGGCGTGTTTCGGTCACCCTGCAAGTGGTAACCAAGGCTGGTGGAAATAAGAGTGTGACTGGAGCAGGCTTTAGCTATACACAGACTCTCAGTGTGACCTACATATTGTTTGTGAGGGTCCCTGGTTGGGAGCTACCACACAAAGCATTGTGAGGCACCACAGGTTTCAAGGCAGGTGTTGACTCAGACCCTCACTTTTGCACCCCAGAATGTCAGATTGGAAGGCTGCAAGATGGCTGCAATGGAAGAGGAAGAGTAATAAGTAATCTGTGAGAAGTTCAAATCTAAGTAAGTCCCAATTAGTCAGTATTGCATTATGTTAGTGATTGTTAAATAGTTTAATTCAAGTGAATCTGGACTTTTTTTAATCTTTATTTTTCCAGTTTCTTATTAATCTATTTCTTAAGATCTTAATTTCAGACTGACGCTAGTTAAATGTAATTTCAGACATTCAAGCCTTAATTACAAGCTATTTCAGAGCGTTGGGGGAAATAAACATCACTGTACTTCTTGTACGCTGTGCTGCTTTCCATCAAAACACTGTGGGGATTTAGGAAATTGCAACACTAAAGAGACTGATTGTAAACATGATCCATCTCTGTCAGTGTCTCTGTCCTAGCACTCTGTACACTTGGTGGATCACTTTCACAGGTATATAGCACATTTGTTTGGTTGTGCCATTAACATAAAACTCTAGATTGCCTCAAACACACATCTCAGGTTAAAAAAGCAAAATATAAAATTTGTTTATAGTTACACAAATTCATCTCCTTTGCAAAGTGAGTGTAAATAAATTACACATGAATAATATGATTATTCCAGAGCTTTGAAATGAAGCAGGACACACAAATTTAAGAGATTTACTGCATAGTTATTTTATCTTATTTGAGATGGCAATAAAATATAAATGCTGAACAGAGAAAAATGATTAATTTTATGCAGTATAATTCACCATTCTCATGGGTGATAAATTAATGATATCTTCTCTTTGTTATATCCAATTTAGATAGCAAGACTTGAATTTAGACTCTAAGCTGTTTAGGCAGATATTGTCTTTCTATATCTTTAGTGAAGTGGCCAGCACATTTTTAGATGCTCTAATTTTGTAATTGCCTGTATAATAATTAAACATTTTAAAATGCATTGTGACTGAGGTAGAGTATAGTGATCAAAAGATTGATCACCTGAACCCAGAATTGATCTTATAGTTATCAAATATATTGGGATCCCCCTGGGATCCAAGACTGATTTCAAAAATCTTAAATGGCACTTTTCAGTCCTAAACACTCTCCAGCTTCACTTTCTCTCTTCTTCTACTTCCATGCAAACTGACATCCACTTAAAATCCACTTGCCATTTCCCCCCAAACCCATTCTCTCCTTCCCACCCATATTGTCCTATTTGTTTTATCCAAGCCATCCTCTCTTTTGTCTAACATGAAAGGGACAAGCTGAAAGGGGAGCAAGGGGAATGGAACACCACTTATCCTCATGCAGGGAGAGAAAAACCAGTAACCCCTGGACCACTAGGAACCTTTCCTAAGCACTACCCTCCTTGCCAGGGAGAGAGGTGCATTAACCAATTTCATGTACTGCCAGGATCTCTCACGACCACGTCCTGCCCTTGACCCTTTAAGCTGGAAAATACAGTCCATGACACTGAGATTCCCATCCACACCAAGTGAGAGAGAGATGGAAGCTCTTGCACCATCCACAAGTGATTTATGCAAATAGTGATTCCACTTTTTTTTGGCCACAAGAAGTTGGCCAGTGTGAGGTAGATATTACAACAAATGTTTTAAGTCATGAAAATATGAGAGTTTATTTTCAAAATTATATAGCAACATCCTAATATAAAAACAAAACCGCTCAAGCTATAGCACAGATGAATGAGTTTATGGTTATTTCTATTATTAGACCTCACTGATGCCTAGTATTAATTACACAAAATGTAGAGATCTCGTAATAGAAATGGTCTCTCTAGTTGGAAAGGACTTTTTCCCTAAAAATCTTGTGCAAGGAACTTCTCAATATTTGTGACTAAGACTGCCTTGGTTAAACCCTCCATTCAGTATTTTAAAATGAAGTGAACCTCTTCCATTATTGCAAACAACCTAAACATGTATAAACTGGTACAGTTTATTTGAATGGAAAAAAAATCAGTTTTATTTGTTGTATCCCTCTTGACGATTAAGCATATCCACAGCACCTAACATTTATGCACTAGTACAGCACAGTAAATTAACTCAATCACATTCTGATAACATTGACTTCATGACTCATGACTGCTCTTCCAGCTTTATTTACATGTAGAAATGCTCCTGCTGTTGAACACATGGTGCAAAAGTAAATAAACATATTGTTATTGTCAGTGCATTTCTGAAAGCTACAGCATCAGAGAAAGTCATTTCTTTGTAGAAAGGGGCATATTTACAGGGAGGGTCAAATTTTTACAAATATTTACAGACAGCCATGTTATACTTGGTCAATATTCCACTGAATGGAAATAGACTTATGAATGAGGAAGATTTATAGGGCTTAGCCCATAGTTTGGATTTTCACTGAAATATTTAATCCCTGCATTGTTTTATTAAATCTTTAGATTCCAAACTTACTTCATGAATGTGTTTCAAGCTGAAAGGCTTTTTGAGACTTCATTTTAGTTGTTTGAAACACATATTTGGGGACAGTGGCTGAGGAGAGTTGTTAAAACTAATGGCAGGTAGTAAATGGGGTGCTACTGGTTTTCAGAACTTTTGTCTTCAATGTCAGAGTGTAAAATTGTGGCCTCACTGAAGTCAACAGGAGTTTCACCACTGACTTCAATAAGGCCAAGATTTCATCCCAAGAGTCCCCACACAGAAGCCTGAGCAGGAGCCCAGTCCTGTGAAGTGTTGAACATTTAACTCTCATGTACATTAAAAGAAGTTGAGGGGACCACATAAGACTGGGTCCTTGATGCTTGGCGCTCATTAAATACATTCATGAACCAAACTTTGCAAAATGCCTTGGTTCCAAAAAAGCATTAGGGATAAATGAATCAGCTGACTTGAAACAGATTTTGATGCTGAATTTTTTCATATCCATTTTACCCAATTAAACTTTACTTAGAGGTAAAAATAGACAGTCTATGATTATGCATTAAAAACTCCTTGAAGAATGATCCTATTTAAATATCCACTGAAGATGAGAGAAGACAAGAAAAGATGCATGAGCTAGGCCGAGGCCATATCCCACATCCACAGCTCGTCTCTACACAGTAGCAACTTCATTCTATGCAAGACCATGGATCATTACTGATTCAGCTGTGCAATGAGTTCTTTACATTTGAAGATAAATTGTTGTATGTTCCTCCTGAATACCTTACTTGGCTATATTTAATACATAGATTTGGGTCCTATTTTCTTTCAGAATGCTGGAAATTGATTTTGGAAGTTGATTTAGTGTTTCTCACAAGTTACCTTCAAATGAACTGACACTGGGAAAGAGTCTTTTGCACTCAGAATTAGATTGCTGATCTGGCCCAAAGTCTAGATCCAGATCTTGATCAAAATGTACCCAAAAAATCAGGGTTGTTCAATTTGATAACTTTGGTGCAGAATTATTTATATTATCTTAGTCCTTAGAGGCTGTAACTAAGATTCAGGCTCAATCACCCTGGGGTCTGCTCCAAAGAGTATATTATCTCAATTGACAAAAGGAGGGAAAGGAAAGATAGGAACAGAGAAGCAAAGTAACTTGCCTAAAGTCACACAGCAGGTAAGTGGCAAAACCACATATGAAACCCAAGTCACTTCACTGCCAGGCCATTGTCCTATGCTCTGGACCATGATGACTCTTGATACATACCATCACTACAGTCTTTATTCTTACATACCTGTTGTTTAAGTTTTCTTTGTTGCTTAGTTTTCCATGTGTAAGTCAGCTTTTTACAAAAGCCTCTGACTGCCAGATGCTCGAACTAGATGACAGATCACTTGATTGCCCTGTTCTGTTCATTCCTTTTGAATGTTACACATTGGCCACTGTTGGAAGACAGGATACTGGGCTAGATGGACCATTGGTCTGACCCAGTATGGCTGTTCTTATGTTCTAGAACCTCTGCAGAAATGTATGTACTTAACTAAGTGAATTACTTTACAGATAACAGAGATGGTTAAGGTCTATAGAGGACATCTAGATTGTGTCTCTAAAAGGGCAGAATTGTTCCCTGTGATACATGGACACGAATTTTTGTTCAGGAAGCAATTTGGGGTTTTATTTTACAGGAATCATTTTTCCTTTTATAATAAACCTTTAAGTCTTGTAAGTAGCTCATTGGGATTTTGTTACCTCAAGGCACTCAATAACTGACTCCACATCATTTATTATGAAATCTCAAGAGCTGTATTAACTGGATCTACAAGCCATTCAAAAAATCAATATAATGCATTCATAAATCATAACTAAAGAGCATTAGTGTTATGAGGCCTTCCTGTAGCTTGAAATAAACATGGACTCAATCTCTTCAAGAAATCGACACTTGCATGCAAGACCTGGAAAACATGGTGGGGTGCAGTAGCCTGGTATCAGAGATTATACTCTTTGGCTCAACTGATCATTAATTACAAGTAGCAGCTAAAACAAAGCTTAAACATCTAACAATCCATTTAAAGTAGAATGATTTCATTTTGGAGCAAATAGTTTTCCAAATAATTATTGTGAACCAGAGGGCTGTAGTGCTGGTGGGTGCTATCATGCTGCCTGAGCAGTACTAGGGGATATAGTCTGTTAAGCCGCAATACCATCTCTCACAAACCTGTGCTATCCAAAATCTATGTTTTCTCGTCACATCCTGCACACAGCTCTATATGGGCAGACACTTGATCCCACATGGATACAGTTATAGAACTGGAGATTTAGCTCATTTTCCAACCCAATTCCTTTTCTATCTCAAGTCACCCAATTCAATGCAAACTTATACTATTTTTAAACAGATTAAAGATTTTTTAGAAAAAGAAAACAAATACACATTGGAGTTGTCACAGGATTGCTGGACATAGTAAGTGACATAGGTCCAGAACGCCTGTGCCAGAGCAGGTGCTCCAATTTGGCCAATGAGAGGGTGGGGCCACACCTGGGAGCTATAAAAGATCAGGGAACAACCTAGTGAGGAGATGAAAATGAGGAAATTCCTGATGAGAGTCAGTCGGCAGACTGGGGAAAGTTTCTTAGGAAAACTGCAGAGAGCAGAAAGCAGGTGCTGCCTGAGAAGAGGGAGAACTGGAATTGGAGACTATGTTTGGGACTTTTTTGTATCAGGTTTTATAGTGAAACCAGCCCCGAGAATGATATTTTTTAATCAAGCGTCAAGAGTTCCTGGAGTTATTGGCTTTCTAAGAAGGGAAACTGAGGCAGGGAGTATGTGCAGTGCAACACTAACTCAGCAGGGGGCCCTATAGGGCAGGCACACCCTATGACAGGAGCAAAAAGGAAAAACAAACTGATTTTTTATCAATAAAACAATTATTAAAACCAGGAAGCAATGTGTACATAATCATACAACTGTGTACATCTCATCTTCCTCTTACAACCTCAGACAAGGGTTGGGAAAGTTTCCAAGTAATTTTTGTAATATTTTAACTATATCAGTTTAGAAACAGATACTTAAAACCATAAAAAACCCTTCTATGGATGTAGTTATATTGGTACAAATGTTCTTATGCCATAGTAGCTTGTTCTGGCACCTTTGTGATAACGACATGCACACTAAGGACTGTATTGCTTTAATTATACTGATTTCTCAACCAATATAGTCAAAGCATTACAGAAATTGGATGTAGACCAGCCAGTCAGGTGGCAGTTAGAATCCTGATTCCTTTTGTAAATCTAGCCCTTACTACCATGATTTAACCCATTCACTCCCATTGCCTCTATGCTTGGGAGTAAGCATCTGTAGGATCATGGCCTTATATTGTAATCTCTTTGGGGCTTTGTAATCCAAAATAATAATGAAAGCAAAGGTAGCTGGCATGGTAGCATTAAAACTTGTGATTTGGCAAGGGTAATCCCAATCCTGCAACTGGATCCATGTGGCCAAAAGAGCATTAATGCAGTATGGTGTAGAGGAATGATCACAGGATTAGTAATCAAACTCCTGAGATCTAATCTGAGCTCTGTCCCTGATTTGCTATGTGGCCTTGATCAAATCACTTCACCTGTGCCATCATTTCCCCATTAGTAAAATGGAGGTACTAGTGCCTTCTCACAGAGTGTTGCGGATGTTAATGTTTGTAAAGTGTTTCAAGAGCCTCACATAGCAGGTTCTATAAAATGGCATGGCAAACAAGAAGATAACCTTATAGATGTGTAGGACAGGTTAGTGCTGGTGCCAAAGTGTATTGCTAGAGAAGGTGAAAATGTGGATGTCATATCGGAAAGGCCTGAAGGACAAGAATTGGAAAGGATTGTTCTAGGTGAACGGCTGCTGATGTAGATGTCCCAATCCAAACAGAACAAAATATAAATCCAGGCCAGTAAAGAGGACACGTTACTAACTACAATGAATCTCATAAGGGGTCTTTCAGTAATGTACGCTAATAATTTAGTGCCTAGCTACTAGATAGAATTGCTAAGTGAAATATAAACACATCAGTGTCACACGAGGTATTTCTCATGCATCATGGGGGCCCAGATCATTCCCACCTCTGAAAAAAAATCCAAAGATTCGCCATTGGTGGATACAGAGGAAAGAGGACAGAGGCTTAGATTAATATCTGTGACACTTTCATAGAAGGAAGTGGATGTTGTGCATGCAACCAGTACCATCCCTAGCCTAGCACAATTTGGCCCTGCGATCACAGCCCTTACAAGCCATATGTCAGAGGATCCCTTAGTCTAGTCCATTTGATTGAGAAACCTGAGCATAGTGGTCCCTAGACACCCTTCCTTCTCAATCTTTTAGGTTAAGAGGTTTTTCATAACCTATTTGAAGCCTCCAAACAAAGCCTAAAATCAGAGGAGTTGTATTGAAATAGGACACGTTAAGAATATAGGCAAATTGTCAGATTTAAACAAAAGAAGGAGTAGCTATGTAATGCATACTATAACTCTCAAACCTATATACATGTTGTTAAAATACCTACTTGTCTCTGTGTTCCAGCTTGTCCTGTGTCACAGACCCCCTTCAGGTTTGTCTGCCTGTCAGATACAGTTTCCAATCTGAAGATAGGTGTCATCTTCCCCCACCCACCCTCCCACACCTGATTCCCAGTGCTATGATTCTTCTCTCATTACTCTGATGTGTCTGACTCATCATATCAGTCCTCGAGCCCCCAAAGCAGTATATTCCAGGTGTCTGTATAGGTGAATGCCTGTTGTATTTGTAACAAAGCCACTCTCCCCATTGGAATCACTGCACTGAACAAGTAGTTTAAAATTTGTTTTCCTGTACACTTTCCACATCTTATTTCTAAAGAAAGCTTTCCTTCACTCCATCCCCAGTTTGTGACCACCTATTATGTTAATTGTCCTTGCTTAAAGTATCAACCTGGCACCAGCCCACTGTCTGCCTTTAAAGAGACAGGACTCATTTGATCAAGCTAAGAGGGAATTATAAAATTGACTACTGACAGGTTCAGAGAGACTGTCACAACTGGATTTTATTTCCCCCATCTAGGATTACTGCCTTCCAAAATGTAAACCCATGACCCCTCTAACAAGCAAATGGAGTTGCATGGCTTTGAGGAACATTTATTTTAACACAACCTGACACAACCACCTATTCCCAAGGCTTCTATGACTTTTTATAGACATTTTTACTGTATTATATTCAACTAAGATTTGGGACTATTCTTGGAAATTCCATGCAAAGTGCTGGAAATACTGCTTTTCATTTGTTTCTGTGTAATATTCTTATATTTACTGATAAAACCAGCTTCTGTTTACCTTCAATTATTTTAAAATGTGGTTAAGCCAGTTACTCATGGCAACAGTCTCAAATAACGGACCTACATGCTTTCTTATTACATCTTTCTTGCATAACCTACAATCACCTTACCTATCAGACTCAGACTAATGACAACCAATTATTCTCTCTGTCTTGGGCATTTCATCAAGGTAAGTAGGTGCCTGGAACGAAAGTTTCTGCCAGATTAAAATGTCTTTTCAATGCCCTCGAATCTGGCAGCACTGGAGAAATTAAAGAGCCCTAGAGAAAAATCTTCAAAAAAAACTCTGAAAATTTGTATCATGTAAGCATTGAAGCATATTATCTTTCAGCTTCTTAACATCTATATAGGCTCAGATACTGATAACTGTTGTACTCTTAATTTACTTCTTACACTAACTAGTCTCATTGAATCCATTTGCTGCAAGATTCAGTATTTGAGATTTGAAATACAGTGAAATTCCACTATTTCAGCGAGGCAGCTGTAGTTAAAAGGATATTCTCCCTCATATGTGAAAGTCCTTTTTCCATTGACTCTAGGGGTACGTCTACACTACGGGATTATTCTGAATTTACATAAACCAGTTTAGCAAAACAGATTGTATAAAATTGAGTGCACGCGGCCACACTAAACACATTAAATTGGTGGTGTGCGTCCACGGTCCGAGGCTAGCGTCGATTTCTGGAGCTTTGCACTGTGGGTAGCTATTCCGTAGCTATCCCATAGTTCCCGCAGCCTCCCCCGCCCCTTGGAATTTCCGGGTTGAGATCCCAGTGCCTGATGGGGCAAAAATCATTGTCGCGGGTGGTTCTGGGTAAATGTCGTCAGTCACTCCTTCCTTTGGGAAAACAACGGCAGACAAGCATTTCGTGCCTTTTTTCCCTGGATTGCCCTGGCAGATGCCATAGCATGGCAATCATGGAGCCTGTTTTGCCTTTTGTGACTGTCACCGTATGTGTACTAGATGCCGCTGACAGAGGCGATTCACCAGCGCTACACAGCAGCATGCTTTTGCATGACAGCAGAGATGGTTACCAGCCACACTGCACCATCTACCATACCATAAATCGGTAATAAGATGATCATGGCTACCAGTCCTTTTGCACTGCACTATTTGCTGCTGTCATAAGTGCCCCTGGCTGAGATCAGCCAGGGGCGCAAAAGCCAAAATTGGGAATGACTCCCTGAGTCAATCCCTCCTTTTTGGTATCTAAAAATAGAATCAGTCCTGCCTAGAATATGGGCAAGTGTACTAGAGAACCACTGTATCATAGAACCAGAGAGCACAGCTGCTCTGTGTCAGATCCCGCAGAAATTATGAGCTGTATGCTATTCACAGGGGGTGCTCCTGCAACAACCCCAACTGTTGATTCCGTTCTTCCCCCAGTCTTCCTGGGCTACCATAGCATTGCCACCCCCCCCCCCCACTTGTGTGATGAAGTAATAAAGAATGCAGGAATAAGACACAGTGACTTGTTAGTGAGAAATGAGTGGAAGGCAGCCTCCAGCTGCTATGATAGTCCAGACAGGACATTAAGCAGTGTGGAGGAGAGGAGCCCAGCATCCCGCTGTTAGTCCAGGGGCAATCAAATCTTTTCTTTACACATGAAGGGTGGGGGCTGATGGAGCTCAGCCCCCTGTTGCTATGATAAGGACGGTTACCAGCCATACTGCACCATCTACCAGGAAAAATTAGGGCCAGGTGCCCTTGATCGACCTCACGGATGCTAGTCGGCATGGTTACCAGTCCTTTTGCACTGCCCCATGTGCCAATAGGCTGATGATGATGATGAATATCAGTCTTACTGCACCATCAGCCACCCATGGCGGGGGGGAGCAAGGATGTTGGTGTTGAGTGCTGCAGCATCGCGTCTATCTGCAGCATTCAGTAAAGACAGGGTGACATGTAAAAGAGTCAAGAGAGGATTGTTTTCCCTTTCACTTCTGTGGGTGGGTGCGTAAATTGCCGAGCTATGCCCGGACCCACCACGGACACTGTGTTTGACCCTAGAAGCATTTGGAGCTCAGCCAAGAATGCAAATGCTTTTCGGATACTGCAGGAACTGTGGGATAGCTTGAGTCCTCCAGTCCATGAGCGTTCATTTGATTCTTTGGCTTTCCGTTACGCTTGTCACGCAGCAGTGTGCTGAGTCCCTGCTATGGCGTCTGTCTGGAGATTTTTTAAAAATGATTTTGAATTTCGTCTTCTGTAACGGAGCGCTGATAGAACAGATTTGCCTCCCCTTACTGCGATCACATCCGCATGGTCCATGCTGGAGCTCTTTTTTTATTTTGATTTCGGACTGCATCGCTGATCGGAGCTCCAGGCTGGGCAAACAGGAAATATTCAAAAGTTCGCGGGGCTTTTCCTGTCTACCTGGCCACTGCATCCGAGTTCAGATTGCTGTCCAGAGCAGTCAGTGGTGCACTGTGGGATACCACCCGGAGGCCAATACTGTCGATCTGCGGCCACACTAACCCTAATCCGATATGGTAATTCCGATACTAGCGCTACTCCTCTCGTTAGGGAGGAGTACAGAAATCGGTTTAAAGAGCCCTTTATATCGATATAAAGGGCCTCTCAGTGTGGACGGGTGTGGCGTTAAATCGGTTTTACGCTCCTAAAACCGGTTTAAACGCTTAGTGTAGACCAGGCCTAGGACATGTCTCTCAGGGAAATGCAAAGTTTTAAAGGTAAGGTCTACAACCATGACAATTGCTTACAGCAAGGCACTTTAGAGTGAGATTTGTTCCAGGATGATACAATTCATGGCTGGGCAAAGAGATGAAAGAAGTGTCATCAACTATAATGCAAAATATATTGCTAATTCTTGTGTGAGTGAGATAGATTTTTGTGCTTCTTAAAAAAAAAAAAGAACTTCATGCAATTTCAGAGAGGGATGTGAAAACCCAAGAAGTATCTTCTGTGAAAAAGTTGAACTAGAATGGGAGTTTTTGTAGAGGATTAGAAAGTGAAGACTATTTCCCCACTTCTGTTCATGTTCTGCAGAGACTGCATGGCTGAGATTTGTCTGGAAGCGAAAAGTTTATAAGTTTTGTTCTCATCATTGTTATGAACTGCGGATAATTTTATTTTTGCTTTTACATAACACACTACAAACATTATTTATGCCTTTCTTGTACTGCTTAGTGTTATTGGTTCTAATTTTCTGGTGAGCCTTCCATGCCCTGCACAGATTAACCAATGTCCTCTATATAGGAGGATTGCAATTGGTTTTACAGAGCAATGACCAGTCTAGATTTTGACACTAACCATATAGGTCATCACAAGGTATATAAAATCCTGCAATTGCATTATTAAACCTAGAATACAACTAATACTGCCTCCTCTTCCCTATTTTCTTATGAGTAAATCTGAAGTAATGAGCCAAAGACAGGACCAATGGCAAGCTTTTCAATTTTAGTATTTGCCCTAGAGCAACATGTAGATCTTTGCACAAGAAGAAACCATGCGTCATCTTGGAGCTAGTCAGGGAAACACAAGGAAATATTTGCAGGCAACATACGGTAATGTTGTCCAGCATTCTAACATGCAAGCTGCATTGAGTAAACCAGTTCAGCACAAGCTAATCTGAAAACCCATGTTGCTGCTGGTCACTTTGAATTACTTTGATGCTGGATAAAATCTAAATTTAAACAAATACAGTCAATGACTTGCCCTTTGATATGTTCTATAATTTGGTGATGTGATTTACAGTTCCAGTACTATTGAGGAAGCAAAGAATAGCCAGTCAAACATTCTGGCCTTTGAGCTTTCGTAACACAATGAATCACAGGTGCCTTCAAAACAATTGTTAGAACAGTATTTACCCTTCTTCTGTAGCATAACAAAGCTTTGTTGAGAGCCGAGTTATTGTTGATCAGAACATTTTATATTCTGTACTACTTTCATTTAAAAACTGGTATACATGTGATTAGGGAAGAGTAATTGAAATAATGGATGAGCTCTAGTATTTGCAGTTAGTTTTTAAGCTTATGACATATGCAAAACTTGTACCAGTTGCCTGCAAATTGGGTCTTCTGCAATATAAGGAAGATTGGACATCACCAAATTAGATGGACATTGTACTCTTGTCTGATATTCTAACTTACCCCCTCAATGGTTTTTGATGCAAGTCCTCCAAGCTGTGTGATCTCCAGGTTAAATTTTGCTGTGTTGGGGCATGGGGGAGTCCAGAGTATTTTTTTTTTTAAAGTAGCCTATGTTGGTCAACTATAGTGCTTAGAAAGGTCCCCATCTTGTAATTGGTCTCACATCCACACATGTCCCTAGTGACTTCAATGGGTCTCTTTATAGGGCTAAAGGATCATGGAGTCAATTAGAGGATCAGTGGTCTAAAGGTCAACTCCTCCTTTTACATGAAGGACAAATAGTGCAGAATCAGAAGCAAAACAAACTTTCCTATACTTGTTTGCCAATATACCTCTCACTTACCTTGGAGGAATTAAAGGCTTCTCTCTTCTGAGCCACCTACTGCTTAGGAAGGGTAACACTCTACACATGGGAATAATTTTATTTTAAATACATTCATTTTAAAAGCTCTCTGTTCCCACCTCACTTTCACTCATCATCCATCATCCACCTTCATTCACCATGTCTAAGTTAGCATTTCACCAGTCCAAATTTAGTTAGCAGGTGAAACGTGCATCTGTGCAAGAGTTACTGGACTACATCCCCTTCCCCACTCATCTCTGTTTCTGAAGCTAAATGAGGAAACTTTTTTTTAATTAAACACTAATTTTAAAAGAAATTACTTATGTATGTGTGCAGACGACTTTAACCTTCCTCAGGAGTAAAAAGCAACCAATAAGAAGGTTGAAAGGAAGGAAGATGTTAGGTAATAGAGTGGGGAGGGGCAAGAAACTGAGGCAGCTATATTTGTTACAGATTTATGGAGATGGAGTTCTAAGGGCCGTAGCCAAAGTTTTACATACTGAAAGTTATTTTAAAATAATTATGCAAATTACACCCTTACTGATCATATGTGGAGTTTCTGCATGGTTCAGTAACTATATAATGGTGGGTCACTAACTACACCACATCCTTGGGTAGGTCTACATTTGCGGTGGGAGGTTTAATTCCCAACTTATGTAGATTTATCTATGCTAGCTCTGCTCGAGCTAGCATGCTAAAAATAGTAGTGTAGCTAGGGGTAGCATGGGTGGTGGCTGGAACCAGACACTGAAACATACCCACCCAGATCCCTGGGCACATACTAGGGCAACTAACCTGAGCTGCTGTCTATGCTATCCCCAGCTACACTAATATTTTTGGCTCATTAGCTCAAGTGAAGTTGGTGCATGTCTAGCTACCTGCACTGGAAAGCATGTTTCCACACATAAGAGGCCAAGGCAATTTCACTGCAGCAAACTCAAATCTTGTTCTTGAATCTCCTAGTAATGCTATAGTATATTTTTCTTTCTCAGTCCCTAAAAGCAATCGGAGATACCCACATCCACAAACTGAGATGTGTTTACAAAACACAAAACCCAAATGTCAAATTTATATATTCCATGAACCTCTATAGCAGTGACATCTGTGTGATTAGCTTCGGGAGTGCTTCCAGCACCCGTCATGCTTAGACTGCCTGTGGGACTCTCTCTCTCTGACATTCTAGTAATGTCACCCCTCTATATACTATATGCTTCAGTGTTTCTTTCTGATTTAAGAGCAGACTGTAGCTTTTCTGTCACATAAAATGCACAATAAAAACCATCACCAGTCATTCCATGCCTCTGCAAAGAATGTATATAATAAATCAGGCAAATAAATAAAACTTCAATTGACTTAAAATGAAAACAAATCGCTTATTTGTTAAAAAATAAACCAGCCAAAAAATCCAGTGTTTAATTGTAATAAACAGTCATGTAAAAAGTACAGAAACAGTATGAGGCATGGGAGCATCTAACTTAGTATTTTATATTTGGCATTTTAATCTTGCTATAAAAAGATTGTGACCAATATCTGCTGGGATAGGATGGAAAGGTGCATGGAACAGGAAACATATTGCAGCTACACTCCTTGCTGAAAAACATTTTTATTTGTTTTGATAGTAAGTACAAATCTTAACCTTGTAGGGTGTATATGGGATACACAAGTCCTTCCAAGCACTTAGGAACAATTTGTACACCTTAGTGCAGGTGTAGCCAGAAGTTGAAGATTTTTATATCTAGGAAAGCTGCATGAACCTGCATCCTAATACTGGGGTGTTGGAGGAATGTAGGTGAGTAGAGCTGGAGAGCCATTTTGTTGCAGACATATGTTATAGTAAATTAAAAAATATCAATTTTTTTGTAATGAAGCCTGATGATGAGGTGCCTGCAAGTTACTCCATTTTGTTTTATTGTTTTTTTAAAGGGAAAGCTTTTATTTTTTTTGGGTGGGAGATAATTGTCAAGCTCCTTCTATAAAAAGAGAAGTAAAGCTGGTTGGTAATTTTCTGATTTTCCAAAAGTGGAAATATGGACAAGTTGCTAAGGAGGAGTACAAAATAATAGTACAAGTATGTAGGGACAAAAATCAGAAAGATTAAGGCACAAAATGAGTTACAGTTAGCATGATACATAAAAGGCAATAAGAGGTTCTATAAATAGACTAGGAGCAAGCAAAAGATGAAAAAAGCATAGGTCCTCTACTTAGCAGGAAAAGAGATTTAATAATGGATGACATCAAGAAGGCTAAGGTGTTAAATGCCTGGTTTGCATCAGTCTTAACTAAAAAGATAAACTGTGACCAGATACTTAACACATTTAATAATAAGAAATAAGGGGTGTGGCAAAGTACCTTCTTCTCCTCAGCAGGCTGAGTCCTTTTTAGCCTTGGAGACACAGGCTTGGGCAAAGCAAACCCTTCTAGGTAGCACAGGGTCTAAGCTAATCCTTCCCTCAGTCAGTCCCTTGTGCTTGTTTTCTCCCTTTCTGGGGACAGAGCACAGCCTTCCTTGCTGGAAGACTTCAGAGCCTTGCTGCACCTACTCACTGGCAGCTTCTCTCACTCTCCCCCCTACTTCCACACCAGGGAGGGTTTAAAAAGGTCTCCAGTGGTTGGAGCCAGCTGAACCTAATTAATTCCCTGGTAACCCCTTTTCCAGCTGAACCTTATTTCCCCCTGGTTATCTCTCCTCAGTGGATTGGGAGAGGCCTTTTCACCCCCTGGGACTAATTACTACCCCTCCCTTTGCAGCCATTTGTCCTGGGTTTGCCACAGGGGGAAGGAGTGCAAGTCAAAATAGGGAAAGACCAGGTTAAAGATTATTTAGTTAAATTGGCAGTGAAGTGCACCATAGGGTACTTAACTAACTAGCTGAAACAATCTTAGGACCATTAGCAACTACCTTTGAACTACTCAAAGGATGAATGAGATCCCACAGGATTAGAAAAGGGCAAGCACGCTAGCTATCTTTAAAAAGGGGAACAAAGATGCCCAAAGAATTATAAACTAGTCAGCCTAACATTGATACCTGGAACAATAGTGGAACAAATTATTAAACAATCGATTTGCAAGCACATAAAGGTTAAGTAATAGCCATTATGAATTTGTCAAGAACAAATCATGCTAAACTTACCTAATTTCCTTTTGTCAGGGTTACTGGCCTAGTAGAGGAGGTGGGGAGCTGTAGACATGCTCTCTATTGCTATATGCTAGATGTATTGATTTTAGTAAGGCTTTTGACACAGTATCACATGACATCAGCAATTTCAGGAAATGCAGTCTAGATGAAATTACTGTAAAATAGGTGCACAACTGGTTGAAAGACTGTACTCAAGGAGTGGTTATCAATGGTTTGGTGTCAAACTGGGGTCACGTATCTAATGGGGTCCTGCAGGGGGTCTATCCTGGGTTCACTACCATTCAATATTTAAATTAGTGACTTGGATAATGGGGTAGAGAGTATGTTCATAAAATCTGCAGATGACACCAATCTGAGAAGGGTGCTAGCATGTTGGAGGACAGGATTAATTCAGAACAACCTTGACAAACTGGAGTACGGGTCTGAAATCAAGATAAAATTCAATAAAGACAAAAAGCATTGCTGAAAAGACTGGGTTTTAGAACCTGCAGAGCTAGAACCTGCAACCATGGGGTTTTGGGCCACTGACTCCCCCACATCACGACCCTGCAAGACTAGGCTAGGCAGGAAGTACCGCCCAGTAGGACCTGAATGGCAAATACCAGTACTTAAACCAGGAAGCCATAAAGGGGAGCTATCCAAGCAACACCACAGATTGCCTGCCTGTCTCTGTTCTAGACCCTGGTTGCGATATACAGTAGACTCTGGCTTCCGACGCTGGTTTGTCCTCAGCTTCGCTATTCAATTTCTTCCTGTAACCTGGTGCACAAACCTGACCCTGCTGGACTCCTGATGCCTGACTCAGTAAATCTTCTGGCCTATCTTGACTCGGACCTCCCAGAACCTGACTCCCAACTCCTGCTCTGACCATCCTCATCCCAGTCATGATGCTGGGCATTATAGGGAATCACAAATTGAATACTAGTTAATGATTCAGTTGCTAAAAAGGCTAATATTCTTATGTGTATTAGCAGAGAGTTGCATGCAAGATACAGGAGACGATTGTCCTACTCTGCTCCCTACTGGTGAGGCCTCAGCTGGAGTACAGTCTCCAGTTCTGGGAGCCATACTTTAGGAATGAGGTAAACTGTACAGCATCCAAAGGAGAGCAACAAAAAATGATAAAAGGTTTAGAAAGCTTGATCTTTTTGGAAAGGTTGAAAAACTGGGCATAATAATTGCACGTCAGTCTGAACTGAAAAATCAGTCGTTTCAGCCAACAGACCAAAAAAATCAATTATGCTGCCAATATAGTACAGATAAAGTATTGTTTTGGATGTGGGGCTTTTTTATTTATTTATTTTTGCAATTAAGCAAACATGATACCCTGAAGGAATCAGAGCAACAGAACAAGCTCTCTAGGAGAGAGAAAACAGATTAAAGACAGATGAGAAGAAACTAAAATAAGGAATAAAGGAATGCACAGTTGTTTTTCTAACACTTATTTTTCATGTTGAGGATTCAATCTTCAAACTGATATCCCTAGTTACACAGTCACTTTGATCTTAGGAAGAGTGTTCCTCAAATTCCTGTTGTCTAGCATGCTTGAATACTAGCTTTTTGAAGACAGTGATTTCTGCCATGGCTTTGTCACTCTTTCACTTGTGGACCACACTGATCTTCCACAGCAGCATATTTAAGTGTTAAGCAGTAATCAGAACTGTGAACAATTCCTTCCTGCATGACACTAGAATTCTCTGAGGACTATCTAGAATGTAAGAGTTTGCTTTAAAGGGCATTGCCTATTATGTTATTCCTCCAATTACTTGGAATTCTTGATCTCAGAGTAAATGTACCTTTGGCATAATCAGACCACATGGATCAGGATCCCCCCTTCTGTTTCACTGCAGGAACAGGGTGTTGGCCTAGGGCTTGCTGCTGCTTACTCCATGTGCTGGATCAGTTATATAGATACTAACTAAAAAGCAGATCAGCAACCAATCCTTGAACTACTCCACCCCAGATCTCCAACTCTTTTGCTTCCTCCCCCACACCATTTCCCCCCCCATTGTTACCCCCACTCCATGACCCTATCTAAAATCAAACTGAGTTCCTTAGAGCAGGTTTTCATATCTATATGTTCACAAGTTATGAATAGTGTGTGATATGAATAGTATACACAAGACATACAGGGAAACATGATGCTCATAAAATTATATTCACTCATAGTAACCACTGTCTCTAACCCCCCACTCCGCCTCTAGGTCAAGAACTCACCAAATCTAAGCACAGCTGCAATGTAGCTTGCCTAGGGGTTTTTTATTATATGCTTATCTTAATGGAAGTCATATAGTGTCTGAGTGCCTCACAATCTAAAGTATTTACTTATCCACACAATACCTCTGTGAGATAGGGAAGTACTACTATCCCCATTTTTACAGAAGGGAAATGTAGGTACAGAGTCGATGGCTATTGTCTACACTGCAGCTGGGAGCATGCGTCCCAGCTTGGGTAGATAGGCATGCGCTTAAACTAGTGCATTAAAAATAGCAGTAAAACCAGGAGTAGCTTGGGCAAGCCACCTGAGTACAAATCCAACTGGTCCCCCTTGCTATGTATGTAGGTGGCTAGCCTGAGCCACTGCCCATGATACCCTTGGCTATACTACTATTTTTAGTGAGCCAGCTTGAGCAGAGCTAGCGCATATCTGTCTTCTAGAGTGAGAAGCACACTCCCAGCTGCTGTGTAGACAAAACCAAGTGTATGTTTACACAGCCCATGGCAGTAAAACTCCCAGCCCAACAGACTTGGGCTAGGGAGCTTGTGACAAGCTCTAAAAAAATAGCTGTGTTGACAGTGCTCTGAAGCCTAGGTAGGGAGGTGTGCTTCAGAGCCTGAGCAGCAACTTGAAAACACTGTCTACACAGCTATTTTTACACTGCTAGCATGAGCCTTGCTAGACCAAGTCTGACAACCCAGGCTGGGAGGCTCATTGCCGGAGGTTGTATAGATATAGTTTAAGAGACTTGCCCAAGGTCACCCAGGAAGTCTGTGCCAGAGTAAGGAATTGAATTCAGGTCCCTCAAGTTTCAGGTTAGTGCCTTAGTCAATGGATCATCCTTCCTCTGCAGAGAGCCTTCTACCTAGAGATAAGTAGCGTTTCAATTTTTGTTTTGCATTTTTTTAATGTTTTCAGTTGAGGGAAATACAAATATGGATGTCAAATATGGGACAACTCATCACATTCAAGGTATATTTGATATCAGCACATAAATTGCTATTTATTATTATATGCACTCACTAACCCCAAAGTGGATGTACAATTCCTGACTTGTGTGATCAAGTACTCCCTGTATACAAATTTGAGTACTTTTGCATCAAAAATTGATGACACTAGTTAATTATTTTAAATATGGCCCTTTGCTTTAATCAAAGCTCACTGTGTAATACTATAATCACAGCTCAAACTGTGGGGACTGCACTTTATGCAAAAAACACACATTTCAGAACAAGGGGCAGTGCAAGTAATGAACTGAGTCATTCTGGTGAATGAGTTACCTCTCACTTCAGCAAGAGGTCACCGGAGGTTAAGGTTATTTGCAAAGCTCTGTGAAGAGCTTCATCTTGAGACTGCCAGTGACTAAAAAAGCCAAACATGCTGTGCTTTAAAAAAAAAAAAAGCATTCTAAAAGGACTGCATTTTTTCTCCATATGAGCTCAGTTCTGGTGTGATGTTGTTTTTAAAAGTTGAGACTGAAGACTAGGGCAACTAGCAGGAATGTAGAAAGCCAACAGTCACTTTTAAAGGGGACATAAACAAGACAGAACAAGTGTTGCTGAGAGAGGGGAACACCTTTCCCCTCCCCACTTTCTCTCCAAAGCTGGACCATGCCAAGGGACATAGATTCACAAAATGTTCTGTGCTTGCTGAAATCCCCTGGCATATAGTGAGGGGAGTGGAATCTTCCCACACAAGCCACTATTGTGGCTGTATCTCTTTGGTTGTGTTACCACCTTCCCCAAGCCCACTTGACTTGAGAATTGATGGATACATAAGCATAGTCATTGCCACTATTATTAGAAGTCCTGTACTGTTAGGAAACAGGCTCACATAAAGGAAAGAAAGGCTGAGAGCTATTGTAACAATCTTACCCTTGTCTTTACATAGACCTATTCCTACTAAGTAATGGTATAAATGTCCATTTCCATATTAAAATGCATTTTTATATATTTCATGCTAGCCTCTCAATTAAAATATTCCATTCATTTCAATTATAATGTTATCCTGCAGAATGAGCTTTAAAGTGTTAAAAAAATAAAAAAAAATAAAATAAAGCATTAAAAACCAGATCAAGGGCACAGGAAGTATTTTCACTTTCAGTGTGAGAGACTACAAAAGTATTTGTCTGGCCATGAAATGGGATCTCTTTGAAATTCATTAAATGAGACACTATCAGCATAATCCTGAAGCCCTGGCTCAGGCAAAACTCCCACTGACCTCAATGAAAGCCCTGCCTCAATGGGAATGGGTATTTCAGAATTGGAAGCTAGTTGCTTTTTATGTCATTACCATCTTTACAAACAAAATGTACTTCATTAATCATGGTGATGTTCTGTTCCAAAGAGAAGCCCAACTCCCCTCAACCCCCACCAAAACACAAGATTTTGTTTGAAATGCAATGGAATTCACCACATCCTTTATTTATTTTATTTTTCAGTCATCATCAGAACCATTCAGAAGGCAATGCATATTTCTTTTATGAGGGTTGGCTTCACTCTCAGCCATGTGACTTATGAAAACAACAGATCCCACTATGGAGATTGCTGCAGGGTACAAAGCAGGAGAATACCAATCCAGGTGAATGAAGCCAAGAAAAATAGGAAACGAGTAAAATCTGTGTTCTCTGACACCTAGTTAGATTTTAAAGTTTAAAGACAAAAATGAATCTAAAGAGCTGTAGAAAAATATTCAAACTTTTAATAGATACTTAAGATTTGCCTTTTAAAAGTTAAGCAAAACAGAATCTGCTCCAATTACAATTCATATTTAAGAAAAAAATTTATTCAGACAATAGCCCACCAAAGAAAGTCCCATGCAAGCCAATTGCAAAACAGAGCCTCATCCCTGGAAGTCTGCCAGCTCCAATTTATAAATGGTACAAACTATATTTTTCTGTCTTTGAAATTCATTAAACTGTTTGGACCAAACTCAGGTGTTAGGTGAGAGTGGCATGTTTCTATTGGAGTTCAGAGCAAGTGTTACATGTTCATGGGGGCAGAATTTGGCTGTCTTAATGGAAGTCATATAGTGTCTGCGTGCCACTACTTTAGCCCAGAAAATCCTTCATTTCAAAGAAAAACCCAATAGAGAAAGTGAGATAACAGTAAGAACCTGGATCTGCAATTGGATCCATACAGGGGGAACATCCACCCACACAAAACCCAATTGAATTAATTGACTCTCAGAGAGTGCATCATTCTGACTGCAGGAACTTCAGGATCAGAGACTACATATTGATCAGTTCTGCCCCTTAGATACTTCTTGAAAAGTATAATGAGCTTTATACTGCAAATTCAGAACTGAATAACTACAAAATGCATATGCTATATTTATATTCATTTAACCATGCAGCCTCATTACCTAGTATTCCTTTTTCGTAAGATATGACTTTATGGCATTTAAATGGAGCAGACCATCAGATAAAAACAGTAATATTAAAGGCAGATCTTATTTGCAGGTAGGTATTTAGTCCATGGAATTTGGAACAGGCATCAATGCTAACAATCTCAATGCAGGATCAGGGCCTTAATGGAAAAAAGCTTGAACATGTGCATCTAAACTGAGTATTTTTTTCTTGTATGTTGAATGTTTTTATATGCTGTACATTCTTAGCACTGAGTGTGGTATGTGTTCAGACAGAAAAGGTACTGTATTTATGTCCCAAGAGTTGGCTTTTGATTCAATAAAGCAATATGGCTTTTTTCAAAAAAATCAGCATTGCAAATACTGCATACAAATATGGATACAGCAGTATTTTCAGGTGAGCCTGAAAAGCAAAGTGTTTCATGGGCTCTCATACAGTCAAACCTAGTAATTCTTTTAAAACCCCTCAGTCAGGGGCGGCTCTAGGAATTTGGCCGCCCCAAGCACCCCGGCACGCCGCGGGGGGCGCGCTGTCGGTCGCCGGTCCCGCGGCTCCGGGGGACCTCTTGCAGACGTGCCTGTGGAGGGTGCGCTGGTCCCGCGGCTCCGGTGGAGCATCCGCAGGCACACCTGCGGGAGGTCCACCGGAGCCGCAGGACCAGCGCACCCTCCGCAGTCCAGACTGCGGGAGGTCCGCTGGTCTGCGGCTCCGGTGGACCTCCCGCAGGCATGACTGCGGAAGGTCCGCCGGAGCCACCTGCCGCCCTGCCGGCAAAATGCCGCCCCAAGCACGCGCTTGGTACGCTGGGGTCTGGAGCCGGCCCTGCCCTCAATTTATATTTGAGTGTAGAAAGAATAGAAGTTTTTAATGAGTACACATATACAGTATAGTTAGTCATTAACACTTTAAAATGTTCAGATTCACAACACAAATCAACTAAGCATTGATCAATATCCATCATTAATATTTGTTAGGCTGGAGATCGGACTATAAATATATATCTTTAAAAACATTAAACCTTAAACAGATTACAGAAGCATATTCCAAACTCATTATTTATATGGCCCTCACCGCAGTATTTGGGCACCTCAGAATCAGATTTACCCTTACGTGTTATCCCCATTTTACTGATTACAGAGGTACAGGGTGAATTAAATGACTTGCCCAAAGCCACATAAGAAGTCTGTGGCTGATGTGGGAACTGAACAGAAGTATCCTTTGTCTTAGGCTGGTGCCATATCCATTGGGTCAGTTTTCCTGCCTTATAGATGTGTGTGTCTTCCTAGTCATCAATTTCCCTCAAAACATTCTCCTCTCCTAACCTAAACTGCAAAAAAGATGTCATCTCAGAAATCAAAATATTACTTTTGATACATAGGGGCTTATGGGAACCAACGTTCAAATGAGTTCCATGAAGAGTACTGCAGAGACAATATCAAATTCTGAGATCTACTATGGATGGGCAGTGAGATGGACATTTTCAAAATATGACCCCTATCTTTATATGCACTAGCAGCAAAGAATCCTGTGGCACCTTATAGACTAACAGACGTTTTGCAGCATGAGCTTTCATGGGTGAATACCCACTTCGTCGGATGCATCCGACGAAGTGGGTATTCACCCATGAAAGCTCATGCTGCAAAACGTCTGTTAGTCTATAAGGTGCCACAGGATTCTTTGCTGCTTTTACAAATCCAGACTAACACGGCTACCCCTCTGATACTTTATATGCACTGCCACTCAATCATAAAATAGTTACACTAACACTTTCAGACTTAAATGCTGGAATATATACCTGCAAAACACACCATAAGTACAAACAAATTGTGGATGTAAACTGTATCATGCATATTATCAGAGGTCTGGAAAAAAACATGAACTCTGCTGCCTTGTGAAATAGGTAATAACTGGAGATATACCAATCTCCTAGAACTAGAAGGAACCTTGAAAGGTCATCAAGTCCAACCCCCTGCTTTCACTAGCAGGACCAAGTACTTATTTTGCCACAGATCCCTAAGTGGCCCCCTCAAGGACTGAACTCGCAACCCTGGGTTTAGCAGGCCAATGCTCAAACCACTGAGCTATCCCTCCCCCCAAAACCTGCTTTGACACAGATGGAGCCATGGTGGCCTAGGTGAAAGTTTGGTCCTAACGCTCTCTGGTACTTTTGAATAACAGTACAGTTTTCCCCCAATGGTCCCTGATTAAAGATTACCTACCTTCCACTCTTGGTTCTATGGTATTTTCCAAATTGCTGTCTTCTATTCAAGAGGATCCTACACTTCAGTGAAGATTAGTTTGGGAAGAGCTCTGAGATCGTCTCGTATTAAAGAAGCAATATAAATCTAAAATCTCTCTGGTCTAGGATTAAAAAAAGCTCTGATTATCTCTTGACATGGATAGGACACCAGTTTTCTGCTGATAATTGATTTTTCCTTTACAGATCTTGCAAGAAAATTCATAGAAACAATATGTTGTCATGGAAACAATGGTGCTGGCAGGCTGATTGCCCACTCTGGCACTTCGAGTGCAGAAGGTGGGGGCCCACAAGGAATTTAAAAATTAATACTGGCCACTCCAGGCTGGTATTAAACTTCACAGCTTCTCTCTGACCTTAGATGGGTAGATGCTGCCACGAACCAAATGCAAAACCCCTTGGAACCCAGGAAGTCGCACTTGGGAATTTCTTCCTGTGGGGTACCCATAAGCCCTTTCACACACACACACCCCGGGGAAGAGCTGAGAAAGGAAAAAAAGAAATTAGCTGTTACTCTCAGCTAACTAAAAAAATGTGTGCACAAACCTCTTAAGACACAAAACCCCAAATCCTGTTCTTAATAAAGGTAAATTTTATTAAAAACAAAAAGAAAGAAAATACATCTGAAAACTCAGACTATTGTTAGATTTTTAAAAGAGCGATTCAAAAAATTAAGCTCCCAAAATAGTTTTCTGGGGGTTCATCTTAAAGGTTACAAGCAACAAAAGCATCTGGGGTTAGCAGACAGGAAGCCATAGGAATAAACAAAATAAACTTAATCGTGTCTTCCTACACATTTTCTAATTTAATTAAACATCTGGGTTCCAAATAAGCAATTCTAGGTATGATTCTGATGATTTTCATACCTGGCCTTCAACTTATCACAGCATAACTGCTACCCTGTTCCCCTCTTCCTCAGAAAATCAAAACACACAGAGAAAGGGAATTTTTTCCCCCAATTTTAAAAAGTTCTAGCCCTCCCATTGGCTCTTTTGGTCAGGTGCTTACTCACTTCCTTTTACCTCTGCATGCAGTCAGACTTTTTAACCCTTTACAGGTAAAGCAAGCAGAGAACAGCTACCAAGAGGGATTCTATAGCTAACTGGCTGTTTGGGTGTCCAGAAAAGGGAGCTATCCCCCCTCTCGTTTATCACAGGTGCCTTTCAGAATGCTAACATTGGGAAACAAATAGATTATACGTTTGATGATTATAAATCCTCCGCTATGCTTTTTCAAGATCTGGATTAAAAGAAAATACCACCAAGACATTTCCCCATTTTTGTTGTATGGCAGGTCTGTATATTTCCATTCCAATGTAGCTGAAGTATTATAAAATGGTACAGGGCAGACTTTGAGTAACTGTGTATAATTCTTATTGCTCTCTCATACATAAGAGCACATGAACTTTAAGGAATGGAATGACTCATTTATGATACGAGATAAGCTTAGAACTCCATGGCTGAAGAGGCTGCATGATATATAAAGGTTTACTCCCTCCAGACCAAGACATTAATTTAATATTCTGATCACCATTGTCATTTACTCTACAGAAATTTTATAATAGGAAAAAGCAAACAAAACATCTAGAAGAACACTTGTGTTTCTCCTAAATACCAGACACTGAAATATTTCTAAAAAGAGCATGCAAATAAAATGCCAGCACCACCATTATTTATTAAATAGGAGAAGGCTTTTCAGCATTTTTATGCAAATGAATGGCTCTGATATAACAATGGAAACATCCAAGTCTCATGAAGCAAAGGCAATTTCAACAAGGAGAAACTAATTCTGCATAGAAATCTGTGGGAAAAGCAGCTTTGAATACTGATTTTTGGTCATCTCCACTGTGGATTAAGAAAGTTCTTCCCTCCTCCCCCTAGTTACCTAGATTTTGTTCACTTAATACACGGATGACATCTGAGAATCGTGATGAAAATAGATAATCTGGCACCTCTACTCTGAGCCATCCCTGAGAATTGGTACTTCCTTATGTCCATCCTGCTTTTTTACATGCTTCACATCAATGTTGTTTTTATTGTCCTTTATCATTCCCTCTGTGGTGACCCCTTCACATGTCACATTCAGGGTTCAGGTTAGACTCTAATGAAAAAAGTGTGTGGGACCCACCCCAAATCTGAAGGATCCACAGCTGTCCTAGACCACCTACAGAGAGGCCTCATGCCTCAGTATCAGCTGCAACCTCCAGCATCTCCCTGGCCATCATGGCCCCAGGTGCCCCCGGGGAACGCTGCATAAAAGAGACATTAATTTCAGAGACTTCTCTGTGGGACTAAATAAGGGAAAATGTGTGTCCCCCAGTGACTTTTGCATCCCTTCCTCCTTACCATCCAGTCTAAAAGCCATCCACCAACACAGATCCTGAACCCATGAAGAGGCTGGTAGGGGACTAATAGTAAGAGATGGGATGTGCCCAGCTGGAGATTCACAGATCCTGGATCTCCTGGGGATGAGCCAGGCCATTAATATAGCACAGCAGAGTGATAGACACTTGGGACACATAGCGGGGAGAGGGAGAATGACTGTTCTGAGTTATTAACCATTTAAAGAAGATATATAGATGAAGGATAGAAGGGAAGGAATGTAACAGAAAAACATAACTCGGTGTAATTTTGCTCATGTACTGTTTCAAAATTTGTTGAGGGTGGGGATCCATGGGAGTGAGAGCTGCCTGATTTGTTAACAATTCCTTTTCAGGAGGGACTAGGACCTATGGTGCTCATCTTAATTGGTAGATGCACTGCTAGGGATTCCCTAACCCATGGCCCCCTTGAAATCCCTATTTAAGGAATGGGTTCCATGGCACAGAGAGGTTTTATATTTCTCTGTCAACATTTTGCCCTGGGTAAGATCATTGGAGTGCAACATTTCTGTGCTAAGAACTCATCCAACTCTTCACCTGCATCCCATCATCTTTAAATAAGACTAACATTCCCAAAGGTCTTTATTAGACTCTGTAGACTTCCCTGTGAATTTACCAGTGTTGGCAGGAAGAACAACCACTGTCCTCCCTGGGGAGATCACATGATGTGAGCCACTTAATAGCGATTGAAAATCTGGTGGAGTCTTTGAGGGGAACTTCTCATGGGATGCCCTGACTCATTGCCTCCTTTCACTGCTGCCTGTGCCCTAGAATGGACTGAGGAAGTGAACTGATATTGAAAGACCCTCCTTCCTAACTCATACATCTGTTCAGACGCTCTAAAATGTCACCTATCGGAGGGCCTGTATAGCCACCATCCACAAATTTGAAGGCGAATCAGAATAGTGGACATGTCCCTTTCTGTACCAAGTTACCTTAAGGGGAGGTGTTTTTTGTTTTTGTTTGTTTGTTTGTTTCCCAAAGGCACAAATGGCAGCTAGATGTCTAACTTGAATTTTTCTAGGGAAGTTGGGCACCTAGCTGCCATTTGTGCCTTTGAAGCCCCCCCACACTCTGGCTATGAATAGAAATATATATTTTAAATCCTTAAGTTATACAGGTGTATGGATCTGTTTATACATGGACATGTAATGATCAAGATGTGCACATACACCTAAAGTAACAATCATATCTCCCCTCCCATGTTGTCTCGTTGCTCTCACTTGTTGGGTCTTAATTTATATATAGATTAAGATTTTCAGGGCCCAGAACATGTCTCAGTGAGCTGTCTACCACAATTTATAGCTCTAAATAACTAACAACTAATAAAAATAATAATAATGTCTTGCCTACGCTCCAGCTGCTGGGTATGAGTTCTTCAGTGAACAGGTATGTATAAAGCCTACCAGAATTTCTATCAGAGAAAAATCAAAGAAAGTGGGTTGCAAACTTTCATGTACAGTAAGATGGCCCAGAACCAAAGTCCATGGAAAAACTCTGATGACATCGAGGGACTTTGGATCAGGGCCTATATGAGAAGAATTTCAGCGAAGATGGTATTTTGTTTCCTGTCTCAGGATTATTCTTCCCAGCTATTATATTATACTAAATCCTGTATAGTCTCCACAGCTATACCACTCTGCATTTCTGTTGAGCAAAAAGAATAAATAGTGAGAAATAGGCTAGTGATATAGTCTGATTTATATTTTATAAGCATAATAAATATCATAAGCTTTGCCTCACTACTAGTCTGAAAAAGTAACATTTTCTTTGAGGGATTTCAATATAAAGCCATGTAAAACTTTGTTCCTCAGTATTTCATTAATTCACACAGCCCTCCAGTTTTCCCATAATTTCAGTGAACTGTTCAAAGAGTCAGCAAGTCAGCTTCATGAGTCTGCAGCATATTGCTGTTGACCTGGCAGCCTCGCTCTTCGCTGTGGACACGAATGTGCCTATCAGGCTTACGATAAAGAAAAAAAGCCTGAAGACAAAGCTAAAGTTCATACCACTGAGACAGACAGAAATTTGAATTTTGCAAGCACAGGAGCCAGTTCTGCTGCTGAGAGGAAAGGTCATATTCAGAATAAGAACACTATCATTTACTGAGAGTTTTTATGAGGAGGAAGACATAGGGAGGCTAGATTATTGATTGCATCAGAGCAACTGAGACAAAGTTGTGGTAGGGGATTGCTGAAACACTAATACTTTAAGAAAATAACCAGTAAAGGCCAATGAAAAGGAATAAGGAATTAAGAACCATGAAAGCTGTGCAAGTACAAAGCATTTTTTAAATTATAATTATATTCTAATTGTTATTGTTATATTTGGCATTTAAAATACACTAGAGAGAGACTGAAGGCAGATATGACTAAACCCAAAAGAAAGATATTTTTTCAAATATGTCCTACATACAAAATGACAGCAGACATCCCAAATTAAAGGTGACAATCCCCAGAATGCATGTTTATCTCAAACACTGAAAAAAGGAGGAGAGGAAAATACTTGGAACATAACTATGCACACTGGGTTGCCAAAAGAAAACCTAAACTAGAACAAATTTAAACAAAGTGTGGTATTGATGTAGTTCTGTCTGAAGATTGATCATTTTACCCTGATTTCAAAACCCTCAATGTTTCATATTTAAAATGTCAGGGATTTTTGGAAATTTTATTAAGGCAGAATTATAACAAAAAGTTAACAGACTCCATCGTACGTTACTTATTAGTTCAACCCAACGTGGCCTTAACAGTCAGAGGTTAGACTTGATCAGGGGCGGCTCTAGGAATTCCGCCGCCCCAAGCAGGGCGGCACGCCGCGGGGCGCGCTCTGGCGGTCGCCGGCCCCGCGGCACCTCTTGCAGGCATGCCTGCGGAGGGTGCGCTGGTCCCGCGGCTCTGTTGGAGCATCCGCAGGCACGCCTGCGGGAGGTCCACACGAGCCGTGGGACCAGCGAACCCTCCGCAGTCCTGCCTGTGGGAGGTCCACCCGAGCCGCGGGACCAGCGAACCCTCCGCAGTCATGCCTGCGGGAGGTCCGCTGGTCCCGCGGCTCCGGTGGACCTCCCGCAGGCATGACTGCGGAAGGTCCGCCGGAGCCGCCTGCCGCCCTGCCGGCAAAATGCCGCCCCCAGCGCGCGCTTCGCGCGCTGCGGTCTGGAGCCAGCCCTGGACTTGATGATCACAATGGTCCCCCTTCTGGCCTTGTAATCTGTGAAACATGGCAGCCTTTGCAATTGAGAATCAAGTTGTGTAATTTAACCATGGCCTAACTTGGGGGCAGTAGAGATCGGCACCATCCTATAAACAGCTCAAGAAATCTTCCCTAACAGCCTTGTGTAAAGGATACTGTGCAAACTGTGATGGCACAGCCAGTTTTCTTGTCTGTAGGCCAATGTATGCCATAGCCCTGCCCCACCCTATTGGGGTCCCATGTACCTCTGAAAGGGAATGCTCCCTGCATTCATGAGTGTATAGGACAACCACCATGCCAGGCCCCTTGCATGGGCTGCAGAAAGTGCCTTGAGTTCTTCTTCCTTTGCTCATAGGCACATGGATCTCACTGGTTTTGTCTCCACATTAATCACAAGCAAGTTCCAAAGCAACAGAAGGTGCTATCCATCCAGCTGTGTTGAAATTCGTTCTAGTGTCTTTCAGCAGAATTTTAACATAACCATCTTAGAGTGTGGTTTTATTTAGAGCAGGTAATCCATAAATGCACATCATGTTGTTCTATATTTATTCTCCATCAGGGGCTTCCCTATCAGAGTTAGTCAGTTCACAAGTCACAACAAGATGTTCTAAAGTTGTGTAGGTCAGATCTGCCTCCATGGCTCTGTAATAAAGAAGGATAATAAAGAAGGATTTTTTCCCCTCCACAAATTAAAATGATTACATGATCCACAAAACACAAGTACCACTTTCACAATCCATAAATAACCCCAGTTTACACCCTATTTCTTCTGGAAATTCTGGGCAGAATCTTACTACTTAAGAGATCAAAGAGATGACTCAGTACAAAATAATTTATAATTCAAAAAGTTAACAGGAAATCTATCCTATCCCATCTCATGCCTATTAGAAGACAATACGTTCTAATATTTATGTCTATTCCAATTATCAAATAAATTCACCTTTCATTTATAAAAGAACATTATTTAGAAAGACATTGCAAAATATCTATCCTAGATAATCAAAATTTCTCCAAGCAGCTCTACTGCTCTCTTTCATACCAAGGGTACTCTTCTTCAAGCATCTTCCAGATGGCAACGGAGGCACTACAGAACATGGAGAGAAGCAATCTCTCAAGATGACTCAAGTTATTTAGGGACATTCAGGGATTTGTAAAATTTTGTTACTGTTATGAGACATGGGATCTGGCAATGAACCTTTTCTTCCTACTACAATTTAACAGCTGAAGTGGAAGATCAAGATATTTGAGAAACCCCATAGGCACAGGCGACCTGAATGGGTTCTGAAATAGGGTTGAGTTAAATCTGAACTACATGCCACTGTCTGGATGATTCTTAGGTACTATTCATTCACTAGGCACAAGTACACAGTACATCAACTAGAAACAAAGTGTCCCATAACTTCAGAAACAGCATGTATCCCCTTATAGTCTTTTTCCAAATATTTTTTTCCTTTCAGTTTCCAGATTCTTTTCATTTGTCTGTCTATAGGTATGGTGGTCTATCTGGTAGCTCCACCTCCAGCAGTGTTTGTCTTTGTTAGTGGCAGACTCAAACCATCCTAACGCTACACCTGCCAATCAGACTAAGTACTCCTGTATTATTTTTTTCCCTTAGTTTCCCTTTCACCTGGGTCTTGGGCATAAGGTCGTTCTTAACACCAAATTTCCTTACTTTTGTTATCTATAGCCAAGACAATTTTTATTAAAAAAAACAAAAATGTATATTTCTGCTTGAGAATATTATTGCATAATAATTAGCTGATAGCTATAACAATTTACTCCTCCAAAATGGAAGGAATCATCTAAGAAGTACCACTTACAATTATGCAATTTTTTCTCAACACCCTCTTCTGATGTCTCTAGATGTGGATATAAATTAGCATATGCTAGGGAATGCAAAATAAGGCTCTATAACATATTGCTTAATACAGGCAGGACTTAATCCAAATATTTATTTTTTTCACATCCCTAAAGTCACAAGAAGATTCAAGTATCAGAGGGGTAGCCGTGTTAGTCTGGTTCTGTAGAAGCAGCAAAGAATCCTGTGGCACCTTATAGACTAACAGACGTTTTGCAGCATGAGCTTTCGTGGGTGAATACCCACTTCTTCGGATGCAAGAAGAAGTGGGTATTCACCCACGAAAGCTCATGCTGCAAAACGTCTGTTAGTCTATAAGGTGCCACAAGAAGATTCAATTTACTCCAAGTGTATTATGTGCAGATTAGCTATTATATGGAGAATTCTGAGTAAATTATTGAACGTATTTTATATAATCACCCACAAGTATCTCACAGAAAGGATTTTTGACAGGCCATTTATAAAGATATATCACATGCCATTCCACAGATCCTTTATATCTCAGTTTTAACTTCTGAACTCTATGTATTACCAGGGAAATTATTAATTTTAATATCACAGTATGTTCTACATTCTTACCTAGGAGTCACATCCAACTGTTATACAGATGTAAATGCCAAAAGCTATTGGAAAACACTGAGTGTTTTCACCCTCAGTATTGATGGGAACATGTCAATTCCATCTAAACTTTTGACAGAAATTAGGCAAGCAGGAGGCTGGCCAGCCTGTCTGGTGTGCTGTCAGCCCAGGCTTCTCCAGCTCCTTGTTTTACCATGTAGCAACATCTCCAAGCAGATGTCTCTTCAGGCTGCTCTCTCCCTGGGGACTTTGGCAGCTGGGGACAAGCCAAATAATTTCATTTTGGTTCTCCCAAAAGGGATTTATTCAGAATTTTTCCTCACATCAAAAAACTAACTTTTTTCGCTTTTTGTCCTGATTCAGAATGAAATCCCCCATCCCCTGCATTTGAAATTTTCTGTCAGAAACAAATTCTGTTTTCTGGCCAACTCTAACTGAAACCAATTATAGAATCACAAGTTAGAGAGTGAAACAACCTCTTAGGTATCAAGTCCATCTCCCAACCTGTTCAGGCTGGTTCCCTAGGGTGTTTATTCTACTGTAAGACCCTGATTCAGCAGCAAGGTGCTTAAGCACATGCCTAACTTAAAGTACACAGTAGTCCCATGGATTTTAGTAGGTATCTAAAAAATGACATTTGCATGAAAAAGGAATTGATGGCAAAAATTAAGGGGAAGTATAGATGAGGTAAATATCTTGTCTGAAAATGCATCAGTGTAAATCTGATATCCAGTTCATTTATATTAGTCTAGATGTTGTGTGAAGTTTTTCCAATAAGGGAATAAATGATAATTGCTATCCAGGAAAACAAACAAACAAACAACATTCCCTTCCTCCACAAAACAGGTTGATGCTGTTGTTGAGCACACCCCATGTATGCAAATACTGCAATCTGCCTGTCCCTGCCCCATACATAGCCCTGACCCAGAAAAGAACTCATTATGACTTGAAGAAGGAGAAGGATGGGGACAGGAAGGGTGGCTGATTCCCACTGTTTTAGATGGCCCAGAGATTTAAAAAAAAATAATAATAAATAATAATAAAGCCCTTATAATAATAAATAATAATAAAGCCCTTTTTGTATTAAAGGCACTATATACAGTAGAACCAAATTCTATTCAATTCAAGTTACTCAGGATTGGTAGCCAGATTCTTGTTGGGAGCTGACAAAATATTTGATAAAGAAACAATATGGGTGAAAAGTTGGCTATTGCTGTAAAAAATGTGGTGTGCTTTGGGAGCTGGCAAGAACAGTACCATTTAATGGTGGGAAATGTTTCACAAGCAAAGGAATTTTCAGTCATTAGAGTGTCACTGAGCCATAACACTGCTGCAAGGACTAAAAGTATGTCAATTCACATGGGTTTGTAGAAGAAAGTTTCCCTCCCTCCCGTTATCATCGCAGGTATGCTGCCAAAAACTGAACAGAAACTTACTGACAATATTTGAAGTTGATATTGCTTTTGGGAAAACACTCCAAAAGGTAAAAGAAAGTAGAAAAGGGGATGGAAATTTTGAGTTTTTGTTAATCAGAAATTGGAAGTTGACCTAGATTTAAAGAGACAATTAAATGAATCAGCAAGAAGTGCATGTCACTTTGCACCCCAAGTGCAAAATGAGTTGATTGAGCGCAGCGGTGATGAAATTTACAATCTGTCATTTCAAGCTGCAGTTCTGCACATTATTTTAGTCTCATTGCTGATTAAAAGAGCAGATATTGTGAATAATGCATGTTAACTCAATTCAGGGCTATGAGTGGAAGTGGTGAAGTATTTTCTTCTCTCCTGCCGACATTCATGATGATTTTTAGTTATTGATACCATTCCACAAATGCAACGAAGTGCCGTAATTAGCAGTGGTCAATATTTTCACAGATTTATCAGCAAAAAAATGATCTTTAAAAAAAGAGACTTAATGAAGTTGTTTAGTTTTTCAAAATTATAATTTTTGCAAAACATTTCCACGATATTTTTATCAGTATTTTAAAATTTTTTAAAAGTCTGGATTTGAATCATGTTTGAAATTATTACACTTTAAAAAAAAAAAACACAGATTTTTGTAAACAAATATGCTCAATAATGATTTCAGTAATTTTCATTTACTGGAAAATTACATTTTTAATAAAATAAAAAGGTTCAATGCAAATTTTGAGCAAGATTGATAAAAAATTGATTTAAGTTAAAAATATTATAAACCTCAATGAAAAAACAGAGAATGGATTCTGCTATGAAATTTCAGAATTTCCTGAGAAACTTTTTCTCTCATATTTTGAACAGGTCTATGTGCAATTAATTGTCATTAGAACTATGGAGTCTAACAAATGATGCTGCTAATACATAATTATCCAGAATCTGAGAAAGTCCACACTGTTAATGTGGATTACTGTAGTTTCATTCTTATTGTTTAAGGCCAGGATGCTGCCACTGACTCCATTCAGGTGGACTTGTGACTTCTATGGAGCTGTGTATGGGCCAGAGATCCACCTCTATGTCCTAGTATAGGCCTTAATTTAATCTCTTAAAGACTCAGTCCACTACACCACTTGCATAGAGTCACTTGCTGCTCAAGGCCTAAATTCAGCGGCAGATTAGCAACTGGGCCAATGAGCTCCATGCTCACGGGCCCCAGCCAATTGGGGTCCCCCCACAAAACGGGTGGCCTTGTGCCCCGCCCAGCACTTCTGCCAGTGAATGGGGGCTTGCTATGCCTCACATGCCAGGCTCCTGCCAGGGAGCAGGGGAAGCCTCCACGCCTGATCCATCTCCCTGCCAAGAGTGCCAGGTGGGCGGGTGAAGGCCCCATGCTCCAACCCTGCTCCCCAGCAGGAATGCCAGAGGGGCAAGGAGACTGCAGATGGGGTGGAGGGTTTGCTCTGGCCCAGGGCTCCATACACCCATAGTCCACCTCTGCCTAAATCTAATTGTTGGGAAAAAAATAGAACAAATTATTCTTCTGACCTAAACCATTCTCAAGGCCAGGAAAATGCACTGCAGTTTCCTAAGACTTTCACTAAGTTAACCTTAACAAGGGACCAAGAATAGTGTCGTCATTAAGGCACTGACTTGGACTCAGGAGATCTCGGGTCAGTTCCACATTCTGCCACAGACATCCTATGTGAACATGGGCAAGACACAATCTTTCAGTTTCTTCCTCCACTCAAAATGGGAATAAAAAAAATTTATCCAATCTTCTATCTTTTCTACTTAGCTCTTTGAGTCCAGGACTGCATCTTACCGTGTGTTTGTACTGCACATATCACAATAAGGCACCGGTCTCACTTGGAACTCCAGACACTGCTTCAATGCAAATAATTTTTAAACCGTATAGACAATTTTAGAAAAGGAAAAGCAAAGCACATGCATTTGTTCAAAGTGGTCAACAGCACTATTCTGCCTAGAGCTAGACCAAGTATAAAATTATTGCCCCCATAGATTAAAGAGTCAAATTCAAGGTCTTGCTCCTTATCTTGCAATAGCTCAGTGGCCTAGGCCCAGTATATCTAAAATATCACCAAAAGTTCCCACAAGTCTCATCACCATCAACTCCAAATGCAAGGTAGAAAAAGCAAGACATTGTGTCGCGCGCACACACACACACACGTGCGCGTACACACACACACACACACACACACAAAAGCCCTACCAAAACAAAACACTGCACTCCACACAAGTCTCTCCAGGGAAGAGATGGAAGAAAAGAACAAACCACGTGCAACAGATAATAGTCACATTGCTTAATGAAATACTGGAAAGCTCTCAGATACTACAATGAGAAGGGTGGTATAAGAGCATAGATCTTTTAATCCTGTTGATCAGATACAGAACATGTTTTCTCAAAGTATAGTTAGTTACTTCTTTTCCACAAACTAAAACTGACTCAAGCTAGTCAATCCAGGTTCCTAGGCACATTATCATTTGGAACCTCTATGCTTCTCCCACTGCAGCCCCCTGTCTACACCACAGCCTTGCTCCCCACTTGGAACAGTTGTGGCACCAGCCCCCCTCCCAGACAGGCAGTGGCAGAGGGCTCCTTTCTTCCTCCCCTGGAGAGGCGGTGCCTTATACTTATCCTAGCAGTTGAGGCATACTACCTGAGTGGGTGTACTGACCCTACTGCACTCTTCCTCTCTTGCTATACACTGAATCCTCTGTTAGGACGGTGCTGTTGGGGCTGCCCAAAGCAGGGAGTCTGAGTTTGCACACAATTCCCAGGGATATTGTTTCAGACTCTCTGCAGCTATTGCTTTGATTCTTTGCAGCCACTTTTAAAAAGTAAAACAAAGCTTGGGGTATGACAATCACATAAATCTGTTGTGACTGTTCCTTAATCTGGCACCAATACACCCATTCTGTGCTATGGTTCATCTCTGTTGATGCAAATGGGCTGGCAGATCTGGCCACATTGGAATTCCTTTTGCATGGGGAATCACAGGTGTAGTATTGGTGTAATGGCTCAAACACTACCACCTCTTGCAGCCCCAGCCTGCTGTGCTCTGGTTAGTCCAGGCTGCCAGAACAGACCATTTTGGACCATGGAGACCCAAGTATAGTTTGGAGCAGTCTTGACTACATGATAAGTACTAGCCCTTGGCCAGCACCTAGTATCAGGGAGCCACAAAGATGATGAAAAGCCACCTTTGCGCCCCACGCCAGATCATGCCCCCTAAGTAAAGCTCAGCCAGACACAAAGATTTGGGCTAATACCTACATACATACACCATCAAAATTTCATCTATGGGGTGAACTGCCACCTCCTTTTGCACATTTACTAGAACATATCAAAGCATGTTTACCCTTCATGTTTGTTTCTGAATCATGCCTTCATTTTGTCCAATGCCATGTTTGTGTTTTCGGTTATCCTCAAAATGAAGATATAGCCACTGGAGCTGGATAAGTACAGTACGCTACTCACACGCAGACTAAATATTCATTGAATTTTAATAATTTCCCTTTGATGTGTTTGCTTTCCATAAATATTGCATTATAGCAAATGAGTTTAGCTAGCAAGAATGCTTAAAGAAACAAGGGCTACTTCAGAATATTCATGGAAAGCTAATTTCAGTTTTGTAATCATGAGTATTTGCATTAGAAAACTGATCCTATAATAGCACAAAAACATACCAAGGGAACTCTGTGTTCTATCCAATTGTGATATTAAGTGATCTGTGTGCTTGTGAACAAGCTACAGAGCAAGAAATATTTTCAGAAGTTATTTGTTAAACAATTTTGAACAAATCAATTCAAATTGTAATCTTCTCATAATAGTTCACTAATAGAAACAATTCAATTAAATGTTTTTTTACAGATCTAAGAGCCACACTTAATATTGAGGTAGAGAGCAAGAAAGACTCAATTTGCATTATTTGTTATTTCATGTATTAAGGTAGTGCCCCGACTCCTCAAATGAGATCACGGCCCCATTATGGTAGAAAGTCCCTTCCTTGAAAAGAAAAAATGGGACCATTTTGGGATAAGTCATAGAAATATCCCTTTTAGTGGAATCTACAGCACAAAGGGGATGCATTACCCTTCTACATTTGCATTTACTATATTGGTTCTACTGCCAAAATATCCTCCATGCTTTAGAGGAGGGGACTGAATTTACCTCAATTACTTTAATCAAAGTTGCAATTTGATTGATTACACATGCTCATAGCTATTCAGGCAACCAATGACCTAATAACCAACCACATAGGCAATCACCAAGCTTCAGATTCCCAGCTAGTATCAACTCTCATAACTGAGGATCTGCCCCCAGATTTGCACATGCAGTTTTGGGTGTGCAACTGAGAATGGAACTCAGGCATCCCTTTCTGAACATTGGGCCCTAGAAACACATTTGCAGGAGTGCTGAGCATTTATAGTTCCCATAGACTTATATTGACACATCAGGTCTTGGCACCTTTGAAAAGCACATTCTGTGTCCAGCTCTTTAAATTGCTTATGAAGAGCTAGTCTAAGAATTTTAACAATATAAATACCTCACTGATTTTTTTTCTGATTTATGTTGCTTGTAACCAAAAGACATGTGCAGTTCTATTTTTATGCACGATATATTGAAATATATTAAGTTTCTGAAAGGGAAAGCCCATTCAATTAAATATGAAAAGAATCAGTTTTATTTCAGCTATTTGCACATCCAGGAAAAATATAGAGAAATCATGCCATGCACTTAATGCAAAATTTGTGTTTGATATTTAAATTCATGCCAAATATTGATATACTGTATATTGATAAAAGGTCGTCGCCACACATTTAATGAAAGTAAGATTAACTTAAAGTGTTCCGTTTCAGATTTTCACAAGTAGAAGCGTGAGTTCACAGTTCAAGGTTTTCTGACTTATGTATGAATATTTAGCTGCTTCTGTGCTAAAACCTAGGATATTTTATCTGTGAAAACTGGTCCAAGCAAATGTTAGTTTGGAAAGCTTTCCTTTACAGCAGCAGAAACTGAATGCATTCACTTTTTAATCATTCCTTCCAAAAGATAATTCAAATAATTTTTTTTAGGGTAATACAGCTTCCTTCCCTGAAGAGGCTTCTAAGTAAATGTATTTCAAAACATTTCAGTCTTTAAACTGTTTTGATGTTCAACATTTTCAGTTCTTGGATGAGTCTTGGTTGTTTCCTTCATGTATTTTTCAGGAGTCTTGTGGAGGAGGGAGGGAAAGCGGTCTTTAAAAACACTACCATTTTCAGCACTTAAGTGTGATCATGTATAACCGATTCCACTGAAATCAACAGAGCAATAAGAGAAGCCTTGCAAAAATATCTGAAGATCCTACAAAACATAATTCTAATCATGAGCACAGGAGCATATTGTACAAAGCGGTACTTCAAATATTCAGAGCAAATTTTAACTGACTGATAGCTGGGAAGAATGCAAGGAGCCCACGTGGCTCATCTCGAGCTACCTGCCAGTAGTCCCAAACCTGCTCTCATTGACTTCAGCACAAGAAAAATGAGGCCATAGGTTACTTACAGGGCTTGATTCACATTAATTCTCCAGATACAAAAACTCCCAGCAGGAGCTTCAAGTCTGGCAGGCTTACAGGATCAAGCCCTACAGTGCTAGTGTATCAATCTAATTTGCTATTTTATGCCCCACCCCGCACCCCCATCTCCATAGTAGCCAAGTGCCTAGCATGTTATAGTTTAAAATCTAGTTAACAGTCAGCTCTAGGATTAATTTTTGGTGATAACATTCCTTAATTTTCTGTGTATGCCAGTAAATGAGCAAATTACTCCATATTCGAAGTGATGATGCCTCTGCACTACAAGTTAGACTATTCAGATGTTAAAGCATGTTTTTTAGCTGTGCTTAAATAGCCTTCTAGTATCAGGCAAATTTGATTATGGAATGATCATAATCAGTGTTAATGTGACATTCCATTACAACAATCTTTGCAGGTGTCTAAAACACTGGATTAATGTGAAAAGTTTATTTGAGTTCTTATTTTTTCCCCTGATATGATTATTGCAAACTTTCAGATTGCATTTGCATTTTATGTTTCTCCAGTTGTTTCTTATACTGATTAAATTGGTTTAATTTCTCTCCTGATGCAATTATTCAGGAAATCTGTAGCTGATCAGTAAAAAAAAAATCAAACTGATGTAGGTATATTTGCTTGTATTCCTCATTAGCAATATGTATTTTTCATTGCTAGCCCAAACTATATAACCAATGAGATTGTTTTGTCTATTGCTACTACAACATTCTGTAATTATACCAAGTACTCCACTTTTTAAAGGGTATGGCATTATTCCTACAGTTGCAATTCACAAAGTGTATCCATGAGGATCTGGTCCAAAAATGGATAAAGTCATGGATCTGCAAGTTTTTAGAGCTTCATACTTCTAAAGCATCTGATATTGGCTTTTTTTTGCAGAAGGTTACTGAACTAGATGAACCACTGGTGAAGTTATATGGCTGTTCAAATGCTCTAGAAAATAATAAAAATTAAGATTCCAGCAAGCTTTCCACAATGGACAGAGGGGATCATATCAGTATGTCAGGACCCACAGGTCTTAAACATGGGGCCACACCCTCCACCTAGCATCCTGATGACAACTTCTTACCTAGGACTCATGAAGCCCAGCCCCAATTTGAGGGTCCACCCAAGATCTTATTGGCAGAGTCGAAGAAGCTGATTGTCCTGCTGGCCCTATTTGAGCCAGCAGCAGGAACAGGAAGCTATCTGAACACCTGGGCTGTGTGCCTTGTGCTTCCTGTTTCCCAGATTTGATTTCTTGGCATCCTGACAAAGCATTCATGGTTCTGACTTCCAGTTTGTCTCCTGCCTCTTACCCCATGGTATCCTAACTGGTGCAGACACAGTTCCAATCAAGTTTGTCTCCTGCTTCTGATCTCCTGGTATCATGACTAAGGTTAAGATTTTGTCTCAATTATTTTTAGTAAAAGTCACAGGTGGGTCATGGGCAATAAACAAAAATTAATGAAAGCCTCTGACCTGTCCCTCACTTTTAATAATAACTGACAAAATGGGGAGTAGGGAGGGTCCAGCACCTACCATCATCACAGCTCCAGGGTCCTCGTCCTGCCTGAGGCAGCTGAGAGCTACAGGGGCCCCTACTGCCTGACAGCTCCAGCCCCACCAGCCCAAGGCTGAAGCAGCAAATGTCATGGAGGTCTCTGGAAGTCACAGATACCATGACTGCTACAACATAATCTTAACCTTAATCATGACTCAGCTGACTCGATTGCTGTCTCATGAGTGTGGACTCTGGCTTTGACCACTAGGTCCAGCTGCTCATAACCTAAGTGTTTGGACCAGGTGTGGGGCTGTCTACATATTCACTAAACTGGATCTCCAGGGAGCTTATATTCTCATCCAGATCTGAGAGGGGGGACAAGTGGAAGACTGCATTTTGAACCCACTATGGCCACTTGAATATTTAGTCATGTCATTTGGATTGACTAATGAAATGATGGAATGTTGCTAGGGCTTTAATGATGTGCTGCAAGACCTATTGGACTAGTTTGTAACAGTATACTTAAACATACTGATCTTTTCACATGATCTGGACATCACACCATATACAGCCACACAGTCCTAGAGTGACTACGACTACATGGTCTCTACACTAAGCTTGAAAAGCATGCTTTTCAATCAGACCTCAAGTGAGATCCTGGATTTCATCCTATTCCCAGGAGGAATCAAGATAGAATTGCACAAGGTCCAGGCTGCACACTACTGGACAGCCCTGACAGTATGCATTATCTACAATTTTTGGGGTTGCAAACTTTTACTAGAGGTTCATCTCAAATTTTTCAAAACAAACTGAGCCCTTCACTGTCCTACTTTGGAAGAACGCCCAGTTCCACTGGTTGCCCAAGGCTCAGCTGCATTCAAGCAGATAAAGCTTGCCTTCACCAATGCTCTGCTATTGACCTATCCAGATGCGATAAAAGTTTTCATTGTGGAAGCAGATGCCACTAGCATAGTGCTTGGGGCCAACCTCTCTCAGAGGCACATAGACAAGCAAATATTGCACCCCATCACCTACTATTTGAGGAAGCTTAGCCCTGCTGAGTGAAACTATGAGATCTTGGACAAAGAGCTCTTGGCAATTAAGACCACCTTCAAAGAGTGGTGCCACTATTTGGAAGGGGCCCAGGAGCCAGTCCTAGTGTTTACAGATCACAAGATCCTGGGTACCTGTGCAGGGCCAAAGCCAAGGCCCTAAAACCATGGCAGCTCCAGTGGGCCTTATTCTTCTTCCAGTTCAACTTTACCTTGCCCACTGCACTGGAACTAGACACGGCAAGGCGGAGGCCTTGTACTGAAGATATGGCTCCAGCCTACAAGGCCCCAGTCTGGAACCAGTCCACATTTTCAAGTCCCATAATTTCCTGCTCGTGCTTATCTACTCTGCCTGTGTCTCTGAAATTCCACCCGATGAGATGACCATTATCAACCAAGAAACATATGACATCCATGAAGGGATCACGTTCATAAGGAACTGCTTCTATGTACCCCCCAGGACCTGTGATTGGAAGATCTTCAAATGTATCATAACTCCACTCTCTCAGGACACTTGGGGCAATATAATAACTGACAATTAATGTGCTGGTACTTCTGGTGGCCCCATATGCACCCCATAACAGATACCTTTTCACTTCCTGCCAGGTGTGTACCCACACCAAGATTCCCTGCAGTCTCTTCCAACCTCTGGACACCCCATCTCAGCCCCAGGAGGCCATTTCCTGGGACTTTTGGGGGGAACTACCAGAATCCAGTGGTTTTGGGACCATCCTGACAATTGTGGATCACTTATTCAAAATGATCAATTTTGTTCCCTGCATGGGTTTACCCTCCACAGGGGAAAACTGCCTGGCTCTGGATAAATAATGTAGTCCACTTCCATGGCTTCCTGATCACATCACCTCAGAGCAAGGGTTCCAGTTCCCGTCCTGCTTCTGACACAAAGCCATACATCTTTTGGGGTCCATGCACACCTGTCCTCTGCCTACCATCCTTAGTCAAATGGCCAAATGGAAACAATCAACCTGATCCTAGAGCAACATTTATGATGCTGCACCAACCATCACCGGGATGATTGGTCTTCGCTGTTACATGCCAAGTTCTTGAATAATAATGCAGACTAGACTATCAGTTCCCTGGCCCATACAAGATTTGGCCACAAATCAGCCCAGTCACTTTTGAGCTACAGCTCCCTTGATCTCTTAGAGTCCACCCTGCATTTCATGGCTCACTTCTTTCTAGGCTAGGTAGTCATGGGTTTGCAAATTTTTATCAGATGTGAGGCCTGTTGCATTGATAACCTTTCTTGTACCTTTCTTTCTTTGGACCCATATCTTCATCCTCCCCCTCTTAACGTTGCCAAAACTGGATATTCAAGTTCAAGGTGTAACATCATGCTTGACTAATATCACTATTTATTTTAAATGAATGTCTGATTTTTTTTCCTTACTGTTTCTGCACCCTTATAGGACAGACGTCTTCTTAAACTTCCCAGATAACTCTGAAATCCTTTTAATCAAAGGATTCTGCAAGTTCATAGCCCAACAATAAACAGAAGTTTAACCTATTTTTGTCAGTGTGGATTACATCTGCCATCATGCTGCCCACTCGCTCATAATTGTAAATCCATTTGAAGAATCTCACCAATTACCAGAGGTTTTAGAAATAAAAACTAGTTTAGAGGCACCAGCAAACTTCACCAACTAACTCATTGCCCACTTCCCCTAGACTTGTCAGGGCACTAAACGTTTGCTCAGTTTCTGTGATTGCCTGGAACTCCATCAAAAAAAATTTCTTCTATAATGCATGGCAAACAGAAGAAACTCTCCTTTATCAGTCATAATTTCAATTTGCTTTCATGCTTCCATGTATATCATCCACTGAACCTTACATACACCAGATTAACACATCCTAGATACTTATATAACAATCACAATTAAGTCCATTCAGTGCTCTCAGGGATAAGCCAAGATTCCTGTTATCAACATCTGGTCACTAAAAAGAAAAAAGTGCCAAATATTGCAACTTCAGTGCTTTGTGTTTTGCCTAACAGATTAGTAAGGTGATAACGTAGCACTGCAAGAAAGTTACAAATGGAGACACTCCGCAACACTAAGCTCTTGCCACGGCATTAGGTTCCTGTAATGCAACAGTGAAGTATATTTTCTGTTCCAGATCAATATACAGTAGGGAATTCAGACAAAATGGACTAGTTCAAGAAGGACAACTTCTCTTAACAGTGCTAGGAATTTCCTTCACATACCAGCACATTGACCAACGGCCATCATTGTGATTCTTCCTTCATAGACAAAAAGATATTTTAAAAAATCTGGTAAGAAAATTTGATCAGATGTTTGTGAATCAAAGTGTATCTTGAGATATCTCATTGTACAATGTTGCTCCAGCAGCGTGTTAATACAAGATGGAGAAACATGGCTGCTACCTATCACACAAAACTGGTTTCTGTAATAACCTGTGTATAATTCAGCTGGAGGGAGCACATGTGAAGCAGCTAGTATGTCTAAGGGGATCCCTGAAGTTAAGGAGAAAGGAAGATTCAGCTGAAGAAATTTTTAATCAAATTTTCTTCATTAAAAAATGCCCCCTTTTTTTTGCAATTTTTCAGTTAAATGAATAAACTTTGTTGCATTTCACTTTGAATAGAAAAATTGTTGGTTTTTTTTGTATCAAAATTTTTCCTTTCATTTTTTTAAGTGTGGAAAGGGAGTGAGAGGGAATAAAACTAAGTCACCAAAAACTGAATTTTTAAAGGTTATTAAAATTGTAATTGATTTTTTTTAAATAAAAGTGTTTTTATTCAAATGTTTAAGGAAAAAACTGCCACTTTTGACCAGCCCAAAGAGGATGTTCACTTACTGCTATTTTTAGGAGAACAAAAGAGGGTTTTCAATGTTAGATCAAGTAGCAAACAGAAAACAAAAAGTGTATGAACATCACTCTGTAGAACATTCACAGCATTAAATGAGCCTGCATTAAATTGTTGCTAGTCTGAATATCAACCCCAGGGATACTCCACTATTAACTTCTCACCACTCTGAGAAAGCTACCTATGATTTTGTTCTCTGTCATTAACCAGATTTTAATCTATGGTAAATCACTGCCCCTTAGCCTATGGTTATTTATTTTCCTTAATAGTCTGCCATGACGACCTTATCAAAAACTTTTGGAAATCCACTTAAATCCACTGAATCTCCTTTATCTACTACTTTATTTGAAAAGCTTAATGGATTTTACAGTTTAGAGACACCACTAAGGGCAAGCACAAGTTTCAAAAGGGGGTGAGTAAGAAAAGATAAGGAGACAATTTAACATAAATCTGCAATTTTTTCAATTCATGAACACAACTTAGGAAAGTATTCTAAAAGTCCAGTGCATTAATTGAAGCAGATTCACATGGAACTAACTTTTATGATTTAAGGCTTAATTCAATGTAGCCTTGGCCAGGTACATTAGCCTGAAAAACTGATTAGTGGCCTTGAAACTTAAAATTTGTGGAACGGAATTTCCATCTTGCATACACAGAGGGGTGTCCCTTGCCAGCTCTGGACAGGCTATGCAATCTGTGGTGTAAAACGTTCAGTCTGTTCTATCAAACTTCTAACCAAAAATGGCTTTTGGAAACAACTGAAATTTAGGTGAAAAATCTCACCTCCTCCCCAAGTTTTTCCAAATACTACAAACTTTCTAATGTAAAACCAAAAATTCTCTTTGATAAGAACCTGAACATTTTTGAAGAAAAACTGACAAGTTATTTTTCCCTCCACAAAAAGTTATTTCCTGATGAGCTTGAGTTTGGGAACAGTTAGTGATTAGGGTGGCATGGGTCATGACCTCCATCTACATCAATCCAGAGTCCTCAACAACCTATTTTAGGAGTTTGCACAAGATATGCAGCTCCTATTTAAGCTAAGGGTAATAACAGTGGCTACAAAGCTGTCATGCACCCTACCCTTAGATTGGAGGGTTATAGTAGAAGGCAAAATTGGTAAAGCATTTTGACTAAATTTTATGTATTTTCTCACACACACACACACACACACACTTACTTCCAAGGACTCAAACACCTTTTATATATTAGCCTATAAGTCCATTTAACATACAACATTTTACATGCACACAGAGTGGCTTAGTGAGGGGCATATACTGGAGCCTTCACCATCTCATTTGATCAGGCAGAGGGAAGTAATCCTCTTGCTCCAGATGGAGAGAAGTCAAGGGAAATGGATAATGGACAGGGTTTAATTTTAGGGTGCAGTGAGGACTTGTCACTATCCATCATTCCACCAAAAGAAAAAAAATCATGTAGGATCCCTAAGGAATCTCATTTCCCCTTTTCTTCTTCCTTGTTTTTCTTTACCTTATTTCTCTTCCTTGGATACTAAATGCTTTTAGGCAGGACACTCTTTACGTGTGTTGGTACAACATCTGATTAGGGCCTTTGGGTGGTACCACAATATAATTTAGAACAACACAGCAAAGAATGCTTGTCACTGGAATGAAAGAACTTAATACTTGTCAGGTGTCTCTGAGAGATTATACCCTTTTATCATTAAAATTATCATCTAGGTCATTGTTTTGCTTTGAAAGGTGTGCTTGTTTTGGGCTTTTGTTTTTTGTTGTGACAGGAAACATGCACTATCATGGTCAATTTGTCTTAACAAGAAAATTGGATATTTCTCTCAGTATTGGCCCAAATTCCCCAGGATTTATGCAGCTGTCACTAGTATAAGCTAGAATTCAGGTCCCTTACAAATGGAAACAATGCCACGGGGGAGGGTGTAAGTGATGTATTGTTGTCCTAACCTCCTCTTCACCGGGGGCCTGCAGGTGATCAAAGGAACCTAATAAATTGGTGGGTTAGACCAGAACCAGCTGGTGATTTACTGATTCAGCACATCCCCACTTCAGCCACCACTGGAAGGACTGGTAGCAAACCACCAAAAACTAAGGGCTTTGCTACACTTGTGAGTTACAGCACATTAAAGGAGCCCCAGGAGCACTAGCTCACTACCCATCCACACTGGCAAGGCACATAGTGCGCTCTGACTCCGCGGCTACAGCACTGCTGGTACTTCACCTCGGTGCGTAGAATAACGTTTGCTGCATCTTGGCTACAATGCCCGGGTATCAGTGTGAACAAGGTGTTGGGTTACTGCGCTCTGATCGGCCTCTGGAAATGTCCCATAATCCCCTTAAGTCAAGTGGCCACTCTTGTCATTGTTTTGAACTCCTCTAGAATGCAGAAATGCCCTTTCAAAGCTCCATTTCTGATAGCCGGCATGCAAGCCATTACTGTGGAATGCTGTGAGAGAGAGAGAGAGAGAGAGAGAGGCGGGGGCCAGGGGGAGGTCTGCTGCTGTCTGAACTTACAAGGCAGCATGCTGACATGCTCTCTCTCCCCCCACATACATACAACATACTCCCTGTCACACTCCACCCCACCCCTCCCATTTTAAAAACAAGTTGCAGTCACTTGCATGCTGGGATAGCTGCCCATAATGCACCACTCCCAATGCCGCTGCAAGTGCCACAAATGTGGCCATGCCAGTGTGACTGAAGCTGTCAGTGTGGATAGATTGCAGCGCTTTCCCTACTGCACCGTACGAAGGCTGGTTTAACTCAAAGCGCTCTACATCTGCAAGTGTAGCCATGCCCTAAATCCGTTCCTCCAGGCAGAGGTAACATCTGTGTGGCAGTGGGGGATGTGGGGTCACTTGCCCACCCAGATTTGCTGCTTGCCTTGTACTGAGCATGCTAACATGAACTTAGCATGCACATTAGCACAGCTGCTCTCACTCTTTCCCCCTCCCCACTATTGGCAGACATGGGTCGTCTTTGCCTCCAGGAGAATCTTCAGTGGAGTGCCTGGCTAGCCCTATCACCACCTTTCCCTCAAGTGAGAATCCGCACTGTGGAAGAGCAAACCAGACTGCCTGGGGCAAATAGAGATGAATCTAATCCTGTCAGTTGCCACTCAGCCTACACTCAAGCTACTCTATTGACCTAGTGGTGAAAGGCTCCATATTCTATTGTTTTGGAGCCACTCAGTCTCAACTGTATGATCATACAACTCAGAACAAAAGTTTGTATCATATACTGCTGTTTTCTCTGACAATCTTCATTGTTATTTCATTTAAATAATCTTTTTGTTTTAATCAATGTCATTTGCAAAGCCACACTATGGGCAAGGCAACATTTTAAATTCTCACTTGAATATGCCTGGCTTTAAGTGATAAGAATACTTAAAATTGCATACATTATTAATAAAGTATGCCTGTAGGGACTTACACAAAAAAATCTTAACTTCTATAATAGATGCTGAGTGAGGGGCCCATAAAATGTAAGAGAAATGGAAGTAACAATAAACATGTGTTTCTGTAACTGAGGTACAGTACTAGAACATTTACACACACAGAAGTACTACATTGAGTGGATATTGAAGAATGCATAATTAAGCACTAAAATCAGGAAATGCTGGTTGCCCACACAACCAGCGCAGGAAGCAGGTGCTTGGGGCGGCCAGTGGAAAGGGGCGGCACGTCTGGGTCTTCGGTGGCAATTCGGCCACTGGTCCCTCAGTCCCTCTCGGAGGGAAGGACAGGCCACCGAATTGCTGCTGAAGAATGAAGCGGCACGGTAGAGCAGCCGCCAAAGTGCCGCTGATAGCTTGGGGTGGCAAAAAAGCTGGAGCCGGCCCTGCACACAACATTAACTCTGGTCCCTTATGCATGAGTATTAGTGTCTGATTACATGATCACATTCTGTTTCTCAACTAGTACAATATCAGACATTTTCCTACAATCTTAATATGCATGTGTAACATCTACTACTGTGTATGGCACATGGTTTCTGAAAAAATCACATACTAACAAGATGCAGTGAATTGAGACTTTTGGAGTCCAGCCTCATTTCACTGAAGACCTGATCTAAACAGGCGCCTGCATTGTAAAATTCTGTCCAAGAGGGACTCTGGTTTTGGATGCTCATGTCTTGGTCACTTTTCCATCGGACCACTCAGAGGCACTTCCCCCTTTTGAGTACTATTTCCATTCCAAATTTCAACAACTTATATCTCAGCGATATCACAGAAAGTTGAAAAAAATAATGTATGGTGGAAAAAAGGTTTCTCTGATACTCCTGCCATCTCTATTACTTTCAAATGGCTAAACTACTTTTGCAGATTTTTCCTGAAACAATCTTTGGACAGAGTCTAGATCTGCAAATCCTCATCTTACACAGAGAAAGTTCCAGAAAATTATGAGTCATTGGAAACAGTAAATGATGGAAACATTAATATGGCCTAAGACTAGTGGCCCCAAATATATTCTTTGAACTGTTTTCAAGATGTTACACTTGAAATATTTTTTAAAAACTTTCCTTATGATCATCTTTATAATTTATGCTGTATTATGACTAATACTCCTATAATTTGTTTGCAAAATTAAAATAATTTCACATGAAACAAAAGTAAATGTTTAAAAGTTACATTAAAATGATCTAGTATTATAGCTTGGACTTTACTGTGCAGTAAAACTTGTCTGGAAGTTACCTCAGAATTCTTGCTCCTCAGGCCAATAGAAGCAAATTCATTAAGGAAGTGAAACTTTTGGTCTTATGTGAATGATGTTCATCCCTCACTGAGATATGATGACATTTTTCTGGCTATTTATTACTTTTCAGTTTTCAAGGAAGTATGCAATCAATGGGTGTGCAAGAATTCAAATATTCTTGTTTCAACCTCCAACACTCCTCACCCCCCACCAGATTTGCTCATGCAAACAGATTTCCAAATGCCTGGACAGGTAACTGCAGACCTAGTTATCTGTTTGCACGCTGAAGTATCTACGTTATTTTTCATACACAAGGTCTGAGTCTGCCATCCTCATACTGATATGTATCTTACTTACCCATACTGCAGTGCTGAAACTTAGGTGTCTCATTGAAAGCCTTTATGTCAATGGAAAGTCTCTACTGATTTCCATGAAGTTTGGATGAGGTTGTAATGTGATCAGCTCTCACTAAGGTAAGTGGGAACTGAGGGCACTCTGCACCACTCAACCCCTGGCAGGATCAGGACATCTTCCTCCTAATGGCTCCATTATATATTGAATGGTGGGACTTTCAACTGCTTCAGGAATGGGAGATTGGGCCCTTTCAGTTTTATCGTGAGCTTGCCTTCAATAATGCAGATGCTGTTACTTTCCCTGGAACCTTATATGCATATACCAGTTTGCAAGTTAATAAAAGAAGGTTACACATTTAGACAAACAACATGACAAATGTGTGATTCAAAGACAGAAATAGGAAGCATCAAACATGGAAAGAACATAGGAGAATGGGTAGATTATTAGAAGAAAACTAAAAATCTACCATAGGAAGAAAAATTGGAAAAATAAGACAATATCTTCTGAAAAGTAAAGTACATTTTTATAGGCAATTTAATAAAAATCACTACAAACTGTCCATCAGAAGAAAATTGAAGACAGATAATGGAATTGTAGAGTTAATAGCATGGGTTTTTTGTTTTATTTTTTAGAAAAACAAAAGGGAGATAGCCAATGTACATTTGATTTAAATATAAGAAATTAAGAGGCATATAGATAAATAGCCATCAAAAAAACCTCTTAAAATTGCTAAGGTATACAAATTACATTCAGTGGTTTTATGGGAAAAAGAACAAGCAAACTTAAATCAATATATTCAGAGGGAATCCTTGAAAAATAATATATAATATTGAATGTATGAAAGGAGAATCAAGTGTCATGACTAGGAATCACTGACTGGTTAGTTTGTATCAGACCCTAGATAATTTTAAAGTGACAGATGGAGAACAACTGAATAAGTACAGCTTTATCAGGGATAGCAAATGTGATTTCTTCAGAGCAGAGTCCTCTCTGGCTAACAGTGAAATTCTTCGGGGATATTAACTGCAAGCACTGGAGTGGTTTGATTTATTCATAAGCAGTAGACAAGGAAACCAAGAGCTATCCCAATCACCACAGTGAAAGAATAAGGCTTCTCTCCCCCGCCTTCTGGCCACCATTATCTATGCCTCCAACTCAAAAGTAATAGTGTGCCTTGCATAAGAGGAAGTCAAATCAGGGACAGACATGACATGTTTCAGATAGCAAGGCAATCACATTTAATTTTCAGATTCCCTCCCTTTGTAGGGGGTTGAAGATTTAAAGCAATAATCAGCTGCATGTTGACAATAAGGCTTGAAAATATTTCTCAAGTAATTTGTGCTGATCTCTAGGTAGATTACATTTGCTAGCAACTCCATTCTCAGATCACTCCCTCCCTCTCTCTCTACAGTCCTGATTAAAGGCATCTGGCTGCTTGGGATGGGGAAAAATATATTTTCCAGCTATAAAGAGGTTATTAGTGGGTCACCATAAAAGTCACAGGGTCATCAGTATTTACTGATTTGTGAGAAACTATATTATTTAACAAAAATATAAGCCATGATTCTTGGTGCATCAAACAGGAGCTCTCTTTCTATGCTTCATAAGAGATTGTTTTAGAGTACAAATTTAGAAGACCAAAGTTATACCAGAAGGAGAAAGTGTTTTTTATGATTATCCAGAATAAAATATTTTTCCTCTTAATCATACTTCTATGAATATCTAAAATGGATGGATTTAATTTGGGAGATTTAGAGAATACCTTAAATAAACCCTTATCAATAGAAAATAAAGCTTACCTAATTAGAGGAACTGATTAATAATGTCAGAACAACAGACACAGTTAAGGCTATTTAAAGTTTGGAACACATCTCCATGAACACATGTCATCTGAAGAGGGCATTACAGTGTATAACATCAGGGACACCATAACCACAAAATTGAAGATATATTTACAATATAGGCTATTTTTAAAATAATTAACTGAATGAAAATACTCAAAGATCAGATCAAACATTCAAGACCAATATTTTCAAGAGTGGGTGCCTAAATCTAGGTTCTTTACTCCATACCTAGGCACCTACACAAGTGACCTGATTTGAAACAAGTGATGGGCACCCAGGAATTACTACATGATTTCATATTGATAAGGACTGTAGTAGAGCACCATAATTCCATATTAGTATCAAAATTCCCTTCCTAGAAGAGTATAGACCTTAAATAAAATTACCATTCTGAGATCAGACGGATATATTATTAAATTTACTACTTCTTGCTAAGTTTGAACATTCGGTGCCAAATTCCTTCATTTACATATGAGCACTATTGCAACCATATTTATGATTTCCTATATTTATTGTGTATCTATACAATTCTATTATTAATAAAGAACACACACCTATATGGAGTCTCCAGATCCTTACCTTTTGTGAATCAGTGGAGCTCTATTAATCATAAACTGTCATATCTCCATTAACATTAAGCTGAGGACATGTCCCAGAAGTTTTTAACACTAATAAATAAAATATATTAGTGTAGAAGAACACATTCCTCTTGGAAAGCTTTCATTTTCCAGTCAGTGATAATGATTCTAAGATTGCTCATCATTCTGAGAGTAGCATGAGAAGACATGCAATGTGAGAGTGATTCAGCCAGTTTCGAGGAATTGAAAGCACTGATTGTAAAAGCAGTAATGACTGTGTAACACTCGTAATTTCAGCTATAATATTGAACTTCAGATTTCTAAAGGCCTTGATTCAGAAAAGCATCCACATTCAGGACAGCAATTAAATATGTGCTCAACTTTAGGCACATGCTGTAGTCCCCACTTAAGCAAATGCTTAAAATCATGCACATACTTAATAGATGACCTAAATAGGGATGAAATTTAAGCACATGCTTAAGTTAATTCCTGAACCAGGGCCTACATTTGCAGATAGAAAATCAGAAGTAGACCTAAATAATATATAGATATAGTATAACCTGTGTAGTATGGACCAAATTCTGCTCTCACACTGCTATCAATCTGGAATAATTTCTGATACTAATGAAGCTACTTAAGACTAGAACTAGGAGACATTCTTTAGCTGAAATGGTGTGAAAAGTTCAGATTCGGCAACACTGAAATGTTTCTCAAATTCATACCTGTTTTGACAAATTGTTCAGGTAAAAAAAATTCTGAAAACTAAACATTGTTTTGACATTTTCTAAACAGAAACATTATTTTTTCATCTGAAATGTTTAAAAGCTTCCTTCAAATTTATTTTTTTTAAAATCAAACATTAAAATGCTCAAAATCTAAATTAAATATTTGTTTTGGGTAAAAAAAATGTCAATTTCCCCGCACCCCCACACCCCAGAATTGTCATTGAACCAAAAAAGTCCATTTTTCACACAGCTTTAATCTGGACTTATCCTGCTCTTGAAATCCACATGTTATATGGCATCTCCTCTTTTAAGAACACAGGAATTGCCATACCAGATTAGAACAGAAGTCCATGTAATTTAGTATCCTGTCAGTGACCAGCTGCTTCACAGAAAGATGCAAGCTCCTATCAGCTAATGGTTGGCTTTATGCCCTGAGGCATAAGGTGGGGTTTTTGTATTTATTTATGTACACACACACTTCCTTATATATACTGCCCCCTTGTTTAATGCAACTGTTATTAGCTATGTATTCCTTTTTAGAATCTTCTCATGTCTGGAGTCACTGGTATCCCGTGGCAATGAGTTTACAGGTTAATTACACAATCTGTTAAAGTTACTATTTTTTTCCCTGTTTGCTTCCTTACAATTTCATTGGATGACTGCTTTTTTTATTATGACAATGAATAAACATGAGCTGCTCAATTTATCTCCTCTCTAAATTCAATAGTCTCAATCTTTAAGTCTCTGCTAGCATAGCAGACTCTCCAGGCCTCTAACTAAAGATTTTATGTCACCCATTCTGAACTTCTTCCATTTTTACTTACTTTTTTAAAGTTACACAGGTCACTCTAAAAAGCAATATCCCAGGTGAAGGCAATCCTTCTCCATGGGTCTGCAGTGTTTTTGAGAGAATGTCAGTACTTTTAATTCCTCCTCTGCTACTGACTCATGGTGTCATTTCAGGCAAGCCACTTGTTCCTGTTTTATAGAAAGGCAAACAGGCATACAACACAATAATCCTAACTCACTTTCCTGGGGTGTTGGGATGAATACTCAACAGTTTAAATTTTAAGAGCTTTTAGAAACAGAGTGCCATACATACTATGCATTATTTATTATTAATAATAATAATGTTAACTCAATCACAATGTTCCCTATTTTTCCAAATAAAAATAAAAAGTTTCATAATGATTTTTCCCAAGAATTCTATAATAGGTAATTAAATGGGAAACAGACTCCAGACACTTCAAAGGATAAAAGTATTGGTGACATGATCAGTTACTTAACACTGGAAGAGACTTCACAAGCAATTTAATTAAAAGCATATAACGGAAACTGACAAACAGAAATTGAGGCAAAGAGCAATGAGTTTGAAACAAAGACTTGTGAAGAAAACAGCTGATCAGAACACCAGAGATAGCTGATAATGGGAGGGTAGAGTGACTCCAATGGCCTATTTTTATTCCACAAATTCCTGATGAAATATTTTTAGTGCTTTACCTAATTTTTCTGCTTAAATAGTTAACCAAGGATCCTACATATGCTGCAGGTGAGTGGCAGGCTGTAATTGTCTCACTCATGTAATCCTAAATAGCTTGCAGGTCTCCTCTGAATATGGAGATACAGATTTTGAAATAATCAGCTGATTATTAGAAACTTGAACCTATGTAAGCCTCCTTACCCAAGAGCAGGCTGGCACAGATCAGACACATTGCATGTATTCACAAGTCTTCTAGAATCTTTACTGAGATCAGTGCAGTCAGCTAGCTAGTGTTAAAGTTTGTCCTATAGACTATATAGCAGCATAAGTTACTATAGTCATACCCTTTGAGAAAAATTAGAAATCCACATAAGTAGTAGCTGGATGTAAGGAGACAGATGGAGGAATGAACAAAATCACTTTAAATTGATTCCACTCACCACTCCTAGTGTGTTAGTTTAATAGCGGTAAATATATGTCAACCTCTGCCTTCATTAAAATGAAGTCTAGGAAGTATAGGTGTTAACCTGAGACCCCTAGGGCCCACCTTTAAGAAGAGCTGAGTGCTCAATTACAATTGAAGCTGATGGAGTTGAGAGCTCAGCACCTTTGGAAAAAAAAAACAAAAACAGGCCTTATTTGTCTCCAGTTGGGCACCTAATCATTGAGGCACTTGAAATTACTTGTTATGTTAGCCGCAATTGTGGGGGGTTTTTTTTGTGCAACTCATTTCCTCATGTGGTAAAGTGAAGATAATGATGCTCCCTGTCTCCCAGAGATGTTTTCAAGATAAGTTAATTAATGTTTGAGAGACACTCAGATACTACAGTGTTGAGCACCGAAGAAAAAACACAGGAGGAAATTAATAATGCTGTATTCAGTGCAGGGTTTTGTCAGTATGCAGTAAATAAGGCCTGGGACCACACACTGAATGATGAAGATAAAAAGAAATATTAAACAGCTGCTCTAATGCCCCTCAGAGACTGGAGCAGCCTGTTTCTGCAGGGAGATCTATACAGTTGTGGAAGTCTTGATCCTATTCTTGTCCCTGCCACCTGTCATTGCTCTGTGCATACCTGAATTCCACAGTGAATTACCAGGGGCAGATTTCCTATGTACAGTCTCTCTTCACCCCCATCCTTCCCTGCACAAAGGAACCAGGCCTATTTGAGAGAGGGCTATGCTGATGCAAATTTAAAGTTCATGCCAGCAGTGTCAGCATGGGGCCGTTAATGGGCAACACTTTGGTAAGCTCTGCAGTTCACACTTCTGTAGTCCGCACTGCAGTGCACGGTGCAGACAAGCACTCTGACTGAAAGTTTTAGCCTGTAACAAGTTACATGTGAAATATATTATATAGTACAAGAATGCAAAATGTACACTATCACTGTTAGGGAATCAACACCTTTTTTAAACTGGCTTGTCTATTCATACAGTCACATACCTATAGATTTAAAGGACCCATAGTAAGGAATAATGAAGTAAGTATCTGTAAATGGGTGAGATCCACTGAGGTAGTAGATACCTTACAAGCAGTCATTCATTATTAACCAGAAGTTATTGATTTTATTACTAAAATAATATCTTCAGATTTACTTGCGGATGCTTTACTATGATATGTAGTGAATTCCTTCTCGGAACTGTCAACTTCAGAAGGACTTACTACTTTCTTACAGGATATGTAACCCATTTACTTTAACAGTAAGAAGTGTTAGCACAAGCATTTTCTCTGCCCTTTTGCTTTGAGAATTAAATTCAAGTCTGGCTTGTGTTCAAATATAAAAATTAATCATTGGACACAAACTTGTAGACAATTACAGAGCTATTAGAATCACAAATCACTTCACACAGCCAAACATTGCAAATCTTACTCAACAGAGGACCATTACTGATTAAAGATACACTACTTTCAGCAATACTGCTTCTAATTAAGAGATAAAAGGGACTTATTTTAAAGTTCTTTATTGAAGTGCACTTATAAATAGGTACTCAGATACTAAAGTACAGGGAGCCATATATGTATGTTTGTTAGAACATTTTAAGCAAATGGAAGACATTTAAAGCATTTTGTGCTGAATTTTCTGTGTGTGGGGTTATGGGGTTATTTTTATATTATGCACATGTATATATTAAATGTGCATGTAAACAATTCCCTCTCTGTCTGCTGTGTAGTAACTTGTGGAACTCCGAGTCCATAGAAGAGGTAAGTGCCCTAAGAGATAGAAGGCTTTTCTTTCATAAAAGTGTACCAAACGACCTGCAGTAATTCAGGTGTATCTTAGGTTATATCTACACTATGAGCTAGAGGTGTCATTCCCAGCTCAAGCAGACATGAAAGCTATGCAAGTATAAATAGTAGTGTAACCATGATAGTATGGACAGAAGTGGCACTGCTTAGCCATGCTGGGTATATACCCATGGTGTTCAGACATGTTTGTATTCAGCACTGCTAAACTGTGTCACTGCCTGTGCTACCATGGCTCCACTGATATTTGTACTTGCACTGGGTCTTATTGGGCTAGCATGAGTATGTGTGTGTATGCAAGCTAAAAATTGTACCCCTACCTCGTAGCATAGACATAGCCTTACTTGTTTCCCTTTCAGACCTGTTGAATAATCTGTCATTCTACCCAAATGTTTTGTAGACACTTTTTCCAAACTTGTTTGCATCTTCTTATTTTAACAGCTGGACATAAGTTGACATGGTTGCTAAATGTTGTATCTTTGCATTAAACAGTGCAAAGGTTTTTTCAAACAGTCTTGATGTTAAGTCAGTAGCTACATGCTCAGTAAATTATGCCCTTTTAAATCTGTATATGCACAATACAGTGAGCTTTCCATCTTCATCCATACTGGAAGGCAACAGGAGGGAATTTATGGGCAAACAGGAGTTGCATGAAATGAAGGACAGACTAACAGAATATCACTCTCAGATGTGCTACTCAAAGGGGCTCCAAGGACTACATGCTAAAAACTTAATCCCACAAAGAACAGATGTGAAACAAGCATAGGATAAATAGTACAGAGTGCAAGGCAACCTGATTGTGCATTATCAAAAGAACTGCTGTGCCCCCATGTCACATTACTGTAGCCTAGTAGAAGAGAATAAGTTTAAGAGGGGAATTGATAGTGAAGTGCCTCATTAGCATGATTGTATTAAGTCCTTGTCTCCTTATACGCACCCACACCACACTTTTCATTTATCCTTTGCATTTTGAGTAAGAAAGCAGGCACAGAAGACACTTGAAAGTTGCCACCCCACAGTGCAGAGGACAGCTCCTAGCGCATAACCAAACTTCTGCCTCTGTATATCCTCTATCTGTACTTGTGCTAGAATGCAATCACCTTGTACACTTTTCTACATGAAGTGTAAGGACAATCCAGTATCAAACCCAAAGAATATCAAAAATTATCTTAAAAAATAAGTGCAAAATTATTTCTGCAGTGGGAAGGGTGCTTTCTAGTACACTGAACACGGTGTAATTGCTTTGTTACAAGCTGCCTTTGAGAGGTGTTCTATCCTACATGAAGCTGCATTTTAGTAATTATAAAGTAGTGATTTGTAATTTGCTTGGTGTGAAAGATACTATATAAAAGAATGCTATTGGGGGCTATTAGGGGACTGGATGGATGGAATTGCAAGATGAGACAAAGGAGATAAATGGATGTAGCTTGACTAAGGGTATGGCTACACTTGAAAGTTGCAGCGCTGGGAGTTACAGCGCTGGTCATGCAGCTGTGTAGGGCCAGCGCTGGAGTGTGCCCACACTGACAGCTACCAGCGCTGCAGTGTGGCCACACTTGCAGCACTTTCCAGCGCTGTATTGAGAGGTGCATTGTGGGCAGCTATCCCACAGAGCACCTCGTCCCATTTTGGCGCTGAGTATTGTGGGAAGGGGAAGGAAGTGTGCGGGTCATTCCGCTTCCTGTGCCAACGCCCCGTGGTGCATCGCTTCACATCCCAGCATTCACTCTTTCCGGCAACGTTTGGCGCCATTGTGAGTGTCTTTCTGTTTTACTCTCTGTGTGTGAATCACGATTTCTGTGGCAAATGGAGCCCGAGCTGCTGAGGACTGTGCTGATGAGTGTCGCCAGCACAACACGTTTGGCAGTCGAGCTATTCCTTCAGCTCCAAAGTGACAGTGAGGAGTCTGACGATGATATCGATATCGATTCTCCTGCCGCGTGTGACACTAAAGTGCTTGTGGCATTCACGGAAATGCTCAGCACCGTTGAACGCCACTTTTGGGCTCGGGAAACAAGCAGTGACTGGTGGGATCACATCGTCATGGAAGTCTGGGATGACGAGCAGTGGCTGCAGAACTTTCGTATGAGAAAAGCCACTTTCATGGGACTGTGTGCTGAGCTCGCCCCCACTCTGCGGCGCAAGGACACAAGATTGAGAGCTGCCCTGACGGTGGAAAAGCGGGTGGCTATTGCAATCTGGAAGCTGGCAACTCCAGACAGCTACCGGTCGGTCGGGAACCAGTTTGGAGTGGGAAAGTCGACCGTTGGAATCGTTTTGATGCAAGTTTGCAAGGCAATTAATCGCATCCTGCTAAGAAAGACCGTGACTCTGGGGAGCGTGCAGGACATTGTGGATGGCTTTGCACAAATGGGTTTCCCTAACTGTGGAGGGGCGATAGATGGGACGCATATTCCTATTCTGGCCCCCCCCCACCTGGCATCAGAGTACGTTAATCGTAAGGGGTATTTCTCTATGGTTCTCCAGGCGCTTGTGGATCACCGCGGGCGTTTCATTGACATTTACACAGGCTGGCCTGGAAATTAGGAAATTAGGAATCTAAGCCATCTAAAGTTATTTTTAGTGTGCAAACATTTGGGAAGTAGGGCTGTATTAGCCAACAGGCTCTCACGGCATAGGGTAGACACCATACAGTCAAGCAGGCAAGGAAGGATATAGTGGCAATATGGAAAATGTAGTGAGTATAAGGAAAATTTGGGGCTTCTAGCTAGCTAGCACACATCTAGCAACTGCGTGGGAGTTCAGAAAAACCGTGGGCTGGCCACTGGGCATTATGTGGGAAGAGAAGTGTACTGGTGTATGAGAGTGACAAGCTACAGTTACAGCAGGGTCAACTAGGCACACTTTGAGCTGAAAGTGGTGCATTAAGAATGTTGGGGAAGTAACACACAAAACATTAAAACCTATGGTATCTCAGGGGCTTGATTGAGACCTGGTTAGGAGAGGAGTTGTTTAAATGAGACTACAAAAGTAGGAATAAGGGAAAGCTTCCTAACAATAAGATCTCTTAGGATGCAGAACTGTCCTCCAAAGGAAGCATGGAAGTCCCACCACTTAAGGCATTACATCAAGACAACATGCTCTGAACCGTAAATTAAAAACAAACTTTAAACTGATACCTTTCAGAAACATACAGCAGCTCTCATAGCTCTTTGTATTTCTCCACCAGGGAAAAACACTCAAATTGCTGTGACATAATAGCCACTTATGAACCAAAGTAAGTAAGAAAACAGCTGAGTCCAGTTTTATAAACGATCTTGTTAAACTTAATTGAGGTGAGTAGCAGTAACTTAATTCACCTGTTTGCTGTTCAAAGTGTGCTTACAGTTATGCCAGTCTCACTTTGGAAACTCATGTGAAGATAGACCTAGCAGGGATTATGTCTAGAAAGTCACTGCCAGATGCATTTAATGAGAACTTTTCATCAAGGGTATTTTTCCTTGCAGAGGTTTTATCATCGGAGGTTTCCTCAGAGACTTTTTTTCTTTGGTAAAGGATTTTTGGTGTAATATGAAGATGAGTTTTAATGTCTTGTGACAAATCTTTGATTTAAATTAAAAACTTCACTGCTGAATGATTATAGCCTTGTGAGTACTAACTTATTCCGCATAACAATTAATTCATAAAATTCAAAACATAAGTAGATTTTACTCTATATGTACGCATAGCCTTGTTTTTGTCCAGATAATGCTCAGATGAAGTGTCACTGTGAAAAGCACCCATTAATACTAAGAGACAGAGAAATTGATTATTTAGTGTTTTATTTTGGCCCATGCAAAAGACAGTTTTCAAGGGCAGCCATAGTAAAATGTTTAATATATTTCTCTTTATTTGAAAACTAGACATGATTCTATATTATTGACTGTGACAGAGGGAAGAAAAAGGCAGTGGACAATATATTTTCTGACAGCTGCTGTCACTAACATGGCTTTTCAGTGGCCAAAGTAAAGATACTGGTGTGATGTGCTGTATACAGTGGGTCTAATTCAGCAATGCCTTGCATTTTGTGTAGCTGCTTACATACGTGCAAAGTGAGTGTAAAATGCTACCACATCAAAATGGTAGCATTTCATACCCACTTTTCATAGGTGAAAATGGATGCACAATGTGTCAGGCAGTGGACACTCAGAGTCTTCAATTTGGTTCCTAAAAGCCTTTGGGGGATCATATGATTCCAGCAACATATACCTATGCTGTCCAGAGCACTCACTGAGGGGGTTGATCCTTCATTCTTTGCATACTCAAAACTCCCACTGACCTCAAATATATAACATATAAAGTGAGGTCAATTGATTGAATTTGAACACCAGGGGTCAGATTCTATTTTACAGCTGTCCTGTATCAAGTACAAATTGGAGTATGTGCTCTACACTAATCCTGCTGTCACTCTGTAGAGAGTAAATCCACATGTGCTAAATGTAAATATAGAGTAGCTGCCAAGGAGCCAAAACTGTAGCTAGGGATTAGAGCAACATAGAGGTGTTTTCACCACACCCCATTTCTACCAGTCATGCCCCTTTCCCCTGCTTTGATAGCAGATAGGAGGGGGAGTGGCATAAGGGACCATGCAACAGAGGATCTTAGTGGGGCTGATACAGTAGCTTTAGAGCCAGATCACACCTGCAGTGCAGTGAAAAGCAGCCACAATGCACCAGGAACTCTGGCCCCAGAGTTGTCAGTTTGGAAGCCGGTTACAATCAGCTCTTGATCATTATATTCACTACAAACTGTAGTAAAAATGATTGATCACATTATTTTAATTAAAGCCATTGACTCTGATTAATTAAATGGGCCAAATTCAGATAAGTCCCTGACAAGGAGCCAGAAGAGAGAGTTGTAACAGGAGGATGTAAGAAGGCAAAATAGGGCTGGCCATATTGGTTTTGGCTACTTAGGAAGTGTTATATGTGTACACTCTGAAAGGTTCAATTAGGCATTCCCATACACAAACAGTAACATGCATTTTTCAGCCTAGTTAATGTTTATTTAAGATTTGTGAAAAAAACAAAGAAAAAATAAATATAAAGCTCCTATAAGAGAGAAAACAGTGACTTGCTACCTTATTCTGCTTCTGTGATAAATAATGAAACCATGAACAGCTGCTTTATAGATGCCCCTGCAGCAGGCCTGGGGACTCATCTACATGTAAAATTGCTGTACATGAGAAATTATGTCAATGTCTCCTTTCAGTACCATACTGCTCATATCACATCTGTTTTTATTAGAAGACCTGTGAGGACAAAACCTCTGTGGCTTCCTTTGTGTTTCATACAGTGGTTGTATTTAAAAGTCAATACTTACCTACAGATGACACTGTGTGTGTAAATGCTGGTTTTAATGGCAGCTGTGATAGACATGGATTGACTTTTGAATGATGGCTATTGTCACAATATTACTGAACACACTGATGGCATTGTAAGGCTTGATGTTAATGGTGAAACTGACCTAAAGTTGTTGCTTGTGATCAATGTAACTTCAAAATATCTGCTCATGCTCCAGGACCTGTGATTCTTTAAAATCTGCTCCCTGACCAGTTTCTGTTCCGGTCAAGGAGAAGCAATGATGCCTTTTATAGAAATCAGAGTTCACTGATCAACTATTTAGGGCCAGAGGCTGCCATTTTGGTTCTTGAAGAGTAGTACCTGACTCCCTGAATCATCCCATCAGTTTCAATGGAACTAATCACAAAGTAAGTCAAATGGGCAGAAAGTAGCTCTTAATAATTACAGGACATTAAATAATTCAAGAAATATAAATAAAAATACATCAGGGGATGTTGTGAAATTTGTTTTCAGAAGCCAGTTGATTCTTTAGTCTGCCAAAAGAAAAAGACAGAGATTAGCAAAGACCATTGAACTGAAAACACTTACCTCATACTTGGAACTTAAATATTTTCAATTCCATGATCTGAGGGCAACCCTATCACTTCAAGAGGCAAACTTAATCTAATTCTTATGAAACAAACAACATTTCAGTTATGACACTCTAAATAAAACTGCTATAAAATACAAAAAGTCAGCTGTGATCTTGCTTTCTCATACAGAAAGACACTCTAATCAAAATCTAATTACAAATAATTGATACACATGATATATAACCCAGGCCTCAGTATAAATATGCCCTTATGAGACTCCTACTCTGACAGCTAGATCCTTGCCCCCTGCTAAGCCCCTTTTTCATGGTCTTAAGAGGAGAAAAAGAAATTTGTCTTACCAAGTGGCATTTGTAAAGCTCTATGCTGCCCCTCTCCCAGCCCCATGACTCTCAAATTTCCCTCATTTCAAGACTTGTCACTCATGTCAGAGTTAACTACATTCCACACAAAAGTCCCTTCACTTTTATGGTTGAAAATGATTTATATGAAAAATAAAAAAAACCATTAAACTGAGGTTGTAGAGAGAGGATACTAAAGGAATAAATCCCACAACATTTAAGTATCCTGCATGAATCATTATTTTGTGTCCCTCCATTCTGGCCTTAGTTACGTGTTGCATCTTTCATTTGGGCCTTGGCAGGAAGAGAGGTTTGCTATTGTTGTGCTGGGGAGAGAGAGGGCATGGCCAGAGCATCCTGAGCTCTGGAGATCCCTGCTGGCATAATAACACCAAGCTAGAGTATCCCCAAGGCTGCTCTCAGGGTTAGGATGACAAAAATGTGATGGAAATTCACCTATGTTCTCTCCTAAGCAGTGGTGTCAAGCACTGCTTCAGTACACCTGAGGATCTAGGTCTTATTTGTTATCCTCTGAATCATAATTCACTCCTAAACAAACTAATATTAAATGATACCTTATTTATCTATATTTCACTGAGTCACTGAGGAGAAAATCACATTGGAAACAATATAGGCCAAATAACTATGTTCCAATATACCAGACTGATATAGCAAAAAAATGTATTAAAATAAACAAATCACAATTGAACAGGGTGAAACATATTGAACTTGCTTACAGAAAAATAATTTTTCTTACTAGTTATACATTTTAATGTTGGGGAGCTAGATGAGAATACATTTTTGATTTTTTTTAAAAACATATTCTCTGGAATTCATTAGTTCTAGAATCTGTGCACTTGCAATGAGAGGAAATGGAAAACCTGTGGGTTTCTTTTTCTTTTTTCAGATTTAACAAAACAATTCAGAATAATCTTTTCCAGGAAATAAGATGCTTGATAAAAGTGTGGGTAGCTATATAAGCCAGGCAGAATTCAAGAGGAGATAGCTGTATTTCCCCATTATGAATAACAAAAATAATATTCTGTACTAATTCTGAGGCCACTTCTTAAGGGATTTCAGAGAGGAAGAGGCTGAAGTATCTGGAGTTTGACAGTGAAGTGAAGAGATTCTTTAGAATAAATAATATAACTTGACTATAAAATGGATACCAGAAGAATTAAGGTAATCTCCTGTGAAATGTTCATTTGACTTCCTTAAAAAAACAGGAGAGCTACATTGTATCAAGTGCAGGCCGGTTTTCTTTCCAGAGGAAAAATACAAAGGTTCAAAGAACAGTTGAAATCAGTAAGAGAAACCAAGAAAACACAGATTAAGCACAAAAGGAGAAACCATTAAAGGTCCTGATTCAGAAAATCTTCCTTATTCGGGGTGGTACCTAGGCATGTGTTTAACTTTATATGCTTAAATCCCATTGATGTCAATGGTGCTTAAGGACATACTTAAACGTCTTGCTGAGTCAGGGCCATAGGACCTTATCCAAAGCCCACTGAAGTCACTAGAAGATTTCTCTTGACTCTAAGGGATAAGGCCTTTAAAGAATAAGGTGCAATGAGAACAATGTTAAAAGATATCATAATTAAGGCACAACATCCTGCAGTTCCTCTGAAAAATAAGAATGTAAAGAACAGAAAGTCACTGATAAGAAACAGTGTGACTATATGCAGGACTGTTCAACAATTTGAGTTCATTCAAAGAAAGAAAGAAAGAAAGAATGCAAATCTTAAATTGTAAACACTAGCAAAAGGAACACATCTTTCTATGTGTTTGGCAAGGTCAGTGTAAATTTGTGATGCTATGTAAGTAATATTTATTCATTAATTATAATGTTTATTATTATTCTGAGTCCATTAAGACTTTGAGATAATATATTAAGTCAGTAAAAAGTATAATTAGTTAATATGGGTCAACAGGATTAAGGGGAATAGGAAGGCCTCCAATGAAACTTCACTGTCCAGGACTCCATTTGAAGGAAAATTGATATTTCAGTAATATCCTGGGATCTGCAAATTTTGGGAGTAGAACAGCTGAGTAGTTTCCCTCCATATACCATGATGTACATTCATGGGCATAGAGAGCTAAGAGTTTGGGGCAGGGCAGGGGCAGGTCTTTAACCCTGTCTAAAAAATTGAAGGATTACATTAATAAACAAAGGAAACACTGAGTGTCCATCATCAAAGCATGCTTGTTTAACTAAATTAAAAGTGAATAAATGTAGTCCTGGTACAAAACTATTCATTAAAGAGATATTCAAAAACTATTATTTTATTATTTTTAACACTAGCCCCCTCTCCCTGTCCCAAACAAAACAAGTTTGTCCATGTCCCTTAATTGACCAATATTAGGAAATCTCAGCAAAGGGATCTTCAGTGAGTTTTCTGCATCCTAGCCCTCACAGCAAAAAGGGTTATTATCATATGAACATAAAAGCCATCTGAAACAAAGGGTAATGAAAATAGTAAGTGAATTGACAGTGGTGAGGGCCTCGTAGTGTACTCTAGGGATCAACTTGAGTTTTATCTCTTTTGCTAGTGTAGCTGCAGGGAAACAAACATGAGCTTAAGAAAGTAATATAGTTCCATATAAAGTTATATCAGTACCTTATTCTTTTTACTGTTGATACTTTCGACAAACATATAAATAACTTACTTTGATAGGAATGTACTCATTAATACATTTTGCAGGATTCAGACTAGTTTTTGGATCCCAAGTATGCTCCATATTAAAACATTACTTGTTTTAAAGGAGATAGACATTCTTCTAGGTTTGTTAATAATAGTAATACTCCATCTCCATAAAATAATATTTTATGTATTAAGTCCTTAATATGTATTAAGTATTAAGTATTCATTTTATCTCACTTTCTGCATGAATGGCTATGACTAGTGGTTCAATTGCAACAGCAAACAATAAGAGAGATAATGGAGTTCTACTGTTCAATCTCAAAGCTAATGGTCTTGTTGGAGATTTCATATACAGAATTCTCAATTAGGCTGGTGAAAATAGAATGATGGTGGAATGGGCTACTCAGTCTGCACTTACAAGAATCCAGTGGCCCAAAATCCCTGTTGGTGAGTTACTGCTTAATGTGTGTAATGGATCAGCCATTCCCAGTCTTTATTCAAGCCATTACACACATTAAATCTATTTCCCCTTACACCTTCTTGTCAAACTGTCTGAAATGGGTCATCTTGATTATCGTTACAAAAGATTTTTTTCTCCTGGTCCTAATTGCTCATCTTAATTAATTAGCCTCTTAGAGTTGGTAGGGCTACTCCCACCTTTTCAAGTTCTCTGTATGTGTATATATATCTCCTTACTATATGTTCCATTCTATGCATCCGATGAAGTGGGCTGTAGCCCACGAAAGCTTATGCTCAAATAAATTTTTTAGTCTCTAAGGTGCCACAAGTACTCCTTTTGTTCTTTTTGTAGATACAGACTAACACGGCTGCTACTCTGAAACCTGAAATATATTTTGCAGTGATACAAAGAAGCTTGAGATATGAAGTTTCACTTACGCTTTGTTGGCAGTGAATATACCTGTGCAAATGATAAGGAAAAGTCAATTCCACAGGGTGCTCTGGATCACATGATAAGCAGGAGTCATTTTGCCAATGTGCATTTTAATACATCTAAATATCAAACCATATATCTTGGAACCAAGAATTCAGGTCACACATAGGGTGGAGAAATTGTATTTTGGAAAGCAGTGATTCTGAAAGGTACTTAGGGGTCATGGTTGATAACAAACATACCCTGAGCTGCCAGTGCAATGTGGTGCTAGGAGGAGAGATGCAATCTTTGAATGTATAAATAGGGGAATACTCAGAAGAAATAGGGTGGTGTCATTTCCACTATATATGGCATTAGTGAGGCCCTTACTGAAATACTGTGCCCAGTTCAGGTTTAAAAAAGGATGTTGACAAATTTGAAAGGTTAGAGGAAAGAGCTGCAAGAATGATTCCAGGCCTGGAAAACCTGTCTTACACTGACAAACTAGAGAAGTTCAGTCTATTACAGGGTTGACCAAAAGAGCCTTATGTGGCTCTTTTACACTTAAAGTTCAGCTTGGGGAGCCCCTCGCAACCCACCATTCTCCACCTACTAGACTTGGAAGGTGGGGAGCTTGGGGTTTCTGCCCATGGCAGGGTGGTGGGGCTAGGGGCTTCTGCCCTGTGGGGAGAGAGTTCTTGGGGCTTCAATTGAAGCCCTGAGCCCCAGAAAGCACCTTCCGTAGAGCTGAAGCCCCAAGACCTCCCCTACTCTACCCCACCACCCCACTGCAGGGCAGAAGTCTCAAGCCCCAACAGACAAGCTCAGCTCTTGAACTTCTGAAGTTTATCATATGCTGCTTGGAGGGTCAGTAGGTTTCGCCACCCCTGGTCTATTAACAAAAAGTCACTTGATCACAACCTATATGTACCTATGTGGGGAAAAGATTTCTGATAGTAGAAGTCTTCTTAATCTAGCAAACAAAGGCATAACAAGATTCAATGACTGGAAGCTGAAGCTAGACAAATTCAGACTAGAAGTATGGTACCTTTTTTTCCCCTTTTTGATTCTACAATGATGGTAATTAACACCTGGAACAATTTATCTGGGGACATAGTGGGTTCTCTATAACTTGAACTCTTTAAATCAAGATTGGACCTTTTCCCCTAAGAAATACACTGTAACTCAGCCTTGATTCATGTGTTTGATGCAGGAACAATTTGGTGAAATGCTATGGTCTGTGTCATGCTGGAAGTCAGATGAGATGATCCCAGTGGGACCTTTTGGCCTTACAATGTATGAATCTATGAAATTGACATATTATGGAATGACCAGAATTGCTCTTTGCTTTAAAAGCACTATAGTGTTAAAGAAAACCTCACTTTTGCAGTTACAAAAGTACAATGTCAAGTATCAGGGGGTAGCCGTGTTAGTCTGTATCCACAAAAACAACAAGGAGTCTGGTGGCACCTTAAAGACTAACAGATTTATTTGGACATAAGCTTTCGTGGGTAAAAAAACCTCACTTCTTCAGATGCATGGAGTGCATTTTTTACCCACGAAAGCTTATGCCCAAAAGTACAATGGCTTTCTTTAAACACTAAATATACATCAGACTGCCAGATTGTTCTCCCAGCTGACACAGTCACAAATACATATATCACAATGACAGGGAAGATTTGATACTGGCATGTTGTCTTTTTTTAACCTACCTATTACAATTGGATACATTACAGTGTTTAAATAGGGTGTTTTGATGGACTATGACATTAATTCTTATTTTAGACCCTTGTTTTAGTTATTTTAATTAGTCTAGCTTTCTCTGTAAGCAGATTCCCAAGGATGTAACCCACTCAAGTGTGAAAGCCTAGAGGCTTTGACCTATTATTAAATACACAACCATAAAAATAAAATATATTTTGTGGTTAATACAGCTCCAAAATGGATGAAGCAAGGGGAGGGATAAGACAGAGACAAATATGGTTTTGAATATAATATATTTTGTTAGTGATGCAATTGCCTTTTGCATATTCCAATTTCCTGGGACCAATTATAAAGTGTGGCAGTTACAGTCACTGAAGGAAAACATATCCATTTGTATAGTAAACTTCAGTACGCAACGAAAGGGTTAAAATCAAAGAGAATCATTCATTTCCAGAAAGTATGGGAATGGGGATTTTGTGTAACAGCACAGGTACTCTGACTATGATAAGGAGAGCTGCTAGTCATGAAGCTGCAAGGTAATATTACCTTAGATCGTGTCTTCCCTGCTATCAAGGTTTCTGCTAACCAAAAAGAACTTTAAGCAGGTTTCTAAGTATGATGTTTTGTTTAATTGTTTGCTCTATTTTATTTCACTGTTTTCCAGTTGTATATATGTTAGTCGTTGTTACCTTATAAACTCTATAAATAAAGACTATCTAGTAGACTGAAAAATGACTGTCATACTGTGTGTATGCATAGTAGTTGTAGCCAGGTTAGTCTCAGGATATTAGAGAGACAAGGTGGGTGAGGTAACATCTTTTATTGGACCAACTTCTGTTGGTGAGGGAGACAAGCTCGAAAGCTTTTCTTCAGGCTATTAGGAGAGTTTTACTAGTTTCTCTGAGAGATATATTGGCTGATTTCATTCTGGAGGGAGTGAAAGAGACCACTTTTCCAGACTTAATGCTCTAGTGCAGACAAGGCTCAAGTGGCTACTGGTGTTATAACCATCGTGTCCTCTAGAGCTGCTCTGTGTAGTTTAAGAGGCTATAACCCCTCTAGACTAACCCCTAGGTTAAAATGCAACTTGTGACCATTCAGGCAAGGCTCACCTCCCTACCCCAAAAAAACTAACACAACATGCAAACAGGCTAGAGAAGTATTAAGAGACACAGTAGAACATGTTATAATCTATTATTGTTAAGTGTTCAGCTTTAAGCTTTAAGAACAAGTAGGCTGGCTAACAGTAATATGCAAGAAAAACAACATGGTTATCAGAACAAACCTATATTAGGACCCAACTCAGCAAAGCATGCGCTTAATTCTCTTGAAGTGAATAGCACCTGTTTATGTGCTCTGTTGAACTGGGATCTTAAGTAGGTCAAAGAGGGCTGATAGCTAGTACTGTTTATGGACTGAGGAACCAACATCAGTCCTTCCTAGATTTCCCTAGAGAGAAGCTGCTGGTGCTTATAAACCCCCCTAAAATCAAGACCTATTTCTTCAACTTATCCTTCCCAAAACTGCTCTACTCACCGTCTTCTCCCATGTAGGGGAGGTGGGAAAGAACATAAGACTGGCCATAAGACCAAAGGTCCATCTATCCCAGTATCCTGTCTTCTGACAGTGGCCAATACCAGGTGCCCCAGAGGGAATGAACAGAACAGTTAATTATCAAGTGATCCATTCCCTGTTGCCCATTCCTAGCTTCTGGCAAACAGAAGCTAGGGATACCACCTCTGCCCATCCTGGCTAATAGCCATTGATGAACCTATCCTCCGTGAACTTATCTAGTTCTTTTTTGAACTCTGTTATAGTCTTGGTCTTCACACCATTCTCTGGCAAGGAGTTCCACAGGTTGACTGTGTGTTGTGTAAAAAAATACTTCCTTTTGTTTGTTTTAAACCTGCTGCCTATTAATTTCATTTGGTGACTCCTAGTTCTTGTATTATGAGAAGGAATAAATAACACTTACTTTCTCCACACCAATCATGATTTTAGATACCTCAGTGATTATCTACCCTTAGTTGTCTCTTTTCCAAGATTAAAAAGTCCCAGTCTTATTAATCGCTCCACATCTGCATGCAGTATTCAAGATGTGGGAGTACCATGGATTTATTTAGAGGTCATGATATTTTCTTTCTTATTATCTATCCTTTTCTTAATGATTCCCAACATTTTGTTAACTTTTTTGACTGCTAGTGCACATTGAGTGTATGGTGTCAGTGAACTATCCACAATGACTCCAAAATCTCTTTCTTGAGTGGTAACAGCTAATTTAGACCCCATCATTTTATATGTATAGTATAGTTGGGATTATGTTTTCCAATGTGCATTACTTTCAATTTATCAATGTTGAATTTCATATGCCATTTTGTTGCTGAGTCACCCAGTTTTGTGCAATCCTTTTGTAGCTCTTCACAGTCTGCCTGGGACTTAACTATCTTGAGTAGTTTTGTTTCATCCTCAAATTGCTCCACCTCAGTATTTACCCTTTTCCAGATCATTTATGAATATGTTGAATAGGACCAGTCCCAATACAGACCCCTGGAGGACACCACTACTTACCACTCTCTATTCTGAAAACTGACCATTTATTCCTACCCTTTTTTTCCTATCTTTTAATCAGTTGCCAATCCAGGAAGAAGAAGATGGAAAAAAGAAAAATGCCAACAACCTGCTAAGCTATTCCTGCAGGCAGAAAAGGAAGAAAGTCCTGTTTGTTGTCATTTAAAAAAAATGTGGAGACACTAAGATACTATAATCATGAGGGCCTTATAAGTAATTAGATGGGTGGGTAGATAGATAAAAACTACCACAAATGTGTATTGCTTTAGAAAAACAGTCCAAGGACTGAATAAACTTTGAGACTGAATTCCCCTTTCACCAAAGGTAGGCTGTGGCTATAGAGCAGTGCTGAGTGACATTGTGGTGTGGGGAAGCTTATACTGCCACTCCCTGTACTATGTCTCTTTTGTGATTAAGGAGAAGATTTCAGTATTCAACACTGTCAATGTGACAACTTTCATAAGCACTGAGACTCATAACAAACAGTTGTTGCATAGTATCTAAAGTTTATATTCAGTAAAGAAATGGTGAAATACAGAATTACTGCTTAAACCGTATTAGAATGTATGTGTCCCTCCTGTCATGTTGACAGATTTGAACTATACATACTTAATTTATAGAACATTTATAGAACTATTCATACTAGAGATCCCATTGTGGTAATATTAATAGTGTTATAAGAAAAAATGCATCTTCCTGAATCCCTTGGGAAAAAGTAGGACAATTTAAGTGTGGAAGTGCACAGGTTGTAAAGCTAAACAGTACCAATGAGAAAGAGCTTCACTAAATGTTTATATTAAGAAAAAAGTCAAATATGACTGTTCTGAAAATATAGTGCATGCACTTTACACCTTAATTCAATGCATCCCATTGGAAAAAAAGGAGGTTTCCTTAGCATTAAGAAGCAAAGCAATTCTTTTAGCAGTGACTAAGTTTTGTGTGTGTTAATGATAGAGGACTCCCGATCTTCTTTCTCCTTCACTCTCCTATTTAACTATTACATTTAAAGAAAACCTAGGGGGAAGGGCCAGTTTAAACAGATGACATTCTAGAGTGTCCCACAACAATGCATTTAACACAAAGTATATGTGGGTTTGGAGAGACACACATCAGTTGTAGAAAATGAGGTCGGAGTTATTACTATGTAATGGTGCATGCTGGGGCAATTGCAGTGGTGATAGCAAAAGAAGGCACAGGTGCAACCTCAGAAAAAGAACCAGGAGGATGTATGGCCGAACAGCACATGTTATCGTATCTGTCTTTTAATAATGTGACTAAAATGTGGTTAACCCATCATTTTGTACCTATCCTTTCTAGTAAGTACAGACTTGTCTTATCTCCTTCATAGTGTTGTTCAATCTCTTCCTTTCCCTTTATTTCCCCCCATTTCCTTTACTACCTTATCTTCTCTTCTGTCATTTTACTCTATTCCCCTCATATCATTTTTCTATATTGTGTCCCCCTCCCCCCGGTTTCTTATGCACTGTTCTCTTCTTCCTTCCCCACACCTTCCTTCCCTCTCCTCTCTGGCACTCTTTCTGCTCTCCCTCACTCTCGCTGTACAGTATTGTCTCTTTCTTCACCTTCTCCTGCCTCCCAGTCCTTCCCACACCAAAGCAAACTCACTCGCCTGTCTTAACCCCCAACACCTGCCTCTTCCACACAGTGCCGCCTCCCCTCACTCACACATGCACCAGCACAAGCAGGGTCCCCCAGAACCTGCTCAGACAAGCTCCTCCCACCCCCAATACATCCGCAAATACAACTGCAGGCCCCAGCCCCCGTCCAGACTGAGCTTGCTACAGAGATCCCCCCACCTCCAAAAAAAGGACACCCCCCCTCCCAGCCCCAACACAAGCAGCCTCCCCTTGTCTAAGGTTCTTTCTCGTTTTGCCTCCCCGTCCCCACAGGTATCGCCTCCCCACGCCCACTGTCCCGCACCGCACGGAGGTTCAGTCACAGCCACAGATGTTCACTTCGCACCGCCCCTTACACCCCAATCGCTCCTTCTCCGGTAGCCCGCTCTTCTGCCCCCGCTCTCCCCCCAGCTGCTTCTCCCTCACTCGCCCCCCTTTCCCCAGACTCTTTCCTCCTGAAGCTCTCAACGCCTCCTTGCTCAGGAGCGCTCTTCCCTTCTGAACCCCCCTCTCCACATCTCATCACATGGGATGAAAAAGGACCAGGGCGACCTGATTCCCCATCTCCACTGTGGTTGCGCCTTTCAAAGTGGAAACTACCACGGACAGCTCTTCCCAGCCACCGGAGAGCCACTGACCCCAGCGCATAGCTCAACGCCCATTCCCAGCGCCCAGTGCACTGCACACCTGCCGTCCCTGGACACTCCCGCCCGTCCCCCAACCTCACCGCACTCCCCCAAACACACACAACTCCCCCTCCGAAGCCCCTGGGACACAGCCCCCGGGTCGTCTGCAAGCCCCGCTCCCTGCACTCACCTCTCCTTTCCTCTCCACCCCAGCAACAGCTCTTTTACAAGCGTTTAATCTGAAGGGGCTCTGACAGCAGCTAGGACAGAAGGCTCCTTTTCTAATACTCGTTCTGAATTTAAAGGGTGTGAAAAGACAAAGGCGGCGACAGCGGGGGGATCACCCACCCTATTCCTGGCTGGACTAACTGCTCCCCATATCAGATCCCCTTTTGAAGGCTCGCCACCCCCCCACCCCCCCATTCCCTCCTGCGGGACCAGTCCCTCATCATCTTCCTCAGGGTCAACCCCGCCGCCGCCGCCAGACATCTCCTTCTAGGAGATCCTCTCCTTCTAGGAGATCCTCTCCCTGTCCACCCCCTGAAACATCACTCCTCCCCCCACACACACACACGCGGCTAACGGATTAACCTCCCCTCTTCCCCCACCCACCCACCCCCTTCTGGTATGTTGCAGTGCTGCTCAACCCGGCTGTCAGTCGGCCTGGGAGCTCCCCTGAGTGGCTGTGGGCAGCCCATTGCCGGGGCTTGGTCTCCGCCCTCCCCCGCGCTAGCTCTCTCAGCTGGTCCTAGCGTTCCAGTTGCTCAGGAATGTGGCGAGCCGGGTTCCGGCTGCTAGCAGGAGCCGGAGGGAGGAAGGGAAGCTGAGCGCATGCTGCCGCTGCCGCCTCTGCTCTGCCTGATCTTCCCCTTTTGGAAAAGTCGCTTTCTTTAAATGAAAAATACAAACCCTACCGAGAGCTGGTTCCCAGCCACCACCAGAAAATGTTCGGCCAAGTGCCCGGTGCTGGTGAATAACTAACCCCGTACTAAAACTTCCCTGCCAGTGGGATTACAGGTGCTACACTGCCGCAGGGAGCTCTCCAGGGTGCTGAAGTCCCGGCAGTTTCTCCAACAGCTCCCAAGACTGACCAAATTTCCTTGGCACTCTTTCTGGATCCTCCATGACTCGGAAACGTCTGCTCTGGAGGTTGTGAATGCCTCGTAGTAACATGGCCAAGGTTACATACCTTCGTGCAGCTGTTTCGGGATTTTATCTCTGGGAAGCTGCAGTTCTGCTCAGGTGAGTCCCTCCAGGGTGGGAAACGGAGATCACAAACGTGCCCCAAGCGGTTTTTCTTGCACAGCTGAAATGCTTGGGACTCATGGATGATGCACAGTTGCTGCTGCCTCTCCCGCCGTACTCGCCACAACTGTCTAGCCTTCAATAGCCTTCTCATTGTCAATGACAATTAAATGGGATTTGTGTCTTTGAGGTAACTTTGAGATACTGGAGTGACGCTGGATTTCAGTTTCATTTTACAATGTAAGGTTCCCTGTCTTATTTAGAGCTGGGGTTTTCCCTTGCACAGTTGACCAATTAGCTTGTGTTTTGTCACGTTCTTTCTTTTTAAATGGAAATGCAACACTTAAGCTCTTTAAAATTCTTCAGTTTAGAGATGTAGATAAAGTTCTACGAATTTATTCGGAGTTTGGAATACATTTGATTTCAGTTACTACTATTTATTATTTTATTTAGTATAGGGCATCTAATTTGGGGACTTTATTAGGTCAGGAAAGTTTCATGCAGAAACAGGAACAATGATAGCCGGGTGGAGAGAAGAAACTGACTCGAGAATTTCTTCCAGGATGTTTTACCTACTTGCTGTACTATGCAGTTGGTCTTTCTAAAATTTGTATAGTGTATGATACCGATAGAGCAATAAATCAAGAGTTGAGCAGAAAAGACTAGAGGACATCCTAGTGCACAAGGTTTTTTCACTATTGCCCAGTGCACTTTTCTCAGATCAACTAACATGATATCAACACAAACATTCTTTTTCTCAAGTTCTCTAAGTGTGGTGGTTACATTCTGGAACAAACTAGACTCCCTCTTCCATTAATCTCTGTATTTATTTTAAAAGGCAAGCAAACACAAACAAAAAATCCCACAATATAGACATTTTAAAAGCAGAATTCGAGGTCACCCTTTTGATGTTTTTGCTAGAATATTCTGCTAGAAGTAAACCAATCTGATATATGTGAATGTGTTAGTTTTGTACTGCAATAAAACAAAGCATAAATACATACAACTTGCATAACACACAATCAGGTTATTACTGAGTGTCATATCCTTATTTTTTTTTCAAAGGTGCAGGAAGGAAATAAAAAAATGCAATGATAGGTTACCAGACACACACTTGTGATAACATACAGAAGGATTATTTATAAACACACAACTATGTATAGTACCAAGCAGTGGTGATGGTGAATATACATTCATTTTAGGTAGTGTTAGGTTAATTGAATCAACATGTGAAATGTAGTAGTATTTATTGTAATTTTACTTTAACTTTGCAAACAGGAACAGATTTTAAGAAACTGGGTCACATGATGTGGGATTATTTGGTGTTGTGTGGGAGGGTGAGCAGTAGAGAGTGTACATTTTCTTGTAGTTTTGAATATTTAATGTATGGAGTAGAAAGATGGATCCTATGGGCTGTAATATACTGAATGAAATATAATATTATAAGTAGAAATGTACTATCAATTATTGTATATAAAGGTTACTTATAGATCATGATTTCCTTGACATTTATCTAAATGTCAGTATACTATTGAATGAACACCCAACTCTTTATTTAATAATATAAAACATATTTATTTACAAAGAGAAGAAATAAGTTTTTGGAAGGCATAGCATCAGATCAGAAAACATTACTCAAGGAAGTTAACTCATATTTAAGTTCAGATTGTAGACTGACATCTTTGCATTGCATGTGTATCCTTTTTATCCATTTTAAAGAAACAAACATGTTTTCATAATAGCAGGGTTGTTCATCTAAATGATCATTTTTAAGAATAGTCATGGTCATTATGCTCAAAAATCTAGAAGCTATGTAGTGTATGGCTGCTGTGAAGGCAGTGAGAAGGTGGGAGTGCATAGGAAGGTTCTAGCTTTTATTTCTCAGACAGGGGCAGGGTGAATTTGCAGCCCTTATGCACTCTGGAATAAAAAGACTGCTCCTGACTTGAGCTATTAGCATCACAAGCCATCCCAAAAGGATATAGATCAGCCCAGTTCATCATGTCCAAATGAGGGTGTGTTAAAATGTTGACACAGATGTTTTGCTTTCTGGAAGTCATTGAGATCAATTCTCCTGCTTTGCACCTTGTGCAATCATTTATACCTGGGCAGATGGGAGGTAAACTGCTACCATGTTGTCTTCCCTCTAAGACACAATCACTCCTAGCGATCCATTGAGATGCAGATCTTATACTGTACCTTCAATGAAGAACTATACCTTCTGAGCACAACTGACCCCTAAATGATTTCCCCTGTTCCAGATATGACACAAGGGTAATGATTGTTCTCATTTTTTAAAACAACATTAGAGATCCAACTTTTCTTACATCATTTTAATTTTTGTGGGATTTTTTTTTCTGGTTGGTGGTAGGGGGAGGTTACGCTAAATGCTCCAGTAGAAGCAACTTGAATTACTTACCTTGTGATAGTACTATATCTGCATGTTATTTAGATGCCATCTCTGAGAAGGGTAGAACTTATATTTTTAGTACATGCTAAATAAAACAAAATTTGCTCTATTTAAGATGAACTATTTAAATGCAAACTTGTTACTCTCATCAGTTAGATGCTGAAGGTCCACATTCTGGTACATTTTGTAAAAGGAAAGACATCTGATTTCTTTATGGAAAGAAATAATTTTTCATCCCATTTTCAAGTCCCTTTACATCAGAAATATGAAAAAAATAAAGACTCGATAGTTAAAAATAACTATTTTTATAAGCTGATATCTGAAAGCTATTTTGCAGATAGAAGAATAAAACATTATTTGCATTTTAGAAATCTTGTATAGCTAGTTCTGTGTATTATTATAACAATGCAGTTGGAGTATAATGTAGTGGTGTATTTTAGATCTTATACTTCTGACAGTGGTTTATGGGACATGACAAAAAGACATGCAGCACTTTTTTTTTTATAAATTTTGAAGAGCATTCAGTTCAGAGACAATTCTGCTTCCATATAATATCTTAATGTGTTTCTGTTCTTGTTTATTATTGTATGAACTTTATAAGATGGGACTATTTAAACTCCTTGTTTATTGGTCTTATATATAAACAAATCAGCACACTCAAGCTCATTTTGAACTCAGCAGCAAGATTTTTAATTATACACTCAACTTCTTTAAAATCTTTACATTAGCTTTCAGCAGATTTCTTTATAGATTTTAAAATTCTGCTTATCATTTAAACAAACTCTTTATAGACTGGGCCTTTCATATATTTCAGAATTGTTCCATTAGCAACTCATGACAATCCTCGCAACAGGGCTGTTATCTTTATGAATCAAGGCTTTTTCTGTTTACACCTCTCTGGAAATTGCTTCTCAAACTCCGGAAATTAGAAATTCTCAATTTTTAAGTCTAAACTGAGTACTCCTTTTTTATTTTTATTTTTGCTGTAATATTATTGTTTAGTGGAAAGTGCTCTGAGTCACCACATGTAAGTAGTGTAAAGTAAAATCTTTGTTTAGGACTATATCTGCTCCTGTTGCTTATCTAAAAATAAAATCATAACTCTTGGTAATACTCTAAGGCCAGACTGCCCACTTCCACACGGAACCACTGAAGAGAGATTTGAAGGGGAAGAAATATCTTCTGTGGAGAATTCTCCCTGTTCTACCAAGGAGCAGAATTTACCCTCTACAGTTAAAAGGGCTCAATTAAAACTGCAGTGCATTTGAATGGATCTCATGAGATCAGGAGGAGATCAAAATCACCTTTGTGGAGTCTGGTCACTCTGTAGTAGCTCTGGCCTTTGCTTGTTAACAGAGTGGCTCCACTGAAGCCCCTAACTGGATACTGTAACTGTTCCTTTCTCAGAGATCTCCTTACAGGGAAGATAATTATCTGCGGGGGGGGGGGGGGCAGAGCTGTGAAAATGTAGTATAGCTTCTCTCTGTATTATACTTCTCAAGTAACCTCCAGAAAGGAAGCGGGAAGATTTGTATCACCTCTTGCCTATCCACTCCTCCCTCAACCTGTTCACTAACCCCTTCTTCTTTTCTCTGAGGAGGAATCATATCATGGAGGTCCCTGACTGCACTAGAGGAAAGGATCTGTGCAGAGAGAGTGACTTTTGCTACATATCCCAGAGGTGTGACTGGGCCTACAGTTAACTACTGTGGGGCTTAGTCTTATGTTATGGAGAAGTAGGACTTCAGATGAGTAATAATAGCAGCACCAACAAACTTTTCTTCATGCAAATAGTCTTAGTAGTTTAAAAAAATGCCAAGCAGAATACAAGAAAATACTTCATATAATATGAGATGCCATGAGAATTGCCTGTGAGGTGTCAGTAGCTGTTTAAGAAGCAAAGAATGACACCTTTGATGTTAATAAAGCAGCAATTAAAAATCCATGTATTGCAAACTCAGTGAATGAATTTATTAAAATCAACACAGATGTGCCTGTGTTGGGTGCAGAGAAATGGAAATTTAATAGTTCAGGGTAATGAAGTACAGAGTCTTTCATCTCTAGAGCCCTAGTCTGTAGCAACCAGAAGCTATTTTCAATGGAGAGATTATCTGGCATACATCAGTTATCACATTCTAGGTCCTACTGGACAAGTGACAATGACACACTCCCTATGTGGGTGTGCCTAAGAACCTGGATTGTCTTGTAGTTTACAAAACAAAGAAAAAGAGATGACTATTATGAGTGAACATGGTAATTTAAATATGCCATGTGAAATTCTGGCCCCATTCAAGTCAATGGCTTGCTATTTGCCATTCACTTCACTGAGGCCAGGATTTCACCTGCTGTTCCTCATTTCTGAAAATAAATCTGTAAAGAAACTGCTTTCTTGAGAGCCCACCTTTGTTTTTGTTATAAATCAGAAGGAAGAAATATGTTTGTACAGTAATATACAGGAAAATTAAATTAAAATTACAGTATTTAAATAAATATTCACCTTTTAATTCTTGCTGTGCTAGTGCTGTTCTTACTTCTCAATATTTCCTAATTCATTCCTAGCTAACTGATACAAACAATAAGAGGAATACTATGATTCTGTATGAAGAAAAATATAATGATTGCTCTCCTAAATCAGAAAGGTCCAGATGTGTCAGGCCTGATTATGATCTCATTTGCACTGATGAAAATTAGAGGAAATGCCATTTCAATCAATAGAGTTAAACTTAGATTAAAACAGGTGAAAGATCAAGCCCCTTGTTGTTCAACTAATTTTGGAATATATTATTTAAATACCCTTATTTAATAACATTTTCTTAGATATAGGAATGCATCCCATGTTCATTTAGAAGCATATTGATTTGTGTCACTTGTGACACAATCTCACAATTTACAGTTTTATGAATACTTAACACACTTTTAAAAATACAGCAGCATATGTTAAATAAATATGCCACTTACTGTTGCTAGGGCCTTCTGTATTCTGAAATTTCACAGCCTGCACTTTTCTGTGGAATCCACTCCCTAGTGCAGAATTGAACTCCAAAACTTCAGCCTTTATTTAAAAGAAATGTGTCCAGCTGTCAAGGTAACCTTAGAAACATGAACCAAGCCTAAACTGTAATAACATTCTCTTCCACAGATTAAAGAAACCCTGACACAATAGCTCTGAGGTGTGAATTTCATTTAAATTGGCTGTTTACTCTGAAACCTTAAGATGACATTAGAAATGGCACACATAACTGTTTTACAGATCATTTAGCAGAAATATCCAGCAAATGTGCTTATCCCAGTCACAAGCTGCCTCTTAAGGTGATAAATTTATTTTATTTTATATTTTTAAAAAACTCTCTTTTCCAATTTGCCCTAGCAGATTCTGTAGATTGGGACCTTCCAGGGAATTTAGGTCTACCATACTGTGGAGTACAAAAGACCTTGATTATTGCAAAGCATCCAAACAGCTTTGCATGTTGTTTCCTTTCAGGTTTTTAATATAATTGTTTTAAAATTGCATTGTCATTGGTTACACTCAGGAATGGATAGGTGTTTCATGCTCTAGTCTAGGCAGTTGTGGACTGAAAGATGCACCATCCTCAGGAGCTATCTAAATTTAAACTTAGTGACCAAGGAGCCAGCTGCCTAAAGGTGCCCCTCAAGACAGAAGTAAAACGATGAAAAGTGGTGACTTGCTGGTAATAATAGGCTAAAACATATCATTTTATAGTGGGAATGGGAAGAACTATAACAACATTGCTGACCTGTTACAAATAAACTGTGGGAGCACATCTTTAAGTGCCTTTATTATGCCTGTAATCAAGCCATTGGAGGTGATAGTGCTCAGATTTTCTCTTGTAGTTCAACTGTACTCTCAAATTGCTCAGATTTTCAAACAGGAGGCTGCTCTACAAAGTGACTGTGGACAGAGTGTAGGTGGGCAAATGCCCTTTTCTGTCACCCTTTTAATAGTTAACCCTTCAGGAGGTGCATATGAAACAGCCAAGAATGCACTTGGGCCCAATATCCCTGCATCCAGCACATTCTTATTGATTAACTTCCCAGTATGAATCAGAGAAAAGTGAGCTGACAGTTGAGAGGACAGTAGACATAAGATGGTTACACAAGTAAGATCAGGACAGCAAAGTAAAGCCAGGCGTCTGGAGGAAATTTTAAACACCATTGATATATGGTGTGCGTTTGTAGGTATGTGTATGTGTGTATAATGTTTTGTGGACCAATTTCACTGGAAACATAAAAGGCTAGCAGCATCGTTTATTAACCTTAGCATTATTTTCACTGACTTATTCAGTAAGGGAAATGCTTCAGTGCATACATTAGAAATTCTGGTTTCTGTCGGTATCCGGCATGAATCCTGTCACTCTGAGCAGTATCCTGAAGCACTAACTTGACCTTGGCCTTAAGATGATGTTACATACTATAAGACTTTTTATGTTGGTTTTTGGAAAGAACACACAGAGAAGAAAACAAATCCAATATTGCTTTATTCACATAGCCCGCATAACAGGGAATGAAAAGCAATGAGAGACTACGTCAATTCATCACAAATGGAAAAAAGCATAAACTGAACTGAGGGAGCAAAAGATAAGACACTATAAAATGGTTATTAATAAAAAGGAAGTGTGACAGTTCCTGGAAAATCTGAATTATCTACAAATCAATGGAAACCTAGTTTTATCTCTGCATTTCAATCAGGTGCTGCTACCCCTTCTTTCAAAATATTAATGAATATGTTAAATAAGATGGGACCTAACACTGATCTCAGCATCTTCCCTCTAGTCCAGTGGTTCCCAAACTTGTTCCGCCGCTTGTGCAGGGAAAGCCCCTGGTGGGCCGGGCCGGTTTGTGTACCGGCTGCGTCCACAGGTTCGGCCGATCGCGGCTCCCAGTGGCCGTGGTTCGCTGCTCCGGGCCAATGGGAGCTGCTGACCTAACTCTGTAGTGTAGACCAGGCCTCAGTTGATCAGGCTCAAGTGCAGTGAGGTGCTTTTAGGTCACAGCTCCAAAGCCCATGAATACAAATCCATATATGTACATATTATGAAACAGGCTACCACATGTGCATTCCAGTCTACATCAAATCATGCACTCTGATTGGTCTACTAATTTTTGTAGCTAATCCCCATCTAGATCATGAGCTGTTTATACGCTGTACTACATGCTAGGCCACAATTACAAGCTGCCATACATTCCTTTCTTTCCTACTATTCTTTATCTACCAACTCCATATTATCTGCAAGGCCACTTTATATTTACAGTTTACATATCCATTGTTAACCTCTGTTTTCTTCCTTCTGCTTCCAATCTTCAGTCTGGCTAGGTCTACATGTATTCAGGATCATAAGAATTAATTTTTCCAAGATTTTGTGAAAACACATTATATTCTTTACCAAAATCCAAATATATTAGATCTCCTTCATTCAGTTTGTAATTGTATTCTGCCCCCACCCCCACCCCAAAAATCAAACTTTTTAAGTTTGGCAAAAAAAATTATTTTCAAATCTCTGGTTGTTCATTATTTCTTTACCCTCTAGGATCTCTATTCAGAAAAGCACTTAAGGAGACACTTAAAGGTAAGTACCTTAAGTGCTTTCCTAATTTGGAATGCTTTCCTGATTAAGAGCCTATGGATGAGATTTTCAATAACACCTAAATGTTTTAGATGCTTTTTGAAAACTCCTCCCTCCACATAGCAATTATTTTCTTGTAATATTTGTACCACTATTTTACTGGGGTTGAAATCATTCTTAGTGGATAAAAATTGCCAGTCACTCTTTTTTCCTTCTATAAAGATTGATGCCATATCTGTTTTTGTTCAGTCTTCTGATACCCCCCCAGTTCTCTGTGACTTTTCAGAACTAATTAACATTTATTTGGTAAGTTATTCAGTTCATTCCCTTAACACCCTGTAATGCATGTTATCCAAGCTGGCTGACATGTTCATACTTTCCAGGTACAGTATTCTTATAACTACTCTTCACTGCTTCCTACTTGTCCAATTTTACTGTATTTTTCTGTTAATTTTAAAAAAGGAGTTTGATATTTCAGCCATTTTTAAGTCATCATTAATTTAATTTCTCTCCTTTCACGTGATAATGGGTACTATTTAGTATTTCTTTCCCTCTCCCTCCACTCCTTAAGCTAGTATTAGCTCATTCAGCTATTTTGTTCCCCTTGGGTGAAATTAATTCATCCACCCAGAAAGCTCAAGTAAAATGACTTTGATGATGGGATTGGGAGGATAGAATTCACCTTCACAACCTATGGGGAGAACCTGAGACTATAGTGAAGGTCTTTGCAGTTGCTATTCCAGCCTGGGAGCTGGAATGGGATTGCAATCTCACTGTGCTCCCGGCATTTGGTTTCTGAGGCACTGGATCCTGATCCTAATTGTGGTCCTGTGGCATGGCTCCCAGCTCACCCAAAATGGCCTCTCCCTTCTATGTGGGGCTGGCTCAGATTCCTTCTCTAGTGCACAGACCCCCAGTACAGTCAAGCAGTTTAGCTTCCTTTGTCTTTCTCGGTGATTTTAATTGCAGCTCATGCAGAGCTCAGAGATTATTGCCATTTTTCTTTTGAGAATGTAGTTGTATTTTAAGAAGTTTTTCTCTACTGAGTTTATGCCCCTTTTGAGCTCCCTTTCCACAAACATTTGTGTGACCAATTTTAGTAGCACAAATGCCTGTAGGAAGCAGACTTTAAACTCAGACTTTACTATTCACATTGAATTATTAATTCTCCTGTCAGGACTCATGGTAGAAAGTCTATTTTTTAAAGTTTTACTCATTCAGCTTGGGAACAATAACAATTTCATATGACTTGCGTGAGCTATCACATAATGGTATTTTAAAAGCAAGTCAAAAAGTATGCCTACACCACACACTCCTTTTGACAGCATGTAGAATACATACACTGCATGCCCCCCAGCACAGGTATAAATAGCAGTGTAAATGGTGAGGCACTTCTTAAGCGAGTAAAGACACCCCTGAACCCTGTGGGTATGTATCTTACGTGTCTGTCTGCTTGCCCAAGCACTGCCTCCTCCATCTACACTGCTAATTTTAACAATGTAGTGTCCAGCTGGCTCCCCACTGCCAGAGTTTCTTCCCCCTGCCCCCAAATGTAGCCTTTAAGTTGAATTGATGTTGTTCATCCCTAGTGAGTGAGTCCACTCCTGGGCTGCTACAGTTTTAAGATCAACCAGCTGAGAGACACCCTCAGGGATTTCCTTAGGATGGAAAACTTTAGGAGCACATGAAGAATGCATACAGTGACCACAAACACAGCTACAAGTAATGAATTGTGTGTGTAATACAAATCTCACTAAGCAGATAATCAATGTTACAGTCACAAACACATACATGTAGAAAATCTGAGAAAGCCAATGCAATAGCCAGCACTGTATTCATACTTACATCCCCCAAGAGATCATCGAATCAGGTGGATCCTTCAAAGGTTGTCGTCACGAGTGTGGGGGGAATAGTTTCCTGCTCAGGTCTTTCCTGCCTATCCATACCAAGGAACCCTTTTTATTCTCTTTTGACCACACCTACTATCTTATACATATATATGAGGGTTCTATCGCCTTTTTCCTTATCTGTACTGCCACAACCCATAAACTTTGGGGTTCCCTGCTGTTCAGCAGAATTTCCTATGATTTTACAACCAGCTATCTCACAGCCTAGACGGGTACATTGTTGCATACTTTCCCTGAACATTACCTATTGGCACGTTCTTTGCAATAAGCTTGTAAATTTACTGGTACAGGATTATTCCTGGGTTACCTACTTATGTCTCATAGTCTCATAGATTTAAGGTCAGAAGGGACCATTATGATCATCTAGTCTGATCTCCTGCACAATGCAGGCCACAGAATCTCACCCACCCACTCCTGTAACAAACCCCCAACCTATGTCTGAGTTACTGAAGTCCTCAAATCATGGTTTAAGTCTTCAAATCATGTCAACCCTTCTTAGGCCTAGTATGGCTAAACTGAAATCTTACAGGCTTCAGCGTGTAGGACTTGCATTATAGCCTTATTTTGCTAGTATACCTAATAGACTCATAGACTCTAAGGTCAGAAGGGACCATTATGATCATCTAGTCTGACCTCCTGCACAACGCAGGCCACAGAATCTCATCCACTCACTCTTGTAACAAACCCCCAACCTATGTCTGAGTTATTGAAGTCCTCAAATTGTGGTTTAAAGACCGCAACGTGCAGAGAATCTTCCAGCAAGTGACCCATGCACCACGGTGCAGAGGAAGGCAAAAAACCTCCAGGACCTCTGCCAATCTGCCCTGGAGGAAAATTCCTTCTTGACCCCAAATATAGCGATCAGTTAAACCCTGAGCATGTGGGCAAGACTCACCAGCCAGCACCCAGAAAAGAATTCTCTGTAGTAACTCAGATCCCACCCCATCTAACATCCCATCACAGACCACTGGGAATATTAACCTGCTAATAATCAAAGATGAATTAATTGCCAAAATTAGGCTATCCCATCATACCATCCCCTCCATAAACTTATCAAGCTTAGTCTTGAAGCCAGATATGTCTTTTGCCCCCATTACTCCCCTTGGAAGGCTGTTCCAGAACTTCACTCCTCTAATGGCTAGAAACCTTCGTCTAATTTCTAGTCTAAACTTCCTGATAGCCAGTTTATATCCATTTGTTCTTGTGTCCACATTGGTACTAAGCTTAAATAATTCCTCTCCCTCCCTGATATTTATCCCTCTGATATATCTCCCCTCAGACTTCTTTTGTTTAGGCTAAACAAGCCAAGCTCTTTGAGTCGCCTTTCATAAGACAGGTTTTCCATTCCTTGGATCATCCTAGTAGCCCTTCTCTGTACCTGTTCCAGTTTCAATTCATCCTTCTTAAACATGGGAGACCAAATTGCACACAGTATTGCACACAATATTCCAGATGAGATCTCCCCAGTGCCTTGTATAACAGTACTAACACCTCCTTATCTTTAGTGAAAATACCTCGCCTGATGGATCCCAAGACTGCATTAGCTTTTTTAACGGCATATCACATTGGCAGCTCATCACTTGTAAATGCTTATCAACCTTATACTTCTATGATACTATCCTACTTAAACTATCATTTACACATTAATTTATTATATTTAACCACAACAATAAATCCTCTATTGAATGATTAAACAAAATATTTGGCTACAACAGGGAAAGGCTCTGGCAGCTGGGGAAAGCTCTGGCAAGTGGGAGGCCGTGAGGAAAGGCTCTGGCAGATCACCATTGCCAATCCTTTTCCCACTGCCACTCCCATACCAGAGCTTTTCAGTGCCATGTAGCTATACACCACAATGTTGGCACCACATATAGTATGTAGTTACACGCCCCAAGTGGTGTGCAGTGTAGACATTGCCTAAGATAAACAAAATTCACAAAATAACTTCAAGATTTTGAATAATGGCTTTACCCACAAACACCACCATCCGTTTGAAGACATTCTGCCCTAGATTCGAAAGGCTTATGCACCTAAGTGTCAAGAAGTGCAACGTTTAGGCATCACTGTGTTTAAAAAAAAACAGTGGTCACAAGCTGCCTACCCCTAGTATGCCTCACTTTTAATCATTAAAATCCTCTAGACACCTAAATTCTATCAGCATGCATTCACAGAGCCACCTAAATCCTGACACCACCAAGAAGCTCAGCACCTAATTTACGCCTAAATTCTGACAGAATTCACAGATTAGGCATTCCCTCACCCATCTCACTGTAGTACCTGATCCAGCAGGCATGCTCTCAACACTCCTAACATCATACAAAGGATGACCACAGACTACTGGTTAAACACACACCTGGAATATGGGAAAGCCAGGTTCAGATCACTCCATTGCCTGATGTGAAGTGGGAATTTGCACCCAGGTCTTCTCTATCCCATGCAAGTGCCCTAAACATTGGACTATTGAGTATTCTGGGATGGGTCGCTCTCAATCATTGTTCTCCAGTCTCTAAATAATAGTCATTGGAGCAGGGACTAGAACCACCGTCCCCACTCCCAGGTGAGTGCCCTAATCACTGGGCTATATAGAGCCACTCATTCTCTCTCTTGCCCAATGAATATTTAATGAGTTATACAAAATGAAAGAGCTTCAGCAGGAGAGAGTGAGAGGTTGTTAAGTTCACTAGGTCCCTCTTGTGAATCGAGCCCTTTGTGAATAAGGAGAGGTAACATTTGCCAGATATGTTATTTGTTACAAATTATTAATCATTTCCCTCTACATTTTTTGTAAAACTGAAACCAACTTGTACCTTCACTTTATGTGTAGTCTTTATGATTTTTTTATTCATAATCAGAACATGCATTTATATTGGACTACCTTGGATCCTTTCACAGCCATTCTTTTTAGCATTTGTTATTTCTTCCTTTAGGTTGTCACATTTTTTAATCTCACAGGACTTTGCTGCCTTAAGAATTTCTTTTTTGCAGGTTCAAGTCTACTGCTACAGCAGTGTTTGAAATGTTCTTAATTTCTGGTATAAACTCTAACATCTTCAGTACCTTGCTTTACCTACTCAGTACCTAACTCATTCTCAAAGAGGGCTCCTTTTTTGTTTATATTCCTTTTCTGACTTCTTCTATGCTTCTGGTCTCTCAGAACTTCATGTGTATTGTATTTGCCTCACATAATTGTCCACACACTCGCTATTCATTGATAGACTGTCTGTAGGAGAGGAAGCAAACATGAGGATGTTGACATAGCAAGACATTTTTCTACCATACTTTTCAGAACACAATATGTAAATAGTGTCAGATTATAAGGTATCAATTGCAATCAGATGATTGCTTGATTTCAGCAGGCCCTTTTTTAATGAAAGTGTTTTCTTTACTTATGTACCTTTTATTTAGCAATGATGAATTTTGTTACCATTATATTCACTGCAACTATAGAATCAAGGGAAGTATTCTTGGGATTAAATCAATGTAATCATTATTTTAATCATGAGTGATCCAATAAATTAATATCAGCTCAGATTAATTTGCAGAAATGCTTTTGGTACTGCTGTTTGTGAGATGCAGATGAGTGCATAATGGCTGGCTGCAGTTTTTGCCTTTATGCTTTCACTTCACCCATGAATATGTAATTAATTTCCTTGAGCTGCTTTGTAAAGCTTTTTAATATACACTGTATTAAAAGCATTCAAAGATCAGTAGAATAAAATGAACCACAAAATAAAGTTCCCATAGCTCCAGGGCCTTGAGTTACACTTGCTGTTACAAGGAACAGGCTAAATAATAAAATGAAAAAGCCATTGATCCATTGTTATGTGCATAGCTGCATCACAAGATGGTTCTACAATCAACACTGTACTTAGAAATGTTTGTATTTAAAACCTTTTCAATGGCTCAAAGAATCTGTATTTCAGCTACTTATGGAGAGAAAGAATCCATGATTACCTGTCAAAAATCATAATGGCAAAGATGAAGATAACTTGACACTCAGCAAAAGTATAGATATATGGTTTTCAAAATAAATTACATCTGTATTGTCTCAGAAAAGATAGAGGAAACCACCAACAAAGTTACAAGGTAAACAATGTAATAGTTGTATATTGCCCTTTTCAACGGAAATATAAGTGACAGATTCTGAAGAATGCACCTGGAACAACATGCAGTACCTTTGTGGTTGCTCTAAATTGTATTTATTTGTAACAATCCCCTGGCACAATTATGCTGGCAGGGATTATTAGAGCATGGCTTGCTCTGGATACTCACTTTCCAATTCTGGCATTCTCCTATACCAGTGATGAGAAGAATTGGAGGGAGGTGGTTTAAAATGTGACTTTTTAAAAATGTTCTTCCCCTCCCCCTCCCACATGTATTATTGATATTAAGACAATTCTTCTAAGGATGCATGTGCAATCTCATTTATACAAACTGTTTCAATAGTCGTCCCTGCCCTTTAAAGTTTCCAAATTTTAAAAAATCCACCTTTGGGCTGAGACAACACATGGAAAAATTTCAGCCTCAAAGGTTAATAGTTCAAAAATCTATAAACCCACTATAATATCTGACAGGAGGTATCAGTAAATTCAGTATATTGCATAGCATACAAATGACATCAGATTTTTAAGGGCAAGATAATCAAAACAAATTTTGAGAAGACTCAGGAAAACATGATTTAAAAAAAAAGTTGAGAGAGAGCATGCACTCATATGTTCAGGAGAAGGAAAACTCTCTGATTTCAACCCAAGAACATCAGGCCAGACAGTTTGTAAAAGTTATGCCAATCACACATGGTCTATTGGGTCTACACTGCCAACCCCAGCTAACAGGATAAGGCAATGGCAAAGCATATCCATGCAGAGAAGTCCTTCTCTTATGAACTCCTTTATTATAACTGCTACAGACTAGGGACCGAATGGCTGGAGAGCAGTTCTGCAGAAAAGGACCTAGGGGTTACGGTGGATGAAAAGCTGAATATGAGTCAACAGTGTGCCCTGGTTGCCAAGAAGGCTAATGGCATTTTGGGTTGGATAAGTAGGGGCATTTCCAGCAGATCGAGGGACGTGATCATTCCCCTCTATTCAGCACTGGTGAGGCCTCATTTGGAGTACTGTGTCCAGTTTTGGGCCCCACACTACAAGAAGGATGTGGATAAATTGGAGAGAGTCCAGCGGAGGGCAACAAAAATGATTAGGGGGCTGGAGCACATGACTTATGAGGAGAGGCTGAGGGAACTGAGATTGTTTAGCCTGCAGAAGAGAAGAATGAGGGGGGGATTTTATAGCTGCTTTCAACTACCTGAAAGGGGGTTCCAAAGAGGATGGATCTAGACTGTTCTCAGTGGTAGAAGATGACAGAACAAGGAGTATGGTCTCAAGTTGCAGAGGGGGAGGTTTAGGTTGGACATTAGGAAAAACTTTTTCACTAGTAGGGTGATGAAGAACTGGAATGGGTTACCTAGGGAGGTGGTGGAATCTCCTTCCTTAGAGGTTTTTAAGGTCAGGTTTGACAAAGCCCTGGCTGGGATGATTTAGTTGGGTTTGGTCCTGCTTTGAGCAGGGTTTTGGACTAGATGACCTCCTGAGGTCCCTTCCAACCCTGAGATTCTATGATTCTATGATAACATGCACATTGGTACAACCATGCAAAATCTTTGAGCAGTTGTGCAGAAAGGAACTCTCAAGATTTAAAGGTATTTCTGCATTCAAGCTCATGTGCAAAGCAATATCAATCTGATTTCTGTGTCTCCAGTAGTGTATCCAATAGAGAAAGGCATACAGCGAGATTGAAGGAAAAGATCTGTGAGGTTCTCCTTGTAGTGGTCTTCCTCCCACAGACATAGCCTCTCTACAAAGTCTGTATGCAGATCCCAATGGTCTTGCTTGCTTGCAAGCTTCCCTAAATTGGCATCCCCTTCCCCCCGAGACTGCTCTAAATTACCCTAGCTCTGTATAGTCCTGGTGGACCATTACATAAATAGTGGATAATTGAGTGCAGGAAAGCCCTGGCCCTTCCCCCACTTGCTCAGTCATTAAGATAAGCTCCATACAAATCATAGATAGAGAGCAGCCCAGATATTGTTGTGCCAATTCTATGCCACTGAAGCACTCCTCTATGCTAGAGTGATATACCTATAGCTAGGTATGCCAGCTGTAGCCACTGTTTTGTGCTGACTGCACAGCACAGAGTGACTAACATGGCAGAAAAGCTGGGCCATTGCTAACTTTTGAGATCTAATTCAATTAATGAAGTGTGAAATAAAAGTATTTCAATCCTGCTTCCCATGTAAATCTAATTAAAACTCATAACTAAAACTCTATACCTCCATAATGTATTTTCTTGTTAAAATGTATGCTTGTATCTGGCATTGCTGTTCCTGTTGCCTTAATACAATCAGTGTGTAACTTCATTAAGAAAAAAAAATGATCTGCTGATTTTTTTTTTAAGTGTGGGGATTGGGGGGGAGGTCTTCTCAAAGCAAGCAGAACATTCTAGAAATGGCATCAGCAGTTCCTATGCAATTCCTCAGGAAGCATTCTGGTTTGGGGTAGCAGGGTGTCTGGAATGCCAGAATGGGAATTGGAGAGTGGCAGAAGAACAGTTTTGGTAGGAAGATGGGGTAAGAGCTGGTTTTAGCGAGAGAAACCAGCAGGGTTTTTATTTTGGAGGTGGGAGGGCGGGGGTTGCGCTTGGGGAGAGGTAGGAAGATGTTTTGAGGAATTGAGTAATATAGAACTCTTGAAGATTCATAAAGTATAAGGCCAGAAGGGATGATTAGATCAGCTATGTCTAATATCTGGTCTAGTCTTAAAGTCCATTATATTTTACCCAGTTACCCCTGTACTGAGCCCAACAACTTGTGTTTTGCTAAACATATCTTCCAACAAGGCATCCAGTTATGATTTGAAGACACACCAAGAGCTGGAGAATAAAGCACTTTCATTGGTAGTTTGTTCCAATGGTTAATCAGCCTCACTATAAAGTATTTGTGACTAATTTCTAATTTGATTTTGTCTGGCTTCAGTTTCTAGCCATTGGGTCTTGTTATGGTTTTCTCCACTAAATTAAAGAGCTGTTTAGTTCTTGAGATTTTCTCCCCCTGACACAGGAGCGGCTCCAGACCCCAGCACGCCAAGCACGTGCTTGGGGCGGCATGCCGCGGGGGGCGCTCTGCCGGTCACCGGGAGGGCGGCAGGCAGCGCTCTGGTGGACCTCCAGCAGGCGTGCCTGCGTGCCTGCTTCGGTGGAGCCGCGGGACCAGCGGACCCTCCGCAGGCACACCTGCGGGAGGTCCACCGAAGCTGCGGGACCAGCAGACCCTCCGCAGGCATGCCTGCAGGAGGTCCACCGGAGCTGTGGGACCAGTGACCAGCAGAGCGCCCCCCACGGCATGCCGCCGTGCTTGGGGTGGCAAAATGTCTAGAGCCGCCCCTGCCCTGACAGTACCCATAGACAAATTAAATCACCTGTCGATCTTCTATTTCATAAGTTAAACAAATCATGCTCTTTAAGTCTCTGACCCTCAGTCATTTTCTCCAGCCCTCAAATAATTTTGGTGTCTCTTTTCTCTAGCCTCTCAGTTTTTTCAACACCCTTTTTAAAATACAGACACCAAAACTGTTCACAGTATTCCAGTATCAGTCTCACCAATGACATATAAAGTGGTAAAATCACCTTCCTATTCCTACTTCCTCTGTTATACATCCAAGGATCTCCTTAGCCCTTTTTCCCACAGCATTGTACTGGAAGCTTATTTTCAGTTTCTTGTAAATTCTTCTCAATTATTTACTGAGTCACTGTATCACGTTTCCAAGATACATTCCCAACCCCCCCATTTTGTACGTATGGCCTGCATTTCTTGTGCCTAGAGATATAACCTTGCATTTGGCTGTATTAAAACTCCTTTTCTTTGAATGGATCCAGCCTACCAAGTGATCCAGATTGCTCTGCATGAGTGCCCTGCCACCATTGTCATCACTTCAGTAATCTTTGTGTCATCTATATATATTTATCAGCAGTCATTTTATATTTACTTCACATCATTGATGACAATGTTGAATGGTGTCAGCCTTTGTACTGAGCCCTGTGGAACCCACTAGAACTACCCCTATTTAGTGATGATTCCCCAGTGACGACTACTTTTTGAGACTGTCAGTTACCAGGTCTTAATCCATTTAATACGTGCTCTTAAAATAGTATAGTGCTAACTTTTTAATCAGAATGTTATGTGGGATTAAGACAAATTTCTTACAACAGACTAAATATGTTACATTAGTGCAGTTACCTTTATCAACCAAGCTTGTGATCTCATGCAAGAATGAAGTATCAGAGGGGTAGCCGTGTTAGTCTGGTTCTGTAGAAGCAGCAAAGAATCCTGTGGCACCTTATAGACTAACAGACGTTTTGCAGCATGAGCTTTCGTGGGTGAATACCCACTTCTTCGGATGCAAGAAGAAGTGGGGATACCCACTTCTTGCATCCGAAGAAGTGGGCATTCACCCACGAAAGCTCATGCTGCAAAACGTCTGTTAGTCTATAAGGTGCCACAGAATTCTTTGCTGCTCATGCAAGAATGAAATCAGTTTTGTTAAACTTAGTTTCCATAAAAGCATGTCGACTGGCATTAGTTATATTCCTATCCTTTAATTTTTTTATTAATTCAGTCATGTACCATTTTTCCCATTACTTTGCCCAGGATTGATCTCAGGCTAAATGACCTGTAGTTACTCAGCAATGGGGATACTATTGCTAGGATTTCTTTTGTTCCTAATATACATAAAAAAGCCTCCTTTTAATCACCCTTAACTCTGTCAGCCATGGATTTTGCCCTGATGTTTTTAGGTTCCCTTATCAATTTTTTTCACTTTCATAACTTCTAGTTTGTATTTATTGCTATCTATTCCCTTTTCCTTCCATCTATGGGGATATTGCTTTTTTATTCCTAATGCCTTTATATGATCATTGATCCATGATCAATTTTTAGCCAAAGTTGCTCACTTTGGGTATGTCTATACTACAAAATTAGGTCGATTTTATAGAAGTTGATTTTTAGAAATCGATTTTATACAGTCGATTGCATATGTCCCCACTAAGCGCATTAAGTCGGGGGAATTTGTCCTCACTACCATGGCTAGCATCAACTTACAGAGTGGTGCACTGTGGGTAGCTATCCCTCAGTTCTGCAGTCTCCACTGCCCATTGGAATTCTGGGTTAAGCTCCCAATGCCTGATGGGGCAAAAACATTGTTGCAGGTGGTTTTGGGTACATATCGTCAGTCGCCCCTCCCTCCGTGAAAGCAACGGCAGATTGTTTTTTGCCTTTTCTCCTGGGTTACTCATGCAGATGCCATACCACGGCAAGCATGGAACCCGCTCAGCTCACCGTCACCACTGCTGTTGTGAGCACTGTAAACACCTCACGCATTATACTGCACTATGTGCAGAACCGGGCTAAGAGACGCCAGCACGAGGAGGATTTTGATGAGGACATGGACACAGATGTGCCTGAAAGCACAGGCTGTGGCAACTGGGATATCTTGGTGGCAGTAGAGCTGGTTGATACAGTGGAACACCGATTCTGGGCCAGGCAAACAAGCACAGATGGGTGGGACCACATAGTGTTGCAGGTATGAGATGAGTCCCAGTGGCTGCAAAACTTTTGCATGCGTAAGGCCACTTTCCTGGAACTCTGTGAATTGCTTTCCCCCACCCTGAAGTGCAGGAATACCAAGATGAGAGCTGCTCTAACAGTTGAGAAGCGAGTGGCGATAGCCCTGTGGAAGCTTGCAATACCTGACTGCTACCGGTCAACCGGGAATCAATTTGGAGTGGGCAATCCTACTGTGGGGGCTGCTGTGATCCAAGTAGCCAATGCAATCATTGACGTTCTGTTATCAAGGGTAGTGACTCTGGGAAATGTGCAGGTCATACTGGATGACTTTTCTGCAATGGGGATCCCTAACTGTGGTGGGGCGATAGACGGAACACATATCCCCATCTTGGCACCGGACCACCTTGCCAACCAGTACGTGAACCACAAGGGGTACTTCTCAATGGTACTGCAAGCACTGGTGGATCACAAGGGACATTTCACCAACATCAATGTGGGATGGCCGGGAAAGGTGCATGACGCTTGCATATTTAGGAACCCCGGGCTGTTTGAGCAGCTGCAAGAAGGGACTTACTTCCCAGACCAGAAAATTATTGTTGAGGATGTTGAAATGCCAATAGTTATCCTTAGGGACCCAGCCTACCCCTTGCTTCCATGGCTCATGAAGCCTTACAGAGGCAGCCTGGACAGTAGTAAGGAGCAGTTCAACTATAGGCTGAGCAAGTGCAGAATGGTGGTAGAATGCGCCTTTGGATGTTTAAAAGCTCACTGGTGCTGTTTGCTGACTAGGTCAGACCTCAGTGCAACCAACATTCCCATTGTTATTGCTGTTTGCTGTGTGCTCCACAATATCTGTGAGAGTAAGGGGGAGATGTTTATGGCAGGGTGGGAGGTTGAGGCAAATCACCTAGCGTCCGATTTTGAGCAGCCAGACACCAGGACAATTAGAAGAGCACAGCAAGGTGTGCTGCACATCAGAGAGGCTTTGAAGACCAGTGGAATGAGTGGCCAGGCTTCGGTGTGACAGTTGTGTGTGTTTCTCCTTGATGCAAACCCACCCCCTTTGTTGATTTTAATTCCCAGTAAGCCAATCACCCTCCCACCTTCAAAATAAAGTAACTATTGTTTTGATACCATGCATTCCTTTTTTAATAATTAAAAAATAAATGAGATAACGGACAAGATAGCCCGGATGGGGTGGGGAGGAGGGAAGGACAAGGCCATATGTTTATTGTAGCCACACTAAAAATCAAACTGTTTGAATGACAGCCTTCTGTTGCTTGGGCCATTCTCTGGAGTGGAGTGGCTGGGTGCCCGGAGCCTCCTCCCCCTTCACCCGCCGTGTTCTTGGGCATCTGGGTGATGCAGATATGGAACTTGGGGAGGAGGCCATGCGGTTATACAGTGGATGCCCTGGGGGTCTGTGCTCTTGTTGGATTTCTTGCAGCTCCAACAGATGCTTCATCATGTCTGTTTGCTCCCCCATTAGCCTCAGTATTGTGTCCTGCCTCTGCTCTTCGCACTCACTTAATTCTTTCCTGGCTTCTGCCACTGAATGCCTCCATGCATTAAGCTGTGCCATATCAGTGTGGAAGGACTGCATGAGCTCAGAAAACATGTCATCGTGAGTGTGGGGTTTTTTTGCCTTTTAATCTGAGATAACCTCAGGGATGGAGATGATAGGGGGAGCATAGAAACATTTGCACCGGGGGGGAAGATAAAAAGAGAGAGTAAAATTTAAGATGATACATTTCTGAGAACAAAAAAGAGACTTTCACAGTGAATCAAGCAATTCACAGCAGACAGCATATGTGCTTTAGGTACAAGGCCGCATTTTGCCTTTTATATTGAGCACCTGCCAGTATGGTGACATATCACACATGGCTGGGCAACAGAATTCGTTTTCCAGGCAGCCATGGTAAGCCTTTTGGGACACAAGGTTGGCTTCTTACACCTTCATAACATGTGGGAATATTTTCAAACTGCAGCACCCTCCTTTTCCAGAGCAAGCAATGGGTTGGGTTTCATATTTAAAAGGAGGGGCTGCGATTTTCGGGTGGATGTGCAGCACACACCTACCCCCACAGCACCGCGTGGCTATTCTCTGGGATGATCCCTTCACCCCTCCCCGCCTCCCCCCCCCCCCCGGCCGCGTGGCTATTCCCTGGGATGATCCCTTTTGGCCAAGTACAAACAGTCCAGCATGAACGGGGTCCTTTTACTGTTCCCTTACAAAAATTCCCCTATTTCACCCAGGTGACCATGAATGATATCACTCTCCTGAGGCTAACACAGAAAGATATAGACTGAATGTTGCTTGAATGTGACCAAAACCCATGACCATTCACTGCCATGCTTTGTGCTGCAATGATTCCAGAATACTTGCTACTGGCTTGGCATGCTAAAGTGTCCTACTGTGGATGACGAAATAAGGCAGCCCTCCCCAGGAACCTTCTGCAAAGGCTTTCAGAGTACCTCCAGGAGAGCTTCATGGACATGTCCCTGAAGGATTCCCGCTCCATCCCCCGACATATGAACAGACTTTTCCAGTAGCTGTACTGGCCGCGAATGCATCCCAATTGTTTTTATCAGTGTATAAAAGAGGGGTCGCAGAAGGGGGTGTCTTTCCATAGCCTAGGAGGGAATAGAAAGCCCCACTGTTCACTGAGCCAAGTCCATTGTAACAGGCATGCATGTACCAGTGTAACTGTAGACACTGATCCGGGGAGCTAGGACCGTGCTTCGTTGACAATAAACCTGGCTGAGTGTCTTCGCTGATGAACCGAGTCTGTGGTCTCTTTGGGAAGTTGGATCTAGATCTTCTGGGCCAGCTGTCTACAGAGAGCTGGCACAACACAACACACATATGCGGCCACCAATTGACAAGATGGGGTAGATGGACTTTGAAAAGTCAAATAGGTTCCCTACACCTCATGTTTCCAAACAATAACAACAAAAATCAAAGCTGCATATTGGTCAGAAACAGAAGGTTTAAATATTTTGACTATTTCTACTGTAGCTAATAATGGGGTTAACATTTGTTTTTGTTGTATATCTGCTATTACTGAGTCTACTTTTACAGTTTTCTTGTATGATGTTTTCATGCCTTATATCAGTATGGATCACTAGTTATTCCATAACTTAGTTTATATCATACAGTAACTTTGATTATATCAGTCTCTGGAGATTATTTATGCAACAGTTATTGACTCAAACCAGTTTGCTTGACTGTGAATATTATATTTAAAAAATGATTGTGAGGAACTAATCAGTTGCAATCAGATTGCTGGATTTCATTAAAAAAGGGCCTGCTGAAAGTGTTTTCTTTTCTTAGGCACATTTTATATAATATTGATGAATTTTGTCACCATTATACTCACTACAACCATAGAATCAAGGGAAGTATCCTCAGGATTAAATCAATGTAATCATTATTTTAATCATGAGTGATCCGATAAATTAATATCCGCTCAGATTAATTTGCAGAAATGCTTGTTGTACTGCTGTTTGTGAGATGCAGTTGAATGCATAATGGCTGGCTGCAGCTTTTGCATACAGTCACTTCCCCATGAGTATGTAATTAATTTCCTTGAGCTGCTCTGTAAACCCTTTTAATATACACTGTATTAAAAGCATTCAAAGATCAGTAGAATAAAATGACCCACAAAATAAAGTTCCCATAGCTCCAGGGCCTTGATTTACACTTGCTGTTCCAAGGAACAGGCTAAATAATAAAATGAAAAAGCCATTGATCCATTGTTATATGCACAGCAGCATCACAAGATGGTTCTGCAGTCAACACTGTACTTTAAAACACAAATATTTATAACTTTTTCAATGGCTCAAAGAATCTGTTCTTAAGATACTAATGGGGAGAAATAAGCTATGTTTACCTGACAAAAAAAATCATAATGATAAAGACGTGGATAAATTGACACATAGTACAAATATAGGTATAAAATTTCCAAAATACAATGCAGAAGTCATTTATCAGAAAAGAAAGAAGAAACTACCAATGAAGCTATAAGTTAAATTATTTAATAGTTTTGTTTATTGTCCTTCACAGCTGAGGCGTGACAGATTCTGAGGGAACTAATTAGGGTATAATGGCTCACTGAGTCCTAAAGTTATCCCTTTCAGTAAATTTGAGATTGACACTATACTGAATAGAAATGGGGGGCAGGGATAATCTATTACATCCTTAGGTAAATTGTTACAATGATTAATTACCTCACTGTTAAAAACATGCCCCTTATCTCTAACATGAACTTGTCTAGTTTCAGTGTCCAGTCACTGGATCTTGTTGTGCCTTTTATCCTTTTAATCAGAAATGTACTTTCTATGTTGGTACTTATAGATCATTAGTAAGTCAACTCTCAATTTCTAGGTCGTGATTAGGATACTGATGTTGACCTGAAAGGCTCTAAAGAGTCTGGGTCCTGGCTACTTGAGGGACCTTCCCTCCCCCCATGTAATTTCATTGTCATTGCAATTAGCAAGGTGTTTGAGCTAACAGTCTCGGTTCAAAACAGAGGCGTATGTTGGTGGAATATTTTCCAAGTAAGGTCCTTTATTTCAGGATGCTCTCCCTTTTTCTTTCTGTCAAAACCCAACCTCGTTGACCTTCAAGGCAAGCTATACTGTTCATCTCCTTTTCTTCCAGTTGTTAGGGGAAGGATGGCATAATGGGGGGAACTCAATGTCAGAGCACTCCCTCAAACTAGGACACAGGCATTCTTGTATTCCAGCAGCCTCTATTTTCTGCTATTCTAGTTCTATGGTAATCTGCAGTATCTGTGGCCCAGCTGTCCAGCAAAATCATCTTTCAAATTCAGTTCCCCTTCCAGGTTAGCAAAAAAAATACAAACATAAAATACCCAAAGTCTGATGGGCCTTTGTGTCAAGCCCTTTGCCTTGTCTGGGACTTGTCGATCTTTGCCTCATAGTCCTGAGGTTTGAACTTCCCTACTTGCTGGGGAAGGGGAATCCAGGCCCATCCTTTCCTCTGAGTTCCATCCCAGGGACACTATTTTAGGCATGTTGCCATTTTTCAGATTCAAGCAGTTAGTCAAATGTCAGGGTACTGGGGATGTTCCAGTTGGAAGTAGAATTGATGGAGTCTGGTGTTCTTTGATGCAATCTCGTTTCTTTATAGGAAATGTACAAAGTCCTGCTTCTCCAAACGCAAGAGGAACCCAAAACAAAAGGAGCAATTTCTTAGCTTATAGCCCCAAAGCTTTTTAGCCAACCCAAAAGCTCTCTCTAGCTTTTTCCAGGTCACACCGTGCTCACAGGCTATAGCTTGGTTTTCTTGCCTCTCTCTTTATTCTTGTGTTCTCTCACACACCTGGTCACAATAGCCAGTGGAATCTCCCCCCAACATGGTGCTAGTTTCTGGACTAACTCTATTAAGCCGTGTTGTAGGTGTGGCCCCTTTATCTTTCTCTTATAACTATATAATTGAAGGGCACATTCATGCATCAGTTTGAACCAAATTTTAACTCAGCCCATAATGAAGTTTCATCCAGTTCATAACAGGAACGGAAGGATTGTTCCTTACAATCTCTTGCTGCTTCCCTGGGCCGCTCCTATCTTTCTCCCATTTACAATTTCTCTTACAGAGCTGCTGCCTCTCCTACTGCTGCTCTGAAGTTCATGCAACTTCTTCCCAGCACATTAATGAGGAGCTTCCTCTAGGCCTTTCTCAGCCTCTCTAACAGCACTCTCTACCCCTACCCTCCCCACTCCAGAGTCTTCCTCCTACTTTGCCTTGTGCCTAGTTTTAGGGAGTCCCTTCTTCTCAGCTGGGACTGAAATGAAATTAGGCCCGATCCCACCTCCAAGATCTTTTTAATCCTTTATTTGCCAGAGTGGGGTGCACAGCCATCACAGTTCAGTTGAGAGAGAGTGGTCAGAGGAAAACAGTAATTGTTATAATGTTGGAAAGTCCATTTTTCTAGTCAGGATTGTTTCATGTGGCAAGCCATTTGGATTGAAAATCCCCTCACCACCACCCCTTTATGTTCTCTGTTTTGAATAGAACTGGTCAAATACTATGTTTCAGGTTCATTATTTGACTTTTTTTTTCCTTTTGTCCAATAGTTTATTTAACAAATCAGTTTTTAGGTATTTGGCCAACTGTAGCTTACGAACACCCACATCCAAGATACTTTCAAATATAAATAACTAGATCAGTGGTTTGAATCTGGCCCTAAGCTGTAAGTTTTTACCACCTGGTGTATGTTTGGTAGCTATGTTTAACTACAGCTAACCGGTATCCATGACACAAAACCATCATCACAATTAGCACCCATGTTGGTAGTCCCAGTAGCAGGAAGTAAATAGGCATGGAGACTGAACTACTCTCATTGTTACTCCTAAGGGTGGTCTCTCCGCTAAAAGCTGAGGCACTGGGAACTCTAGGAAAGAAACAATTAGTGTTAAATTTCTCTCATATGCTGGTGATTTAAAGTTGCATTTTTTAAATTTATGCAACAATCTTTTGTACCTTGCTTTTGAATGCCCCATGGAATGTAAAGTTTTGATCACTCTAAATTCTTATAACCCTGGCCATTGGGGAAACAGAGATAAAATTCTTGAAAGAACCAGCTCAGAGACTAAAAGAGAATCTGTATTCCCTGTAGATGTGCAGAAAGTCATTCCTGCAAATGTACAGTAGCTGTGTGTAGTGAAGGGAAGATTATTCTCTTGTTGATGTGTGTGCTGAGCTCCCATTAATACTAATGGGAGCTATATTTATATTGAGTGAAGGGAGAATATATTCATAGTGTGCAGCCACTTAGCAAACAGAAGCTTATTTTTAGAGACAACGTGTGACATAACTGGGGAATTCTTAACAGTGGAGTATCCAGGAGCACTACATATTTCATTATTTCCTTATATTTTTCCTCTGTACTGTTTGTTTTTTCCTGTAAAAAATACCAAGCCTCTAACTGTATTTTCTACTGCTCCACTAGCCAGTGTTACAATAAGTAAAAGTGACCTGCAATGGTGTTATTTAAATGACTAGGCCTACAGTATGTGGTCTTGTTATTAAGGCACAGGACTAACAACCAGAAGAACTGTGTTCTACTGTTGGCCTTGCCACACAATTCTTGTGTGATTTTGGGCAAGTTATTAAAACTGGGTTTCAGTTTTCCTATCTGTAAAATAGGAATAATACCTATGTTACAATGGTATTATGCTAATTCAGGCTTTTAAAGAACTTTCAGATCCTGACATGAAAGGCACTATGCAAGTGCAAAGCTTTATTTATCATTATAATAATATAATATCACCTGTGTGTATATGTAGTGATATTAAAGTATTCTTTTTCTTCTGACTTTTTTCCAAAGTGTTTTATAAACTTTAATTAAGCCTCACTATATCCATATGATGTAGTATTCTTTTTTCAGGAATGGGTCAAAACAGAACCTGGAATCTGAACCCTTTCTAATTAAATTGCAGGAGAGGGATAGGGGATCATATTTAAATCCCTTATTCAGAAGCTATCCCCATGCTTTAGCTTCCATACTAGATCTACAAAAGGCAGGCACCAATTTTTCAGTTCTGGTTCAGATACAACTACAGTCCTGCATGACTAACTGTTTTTATGATATTACAATCCAAGATAATGGAAACGTCAACCAACAACTCATCTCTCTTTTCCTGCAATCCTGTCTCATTTACTACATGACTTCCAACCTCTACCACAAATGAGGTGGAGATACTACAGACAACAGCCTCATTTGCCACACAAACCTGATTCTTTCTCAGTGTACTGTCTGTTCTGTACACCAAATGAGGCAGGAGTTCTATGGAAAATACAGTATGTGATTATGTAATTGGAGATTACACACAAGGCACAGGAAATTTTATTCTGGCATTTCTGAAGAGTTTTGAGTGTTTGATTTTGCAACCTTAACTTTTTTTTTTAATGTAGATAAGCCCAGAGTTACACCAGTTAGGTCTCATTGGGAATGTCTATACTGCAGCTGGAAGGTGTGGTTCCCAGCATGGTTAGACAGATTCATGACACCTTGAACAGAGCTAGTGCTCTAAAATAGCCATGTGGATGCCACAGCACAGGCAGTGGCTCAGGCTAGGCACCCAAGTTTGGACTCAGCTGGTCGGGTGGGCTTGGACTTGAAGCCGCTAGCCCAAGCTGCTGCCTGGGCTGCAGTATCACACTAATATTTTTAGCATAGTAGCTCAAGCAGTGCTAGTGCTAGTCTGTCTATCCAGGCTGAGAATGATACTTTCCAGCTCCAGCGCAGGCATAGCTACTAAGATCTAAGACCCCACTTTTGATCTACTATATCAGTCCTCGTCCTACTGAATTCAACAGGTGTTTTATTGTTCAACTAGTATTTGTCCACACAACTTTCTTTAAAATATATGTTCTCAAGTGAAGTTATTCTTAAAGAAAAATATCCTTCAGTGCTTACTCAGGAGAATGTCCTATTGAAATCGAGGGAAACCTTTTTGGAAAGGAATGAATTAAAATAGAACTTATTTACACTATATATACCACCTATATTTAATATACCATTTTGATTATGTCAGAATATAGGCTGGGCAACCGAATCACTGAAAGAGATCTTAGTTTTTTAAATGACTACATTAAATATTACTCAACAACCATGATCATGTTACAATAAGGCCAATGCTATATTAAGAGAATCATTAGGAAATCAAATATATATTCTTCTCTATTCAACATTAGTTACCCTTCAATTTGGAGTACTGCTTTCAGTTTTGGGCAGTAAAGTTTTAAAAAGACAAGCATACTAAAGAAAGTTCAGAGCGGAGCAAAACCAAAACAAAAAACCTGCAACCCAATGGGCATATCAATTTAAGATAGGGTGACCAGACAGCAAATGTGAAAAATCGGGATGGGGGTGGGGGGGTAATAGGAGCCTATATAAGAAAAAGGCCCCAAAAATCGGGACTGTCCCTATAAAATCGGGACATCTGGTCACCCTAATTTAAGACCTCCCACTGGGCCTGATTCTTCACTGTCTAGTGCAGTCAAAGTGTGTACAATTGTGCAAAGTGGTTGTAGTGGGGTTTGATTTGTTTTGCTTTACAATCATTTATCACTCCCTTTGCACAATGATTACTCAAGATGTAAGACAGTGGTGAATCAAGTCGATAAGGAATATTGGAAAGAGGATGAAAATATCATTGGCACTTGAAAACAGGAAACACAGTAATGGGTCTAAACTGCACCAGGGAAAAATTATGTTAAATGCTATATTGAAAAAACTTTTCTAGCTACAGGAAGAAATACACAACTAAGCTAGCTACCAAAGGAAATTGTAGAATCATCATCGCTGGAGATATTAAAGGTTGGGCTTGACACCCACTTATCAAGACTGGCTTAGGGATAATGAAAACAATCCTACCCTTATGCATATGGTAGACTAAATGACCAACTAGCCATTCTTTCCAACTCAAATCAATATGTATTTCTTGTCAGTGGGATAAATCTAGGTTTCCAGGAAGCCATTTGATTTTTATAACTCCTTGATCGTCACTACAGTGCTGCTCTTTGTACTATATATTGAAAAGTTTTAAATTACAAGTTCTTTTAATTAAAAAAGACCAACAACAACAACTTCCTTAATAAAAGAGATGTCCAGAAGTTTTTAATTGTTCAGTGATAAAATCCTAAACGTGTTGCATGGAAAATTTGGTCCAGTGAGAAAGATTAATAATATTGGTTTTTATGTCTTTAGACATTAAGATCCAAATTTCCAATTCTGGGGCAGATTGTTCAGTTCAATAAAACATTATAACTCTTCATGCTGTAAACAAAACATATGACTGAAGACCACAGAAGTGTTTTAGCCATGCAGTCAATAATTAGGGGACAAATAAATGGGTCCACAGAAATTTTAAATTTGAAAGAAAAAACAAAGTTTCTGTAACAAACTGGCAATCCCAATTTTCTCCTAAAGCAGTTCACATACAGAATCTGGTCGAAACTTACTCCCTTGCTGAGGATTCATTTATTGTTAAGCTATGTAAACCTCAGCCTAAGATTTTAATGATTTTGAAGGTCCCTATGGGTTTTCAATTCCTACCCTTAGTTTCTTCTGCCTTGAAGAGACAGTTAAACCCTTCTCTGATAATCAGCTGACACTAATAGGATCCAATTGTCTGACATCAGGGTGAGTCAGCAGAAGAGATTTATCTCTTTATGCACTATCCTAGAACCTGAGATCAGGGTAATTCAGCAGAACTCTTCATCTTTTCTGAGGATCGTAGAACCAGACACTTTGTTATAGTTTCACAGTATATCAAAGAAAAGTGTTGTTTACAATAATTTTATATATCTATAATTTCATATTTTATTTATCAGTTTGATTTATTTTTCTTTTTTTTCAGGATCCACATGGTTGATCTCTGTGCTTATATTCTGCTCTCTTGATATGTGCAGAGCACCCTTTAGAATGTCAGTGGGTGTTTCATATATCTAGAAAGTGCAGACTATAGGAAATGACATTTGCCATGTGGACCTGAGAGGAGAAGTTTGCCCTAAGATAGTTCTTTTCATTAAGTTATTCTTCCACAGCAGTAGTCACTTCTGTTTTAAATGAAAATGAACCTCATTGATAACATTATGGAATAAAATTTGCCAATGAATTACCTGGTTTCATCTGCATAGATATCACCATCAAACATTCAATCAATGATACAAAAAAGGGGTGTGTCTGTTCAAAGTAACATGAAAGATCCCAATCTAAGTTTCTGTAATGCAAGTTTCCATTATAAAGAACCCAGTTAAAAAGATTAATCACAGAGCACTTTCAAAATCATAGCATTCCAGATGTATAGATATTTGTGTAGTTGACATTGTTATTTACTATTGCAATTTTGTGGAGCAAATCAATTAGGACTGTTTGGAAATACGGTTAATTTTGAGAAGCCTCAACACACAAAAATGTGTTCACAATGCAGTTTGTCAGATATTTAGGGAAAAATTAGAAATATAACCATGGATATAATAAGATCATACTGTTTTCACATATTCAAATTAAAATAATTCTGTTATTTTTAATGTTTAATTTAAAATACAATTTTACCTTTGAATTGATCTGTTTTAATACTGATGGACAAAATGACTATGTTGTTAGGTACTTAATTATTACTAGAAATTATGACTAATTAAGTCTTTTTTGTTTTTATTTTTAGTTTGGTAGTCACAAAGGAAACAGACAGTGCAAGATCTCGTAGCATGCCAATGTCGCCATCTGATTTCCTGGATAAATTAATGGGTAGGATGTCAGGCTATGATGCAAGAATCAGACCAAATTTCAAAGGTAATTTTGAAAACTGATTCACTTTAATTTAACATTGTCTTTGATGCAAATGTGTGTTTTGGAGAAAATTTAAAAGCAAAACAAATGTACTCAGCCATGCTCAGCTAACATTGACTTTGATCATTCAAATTTCAGCAAAAACATGGTCTACTGTTTGCTGAAGTTTGTGTAGATGCCAAAATGCTACTAAAGATTAGTATTCTTTTAATATTTTAGTGTGATATGTATATAGTATAATTTAAAGAACTAAAAGGAACACATAAGATGTTCACAGCTACATTTTTTTTCATATTTTTGGTGTATGCTTATGAATCAAATAGGGATGTGCATGCATCTAAATAATTAGTACCAAAGTACTTCCTGTATGTCCATACAGGATACAGCATCTAGGACCACTGTAATACTAGGTCTAAAGATAAAGAGCATACCATGTATTTGGTGAATGCATTTAAGATAGAAAACATTAGGAGCTATCCTCTTCCTGTCACTGACTGTACCTATGGCTCTCCAATAGTCTTCTGTCACCCTTTTAATAGGCTTCCAACAAGCTCTGTGACCCTCAATTTGCTTAGGTAGAATGTTGAAACTTTAGGGGCATTCTCAACCTTACACAATTTAAGAATTCTACATAAATTTATGAAACAATTTAAAAATATTTTAATCAAGTTAACCATTTGTACCTTCAGTAAAATAAAAGAATACTTTTCAAATACAGATTGTGTGTGGAGGGAAAAAATTTACTGCAAATAAAGCCCCTACTAGTGTTCCTTTGTATTAGTTTTTCCTCATCTATGCCCTTCTTCCTGTTTTCAGGAAGTGTTCTCTCCTCTCTTTTCAAGATATTTTCTGTACATCAGGTTATCTCCACTTCTCAGGACATCTATCTCACCACCCTTCTCAATCTCACCTCTTGTTCATCACTCGTTTTAAAATATTTTTAATTTTACCAGTGCTCAGAAACTTGACTAGCTACACATCCCTGAAGTTATAGGTACTGGATGCTATTTATTTACTTTCCTTTGCCATGGTTTGCCCAATGAATCTGTCTGGCAAGAGGAGAATGAGTTGTCTGCCAAACTGCTTCCCAGTCAACCAACCTTAAAAAGATAGAACAGTAAATAAAACTAATCTCAAATGATTTACTTCTATCTGGAAATGTCAAAGTTGCAATTGGTGAGTAGAAGTGAAATTCCTCAGAATATGTTCCTGACACCTTAGTTTAAACAACAAATGTGTATAGAAAATATTCATCAAACAAATCACCCCAAAAGATATGTATTATTTTGATCAATATACAATATTTGCTATGGATAGGAAACAAGTTCCTTAGAGATTGATTGATTGTTTGCCAGTTGCATGCCTCAGAGAATAGAAACTATTGGCTTCTTGCTTAGGAGGAAAAAACCCTGGGTGTAAAACAGAACTTGTACAATAACAATAGATAAGTTCCACTTAAAATATTACTTCCCTGTGTGTGTGGAATCTTTCTATTTATTTGCCTCCTTATTAAAGGTGTTCTCAACTATATACCATAGCTATTCCCTTTAGCATGTAAATTTCAAGTTCAGACTAAGTCTTACATTGCATTGCTTGGTCTTATTTGCTGGAGGTCCTCTTTTGTGCTTCTAAGGCTCCATGGGTGAGTATTGTGAAAAACTCAGGACAGACAGCTGCAAGGGTGGGGTAGAGAACAGTCCCAGAAGGGTAAAAGGCCCTCCTCCCTATCAACTGAGGAGGGGTGACTACAGGTCAATTAGGATCCGCTGAGAGAGAGTTACCTGAGGTCAGTGAGGATCAGCTGATTCCAGCTAAGGGCTGGAACCTGAGACCTTTTTAAACCCTCTCCTGTTGGGGAGAGAGAGGGGGAAGTCAAGCTGCTAGTAGGTGAGCAAGTAGGTGAGCAAGATAGCAAGGCTCACCAGGAGGGGAGGCTGCATTCCCTCCCATAAGGGAGAAAAACAAGCATAAAAGACTGGCTGAGAGAAGGAGCCGACTACCTCTGTGCAGCCAAGAGGGACTGTTTTACCCCAAGCCTGTCTTGCCAAGGCTAAAAACAGCTGAGGTTGGTGAGACCAAGAAGATGCCTTTCCACAGTATATAAAAGCAAGGATCTTATAACTTAGCAATTCCTTTGGGGATTGGATTTTGGTATTTGTCATAGGCACCACGTAATCACAATCTTCTGAGGAGGCTACAGTGTGGAAGGGGCAGATGTTTAGCAATTAGTGGATTCAGTATGGTGCTTCTTGAATATATAATTCAAAGGACTGGGAGACTTTTTTTGGTAACCATCTGACTATAAAGAGACAAAAACCTAATTCAACATTGATTTGCTGTTTCTTAAAAGTGTACTTTGTAAATTTTCTAGACAGTTATGCAATTTGAATAAATTTGCCAAGAAAGATTCAGATCTATTGCTAAGAATAAATATCTCCTTAAACTACTTTGCCACTTTCTTGCTATTATTATTCTAAGAACAAGTACGAACAAGTGGAACTTCATGCCATTTGGACTTTGTAATTTATCAACAGTTAAGATATGAAACAAGTACTAGTATAAAATCCCAGACTATCAACCCTGGTATAACTAGAAATTGAATCTCTTTCTATTAAAATTCCTAGACACAGAAGATACTATATTCTTTGACTACCAACTGCATGTCATACTTAATCTTCATAATTACACTTTTTGTTTCTGACTGCTTTGTGTTTGTGAAGTAATATACAAGATAATCTTGTTTTTGTTCAGTAGAATAGAGGGATTAAGCAATATTTTCAAAGAGGTCCAATATTAATTCTAATTCTAAAATATGGAAATTCGGAAACATCTTTGGGTATGGATGAGAATACAGGAGAAGAATCCCTGGTAAAAGCTTGTCCTAATTATAGAATATTTAAGACTATGCCAAAATTGACCATAGGAAGTGCCTCACTCAATGAGAGGAGGAGAGTCCATGCTATGTTTTTTCCACTCTTTCAGTTGTGGTGAAAAGCACTAGGTATGAATGCATCACTGTCTTCCAAATCTGGGTCCAGTCCTGAAATCCTTATCTATTCAAAGCTGTCAATGTCTGAATACAGATTTTTCAACAAGTTATGAGTTCAGGATCAGGCTCTCAGTCATGAACAGGCTTTTTGTACATAGGAACGTGAAGGGATGAGCTGTAGCTATTTCAGCTATTTGCCTCTGTGGGTCACAACTGAGAATAACAAATTCAGGACAAACTACTTAGAAATAGGGCAGACACACTCCAAAACTGGTGTTTATTCTCCCATAAAATATACCAAACCAGCAACAAAAGTAAACTTCTGTTTTACCACACTGGCTAACAAGAAGTCAGAAAAGCAGTTTCCCCTGGCATTCCAGTCCTTGTATCACCACCAAAATCACTAGACTTAAAGATGAGTGGACCTTTAAAACCAATTTAATCAAATAAAAGGTTCTTATGATCCCAAAGGACCAGCCACAAAGCCAGGTCAATATACAACTCAGATCTTACCCAATAATCATTCTGTTGCCAATCTTTTAGTATCTAAATCTAAACATTTATTTATGAAAAGAAAGAAAGAAAGAAAGAAAGAAAGAAAGAAAGAAAGAAAGAAAGAAAGAGAAAGAAAGGTGAGAGTTAAAATTGGTTAAAGGATAAAATACATACAATAAATGCAAAGTTCTTGGATCAGGCTTGTAGCAGTGATGGAATAAACTGCTGGCTTAAGTCAAGTCTCTGGTGGCTTCCAAATCATTGGAAGGTTCTCAGTCCCTTGGTTAGAATGCTCCCATTAGTACAAGTTCATCATAGTCCAGAGGTTTGAGCAGGAAAGAGGCAAAATGGAGACTTTTTTTAGGGCCTTTTATAGCTTCTGTGGAGGGAAATCCATTATTTCAAACAAAGCCCTCAACACAGCTAGTGGAAAATTACAAGTAGAAAGATGGTGTTTGGAGTCACATGAGCAAGTCACATGTCCATGCATGATTTCGCTTAGTCACAGCAGTTGTTCACATGAACATCCATCAGGCATGGATGGGAGTCTTTCATGGTCCATTGTAACTTAAGTGTCCCTTGATGGGCCACTTAATTTGAATAGTCCCTTCAAGATGTGTAGGCTAAATACCTTGTGGGCCTTACCACAGGAGCAAACACATTTAAAATACAGGTATAGAGCCAATCTTCATAACTTCAAATATAAAAATGATACATGCATACAAATAGCATAATCATATTTAGCAAATCATAACTTCTCTAGTGACACCTTACTTGACATACTTTTGTATAAGATTTGTTGCAATTATATAACAGTGGTAACAACAATTATCTACGTGGTTACATTTTAATCAGATAATGTTACAGTCATTATCTGTTTTATAATTTCCAACATCTCTGCTGATGATCATGGAAAACTTACAGTAGCATGATGCAAGATACATGATGTCTTACTTATTATAAAATTTAATTTGAATGGTTTACTTTTAAAAGATAACTATTTTAAAAAACATCAGTCATAAGTTGTTTATTAGGTATTTCATCATAACACTGAGAAAGTATTGCTAAGATAGCCACTGAAGTGCAATAGAGGGCAACAATATTAAACTTTGGAAACACAGTACATGTTTAAGTATTAAAGCTAACTTTGATTTACAATATTAAAATCAGTGTTTCTCTGTTTCTCAAAGCTGATATACTGTCCTGGAATACTTGGGTTAGTTATTCTTATCACTTGGTGGTCAGGTGGGAACACTACACAAAAAGGACCTAAAGTTTTGACATAAAGGACACTTGGCCCCATGTCATTCCTGAATTCTCCTGTTTTCCCTGCACCTCTCTCTGAGTTAGTCATAGAAGCAAGCACTTCTTCTTCTTCAAGGTTAAACAAGACAAAACTAACTCATCCTGGTACTTTGGAGAGTATAGAAAACAAATTTGTCCCACAAGTGCAGAAATTTGGGAAGAGGTAGGAGAGCCTTGTTCAATCTGACTATTTCCATCTTTCTTATTGTATGTTGCTTCTCTTGTATGTAGAGGTTTTGTAGGAGCAAGCTTGCCCCTCCCCCCATGTAGCCTCCATCATCTATATACTTAAGCCTGCTATCACTTCTTAGAATGCAGCAAATTTTCCTCTCACTCTGTAAATCAACTCAGGGAGACTCTGATACTGATAATCTCTGGGAATAGAGTGCTCTCTTCCTGTCTATCAGAGTAACAGTGACCCAGTAGCTCTCCAAATCTGAATGTGGAAGTGTCAAGTGAGAATCCTTCCATTCTCAACATTCTGTGAGAGGATTAGATTTGCACTATCTAGACAGAATAAAGCCCAACAGTTTGGCAGTTACCACAGAGGCACTTTTCATATTGATGTAGAGTATAGGCAACTATTTTAATTTTCATTTGATACAAACTGAGATACTTTTCTCTTTTAAATAATTTCATGTACCATCTAGTAAGATCCATACTGGGGGCTTACTCTTTTACCCATCTGTCCTAATCATTTCTTATATGGAGAGTGACACCACTTTGGATTTTGCTTTACTTAATTTACATTTTTAAAGTCCATATGGTTTCTTCCATCTAAGAATAATCTGCTTGTTTTGCATCACAGAAGTGTCCCTACTTCCCATTTCTTCTGTGTGCATCAACAAAATATAGGAATACACTCCACACGCTATCAACCCCAACTTAGTTAAAATGTTATTTTTCTCTCACCTCTTATTTCCTACCTGTATCTTAACTTATCACATTAAGAAATTTAGATTCAGATCCTAGTAAATTGAACTAAACAATCTAGGATCACTTAGGAAAGCAGGAACATGTGTTAACCTACGACTATAAAGGATATCCCCTATGTATATCTCTCTTTGGTTTCTAACTTTGTTAGACAAATTATTATATTTAAATATTTTGCTAATTTTAATTATGGAACTGTGCTTCTGATCCATAGCATTAGTTTGTTGTTTTTCTTCAATAACTGATATGCCATTGGGTAGACTATAAAATTCCATTAGGTTCTCTTTTGAAGTAAACAGCTTCATGTTGAATTGAAAATGATAGAATGCACTGATATATAAAAAATGTGATGCATCTCGAAACTGGAATTTACTTGTGCACACACATTGGATAACTTCACAACCCAGTGGCAGACATTAAATATGGTCCCCTGAAATCACCTTCCCATTCCCTCCCACTACTTGCACCCTTCCTGGCCCCAGTCATATCTTACATTGAAACTCAAGAAACATGAGATGAGGCAGCTTTAATTTTTTAAATTAGTAAATTAAATGCCATCATTGTCAAAGTGACTGAAAAATTGGTACTTTCTTACCCAACAGATCTGCTTCCTGTATGTACTCATCTCAGGGTACGTCTACACTACGGGACTATTCCGAATTTGCATAAACCGGTTTTGTAAAACAGATTTTATAAAATCGAGTGCGCACGGCCACACTAAACACATTAAATCGGTGGTGTGCGTCCATGGTCCGAGGCTAGCGTCGATTTCTGGAGCGTTGCACTGTGGGTAGCTATTCCCTAGCTATCCCATAGTTCCCGCAGCCTCCCCCGCCCCTTGGAACTTCCGGGTTGAGATCCCAGTGCCTGATGGGGCAAAAATCATTGTCGCAGGTGGTTCTGGGTAAATGTCGTCAGTCACTCCTTCGTCTGGAAAGCAAACGGCAGACAAGCATTTCGCGCCTTTTTCCCCTGGATTGCCCTGGCAGATGCCATAGCATGGCAATCATGGAGCTTTTTTTGCCGTTTGTGACTCTCACCGTATGTGTACTAGATGCCGCTCACACAGGCGATTCAGCAGCGCTACACAGAAGCATGCTTTTGCATGACAGCAGAGATGGTTACTAGCCATATTGCACCATCCAAACCCTTCCATAAATTGGAACTGAGGATGATCATGGCTACCAGTCCTTTTGTACCATTTGCTGCTAGTGCCCTGGTCAATCAGCCAGGGCGCAAAAGCCAAGAGTGGTTACTAGCCATATGTACCTTCCATCGTTTTGTAACCATTGGCTGCTGTCATAAGTGCCCCTGGCCGATCAGCCAGGGGCGCAAAAGCAAAAATTGGGAATGACTCCCTGAGTCAATCCCTCCTTTTTGTTATCTAAAAATAGAATCAGTGCTGCCTAATATAGGCAAGTGTGCTAGAGAACCACCTGCTCTGTGTCAGAGCCCGCAGAAATTATTATCTGTATGCTATTCACAGGGGGTGCTCCTGTAACAACCCACCTGTTGATTCCGTTCTTCCCCAGCCTTTCTTGGCTACCGTAGCATTGTCCCCCCACTTGTGTGATGAATTAATAAAGAATGCAGGAATAAGACACACTGACTTGTTAGTGAGAAATGAGTGGAAGGCAGCCTCCAGCTGCTATGATAGTCCAGACAGGACATTAAGCAGTGTTGTAGGAGAGAAGCCCAGCATCCCACTGCTAGTCCAGGGGCAACTGAATCTTTTCTTTACACATGAAGGGTGGGGGCTGATGGAGCTCAGCCCCCTGTTGCTATGATGAGGATGGTTACCAGCCATATTGCACCATCCATCCACCAGAAAAAATTAGGGCCAATAGGCTGATGACGAGGATGGTTACCAGTCCTTTTGTACCATCAGCTGAGGCTGATGATGAGGATGGATTTCCATCTTTTTGCACGATCAGCTTATGCTGATGATGAGGATGGATTTCCATCATTTTGTACCATCAGCCGCCCATGACGGGGGGGGAGCAAGGATGTTGGTGTTGAGTGCTGCACTGCACTATCGCGTCTATCTGCAGCATTCAGTAAAGATAGGGTGACATGTAAAAGAGTCAGAGGATTGTTTTAACCTTGCGCTCCTGGGGCTGGGGGGGGGGTGGGTGAGTAGATTGCCAAGCTATGCCCTGACCCGCGGGCCACTGTGTTTTGACCCTAGAAGCATTTGGAGCTCAGCCAAGAATGCAAATAATTTTAGGAGGCTGCAGGAACTGTGGGATAGCTTCAGTCCTCCAGTCCATGCGCATCCATTTGATTCTTTGGCTTTTCCGTTACGCTTGTCACGCTGCAGTGCGCTGAGTCCCTGCTATGGCGTCTGTCTGGAGATTTTTAAAAAAGGATTCTGAATTTCATCTTCTGTAACGGAGCGCTGATAGAACGGATAGAAACGGATTTGCCTGCCCTTACAGCGATCACATCCGCATGGTCCATGCGGGAGCTCTTTTTTTTTATTTTGATTTCGGACTGCATCGCCACCCGTGCTGATCGGAGCTCCACGCTGGGCAAACAGGAAATATTCAAAAGTTCGCGGGGCTTTTCCTGTTTACCTGGCCAGTGCATCCGAGTTGAGAATGCTGTCCAGAGCGGTCAGTGGTGCACTGTGGGATAGCTCCCGGAGGCCAATACCGTCGATTGCGGCCACACTAACCCTATTCCGATATGTTAATACCGATATTAGCGCTACTCCTCTCGTCGGGCAGGAGTACAGAAACCGATTTAAAGAGCCATTAAAATCGATATAAGGTGCCTCCTAGTGTGGACGGTTGTGGCGTTAAATCGGTTTTAGGCTCCTAAAACCGATTTAAACGCCTAGTGTAGACCAGGCCTCAGTGAAGTAAACAGAGAAAGATACCTTTTAGTGCTTTTTTCTTCTGTACTTCACTTCAGAGCCAATACAGTTGAGAAAAAGGAGAGCTGGATTCTATTCTGGTTCATGCACCATGAGCAGAATTTTGTTCACAGAAGTGCTGATCCTTCAAACATTTATTACAGCAGTAGTCCCATTGATGTCAGTCAGCAGTGAAGCATCAGCAATGATAGAGCTGCTTCTGACTTCAGTGGGATTACTCAGGATAATTAAACTCTACTCTTGTTAGTAAATTTGCAGGATTTGGTCTTAAATTCCAAATCTGGGATCTTTATTACTGGTAATCATATGAAACAAGAAAAGAACCCAGCTTGGCTTTCAAATTCCAAACTGAGTTAAATAATAAGAATGATGATTGGGCTAGCAGTTAGAAGAAAAATTTTCACTCATTAACAGAGTAAATATGATATGGAAGTAATAGAGAAACTGTAACATCAAATCCCATAATACCACGTTTAACATTATTTTAAAACCTTTTTTGCACAAGAAGATGATTCAGCTCTCAAGTCAGATGTCAGACTCACAAGCATTGCTCTGCCATTACTGATACTTTGCAAAGTCAGGGCAAGATAATAATTGTTGATTGAATACAATGGAGCTATTCATGGTAGAAAGACTATGCCTGGTAGTAAATATTTGCAGGAATGGATCCTGAACAACTGATAAGGACAGAGCAGTGAAATGAGGATTAATACATAGATGGATTTAAGTGGCACGCTGCAACTTCTACTAAACTAACACAGGGGGGGAGTGCTACCCACGACCCATATTACACATAACTGGGGTTAGGCTTTCCTCAGCCTAGCCTCAAGGACGCAACTTGCTCTGAGTCCTAGCATACTCCTTTCCCCTCTCTCCTCTGCAAGGGGGACAGAGAGTGCAGAAGGGTGGGGACCTTGGCCTATGAGGGCAACAAGGTCTAACCTCAGTCTGTGAATACCACAAGGTGCCACTCTATCCCATGAGCCCAAGGCCAATCACTAAAATCCAAGCTCTTTTACTGGCCACAGGGGGTGCCAGCAACTAGTTTGGTCACACCCCACTCAGCCACTATGTCTGGTATCACAATTCCTGCCCAATCCATTTCCTCTCATTCTGTAGCTATATGTTAGTGCTTCTATCTGACATCATCTCTGAAAAATTCAGGCCAATTGTAAGAGATGCTCACTGCTAGGACTGTCCTCTTTCACTACCAGCCCTATCAAGTTTCCCCACCTGTGGAGACAGGTGAGTGCCATTTCTGTGGCTGTCACAAAGCAGAGTAGAATCTAGCTCATTTTTTTCTTAGCACTGAATAGCCAACACAGCTAACAGGAGCAAAAAGCTCTACTAATGTGCTTTTCTTACTAAAGAAGTAGATAGGATTCAGAGATTGCAGATCTGTCAAGTAAACAGTTATTTTTTTCCTGGTTGCTGTGAAGAAGGACTGTGATGTATATTCTGTTGTACTAAAACTGACATGTAACCCCTAGATTGTTTTAGATGACATAGTACAAATTCAACAAAAAGCACATTCACTGTTGCATGGCATCTTCCTTCAAGACATGATGAACTCCCTTCTCTTTCCTGAGCCCTAACTGGGATTCCTCAAATTATAAGACAGTTAATGAATCTCTGAAAAAAATGAACTGAAAAAGATCCATTGAACAGTTAAAATAACAGCGCTAACAAAACACAATCTCACATCACTTAAAAAGAAGTCCTGAATGTAGTCTCTTACTTCTTCCCAAGTGATTAAGTCTTTGTTTTCATCATAGTTTAGTCCTGTTAATATATTTTGATGGTCACACAATATTTTTTTTCTTTGCAGGCCCTCCAGTTAATGTCACATGTAACATATTTATAAACAGCTTTGGATCCATTGCAGAGACAACCATGGTAAGGCAACTTAAAGTAACTCAAATAACTGAACAACAAGTTAGGTCTTATTTTAGGTTGGAACTAAACTGAGGAGGAAATCATTTTTGTTGTGGTTAAAGTCAATAAACAGAATATTTACCTCAATAGTTAGTTTTTCTGGTAGAAAATCCATAATTTTACTGTTACCATGCTGAAGAGTGCACTTGTGAGGGCCAACAGTGATGCTTTTCATATCTTCGGTGATAGTTGTAAGGAAATTTCATAATATGTAATTTTTTTTACTTTTGAATTAAAAAGTTTATATTCTATGACATTTTATCTTTCTAATAGCACAAATTTATGGCTCAAGTAGCTTTGTTAGTTATAGGCTATTGTTCCATTTCATATAACAGATGGGGGCATACATTTTACATGATGAATGTCTTTATTTTCTGTAAAGTATCATTTACTATAAATAAAATGTAGCACCAATGTATAGATTACATTAAAGAAAATCAAATATTTAGAATCCAGTCCACCAAAAAAATATCCATAGCTGCCTGAACACTGAAAGCCTTGGAAGGCTATGAAGGCTGGTGACACAATAGACTGATCTTTCCAGGTAGAAAGCTACCTTAATGTTGTGGTTTCTGAGGGGAAATTGTGCATCCTAAACAGATTAAAGAGGTTTCAAGGGCCAGCAGCTGTATTTGGGTTGAACAGGGGATAATACAATGCTTAATTTGTAACGAAAGAGGTGGGGGGGGGGGCTCAAGCAATTTTTTTTTACTTTCATAACTGACGCGGCAAGTCCAAAGGTGCCAGGGCTATAAACTGCCAAGCCTAGAGGTGCCAGGGGTCAGCCCTAGCACAAATTAAGCACCAGGATTATTTAATCCTTAGCTGCTGTGGAGAAGGACTCCAGGCATGTCTCTCTTTAGCAGCTCAGAGGGCAAATTTGGGGGAAGCCATGGGAGGGGTAGGCTTATGTCTAGTGAGCAAGCAAACTATACAAATTCATTGGCTAACCTCCATGAGAAAGGAGATGTTCAGCAGACTGCAGCTGCTACTATATACAGTAGTAGTCATGAATTTTGAGGTGGGAAGGACAAGTTCACTCTTCAGGAGCTGTTTGCTTGGGCTTTCCAGAGGAAATAAGCATTTAGCCCTTAAATTTCAGTGAAATTTGGGTTCTGATAGGGTTTTATCTAAAAGAAAAATGTGAGGAAAGAATGAAAAAGTAACTTTGGAAGTCACCCTAAGTGCTTTCCTATTTCTCTAATTTAGGTATGTATAATATTACAAACACTGACAGCCATTTAGAGGCTATCAAACATTTCAAGAATATTTATACCTGTTCATGAATTTGACATTTTTCGTGTTAGCGTATACACAGAAATGCTTTTATTTAATTTCAGTTCAGAAAGCAGGATTATCTAATGTACTGATTGCAGGCCTGGGAGCCAAAACCATGTGCATTTAATCTCAACTCAGTCACAGATTTGCTAGGTGGCCTTGCCAAGTCTATTACGTTCTCTGTGCCTGACTTTTCATACTTGGAGAATGAAGATACAACAGTGATGTAGCAAAGGTACAGATTGATGTTTTTAAAGCTCTTTTGAAAAGACAGAACACTATGTCATTTTCAATGCAGTTGCATACATGCTAATATCATTACAAATATAAATTGTTTTTGATCCATGGACAGAAACACCACTGATCGCTATGGCAATTCTACGAGTAGACTAAGTGCAGTATGTGGACTTTAGACAAGACAACTTTTATCCAGAAAATAGCACTAAATTTGGGGCCAGATTTATGCCCTAAGAAATAGTGTTCACAAAGCACACAATCCCTGGATAGGGTGTGTTTAGGCAAGGGGAGGACCATCACTTCTCCTACCCATAGTGTTCTGGCAGGATGGTGGGGCAAGACTACACCACTTAACATTTAGCAAGTGATACTGCCTCTATAAGCCTCACTGTGCCAGAAGGCATCAGAGCCCCAATCTAGCAAGATACATAAGCACGTGCCTATTTTTAAGAATGGGATCAGAGCCTTCATACCTTCTATTGGCATAAGATCTCCTGCTCAGCATTTAGCTTTTGAAAGTATTCCCTGCTCACTGTGCTCCCCTGGCTCTCAAAAGCCAAAATTTAATCTTAATTAAAAACATGGTCAGATTTGTTTCATGTACGTTGGACTCCTAATTCCCATTTTAACCATTTCTTCTCCATTATTAAGTTACTTTCACGTTGTAAAAGATTATATTCTCCTACCAAAGAAGGTGATACATTTTGCTCTGTTACCACCTTGGAAAGAGTTTAGTTAAAACAATTAAAACCTACACATAATATTTAACCTTAGCATTAATGATCTTTGAAAGACACCTTCCAGATAGGAAAATAGTGATCTGTACAATTTGTTCCCAGGCACAATGAGTGCCAATAAATAATACACACTTATCATGGTATGGCATAAATAGCCCAAAGCATTGTCAGCATCATGGTATAATATTTATTAACTTTTTTAGTAATGCCATCTGCAAACATGTTAAGGCTGCACAAAAAAGTGCAACCTACATTACATAGCAACTGCTGATACTCCATAATACTGGTAATTTGTTTGTAACTTATGCACAGATGCTGCTCAGAAAAGACTCTTACTTATGGTCAGTAGTTGTTGAACTCTGTCAGAATGAAATCAGTCATTTTAAAATATGAGCACTCACACATGACTTTATTTGTGACCTGTGATGATGAACAGCTCTTGAAAACCAGGACAGTGTTTATACCTTAACGTTACAATAGTTACAAACTGGATTTTTTTAATGCAACTGTGCTGAATAAGAGTCATCTTACAGTATTTTACTTTAGTATTTGTTGTTTATTCTGTCCAAGTTACATGAAACACATGTGACCAGTTACCTTCTTCTTGGGATTTGTTTTAAATCACTATGTATACAGACAGTTTATAAGACTGTAATGACAATGTCCAAAATGTTATTAAAGTATTTCTTTCCAATCTTTATATAAAGGATTTTAAGAGAAAAATTAAATACAAATTAGGGAAGTCATTAATTGATATCTGAAAGCATCTCTGGAATTTAAACTTCTAAATGTGTATGAATCTAATGTATTTGTTTTAAAGATATTTGCCTATGTTTACAGGAATTCTCTTAGCAATGTAGCTATAATCTATACTGTATCAATATACTGGAAATCTATATTGTATTTGCATTGTGGTATCTTTAAGGTGATCAAAATCTTTGAGCTCCCTCTGCTGGCTTGGCTATATATAACACAAGAGACAATTGGCTTAATTCAGAGGTGATTTCTTCCATATTGCTTATACCAGTTTTTACACTAGCACTTTCATTGAGGTTATGTCAGATTTACCCTGGTGTGAAATGAATATCAGGCTTCTTTATACTCAGATAGGTTCTGCAAGACCAATGGATTCCCTTGGACTGGTATACAAGGGTATCGAAGGAGCCAGAAGGTGTAAGTGAAAGAACTGGGTATGAGTTAAATTAGGCTACCTTGTTACCCCCTCCAATTAGTTGCTTTGACTTTACACTCATATCTTCTGCTCCCTTAGAAAGTGAGTTTAAGTAATGTGAACTCACATTCCCGTTCATTTCAGTCTCAGTGAGCCAAAATGAAAAGTTATTTTTAAAGGAGGGAGTGTATGTTATAGATTCATAGATTATGTAGGTAAGATCAGTCTAACTGAGCCTATATAAATCTAAGGGAGCCTATGTCGGTGTAACATACATTGGTTTAACAAAGGTCTAAATTATGGGGGGAGGGGGGAGTGGAGAATGAGAAGTGAGTAAGGCCTTCCAAATTTGGCCCATTGTTTGATTTTTTTTTTTACATGCCCCCACAAATTTGTATTCCTTATTGTGTGATCCTGGAATTTTAAGTGTCAAGCAATGATAGTAGGAGGCAAAAATATTCTTTCTAGATTTAGCCGCACAAAATACTATAAGCATTTTATAATTCAATCCCATTAATTTGCCTAATTAAATATCTAAACAGCTCATGATTGTAAATTACATTGAATTAAATCAATTTCATTTTATTAAATTAAGAGCAGGTGTTTATTTTTAAAATACACAGTAGTAGCATGTGTCTTCAGTGGAATTCTGGCCATAGAGTCTTTATAGGTTTATGCAACTTTGAGACTTAAATATGACTTAAAGGCTTGATCTTGCATGGCGCTGGGCACAGTAGCCCTCATCCAACAAAGCACTTAAGCACACGTTTAATTTCATGAATGCGATGAGTCAATGGACTATCCATGTGCTTAACGTTAAAACATATACTTAAGTGGTTTGCTGGCTTGGGGCCAGGGTGCTCAGAATCTTGCAGGATTGAGTGCTGGGAGCCTAAAAAGTTTTAGTATAGTTTGATTTACTTGTTGGTAACAACTCTTAAAAGATAATGGAATCTATAGTGTCCATATCATCCCTGTTCATACACAAAGTTTCTCATGATAGCATGATATGGTACTGTGTAAGATATATCAAGATATTTTTAAGACATGTATAGCAATTCAATGTACAGCAATCAGCAGTGCCCAGCTAAAAATTAAAAGTGATGATTGAGTTTTAGTTTAAAGGATGAGAGTGGGCTCATTGTTGACATTTCTGGTTTCAGAGCTTCAGAGATGAAGCAAAGACTAGCAAATATGGTGTAGTTGGTTACAGGAAAGAGAGGTAAGCCAGCATCAAAGAATCTCATTTAGCACTTGAGAATATGATAGGCCAAAAAGGAGAGAATATTTCCACCAAATTTCCTAAAGGATTTTGAAGGTCAAGAAGAGCACACTGATATTAGCACAGAAATAAGCTAATACATTCCTAAGTGAACTAACTATACATGTGCTAAGAGTGCATTGACACTGACTCTTGGAAAAAGGTCTAATGGCAAATGCCATCAAGGCAGCTAATTATGCTTTAAAAGAATGTGTGTCTCTTGCTTATTCCTGCCAAACCTCTGGTCATGAGTATTTCTTGAGTCTGGCTGCAAATAGTAATGCAGCCCAACTATGGGTAGGAACTGGGTGAGCTGCCTCTTTTGCTGCTAGCAGTACCTTCCCTTAAAGCCTGGGATATTATATAGACAAAAACAAGATGTGCTTTTCACCCACACTAAAAAACAAACAAACATTGTGTACCATGTTTTTTGACCAGTCAGCATTACGCCATCTGTTTTCCACTTCTTCCGTTTCATCAGCCTGACCTTCTTATAGCTGAGCATATCTATTTCTGCCATATTCTGCCATGGGATTGTCTTAAAACAGACTGCTTGAAGTCAATATTCCCTTATATGTATGTTGTTAGTTGTAATGCTCTTGGTAGGCTTCCGAGATGTTTGATACAATACAGTCTGTTTAGTAGGTAACCACTAGTGTCTGTGAAATGAATCTTCCTTTGGCAGAAACATGTATAATATTAGACCTAACAGATCCCTTAATTTGTTAGTGTTTACAGTGATTAATGCAGAGTAGTCTAGTTTGCACATTTTAGATCACAACCCCTATAACATGAAATACAGGTCACCTTCCAGATTCAACATGCTATAGAAATTCCTTTATTTCTTTATTTCCTGCACTCTGATAATTAAATCTTTCCCTTCTAGAAGGGCAAATAGAAACATCACTTCTGCAATCTACAGATTGATCTTGCACTAGGTTTGAAATTTGTGCTATTTATCTTTCCATATTCTGTATCATGATCCTGCTTCTGCAGTCTTTAGCCTAGGTCACTGAGTCAGACGCAGACAAAGGTCTTTCAAATTCTACTGGGCCAGCAGCTGCTCAGTTTGTTACATGAACAGATTAATCTGTGCAAATCCTCTTGCTGAACCTGCATTCTAATCTGCCATTTTCATTTTATATTTCTTTTCCATAAAAGACCTATCACACACTCTTCATGTATATAAGAAAAAAAGTGTCTAAAAATGCACTCATCTTCTACATTAAAAAATGTGCACATTAATAAAATGCCACAACAAATGGGTGTTAATCTAATTTGCAATCAGATTAGGGCACTCTTTTTAATCTGTTGTTTTTTAAAGGATGAAATGGGAAACATTCTTTTCATCTAGTAAAGTTGAACGGTGAGGTTTCTAGTAAAAATATGAAAAACTTTGTAATTAGGAATTTTCCCAAAAATGTTACCTTCACTACCACAGTAGTTGCAACACTGAGAGCTAATATATAGTATTTGTATTCTACACTGGGGTTTACATTTTTGAAAGAATCAAACCACGATGACTATATCTTTTTTTACATCCTAATAATTATTATTTTTTGCATCAGATAAGGATTTCAGTGATCATTAATCCATCTTTCACATTATTAGTGCATCAGTGTTGTTCTCAGAATTTATGGGTAGAGTAATATGTTTCTTTCACATGGTACCAATGTTCATTTTAAAGACCAACTCAGCACTAAAATATGCTCTGAAATAATTTCCTCTCTTTAGCAGCAAACATATTTTTAGACAATCTTTGTGTTTATCATTGATACAGTTGCAAACTGATCTCCAGAGAGGTGATCTGCGGAAAACTATTTGCTGAGGGCCTGCTTGGAAAAGCTTACAGAATCCCTGCTCTTTTTCACTTACATTCAACATCGAATGCCATTTTTCCAGCTTGCTTTCTTCTCATTTATCCAACTTCCACCTAACTAGCATTTTTACTTCTTCAGTTTTGCCTCATGGGATTAGTCACTTTCCCAATTTCTTCCTCTGATTATTCAAACCCTGATTTAGCCAAATATTTCATAAGGGCTCAAATATTCTAGGGGTTATATCTAAGGACTTAATCCTGTAAAGTGTTCAGCACCCTAAACTCCCTTTAACTGCACTGGGAGTAGTGGGTGGACTAACATCTCCTTAGAGCTGAGTGCCTTTTCAAGAGGTTAGGCCTTAAGAAAAAAGAAATGTTGAGTCCAAAAAAATAAAAAGAGCACAATTTTTTCTTATGCACAAGTTCTCAGTTTCTGCATTCATTAAGTTGGTGAATATAATAGCCTTAAAGAACAGAAGGGAGAGAGCTTGAGCATAAATAACGTTTTCATAAATTCTGAGTTTTTCTAACTCTGTGTACAACTAGATAAAGGCCCATGTCTGTTTTCCTGGTTTCCCACAACTTAGATTTGTACTTAAATTAATGAAGAATAATGCTATAATGTGTGTGCTCAAGCTAGGAGAGAATAATGATACATGGGTGATACCACTGAAATCTAAAAAGGCCAAGCTAGAAAGTGAAATAGATACAGCAAACAAATCAAATGCCTTCTCTGTGAATTGTTTTTTATTTCACCTGTAGAGTTTAAAGATCTAGAGCAGTAAATATGTGTTTTCCATTATTAATTAGCATTAAAGAAGAAAGATGGCCAGTGGTTAGGTTCCCTAACCTAGGACTTGAGAACCCTGGGGTAAAATCCCTGCACTGCCACAGGCTTCCTGAGTGACTTTAGGGAACTCATTTAGTCTCTTTGTGCCTCAGTTCTCCATCTGTGAAACTAGGCTAATAGGACTTCCTTGCCTCACAGGGTGCTGTGAGGATAAAATACATTAGAAATTGTATAAATACATTAGAGACAGCCAGGTACAACAGCCATATAAGTAACTAACACAGATGTTACCGAGCGGTACAAAAACATAACATGGGTTTATCATCTCGAGATTAAATATATCCACCTCTACTGTATAGAAGATCTTTTTCATGTTGCACTAGGCCCTTTCTATAATGTTATAGGGTTATAGTTTTTGGTTTATCCTGTGTATATCACATTCTATGATTTGTTGTAATCAGGTCACAACAGGCTAATTCCGTGTGTTATCTTGTTTTTGTCTAGCAACTATTTTTGTTCTAATATATATTTATAGTTCTTATTGTACCAAACTGTCAAAGTATTCTTTTAATTTATTGATACAATGATACCAGTGTCAAAATTATGCATGTAAAAATGAAAGCCAAAGGAAATGAGTTTTCAGATGTCTTTAGCATAGCTGTCTTTGTGTGTGTATTTAGCTAATGGGTGTTAATCTCATCTTGATGTATGGGGATTTTTGCCCTTAACTCCTATTAGCATTAATAGGCATTAAACCCATAACCCCCCTCCATCCAGATAAGAATATACCCTTTGGCCTTCATTTTTGCATGAACCTACAATTTACCAAAACTCCATTAACACAAAAAGCTACCGTATTTTAGAGCAATGTTAAAGGTGAGTCTAAAAATAAGAAAAGGAAGGACATTCAGAGACTGTTTCTCTTTCCTTGTGTACATATGGTGGAAGAGCTTATCAGTGCCTACACTACATCACCATGAGTAGGGATAGAGTGGTCTTTCTGAATTCCTCTCCTCTGATCAGTTTGATTTACCTTAACTTTATTTTTAAATTTAACTTGGATTTTGTGTCTTCACTGTATTCTGTTTTCTTGTTTTTTAATTTTTTTCTTCTGGATATTCAATTTCAGTAGCCAGACCATTTGAAAAAGACATATAATTTTGGATAAGATCTACTTATAATATTTCATGTCAATACATTTTAAAACTCTTGGTTATTTATAATGAGCCCCATACAAAATAAATAAATAAACAAACAAACATGTTTTTATTTATAGCCATTATAAAAAAGAAAAGTGACAAATGCTGTACAAGACCTAGTTAAAATTGATTCTCTGGCCAATCATTTATTTTTTCTTTTCAAAAGGAAATTCTCAGTGTGTTCATAAGTGTGATTGTTATGGCTTCAGGAAGAGGCATTATTGGCCTTTCCTTGAAGTTTTAAGGCCATATAAGAGCTACTATGATCTGTGTGTGTCTTTCAAGCTGCTCCAAATTGTGTCAGTTCTTGGCACACACTGATAAATCCATGAAGACTTTATGGTATGGAAAATATTTAATCCACAAATGTATCTTAATATAGGAAATATGCCATGTTGATTGATTCTGAGCAGACCTTAGGAAGTACTGGAATGGACCAGCATGCAAAAGTTAAATGAGCACCACCTACACTTTATAACTTTGAGGTGAATCCTTGGTTTCATTCCCAACAACTATTCACCCTCACTGATGCCCCACTCTTCCCACAACTGGGGAATGCCCTAATCCATTTGGCGGATGTGCAGGTGGTTGCTTCTCCCACATGTGATGCAGATAGGTGAGTAGGTGGATAGGGGCAAGGAAAACTGCTTCAGTGGAGGGTTCTAAAAGCTTTCTAAGGGTGCAGTCAAAGGTTTCTCAGTGTAGTAAATCAGGAATTTACCATCTTCCCCAACTCTTACTACTTTTCTCTCTCTCTCTCTCTCTGTACTATCTCTGGCCCCACACTTGGCTTGTGGTCCTGTTGCCTGGCTATATTATGTGATAAATGTATTCTTGTCAGCCTGGAGCAATTTGTCTTACATATGAATTATTAACCTTCAAAAAAAAGGAAATAACATTGGAAATACTGCCAACACAACAATAAGTTTAACACTAGTGGTTGTTACAATGATACTGTGAATACTTCAGGGGCTTGTATTGCTTGAGCAAAATATTCTAGAGGAAAATACTGAAGAGCACACTCAGGCATGGTTTGTCTGGTAATAAATAGTAAAACGTTTGCAGAGACTATCTGTAGTTAGTCTCTTGATTTAAAAGAATTGTAGTAAATGCTCATTCCTCTGGGTTTTTTTCCCCCACCATAATAATGATATTGCAGTAATGGGTAACTTGTGGGAGAGGAGGGGAGGGAAGAGATTACTTTTGTGTATGTGGGGAATCAGAACCAATATATACTTGTGCTATTTCTTCATGACCTTATTTCAACTATACAAATATATTTTTAAAAAAATATATCTGCTCTCTTTGTAGGAGAGTAAATGATCCCATGTTTATTTCCATGCATATAAAAAAGTAGTATTTACATTGTTTGTAAATCTATTGACTTGTGGCTGAAAATGTAACTTTATAGTAACATATGAAAGCTGATTTATTGCCACAACCGGATTAGTTATGGATGAAGAGTTATGGCCTATATTACTGTTTAATGGAATGCAGTGTGCTACCACTTGTGGGATCTAGATTTAAGACACAATCTTTCTCAATTGAGTTAGCAGGGGATGAGGTGTTTAGCTGTTGGAAAGGAAAAAGCGCCTGACATCCCTATGAGCTTTTCAGGGTGAATACTGATGGTCTTCAATGCTGCATCTAGGCCCTGGTAGTCTGAAGGGATAAAGTGTCACTATAAATAAGGTGTAAGGGCGAAATGATAAGACACTACAGTAATGGGGGCCATCCAAGAACCAGATAGACAGATACATACACTATCATTTAGAAGTACCTTAATGCACTGAAATGGTTTTGGGTGGTTTTGTTTAATCACACACACACACACACACACACACACACACACCGGATAATTTAGCCTTTATGTACTGTCTTTTGAAGGTTTGTGTTGAATAGGGCATTGCCTACATGACTTTCATTGTCTTTTATTGGAATTGCCTGGATAAAACACATATCGGGCTAACATTAGTTTCATATTTTTGTTTGTTTTTCATTTGCTGTCTAAATATTAATTTTAATAAGAGACAGAAGTACAAATCCAAGTTGCCTGAAAGGTCAGACAATAGAATTTATACCTTAACTTTCCTATTTCATTTTATAGAACATTACCTCAGTTTTACAGTATTGCCTATATTGTGGCTGATAAAGCTTCTCAACTTAGTAGACATCTTGGCGATCTAAAGGTGAAAAGTGATGCATCTTAAGTATTGTTATTGTCTAGGTCATCTGACAAAATTTCAAGTCTGACTGCCATATTAGACAGTCTGTAGTATGTATACTATGGCCAGCTTGTGAGTGGTCCTTGCATTGGTGAGCATGGAATTGAAAGAAACCTACACCTTTCCCCCTCCTCTCCCCCCGACTCCTCCCTTCACCATGGGGCCTTCCAGCTCAGGAAAGCTCAACTTTTCAGCTACCCACAAGTACCTTAAGATGTGAGAGCAGCAGTATCTTTATCAGTGACTACTCGTCACCTGCTAGTGCATTAAAAGCTACTACTTGTACACTGAGAAATGTGGCAAAGGTGCATGTAGACATAGCCATTTTATACATTATGTATGGTTGTGTAAATTGTCAGATAAATGTTTCTCTAACTCTTGCCACTGTTGTTCAAAATTAAAACCATTGTAAAAGCTGCTGTCATTTTTCAGTTTTAGCTCAATTAACCTGAGCATGTTAGTGAGATTTTAGTGTAATGCATTGGGAGTTATGAACATGCAACTTCCATTAACAACAAGAGTTATGTTCATACTGTGATAAAATTATATTCCCAGACATCCAAGGAAAGTGTTTGCCACATCTACTATTACTATTATACAGCACTTTCTGATTATACAACTGATAAAGATCTCTCTCCTAGGCTTTAGGCATCCTTGACAGATATTTATAATACGATGCTTGTAAATAATACATCCAGCAACTTAAATTCTGCTATAGCCATAAATAACTAACCAAGAAAAACGCAAAGGAAATAGCCCTATTTCCACCAAAGAAACAGAAAATTGGAAGCGGGAATAGAATGGAACCAACCAAAAAGCAGCCCATCTATTCTGGGTAAAGTTTGTAAGAGTGTCAATAATATTTATGATCAGTGCTAATAAAGGCAGGTGATAGAGCTAGTAATACTGGAATGTGTACATAACCATTTATTTAATCACCTGTGCTTTGTAATTGTGCACAAATATACCCTTGATCTTACAGGTGAAATTTTCAAAAGCACTCAGTGTTGGCTTGATTCTGCTTCCAATTAAGTCAATAATAAAACTCACATTAACTTCAATGGGAGTGGAGATAGACCATCACTAAGTGCACTGGGAATCACATCCTACTTGGGTAATCAACAGTTACAAAATATTAAAGCAAAATTTAATTTATATTGGGGAAAAATGGTGGTGACATAAAAGAAAACCCTTGATTCAAATATGAGTGCTACAATGTTTATTGGTTCTGTCTCTGAATTATGAAATATTAAGCCATGCAGCTGTCCTGTAAAATGCATAGATACAGGCAGAGTGTTTGATATGACACACGGAATATATCTTTATTCCACAATTATAGCAAAATATAGTCTCTCTTTCAGAAGGAAATTAAAAAAAAAAAGGAGTACCTGTCCACACATTAGGTTTTTTTTTAAATTGTTTCTAAAATCTAAGACAATTCCTAGAGGAAAAAACATCATTAAGTTACAGATAATGTTTTAAAGAGATATCAGGTTAAATTACAGCAACATTTTTAGAACATTGCAGTAATATACTTTTTCATGAATTCAAAGTTAAGGTTTAAATTAAAGAACAAGCAATTGAAAGTTAGAACTTTCTAAATTAAAATTCCACATAATCTTAATCTGACCCTGTGTCAATGCCTGTCTCCTGAATAAATACCAACAATCCCCTTATACTACTTCTCATTCTGCTGAACCATCATGCCTCATGCAATACAGATCACAAAACCTCAATTACCATATTTAGAGTATGGTAATGTTATAAAGAACAAGCATCAACAGTGTTACCTTAATACTGGAGGTAAATTATTTTTGTTTCAGTTCATACTAGAAATAAATTGCCACACAGATATTCAAATCTTCCCACCCATTACACTGCAATTAAATACCCATGGCTGGTCCACGTCAGCTGACTTGGGCTTGCAGGGCTCAGGCTACGAGGCTCTAAAGTTACAGTGTATGCAATAGCTATTCTGGAATAACTCTACATGTGGACACTCCTATTCTTGAATAAGAGTGTCCACAAAGAGTTAATCAGAAACAACTTCACATGTGGATAAATCCTTAATTCCTGAGCAGCAACATCTCTATAGTACTCTTGTGATGAATACCCTAAGGATATGCAGTACAGAGAAGCATATTCTCAAGGATGTTTGGCATTAGTCATAACTTGTTACTGTGTCACAGATTTGGCATGCCAATTAAAGTTAAGTACTCACCAATCAATTTAAATCAGATAGTTTCTTGTCAGCTGTTATGCTGAATCTCTGACAGATTAATGAGTTATAATTAGTGGTGAACATATCTAGCTATGGGTTCACTTGCAATTTCTTTCACAGAAATGAAAGCAGTATGACATGTCACAAAATTTCTATAGTCTTACCGTGCTTCAGACATGTAATAAAGCAAAGATGTGATGCACAACAGAGAGGAGTCCCACTGCTAGGAATTCCTTGCCATATTAATATATGCGTTCAAAAAGTTCAGGAGACAAAATGAGCAACCCCTCCCTCCCACAAAAAACAGAGAGCCAGATTATTATTTATTGTATGTATTACCCTAATGCCTAGTTGCCCTAGTACAGAATCCCATTGTACAAACATATAACTAAAAAAGAGATGGTTCCTTTCCCCAAAGAGCTTACAATCTATGTACAAGACAAGAGACAGCAGATAGAAGAGTTCATGGAAACAAAGAGAGGATATCAGTCAACGTGGTAGGCAGTGGTCTCAACACACCAGAAGCATAACCACTGTCAAGATTTCTGGCATTACAGTTAAGAAGAGTTTTGAGGAAGCTTTTGTAGGAGGATAAAGAGGTAGCTTTTCAGATCTTTACCTAGAGTTCCTTCCAAGCATGAATGGCAGAATGGGTAAAAGCACAAAGGTGCTTCTTTGAAAATTTAACAAATGAGAGATGGAGACTGGCATCATGGGCCAAACTGAGGTGAGCATTTACAGTTCACTAGTAAATGAGACCTGAAAGGTAGAGGAGGGATAGACTGTAACAGGCATTCAGAGTGAAAACAAGCAGTTTATGTTAGATGTGATAGAGTTGGGGTGACATGCCCTAATTCACACTGAGTAGTAATTGATTCTGCAAGTAGTCCTATTAACTCCGGTGGAACTGCTCTCAGAACAAAGTACTATCCAACATGAGGAAAGGTAACAGAATCTGGCCCATAATTTCATAAGACAAGAGCCAATGCAAAAAGAGTTCTGTGCTTGGAGCTCTGACATCAGAAAAGAACAAAAATAACAGCCCTTACTTCCCCATAGCAGAACCTGTACAATGGGAAATCATAGAACAGTCAGAAACCCTGCAAACAGAATTGTTGCAGCATTCTCCTAATTTCCTTCTTTGATAGGGTTACAAGCCTAGTGGATGGGGGAAGAAGTAGATGTGATATATCTTGATATTGGTAAGGGTTTTGACATTGTCATAAGCAAAGTAGGGAAACGCAGTCTAGATGAATTTTCTGTAAGGTGGGTACACACCTGCTTGAAAGACTGTTCTCAAAGAGTAATCATCAGTGATTTTCTGCAATACTGGGAGGGTGTATCTACTGGAGCCTCACTGGGTCTAGTACTATTCAATAGTTTAATTAATGACTTGGCTAATAGAGTGGAGATTATGCTTATAAAATTTGCAGATGACATGAGGCTGAGAAGGGTTGCAAGCACTTTGGAGGACAAGAGAAGAGAGAATTGGCAGAGAATTGGTTTGAAATTAACAAGATGAAATGCAATAAAGACAAGTGCAAAATTCTTCACTTAGGAAGGAAAAATCAAATGCACAACTACAAAATGGGGAATAACTAGCTAGATGGTAGTACAGTGGAAGAGGAACTGGGGTAATAGTGGATTACAAATTGAATGAGTCAGCATGGTGATGCAATGTCAAAAAAAAGTCTGATATCATTGGGGTGTATTAACAGGATTGTTGTATGTAAGACATGGGAAGTAATTGTCCCACTCTACTCAGCACTGGTAAGGCCTCAGCTGGAGTATTGTGTCCAGTTGTGGGCATGGCACTTCAGGAAAGATGTGGACAAGCTAGAAGGAGTCCAGAGGAGAGCAACAAAAATGATAAAAGATTTAGAAAACCTGATATATGAGGAAAGGTTAAAAAAAACTGGGCATGTTTAGTCTTGAGAAAAGAAAACTGAAGGTGACCTGAAAAGAGTCTTGAGGTAAATGAAGGCCTGTTATAAAGAGACCTCTGATCAATTGTTCATGTCTGCTGAAGTTAGGACAAGAAGTAACAGGCAAAGGAAATTTAGGTTAGATATTAGGAAAAAAAGTTTCTAAATATAAGGGTAGTTAAGTTCTGGAAAGGCTTCCAAAGGAAGTTGTAGAATCCCCGTTACTGGAGTTTTTTTAAGAACAGGTTGGCCAGTCATGGATGATGCAGCTTTACTTCGTCCTGCTGCAATACAGGGAGTTGGACTTGATGACTTCTTAAGGTCCCCTCCAGCGCTGCATTTATATGATTCATGTTTATGAGTCTGTACTTGAGTTGAGGGTTTTGTTGTTTCCCAGAAAGGTGTGGTGCTACCATAGGCTACTTCTGCCGCACATTTTTATGTTGGAGCCTCATTAAAATACTTGCAGCAAAAGGCCCTTTTCCTCATCCTATGCTCCCCTCCTTACCATGCAGGGGAGAGATTTATCTGGCCCTCATTCTTTATAATTAGTTAATTGAGTTGATAAGAGGAAAGTGTCTTTTTTTATCTGCTGTTCCTACTTTTTTCTTTCTTGTTTCCCATTAATAGAAATGGAGTTCTGAGAGCAGTGAAACAAATGTAAGTTGGTGCTGTGCTCACACAGAGTATCAGTGCACTTGGAAGTGTATTACAGTTTGTCTACATGATAGCAAGTGAAGTGAATGTATTTAGTTTCGCCCAACCATGCTTAAAACAAGTTCGGACTCTGTGGACGCTGGCTGTAAAAGCCAAAACAGTGGAGGAAGATGTGATGTGGAGGTATTCCTCAAGTGCAGCAACCTTTGAAGGAATTCTTGCTGACGATCAGAATGCTTCTGGGAGCCTTGGCAGTCCCTACACCAGAGTGGGAGCTGTAACACACACTGATAGGGTATAACATTCAATACTCCCTGAACCAGCTCTGCTCTGCCAGCCAGTGTGGAAGGGACACTGGGCTTGTTTCATTGCTCATAAAGGGGCATTTTTTACCGCAGGTGAACTAACACATGAGCAATCCTGAGATAAAAAAATACAGTGAAGACAAGGCACTTTAGTTTTACCATAAAGTGAACACCTTTATGCATCCCTCCCACATTTAGGGGTTAGCCTTGGTGAGTTTACTTGTGTTTTTTACCTCAGGACAGCTTGTACCTGTTCATTATCCTGAGGTAAAAAATACACCATTTTTAGCAGTGAAGACAACCCCGTAAAGAGCTGTCTGCCACCACTCCTGCCTCCTCTTGTGATATCTACTGCTCATATGAGCACCCTGCACCCTTTCCCCACACCATATTTGGCTACACATGGTTAGTCAGTCTTTTTAAAATAATAAGAGCTGGGAGTTAAATATGGTGAGTAGTCAGGACCAGAGAACAAAACATTTATTTCAGGAAAGACAATTCTTACTTGAAACCAACATTCAGTTAAAAGCTACATTCGCTGTACACTTTAGTAAGCCCAGGAAACTTCAGCATGGTACTATGAAAGACAGAGAAAGCAGTCTGTAGAAAAACTATACTAAGCATAATAGTCTACCTATATATAATCTAGTACCAATTTAATATTTGATATTATGATTGAATAAGTATATGTGATTAGCTGCAGCCTGGACTCTTTTTGTGTTTGTATCACACTAGTCAGAGGTCAGATAATGAAGTGTATTAGAGCTTTATAATTGGAATCTAAGGAGGACCCTGCATCTCAGGTCTAAGATTGTCTGTCAGGTAGCTAAGGCAAACTGTAGTTATCTGATGTGACAGAAAGTGGTAGGTAGAGATTCAGAGTTAAATGCCATGAGAACTGTAAGCCACAGATAATTAATGTATTATTGGACGGATTCAGCTAACACATACTGTACTGCCCTCCTTCCAACTCAAAAGGTTTAATATGAGATGCCATTGCTTGATTTTTCCAACAGTAAATAGTCATGTTTTGTGCCAAGCTAGATTGATTCATAGTGACAAGACAGTGTTGGTGTGTGAACACTGTTTGGTATCATTGAAGTGAAGCTGCAACAGAGAGCCATGTCAGGGCACTGCCTTGTGGCATGACAGGGTCCTACCGGTGCACTGCTCTCAGGTCCCTCATCGCTCTCTGTGGTCCTTGTAAGAAATTATTCCAAGGCCAGAATACTTTAAGATTTTCCCCTTTACAGGATCTCACTTTTTAAGTCTCTTACAGCTACTTAAACTACTCCTTCACCCAAGCCAACCCTTCTTTTACCTTGATTCAGAGATCCCACAGAATCCCTTTGGGGGGGTCTGGGCTGCTAATTTACATAGTTTTCTCCACCTGGGGTCAGGAATCCCACAGCCTTCATTCTAGGTTCTACACTGATAATTCAGGCCAGCTGTAGCACTGAGCTTCGGCTCTGTCTCCCCCCCACGGCAAAGGTCAGCAGGCTGAAAAGGAACCCTCCTCTTCTCCCGACCCCTTAACTTCTCTGTAGGCTTCTCTTTTATTTCCAGGCCAGTTACCATCTGACACAAGCATTTTGGAAAAGAAGTTACCAAACTCCAGAACTCTCAGTGGTAGAGATCAGTTAATCTCTCAGTCCTAGGCAGTAAACTGGGGTTCTCTGGAAAGCTGCATCCTGCCTGCAGGAAAACCACTAGTGCTGAGCACAATTGGTACAGGCAGGCCAACTATGCAGTGTTCTCTTGATTAGGTAGATGTGTACGTGGGAGAAATGCTTATAAACCGTGAGCTCTTTTTCTCTATACCCAGCCTCTGAGCATAACACTGTATGCTGAACATGCCACTGGTTGTAGACAAACATTGCACAACAAGCTGATCCACAGAAACACAGTCTCAGTCAGGGCAGTCTCCTAAAATGCTTAATGAATGAAGCAATTCTCTTAGGAAGCCTTCCTCATTCACTTGATTATGGAAATGTATTTATTTAAGAAACATAGCAAATCCCACAGCTATGAAAGGCTCACCTGGATTTAAATACTTGCATGGTGAGTTTCTTTTCTTTAAGGGCCTGATTCAAAGCCCATTGAAGTCACTGGGTCCAGCCCTAAATTTTCACACATGCAAGGGAAAACTAAGGAAACTCCATCAATTTACTTAAAATAATTAGATTACCTGATGTGCAGTATAGGTCACTGAACAAGTGCAAAATGGAAAGGCTGTTATTATACAAAGCTTAATCAGCCACAGGGCAGCCTGTCTAATTACACTAATCAAAGCAGCACTAAAAAGCACATCAAGTTTCATATTTTTCAGGGACCAAGGTAGCAGTATTAGAAATTCTAGCCAGTAAGAACTAAATCCATGAATGTATTTTGTGACATACCAGCGTCTCATGTATAGTAGTAAAGAATCTTTCTTTACATCAGTCTTTATCTTTTCAGTCCCCACATTATACCTCTCTTGCATCTAGTATGATAAAGACAAAATATTCTTTGGATTGATACAGAACTCATCTTTAGCTTGGTTACTGTTGTAATGTAATACTAATTGATTACTTTAATTAGCTCAAACTATAATTAACCATGAAAGTATGCACACTGCAAAAAGAAAGCTCTGGTTAAAAACTGTGAGATAAGCTTAGATTCGATTATTCTTTTTCCCCCACAGAAAAATACATTCTTTTACTGCACTCATCCAAAGCTTTAATTTCCCTAAGAAATAGCCAGCTTTATATTTCATTCTGAATGTTCATTCACTATAATTATAGCATTCATTTCCACAATATTACATCAAAATGAGAGAGAGAATTGCTGAGGGGTGTTGGCAAGTAGCCTATTATGTTCATCCTGTTTGAACAAATGATATTAAAATTAGAAGGGTCAGAGGATTTTGAAGATGAAGTTCAAGGAGCTAAAGTTGTTTTTGAAAGAGAAACCACACCAACCAAAGAAGTTTACATAATTCTTGTATGCAACCAGTAAAAGTAGTACAAAGAGAAAAAAGGAACAGGATAGACTAAACACTTTAAAGGTGGTACTGTGAGGGAGATGATAGCTTTGCAGATATTTGAGGGACAGCGTGGAAGAGAAAATTATATAAAGAAGTTGAATTATTCCATTTTTGTAGGTGATTTCTAGTTCAGAGGGAGAGAGAATGCTCTTGAAGGCAATATGTCAGAACTTTGGTCATATTTGAAGCCAGGAATTAAAAAACTGCAGACCCCAAATAAAAAGCTAATGTTATCTACAGCTATCAGCAATGCCCAAAAGGAAAAAATGGAAAAAATTAAAATACCCACATGTTGTCTGAAATGCTGACAGATGAACTTGAAAATATATATTTATAAGAGAAATGTGGCTTTTCGGTGAGAGGGGAAGAGCTACTGCAAACAAAGCTGCTGAGTTTTGTACCTGTATATAAACTGTTACGACCCTGATGAGTCCCACCCTCCTGATAGACACTATTAGGCTGCTTTACTGAACCCAATACTTGGGTCTCACAGGCTCTTGGCTTGCGGTAGCTAGTCAGAGTTTAGGCACTGTCTCTCCAGCCTCAGACCTTTAAGTACGCACACGGATACAGACCCTGGTCTGTTACCAGCTTGTCTGTGGTGTCCCTGCAATCCACCCCTCAGGTGAACAGATTTCCCCCATCACATGATCCTGTATTGGGTCACCAACCACCTGAAGTCCAGACTGAAAAAAATTCATTTCTTGCAGGTTAGCCACCCTGTTTGGAATATCCAGTGTATTGGTGGGACAATGTCACTCAATGTTAACACATTTTTTATTGTCCTGTAGCAACTTCCAGAGAGGATGTGTGATATGAGACATGTCCATATCAGTAAATGGCTGATTCAATACAAAGAGGCACAGTGATAGAGTTCATAAAATCAATCAGAATGCATAAGTTTTACATTGACATATTTCCCAAGCTGTCACATAAGCATAGCTGGCAGAAGAGAAGGAGAATGAATTCATGGCTTGAGATTTCTGTGTTGTGAATAAAGCTGATAATTCAATAAACTGTGTATACTGTTGTCCTAGCCTGAGATATCAAAATAAGCTAATGCACAGTAATGCTAGGCCATTAGATTTTAAACAGAAATCCCCATTAAACAAAAAGCACAATAGGACTCTAAAATATTATTACAGTATTATACAGTGGAAGCTAAATTCTCAAGTACTTACTACTTGCTGAAGCAGACTTCCTTGGGCAGCTACATTGCTTCCTGGAGCTCTGGGGAATGGAAGTAGTGAAGGGGCCACATTCATCTGAAAGGGTTCAGCATCGGCCCAATATGTTGCAAGGGTACTGGGGAGCCATTGCCAGCCCCAGCCTGGCTACTGTGGAGAACCTAAGTGGGGGTGTTAGCCTCAGTCAGATATCTTTAGGCTTAGAGAGCACAGGGACGATATTGCCTATCCTGTAGTTTCAAACATTATGAAACAACACTTCTTGCCCTCCATCATGAGGGTTTCATTAACTGCATTTTTGAGTGAGTCATGATTTTTGAACTCTTCACAGAACTTAGTTTGCCCATCATGTGTGCATGTAAAGATATCAGGATGGGAATTCATTCTGAAACTAACAAGCCACCCACACAAATGCATGGACTCCCCCTTTTCATCCTGAGACTCCCTTTTCCTCTTTTAATCTTTATTTAACATATTTTCCTTCTCTGACCCCACATGGCCAAGCAGACTTGCTCCTACCTACTTTCTAGTCCCATAAACAGCTCAGAGATGTGAAGTTTATTTATAGTGTTTTTTTCTGCCACCTTTACAATCTATGCAGCCTCATCCTATCAGTAACATGCAACCCACAACTCCAGAGATAAGGGGAAGACTACAGCTCTGACTTTTCTATTCATTCTCTTTCTCCTTTCAGGCTTCTTTCCTGTGTCTTTTGTATCACTTGGGCTAATGAGTTAATTGGCCTTTTAACTCTCTCCAGCCCACCCCAGACTATCACCAGATTAGTGCTCCCATAGTCAGGTGTGCTCTGGGCTGACTAATTGGAGTTGCAGTGACTGGTGAACTGACTCAGCTGCTGTTGCCCACCATTCAGTGCCTTTGTGCAGGAGATGTCTTAGGTGAATTGTGCAAGCTGTATAGTTAGGTATGAATTTGCTGCTGTAATTCAACATGACTAGCAGGCTTTGAAATCCCTTTGTATCTTCAGGTCTCAGCATTCAGTACTGCCTGAATCTTTGATTCATTGAGCAAGATATTTTTTTTTTGGTCAGTCTCTCTCCTGACTATGTTATTTCTGTTGTTTGAAATTGACATTGGTCTTACTCAATTTAAAGTTATTAGCTCTTGTAATCTCCAGTACTCTTCTCAGGCATTCCTAATGTTCAATGTAAGTGCCGCCCCAAATTATGTCATCAGTGCACACTTTTGCTCCCACTAGACCCTCTAACATCTGGCTCACTGAAATACTTCTGGGCCAAACATATTCAGAAAGGCAGTCTTAGGAAGCAGTATCTTCCAAATGGTATTTTGAAACTGCCAATCTTGGAGCTATCAGTGTCCAAGGGGATCAACCGAAATCCTGCCACTATATCTAATTTGCTAAAGAATTTGGCTCCAGCCATTTCAGACATGAGTTCACTTCTTGTGGGCAAGTGGAAGTGTTTCTTTTTATGTTTTTGGTCAGCTCTTTAGGATCCATACACAGCTGTGGTCCCCCTGCTTTTTTCTCTACAGTTACTAGGACTGAACCCAACCTGTTGGTTCTTCTATTCGCCTAATGTTAACATTTGGTGTCATGTTTTCCAACTCTTCTTCTAGCTCCTTTTTTAAGACTTGTAGAACTTTTCATGTAGCCTGTACTACAGATTCAGTATCTTCTCTTAAGCATATCTTATATATTACTGGAAGAACATATTTTCTGTGAATACAGCTTCATATGATGCTATTAATACTCTTACATCTGGTTCTTTCTCTCTTTCTCTCTATGGAATGCATCCTCTTAATGAGACTAAGGACCTCACATGTATGTAGGACCAAGATGTCTTGCTTGCCTCTGCATACCACCACAAACTCTTTATCATTTCCCCTTTGCATTTAAGTGTCAGTGTATACTATCCCAACACTGGAACTGTTCCTCTATTATAGTCTTTCAGACACTTTTGATTCTTCCACTTTTATGTGCTCCTTACATCTCTCTACTTCAGTATCTCTAGTTAATTTACTTGTCTCCCCAGAGTCTCTTGTATATCATAAGTGTCATTTGTGTACATTTTAATTAGCTAATCTTTTGTTTTTCAGCCTCCTCTATTATTGTACTTAGGAACAGCTCTTCCTCTTCACTTGTGGAATCCTTTTCTGCACTTTATATATATATCCTTGCCTTCTCTGCACATTTTAACATAATGGTTTGGTTTCTACATATTTGCCCAGATGATAGGCATTTCCTATACTCATGCTGGTTGCTACATCACTGCGATCATTTCCAACTTTCCATGTTTCTGTCTTTGGACAATTTAATTTTTGAGAACTTTTCGTTTGCTACTTTAGCTATAGTACTCACAGTCATGACCTCTGTGCATTTCTCTCAGCTTTTTATCGAGTTTCTGTTTGTTTGGCTGCTTGGCACATATATATTGCCCTTTCTCGTGTCAGATCCATACTCCTAGGTAACCATTCACACACTTTTTTATGCCAGGACAATCTGGTCTTCAGTGAAAGAGCCTTTAAATATTCCATATTCACAGGACTTATTTTTAATTTTAAATTGGTGACAAACTCCCCTATTGTTTCCCCTTCAGTCTGTGTTCTGAACATCTTTCCCTCATAAATAACCTTTTGACTAAGGACACAAAGATCCCCGACCACTCCCCACCACATTGTATACTTCTGCAAAGCTTCCCCCTTCCTCTCCCCACCACATTGTATACATCTGGGGCATCTGTGCCTACCATTGTTAAGAACAGAGTAAACTCTTCCTCATCCTCCTCTGGTTTATTTGCCCCCTGTGACTTTCATATACCATTTAAATTGGTGTTTGAAATGTTTCCAGCCACATTCAACATTTTTCCCCGATTCTCAGGACAGTTAGGGGAGTTACTTGCAGTTGCACAGGCTCTGTGGCAGCCATTGCAATGTTAACTTTCTCAATGTGGCTTCCAGCTCTCTGTGCCTTCTATTGCTGGTCCCAGGTAGTATCATACTGATGAGCAGAGACCTGTGTCAAGATAAAGCCATTATAACAACCAGGAACTATGTACAGACATGAGGTAAAAACACTTTCTGCTGCTTTGTGTAGCTGCAGCCTGCGACTACCCTGTCTGGGCTGCTGTGTTTCATTCTGCCCCAGCAGTAAATGTGACTCGGGAAACCAAAGAGTGCATCTAGAGTATACAGGAAATGTAGAGATACCACATTTCCTGAAGGACTTACTCTATTGCCCAAGTTCCCTCATTCACTTCTCTCATACAGGCCCCCAGGTATTCCAGCCCTCCACACCTGAATCTGCAGAGGAAGCTGCTCTACTAATGGCAGCATAGGGGCCTGCCCTGCACAAATTGCTCCTATCCATGCTTTGGCCCTGGGCTCCTTCCTCAGTTAATTCCTTTGCTGCAGTGTAATGGGTGTGTGGCTGGCAAGGTTACTGCTACCAAGCTCAGTTGCTGAAAGGGAAAAAGCAGCACTACTATGAAGCACCTGTTATGAGACGCTCCCCGGCAAGCAGATATTGTTTCACAAGCAGCACAGTGCAGCCTTTAGTGGCCAATGGGGGAACTGAGGTAGCTGAGGGAATAGCTCTAAAATTGAGAGCATTGCAGCCACCAAAACAGAACCAGTTCATGACACCTGTGATAATTTACTCAGTGGTGAAAACTCTGCATTGTGTACAGCAGGGGAAGTCAATAGGTAGGCCATGATCCAAATCCAGACCTCCAGATGCTTTTGAATGGATTGCAAAACGTTTATATACTTATCATGATTGTTATTGCGGTGTGAAAAATGTTTGTCTGGAGTCTGGACCTTGACTATACCTTGACCAAGAAATTTGGACCTTGACAAAAAATAATTAACTACCCCTGGTGCAGTAGGGAGGGGCTTCTTGCACCCTATCACGTAATCCTACAGCAATGAAAGGTCAAGCAAAATGGTGCCCAAAGTATGTGAAGAAAAGGAGATGGGGAGAGAAATGGGGGGCAGAGGGAGGGAGGTTGGAAAAGTTATGTCCCTTGACTGTTGGTATATAACAGTGGTAGAGGGCCAAATTCTGCTCTTATTTACACTGAGATAAATCCAGATTCACTCCATTTCCATCACTGAAGTTTCTCCAGGTTTACACAGATATAACTGAGAGCAGCATTCAGCCCTATTATGTGTCATTAAATGAAAATTATAGATGATATGTTAGCTCTAAAACAGAGAACTTTTTCTGAATATAAGTGATTTCACTTCAGTTCCCAAGCCTGAACACAAAACTTTTCAATTTCTGTTCACATGTCACCATTCCTCCCCTGACACCCCACAGTTTTGCTTAGAGTTTTTGGATTTGAAACCATGTGAGCTGAAAGTTTCACATGGTGTTGATCAAAAACCATCAATCAGTCCAGTGTCATTTGAACTACAGGATCCTTTCAATTAAAACATTTTGCATTTGTAATGAAGCCTGAATCCAGGCCTGGATTTTGATTTTTATATAATAATAATAATTTGCATTTAAAATGTTTCAGTCAATATTTCATAAATGGTGAACATGCAGGGCAAAATTCATTGAGTGAATGACATACAGGAATAAGAATGGAAAAAATCTGTCCCACTGAGTCTTGTTAATATTCTAGAAATTGTTCAAACCAATGTTAAAAATCTTAATATTACATAAATATATCTGCTTTCATGCAATGTTAGGTGACTTCACCAGCATTAAACATTCAAATGTTTTCTTGAGTGAGGTCTTTGGATCTAATGGATTTGAGCTAACAATTGCCATAGTTACCAATAGCAAAGTTACCATTACTCTTGTGAAGTACATTTCCCACAATGCTATTAACTTTTGTATTCGAGGCGATGTTTGCAATTCCACAAGCTTCTCATGTTAAAATGCTGCTGTGAGCTACCACCAACAAAGCAAATGTACCTTTGTTTCATTTTGAATCAGACAAGTTCAAATTCCTGCTTAGTGTTTGGATATTAGCTGAAATTTTAATGGTACATGAAACTAAAGCAGGTAGAATACTGGGAAAGATCCATCTGTGTGCATGTAAATGTGATCTTTTGGTGCAAGTGATGATAGTGTCCATAAAGAATGTGTGCAGGTGATCTGCAAATGAAATTTTGCAAATTTGCCTTTATACACTTATCACTGCAGAGCTGGCAGGATCCCAAATACGATAAGAGTTTAATTTCACAAAAAAGTATTCTCACTACAGATGACTGCCACAGTGCTTACATGAGTGAACAAAAATATTGTAACTACATGTATAAAGTGACAAGCATAGTGATGTATTCAATATATAATTATAATAACTTTTATGACACCTTAGAAATGTTGTATATTCACAGTGTTGCCAAGTCTTTAATTATTATCACTTTATAATAAAGCAATGTGCTAAAATATGGACTTTAATATATGGTATTACTTCAGACAATAATTAATGAGCCATATTGTACTGCTCAGATACAGGTGTTTTAAGCAAGCCTTATTATTTAAGGTGTAACATTAATGCTTATGAAAGACTGGCTACCTCAGGGCTTTCCTAATGACCTCCAAACCTTTAGCTTGGAGGTCACCAGCATGAATTCAACCCAACTCAGTTGAGCTTAAACACAATTCCCATTTAAGGGATGTTTGCTAGCCCCACCTCACAAACTCACAACCATACTTTGCACTAATTGACACACTCAACAGAAAAGCCAAGAACTGCTTGGATCATGGAGACTGAACTACTCCTGTTACTGCTAAAGGAAGTCCCCCACAGGTCAGGATTGAGGCATGCTAGCAAGGAAACTTGCCCTGGTCCTGTCCTGTAGATAAACAAAGCATTTTGATTATTCAGAGCTGTCAAGCAGGATAATCTAGGCAATTTATTTAAGCTAGAGTTTACAGTTATCAAATTTGTTATAAAAACTGAAAAAATAGCCTATAGGGCTTAATTCTGCCCAGATATACACTTCCTGTATTTCCATTTGCTTTAGCAGGATTGCACAGGGTGTCAGTCAGGTAAAAGTTTGGCCCAGAGAGTCACTGCCATTTGACAGAGGACAATGTTAGATTTTCTATTGTTTAAAATGTTTCACTTGTTGCCTGCACGAAAGTGGGAGAAGGAGTCAAATTACTTCACTGCTAAAGTGATGCTTGTGTAGGCTTTGAAAGCAACTACTTTCTTGACAGAAACAATGGTGTAGGAGGAAGTGAGGGAGGGTACAGGTTTGTTAATAATATCAGCTAATATGAGCTGTGGTACCCAGAAAGAAAGAAGTTGTTTATATGTACTGCATTTGTGCCTGTGCTCATCAGTCACCTACTAAAGCAGTAAAATGCCCCACTCCTCTTCAAGAAGAGAGGAGGTTTGAGCAACCACTGGGGAGGAATGCAGTGACCACGTAGGGAGGGACAGAAGGGCTGCCCCCCTTTAGTCTGCTCCCTTCCCATTGACTGGAAATGGGAGAACGGGCTTGTTAATTGACTTTTACAGAATACCTTCCTTGCCTAGAGCCACCTGGGCTTTTTAAAAGCCTCTTTTTCTGGCGAGCTACCCCACCCTTCCCTTAATATCCTGTTGATGCTGTGTTACTTAGGATTCTGTGGGTCTGACCGATTGCCCATTTTGGGATCAGGAAGGAATTTTTTCCATTGCACAAAATTGGCAGGATGTCTGATTTTTTCCCCTGTTCTTCTTGCCATTATGGAGGCGCAGTTAGGTTACAATGTTAAAATGTAAAACATTTAACATTAGGGAAAGTAAAATTCTTTCAGCTTGTTGCAACTTGCAGCCAGTGTTGATAAGGATGAAAGGGACCAGCTCCTGGATGGCTCTATCCCAATTTATTGATTGTATGGTGGGAGTCCTGACCACTACGCTGGACTCAGTTAAATGCCTGATATATGTGATTGGGGCATGGGGGACATAGAACCCCTCAACAGTGTTAAATAAAGTTATAGCCTGCCACTTAAAATCCAGCCCATTTATCTGTCATTCATTCACCTGTGTGTCCTGATCAAAATAGGACTTATGCTGAAAGAACTGGGCAATAATTTTAATTGCAGGGGAAATTCTTGAAAGGAACAAAATATCTGGCTAAAAATCATTATCATCTTGACAGTGGTAAAACATGGCCAATAATAAATTATCTTGAATCCTTTGAAAAGCAAAAGGATACAAATAAAAATACCTTTGAAAAGATGCCTATTATTTCAATAATTTAGAATTGGAATTAGTACAACCAATTAACCAAGAGAAAATATTGTGCCTAGTATGCTTGTGCTTTATCAAAGGCTTGTAAAAACCTAGACATTATATTTGATAAACTAATGAATTCTTTATAAATCATCAAGTTCCAGTGAGAGAGTCAACGTTCTGTTGTATGGTACCATACTGTGAGACGCTACCATTGTGTACCTCAGCATAGTGAATCAGAAGTTAACAGACCTTATAAAGGCTTGAGCACTATAAATCTTGCTCATGCTGTCACATGGATGGGGCAGTTGGGCCAAGTCATCCACCAAATGTGCAGTCTCCCTCATACGACCAATGAAACTGCTGCAAACAAATTAGCAGTAGTGTATGGGGTGGTGATTGGTTGAGTTACCTCTGATAGCACAATGACCTAGGACTGTTGGCATGTCATAGATACATGCTTTGCTGTTGCAAGGCTGTAATTAGAAAAGTCAAAATAGCTGATAACTTAAAAATTGGATAGTAATAGACTGACTTTTGAACCTGGTGATATTCTAAACAAAAAAGAGCTTTCACTCATGGTTGTAGCTGTTTTTATCACTTCACACCAACTAAAAGGCAGTGTAGGCTTCAGAGTTACTTATTAGATAGGACTTAATATAGTCACACTGATTGCATCAACCTAGTTACAGGTTAGCAAATAGTACTTAGCTAGTCATCCAATTTTGTTTCATCTACTGAAGAAATATGCAAAAACAAGGAGTTTGCAATCGCATGTATAGAGTCCATTGTAATGGTTGGGTTGATGTCATAACCTGGTCTCTCTCACACACTGCAAGTACAGTTTTGCTATAGAGGGGGAAAGGAAGAACAGCAGGACTGACTGTATCTATCAGCCATTGTACACCACAAAACAAGGGCACAGGAACTCTAGGGATTACAGCAACTTTGGGGTGTCAAAGGTGGTCGCAGAATTGCTCCACTGTCCTTCCACAGAAATCTTCCCTCCTGGCTTTCTCCCTGCCTCAATGGAGTTTTCCGTGCTATGCAAAGGGGGCAGGATTGGTCCCTATGCACAAGTAGCAAGTGAGAACCGAAGGGGTCCTGCCAACTTTTTCAGTTATGAAAATTAGGAACTATAGAAGAGTGTTATTTAGTAATCCTCAGAGAAAAACAAATTCTGCTCTCTGTTTACACAAAATCATGCTACTTGTTTAAAGCTTTTAAGCCTCATGCTCACACTCTGTAATTACTAGCTCAGTACAATGAGCACTTGCTTGTCCTTCATGCAGCACTAGTAAAATGGCTAACCTTTTTTGTACAGTATGATTTTTGATATCTGAAAATGAGACTGCTTCATTAATAGTTTTGAGAGAGGATAACTACTGAATGTTCTTTGACTGCCAAGCAAGTTAAACCAATACAAATCTGATCCCAGCTTGAGAGGGCTACTGAGGCAAGTTGTCATTCAGCATAGGTTAATGTAGTCTACAAGAGATTCTTTACGTTCCACCATTTGCTTTTTTTATTTATACTTTCCACTGTGAATTTTTAACCTCCAATTTCCCTTCACTCACCAATATTTAGGGCTAAATTCCACTACCAATATTCACACTGAGTAGCACCTTACTCCTCAAATAGTTGCATTGATTTCTTATTGTACCCTCTGTGGGAAGGGTAAAGTACGTAGACAAACACGTTTTACTTGCAATACATATTAATTAAGAGTTAAATAATGGCTTTGTTTTGAGCCCTACCTAAAGTCTCGCGGAGATTCAAAATCTCCCTCCCAACTTTCTTCTGCTTCAGGTCTATACACAGCATAGTGAACATCCCCACAGCATGCTGGCATAGCTGCAGTGGCCAGTGTACTGGGGGCACAGAGCCAGGTTCTTCCCATTTCCTGCTCACTCAAACTCATGTGCATGGAATTGGGGGGATTGGCGGGGGGGGGGGGAAGCATGGCAGCCCCAAAGAGGTCTCTCTCTTCACACACACAGCTCCTCACGGTATGGGCAGAGGAGTAAGGTCATGTCTTATGCCCCTATACTTCCCTACACAGACATGTAGCATGGGCCACAATCTGTCCCTAAGGGCTCAGTTTTAAATTCAGAGTAAGAAGAAGGCTGGTGCTACACTAGGAAGGTGTAAAAGCCACAGTCCTGCTTCCACCCTTCCCTTTTTTTGGAGGGGAAGACATCACCCCCAGAGGTACTAGCAAGGAGCTGCCTTTGTTTTCAGGGTTGTATTCCACCACTGTGCAAAAGATGGAGGCTTCTTTCACTCTCCTCCATCTCTGCACTTGCTGGGCATTGGCCCTAATATTAAAATAGATGAAGATTAGTACTACACCATACTGCTCCAACCTTATGCTTAATGATCTGGATGTATGGTTGATTTTGTCACAGAAGGCTGGGAATCATAGAAATATAGGGCTGGAAGGGACCTTAAAAAGTCATGAAGTCCAGGCCCCTCTGCTGAGGCAGGATCAAGTAAGTGTAGACAAACCCTAATAGATACTTGTCCAACCTCTTCTCAAAAACCTCAAATCATCGTGATTCTACAATCTGCCTTGGAAGCATATTCAGAATTTAAAATTTTCCTAATATCTAATCTAAATCTCCCTTGCTGCAGATTAATCCCATTACTTTTTGCCCTACCTTCAGTGGACATGGAGAACAATGGTTCACAATCCTCTTTATAACAGCACTTAACGTATATGAAGACTTTTCAGATCCCCCCATCAGTCTTCTTTTCTTAAAACTAAACATACCCAGATTTTTTTAACCTCTCTGCAGAGTTCAGATTTTCTAAACTTTTTCTCATTTTTGTTGCTCTCCTCTGGACTCTTTCCAATTTGTCCACATCTTTTCTGAAGTATGGTTCCCACAACTGGATACGGTACTCCAGCTGACACCTTACCAATGTCAAGTAGAGCAGGACAATTACCTCCTGTGTCTTACATACAATGCTTCTTTTAATATACCCCAGAATGATATTTGACTTTTTCACAACTGCATCACATTGTTTAATTATTCAATTTGTCATCCACTATTACTCCCACATCCTCGTTAGCAGTACTACTGTCCATTATTCCCCATTTTGTAGTTCATTTGATTTTTTCCCTCCTAAGTGAAATACTTTGCACTTATATTTATTCAATTTCACCTTGTTGATTTCTGACCAATTCTCCAATTCATCAGGGTAATTTTGAATTCTAATTCTGCCCACCAAAGTGCTTGGAATTCCTCCCAACTTGGCACCTGCAAATCTTATAAATATACTCTCTATTAGCCACGTCACTAATGAAAATATTAACTAGTACCAGATCCAGGACTGACCCCTGTGGGGCTTCACTAGAGAGACAATCCCAGTTTGATAGTGAACATGGTCTTTGAGAATGATCTTTCACCCAGTTCTGCACCCAGTTTAAAGTAATTGCACGTAACCTGCATTTCCCTAGTTTACTTGTGAGACTGTCCTGCAGGACTATGTCAAAAGCCTTACTAAAATCAAGATATATCATGTCTATTGCTTCCCCCCCCATCCACAAGGCTAGTACCCAAAAAGGAAATTAGTTTGTTTTGGCAGGATTTATTCTTAACAAACCATGCTGGCTCTTTCTTATGACCTTATTATCCTCCAGGTGCTTACAAACTGATGGAACCAATTATTAAACAAATATCTTTCCAGGTATGTAGGTTAAACTGACTGGTCTCAAATTCTCCACCTCCTCTTTGTTTCCCCTTTTAGAGATAAGTACTACATTTGCCCTTCTCCATTCCTCTGGGACATCACCTGTCCTCTATGAGTTCCTGAAATAATTACTAATGGTTCTGAGATTGCTTCAACTAGTTCCTTAAGTACCCCAAGACAAAATGTCATCAGGCCTTGCAAACTTGAATACATCTAACTTATCTAAATATTCTTTAACCTGTTCTTTTCTTATTTTGGCTCATGTGTCTTCCTCCTTGTTTCTTAATATAATTGTGTTGAGCATCTGATCACGGTTAACCTTTTTAGTGAACACTGAAGCAAAATAGGCATTAAATACTTCAACCTTCTTGATGTCATCTGTTATTAGCTCTCCTTTCCTGCTAAGTAGAGGACCTACACTTTCCTTCATCATCCAATTAGTTCTATTCTCCAGCTGGTCTTGTATTTCAACATACTGTTTTTGTCTGGAAATTTGATCAGGATAGATAATAGGTCCTGACAAGATGGTCCAAGTGCACACTTCTCTATGGTAGCTTCTGATGATTAAGGAGAAAGATGTTGGTGATCAAAGGTAGTTAAGCACCTAGCTCCCATTGAGGATTTGGGCCCAAGTTTTTAGTAGTCTGTGGGTCGGATTTAGCCACTATTACTCACATTGAGTAGCACCTTACTCCACAAGTGTCCCCAAATATAACAGAACTACTCGTGGAGTCAAGATGAGTAAGGGTTGGAGAATTAGGTCCTTTTGCATCTATCACCTTTAATTATATAAACATTACCCTTAGCTCCATTACCAGATACTATAAAACCAAACCTCAAAAACTGTGGTTAAGACATGCTTTCAAATAAATTAAGGGTCAAATCCTTGGAAGTGCTGAGCACGTGCAATAGGACTTCAGAGGTATTGATCCCTGACAGTATAGTTTCCACAGAGGTGATGATTTGAGACTGCCCAAATATGCAGTTTATAAAGATAGGTACATGGAAACATAACAGTGAATTATATTCTGATAAATCAATGTTTTACAGAACATTTCTAAGAAGTTCTCTACCTACAATTTTTTAACATAATTTATCCAGGAATTTGGACAGCTGTTCAGATGTTATAAAATAAATCTCTCAAAATCTGAAGCTATGCCAATGTGTTTTAATGATATTACCAAACATAAGCCTACAACTTTCTTTGCCATTTAAATGATCTAATAAAAAATTAAGTACCTGGGGATTTTTCTTATTCCCTTGATTAATTCCCTTTCGAAGGTTAACTTCCCTTCCTTCTTAGTAAAGTGCATAAAAATGTGCTATATTAAAAAGACATACAGTTCAACTCAACATGTAAAGGCTAGCAGAATGAGCTTGTTACAGTGCTTTATTGCTTACTGAGACCATTTTTGTACTTTACCCTCATCATTCAGCTGGAGACTGTTTAATCCCAGAATCAAACTAAAAACGTTGCAGTTTTGTAAAGAATGACAGTCCTCAACTTTAAATTGTGTCTTCTGTTATATTAGTAACTGCTTCCCTTTATACGAATGTCACTTGAAAGAGATGGAGTGGAATTCAAGTCAGGTATTAAATCCTTTGATGACTTTAACCTTCAGAAAGTTGTGATGTGTAGTGGTTAAAGCAGAAGTCTGACAATGCTGTGTTCTCCATATCTGCAATGTACATTGTCTGTGTGCACCTGATAGCATTGTCTTTGATTTAATTTAAAGAGTCCTTGCAATAATATATTAGTGAAGAAAATTAAGAACATCGTGTTACGAGCAATAGTGGATTAAGGCATAAGCAGCATGGAGCATGCCTATGACCTCAACTTTTGAAATCACAGTCTTAGATTTCATTTTAAATACAATATTTCTAGCCTTTGTGATTGTGAATAAGAGCCCAACTATACCTGCTGCAGAAATTTCTGCCAGGTAGTGCAGACAGCCCGGAATAACTGGAAAGATTTGAACAGCTCCATGCATCTCAGCTCTGACACCTGTTGCTTTTAGAGTGCCCTCCAATAATATAATATGATCATTGTGTAGTGAGAGTAAGTCTTCCTGCTGCCATTATGTCATGATGACTTCCACCTAGTCTGTCAATCATAAGTAATTATATTATGACCCCTATTATCATAGTATCCTTATTTATCCTTATACCAACCCTGTAAGACAAGGAAATACAACTATCCCCATTTCATAGATGGAGAACTGAGGCACAGAAAGTTAAGTAATTTACCCAGGTAATGTGTAGCAGAACATGGATCTGAACCATGGTCCCCAGAAGCCAAGATTAGTGCCCTAATCACTGACCTATCCTTCATCTCATGGGTCAGAGTCTCTATGTGGGTGGATGCTGAGTCTTCTTTCTCTGGGACACAACCCAGCTGGCCTGAAGACAGGAAGAGGGAGATGGAGAATGTTGTGCCTACAAAAGATAAAAAGGGGCAGATCCCACACAACACCAGCAAATTACTCTTATGTGCTATAGCCCAAGCAGAGGTGGAACTGCACCATGGGGTGGAGTATGAGGTGAGGTCTATCTTTAGCCCTATGTTGCCTTAATGTAGCCCTAGCTGTGATTGTTTCCTGTTGTCCTGAAATGTATCTTTGCTGCTATCTATTGTATAACTACTAATCATTACAGGTAAGGTCTCTGTTATACAGGAGGTCAGGCTAGATTACCACAATGGTCCCTTCTGGCCTTGGAATCTATGAAGCAAGGTATCATGCTGGCATTCATGGACATAAATCATTTGTCATCCATTGAAGGTTAGGGGATTACACAGCTAAGTGATAAAATAAAAAATAAAGCCCCTATCCTTGCTAAAGCTTTGCTTGTTTTGTTTTTCACTTAGGATTACCGAGTGAATATCTTTCTCCGTCAGAATTGGAATGATCCACGCCTTGCATATAGCGAATATCCAGATGACTCTTTGGATTTAGATCCATCCATGTTAGATTCTATTTGGAAACCTGATTTGTTTTTTGCTAATGAAAAAGGTGCCAACTTTCATGAAGTTACGACAGACAACAAGTTGTTACGAATTTTCAAAAATGGAAATGTTCTTTATTCTATCAGGTGAGTCTCTGACAAAGGAATTTTTTTTAAATACTTTTAATAGGCAGGGACACTTGGAACCGGATATCTCCAATTGTTATTTATGCAATTAAATTATGCTGTGAAGTCAATGTGAGTTTTGAGTGCTGAATTGGTATTACAATAGCACCCACAGGCATCAAAAGAGAACAGGGCCCCATTATACTGGGCACTTAACTTACACATAGTAAGAGATCATCCCTGCCCTGAAGAGCTTATGATCTAAATAGAGAAGACAACATGTGGGAAAAAAATAAAGAATTATTATCCCCATCTTACAGATGAGGAACTGAATCACAGAGAGATTATGTGGCTTGCCCAGGGGCAACAGGAAGTTTTTGGCAGAGCCAGTGAGAAAATGCAGATCTCCTGAGCATTAGTATTTGGGCAGGGCTTTAAATGAGTTCAAATTCTAGCCTTCATTCTAAATATTTTCCCATGATCACAAATGTTCAGGAGACCAGAGATGATGCTTTTCACATAGTCCTATCTCCCCAGCCATTTCCTCCTTCCTTCACTTAATTGTTGTAGCTGCTCTTAAATGTCAAAACTGGGAAGAGTTTAATATATCAGTAGCCACATAGTACTCAAAGAGCTGCTCACATATTATTGGAAGGGGGAACCATCCTGGAGACAGAAGTATTCACTTTTTTTTTTCTTTTTTTTTTTTTTTACATTTTGTGAAACATTTTGTGAAACATTTTGGAAGTTGTACCTACCCAACGTAATGAAACAAATATTGACAAAATCAAGTTACTCTGATGATTACTGCCTTGCTTCTCTTCTCCTCTTTAACACTTCTGCTCTGGCATTACTGTAGCAGCCAATATTCTCATAAACATCTAAGCCCAGATCTTCAAAAAGTATTTAGGCATCTAACGTTGATTTCAGTCCTTAACTAGAGATTGTACCATTTGAAAGTTAGGCTTTGAAGCTTTCATAAGGTGAATGTAATTGGTTTTAGCTCTAAAACTTTTTAAGGTATCACTCACTACTTATAGAAACTAAAGTGTGTGTAGGGGGAAGATACTAGTAATCAAAAAGGTGTGATTTCAGTGTCCCATGTGGTATTTCACAAATTAGCACTAGAAGTCAATAATAAAGTGTTTCAGGAGTGAAGTTCTAGGGCCTAATTTTCCTTTGCATTACATTCCAGTTTTATACTAATCACCACTTCACACTCTTACCTGTGTCCTAAAAAATCCAATCTACTTGACATTTATTTGTAAAATACATCTATCACCATTGCCATATGGAACAGCAATTCAATTTTACATTAACAGCTAACATTTTGATCAACTGCACTTTATCTCATTTTTCAGCATTCCCCTCAATTTTATGATAGTACATTTCAGAGCAAAATGTACTCTTCTCATTTGGTGTTTCACCTTGCATGCTTTTAAGGTATTGCATTCTACGGGGGGCCTTTTGGTCTGATAAAGAGAGGAATCTGCATATGAACTGATGCATTAGAAGACTGGACAAAATGCAGTTCTCATGTTTGGGTGCACTACATGGGGAAGTTTTGCTAATGACTTCTATGGAATTTGGTCTGTCTTGTCTGGATCAGATAGAATAAAGTAGTTTGAGTGCACACTGAAAAGAATGTGACACATTACTATACTAAATGTATAAAACCAAAAATTAATTGTGCTGAGAGCAAACTCCAATTAGTTCACACAGTTCTTGTGGTGCCAAGGTAATTCCAGTGATTACTCTACCATAATTTAATTGCCAAAAATTTTCAACAGGAATAACAGACCCAATCAATGAAATAGACTCAAAATTGTATAATCAACATGTAGGTGAATATTCATCTGAATTTAAGGTAGTTTTGCATTTGATGAATATAGAGAAGGTAATTCTGAAATAGTTGTCATTCAAAACAGAATGTTGAACACCCTTAAAGTACTGAGTTGTCTTTTTCCAGCCAAATGTAATTGCAAGTGAATAACATATGCGGACCAGAAGTGAATGATGAATGTAGTCACATACATATGTTAGTGCCCATGAAAGAGCCACTTTTCAATTTAGACTGTTTTAAATTAGAATTTACATTTAGACTAGTTCTTTGAAAAAGTAAAGACAAGGGGTCAGATTATCAGTCAGCCCCCATAATGGGGACCTTCTGTAACAGGGCAGTTGTGGTTTCCCCTTCTGTAGGGGATTCCTGTCTACAGGGGACCCCAAAGTGGTGTAAAGCTGCATACCTGGCTCTATGCACACAGTGCACCAAAAGTAGGAAGGGGCATGGGCAGAACATTCTATGCATTAATGATCCCTGGACAATGGAACAATACCTAATGCCCTCCTACTCTTACTTGCTCTTGAGGCCAAAATGAACAGACACCAGAGTTCTGAAAAGTCTTATTCACAATGCACTGACCTTCTGCCAGCTGACTTGTTGAATTTGACAGCAAGCTGTGCATCTCAAACATCAACCACTACCATTATTGTCAGATAATGCTGCCAGTGTCCTCCTGCCTTAAAGCTTGCAGACCTTGCATCTACATTTGCCCTCCGACAGATGTTCTCATGGGAGGTCATTGTGTGACAATCTACTTGTTACATTTACATACCTTTTCTGATTTTATTGGTAGCTACAGAGATTTACTTTTGCTAGCATCTTTCTCTGATCAGTTACAATGATGCTTTATTCAGCCAGGTATGCGACTGTAAAACAAGTAGTCACTGTGAAAGGTCATTTGCATCACTTTCTCCCTGCAAGCCTTTTCTAGGTGCTGACATGGCGCCTAAAGAAATAATATACACTTTTACTATTATCCGTACAATTAAAAATACAAGTGATCAGCAATAGATAATAAAACCTTTTCAGCGTGCCATTTCTGCAGAAATTTGTATTTCGGTCTTTTTGTATTTAGGTCTATTTAGGTCCATATTTTCAAGCAGAAGCAAACTTCATATGAAGTCAATGGGACTTTTGGGAGGAAAAGGAATTCAGGGATCAGTCCCATTGTCTATATTCTCACATCTGGTCTATACTTAAAACTTAGATCAATATAGCTATGGTACACAGGGGTGTGAAAAGTCCACATTCCTGAGCACTATGGCTGTGCTGACCTAACTCCTAGGGTAGATGCAGCTAAGTCAATGGAAGAATGCATCTGTCAATCTAACACTGCTCAGGTGGTAGAGTTCCTTCAGCTACAGAAAACCCCTTATTTTGCTATAGTCTGTGTCTACTACAGGCTTATAGTGACAGCTACAGCACTGTAGGTGTACTGCTATAGCACCTGTCGTGTAGACATTGCCTCACTCTGGTATAATTATCATGCATCTTGGATAAGAGAGTTTATTAATATACTTTGTGTAAGGGTCAAGAAGAAATCCTATAAGAAATCCTCTTAATTGACACTATTATATTTTCTCTTAACTGAATGTTCCCACTGAGTGGATCCAAATGAAGTTAAAAAATGTTGATTACATTTAGTTCTAATTCAAGGTTCTGTAATACTAAACTTTAATCTAGCAATTATGTCTAATCAGCAGAATAACACAGAGCTCTCTTACAATCAATGCTGTCCACTTTATAACAGCACCACTATTTAGGTATTTATTTATTATGAGTAATTTCCACTTGATTACATATAGTATCATTATTCATAGAAGCAATCAGAATACTTTATACTCACATTTTGATCATTGAATTTAATATTTCTGTATTAGTATCTTTGTAGCAATTTATAACTGAAAAATTAATCTTGGTTCATAAAAAGCTCCCTATTAGTCTGTGGAAAAGTACCTCCAAAGAAAGAGGTAAAACCCTAATTCCTGGAAACACTACAAATTAGATTGGATAAAGTGAGATTTACAGCAGTGTTTCTCAAACTGGGGGTCTCCAAGGGTATTCCAGGGGGTCCGTGGGCCCTGCTGATCAACTCCTCCCCCTTCACAGCTGTTCTGTGGCATGCAGGAGGCACTGGGAGGGAGGGGGAGGAACGGGGATGAAGCGCACTCAGGAGAGGGGGCGGAATCAAGTCCAGGACCATGGCCCCGCTGATCAACTCCTCCCCATCCCTCCCAGCACCTCCTGCATGCCAGAAAACAGATGTGGCATACAGGAGGCACTGGGAGGGAGGGGAAGGAATCAAGTCTGGGGCTGCCAGGCCTGCTGATCAACTCCTCTTGCTCCCTCCCAGTGCATCCTGCATGCCAGGGAACAGCTGTTCAGCAGCCTGCAGGATGGGCTAGGAGGGAGGGGAGGACCAGAGATGGGGTGTGCTCAGGAAAGGGAGCGGAAAGAGGCAGGAAAGAGGAGCTGAAGGGGCCCAGCTGTGGGGGAAGGGGTGGAGTGGGAGCAGAGCCTGAGGCTGAGTGGGGAACTTGGGGGTCCGCAAAAAATTGTAAATCAAAATGGGGGGTCCTTCGGTTGCTAAAATTTGAGAACCGCTGATTTACAGTGTGTGTGTGTGGGGGGGAAATCCTGCATTAGCCAAATAAGCCTTTACCATTTCTTGTTTAGGCCCCGAAATCAGCAGTGCATTTAAGTACATATTTATCTTTAAACATGTGCTTGAAGTCATTGGGCCTGTTTTCCATTTACCCTAAGGCATCTTTATACTATGCATTACATTATATGGCCTTTTTATACTGCCAGAGTGGCATAAGGGGGCTGTACTGCAAATAAGAAGCAGCTTGTTGACTTCCATGGGACTTAAACACATGCTTAAGTCCTTTGCTGAACTGGGCTTCAAATGATAGAGCTTTATTGTACCTTATAGCACTGCCCCATGCAGAAGGTGGTGCAGGACTGCACCACCTCAGTGGGAACAGCAGGTCCAGATTGCCTCCAGAGTTCTCCAACACACCAGGGCAGCATGCCCAGAAGTTGCTTCCCTTGCTACCTTCTGTGGCTGGCTAGCTCTATAAGCCAGTGTGAGTTTAAGGGGGGGAATGAGGCTCGACCTTTCTGTGCCCCTTTTGGGATGACCTATGTTTCAAGAGATACTATTATGGAACAGTCCCTCTGCATATTTTTGACTGACTCCTGCATCGGAGGTGCATACGGAAGGAAGGGTCCTTGTAAGGCTGCTATTCACCCACCCAAAGCTTAGCCAAAGTCTGATCCATACTATATAATTTTCAACAGTATTCTGTCAAAGAAACTACACAAAAACTGAAAGGCCAATAAAATATCTCCATGATATAATTCACAGTAGGAACTATGAAAGCAAAACTGTTTTCTTTTTCTGTTTCTCTTTGCATCTCTTCTTTCTTATCTGTCTAGCAAGTATTACACTAAATATAAATGATGGTATTTTAATATTTAAAAATAAGTTTAGTGCCTATAGAACTGCAACATGGTTTACTAGAAATATTGTGGCACATAATGTGCAGTTTAAAATCACAGGTGCATTTCTTTAGTATAATACTGACAACTGAAACATCACCTTTAACATGTTCATGTTGGGAGTTTAACTGTATTGTCTTTTAGGATGCAAAGGCTTATATTACTCTGCCAGCATGAGTTGCACCTGGCATCTGTTATGTAATTCCTGTAGGGGAGAGTGTCTTGGTAAATTGTATGCCAAGGATATGAAATACTGTAATATGTTTGTACTTTTAGAGTAATATTAAAAAATGTCAGCACATTTTTGTGGAATACCCACTGAATTAGAGAATATGTCTGAAATAAATAATATTTTAGAATAGTTTTAGGTTTTGACTCTCCGTGTTTTTTTTTTAAATCACAAATGCAAAGCAGGATTCTTACACGAGAGTCAGAATGATTCAATTGTTTTCATAGGTGTTAGAGTGTTTCTTACAAATACATTGAGTTATTTTCAATTACCACTAACCACAGGTGTGTTAACATTTTTGTTCTGTGCTCCCTATGGTATTTGAGGTATATTTTTAATAATGGTTTTGTATTCTTTCAGATTGACTTTAATACTGTCCTGTCCAATGGATCTCAAAAACTTCCCAATGGATGTGCAAACATGTATAATGCAGCTGGAAAGTTGTAAGTGTGAACAAAGTATTCTTCTACGAATAACAGTATAAAAATAACAATACATGCTGGGATAGAAAAGGTGGTAATGTAGAGAATTTTGCATTTTCCAAAATAAGCATGTTTTGGAAGTATTCTGTACAATTATGGCCTTCCCATACAATATACAGCGCTGCTTGAATGCAAAAAAACTTCTTAAGGGCCAGAATCTGCCATCCTTACATTGAGTAGTAGTATTATGCAGATAGTAAATTACTTCTCAGAATGAGTAAGAGTAGCAGATTCTGGTCCATAGGTTGTAAAGTTATATTTGTTTTGTGAGTATTTGGTTCCATCATTCTAAAAGTCACAGATTATATGAGCTTTGGTGAGTACTTCCATCTTAAATTCAGACTGATTTCAGGGGCCTGCATTTCAGTATTAATAGTATTCAGTTTTTAGCATGCCTATGCAGTATTTTTTCCTAGAATTCTGTTCATTTTTTTAGAAAATGTAATACTGTATGTTGGCATAAATTCTCGTTTCTATTACACAAATGTCAGTAACATCAGAATATGGCCCCTTATTCACTAAGGGCCCTTTCTAAAGTCTTTATTCAGAGTTGGCAGGGAAAGGATGGTACCCCAACAAAAAAAAATGAGAGATTAGTCTACACACTCTGTAAATACCCTGAAATCCAGGGGGATCCAGAAGGAAAAGAGTCAAGAGTCATCCATACAAAGGCCCTGCTCCTCTGATCTGGCCCAGCTCTGTAGCTCTACAATATCCCCATTAGATTCCCATGTCTCTGGCTTCCCTTGGGACCATCCTAAAAGGGTGATTTTCCCAACATAGAGGAGAGAGCTATGGAAAGGAAATACATCCTTTGGCTGTATTTATGGTGGAATCTCCACTTGGCAAAGATAGGATGATATGCATCCCCCACGTACTACACCCCTCAGTCCATCCAACTTCTCAACCCACACAACTCCTTGAATCCATGGAACATCCTGTCTAGGATCAATGAAAAGGCAGCATATTGAGCCCTCTCTGTAAAGGTGGCAGAGATCTACATATGGAAGAGATTATCTAGGTAGAGATCAGTTGAACATAAATATGCCCCTTGATCTTTACCAAGTCAAAACTTCTTCTGACATCAGAGAACTGTATAATGAAGACTTACTGATGGACTCAATGGAATTTGTACCAGATAACCAGCTTGCCATTTAATGTAGCCAACAAAAAACAATAGAGAAAGAAAGGCCTAATAGTATTAAGTTCTTCAACTTCAAGCATTAAAATATATACAAAGAGTGAAGCTTTAACACAAACACAGCATTTATGATGTTCAGTTCCACACTGGAAAAAGTAAGCATACTAGTAAAGTAATTTATATGCTATTGTTAGTCCTCCATTTGAGTATATATGTCTCCTTAATTGGAAAAAGATTTAAGACTTCAGATTAAAGGAATAGTTCAGTTGAAGTATTTCTGACCTAGAGAATAATCACCATTCATGTGAAACAAAAACGATGCTTGATAACTCAACTCCCAATATGCTATGCATAATATCTATCTCAAGATGTCCATTGACACAAAATGCAAGATGAATATGTAGGAGCATTATTTCTTTCCACAAGCTAAAAAAAATAGCACGGGCACAGTTTAAACACAATTAAGGCCCAGATTGACTCCCCCATTGATACATAAATGGAGGGGAGCCCCTGTTCACAAAACTCTCTCCAGCTGTGAGAAAAAGGCGCTTAGTCACCTCCACAGAACCATTCCCCCATTCGGCTCTGGTACCTGCAGAGGTACCCTAAGGTCCCGGGATTTGAGCTAGTGCAGAGGCACAGGACACCCACGCAGATGGTTTGGACCTCCCCTAGTCTCTGCTGTGTTTAGCGATGGGCTTTTCTGCAAAGGGGACAAACCCAACACTTACTATGGGATAATGGGGATGTGATGTCTGGAAGAGAGTTCATCCCCCATATCCCTTTCCTGAAGGTGTTTCTACAAGAAGGGATGATGTGTATCAAGAGAGCCTTCACTGATGAGAAATGAGTCAGTTAAGAATTGTGTGAAAATTAGTGATACACAAAGACAGAAATATTTAGCATAAATATAAATATATATCTTATAGTATCCTCTTTGCTTTATATTTTTAGTATTGGAATTAAAATGTTCATAAGTAAAAGTATTAATGAGATTCCTGTATCTAGAATGTGCATACTGGCTTATTTAGAATATTAAGACAGAGAAGCAGAACAGATGCCTAACTTGATGGATGAGATTCTTATAGTGTTTCAGAACTATGCATATGTTGAAGGGTTAAAAGAGGCATCATTATTTATTTTAATTGGAAAGGAAGAAGGAGTGAGAAAGGTGAATAAACATCATTGGGAGGTGATTCAGCATCACCGAATCTGTCAAAATTATTTACTGTATGATTTTATTGTAGGCTTTTAAAAAACAAATTGCAAGGTGATTTTGAAAGTTAGTCCTGCCTTTTACTACAGTGGGTGGATGGTAATATTGTCAAGTGGTTTGTGAATATCAGATTAATGGCTGAGTCTAACAGGAATTTTCCTGACAAAAAATGGAATGGCAACCTTAGTTACTTGTTCCAAAGGTCAAGGCACTTTAGGTCATACTGCACAATCAGTATTTACACAGCACTTTTCATTGAGCACAATGGGAAATCTTTTTAATAAGTGATGCCATGATCTGGCTTTTTGTAACTAAGTGTAACTACAGCAAAGGTTACCAGGAGGCAATTATATTGGAGCGCATACATATGCCAAGTACATTTGCTCTATACAGTAATGTTTCCACAAAGCAAACAAAAATCACATTTCACTGAACAAACAGAAGATATGGTTTACAACCTCTTTTTGCATTCAGAAAGTTCTGAGCTTTCACATGCAATCTTGAAACATTTACTTGATTTAAAAAATTCATAAAACCTTTCTATGTTTTTCCTCTTTTTTGACCATAGTAAGCATAGATAATACAGCATCTGAACATTCTTATGCAATAGAATCTGCTTTGTTTTATAGAAACCTTTCAGGAGTTCACAAATTCTCACAAACTGCACCCCAAGGAACCAACAAACACTTATTAGCTGAATAGCACTATTGATGTTCTAATTTCCAGCAGAACATTTTGCACTGAAGTCTTCATGTTAATCATCCATTTCAGTGGGATTAAATCCCCCTGTTGCATAATCATGTGGCACACACAGATGATATTCACAAAGGTAAAGAGTGTACAAAATACAAATGATTTTTTCTGTTGTAAATACACAGTCTTCCAGTCACAGCAATAAATGGTCTATAACCTTATTAAAAAATGCATAGGTTGTCATAGCTTTTACTTGGTTGCACAAGGAAGTCAGGGGACATACCCCTCATGATCCCCTCCCCCCCTCCACACACACACTTGTTCCCCTGCTTCACCCTGATCTGATTGTGACTCCAGATGTAGGCAGAAGAGTAGGGGATCCCACTGCAGTCAAGTGAGCTGGGAGGGGGAAAAGAAGTTTGGGGTGGGGAGAAGCCCTGTCTCCACCCACCTGTCTGACAGCCAGAGTAGCTGGCTTGGATTTTCAGGAAGTAAACTGCTCCATGAAAAGGTATGAAGTAACTTAATCCCCACCAAGAGCAAGGGAGGAGCAGAAGAGGAATTCTCATAATTCATTTGCTGAGATGCTCCTTCAGTTAAGACAGACTGACAAGTTACCATTTAAGTCAAAGCATTGTAAATAATACATTCACTACCATTCCACAGAAAATCAAAACAGTAGCACATGAATGAATTAGCATGGATTCTGGAGGTCCTCATTCCACATGTGGTACCCCCAACTATCTAAGAAGAAATATGGCCCAGTTCATCTGTGCCTTGAATGTAACCACCTCCTTTACCAACAATGTGTCTTTGCTCTTTTCCTCTTTAATAAAGGACTTTTAGTGGGTTTACTAGATGGCCTCTTTATAAACTAAAAATATACAGAAGACCTTGATTTTTCTGTAAATATTTAATGAGGACATAGCTGGAACAATCAGGGTTATTTTCTTATAACAAATAACCAGAAATGGTTTTGGATAATTATTTTTTCATCTACTTATTTTCACCTCCATCAGGGTTGAGCCTGCAAACCTTACTCATTTGAGTAGTGCTGGTGCTTGAGTAGTCCCGTTTAAGTCAACGAGACTGCTTCCATAAGGATTACTCACCTGAGCAAAGATTTCAGGGCTCGCAGCTATTTATAATAGCAAGCTGCAATATGTATAACTCATTTCTTACTGGAATCTCTCTTAAGTACAAATGAGCTTGTTGTGAAATAATGCTACTGCTTAGTAGCAGAATCTCAATCACTGCTGCTGCTGTTCCCCCTGCGTGGAGGGCTCTAAGTGCAGCACTTGTTTACAACTTTTCTCCCCAAACCATTCCTTGGTGACATGCTCAGTCTTCAGCAGCTCTTGAGACAGTATTCCCAAGGTCTCTCCAACCCCTTGGATCTACAGCTGTGGTATCGGGACAGTGACATACATTATTTATATCGGTAGGCGGTGTAGGACTTTTTGTATGGCAAATATTTCTGCAATTTTTTAAGAATGGGTTTTACCATACTCTTACTGAAAAATAGTTTTATTTATCCTTACCAACTAAAATGAACTGGTTAGGGCTCCTCTCCATCTCCTTAAAGCAAGACTAGATATCTTTTTAAAAGACCTGTTATAGCTCAAATAGAAATGATGGGCTCGATGCTGGAATTACTGAGTGAGACTCTACAGCCTGTGTTATGTAGGAGGTCAGACTAGATGATCAAAATGGTCCCTTCTGACCTCAGATTCTATGAATCTATATATTAAAAAGGAGGAAAATAAATGAATTATAACTATAGTATGAAAAGAGCAGTGTTCATGCCAAGGCAGCTCGAGAGCCTCTCTGATAATTTTATTTCTGTTCTATTTGAACAATTTATAGAATAATGGTAGCTAGAAACATATCTTATTCTTGTGGCATCTCTCCTCAGCACAATATTTTCCCCTTAATAGAGCTTCTTGTGTCTCTTTCTTGTTAAATTTATCTTTATTGCATTTCCCTGCATTCCATTTATTCATGGATTAATGTTGTGTTTTATTTGGGGGGGAGGGGAGACACCTTGCTTAGATTGTTTTATGAATTTCTGTGAACTGTAATATTCCTAGAACCTTAAGCAATAACTAAAGGAAGCTAAGTATCATGAGGTAGCCATGTTAGTCTGTATCCACAAAAACAACGAGGAGTCTGGTGACACCTTAAAAACTAACAGATTTATTTGGGCATAATTTTATCCATGAAAGCTTATTCCCAAATAAATCTGTTAGTCTTTAAGGTGCCACTGGACTCCTCATTGTTTTTAAAGGAAGCTACTGGCTCAGATAAAGATTAGGCCTGTTAACAAGGAAGAAATTGAACACGAAACACAAATATATGTAAGGAAGTATGAAAATGCCTCCATTATTAGATTTTAATTGGTATATCCCTTAATGTTTAAAATGAATCATGTTTTCCCCTTTTATAGCTCCTTAATTACTCAGTCTTATAGACAATGAAGGATAATCCAACCCACCATCTAAACTTTTAGGGGAAGATCCTTCCACTGAGATGTGCATGCAGAGGAGTTCTCCTATGCAGAGAATTCCCCCCTCCTGCACTGAAGAGTTCAGCTGCTTAAACAGGATCCTTTCTTTCCTTCCTGGTGCCCCGTGGGTCCAGACACCAGACAGGTGGAGAAGACAGTTTGTACAGATGAAGACGGGAGTGGTCAGGCCAATGGCAGGCCTGGGAGGTGATAGAATGTGCATATTGTTTCTCCACCACCAGCTGATAATCCAGTCTGAGATTGCATTGTTTTTCCAATTGCACTCCCACCAGGAGCAGCCATGCCCAGAGAAAAGGGCCACCATGGGGGCCAGAGAAGCTATAGAGGCACAGGACCTCCATGTGCCTGTATTATGCTGTGGAGAAACCATTGCCCCCACCTTTCCCATATATAACAATGGTGAGGAACTCCATCTCCATGAGAGAGATTTACTCCCCGTGATCCCCTTCTAAGCATTTTCCTGTGAGAGGAGGCGAGCCAACCTGTTGTGTTTTAGTCACAAGAAGAATTTGTAAAGGAATGCTTCAGCTATACATTTAATCACCAGGACTGCAGAGAGAAGAAAGCTCATAATCTTAGACCAGAAGCTCCCATCCAGTGCAGAAAGGTCTCCCAAAAGGAAAAAAAGGTGCCACCAAATCCAGGGCTGGTGTTTGAGCCCATAAAGGCTCTTCCACATTAAACAGCACACAGATGATGATCTGTAGGTATAGAATGGGTGTGTTACATTTTAGGCATGGGGGTACTGAGCGAGGGAGCTACTTTGCTTATTGCTCCTCCAACCCCAACAACATATTCACATGGATTCAGCTGGAAACTATACAGTCTGACCTCTTAAAGTAGGGGAGGACATAAGCAGAGCAGGAGACCATGGTGGCACAGCTCCAGAGGGAGACATTTTATCAGAATGTCTTAGAGGGCAGTGCAAAGGAGTAGGTATTCACAGGGATCCACAGGCTTGGTGCTTAATTTTCCTGTAGCTAGTCAGGCTCCATGGGACCTGTAGACTAACATTGTGATCTCAAACCAGCTCCCTGACCCAAAAGAAGAACATAGTGGTGATGGCACAAGATTGTCCTCTGTAAGATTTTTCAATAACTGTTTCTCTTTATATGGATTTTTTTTGTGGTACTGGTGCATTTACTTAGCCCTCAGGGAGCTGCATAATTGACAATTTCATTTTAAAAAAGAAATGAATATATAATAGACTTAAAGAAAGAATTACATATTTAACACTTTATTTAACACTTTATTTCTTAGGCTGAACCCTGACATATCAACATGTAAAATCCTTGGCCTGCTCCACTGATTCTACACTGGATCTCAGGTCAAAGTTCAAACATCTTCCATATCTTTAGCTTTAGGAATTATAATCTACAGGAAGATTCTCATTCTTTCCTCTCTCCTGCAAGCACGTTATTGGGTTGCCTTGCAGGAAAATAGTAAAAAATCACCATGGTCAAAATAATGGTATTTCTTACCTCAACTGGATGCCTAGAGGATTGTTTGGATTCAGTCATCAAACCAAGGTTACTCTTGAACATGAGCCTTAAATAGTAATCATAAAAAATAATGAGAGAAGAACTCAGATAAGTCATTGTGACTAGGAGAACTGGAAGGCAAATGTTTAGTCAAGCGGAACTTTTCTGTACGGAAATACTAGAGATCTTTGGGTTGTTTGAAACCAGCTGTGTGTTTGTTAATAAAAAGGAAAGGAGTGGATTTTTATGAAGGTAGTGGCCAATATTAGGAGATGTAAAAATCATGTCTTGCTCCAGTAAAATATATCTGGTGAAATCTCTACCAAATGAATGAATATTCAACCACTCCAGATTAATTTACTTAGGTGCTTCTTCTGTGTGTGGGAAGCCTATTACAGGGGATGTTACAAGGAAAGCATCTAGCAGAGGAGCCCCCTGTTGCAGAAAAGGGGATAGCATAATGGAAAAAACCATTGGCAGTTCGGAGTCAGCGAGTCTCCAAGGAGCTGCAGTTTATGGAGAAATAAGCATTTGCGTATCCTCCATGGGGTCATCTCCCAACTACCCTGTGAAAGGATGTGTAGTAAACTCTGAAATGAACTTTGGAGTTGCCTTTCCACTATCTGGGAGTAGCCTGCATAGGGGACAATAGGGTTTAAACTGCCTAAAATGAACTAATTAACTAAAAATAAGTTACCAGACAGATCTAGCTGGCGTAAATTAGTTTAGCTCCATTATGATTTATAAAGCTGTGCTGATTTATGCTAGCCAGGGACTGGCCCTTTATTTGTACATTTCCCCCCTATTTAACATACTTTCAAGCCAAATTAAGATGACGTGTTATAGAAAAAAGGAAAATACGTCCCACTCTGTCCTTTTACATTTTGGTTTCCTATCAGGATGCTGATATTTTAGGACTAGATTGTAGCATTTAACCACTGCCCTAAGCAGGCAACAATGCAGAGCCATGCTATCTGAGAGGTCACTTGTGGAGGCCGGTGCTCAGAGAGCATAAAGGGAGATCACACATTGCGCCATCCATTGGGTTGTAGCATTTTGCTCCCCTCTCTGAAGCTGGCTAGTTCCTTCGACTGGTGCTGCAGGAGAAGAAAAACCACAGACTCACCTTTCCAATCCCTTTTGGGGATTTGCATCAAAAAGCACTAGGGTGACCAGACAGCAAGTGTGAAAAATCCGGACGGGGAGTGGGGGGTAATAGGAGCCTATATAAGAAAAAGACCCAAAAATCAGGACATCTGGTCACCCTAAAAAGCACACAGAGGGAGAAATCACCACTTGTGTGCTATAACAAGCAAAATATTTCCAGGGGGCAGCGCCTCTGACATGGTGACAGTTTCTATGCTCTTTGTAAAGATAAAAGCATGTGTTATTTCCCTCATCACTGCTCCATTGCTTCTACATTGGAACCCAGGTCACAAAGACCCAGGTCATATAGGGGGAAATAGTGGGAGCTATGGCCTCACTGCTGATAGCCGTGCTGTGACTTTCCCTCTCGTGTTCCAGGAGTGCAAGGGCTGGGATTATGGCATTACATACAGAGGGGTCAGCTTTAATTTTGAACCAAACACTCAAAATAATACCATTTTATTGGTTTTCCTTCCCATTCAGTTTGATGACTACACTGTGTAGGCTTTGAGTAATTACCAATACTTTTTAATAGTAATAAATTAATCCTCCTGGAAGGTATATAGAGTTGCTTGCATTAAAAAAAATCAACACACAAAAATGTGAATTATGCCTTTTTGTTCTTTCAAAGGCAAAATTCTCCTCTGAGTCATATTGTAGGTTTTTTGCTTGTTTTGTTTTTTTGGGTGGTTGGGATTTTTTGTTATTTTTACCACAGTCTGAATGGCTGTTGAGTGTACTGCCTTTTATCCACTTGCAGACATCCCAGGGATATCAATGAGAATTCTTTATGAACTTTATATAGCTCTCCACACTAAGGAGAATGTTGCCCTTATTTTGGATATTTTGAATGGAACACCTCTGACTTTTAAAATCACAACCTGAAGCACTTGTAGCTATTTGAGGCTCTTTCATTTATTCAGTGCCAGAATAAGTAAAGCATTTGCTAACTATGGCATCATCCATGAAGCTAGACTTTAAAAGATTTATTACGAACAGGTTATAGATGTTTTTTCAAGAGTGAGACTTAGGAAAACTTTAGTTGTGCAGAATAAAGCAGTGTGTTCAGTCCGCTAAACAGAGGAGGGGGGGAAGACTATGAGGAGAACTTATTTATGATAATCCTAAAGAAAAGAACTGACTGACTTGTTAAATTAAGCACTTGTATTACAACAATTAAACTAGCAGCACTCTGTGCTTGCTTAAACATTTAAAATGTTACGTTAAAATGGTATGCGTCTCCCTCACACACAAAGAAGTCTGCTTTCCCCTCAGTCACACATGCAACTCAGACATATTGTTAGATATTTGTAGGGTGTTAACACATACTAAACTTCCTCTGACCGTAGCCTGAACAGATATTCTTTATGTAGCTTGCTGTAAATAATTCCCAGAAGGCTTTAAGTGACTCTCATTGTGGAAGTATTTGTAACTTTTAGAATAAAAGTAGTTACTACTTTTTAACTTTTGTGATTACTGTATAGAAGAGGTAAGAAATTGAAATTATATTAAACTATTTCTGATGTAGTAATTGGGAAAATATGAAATTCATTTTAGCTTTTAATCAGTAAAAGTTATTATATAGAGTAATCCCATTTGGAAGCATATATTATGGTGAAGAGAGACAAGCATGATATTGTTGCCCCTTTGGCCCGAGGGGCTAGCCAATATTCATGGCCTTACAGGTTAAGAGGAAAAAATGTTAATATGAATCAGGTATTTCTTTGGTGTAATTGTGTTTATTTGCAAAGAACATACACAATGTCCTGTTTCCCTGAGCACAGTAGAAACAAACAGCCTGCAGTTTCCTTGCTCCGGAATCCCCCGGTGCCCCTCCAGAGAGCGTGTACCCAAGAAGCTCCATATCTCAGCCTCCTCTCAAGGTTTCTTCTCCAGGCTCTCTCCTCTTAACACCCACAGCCTGCACACCATACTCAGAGTCCCTGCATTTTCAGTCAGGGAAATCCCTGTTAAACTGCCTGGAATAGTTCCACTCAGGTCTAGCAATGTGAGATAAGGAATAGCCTCCATTGTTTCCAGCTGTCTCACTACATAAAGGGGCTTAATTATTTCTTCCTTTGAGTTTGAAAGAATGCTTTAGCAAGGTCTGTGATTGTCTTTGGATCAAAGATTCACTTAATGGAATCCATTAGAATCTTCCAGCATAACAAATTTATTTGAGTTACTTCCTGATGTTTCTTAAGACCAACAATAAATGATATTTGTCAAATTGTCACACTAAAAAAGGAAGTAAAGATATCCTGTTGACACAGTGGCAGAATATAATGCTGCAGTACAGGAGAAGCAGATACATGTGTAGTTTGCAGGTCTGTGTCCTGCAAAGCTGGAATAAAAGAACATGGAGATAGCAATGGAAGTAGCATGCTTAGTCTCCGTAAAGAATGAGGACACCAGGTACTTAGGCACTGCTCTAAAGCCCACTGAAGTCTATGGAAAGATTCCTATTATTTGAGAGGGATTTGGATCTGGCTCTTACTGTACTCTGAATATAATCCATACCAATAGTATGCTCTCCAGAAGACAGTTGTTCAACTTGTCCACCCAGTCACAAATAAGATGGTGTCATAGAAGCTATAAGAGAACTAGGACATGTAATTAGGCAAGGGTTGGGGGAGGGGATTTCCCTAGGGGAAGGGAGTTAAACTCAAAATTCATCCCTGCATCAGTTGCCATTTAAAAAAAAAGTGCATGAAAGGGAGGATGGAGACCCAACGTATTTTTGGCCAAATATCAATGTGGGAGATAATGCTGGTGAGACAAGCATTAATGCCTTTGCAATTTTACCCTTTCTAGAGAAGGTAAAACAAATATAATAGCAAGGCTCCTGGAGAAACTTTGCTGGCAGATATGACACTGAACCTGAAGAGCAATGCAGAAGAAGTGGCTCATTGCATGTTTGGGAATTAATTTCCTTGCAGATGCTCAGATGCCTAGGTTATATCAACTTACCTATCTGCATATTTGTGTAGCTTCGGGAACTTCTCAAGATCCCTTCTAGAGCTAGGTAAAACTTGGTTTTCTCATACCTCACACGTTCTTGAGATTTCACAAATGTTCCTTTTCTGGCTTGGGATAAATATGAGACCACCCCAGAATAGCCACTAGCCCAGTGGTTAGTGCATTCACCAGGGCACTATATAATTCAGATGATGATTTGAACATGGGCCCCCGCTCCCCACTTCCCAGGCCAGCAGTGTCCTAGTCACTGTGCTGTTGACTATCCTGGGGTCAGGGTTTCACTCTATTTGCATGTGTGTGTTTAAATAAAAACTTAAAAACTCCAAAATTACAGTCACAATGAGGACAAATCATGGATACAAAAAGAGACCAGCCAAACCCACCCCACCCCAGACTCTTTGTTCTCAAAAGTAAAAGGTCAATTTGATATCCTAGCCCCACCCCCATGCTGACCACCACTCCACCAAACTCATCTGGTTTTTTTTCTCTGCCATTGTCAGCAATTGAATGAGTGCACAAATAGTGTGGGCTAGAGGTTTAGGTGAGTTGTTCTGTGCCTAAAATCAGTCTGAACAGCAGCTTTGACACAAAGTACAACACCTCTGCCTTAAAAACTGCCAGCTTCTCAAAGAAAATATGCTGCAAATGTCTGACCTTCCTTATCGAGGAAGATGCCGAATCCTGTGGTGCATGAAAACATCCAAGAGCCAGTTGTTCATAAGTCTCGCCACATAACAGTGGGACTTGCAGCTTTGCGAGCATCATCTCCTAGCTCAATAAAGGACAATAAAGGAGCAGAATAATAAAATGTGTTCCATTGTCTCCTCTGATCCAGAGCAGGCTTCCTGGCAGCAGCCTTTATCTGTGTTTCCCTTGAAAGTTACTTCTGACATACCAAGTACCATGAAATATCAGCCACTGTGAAGGGAACTCTTATTTCAAAGGTACAGCAATCACTCACTGAGACAATCTTCTGGACAATTCAGTAATACTGCCAAATGGTGTTCTGAAAAATATTCCTTAAGAACCCCTTGGCATAATGCTCTTCTTAACTATGAGCCACCAGACTGGAATGCTGTTGCCTGAATTTGCCAAATGTCAGAAGATACATCTTAATGCAAGTTGTATGCAAGAGGGACCCTGCTGGGCTGTTGCAGGAAAAAAAATATGTTTTTTATGGGCTGCATCCCTTTTCCCCCTACCAGCTACCCCATTTCTTTACCTGTGACATTTCCCATGAATACTCGAAAAGAAGTGGCTATTTCCTATCTCACCACATGAACCTTATGAAAACTTAAAAAAACCAAAAACACTATAATCAAAAAAATAATCAGAGAATACCATCCTCTACCCTTCTTTTAACTGGTATGTAGACTATGCATCTCTTCACTAGGTTACATTTATTGCCCCAGAGCATCTGAAAAAACAACCCTGTCAATTTGACCTACCATTTTCTAGGGCTGGATACACACATGCCATGTAAATACAAAGACATAACAGGAATGTTTTACTTATCACCACCCTTTCTGCCAACATCACCGTCTATCTCTCCCATTGAATCATCTTAACCTGGCTGGAGGCAAACTTCTTCTCCCAGTTCAACTCAGCAAGTGAATCACCACAGAAGATTAGGCCTAGAATATCTATAACCCCAGGACTCATTATTTGCAACTCCTCCGGATGAGACAAAGAGCACCTCAAAATCCTCACCCACAGAGCCTTGCTTTTCACTACTCCAGCTGCTAAATGTTTAAGATGTCAAAAAGTCCATATCTTTTGTACTGCCTGGAACCACTGTGACATTATCCATGGGTGAAAATAGTCATTGACAGAGTAAAAGTCATCTCCCCCTTAAACCATGCATTTAAGACCTGAACCCCCTGATATCACAGACTGCCCACAATAAAGGACCCAAAGAAAAAGAATGTAACAATGGACTCAAAGGACAATCTTGCCTTACCCCACTATGTATCTGTATAGCCTCTATTCTTTACCCATTTACTAAAGGAATACATAGTGCATGAAATCTGTACAAAATCTGTAGCCAATTAAGAATCTGTGAAGGAATACCAGACTGAGACGGGACCAATCATAAGTAAGGCAGTTTCACTCAATCAAAAGCTTTGGCTGGATCCAAGGCCAAAACATAACTGTGATGGGGTCTGCTTACCCCGCACTAGCCCAGACAGGGTTAAGCCCATGGTATTGACAGCGGAAGTTCCGCCTCCCTGGCAAGACTGGGCATGCTTCAAGTGCTCTAGTAGTATAAAGGGAGGAAGACCAGCTCATTCTGGGCTGGAGGCCACAGGAGAAGGACCTGCTTGGGAAGCTTCCACAGAGAGCCAGCCACAGCCTCTGACTGTACTGGGAATTGAAGCCGTCCATGGCTCGCCTGCACCCTGGTGACTGGAGGAAACCCTGGAGATGACTGGCCCTGCTGAACACATTGCATGGGAAACCCCAACACAGACTCTGGTAGGAGGTGACCCAGGGAGGGTGATGGAGTGGTACCTCCCCCTCCCCTGGGGAAACTCAGTGTGTTTTGGTAGGACACCCCCACGCCCCCTGCTGAGTCAGTGGCAAGCTGCTATGCCACTGTTAGGCCCCTGGCCCAGTGGAATTGGGTGCTGACACATCCCATAAGGGGCACCCCAGTGCTATAAACTCTGGCCATTAGGCAACACTGCCTTGCACCGAAGGGTGGCGCTATAGACTCTGGTCGGTAGGCCACTCTGCCCTGCCCTGAAGGGCTGCTTTATGGACTGTGACAGATAGCCCATGCTGCCTTGACCCTAGGGGCGGACTGTCACAATAACCCTACCATTCTCACAGTCACCATGTTCACCCATTTTCAAATACTTCCCACAATTTACACAAGATCTGCCATTGTATGACTTTCAACTGCATTAGACTGACTGGGTTGCAATAATTTCCCTGCTATTTTCCCCTACCTGGCTTGAATGGAAGTCAAAATTTTATAATCCATGTCCAATCGAGGAATAGGCCTCCAATTCCTGATAGCTGAAGTTCCCCTTTTTTTGGAAGAAAACCAACCAACCAACCCACCCTTTCCTCAGCTTCTGACCCTTATGGTAACATAGATGGTAATACAACAGTACCTCACACTAAAATAACAGACACCGGTAATAATACCCTTCCCAGCCACGGTTCTCGTATTGCTTAAGTATAAAACAGTAACCCTGTACCATCATAAGTATCAGGTCCTATGAATCAAATAAGGTCACCTTCTTGTTAACTGGTTCATTATTCTCAACGAGAGGGCCTCCTGAGTCCCCAGATCCTGATCCTAACTCTAATGGTTCCTTCTCAAGTTAATCAAACTCTATAACCTTTGCCGCCTTTTCCTCCCAATAAAAGCACTTGTAACATCTCTTTCTGCTGTTCCTTGTCCGCAACAGCACCTAATACAGAAAAACAATTATCTGTTGGAACAGACAATGCTGTGTGATTCACATAGTTGTAACCACCTTCACTCTCCTTGGATCCCTCATTCCCTGTCTGATTTCAAGAAAAACTCTCCCATTTCTGAAGCGGAGCACATCAAAATCTGCTTCCCAACTACAGAGTCTGCCATACATGTAGCCTGCCAATTCCTCCCAGGTGATTGGGATTCCTAAAAAAAACAATTATGCCTGTGGATGTTCCTTCCCCAGTTTCTCTTTTCCCCTCCCTGTCTCTGACTGCCTGCCCCACATTACCAGTGTTCATGTTCCCATCTGTGTCATCCTGACTCTTAATGGTTCCCGCTCTTTCATTTCTTCCCAATCCTGGATCAGTAAACAACAAGGCAAGTCCTTCCCCCAAAAGCAGAAAGGCACTGTCACTTCAAATGGGGCCTTCATTAAGCTTTGCAGGGCTGCTTAGAATCCTCTGATGGTTGGTGCCAGGAAAGATACTTGTGAGACTGGGAATGACCTCTTCCCCTATTGTGCCAGGCCTCTGGGAACTACCACTTTTCCCACACATATTGCATCTAGTGAAGTCCCTGCAGTCCTCAGCCTTGTGTGCATTAGAACCACAGTGCATGCCCTTCCTCACACCACAGCCCACACTAAAATGCTCTGTGGAGCCACAGGTAAAACAAGTGTGTGGCTATCCAGGATAGCCCTGTTCAGAACCTAAGTAAAATATATTGGGGAGATGTTTCACTGTATTATTTACCTGGAAAAGTTCAGTGATGCCTTTAAAATTCACCATTCCAAACCCTAAATTGATCAGAAGCTTTACCAGGAGGCTGCAACACTTTAGCATAATGTGAAACCCAGTGCAGAAAATCTGCAAAATGTATATTTTCATTGCAGAAGTGTCACAGGCTTACTAGCAGGTTGGAATAAAGAAACATCTACTATGCTATCCCATTCCCTACACCTCTTCCTAATTCCAAACCATTTCCAGAAAAATTCCCATTTCACTGTAGGACTAAAAACTGACATCAAAATTCTCTCTTATCTGGCAGGTGTATCACAGCTTTCAATTGTGCTGTCAAGAATTCTAAAGATTTTAACAAGAGAGTCCCAACAACAAAATTCCAAGCAGCACGTGTCTATTTCCCCTGTGTAGTACAACTGAATCACATATCTGTGCCAATGCATCCTAGAATAATGCTTCCATTGGGAGGAGTCTTACCCAGAAGCTCAAGCCTTGTCAGCTGTGACTGCTGCATAGGACTTCTTCCTAAGTAACCTCTCAGAAGATCCAGGGCTGGAAATAGACACTTCAAGTCCTCCTTGTTTGTCACTATTTCTTCAATTGCTCGCTCATGATAGATCTTTGTGCCCCTGTATCAGCACTAGGGCTCCGATTTGTTATAAAGAAAAACAAAAGACGCCGCTTTAGATTCTTAAAAAAAATGGTAATAGCAGTAGCCGATGGGCCATATGCCATTGTAGGTAACCTCAGATCCCATCCCCTCCCCTCCATAAACTTATCAAGCTTAGTCTTGAAACAAGTTAGGTTTTTTGCCCAGACTGCTTCCCTTGGAAGGCTATTCCAGAACTTCACTCTTTCGATGGTTAGAAACCTTTGTCTAATTTCAAGCCCAAAGTTGTTGATAAGTGGTTTAAACCCATTTGTTGTTGTGCAAATATGGGCCCTTAACTTAAATAACTCCTATTCATAGACAGTGCACGACTCCTGTATAGCAGGTAGTTCTGTGTACTTTTAAAATACGTCTTTATTGAAATGAGCATGCAAAGTGCATTATAGGGATCCCTGCTCTGTTGCCACATCTAGTGGGATTTCTATTTTTTTAATTATTATTACAAACATTGGCCCCAATCAGAAAACATATGCACATGAGTCACATTAATTATATGACTAGTCTCATTAGATACCACTGGGTTGAGTTCACTCAGATTCTTCAAGGTACTCAGATACATAAATGTTTACAGAATTAGGGACTATGTTTGTAAAATAAATCTCACACAGTAACTACAGTTGTTTCTATCTACACATCGGGTTTTATTTCATACACCACACCCAATACTATGGGATTGGAGTTCTTAAACTGAGTGCTATTACACTACACTGTGACAATTTCTGACATTTTAATGGCAACTACTAGGTCTATGATATAGTTATATCACAAATTAAAAAGAATAGTATCCCTCACTAATTAGCTCACATCCAGTACACACAGCCTAGTCAAGATCATTGTGCTCTATTGTCATTTCAGCAACTCTTTACAAAATGCACCAACGCTCAAGAATATTTTTCTGGCAGTGGTATCATGGAAACTCAGCTATCCCCTAAATTACTATTCCTTCTGCAAGGAATTCTGAGACAAAAGGAATTTAGGTGTTTTTAGCTCCCTAATGTTCAAAATGCTGTTGAGCAATCCTCTTTCTGGAGTTTGGAATTGTTCTTGCACAACTGACTTACTCTCACAAATGGATTGCATATTTTCTGCTTCATCTCCACAAATAACACCAGATCTTCCTGTCACTATTCCTGCCTTCCCTTTCCCCAGGGGTGAAAGTAACTACAGACGCTTACTGGTATGGGGCCGGGGCCAGCCCCCGGAAGGGGAGAGGCCTTGGGCAGAAGGGGCAGGGCTGAGGCTAAGCATCCCCCAGCCAGCCCTTCCAGGCTGCCTGGCCCACATCGTCCTGGGCTGCAGTGGTGATTTAAAGGGCCAGAGCCCCAGGCCCTTTTAAATCGCTGGCCCCGAGGCAGTTGTTCCCTTTGCCCCCCCTCCCACCTATCGGCGGCCGAGTCGGGGGGGAAGGGCAGGGACGTTATAGCGCTGCAGGGTCCTTTGCCATGGCAGCACTTTAATGTTGCTGTTTCTCCCCTCCCCCCCATCAGGGGCCACTGATGGGGGGGGAGGGCGCAGCAACTTTAATGTCCCTGCCCCTTTTGCCTCCCCTGTCTGTGGTCCTGCCAGTATGGACCCTACCAGCAGGGCTGCCAATGGGGGAGGCAAAAGGGGCAAGGACATTAAAGCGGTGGGCCTCATACGAGCTGGTGCAGGTTCTTACCAGTACGCCGTACCGGTCCATACCGGCTCACTTTCTCTCAGGTTCAGAGCTACACTGAACTAGAAATAACTACCTAGCAAATGGGAATTTCTGGAGGAAAGAAAAGAAAAGAAAACAGAAAAGTCCAGTTTATTTATGTCACAGCTCAGGACACCTGCACCTGTATTCCCCCTCTATGGTTTTCCCAAGGGTACCCTTTCCAAGGCTTCTGGCCCCCAGTGATCACCTATCTTGAATAGAGATACATGTTTCTCTCCCTCCTGACCAGGGTATGTCCAAAGTGGACAGTTCCAGGCGGTACTGTAAATTCCCCAGCAAGTCAGACTGCCTGAGCAGCCTGCTTTGCTTTTCTCCTCAGAGGCTATAAATAGCATAACTCTTCACAGTTATAAGTTACCACCTTTTCCTAAGCAAGCGCATTCACTCTTAAGGTGAAAGTATTACAGAGAAAACATTAAAAACAATAAAAACCTACATGCACATTAATAAGCTTACCAGAGATCATTCCAATTGCAACAAGGACTCTGGTAGGAGTCAGTCCTTCAAACCCCACCAAGGGGTTTTTCTGTGGTCACAAGTTAAAAGCTATTAGCTCAGAATTGCCACACCCATGACTTTCTGAGTCACTCATTTATACAGTTTGGCCCTCTGATCTTTTCCTCACATAACAAGTGGTCAGCAGACAAAAATCCTCTCCTGATGGCAAAGTTTCAAAAGGCTGAGATCTTGAATAACCAGGGGGATACATTTGCATTTTAATACAGTGAACTCATAGGATACTTAAACTTAATTCAGTAAGGTTTTCCAGTATATTGAAGGAAATTCCCATATCTGTCACATTTTATTTTTGATTTTAACAAATAGGAAATATGCTGTCAACAACCCAAGGGCATCTGCCAAAGTGTACACTGCTCACTGGCCAAAATTCAAAACCAAGTATAAATTAATCTACGAGAATCAGAGATGGCATAATGTATACCTTCTTATCATCTCTGTGATATAAAAGTTACACCATTTTAACCTTAACGCAGAGGACCAAATTTAGAGGCAATGAGTAAAAAGGGTATAAGTTACACATTAGTAAGGGATCTAGTCTGGATAAGAGGTGGGAAGACTGTGTATATTCCATCATTTTAGATTCTTTTACATGAATTTAGACTCACCTCTGCATTTGGCCTTTTGCACTTTGATATATTAATTTATCTTATAAATATAATGTAGAGCTATAAAACTATACTTGTAATATTGGAAAAAGCCAAAGCTGTATTATTTGTATAGTTAAATAGAAAAACTATGGTTAAAAATATTGTATCAACACTTAAAATATTAACAATTTATGCTAAACATACTGTATAATATAAAAATAGATGGCCAAGATAGATAGTAATTAAAAACATGTATTATAAATGAATGGCTTTGATTTAGTGAAATACATTTTGACACAGCAGTTGTTTCTTGTCAGTTCAATGACTTTTCCTCCAGGGATATTTCTCCTAGCTATAATGTACATGCTTCAAATGATAATCTGTTTATACACAGAGATGTTTTTTGTCTGAATGCATGCAAAGTTTTATAGGAGCTATAGTTTTGAGGTTTCATAGTTTTGAGCCTTCAGTGGTGGACTTTAAAGCTGGTTATATTACAGAATGTCATGTGTGGCAAACAAGACAGAAAAATAAGAGTTTAATCACAAATGTAATGAAGAAATAAAATGAACTCTATGACACGAGGTCTAATCTTAACTATGGGTATGTAATGCGTCTACTTCAAATACAATTTTGTGGTCTCTTCTTCCACACACTCCTTGAACCCCCCCCCCCCCCGAAAGATAACAGTTAATCAAATAATTGTGACACGGAATGTTTGTGGAGAATTTGTATACAATGCTGCCTAAGGGAAACACGAGGAACAGTTGGAGGCACAGAAGTGTTGAGAATTATGGCAAACTGTGTTAAAAGGATTTAACTAGTGTGATGTATGAACACTGTCTGGTTAGAGTACACAATAAGTGGTTTGTCTCAGACATTTCTTTCAGCTGCTAACTCAGACTTTCAGTATATTATGTCTAAGTATGTATATCTAAACATTGCTCAGACAAGTAGTAATTGTCACCGAATGGTGAAGGAGACAAAACTCATGGATTTTCTCACACATCAGGAAGTAATTAAAAAAAATTCCTTGACTGAGACTCAGAAGATTTCAATGTTTGGGAGAGAAGGGTTATCCAGAAGAAAATTTTGAACATATATTGTAAGACTAAAAGAGCTTTCCAGTTCTCCGTGGTTGATGCGAACAATATGTTGTCTTTCTTGCATCTGACTAAGTCAGCATTCTAAAAAGGCTAAAAAACTTTTAAAATTAGAGATGGGCTGAAGCCACATAATTCAGAATGGACTTTGAACACCTAAAGTCCCTGGTGGTTCAGTCCATCATAATGAAAGGAGCCACTTGTGAAATTTGGATCTGGGTTCCAATTTCCATTTTCCTATTGTTCAAGGCGGTTAGGTTTTGGGAAAGGCTACTTTCCAGCACTGATTTTGGGTGGGAAGGAGGGAGTTAGCATGCAGAGTTCAAAACCATGAGAACTCCATCAGCTCCTTAGAAGGAAATTTAGAGAACAATTCAGCATTGTGCAGGGAAGGTATGTTGGAGGTTTCAGTTCTCTGGATGGAAAACCCAGCAGGAATTCTAGCAGTATCAGAGGTGCCAACTCCGTGGGTGCTCTGGGGCTGGGGAACCCACAGGGAAAAATTAGCAGAGCACCCACTGGCAGCCAAGTTCCCCTTACATCCCTCCCCTAGTGCGCCGCATCCCTGCTCCTCCACCTACCTTCCAGCACTTCCCCCGGCCTCTGCCAAACAGCTGTTTGGAGGTGTTCTGGGAGGGAGGGGGAGAAGCAGGAATGTGGCCCCCTCAGGGGAAGAGGTGGGGCCAGGATTTGGAGAAGGGATTGGAATATGGGCAGGGAGGGGGCGGAGACTTTGGTGAAGGGGTTGGAATGGAGGTGGGGCAGGGCCACATGGAAGAGGTGGAGTAGGGGCAGGGCCAGGGTGGGGATTGAGCACCCAAGAGAAAGTGGGGAAGCCGGCGCCCATGAGCAGTATTTCTTCTAGAAGCTTCTGGGGCATGCTGGAGCAGTAACTTTGCTGCCCTCACAGAGGGTGCCACATGCTGCTAGATTCATATCCAGCCAGTTCTGGAACATAGGGTTGGAGGGGAGGGAGAAATGAAAGGAACATATCCCCACACATACTTTGCACCTCCCCACTTATCTTCAGAAAGTGAACACCTGCAGTGCAGAGAGAGAGTAGGGGCTGTTTACCCCCATGGGATTCCAGGAAGCTACTAGGCATGGTTTGTGTGTGTAGCTCCTTGTGCTCACCCTCAACTTGGCCACCTGCTGACCAATCAGCCAGAATCTGGCCCTGGGTTAATATTTCCACTGTCTGGCCATGACATGGATTGTTATACCACTGATTCTGTGTAAACAGCTACTTGGACTGACTTGTACAGTAAGAGGTTTTTTGTTTGTTTGTTTTTAAACATAGAGCTGTGGGGATAGGGAGGCAGGCATGTAGGAATATTATCACAGTCTGATGCTGATTTGGTAGTTAATCACAATAGTTTTTCTTCTGGTCTTGCACCTGCTTCAAAGAAAAAAATATCTTTTCAAGCCAACTATGGCCTTACTCCTGGAAAGAGAACTGCTGGACTCACCTGTATATTTTCACCTGATTGGGGCCTAAATTGTTTCAGAGCCATTTAGATCCAGGAAAAATAAAAGAGTGTATAAGGCACTATTTCAAAACTATACTACAGCTTCACAAGATTTAAATCAATGGGCCTGTATTCTCCATAATAAACAAAGGGTGAGGTTTTCAAAAGCACCCAAGGGAGTTAGGTATCCAACTTCCTTAGGCACTTTTGAAAATCTCCCTCTCAATCTATTTGACCATATGTTTTTAGGAGGATCCACATAAATAACTGTCAGCCTAGATCTGCATGACTGAGATGAGTGCTGATCCCCTTTGGCTGACTGATATAGTGGAACCTGCTATTTTTCTCATCTCATATAATTTGTATAGGACATTGGTATTTGGTGCATCACACATTTAAAAAACTTTGCAGGAGATTTATGGGTTGTTGTTCTGTTTGTTTTTCTAGTTGGATATACAATGAACGATCTCATTTTTGAATGGCAAGAAAAGGGAGCTGTACAGGTAGCAGAAGGGCTCACTCTGCCACAGTTTCTGTTGAAAGAAGAGAAAGATTTATGTTATTGCACCAAACATTACAATACAGGTAGGAGAGTTTCTTAGTCCATTACAACTGGAAAGACAGCTGCTGCTATTTTCTGTTGTTTTAAATACATCATTTAACTCATCTGAAGGTTATAACACTACAAAACACACACACACACACACACACACACACACACACACACACACACAATACTATGCCCTGAAAGCATTAACATAATGAAACAAAACAGTTGCCCGATGGTTGAAAAGATTTCTAAATTTTCTTATAAAAGTTTATTTAGGAAAGATAGACATCTGAAATACATTAGTTATGCAGAGATGGGTCAGCCAGGCTTCATTGTTCTGCAAGTGACTATGAGGGCAGAGCCTTGTACCTGTGTGGAGCCGCATTAACTTCAGTAGGGCTTCACGTGGGCACAGGGGTCTTCCTACAAAGAGTCCTTCCTACAAAGAGTATGGCCTTATACTCCATCACCCCCAGAATTATTTGAAAGATGTGTCGCAGTAGTTAAATCTGTATATAGAAAATACTAGGCATTGCTTTTTCAATACTAAAAGTATAAAATAGTCATTTATGATTTGTCATTGTATAAAAATGTGACTGTCCAATTCTCAATCCACAAGTACAGTCTTTATTAAAAATACACATAGCAAAAGCTAAAATCCCCAGGATTCCACCCTCCCTTTTGAAAAATTTTGTTTAAATAAATAAAAAACACACCAATAAGTTTTGTCCAGTATATTGCAGGAAATTGCCATGTCACAATTTATTTTTGATTTTAACAGGTAGGAAATATGCTTTCAGCAGACTTTATCCCTCACCCTCACAAGTTCCAGCTTGTGTCCCACCTCTGTACTCCTATAGATGATACCACTGTGCTTTTAGTAAATAAAGTATTATTGTCCTTGTTATTACTAATGGGGAAACTGGAAAAAAACAACCTGCCAAGGCCCAAATGTGGGATTCAATGGTCAACAAAGACTTCAAGTCTTTGAAGTCAATGCAAAAATTATTCATGCAGGAAACAAACTATTGTGGGATTCAATTCCTTTAGTGGGGGGGAGGGATCCCTAACTTCTTTTTTTGTGATGGAAATAATTTTCAAAAATTAATGTGAGAGAACAACCAATTTGTGTGGGATGTAGTTAATTTTGGGACATGAATCACGTCCTTTCAAATTATGGACTTCTGAGAAGTATGGCGCAAAATTAGGGATAATATTTTGGGTCACCTAAATATGTTGACTGTTACTTAATGGTTCCTTAGAGGAAGGGGTGTAGTGTGGGCAGGCCTGAGGTGGAGGTCAAGCACACACACACCCCTGGGTAGAGAGGAAGTCGGTGCCTATCCATTCTAGACTGAGGAGCAGTCCATAGGCAACTGTGAGGAGACTGCATTACATCAGGAAGCACACTGTTCCCCAGCACAAGCAGAAACAGGGCAGCACAAAGATAACTTAAAAAGTCACCTTTGTGTTCACTCCCCCCAGGCTGTGCCTTCAGGACACACATCTCAGGAGGTCCAGCTCATGGTCTAGCCTGGAGGCTTTATTTTGTTTTCCAGTCTTCATCTTGGGGTTAATGCCATAAAACTGGAAGATTTTTTTTGTTTTTTGGAGGATGGGGGACGTTGTTTTAGTCTTTACATCTTTTTTGTCTTCCATTTTCTACAGTGGGTATCATGATTATCCACTGTTGTGTGGGCAATAATAGTTGCTGGCAAGAGAATCTAATAACCCAAGTGTTTCATTTCCATCCATTATGTTATGCTAATATGTGATCACTTATGTGCAGTTTGCGCTTGAGGACTCATTGTTTATCTACGGCACTTAATGTGAATCTGTGCACTGATACTCCATGAAAAACATAGTATGAGGAAATCATTTTTGAAAACTAAAACCTCTCACTCAAGCATACATCAGAGTCGATTTAAATGGGTTAATTAAAAAAAGATGCTTCACAACTGCAGATAGCTGGGCACTTAACAAATGCTATCATTTCAATATAGATGTAGTTACAACACATGATATGAAGCTCTTTTCTGTGGCCTGGTCTACACTAAAAAGTTAGGTCGAAGGAAGCCACCTTAAGTTGACCTGTTAATGTATGTGTCTACACTACCGGGCCCTTTGCGACGACCTAAGTCACCTCTAATGTCGACTTCTGTAATCCACTTCTGCGAGAGGCATAGTGAGAATTCCATTTTCATGGGTCAGCTGTGAGGTAGTGCAGATGCAGTGTTGTGTAATTCGACTTAATTGTCCTCAAGGTGGTGTCCCACAATGCTCATCTGTGACCGCTCTGGAGATCATTCTCAACTCTGCTGCACTGCAGCCAGGTACACAGGAAAGAGTCTTTCCCCTGCTAAAGCCCTGGAAATTTTTGATTTCCTATTTCCTGTTTGATCAGCACTGAGAGCATGCCAGCTTGAGCACAGCTGATCATGGAGACTACATGCCCCAAAAGTACTCCAGCCTGGTTGGTGGATCTCACTACTGTGTGGGGAGAAGAGTCTGTGCAGGCAGAGCTCCGATCCAGCAGAAGAAACGCTGACACCTATGCAAAGATTGCTTGTGAAATGGGGGAGAAGGGCTACATGAGGGGGACACAGCAGTGCCGTGTGAAAGTAAAAGAACCTCGACAAGCGTATCAGCAGACAAGGGAGGTGCATGCGATTCTCGTGGGTGACCCTACCAGCACTCTCACAAGCAACGTGGACACCTCACAGGTGTGTGAGTCTAAGAACAACAAGGAGGACGATATGGTGGATGTGGATGAGGAGGAAGAGAATGGGAGACAGGTGAGTGGTGGATCCATTCTCCCAGAGAGCCAGGAAATATTTTTACTCTGGAGCCCTGTGGGTCGCAGGACATCACAGTGGCTGACCATGATGTCAGGGAAGGCACCTCTGGTGAATATACAGTTACAATCAAAGTCCAGTTAAACTTTAGTGGGCACATACATTTGGTGGTATTGCATGTTTACTGTGAAGAAAAAGTGAGGTACTGTGGTTCTCTGCTTACAAGAGGCCACTCCAGAAAAGACTGTTTATGTGAACTTTGATAGCTCAGGAATCCTCCATGGATATCTTTAGGAAACTTTCATAGAGGTACTCTGCAATCCTTTGCAGAAGGTTTCTGGGCAGGGCAGTCTTATTTCTTCCACCAGGGTAGGACACTTTTCCACACAACTCCTGAATAAATTCTGCTGGCATCATTGCAGTACACAGTATAGCAGGATAAGGACCAGGTCTATACCCATATGCTTGCAGCATGTCTTTCATTTCCACCTCTGTTACCCTCAGGAGACTGATATCACATAGGGTCACCTAGGGGAAATGAGAGAAGTTCTCATTAAAAGTGCTCTTACAAGAAAAAAAAAAGGGGGGGGATCATGTAGACCCACCCTACCCCCAGACATTCCGGATCACCAAACCACTAATGTGCCTTTACTGTGCTCAGCATGGGTCGGCAAGTAGTTTAAAGTGGCTGATAAGGGACTGTGGCCCCTCATGAGAGAGTCCACAATTTGGGAGTGAAAACGTTTTCCCCCGCACTCCACTCATAAACAGCTTCCCATGGTGCTATGGGGAAGAGCCATTGTTCGACTAGCTACCTCTGCTCCCGACATGAGCCTGCCATAAACTTCATTAAAAGTGCACTCACCCATGACCGGGGTGGGGGCTACTCGCCATGGCTGGAACAGCAAAATGTCACAGTGAATGGTTATGGATTCTGATTATGTTATGGTTTACACCTAGTGTAATAAGGGGTTTTTTTATTTTATTTATGTACAATGGTTCCTTTATTTTTTCCCCCCATGACTGACAGCTGGAAATATATCCTTCGGCATGTCATCAACACCTGAAAGCAGACTTTTGCTGATTAGAAGGAGGAGATAGAGAATGCGGGAGTACATGTTTACCAAGATCATGAATGCCTCCGGGACAGCTGACACAGAGCTGAGAGCATGGAGGATTTCACTGTCCAAGAAGTTAGACATGGAGAGCAGGAAAGCTTCCAATGAGCAAGAGTGTGTGGCACAGGATGAGATGCTTCGGATTATGAGGGACCAAGCAGACATGTTGAGGCATCTGGTTGAACTGCAGGAAGAGAAGGAGAGTAGAGTCCCTTTGCAGACCCTGGTGGACAGCTAGCCAGCATTGGCTGGTGCAGAATCACCCTCCCCCAAGTGTTCCCTGAGGCATGGGCAAAAAGTCCATTATCTCTTTCACTTAACTCAGGGAAAGGTACAGGGAACAGAAGGCGCCCATTTACAGACCTTTGATGGTCTGGAATGTGATGGTATATTACACAGATGAAAATGTTTCTCTTGTTCCAACTTTACAACCCCTTTTCCCCAAGGTTACCTTTTTTTCTGTTCTCTGTCTCTACTTTGTTTGTTAAATAAAGTAAATGGATTCAAGAAATAAATGGTTTTTTTTATTGAGTAGAAGCATTGGGCTTGGGCGGGGGTTGGCTTTACAGGGACACTGATACAAGCCAGGTCAAGGTTTGGAAAAGCACAATGCAGACAAGCAGCTCACATTACTGTGACTCATTATTGAAACGGCTTTTCAAAGCCTCGCGGATACGCAGCACTCCTTGCTGTGCTCTTCTTATCGCCCATGTGTCTGGCTCCTCAAAAATGGCTGCCATGCAATCTGGCTCAACTGCCTACCCCTGCAGAAAATTTCCCGCCTTTTTTCCCCCACAGATATTATGGAGAACACAGCAGGCAGCTATAACCCTGAGGATGTTCTCTTCACTAAGGTCAACCTTGTTAGTAAACTTCTCCAGCGCCTTTTGAAATGACCAAAGGCACATTCAACCACCATTCTGCACTTGCTAAGTCTATAGTTGAACTGTTCCTTACTGCTGTCCAGACCACTGGTGTATGGCTTCATAAGCCGTGGGAGAAAGGGGTAGACTGGGTCCCCCAGGATAACTATCAGCATCTCCACATCGTCAATGTTCATTTTGTGGCCTGGAAAGAAAGTCCCAGATTGCAGCTTTTTGAACAGACCCAAGTTCCTAAAGATATGCACATCATGAACCTTTCCCAGCCATCCTACATTGATGTCGGTGAAATGCTCCCTGTGATCCACCAGCACTTGCAACACCATTGAAAAATATCCCTTTCAGTTTATGTACTCTTTGGCAAGGTGGTCTGGTGCCAAGATGGGGATATGCATGCCATCTATCGCCCCACAGCAGTTAGGAAACCCCATCACAGCAAAACTATCCACTATGTCCTGCACATTTCCCAGACTCACTACCTTTCATAGCAGAAGTTGATTAATGGCCCTGCACACTTGTGGCACAGCAGCTCCCACAGTTGATTTACTGACTGCAAATTGATTCCCCACTGATCGGTAATTGTCTTGCATTGCAAGGTTCCAAATAGCGATTGCCACTCGCTTCTCCACTGTCAGACCAGCTCTCATTTTTGTGTTGGTGAACTGCAAGGCAGGGGAAAGCTCTGTACAAAATTCCTGGAAGGTGGCCTTCCACATTCAAAAGTTCTGCACCCACTGCTCACCATCCCATACCTGCAAAATGATGTGGTCCCACCAGTCAGTGCTTGTTTCACGGGACCAGAAATGGCACTCAGAGTGCAGCTGCTCTGTAATTGCCAGCAGCAACTGTGAATTTTTTTTCCAATGTCTTGCAGCAGGGCTGCTCGCAGGACATTACTATGTTCTGTGAGACGGACCCTACTTCGGTCCTGGAAATACTGCAGGAGAAGGCGTGAGGTGTTTGAGATGCTCAACGAGAGTGCATAACTGAGCAGGCTCCATGCTTCTGGGGTTATGGCATACATGCGACAGTTTTAAGGCACAAAAAATGCTGGGTTGTTTTCTATTGAGCACAGCGCATTATGGGATTCCGATGCAATGTTCCCATTCTTCCCTGCGACAATGTTTTGGTCCCATAAGGCATTGCACAAACTTCTCAAAACACACTGCAGCAAATTGCACTTTGGGACAGCTGCCCACGATGCACCGCTTTGTGCATCAATGCAGGCACTGAGAGTGAGGACGCACTCCATTGAGACAATGAGCATGGTGTGGCCACGCACAATTGACTTAATTAATTAAGAGGCTCATGGTTGAATTAGATAAAGTTGACTTAATGTGTAGACAATGCCTGAGGTTTGCTGTAAATAACACAATCAGGAGACAGCCTGTGAGATATATTAACATTAACTGCTGAAGTTTCATCATGGTATGCAGAAGCAGACTTGTCCGAGTCTCCTGGGTGCTCTATATGTAATTGAAAATGTACCCCTCTAAGTACAGATAGTGAGGGACATTTGGAAACTTGTAACTGCTTCCAGATATAGGAACATAACAGTTCCAGCAACAGAACATAACAATGGCCAATCTCATCCTGTTTCCAACTGTGCTATCATCACTCAGCAACATCCCTGCTCACTGCCCTTTGGGTACACATGGCACTGCTGCCAGTGATATCCAACGTTCCCATTCATTGCTCCACAAAACATACAATACCAACACAGGCATAATAACCAGAAAATCACTAGTTCAGTTCCCACCCACTTTTTGCAACCTACCGAGATGGTTTTGCCTTCCTCACATTACCTCATCAATATATACCACCTACAGCACATATGCCTCCTCCCTTCATGGTCACATAAAAACATGCAAACTTAATGCTGACCACAGACAACTACTGAAAAAAAATGAACAACGCATACCATACTTCCTTATTACACTACCCAAATAGCACTACTACATACTACAAACAAAAATGTCCCCAAATTGTAAACCTCGAGTCACTACAAACTGTTTCCACTTAAAACAATTCCTTCTATCCAATACAACTCTTAAACAACTTAAAATCTGCACTGCACATTCCAACCACCCATTTTAAGGCTATAACTGTTTATTATCTGAGCAATCAGAAAACATCAGGTTGCATGTTTTCCATGAAGGGAGACTGGCATGTGTTTTGTGAGTAGATGTGGGCAATGAAGTGTGATAAAGATGAAATCACGGTTGTAAATTGTAATGGGTAGGTGAAGACTTCGTTTCCAGGCTTTTTTGTGGTTGCGTTGGTGGTTTATGTGTTTGAGTAACCTTAAATAATCCTTAATGAAGTTTTACAGAAGTTGTTTTGTTTTTCTTATGAAATTTTCTGACGGGAGAAGGAGGAGGAGGAATGTTCTTAAGCAGCATTTCAGAAAACGACAAGAACAGAATAACTCAAACAACCGCAGGTCATTCTGAGCAAAAATGTATTTTTACTGACCACAGTAAACTCAGCTAACTCATTTGCCTAATAGTGACACTGATAATGGCTCAGTGAAGAAAGAAAGTAAGAGCAACTGATCTTCTTTTGACAAAGGAGGATTGATGCCAGTCACAACTATCTGTTCATGGACCTTGGCTCATTTTGCCCCTACTTCCAAAAAACAAAACACACACACACACACACACACACATACAACTGATTGCTGCTGGCTGGCTAGATAGTAGAAAAAGAAATCAAAGACCTGTATGTCATTTGGACACAGCAGTACATGTACCACCATTGTTCCAACAACCACATGCCTGTGTCTTTAACCAAGAAATCCTCAGTGAAGAAAAACTCCAGATTATGAATAGATTTTCAAAGGCACAAAGACCAGGTAGGAAGCCAACTGCCATTGATCTTTGTGCTTTTGAAAATCTCCTCCTCTAGAAACACATTTTTCCTCCATTCTTCCTTCTTTCATATCCTGTTCTTTAAAGTGACTGGTTGCTTGTTATGTTGATGCTGAAGCTGATGAGACATTAATTAATACAAATGGCTGAACATTTTCTACTGAAAAAGTGTATTTTGATGAAATATTGGGTTTTCAGCTAAATAACATTTTCCATAAATAGTGTCTGCTTTGCATAGAAAATTTTCATTTTTGGATAAAAACAAACAGTCAAAACCAACATATTTTGATACTGAAATGTTGCTTCAGTGCCTCATGGGAGTCATAGTTTACGTACCTTATGCTTCCATTTTTCCTGCATGGACCAAGCTCCCCAGCTGGACTTCATCTCCCATGATGCATTGTGGCCATACAACTGTCACTTTCTCTCACCAAGTGGGAAGATCATCATGCACCAAGGAAGATGTAATCCAACCAGGGAGCCTTGCCCATATCAGAGAATGGGAGCATGAGGTACCTAAACTATTGTTTCCTGAGGCAGCAATTTAGGATTGAAACATTTTGGTTTTCAGTTGAAATATTTCAGCTTTTAGTCAAAAAATGGGTTTCCAATTTTGGCTGAAACCTCAACGTTTTCTTCAACAGGAAAAAAAAACTATTTTCCAAACAACTCTAAAATCAGACAAATCTGAAATAGAACTCTTTTGATTAATACACCAATCCAGGTTCTCTGAAGGCATTTGGAGTCACTCGAGGCCCAGTTCTGGATTTAAGTTGTGCAATTTGGAAAGCCTTCTATTGACTTCAGTGGACTTTGTGAAAGCAGAGGAAAAATGATCTAATACATTTCAGCTGTGTACAATCATGGTATGGATGCCAGTATTAATCAAAGATTTGTTAGTACAAAGGTGAAGCTTTACACAGTTTCAGTCATTAGAAGTAATGGCTATGAGGGCAGAATTGGGCCCCTCAGAGTGTAAGCATAAAAAAAACTACAAAAGCAGATTGGCACGTGTGTATCCTGTATCAGCTGAATGCGCTGATCCAATTAAAAAGTATTCAAAATGTGACCAATCATGTAACATTTTGAGAATTCCAATCTCATTTGCTTTGAGGTTCTGGTGTGAGCTAAATTGAGTGAGAAAAGAAGCATCCTCATTTGAGAGTTTTTCTCTAGGATGGTACTCCAGCCAAAACTAAATGTTGCAAAGCTGTAATTTTTGGATATTTCACATGTTGAAAAGTCAGGTACTCCATTGCTTATAAAACCACGCTCAAAACATCTAAAACAGCAAGTAATGGCTAAATGAGTATTCTAACAAACCCACACATTTACAGTCCGAAATGCTATAGAGCCATCAACCCCCTGCCTCTACTTCGTCAGTGATGCCAGCTTTGACTACCCGTTTGTCAAATTTTCTAACAAGCACCTCTGTGCTTCCTCCCATGCTTCTCTCATGCATGAGAGAAGCTCCCTGTAAAAGCCTTCAGAACCACTATATTAACCACTTTCAAGTCTCTTCTTAAACTCACTTATGCCACGATGCCTTCAAAACAACTGATTATATTTAGGGAGCTCGTGTCCTGTAGGCTTATTACATTAATCAGAATCATCTCACTGTTACCTGCGCTCCATCTGTCCACCTGCCATCTGTTTGTTGAATCTACCTGTTGTCTCTTGTCTTATATTTAGGTTATAAGCTCTTTGGAGTGGCAAGCATCTTTTCTGTGGAAATACCTATTTGTATAAATTCCCTTAGCAAACAGTTAACTCCTGTCTCCAATATCAATAGCCAATAGCAGTGTCTTCCTCCTAGTTCCATTCCACTCATTAGCATAATGAGTCACTTAGGCTCACTACCCTTGCTTTGCCAGCTGAGGTTTTTTGGTAGTGGTTTTTTTTTGTTTTTGTTTTGTTTTGGTAAGTGCCTGCAATCGTGGTACTACCACAAGAGACTCTCATACTGCCTTCACACTAACAGCCATTAGCATGTGTGAGTCATTACACTGACAGCATTCAGTAAACAAACATTACTAATATTAACATTCTGTGCTAGTTTCACATTGGTTAGCCTGCATGGCCTCATTCTCTCAATATACACACATGCTCCCACCAGGGTATCCCAGCACTAATGCTGATAACAGTGAAGTCCTGCCTCTCCATTTTAGTACTAGTGCTGATATTACAGTGGAAGTATGCCTACATCTGAGAACATGCAAAGCACCACTGTCTGCACACACACAGTATTCCATGATAGCAGAAGTTGCTGCCTTTACTGTGCTTGTAGATTCAGCCTTTTAACCTCCCTGTAAAAAAGTGTCTCTGTGGCACCACCCTACATGGGTTGGGCCCCCCTGCAACAATCACTTCATAGACTCATAACTTTCAGGTCAGAAGGGACCATCATAATCATCTCGTTTGCCTGCCTGCACATTGCAGACCACAGAACCTCACCCACCCATTACTGTAATAGACCCCTCACCTCTGCCTGAGGTGCTGAAGTCCTCAAATCATGATTTAAAAAGACTTCAAGTTGCAGCAAATCCACCATTTACACTAGTTTAAACTTACAAGTGACCAGTCCCCCATGCTGCAGATGAAAAAGAACCTCCCCCGCCCCAGCACCAGGGTTTTTGTGTCACATTGCTGCTTAACTTAAATGACTCCTCTCCCTCCCTGGTATTTATCCCTCTGATGTATTTTCAAAAGAGCAATCTCCTCAGCCTTCTTTTGGTTAGGCTAAACATGTCAAGCTCTTTGAGTCTCCTCTTATAATGTAGGTTTTCCATTCCACGGATCATCTTAGTAGCCCTTTGCTGCACCTCTTCCAGTTTGAATTCATATTTCTTAAACATGGGAGCCCTGAACTCCACACACTATTCTTACCAGTGCCTTGTATAATGGTAGTAACACTTTCCTGTCTCTATAGGAAATATCTCGCCTGATGCATCCTAGGACTGCATTAGCCTTTTTCACAGCCGCACCACATTGGCAGCTCATAATCATCCTATGATCATCCAGTATACCCAGGTCTTCCCCTCCTCCTGTCACTTCCAACTGATACATTCCCAGTTTATAGGAAGAAATTCTTGTTATTAGTCCCTAAATGCATGACCTTGCACTTTGCACTATTAAATTTCTATTACTCCAGTTTACAAGATCATCCAGATCTTCTTGTATGATATTCTAATCCTTCTCTGTATTGGCAACACCTCCCAACTTTCTGTCATCCACAATTTTTATTAGCACACTCCCACTTTTGTGCCAAGGTCATTAATAAAAATGTTAAATAAAATTAGTTCCTCATAGATAGGTTTTGGAACCACATTGGTAACCTCCCTCCTACCTGACAGTTAACCACTGTCAGGAACAGTGACAAATTCTGACATAGGAGCATTAATACTTTTTTGTTTTGTTTTGGTGGCAACAGTGATATTCTACTTCCACGGGTGAATACATTTCCTGCTCACTTTTAATCAAGTCAGTGGGTGCTCAGCACTTTGAAAAAAAACAAAAACCATTTATTCAGGTTCCTAAAGTCCAAAAGTAACTTAATTAGAAGCCCAAAGTTTTGAAAACCTTGATAACTAGGTTTTCAAGTTAGAACATTTTGGAAGGGGGATGAGGCATACATAACTTGTCAGCAAATATTACCCTGAGGCCACCCTCGCCCCCCAGATTTCCCTTTTAGGTTATGTTTGAGAAATAAAATTAAACTTAAAACTGAGCCATGGGATTGCAAGTTTGATGGCACAGGAGAGCACAATGTCCTTCTGCAGATGGCAGTATCTCTAAATAGCAACTCAGATGGCAAAGGTTGGAAAATGACCTGTTGCTCCTTATGACCATTATGTTTAGTGTTTCATTATGATAGTTACTTTCAAAATAAGCACAATTCTAGAGCAGCTTACTGAATTCTACAAGCAGAGAAAATTTTGGAAATTCAATTTCTCTCTCCAAACAGATGTTCCTATGGTGATGGGGAAATTTATGTACGCTGAAAGAGCAATCAAAACAGTTGTAACTCCACTAGAAGACAAGTCTAGTTGAACTGCTCATATAAATGTTTTATTTAGAGTGTGTGTTAGCGACGAAAATAGCTTTCCTATTTTCATGAAACTTTTTTTTTTCTTTTGGGTTACAACTAGGAAAGTTTACATGCATTGAAGTCCGATTCCACCTTGAAAGGCAAATGGGTTATTATCTCATTCAAATGTACATACCGAGTCTCCTGATTGTCATTCTCTCCTGGGTGTCGTTTTGGATCAATATGGATGCAGCACCAGCCAGAGTGGCTTTAGGTATAACAACTGTACTGACCATGACAACACAAAGTTCAGGTTCACGAGCATCACTTCCAAAGGTAGGCAAAAAACTGCTTTGCTTGTACTATACCAGAATCATTGTGTTAGTACAAATGATGACTCTGTATGGCTGTCAGGGGCTTTCAATAACCTTTACAACATGTGCTCTTCTTATTAACAGATAAATTTGTTCATTAAGGATGAACAGAAGGGAGATAAACCACTTTGATTTGGTTTTTTTTTTAATTTTTCATTCAACAGAACACATTTTACTTCTGTACCAACTGATCTGTTGAGCCAAATTCTCAGCTGGCTTAACTCCAGTGACTTCAATGATACAGATTTTGAACCTTGAAGAAACAGTGTTCTTCACTGCTCCACTAGTGTTGCCCAGATTTTTATATGCTGGTCTGTGATGAGTTTGTCCCTTTCTCCATTGTGATACAAGCCAATGCATTTAGCAAATATTGAGAATATTGCAGCTTTCCAGTCTGCCGTGAGTAAAAGGGCAGCATGTAGCTGTACTCTCCCACAACGAGACAAATCAAAAACTATGACTTACAGAGTAACAATCTCTTTCCAGCTCCCCACCCTGGTTGTGGGGGCACAGCAAGTTATTTCTCTTTTCATTGAAGAGCTTACTATATGCATCTGGTCAGCTATTCTCATGGATCCAGGGCTCATCCTTAGAACACCCCTTCTCCATCCTCTTACAGTGAGGAGTATTGGACAAGTATCACCTCCACAGCCACACTCTGAGTCAGAGTGACAGTCTAGCCCAAAGTGTTTTACAAAGGTGTCTGTCAGCAGCATGGGTGAAATCACCAGACAAATTTATGTTGTCCATTTTTAAATTGCCTAAGTGTCATTACTTAAATGTTTTCTTTTACAGGAAAGACTAATCACCCTGAACTCCCACTGAAATCAATGGGAATAATTTGATATGTTTGTTGTTACCTCTCTTGTTTTTGTATAAATATTTTCCTGGTTGTTGGAGCCAGACTTTTTGTCCTCTGATCAAAATAAATATGCCTTTGGTTGCAGAGAGAGCTTAGTGTCCCACAGTGTAGGACCCTGCTGCATTAATTTTGATGGAATATATGGGCCCAAAGAGTCAAAAGTATGACCATGACCCTATACTGTCCAATACTGAACAGTTTTCACCAAAGGCTTTGGGTTTGGGTAATTAATCAGCCAGTTAATTACCATGGCAAACACTAATAAAAGGTTTAAAAGATTTTTAATAAAGATAAAAAAGAAATAAAAACAGCAAAAACATTTAAAATGTAAACTATATAAGGAATACTTGTTCCCTTTCACTGCAGAGGATCTATAAACAGAAAATAAACCATGTCTGACAGTCTTTAGACTGTTTTAAGCTCAAAAGCTTGTCTCTTTCATCAACAGAAATTTATCCAACAAAAGATATTATTTCACCTGCCTTGTCTCTCTTATCTCCTGGGACCAGCATGACTACAACTAAACTGCAAACAGTCTTTTAGATGGTATTATAGGTGGTAATAACTGTTCTTTTTTGGGGGGGTGGGGAGGAAAAGTGGAGACGGGCAGGAGTTGTTGTTGTTAAAGTCCAATCCAGTCTCCTAGAAGACATAAGATAAATACACAAGAGGGGAGAGAAAAACACACAGTAATGATAGAAAATGCAGCTTCTGCCTTTGGTGTTGACTCACTCTTGCCACTTCTCCTTTGGAGAAATGCAAGCATGGCACACAATCTTATTAGCCACTCTGATACCTGGTGAACTTGTACCAGCATCAGGCTATTTGGGGCATTGTTTTTAACCGTTTCTTTGGTCACGGGCTCAGAGCAGTGTTGCAAAATGTGCAGCCTCAGCAAGCTAAGCCAGACTCTTATTAAACAGACGGCAAAGGGACAATAGGAAAGACAAAAAAATAAGGTAGGGAAGGAAAAGACACAGAAGTTTGGGGGAAGTGTAACAAAGTTTCACATCTCAAATGGTGTTTGCCATCTCCACTAGCTCTGGCTAAATCCCAGTGTTATCTGGATCCCTCTCTCAGACCCAGCCTGGTTAGGATATCTCTCAGGATCAAGACAGTGAAGGACCAATGCTATTACAGTGAATCCTGGGGTTTAAGGAAATGGACGGTGGTAGCAGCCATCATGGTGAAGCTCACTCCTTTCTATTCTTCTATCTTTCAGTCAGGCAGCATCCACCTTCAATTTCCCCCCAAAATCTTCTCTTAAGGATCCCAAAGGGGAGTGATGGGTAGAATAGCTCATTCTCATTGTTTCATCTACCAGTAGGCCTAATTTCCCACACACCAATTTGGGTTTATTGGTTTCCAAACCCACATTTCTCTTGTTTACATGAACTTAACACTGTCTTTGGGTTATATTAGTAGATCTTTTTGTTTGGACTAGGTCAGTCTGTCTCCCTTTTGCACCTTGCTCCATCTATATTTATTGCTGTGAGTTATTGTAACCCTTTATACACTCTTACTTTCCCACAGTTATGCTCACAAATGGGGTAGGCCTAGAGTTACCGCTTTTGACATGCAAAGAAACCGGCACCCACCCACCCCAAAAAGGGAAGCCTGCCACAACCCCAACCCTCAATCACAAGGCAACTCCAAAATCCCCGCTCCCAACACACATATAGATAAGATTGAGAACAGCATTTTTTTACTTAAACTTCAGAAGTGGGAACACTGCAGCATTGTCAGCTGTACACAAACACTAGATATCCCAGTCCATTATGATAATGCAAATCTTTAGACCCATTTAAAAAAAAGTCAGCAGATTAAATTAGTTTTCTGGCAATCCATTAAAATAAACAAACCAGCCAAGCCAGTCAAATACCAGCCAGGTTGTAACCCTAGGTAGGCCAACTAGGCCCCAATTATTACAACAGCCCTATAATAATAGATACTTAAGAGGTAGAAAACTAAAAGATTCAACAACTGGGAAAACAACTACGCTACATACACATGAAAAAAAAGAGAACAAATTATTATTATATCTGATAAAACTGCATACATTTAAAAATCGCATATTTGGGGTCTGCTTCTGGTTGGATTAAACATCAAACCCCTAACTGGCTTCAGTCAGAGCAGGAGCAGGCCCTGGATTACAGAGCCAGATTGCATCTGTGACTGTGCTCCACAGAAGAGGATCAGCACATGAGGGAACGGCCAACATGCACTTCCTCAGTGCTAGCAAGAGTTAATGCAGCTGAGGGGCTGTTTGAATGGACCCAATGTCAGGAGAGTTCTGCTTTATTACAACCTCTTCTTTCTCCAACACAGCCCCTAAACTGCATTAGCTTTATGCTACTGGGGAGTTCCCCTATGCCAGAGAAGTTTCTTGCTGGTCAGTTTTAGCTACATGTTCCCCTTTTTGTGCTGTTTGAGCAGACGTCTGCAGAAAATGGACCATACCCATCCAGAAATTTAAAAATTTCTAGATCTTTCTGCTTTTCCCTTTACATTGTCAGGGTTTTGGTTAAATGCAGTGTACAGCAGATCATGAAGAAATGTTCATGAAGTACTAATCATTTGTGCAAAGATTTGCTCATAAAGAGGCAAGAAATATATTTTCCCATGAAATTAAATTGTAGGGAATAAAGACTGAACCTTTTGTCCTCTGTTATATAAGCAGCTTTCATGCTAGTGCTTCTTTGGTAAAAATAGCGCGGTGGTCTGGGGACACTAATTTATTTCCCCCTGGTATTATGAGATACTGAAATTCACATCTGTGTTTCTAATATTTTCATTCTCTTTCTCCATAGGTTTCATATGTGAAAGCTATCGACATTTGGATGGCAGTATGCCTGCTCTTTGTATTTTCTGCACTTCTGGAGTATGCAGCTGTAAATTTTGTGTCAAGGCAGCATAAAGAGCTTCTGAGATTCCGCCGGAAGAGGAAGAAGAACAAGGTAAAAAACAAACAAACTAGCAATACTCACATCTTTGAGAAAGAGAGAGAGAGAGAGAGAGATATGGATTTGCACTAAGAAATGGCTTTGGTTGGTAAGGATGGCACTGCTTAAAGTGCCTGTAGAAATAAAATGGTAACATAGGGTGAAATTCACCCTGGGCAGTGGGTCAGTACAAGGACCACACAAAAATTCTACTTAAATCCTCAAAAGGGGGATTAAGGAGGATTTAAATTGTGGATGAGCCATGTGCAGGCCCCACTGTCCAGGGGTGAATTTCACCCTGTGAAAGCACGGTCAAAGTGCTCCACGATTGTGGATGTTGCTGGCACACACAATTGCATGGAAATTTATTAAATATAGTTTCTTAATTTGGCCCTAAGGACTTCTATTGAGCTCTAATGATGTATCTGATCTAAATACAGTTTTTGATAAAAGTTCACTTTTTATGAGTTTTTCTGCTGGTAGAAAGTACATTTTCTGTTAAACGCAGCTAAGTCTGTTTTTCTTTATCATAGTACTTGAGTACCAGATTGTGCCACCTTTACTCATGTGGAGGTCACATCCTCAGCTGGTATAAATTGTCATACAATATCACTTAACTTCAATAGAGCTATGATCTGCTGAGGTTCTGTGCCCTCTGTTGAATCTATTGGGACTACTTGTGAAGTATGTTGCTATTCATCACAAGTAGGGTTGGTCCAAAGGTCAAATCCTGCAAGTCCTCTCTTAACAAAGAGTAAATGTTGAGCAAAGGCTTTCAGAATTTGGGCCACAGTTCTCAACTCTGTGAGTTAGACTTCCACTACTCATTGCTGATTTTTTAATAGGGGAAAATGGTGGAGACATTACTTTTCCCCCCAGCCTTTCATCAAGTACCTGATCCATCTTCTATTCAAGTCAGTAAGAATCTTTCTTTGGCTTTTACAGGAGTTGGATGAGGCCATTATGTAGAATATTGCTATGTATCAGATTTCAAATTGTATTAAAGGAGAGCATGTGTCATAAACAGATAGTTAAGGGTTAATGTCTCTTTTACCTGTAAAGGGTTAAGAAGCTCAGTAAACCTGGCTGACACCTGACCAGAGGACCAATAAGGGGACAAGATACTTTCAGATCTTGGTGGAGGGAAGTCTTTTGTTTGTGCTCTTTGTTTTGGGGGTTGTTCGCTCTTGGGACTAAGAGGGACCAGACATCAATCCAGGCTCTCCAAATCTTTCTGAATCAGCCTCTCATGTTTCAAACTTGTAAGTAATAGCCAGGCAAGGCGTGTTAGTCTTATTTTTGTTTTCTCAACTTGTAAATGTTCCTTTTTGCTGAGAGGATTTTACCTCTGTTTGCTGTAACTTTGAACCTAAGGCTAGAGGGGGTTCCTCTGGGCTATATGAATCTGATTACCCTGTAAAATATTTTCCATCCTGATTTTACAGAGATAATTTTTACCTTTCTTTTTAAGAACCTGATTGATTTTTTCCTTGTGTTAAGATCCAAGGGGATTGGATCTGGACTCACCAGAAATTGGTGGGGGAAGTGAGGGGGGATGGTTAAATTCTCCTTGTGTTAAGATCCAAGAGGTTGGATCGGTGTTCACCAGGAACTTGGTGAAAAAGCCTCTCAAGGCTGCCCAGGGAGGGGAAGGTTTTGGGGGGACAGAAATTGATCCAGACACTGAAATTTCTGGATGGTGGCAGTGTTACCAGATCTAAGCTAGTAATTAAGCTTAGAAGTGTCCATGCAGGTCCCCACATCTGAACCCTAAAGTTCAGAGTGGGGGAGGAAGCTTGACATGGTGAGCAGCGTTGAGGGATTTTTTAGGAACCAAAAGCCAATAGGATTTTTTTTCTCCTTTCTAGCTGCTTAGAAAGCAGCCTGAAGGCAGAGGTGTTAAGTTTTGTTAACAAGGTTCTTTGTTAAGAGGAGGCTTCAAGCTGTGAGCAAGCAGCCAGCAAAAGGAATTTACAAGCTGAATTGTTTTCTTTCTTTCTACCTCTTGGGTATAGCTAGTTAGAAAGTCTCTGTTAACCAAGCAGCCCTGAGCTGAGTGCATCCCAGTTTCAGTGAACTGCAGAGGGGTGTGGCCAGCACAAGAAAGCAGGAAAATGAGTACCAGTGGAGCAACTAACAAACTAGAACTGGCTAGGCTGGAAGCAACAGAGAAAGACAACGAACATAAGAGACGGATGGAACTAAAACAATTAGAAATTAATGCAGAAATAGCCAGGGAAGAAGCGGCCCACAGGAGAGTTATGGAGATGAAACAAATAGAGATGGAGGCAAAGGAAAAAGAGAGAGGGAAAAAGAGAGAAAGCATGAACTGGAATTAGCAAGGACTAAGCAGGATGTACCAGCCAACCCTAACAACCCTTCTCCAGGTACTGTTTCCCATCCCAGAAAATTCCCCACCTACAAGGCAGGTGATGATACTGAAGCCTTCTTAGAAAATTTTGAAAGGGCCTGCCTTGGGTACAGCATCTCTGCAGACCAGTACATGATAGAACTGAGGCCACAGCTCAGTGGACCCTTAGCAGAGGTGGTGGCTGAAATGCCTAAGGAACACATGAACGATTATAAACTTTTTTAAACCAAGGCCAGAATCAGAATGGGGCTAACACCTGAGCATGCCCGTTGGTGGTTCAGAACCCTAAGGTGGAAACCCGATGTGTCATTTACCCGACACGCCTACCACATTGGAAAGAATTGGGAGGCCTGGATATCAGGAGCAAGTGCTAACTCTCTGGAAGAACTGTCCTTCCTAATGCAAATGGAGCAGTTCTTAGAGTGTGTTCCTGAGGAAATAGAAAGGTACATCCTAGATGGGAAGCCCAAAACTGTAACCGAGGCGGGGGAGATTGGAGCCAGATGGATGGAAGTGGCAGAAAAGAAAAAAACTACTAGCAAGGGGAGCGAATATCAGAGGGGGCAAACCGAAAATAAAGCCTATCACCGGGGGCAACCCAAGACCCCACCTACAACCCAAGGAAAGCCCCAGGCCCCCTATTGTCCCACCTCACCAGTCTCCAGCAAACCACCTCGGCCCAGTGATCAGTCAGCTGGGCGATGTTTTAAATGTAATGAACTGGGACATATAAAGGCCAACTGCCCCCAAAACCCCAACCGATTACAGTTCATTACACCACAATCACACCAAAGATCCCCAGGCCCAGATGCCTCTCAAATACCCTCGGAGCGAAGGGAAAACTTGAGAGTGGGCGGAAAGAAGGTTATCGCGTGGAGAGACACTGGGGCACAAGTGTCAGCTATCCACCAATCCTTAGTGGACCCCAAATTCATCAACCCAGAGGCCCAAGTGACAATTCACCCATTCATGTCAAAATCTGTAAACTTGTCTACAGCTGAGTTGCCTGTCCAGTACAAGGGCTGGTCAGGAATGTGGACTTTTGCAGTCTATGACAATTATCCCATCCCCGTGCTACTGGGGGAAGACTTGGCCAACCATGTGAAGCTGGACAAGAGAGTGGGAATGGTCACACGCAGCCAGGCCAAGCAAGCTTCCACACCCATCCCTGTTCCTGAGCCGTCCACAAGGGCCCTGTCTGTGTTACCAGAGACCCAGACCGAGGTGGTAGAACCGGATCCCCTGCCAACACCTAAAACAGCCATAGTGCATCCAGTCCCAGAACCGGAACTGGAAAAGCAACCAGCACCAGAAGCGTTGCCAGCACTGACTCCAGCGCTTACAAGCCCATCTACAACTCCAACGCCAGAGGGCACCAGCAGGCCTGAACTGGCAGAAGCAGCAGACAACCCTACCCAAGAGGATCAGCCAGAGCCTGAAATATCACATAGTGCACCAGCGGAAAGCGGTTCACAATCAACTAAAACAACCTCATCATCTACATCGCTTCCACAGGGACCAAGCCCAAGTCCAGAGTCTAAGGAGGAGCTGATGTCTCCAGCATCAAGGGAACCATTCCAGGCTGAGCAGGAAGCAGATGACAGCCTTCAGAAAGCTTGGGTGGCGGCACGGAGCACCCAGCCACCTTTCAGCTCTTCTAACCGATCCCGGTTTGTTGTAGAACAAGGACTTTTATACAAGGAGACTCTTTCTGGTGGATGCCAGGAAGACTGGCATCCTCAAAGACAGTTGGTAGTTCCAACTAAGTACCGGGTAAAGCTCTTGAGCTTATCCCATGATCATCCCAGTGGTCATTCCAGGGTGAACAGAACCAAGGACCGGTTGGGGAAGTCTTTCCACTGGGAGGGAATGGGCAAGGACGTTGCTAATTATGTCCAGTCTTGTGAGGTGTGCCAACGAGTGGGAAAGCCCCAAGACCAGGTCAAAGCCCCTCTCCAGCCACTCCCCATAATTGAGGTCCCATTTCAGCGAGTAGCTGTGGATATTCTGGGTCCTTTCCCAAAAAAGACCCACAGAGGAAAGCAGTACATATACTGACTTTCATGGATTTTGCTACCCGATGGCCAGAAGCAGTAGCTCTAAGCAACACCAGGGCTAAAACTGTGTGCCAGGCTTTAGCAGACATTTTTGCCAGGATAGGTTGGCCCTCCGACATCCTTACAGATTTGGGAACAAATTTCCTGGCAAGGACCATGAAAAATCTGTGGGAAGCTCATGGGGTGAATCACTTGGTTGTCACCCCTTACCACCATCAAACCAATGGCCTGGTGGAGAGGTTTAATGGAACTTTGGGGGCCATGATACGTAAATTCATAAATGAACACTCCAATGATTGGGACCTAGTGTTGCAGCAGTTGCTTTTTGCCTACAGGGCTGTACCACATCCCAGTTTAGGGTTTTCACCATTCGAACTTGTGTACGGCCACGAGGTTAAGGGGCCATTACAGTTGGTGAAGCAGCAATGGGAGGGGTTTACGCCTTCTCCAGGAACTAACATTCTAGACTTTGTAAGCAACCTACAAAGCACCCTCCGACACTCTTTAGCCCTTGCTAAAGAAAACCTAAAGGATGCTCAGGAGGAGCAAAAGGCCTGGTATGATAAACATACCAAAGAGCGTTCCTTCAAAGTAGGGGACCAGGTTATGGTCTTAAAGGCGCTATAGGCCCATAAGATGGAAGCATCATGGGAAAGGCCATTCACGGTCCAAGAGCGCCGGGGAGCTGTCAACTATCTCATAGCATTCCCCACCTCAACCCTAAAGCCTAAAGTGTACCATGTTAATTCTCTAAAGCCCTTTTACTCCAGAGACTTAAAGGTTTGTCAGTTTACAGCCCAGGGAGGAGATGACGCTGAGTGGCCTGAAGGTATCTACTACGATGGAAAAAGTGACGGTGGCGTGGAAGAGGTGAACCTCTCCACAACCCTGGAACGTCTGCGGCGGTAACAGATCAAGGAGCTGTGCACTAGCTTCGCGCCAATGTTCTCAGCCACTCCAGAACGGACTGAACGGGCATACCACTCCATTGACACAGGTAATGCTCACCCAATTAGAACCCCACACTACCGGGTGTCTCCTCATGCCCAAGCTGCTATAGAACGGGAGATCCAAAGCATGCTACAGATGGGTATAATCCACCCCTCTAACAGTGCATGGGCATCTCCAGTGGTTCTAGTTCCCAAACCAGATGGGGAAATATGCTTTTGCGTGGACTACCGTAAGCTAAATGCTGTAACTCGTCCCGACAACTATCCAATGCCACGCACCGATGAGCTATTGCAGAAATTGGGACGTGCCCAGTTCATCTCTACATTAGACTTAACCAAGGGGTACTGGCAAGTACCACTAGATGAACCCGCCAAAGAAAGGTCAGCCTTCATCACCCATGCAGGGGTGTATGAATTTAATGTGCTTCCTTTCGGGCTGCGAAATGCACCCGCCACCTTCCAAAGATGGTCTCCTAGCAGGATTGGGAGAATCTGCAGTTGCCTACCTCGATGATGTGGCCATTTTTTCTGATTCATGGGCAGAACACCTGGAGCACCTGGAAAAAGTCTTAGAGCGCATCAGGGAGGCAGAACTAACTGTTAAGGCTAAAAAGTGTCAAATAGGCCAAAACAGAGTGACTTACCTTGGACACTAAGTGGGTCAAGGAACGATAAATCCCCTACAGGCCAAGGTGGATGCTATCCAAAAGTGGCCTGTCCCAAAGTAAAAAAAACAGGTCCAATCCTTCTCAGGCTTGGCCGGATATTACAGGCGATTTGTACCACTCTACAACCAAATCGCTGCCCCACTAACAGACCTGACCAGAAAGACACAGCCAAATGCAGTTAAGTGGACTGATGAGTGTCAAAAGGCCTTTACCCAGCTTAAGGCAACACTCATGTCTGACCCTGTGCTAAGGGCCCCAGACTTTGACAAACCATTCCTAGTAACCACAGATGCGTCTAAACGTGGTGTAGGAGCAGTTTTAATGCAGGAAGGACCGGATCAAGAATTTCATCCTGTCGTGTTTCTCAGCAAGAAACTGTCTAAGAGGGAAAGCCACTGGTCAATCAGTGAAAAAGAATGCTACGGCATTGTGTATGCCCTGGAAAAGCACCGCTCATACGTTTGGGGACGGCATTTTAAGCTACAAACCGACCATGCTGCACTAAAGTGGCTTCATACTGCCAAGGAAACAACAAAAAACTTCTTCGATGGAGTTTAGCTCTCCAAAATTTTGATTTTGAAATTGGTGGGGGAAGGGAGGGGGGATGGTTAAATTCTCCTTGTGTTAAGATCCAAGGAGTTGGATCGGTGTTCACCAGGAACTTGGTGAAAAAGCCTCTCAAGGCTGCCCAGGGAGGGGAAGGTTTTGGGGGACAGAAAGTGATCCAGACACTGAAATTTCTGGATGGTGGCAGTGTTACCAGATCTAAGCGGGTAATTAAGCTTAGAAGTGTCCATGCAGGTCCCCACATCTGTACCCTAAAGTTCAGAGTGGGGGAGGAACCTTGACAGCATGTCAATTAGCTCAAAAGTCTTTCAATTCCTGGAGACCTGGGTTCAAATTATTATTTAGGTCACAAGCATAAAGTGATTTATCAGCTTATTCCCCTTATATTGCTAACATATTATAAATCTATTACCCAATACACCGTGCCTGGAGATTCCTGTCCTCAAGAACTAACCCTACATTGGTAAGGTTTGTAGGGAAGGATTGGTGTTTACATAAAAAAAGCTTGCAAAGGCTTGTTCCAAGCCCAGGCACTTTGTCCAGCATTTTCAGAAATTCCACTCACATAAGGCCCAGTTCCTATATTTTCCAGGGGCAACTTTAGCCTGGTTCCATGGGTTCAACTGTATCTACAGCTATCATGAAACCAAGGGAGCCAAACCTGAGTGGTGCTGCAAACCATGCATCAGGTCACACCACCACTCACTTAAATTTGTCCTGGTCAAACCCTCTGTCATGTCGGAGGGGCAGCCAGGCCAAATATGAGTGGCACTGCAACCCTGTGTGCCAGGTCACAATGCCTGGAGGGAGAGCTGGCCCAGCCCTGCAGGAGGGGAGCCACCACTGTGGGGTTGGTGCAGGGTGGAGCAGGCTTATTCTCGAGTATCTCCCACCCCTCCCTCTGCACTAGGGCAGGATTCAGATTGCAGGTGCCAGGGTGCAAAGTGCTGCTGTAGGTGGCTAATGCCCCCCTTGACTACAACTCAAATTCATGTCCAAGAAGATGCCTCCATAGAATCTGGTGGCTACTTCTGCCCAATACTGGGTTTGCTCCTGTGCCCACTGAGGCTGAGGCCCACCAAGGGCTTTCAGAATCTAGCCCTGACTGAACATGAGGAAGAAAGCGGGGGTGGGGGGAGAGAGGAGGATTGTATATTGTGCTGACTAACACAAAGTGCACTTCCCCCAGCCACAAAGGAGGAAAGGCATTTTTGTGGCAGGTTATTTTTTAAATAATGGCAGCTCTCTGAAAGCAGCTTCAAAGTTTGAAGTCTTAGCAGTGGGCCTGAGAGAGAGAACTAGGAAGAGTGCAGGTCAGGTAAAAATTAAGGCATCATGGAGTATTAATAGTTATATTGCATGATCCATTATGTGATGATTTTTTGGTCCATTTCTCTTGCTTCTCTCAGGTAGAAGCTTTTGCAATATTGTAAATGCAAAGTTTACTTTGGGTCTCAGGCATGCTAATTTCACTTAATTGATTTCAAATAAAAACAATGAGGAGTCCTTGTGGCACCTTTGAGACTAACAAATTTGGGCATAAGCTTTCATGGGCTAGAACCCACTTCAACTGGGTTCAACAGATGCATGGAGTGAAAAAATACAGTAAGCAGAATATATATATTACAGCACATGAAAAGATAGTTGCCTTACCAAGTGCGGGGGGGGTTCAGTGCGAACAAGCCAGTTCAATTAAGGTGGAAATGGCCTATTCTCAACAGTTGACAAGAAGGGGTAAATACCAATGGAGGGAAAATTACTTGTGTAATACTAACGGAGGCCAATGCACTCAAGGTGGCCCATTTCCAACAGTTGACAAGCAGGTGTGAGTATGAGCAGAGGGAAAATTAGTTTTTGTAGTGACCCATCCACTCCCAGTCTTTATTCAGGCCTAATATGATGGTGTCCAGTTTGCAAATTAATTCCAGTTCTGCAGTTTCTCAGTGGAGTCTGTTTTTGAAGTTTTTTAGTTGAAGAATTGCCGCTTTTAAGTCTGTTATTGAGTGTCCAGGGAGCTTGAAGTGTCCTTCTAGTGGTTTTTGAATGTTATGATTCCTTATGTCTGATTTGTGTCCATTTATTCTTTTGCGTAGAGACTGTCTGGTTCGGCATTGCTGGCACATGACGGCATATCTCAGATTGGTAGATGTGCAGGTGAACAAGCCCCTGATGGGGCTCATGTGGTTAGGTCCTATGATGCTGTCCCTTGAATAAATAGGCAGATAGAGTTGGCAACAGGGTTTGTTGCAGGGATTAGTTCCTGGGTTACTGTTTTTGTTGTGTAGTGTGTAGTTGCTGGTGAATATTTGCTTCAGGTTGGGAGGCTGTCTGTAAGCGAGGACTGGCCTCACTCTCACTTATCCCTCACTCTCACAGACCTTGGGAGACAGACCAGTCCTCACTTATAGACAGCCCCCCACCCTGAAGCAAATACTCACTAGCAACTACACAACAAAAACTGATACAGACTAACATGGCTACTACTCTGAAACCTGATTTCAAATAGTGTCTTTTCACCACATGATCAAAGTCAGAGTGAAAAACAGATTGGGTATTCTAAGCACAAGGGCACAGGCTGGTAGAGTAATATATTTCCTTTCTCCTCTAGAATCAAAATAACTTCATTTACATCTACCATTTTTTAAGCAAGACTTCAGCTTCCCCCAATACAACTCTTTAGCAGTTAATCCAATTCAAAGGCCTTGGGGATGGACTCACAAGGTGCTGAACATTCTTGCCTGATCCAGACAACCACTTAAACATGTGCTGAACTTAAAGTACAAGCATAGTCTCATTGATCTGTGCTTTGGTGATCTGTGCTTTGGTGGATCAGGCCAGTGCCTTACCGGTACAAGCCCTTGAATCTCCAACACCTCCGGGGCCTGGTTCTGATTTCATACTGCTCCTACCCCAGTCTACCTCCTTGAAATTACTTCTGCTACAGACTGGTATCAGTGAGCTCAAATTGGGCTCCAAGGCTGCAATATAGGACCACATTCCAGAAGATACTGACTTAAATATGTCAGTTTTGCCTGAGTAAGAGTTGCGTGCGCATATTCCAAGGCAGCATGGGGCAAAGAGTGTAGTGACAACAATATTAACAAATATTTAAGATTTTAAAATATGTAGCATTGAATGAGACAAACCTATTTCAGCAATTTACATAAAATGACAATATTCACTTTAATTGCATTCATACATAGAGCAATTACAGAGAAAAAAATCAATGCCACAGTAAAAAATTCAAGTATTTTGTCATTTTAATTTTAGTTATTTCTTTAAAATATTCCTACATTTTATCCATTACTTTCTCTAGCTAGTCTATGCCTGGATTTCCTTGTTCTACGCATTGAACTGAAAAGTGCTAATGATGGAATTTCATACATACTTTAATTGTTACACTTTAAAAGGTGGATGATTGAAAAAAGCAAACATGTTGACCATTTTTGCTAAATATTACTCTGATAGTTCTAGTTTTTTGGGTTTTTTTTAAGAATAACTTGCAGTGTGCATTTTCTCCTTTTGTTGTGTTTTTGGGTTTACATTTTTGCTTTTTAAAGAATGTGTTTAATTTCAGTGGTGTTAAAAAACAAAAACCAAAACACAACAACACTACTTATCCACTCTGCTTACTGCATTTTCCATCCCCAGAATTTGTTTGCATCTTTTCTATTGAAGTCAATTTTTTCTATAAGGGAAGGCAGGCAGCTCTATTTGAAATTGATATTGATGCTTTTTGTGGCTCGTGAGCAGAGGATGCTATTGGCTAATGCTTATGTCCACCTCCAGGGAAGTGGATTCCAAACCCACCTCCAGATTTAATTCTGGCTTGCAGGACTGGAGACAACTCTGCCAGTATCCCTTTTCTTACAGCCTTATTTAACACTTTCTTATTGGGCAACTGTAAAAAGGACTGGATACATTTACTCAAAGGACATTGCTCCTTGAAAAAACATTTGATAGATCACTAACACTGCTAACAAAAATAATTGAAGTCTTCTGGATTAAAACAGAGTTAAACAGTCTTTCGAACAAACATGATTGTTTCAGTACATTTTCTAAATATAGAATTTATGTGCAATTGTATTTAGTAAATTAACAAATACACTTTAACACTGTGTTATGCTGGTTTCCGCCTATCACTTTCCCACTCAGCTACTGTAGCCAGTGATTATAAAGTTTAGTGTACATTTTGACTCATTTGGCAAAGGTTAACAATCACGGATTCCCAGGGATTAAATTTTATTTGACTTCTTTTTTAAGATGCATCATATAAAGAAAACAACTTTCAGTGACCTTTATTTAACCAGGAAATCAACAGGAGAATGAAGAGAAATTAAATACCAGGATAGGTGTTCAAACAACCGGACTTTAAATCCCCTCTTATCATGATTTAGAGCTGCCATTCTGTTCCCTATTATACCTAGGTAGATTATAGAAGCAGGGAGTTTAGGGATGAAAAAGCCTTTTAGGCAATTCTGTCCATCTATAATCTTGGGAAACTGACAGGTTTACAGGGATGGAACTTTACCAGTTCCATAGGGTACAGAACCCCCCTCCTAACAAAATGATTTTCCGTTTGTGGAATCAGTGTTGTCTAGCCCCTACTTGTGTTTTTCTGTACAGGCAAAGCATGTGGCCCAAAGCTTTGGCTGTTTTAATTTTGAATACTGCAAATCTATAATTTACTCTAAACTGTCTGCAACATTTTTCAAGATGAAACAATTTTCACATCTAGATTTTGGCAAAAACAGAATCTGGACATTATTGTGATTTATATTGTGGTAGTTAGAACTGGTTGAAAATTCAAAATTCACTTTTAATTAAAAACATTGACAATTTTCACAAAAATATTTACCATTTATCATCAACTAGCTCTAGTGATAGCTCCCAGTCACGACTAGCCCCCTTGTGCTAGATGCATGGAAATATATGAAAATGAAGTCCTTTCTTTGAAGGCCTTACAGTCTAATTTGAGACCAATTGAAACAAGTGAGTTTGATGAACAAAAGGAGGATGGAGGTAGGGAGACAATTGTAATGGAGATAGTGATTACAGTGGTGTGATCTTAACTTTGGTTCCAAATTATTTAAAGATGATTTTGTTTTTGAAGACTCAATCCAACTCTCATGGGAAAGTACAGAAAAAGTCTACTGTTGACTTTTACTTATGTGTGTGTATTATTTATAGCCCAATCTTACTTCCATTCAAGTCATCTAAACCAACATGTCATGTATTCTAGTCACTGTTGCCTTCCTGATAGATATCATAGCAGAAGTAGGTTGCGAGGATGGATTTGAAGGAGTGGATAATGGCCTTATGAATAGATTCCTGGAGAACATTCCATGCATAAAAGAGAAGCATGAAGAAAAGTGCAGAGATGTTTGTGATAGAAACAGACAAATGACTATTCGAGTCTATCATCATTGATGCTGTGGAGAGAATGGAAATTATGAGATTTACCCTTCAACTCCATTCCTGACTGAAATTGTTTTAAAAATATTTTATAATGAACAAAAAACATTGGCCACCTTTGGACCAAGTATCACATGAATTAAAAACACAACTGAGACAATCCCTGAAACTGGAGATAAACATTAAGTTCCAAACCTGAGAACTGCTACTACAGTCCTTATGTAGTCAGTGATTGTTTTGCCTGAATCAGATGTGCAGGATCTGGCCTGCAACAAATCATTTTCAATACACTTTAATTTATTTGATCTGAACTTTAAGAATTAAAAACCACTTACTTTATAAACTTTTGTTTTTAAAGCACCTGAATGAGCAGAAAGAGACAATAGAAGAGAGAGACAGAGTTAGAAGCATCATACATAATTGGTCCATATTGAGTTTATTTTTCTTGTTATTTCAAAAGAAGCAAGCACAGAGGAATATTGTACATATACTGAAAAATACAGTTTCTATTTTTAAACTAAATTATACTTCTCAGGAATATTCAACCTTTTTTATTCTGTTTTCATAGACCTAAAGATCATGGTATCTTTAATAATGAAAATAGATGCACAGACAAGTTTAATTATACCTTTTAATGATAATCACATTTATTTTTGTTTGTTTTCCTTTGTTTTGCTTTTTCCTTTTTGGTCTTCCCTTCATTTTGATGAAAGTATTTTGGGGGAGTGCTTGATGGAAATGAAATCAATGAATCATTGCGACGTAGCAATGGCTTGAGAAGTGCAGAACATATAGACGGGACTTTGGCTCAAATCTACAGTACAAATTTAAGGGTAAACTATGTAGAAGATGTCCCATTTGTCATAATGTGATACACAATCATTAACAAAGGCCCTGTTCTTTTGTCTGAACTGATGTTTTCCCCCATGTGGACTCATTACCTGTATGTGATGATGTGAAGTGTTATTAAAAAGGTACCTGTTTTGTTAATTCTGTAGTCGATACTGACCTGTGTACATCTGGAATTAAAACAGGGAATTAAAATTTGACTTTCTGCTATTCCAAGGAAGGCTTAAAAATTATCAGAGCTAAGAGAAATAACTTGATTGGATACATATTTAAAAAAAAAAAACCTATTCAGCTTTCAACTATAAATGCTTTCTGCAAAAAAGTGTGGAGAGTAAAACATTAAAATGTTCAAAATAACTCAAAGGTTATAAATGTAGCCGTTGCATTCCTGAAGGGTTAAAATAATTAATTTACTGTATTTAAAGTTTTTACCTTGTTTTCTTTTTGTTTCTTGTTTTGTTCTGTTTTCAATTGCTTTATTTTTTGGAGGTTTCTGTAAAAACTATAGCTTTTAATTTTTAAAACAAAAAGAGAGAGCCAAAGTGAGGAGAGGCGGAGGGGGGGAAGGAGGGGTGAAGAGCAACCTAGGAACGTAGCGAGACCTGAGCAAAGAAAGATTAACTCCATCGAGGTTAGTTATCGCAATAGGCAAAGCTTCTGCTACAGTTTTAGATTCAGTAAATTCTGGGGCTGTTGGCAGAGCTGGATACAGAGGAGTTTTAGGAGCTTCATATGAGGGTGGCAAAATTTTCTGAGAGGGACTTGGGGGGGAGTGATGGGCTCTACCTTTTCTGTCTTCTCCTCATTATCATCTTTAGGAGAGCCTGGGGCTGCCTGTTTAGCTGCAAACATTGTGCCCCCGTGGAGGACAGAGCACAGATCAAGGGCCTTGCATATCATGCTAAACAGGACGGTGGAAACATCCTCAGAGTATCTGCCAGGGTTAATGGCACAGTATAGCCTTTTAGAGTTTTGCCCGAGCCAAGGGAACAGATCCATTCTATTTTTGGATTAGTCGAATTTTGGCTAGTAAAAAGGTGAAACTGCAAATGTTGGAACTGTTCAGTTTCATAATCTGCGCCGTCTGCAGCATGCCACGGGCATGGCCCAACTCCCTTGCATCCTGTTCGTGACGCCATGTGGATTGCCACGGACTCGCAGGGGCGAAAGAAAAATGCAGGCCTGTTATTTACCAGGCTGCACGTGGCAACAGACTATATTGGTAAGGGATGCAAGGAGAGTGTGGGTCACGATGCAAACTGCAGACACACACACACACTAAACTTAATCAATTTAAAAGTTTTATTGGGGATAATTACAAGGGGTAAGGGAGCAGCGTATGATTAGCTAATAGAGTTAATGAAACTTAAAACACACAATGACTAAAATATCTACTAACAATATTTATAAACAAAGATGCAGCATTTAGTAATAACTGATTCTTACAAATACAAACCAACGCATAACGACCGGCAAACGTAGAAGCTCTGTTTGAAACACGTGAGCTGAGAGAGAGGCTTCGAGGTGATCAGGCTCGGTTACGGGCATACACAGGATACACGGGTATACACAGGATACACGGGTATACACAGGATTCGTTTTTCTTTCTCCTCTCCCTGCCTGCACATGGCAGGCAGGCCATAAAGTACCCACTATGACATCATAGAAGTGTCATAGGGGACGGGGCCCAAAACCTGTTTGTGTTCGTTTCTGATTGGCACAAGCAAAGTTTACACCATGTAGGGGAGCAGGTGCCTTAAAGTCTGGCTTTGCCCCCAAAAGGTGAGGAAATGCATATTGGTTTAGAATGCGTTCAACACTGAATGACAAAAGAAGAGGCCAGGGCAATACCGGAATGGGCAAGTTCTACAGGATGCAGACAGGAACTCATCTCAACAATAAATACATCCTAAAACTATTAGTATTACTTACAGCCAAAAAATATAGCAAAGATATTTCAGCAAATGTGTGTTATTCCTCAGGAAGATTAAATTATTTAAAGCATATATCAAACAGAAAACATCTTGAGCCCAAGGTAATTTAAATGTTTTGATCATTTTATGGCTAGGTATTTTATATAGTGATACTGATATGCAAATAAACCAACCCAGCTCACTGCCTTCAAGCCTGTAAGGATTCTGGTTGTGTTTCAAAAATCTTTACCTATATTTAGGAGCACTCATTAATATTTAAAGAGCTGCTAAAATATTTATACTAATAAAAATATATGTAACTATACTTTGAACAATTTTTAATGATTAATTTGTTAAGCAGTATGCATGAAAACCTCTTGTTTATATTAAAACTTCAGCAAAGGCGTCTATAAATAAGTGTTAACTCATTTTTTCCTTTTTATCAATTACATAAAAAGATGATGCACCAGACAATCATGTAAAGGAAAAGAAAAGAAAAATTAGGTAATAATTGGAGATATACCAATCTCCTACAATTGGAAGGGACCTTGAAAGGTCATCAAGTCCAGCCCCCTGCCTTCACTAGCAGGACCAATTTTTGCCCCAGATCCCTAAGTGGCCCCCTCAAGGATTGAACTCACAACTCTGGGTTTAGCAGACCAATGCTCAAACCACTGAGCTAGCCCTCCCTCTGTGCTTCAGTGTGACATCCTAAAATGAAGACTTAAGTTTTTAAATCAACATTCAGTGCATTTTGAATGGGATATTCTATGGTCCAGATCTTTAGGTGTTGTATGTCAGTATACCTCCAACTGAGTGGCTTCACCAGCTGAGGAGCTTGTCCATTTAATTATATATAAATAAAACTAGGTTAAAAAAGAATTAAATAAGTTCATGGAGCATAGGTCCATCTATGGATATTTGCCAAGATGGTCAGGGACACAATCCAATTATATTTCAAAGAGAAGTAACAGAAAAATCCACCTATGAAAACAAATGGACCATCAGCGTTATTTGAGATGATTTTATTATTTTCAGATATCTTTGAGGGAGCATTCAGAAGATTAATCGTAGTTAGTAACATAGAACAGAGTCTTGTGTCCCATTTTAGAGCCTGATCCTGCAGACACACTCCAAGAGTAGTCTTTACTATTGCAAGAAATCAAACGCTAATTTTAGGTCAATGGAACTACTCACTGTAGTAAGCCCTACATCCAGTAGCAAGTATATGGAGGGCGAGGCCCTTAGTCAGGTTCTGGGTATTTAAAAAAAAAAAAAATCTGTTGGCCAAATTCATCTTACATGTAACTCCACTGAAGTCAAGAGTTACACAAGATGAATTTAGCACTTCATATTTCACCTATTAAAAGTATTACAACAAAGATGTTATTTCCCAGGTTTTTAGACAACAGAAATACTGGTACCAGAGTACTTAGTTTAAAACAGTTTTGTTTAATCGTGTTATAACATTTGTACCGTGCTATCATTTTATATTTCTGTTATTCATCCCCATGTTTTATTAACCTACTGCTGTTTTCTTGCTTTCATGTTAATTTTCCTTTTTTTGTTTACTAGAGTGCATTACTAATTACAATAAAGCCACTATAGAAGTGTTATTAAAACAGAGAACTGTGAATAAGTTTATAGGATTGCAACAGTATAAATTTAAAAAGCATTTTAGTGGAATGGCAACCATTCTCAGATTCCATTACTGAGATTTTAAAATCCCTGAGGTGACTGTCAGCCTAAACTTTTCAATTTAACTGAATGTTTGTGTGTTTTTTCCAGAATATGCTGATTTGTTGACACCAAAACTGAACACAGGAAAGGAAAGGTTTTGACAAACTTCTCATTTAAAAAAAATTTAACAAGCTTTAAAATTTTCAAGACAATCCATTTTGACATTTTCAAAACAAAAACTTCTTTTTTTTTGGTTCAGAAGGACTTTTGGTTTAGAAGTTTGTAGAAAAAAAAACATAAGTCTAAATCAAAATGAAATGTTTTGAAATGAAACATTTCAATTGATCTGATAGGATTCTGTCTATTTTTGGTTCATGAAAAAAATTAAGATCTCCACTTTTCATCCTAATACAGAACAAGGGCTTTTTTTGAAAGCTCAAAAATTCTCATGGAATGGAAAGGAACTGATTTTTTTTTTTCCCTAAGTCTAACTTGTAACTTTATTTTCGTCTAGTCTTTTAAGGCAACAGCTTTCCTGGACTACATCATTATTTGAGAACTAAGATGTGAATACTTTATTTTTTATTATGTTGTTGCACTTCAGAGATCTTAAAAGCATATGGTTATAGAGCACTTAAACGAGATCAGATAAGAACAAGAAATATAGAGTTTAAATTAATTCAAATATGAATTCCTCAAAAGTAATTGGATTACTCTTCAATAGGATATGTATTGAAGAAAAAAAACCACATAGTTTGAAGGTAAAGGAGACTTTGGGATATACATTCAGTCAGTTTTAGACCTGGTCTCAGTTCCTGTGTAGAATTTATATATCTATATTTGCACCTGCAGAATAAGTTACAGCAGCAAATTTGAGCCTGTGCATCTCTACTTACCCAATTACGGGTACCAGGTAGGTAGAGATGCAAAATGTGCTCACAAAATGAAAGCCACATCTTTGGACATGTACCACATCCCCATGTATGTATATAATTCTTCTTTTCCATTCAATGGATGTAGAACCAAATTCAATTCTCATTCACACATGAATAAATCCAGAATAACTGCATTGACATCAATGGATTTTTTCTGTATATACAGTGGAGAAACTGCAAAGAATATGGCCCTTAGTTTTGATCCCTGTGCCTTAGCCTTCTCTACTTATAACATTTTACTTACAATTTCCCTTCATTTTAAAAAGAATTATTTTTATTTGATGTATCTATATGAAACTATAGAAATAAAACATAAAAATTAGACTACAGTATTCAAGCAGGCAGAATTCCCAGTAATTTAATTGATGTCAACATGTTATATGTACTACGATAGCACAATGGGGCTATGTACATGACAAGTGATATGGTCCCTGTCTAAAAGAGCAACATGAGTTTTGCTTGGCTGAAGACCAGGGAATTGGGCTCTAAATGGGAAAGAACAGAGTAAATTGATAATTTGTCCAATCACAGATCATTAGAAATAATGGAAGTTAAGTTGAATAGATTATGTATTTAAAAATGCCAGTTGGTGAAATCCCTCCCTCCTTGATTTCAATGGACGTTTTGCCATTGACTTCAATGGGACCAAGATGTCATCCAGCAAATATAAAGTGGTGGGTTAAAAAAGCCACTGAAGCAAGGATGCAGAATTTTGTTTTCAATAGATTAGAAATTTATGTAACTGAAGAACTTCCTTACTTTTCTTGCAACAGGACGATGAGGTAAGGGAGAGTCGATTCAGTTTTACAGCCTATGGAATGGGACCATGTCTACAAGCAAAAGACGGAGTGACTCCAAAGGGGCCAAATAATCCCATCCAAGCTGCACCAAAAAGCCTCGATGAAATGAGGAAGGTATTCATTGACCGAGCCAAGAAAATTGATACCATTTCCAGAGCTTGCTTCCCATTAGCCTTTCTGATTTTCAACATTTTTTATTGGGTTATCTATAAAATCATTAGGCATGAGGACATTCACCAATAACAAGATTAAGGCTTGTAGTACAAACTGTTGGGGCTGGCATGTTCAGCAAGAGGTTTTCCATTACAAATGAGCATACAGATGCTTACTGGGATAGTTAAAAGGCACAAAGAAAAAGATCCCATTTGACTTGCTATGCAGAGTCACTATTGGACAGATGAAGAATGACACCCTGTGAAGGTATATCTGCTATTACTAAGTTTCTACTTCATACTAACTAAACAATCAACTTTTTCATAGTAAAAATCACAACACTATACTACAGCTTTACTGCCAACGTGTTTATACATACTTTTACATTGTGGTACAATTGTACAGTATTCTTTAAAGTTCCTTACAATTTTTTAATTCAACTGTATTTTTAAAAAAAAAATTACAAAATGGGTCTAATGTATTAGATGACTCCCAGAGTAACAGATTAAAGGAGGGTCAGAAATTTGAATATAAAGTTTACAAAATGAGTAATGAATTACTGATTTGAGTTTTAGAGCTCAAGCACATTGGGTTTTATCATGAGCACAGGACACATTACGTTCTTTTAAAAAAAAAAAAGAAAAAAACAAATTTACTCATACAAAGCACTTCATAAATTGATTATGGTTCCCCTGGAGCTTAAAAAACATGGCAATGTAATGCGCAAAGTAGCACCAAATATCTATTGCCCAGTCTGAAGCGACCCACTAGTCAAACTTTCTGGTACTGTGCATATCACAATGGGAACAAGGTACTGTTTTTAAAGGATTGTTGCCCTTAAGTACTTTTAATTACTCACAATCACCCTTGGGTAAATTGAAAGAGAAAATAAAAAAAAAATCAAAACAATAAAAAGATGTTTCTCTCATCAGGTAAATGTTCAGAAACCACAGTATTTGTGGAGACAAGCCAGACAATTAAAAATGACATCAAAATAAGTTTGTGAAAAGTGACATTAAAAACAAAACAAAAGGGATAAGTCACTTAGCCTATACCTATGATAAAAGTAACTTATGAACTTTTTTGAAGCTGACTATGGCAACATTTCTGCACAGATACTTCCATTATCATCAGTGAAAGTTTGATATACAAGTACCTAAAGATAACCAGGTCAGTCTTTTCTTAATTTGAATGATTTGTTCAATGAGAAGATTCTGACATGACTTCTTAGACACTGGCAGAAAATAGTCTGTATCTTAGAAAACACTAAACAGTTCTTCTAAAAATATATCAGGACAATCTTATTTTTACTGCACTTCATGGTAAAAGATAGGAGAAGAAATTGAAACTGTTGGAGCAAATTTTCCCTACTTAGAATTAGATAGATTACATTAATTGCTTCTTTCAAATTATTACATAATAGATCTTATATCGTTTAAAAAATAATAAACTTCCAGTAAATAATGTTGCCACTTCTCTAATGAAAAGCAAAAAAAAAAAAAAGTTCTAAAATGTGGAAACTGATAGACAGCCACAGGCAAGAGCATACCTGATGCTTTGAACTTGTAATGGAATCCAATAGCTAAGACAAATTATTGAAAAGTTTCTTTGTTTTGAGCACATTTAAAATTTTCAGTTTGCTACAGCTCAAAGTGTATACACAAAAGCAAAACAACTGGAGGCAAACATCTGCTGCATTACTAGTCATAGCAACATATCCTTGCATTGAAGATTAGAACACAACATTGGTTTTGTTTGAGGATTAGCTAGGGGGATTTTTAAAAGACTGGCAATCTGGTTGTGCTAAATTGTCTCAAAACAATTGCATAACCCTTTTTAATTTTGAATATGGTCCTATTTAGGTTTTCTCCCTCCCTCCCCCGGTAATGCATAAAATAGATTTAGAGCAATTGTTTTGGGATATGTGATATAATTTTCACAAATATATTTATATATCCTGTCCAGAAAAACTGAACTCATTAATTCTCATGTGTGTGTGTGTGTGTGTGTGTGTGTGTATTATATACACAAGAGTGAGAACCTGGCCAAGTGGCTTTTGTCTCCTGCAAACTATTAAATACTATAATCTCTGGAAAGATTTGTTGGTGCATTTCTGTGCCCATTGTATTCAGTGGTAAAGTGTCCCATTTATTTCAAGAGTAGGATTGGGCCCATTATCATGAGGCATTCATAAAATGTTATACACTTCTCCATGCTTGTCTTTTGTTCTTTTCTCTTTCCTATTTAAAACAATGATCTTCCCCTCCAACACCAATAAAGGAAATCTGGATGAATCAGTATATAAAGTGTACTGGGCCAGACCCTGAGCTGGAATAAATACTGTCCCTAGAACTACTCCAGTTTACACCAGCTGAGGACCCAGACTTTCCAAAGAAGTCCAATAGGCTGAATATTATGCATCCACAAGTTGGTTTTGAAGACATTTGAACAGAGCTGAATAACACAATTACAAAGTTAAACATTCAATAGTGGGAGAATACTAAGATTTAGAAAAGAGGTTATCAGATGAAAAAAAAAAGACAAAAAGTCGTGAGAGCAAGATAGAAAATGGAATAGGCACTAAAAGTGGCAAAATTGTGTGGCGGGACAGAGAAAAGTAGAGAAGAGCCAGATAAGATCAATAATTATCCATGAACACCCTCCTCCCCCCTTGAGTGACAGGGGAAAAGAAGGGGAGAGGAATCAGTGTAGCATACTATTTCTGCAACTACTGTATGGTAATCAAATTAGCAACTACAGTATATACATTTTAAACCCATAAACCTTCCGTATGATTGCTTTTCAGACATCCCTAATGGATTAAAATGATGTGTATTTAATATGTGACAACAGGCAGTGTATTACATTGGTACTAATGGGAGCCATGTATTGAAGGGAGTATATACTCCTGTAGGGGATTGCAACGTATTTCTAAATGTATATATTTATAGTTCTGTATGTTATTTAAGAAATAGGAGAAATTGGTTATTGGATTATTTCTGGAATGTCTTTGCTTTAGTAACAGTACTAAGAACAGAAATGGTTGAGACAGAAGGGACAAGCTACAGTGATTTATTTTGTAACTACTAAACAATCATCCAACAAGTTGTGATTTTTTTTTTCCTTGGAGTGAAGTCTTGACCCACTGAAGTCAATGGGGTCAAGTTTTCTCCCCCAGAAGACAACTTCACATTTTTTATGAGATCTTTATGGTAACAATTGTCTATGTAACAAAGGCCTTTTCAATCAGCTAAGAAACATTTATAGCTAAGAAACATTTATTTCAGCAAAAGGCACTGTAGCCAGTCAGCAATTTGCAGCTTAAATTTTATTCAAAGTATTCATATTCCATTGAATATTAAAAAAATAATCATAAGATGACAGAATTGTCAAGTAAGATTTTAAGTTGGCTCATGTTACAAAATACCAGCTACCCATTAGTGCCTATGGAAAAAAAGAGTCCAAAATACCAGCAGGCATGCCAACCAACCACACAAATCCAGGAATGATCTCTCACAGCCAGGGGCTTATCTCCTAGGAAGATCTTAAAACAGATTATTTTTATACCATATAATGCCAGGCTGGACTATATAGAGGGGGTGACAAAACAGCACAGCACACCTATCCTACACTCATGTTAGGCAAACCAACCTTGGAAGAAACTGTAAATGTTAAGGAAGAGATTGGGATATTTATGCCACAGGTGTGTGTAGGGAGCAGTACAAAGTCAGAGGAAGAGAAGTGAGGAGGTTCCTGCTGAGTTCTAACAAACTGTTTCCTATGCACAAAAATGTTCATGATTTCAAAATTATGTTCTGATTTGGGATAGGAAAAAGTTGAATATTGAAAAGCGTTCAAGAACCAAAAATCCCCCCAGTAAAATAAATTTAAAAAAAAAATCAGTTCAGGTCAGCTGAAATATTTTGATGATTTCAAGATGTTTTGACCATTTACAAACTATAATTAGCTGAATGAAAAAAAGGTCATTTCAAATGGTAACACTGGAATTTTTCCTTTCTAAAAGTTTAAATGTTTCATTTTGATACATTTCAAGAAAAAAATTCTGATTTTTTTCAAGTTGAGAAACTGACCCTTTCCCATGAAAAGTTTAGGCTTTGATGAATCAGCACTTTCAGGCCAAAAAAAAGTTTCAATTTTTCAATTCCTCAACCAGCCCTACTTGTTATGCCTCAGGCAAAGCTTCTCCTTGCCCCAGAGATGTTAATCTGCTGCCCCCAATGCACTGGCCATAGTGTCCCTGTGCCTTCCAGAGTGCCAGGACTGCTAACATAAGAGGCCATTGGTTAACTGCTCAAGGATGGCAGGTTTCTTGCCCACGTAAAGCCCTGTGTCTTCCATACTGTTTGCAAGTCACCTTGTGTACTCCTGTTTTCTGTGGTTGTGCCATGTAACTTAAAGTTAGAGGACCAAAGTAATGCATTGAGACTAGAGAAATAATTTGGGGCCCATACTAGTTACATAGGTACAAAGAAATCCATTTTCATAGAACTGGTGCAGGCATAATGGAAAAGGAAGCTGTGATCATGTGGCATGCTCCTTATGTTCCACAGTGCCACCGGATCTCCTCCATGCATTTGGAGTGCAATGTGTCTGGGGCAAACTGCTGACCTTAGAATAGGTGCTGTACACTACAGTCACCTTTTAAATGGCAGATTCCCATGAGGAAGTAAAAGAGTTTATGCTGTTTGGACCAGCACTAACTCCCCTTCCATGCCTTCTTCCTCCCCCCAGAGGAAGGGGGATAAGACAGAAGTGAAGGAAGAGGAGCCTGTGGCTGCATGGCTCCAGAGCACTAAGCCAAAGGTTGGGGAAGGACAGAAAGCAATGTGGCAGAAGTATCTTGCTCCTTAGGTGGTTGCCCCAAGATGCACAATCTTGGAACCTGCTTTCTTCAGGGGGTTGAAGACTGGAGTTTCCAGACCACACCACCTGTTAAAAGCCTCCATTCTTGAGAGAAAACAAGAGGAAGTGCCATGAGAACTGTGTATCGTATTGTATTCAAATAGCTACAGGCCTCCTCATTTTTTAGCAGCTAACTCATAGTTAAGATGCTAATTGAATCACAAGATGATCTTCAAAATAATTGCCACTGAGTTGCGGACAAGATGTGAAAAAGTAATAATGGACCTCTATGAATACTGGTAATTTGGAAAAGCCATATTAGACCTATTTAAAAAAACATTGCTGGAACAATATAAAACATTCAAGTATTATATTATGACAGCTGTTTTTTAAAATATACTACCAGACATTTTGCTGTAACTATATTACATTCATTTAAAAAGTGACCGGTGCAATATAAAATTCAGAAGACTAAGTCTTACAACTGCTATAGAAATCAAGTCCAGTCACTTTAGCCTTTTACAGGCATTGAATGTTAGTGCAGTGCTAATTACATACTCAAAATGTATACAGAATTGTGGACTGCAAAGTAAGCGAATTAAAATCAAAACTGCAGTGAAAGCCTAGTATTGCAGGATCTGCCATATCGCAAAGGATGTGGGGCCTTACTCAGTTAAATTCCTCAGTGTAGCAGCTTAGAATATGGTTAAATGCCATACCTTGGCACAAATGAAACCTAAACAAAGCAAACCTCATGTTGGTTTTAATAGATACTTCCAATAAGAAAACATTAGTGTTCATTGTTTCCTGATGTTTCTAAGATGATGGGGGCAAAAATAAAATAGTCCTTTTTTATTTATAAGTTACCTATTCAAAGGCATATTTAAACTAACTCATTGCTTTCACCATATTGTAGCTTCAAGAAACCTTGACAGCAGGCACAAGTTTTTTAAATGGATTGGTGGAAGTCAAACAACTTGAGGTCCCCCGCCTTTTGTCCTAGATCAGCTGTATATAGTCTCTCTGAATTCTCTGAGGTTTTTTTCCTCTCTTAGCTCTCTGCTTCTCTCTTTGGTAATTTGTGAAGCACTTTTCTTATAGGCTGCTTTATGAAAAGTCCAGTTTAAAACCCTAGATATGCTTCTGTTTAAGCAATTCAGATATGCCCTTTAGACTGCAGGAATGAAGAAATGCTTCCACTTTGTACCATGGTAAATTCCAGAACTACTGTTCGGTAATATAGTTGAAAAACTCATACACAGTTTAGAACAGCTAAAGATAAAAAGTCTTCTTTAACCCTACAAGGATTCAAGTGTATTCTTTCTATCAATAATTTTGTATTAGATGAAAATGAGTTCATATGATAACCAAGCCCAATTAAAAACTTGTTGGATGCAAGAAAGTAGTGCACTTAGTTTTACATTTAGCACTTATTGTCCTTTTATGTGTAAATTCTGCTCTCATGTAGACTATTGTAGGAGTTAATCTGATCTAACAGAGCAGAATTTGGCCTTATACCTCTAAACTGCTGATCTAATGAATTCTTACAATACCCCTATAAATTAGCAAAGTATTTTTATCTACAAGATGGTACATGATTATTTATAAGACAATTATGTCAGACAAGCATAACTTTTTTTTAAAAGGCTAACATGAAAAATATTTTTTTAAAAAAATTATTACAAATTAAACTGCTTGTTAGCAGGAAGTAGATTTTTCTTTTTGCAATGGTTATAGAAATGGTGCCTTCAGGCAACATGTTACATACAGTTGTTCCTGAATTATCATCAGTTTAGCAGGTTTGTGAAAGCAGGTTAGATTACTAGAAGCAATAGGTGTAAAACTAGAAGAGTGTCAGCTCATCCTGCATTCTTGACATGCTTGAATATTATTGCACTTCTTCACTTTCATCTTTGTGAAATATGCAAGAGACATTTCTTACATTTGTAATTTAAAATATATGATAGAATGAAGTTAATAGATAAATGGACTAAAGTAAATATTGACATTCCATGGATATGTAATTGTGAGTTGTATATGAAGAAATTGTGCCATAAGCTTTCAACATAAAATTTTATTATATACAGTAGCTTGTGTGATAGTGATCCAAGCTTTTTTAAGAGGCTAAATAAATATATATTAATATGAGTGTATTAATTACTTGTCTGATTTTTAAACATATCTTCCTGTGAATTCTGTCTAAAAAGACAATGGCAGTTTTCATTTAGAAGTATTTCTTTTTAGCAAAATTCTATAAAAAGTGGCATGCATGAATTTGATTAAATTCCTTTGTATTATAGTACCTTATATTCAGCACTACAACTAACATTCTCTGCAGACAGAGATGTTAAAACATGTGCAGTTTATGGTATTCATGTTATTGTAGATATTTTGTTCAAAAAAAATAAAAGTTAACTTTTTTTCAGAATACTGCTCAATGTTTTCAGGTCTCAGTTCTGTTTGATCCACCCAGCAGATCTCGACTCCAATAGTCAGCTCTCCCTGCATACACAGAATGTCCCTTTAAGAACAGATTATTTGTGTTTGTAAGGAAAACAGAATTCCTAAATGTGACCCCAGCAAGTGGATCTAAAGGCCTGATTCACAATCCTTAAGTCTGTGTCTCAAGTGAATAATCTTGCCCTACTACACTAACTAATTTATATTTTAAAAAGAACCATTTCTATTATGCTGGCCTTTGACAAGCTGCAACATTTTTTTCCTACTTCTGTAATGCAAGATTGCTGTGGCCTAATTAAACCACATCCAGTGTCTCCTGTCTCCTTGCAGCATTGCCAATCAGGGTGAAACTATTTAAACTAAGAGGACATTTAAATTACTTTAAATAAGAGCTAGGAAACAGGGGAGTTTGAGAGGGAGAAAAAAAAAGAGATCTGCCTGCTGAACAATATGTTGAATACTACTTTTTGGGTGAGTTTGCCTGTTTTGGGTTTCTCTTGTTCAGGTTAAAAGTTACTGTCAGTTGGGATTGTGTGTTTGGGGATGGTTTGAGCCTTTGTTCCCCTTGATCAACTTCAATCAGCCTTGTAATCACCTTCCCCCTGTGTGATTAATGAGGGGTAGGATTGACCTAGGACAGAAAAGCTTAAAAGCCAGAGGCTAAGCAACCAAGGGAAGCTAGCAAACGGGACAACAGCAGGGGAATTTGTAAGAGGAAGTCATAATATAATCAGTATGGTTAGGAAATGCCCCATTGCCAGTGCCATCACAGCTACTCTCTCCACCACCTGAACCCATATCCAGATAGAGAACCTGACCATGGAAGCCTCTACCCAGATCCTGGTGTGGCTTTGCAGAAACTGCGGCCTGCCTTTCCATTCACAGAAAAGCAGGGTCAGGAGACCAACCACTGTGAAAGGAGGCTGCTGGTGGAATTTCTCAGGAAAGAAGGTGGGAGAGCTACAGGAGGAGGTGGCTAGGCTGATAAGCATCAGTGCACACAAGGAATTCATCAAGTGTATTCATATGGAGACCTCCAAGGCAGAGGAAGCGATCCAGTGGACTGCTGTCACCACTGGGGGAGGAGGATATGGCTCTGTCACAGGGAGGACACTGGCTGCTAGTTACTTCTGATGCCAGGCAGTGCTCCACTCCTACTCCCAACCCACCCACCATAGTGATGAAGAACAGTTATGCTGCCCTGGCAATGAGTGATGAGGAATCACCACGCGCCCCTCCCTCCCCCCCCAAAAAAAATGGTGGAAGAGAAATTCTGTACTCCCAAGGCTGAGAGGAGCGTGGCCACCACTCCCAAGAGGAAACATAGGGTATTGGTGGTTGGTAACTCCCTTCTGAAAGGGACAGAGGCACCCATCTGTCAGCCTGGCATGGTATCTTGGGAGTCCTGCTGCCTGCCAGTGAGCCACATCCAAGATGTTAGAGAGATTGTTGAGTATCATCCAACCCTCTGACTTCCCCCTCCCATGCTACTCATCCATGTGGGACTAATGATACTGTGAGGTATGACCCTGAGCAGATGAGAAGTGACTACAGGGCTTCAGGATCGAGGTGCAGATGGTGTTCTCTTTGATCCTTCTGGTCAAGGGTAGGGGCCCAGGCAGAGACAGATGCATCCTGTGAGGTGAATGCCTGCTTGTGTCGATGGTGTTGCCAGGATGACATTGGCTTCCTTGACCATAGGATGCTGTTCCAGGAAGAAGGACTGCTGAGCAAAAATGGGTACCACCTACAGAGGAAGGGGATGAGTATCTTTGGATACAGACTGGCTAACCTAGTGAGGGGGGCTTTAAACTAGTTTTGATGGGGGCTGGAAACAAAAGCCCACTGGGAAGTCAAAACTGTGGAGACTGGAGAAGGGTCAGATTCTGGGAGGGAGCGTGGGCCATTATAGCAGGGACAAGGGAGAGACAAGAGGGGGAAAAAAATCAAATCAGTGTATTAGAAGTCTGTATACTAATGCAAGAAGTGTGGGGAATAAGCAGGAAGAACTAGAAACGCAAGTGAATGATCACAACTATGACATATTTGGCATCACAGAGACATGGATTGAATACATGACTGGAATATTGATATAGAAGGGTACAACTTGCTCAGGAAGGGCAGACGGGGTGGGGGGAAAGAGAGCTGTTGTCTTGTGTATCAAAGATGTATACATTTGGACTGAGGTTGAGATGGATATAGGAGACAGACTTTTTGAAGGTCTCTGAGTAAGGGGTAAAAAACCCAAACAAGGTGTCATGGGAGGGGTCTAATACAGACCACCTAACCAAGAACAAAAGGTAGTGGCTTTTTAAAAAACAAAAATATCCAAAGAACAGGACTTGGTGATCATAGGGGACTTCAACTACCCAGACATCTGTTGAGGAAATAGTACAGCAGAGAACAGATTATCCAACAAGTCCTTGGAATGCATTGGAAACTTTATTTAAGGAGGTGGAGAAAGCTACTAGGGGAGAGACTGTTTTAGATTGGATTTTGACAAATAGGGAGGAACTGTTTGAGAATTTGAAAGTGGAAGTCAGATTGGATGAGAATGATCATGAAATGATGAGTTCATGATTCTAAGGAATGATAGGTGGGAAAACAGCACAATAAAGAATGGACTTCAAGAAGGCAGACTTTAGCAAACTCAGGGAGTTGGAAGGTAAGATCCCATGAGAAGCAAGTCTAAGGGGGGGAAAAAACAGCTCAGTTATATTTACACTTCTAAGCATATTTCTATAAAGCATTGTTGGGTGCAACGTCACAGAGTTGCAAGTGCTTTGGAGGATAGGATTAAAATTCAAAATGATCTGAACAAACTGGAGAAATGGTCTAAAGTAAACAGTGTGAAATTAAATGAAAACACATGCAAAATATTCCACTTAGGAAGGCTCAATTGCACACATACAAAATGGAAAGTAACTGCTTAGCATTGAGTACTGCAGAAGCGGATCTGGGGGTCATCGTGGATCACAAGGTAAATATGATTCAGTGTAACACTTTCAAAAATAAAATAAAATTTCTGGGATTTATTAGCAGGATTATTGTAAGCAAGACAAGAAATAATTCTTCCCTTCTACTCCATGCTGATAAGGCCTCAGTTGGAGTATCGTGTCCGTTCTCAGTGTCTCATTTCAGGAAAGATATGGACAAATTGGAGAAACTCCAGAGGAGAACAAAAAGGTCTAGAAAACATGACCTATGAAGAAAGATTGGAAAAACTGGTTTTGTTTAGTCTGGCGAAGAGAAGATTAAGGGAAGGACATAATAGTTTTCAGCTACATAAAAGCCTGTTAAAAGTAGGAGGGAGGAAAAAAAATTGTTCTTAAGCTCTGAGGATAGGACAGACACAATGGGCTTAAAATTGCAGCAAGGGAGGTTTAGGTTGGACATTAGGAAAAAATTCCTAACTGTCAGGGTGATTAAACGCTGGAACAAATTACTAGGGAAGTTGTGGAATTTCCATCACTGTCTAACGTGTTCTTTAAAAAAAAACAAAAAAAAAACCTTCAAACACCTGTCAGGGAGAATCTAGATAATATTTGGTCTTGCCTTTAGTGCAAGGGAGTGGAGTAAACCTCTCAAGGTCCCTTCCAGTTCTACACTTCTAGGATTAATAGTATAGGAAACTAACCCTTATAATCACTCTCCTAGGCTTGTTGGTTGTACTGCTTAACTTAATCACATAATGGTGATTATGGCCTCATTTTCCAGTTAGTAAATAACATTTTAATCAAATTTTTAGTGATTTCAGAATTAAACATGTGGCTCCTCATTTAACACACATTTTTCATTCTCGGTAAACTCTTCATCGTTCTGAGTCTTTGTCAGTAGCATTGTGGGTGAGCCACAAGATGGCTCTCTCATATCTCTTCATGAGTACTATGCATGCCCATTTTAGTTAAATGAAATAATGTAAAAATGGTACATGCTCCAAATACTAACATTCATTATTGAAGGGAGGTTAGAAATGATAAAGCACTAGACAGATACAACTTAGATAATGTTTTCACCCCTCAGCCATGAGGCCGAGAAGCGATTTAAAAAAAAAACTATTTTCAAAATAGTTAGTTTTCAAGGTGATGTAAATAATCTAAGAAAAGGAGTTAAAAATCATTGTCAGAACTGAGATATTAATTCTGCTAAAACCAGACCTATGGGCATTGTAACAAGTAAATGTAAAGTATTACATTTGATATATTTAATTTATAAAATAAATGTATTTGTAAAACCCAAACGCAGTAGTTTGAGGATTGCAATTAATTGTTCAGCATTGATTGTTGGATACATTTGTTCTTAATCAGAAACACAAGAGTAGATTTAAAGAAGTTGCTCAAAACAGTCTTCAAAAATTTCAGTGAATTTAGGGCTTGATCCAAAACCCAGTAAAGTCAGTAGACATCTTTCAGTTTATTTCAGTGGGTCCTGGATCTGGCTCTTAGTGCTGGGTATGTTTGCCTGATTCAGTCATGAGAGAGACTAAAATGTCCTATTTATGTACAGAACAGGTACAACATGTGCAGCAGCACCAACTTCCCATGTTGCTTTCCTCAAGTACCTCAACTTTCACCTGAGAGGACTTTGGACACTGAGGATAAACTAATTTCTCAATCTTTGACTTCTGTGATTAAATTGCTATTAAGGTTGCCAACTCTGGTCGTGTTTTTTACTATATGGATAAAAGTCAACACAGGACACGGAGACCATTTACACTGAATCTAGTAGCAGTCAATGCATTGTTTGGCAGAAGTTATATAACTATTGCCCCATTTAGGGAGCTGTTCATAACTCTCAGAGCCTTTCCTTCCCCTCTCTCCCACCCCAAATCAGTCTTTACATGCTTGATTTGTTCATTGATGACTCAAAATGAGCGTTTGACATCAGAACCAGTTTCACAACTGAGGGTTGTCATCAACAACGTGCTTTGTGTGGTTCACTGAATAAGACAAGGAAAAGGGGGATGAGTACAATAGGCACGTCTATCTTCCACACAAATATGGAAATCAGCACTGTGGGTAAAGGAAATACAAAAAACCAACAGTTATATGTGCCTTGTATAAAATAGTTTTTGAATGTCTGCTGAAGTGTGGAAATGTTCCTTTAAATAAATGCCTTAATATACTCAAACTTGGTCACAGCTGAACTGTCTTAACAGTCCATTAATGCTGGAGTTAATTTAAAAAAAATGCTGGAAGCTATTTTCATTAAGCCTTTTATTAATTACAATACACCACGAGTATGGTGTCTCAGAGTTGACTTTTCTGACCCCTGGGTAGCTGCACTCCCCACTGTGCTGCAATCATTTTTGCAACAGAGCCAAATTTTCAGAGATGGTTCTGCACCTCTGCTCACCCTCTGAATATCTGTCCTCCTGCATCAGTCTGAATATCTCACACAGTGGCAGCTCCTCCATGCATCCTGCCAGCAAAGGTACATCCTCTGTACCATGGTCTATCAAATCCCTACACTCCTACTCCACATACTTCATTTATCTTGATACTGCTCTGCCTCCTGATTCCAGCCTGGCCCTGCCTAGAAGAGGAAGGAAGGCTGGCCCAGTGGTTAGGGTGCTGGGCTTGGGACATCCAGATTCATGCTCAATTCCCAGCTCTGCCATTATTCCCACTTTACAGATGGGGACAATAGCACTTCCTTACTTAACTGGGATGTTGTAAGGATAAATACATTCAAGATTATGAGGCATCGAGCTATATTATAGTGATGACAGCCATAAAGCACCCTAGACAGAGGCTCCCACGCTATCTATTCCAATCTGTCCTCCCACTGGTTTCCCCAAGCTCCCACTGATTCACACAAACATCATATAGATACTGTGCTGCTGTGTGCTCTACAAACTTTAAGACAGATTCCTGAATTTGAAAAAAATCTTTAATTAAAGGGTTAATTCTATTCTCTTTTCCTCTGATGCTAAGGAGTCTGTACTGCACAAATAAAGCCAAGGTGCAGTCAATAGTTACTGCCCTGTGGATTTTTATAAAGTTAGTCAATTTTTATCTTTAAAATGGAATATTTTACCATGACAACCACAGCAACATGACACATGCTACTTCTGGCATATGCAGAAAATTCCTAAACAAAATGCATTCACCAATACCAATGAAAATGGTAATGTTTTTCATTATAATTTCTTCCATCATATTTTCCTGACTCAGAGCCAATTTTTTCAATTGAGCTACTAAGTTTGCAAGTATAATTTTCTCTCTCAAGGTTTTCTGTCCCAGGTTTTCACAGTGAGCCAATCATAATAGCACTGAGGTGCAATTTTGCATGCATAGTAGATTTTGCATATGAACCCAAGGTTTGACAGAGCAGATCTATAGCTACCTATATCTTGTGAACAAAATGTTTGTCTATGCAAATTTAGAGGCTTTCACTGTTCCTATTGGAGAGAGTAAGAGAAAGATATTCTGTCACTGTTCAAATGCAAGAATGTATCATATGGAGGTGTGATCTAGCTTTCATTAAGGTTAATGGCAAGACTCCCATTATGCAGCAGTGCAGATCACCCAGGAAATTCTCCTCCACCTTCACTACTAATAGTTTTTCTTCAGTTTGAGGCCTGAGCTGTTTATTCAGATCTTGTAGAGCTAACACAGGTTGTAGCAGAAATGGGTAGTACTTATGAAATGCACTATGCGGTACTAGCCTTATTCAATGATTGAGAAAGACAGTTTGCATATGTATGTGCCTATTAGCTCTCAAGTTTGCTTGCATAATTTCAAGTAACTAGTGTTTCATTGGGCCTGTGACTGTTAGTTGATGTAAATGTTGAATTATATCCACAATTATCCAAGTTACAGCTCCAACAACTTTGGTGTTTTGAGGACATTTATACTCAGTAGCAGCATCTGAATTTGAAAATCTGAGTTTTAATTAACGTAGAAGCAAGCAGTTCTGGCCAAATCTAACCTCACTGAAGTCAGTGGAAAGGTTTCCATCGACCTCAATGGGAATTGGGACATGTCACTGACTTAGACACGAGATGCAATTGTGTTTACCAAGCACAAATCAAACTACCATCAATAGTAATTCTAGCAAGTAATATAGAACAAACACACACACACACACACACACACACACACACCCCTTCAGCAGTCAAACCTTGCAGGACAGTAATTGTGACATTGCACGCCATGTGTTTTATGGAAATATGTTTATAAGTGTGAATATAATGTAACTGGAATATGCTTCATGCAAAGGTTTCTTGTAAGGTATAATTACAAAGCTTATGATCTACTGAGTGTGTTCATCCTATTTGTTTGCATGTACTATTTCTATGTCTGGAGTTAGGAAAATAAGATATAGACTTGTATTACTGATGTAAATATGTTAAGTGGAAGCCATTAAGAGTGCTGCAGAATCAAGTAACTGTGAATGGGTTTGTTTACCTGCAAGCCTTCCTATGTACATATCTTCCAGCAACTAGGTAATGAAGAAGAGGTCTTACAGTGACGTGTGATCATGTCAACTCAACTGGAATCCATCTTAAACCTGGTGCTTTTCCATTTAGAAGGAGGGGTGGTAATGCAGAAAGACAAGATTCCTGCCTTGTTCCAAAGCTATAAAAAGGGGGTGGAACAGAACAAAGGGAGCAGCCAGTCATGAAAAATCCCTGAGTTACCACCTGAGCTGGCGCTAACAAGGACTGCACCAGGGGAAAGGATTGGCCCCAGACTAGGAAGGAGTCATCTGTGAGATAAGCTTATTGGAACATCTCTGAAGGTGAGATTTACCCGTATTCAGTTTCTTAATGTATTAGGCTTAGACGTAAGTGTTTTCTTTTATTTTGCTTGGTAACTTACTTTGTTCTGTCTGTTATTACTTGAAACCACTCAAATCCTACTTTTTATACTTAATAAAAATAACTTGTTTATTAATTAACCCAGAGTAAGTGATTAATACCTGGGGAGCAAAAAGCTGTGATCTCTATCAGTGTTATAGAGGGCGGACAATTTATGAGTTTACCCTGTATAAGCTTTATACAGAGTAAAACTGATTTATTTGGGGTTTGGATCCCATTGGGAACTGGGTGTCTGGCTACTGGAGACAGGAGTACTTGCTGAGCAGTTTTCAGTTAACTTTGCAGCTTTGGGGGCATGGTTCAGACCCTGGGTCTGTGTTGCAGCAGGCTAGCATGTCTGGCTTAACAAGACAGGGTTCTAGAGTCCCAAGCTGACAAAGAAAACAGGCTCAGAGGTAGTTTTAGCATATCAGGTGACAGTCCCAAAGGGGTGTCTGTGACCAAACCTGTCAAATATGATGGGTTATTTTACCTGCTAAGATAGATTTAACTCTGCCACAAAGGCTTTTGAGGGCTGCAATTATCACCAAGCATATGATTTTACAAAAGGTGTAAAAGTAGGCTTATGCCCAGAATAGAGCAGTGGCATTCTGATCAAAGAAAGGATGCTTATCACCTCAGAACAGTTAAATGAATTTGAAGAATTTTTACCATGTTTCTAGAAACATTTGGATAGAAGTGTTAAAATGGTTCAAAGAATGCCAGATCCCCCTTTTTCCCCTCCTTTCCTACCTCTTCATGTAAGACTTCTGTTTCATGGCTGTAACCCCACCTTAACATGTAGTGTCTGGTTATACACCTACACTTTAACAGATATTGCTATCTGCATTCTGTTAGCATAATTCTACTGGAGATCCCATGAAGTATATGGTATTTTGAAACCTATGCAAGTTGTATGTCAAGCAAGATCAGTAAGAATATTTTTTCTACAAATTCATAGCCTTTCCCTTCTTCCATTCCCACCCCTTCTTTGTCATCTTCACTGTCACTTCACTTGCAGTCCTACAAAAATATTCTGTACCCTAGGTACCTCTGTGGAGGGGAGAAGGGACTCTGCAAAAGGGATGAAACAAACCCTAGATGTATTAACTTTCCTGAGGAATCACCATTTCTTCCTGTCTCTCACATAAAGGTTTGAGATAACTTGATTGACAAGCTCATCTAGAGTCTATTTTTACTTGCTATGTACATGATTTCTAGCAAAATTAAAACACATTTAATATCAGGCATTTAAGTCTACAATCTGGCATGCTAATGCATTTGGCAAGTCTACTTTGTAGATGGGCTGTTGAAACAAAGCTAAACGATACTCTGTCTTTCTCAGGGGCTCAGTTGCTACAGACTGCAATTAGATAGCAGGGGAAGTGCTGAAGCCTTTCTGATCTCTTTGAGGTTTACTCACCTGTGTAAGGACCTAGGCCATAATTGGTCTTGAGGAATTAATTTGAATGCTAGCCCAACTAGTTAGACCCAACGGTCACATTTACATAGTTTTGAAGGAAGGAAGATGAAAGTAAACAAGTGTTGTTTTCCCCCCCCAAAGAACATGTAATTAACTCTAATTAGATATTAAATGACAGAAGTTACCATATGATTTTTGAAGCAAAACAATGTGAGATAATGGAGATTTGCATTTAGTGGTTTGCAGAATTATCAAAAACCCATTCACAGAAGTTCTTATGAAAGTGAAGATGTGTTATCAATTCTCACCATGTTTTGCATAACACAATGGTCCTTGATCTTTACAGCAACGGGCTAAGTTCTTAGCTCAACTGATTTCAAACAAACCGAGCATAGCAGAGGAAAAAATATTCTGTTGTCACATCAACATTACTGAGTTCAGCAGACTTGCTCCAGATTTACACCAATATAACAGAGTGAAGCCCTATGACTTCTTGCCTCTTTCCTTTAATGTGTAATACTGGCATAGTTGCTATCCCCACCTCATACCAGAAAACAAATGTAATATAACCCTTTTGCCAGGTGTTGTTGGGAACTAAAAGTAATGTTCAAATATCTAGGATTTCCTCTTAAAGTTAACAAAGTCCTCTGGCTCAAGTCTCCACAAACAAAACTGGGTCTCCTTAACAGGCAATACTTTCCATCTTTTAAGCACTGAGTCTGTGTACAAGACAAGGAAATCTTTATTAAGGGGGGGAAAGGAACACTATTGTTTTCCCAAATTAATATAATTGAAAAAAGAGTCATCCCCGCAGATTCTTTGGCAGTAGTCTTTTACCTCAGATTCCCCACCTGATAGCATAAACAATACATCACTTTCCCCTCTGCTGTCTCACACTCACAGTTTGCAGTCACTGGTTAGTGAAGTCCAAAAGTATAGGCATATACTCAGGTTCATTTCCAGCCCCAGCAAGCATGCTGTCTGACTTCCATGAAGACACCTTGCTACCACCTCTCTGCCATCTCCCACTGAAACGTTGTCTCTGTGCCATACTTCACCATGCCACAAATAGTTTCTAGCCAGGTCTGGCCTGGATGCTTAATCACCTAATCCAGCTACAGTGACAACTTGAGCAGTACTGGGTAGGGAGAGCACTGCTGCTTGCTTGGTGAGTTTGTCCTTTTCCACCTATAACACAGTTATATGATTTTAGCCATAATGCCACCAGATAGGGGGAATGTTTACCAGAGTTCACTCAGCTCTATTGTTACAATGTGAAAGGGGGAGAGGGCTTCAGTAGGACATAGTATTGTGGAGAAGATGCCTTGCCAACAGGAATTTATACTTTCTAACCCCCTTCTGTTTGGCTTAAATCTGAGCTCACTACTGAGCTGTGCAAGACTAAGATTTTAATTATTGGGATTCTGCACTCAGGGCACACCAAGTACAATTCTGTTGATCTTTTAATCACACAACAACATTTCTTTACCCATACAGCTTAAGTTTAAAGAGAATTTTAAACCAAACAACCAAAATGTTCATACTGGGTTGGTGGGTAAGAAACATGCAAATAAGGTTTGCTCATTGTCTCTTCCTTTGATTCACTAATAGATGGCAGCAAAGAGTTCCTTCTTGTACAACCTCAGACCAACACACAGACCAATGAGGCAGCTAAGTTGCCCAGTGGTAGTGTACTACTGTGCAGTAGTCTGAAGTTTAAATACTGATCTCCATCTAGGGAGTGATATGAAAGCAATGCACTCAGCATCTACTACTGAGGAAGAAGAGACCCTTGTTAAATTTCCACCACTGCACTGAAGGGAAGATTCAAGGGTGACATTGCTATTACAGAGGGAGATCTCCCCATCTTCGGATGCTACTAAACCATCCCTTCTACAGCTGATTTACATTACTTCTCAGCAGGAAATAAAGCTAGATTAACAGTATTTTTCAGGAAGAAATTATAAACATTGTTGAGCTTTTTTTTCCTCCTACTAATCTCTCTCTCTCTCTCTCACATACACACACACACTATGAGGTTTATCACAAGGTACGGAGGACTGTTGATGTTAGAGTCCCTTGTTAAAATATTGGCAGTGCAGCACCTTGGAAAGAGGCCTTCATGTTGTTTTCAATGGAAACTCCTGGTGATAAAGGCTGGCAAGGACATGGCCTTGAGGGTGTGGTTCCCTCACAGCATTCCAGCAGACGCATGGCTCCAACACTATTTAAAACATATACACGCACACATCCTGATCCCACAATTGAGTCTATGCAAGTGGGGCCACACAGAACCATGCTGCTTTCAAAGGGGTGCTGCAGGAACACTGGGGATCACCTGAACCAAACGACAAGATCAGAGCCTCTAAAACAATAAATTCTTTTAATCATCTGAACAATTAGAAATTAAGTTTGATGCATCAATATTCAACTCACTTTGAACTAAAAATTTGTTTTAAATGATTTAATAAATCATTATGGTTGATTTTATAAACGCATCATTAAATCATAATAGTTATAAACATGTTAACAATACAAATATGTGAAACTACTACTGAATAAGAGGAATAAGGAAAAAAAAACATCAAGAAAAAGTTGAACTTTCTGGTTTAGTGGCTCTGCTTCCTTGTACAATTAGTATCAGAAAGGAGATCACTTCTCAAGAATGATAGCTGAAGGCAAAAGAATACTGATTTACTCAAAATGCTTAATTTAAGTTGTAACTGACAATTTATAAATTATGAGCAACAAGGCATTGCTCTAAGTGAATTCACATTTTAACACTGGTTTTGACCTTTCCCTGGTCCAGTAGCCAAATTTTTATCCTTTCACCTTAAGTTACTAAGGCTGCAACTACAGAAAAAAAATTGAGGAATATCAAAGCTCACATATAATACCATGTTTCTGCCTGCTTCTTACTCATGCTTTCAAAAGTACTGCAAAAAAAATCTGTTCTGCTACAATGAAGCTGGTAGAAAAATTTTAAGCAGTCAGATGTTAAAAACAGATTAATTATTATTCACTCCCTTCATGTTTTTTGTAATAATTTGAATCCTGATAACCTCACTAATATAAATTTAGTTCTAAAAAATTTTTCACTGTAAATGTTCACTGCCTTCATTGCTGAGGGTGGTTGCAGCTAGAGGCTGATACCAATCATATATCTACGCTCAGCTTTGTGTACACTTGGCAATCAATATAGCAAAATTTCCCTCTGAGAATATGTAATTGTTAATATTTTGTTGATCTCTGACTATGTAGCTAGACTATTCCATGTAATTAAAGCAGGCTGGTCTATACCTGAGCCTACAAAAGCCTGGAAATGAGAGGTGATGGCAGGATGATTGACATAGGCTGAGCCTGGGGAAGAGAAGCAAAGCCACAATGCAGTGGAGCTTATTCCAGGGGGTGGTATCTTAAGCAAGAGGCTAGGTGCTCAGGGAAACAGCCCTGGCGGGTACAGCTCCAGAAAGGAAGCAGAGCTGGCTAGAACTGGGTAGCTGCCAGAACCAGGAGTACTAGAGATCCCTGGGAGAGGTGGACCTGAAGTCTGAGACAAAGGAGTAAGGTAAAGGATTGTTCTTTGTCTGTTTTAAGAAAATAAGCCAACTTTAAGGAGAATGGGTATGGCAGTATGTGTGCTGGAAGGTGGGGAGAAGTCCTGCCCTATGACACTTACCAGGAGGTAGATTCCTCTCATTTCTGTTTATGGACATACAAGTGAAAATGGGGTAAAGAGTCCCTGTGGTGTTTATTCCAATGGCTGTGGTGGAAGGGTATTCCATGCCCCTGCTCTTATAGGGTGTGAGCTTGCTGAGTCACCCCATCAAATTATGAAATGGATGCTGCCCTTTTGAAAGCCTACCACTAATTTTGTCCATTTGAGTCTTTCTTATAAATTACAGGCCTATAGTCTCTTTTAAATGTTAGTTCTATATATTAAGTCTATTTGAGTCTTTGCTGAACTTTATGAAAGTTATGATAGATATTCATAAGCTACCTGTCATCTTGTCTTGAGTGCCAATCATTTAGCACCCATGAGTACATTTTACATGGAATAGTCTAGCTACATAGTCAGAGATCAACAAAATATTAACAATTACATAGTCCTGAAGTGTGTTATAAAGAATGTCTTTGTAAAGAGAACAGAGAAAAAACAAGGTTGTGGAGTTTTGTTTTGTTTTCCTGCCTGAAAAGAGGGGAGGCGTGTCATAGAGTACCTGGGCCCTGTGAGTAGAGCTGAGTCAGAGCAGGTGGGCATTCTTTATAACACACTTCAGGATCCCAAAGTTTCCCCAGCCTAACCAAAACACTCCCCTTAACCTTTCACCATATCATGAATACCTCACACAGCATTTCACCTAAATTCCTCTAGGTCATGGAGTGTTCTCCCAGTTCCAGTTTTCCTAGCACAGTCGCTCCAGCACAAACCCCTACTCCCAGTCACACAGAGTCTTATACAGTGGGGTCAGAGTCACATCTCCAGATTCACTAGACACAAGCAACATGAAGTCAAGTAGTGCAAACTTTAAGGTCCCTGCATGCATAAGCCTTTCTCTGTCTGAGTGCAGAATTTCTACCTTAGTCTCAAGTTCATGAACCATGAGGAGCAAACTGATAACTGATCAGAGCCTCTCCTTTTTTTCCCTTCTCTTTCCCTCTTCCAGGCAATTACAGATTAAGGAAAATCTTCAAGGAAGGCATTAGTGACCATCTGCAGAAGAAATCACAAGAATTAATTGAAGAGGAGCTTAAAACTGTCCCTGTCTGTTCCCTTGTAACTGAACACACCTGCCCTAAGCTATTCTGCAGTTTGAGAGTGGGAAAATCAGGAACAGGCTGCGTGCCTCTGGAAAGTAGAATGACTGGGGGGAGGAACAGTTTATTAGGAATTCTAAGGTGGGGGGGGGATGTTTGCTCTTTTCATCTGGATTTATCTTTCTTATGAGGCTCAAGATCTGGATTTAAAAGGACTAAAAGGGTTTAGGGATTGTACAAGGAACTGTATTATTATTTCCGCTTAATACCTGAAATGGTTTATTGGATCCATTGGAATTACAGCTTAGCATTATAGGATTGGTGTTTTGTGTCTGTAACTGAGAAATAAAAACTTGCTAGCCCTTTGATAACAGAAGGTTAGATGGCATATATTGTAAAGCACGATACAAAGAGCTGAGCAGAGCTCTCTGGGCCTTATTTCCCCCAGGCCTTGATCCCTTTGTAGTCAGTCACAGTTCTGCAAAGTGCTTGTAAAATGCTACCATTCTGATTTGGTAGCATTTTACACCCCTTTTGTACTGGTGCAAATATCTACACAGGGTGCCAGGCAGCAAAGAAGGAGTCTCTCCAGTGCAGGGCTGGCTGTCCTGGTAACAAGCCTAGGGAGTGCCACTAGCCAAACAACTGGAAGGGGGAAGAAACTTATCTAGGGACTAGAGAGCAAAAAGCTGCTTGTAAATTATCTTTAATTTTACCGAGGGTCTGCTTCCTGTAATTTTTCCGAGGGTCTGCTTTCCTCCACTGTATAAATAAAAGCGGATGAAGTGCAAGGAGAAAAAAAAAACTCTGGCTGAACCTTTCACAACTCTGCAAACCCAATAAAAACCTATTTTTCTGAACATGGAAACTCACTGGGCGATTCTCTGAGCACCCCATGCCAAAGGGATTACCAAGAACACATAGGTATATGCTGTTAGTAACAAAGATTGTTTCTTATGGCTTGGGTTAAGGGGCTGTTTAATTGCAGAGTATGCATTTGGGCTTAGGACAGAGCCCAGCCTCTGGGACCCTGCAAAATGGAAGAGTCCAGAGCTCGGACTGCATCCAAAGCCCAGACATCTACATGACAATTAAACAGTCTCTTAATCTGAGCTGTAAGAAACAATCCTGCAAGCCCAAGTCAGCTGGCACAGGCCAACCATGGGAATCTAATTGCAGTGTAGACATACCCTTAGAAACAGCTGCAGCGGATAAATTAGATCTTATAGTAATAGTGCAGTAATTGTGCAGTTGATTCCTTTGACTACTTTAAACTCACACAGCCTGATGTAAACTTGGCATTATCCAGTACACAGTCATTTCTATAACTCTTTCTAGCAGTTTCTTGGGGAGAATTACTGTGTGAGCCTGTTTGTACTTCAGAGTTCCAAATCGAAGCCTCAAGTAGTGAGGAGAAACTGAGTGATAGTTGGGGGGCACCTTGCCCTTTCTGCCATCAATTGGGAGGCACAAGGGCACTCAAGGTGTAGGCTTGGTCCCCAGTGGACACTGTAAATCACAGCACTCAGAAGTCAAATGCACAGGGTACAGATGCTCCATCAGTGAAAAATATATGGGAAAACACTCAAAGCATCTGCAGCTTCTGAATTAAAATATCTGGAAATGTGTAAGTCAGTTTCTAGGGAATTTGAAACTCTCTGGATAAAAGGTGTAGTACTATTCCTGCATAAAACAGCATATAGTTTACACCCCAGTGTACATTCATTTATACAAATTCCCTACAACCATATTTTCTGAAAGAAGGGATGGATTTTCGATGGTGACAACAGCTACAATGAAAATGGAAGAGAGGAAACATGAGGATGTCTGCAAAATCTTACCTTGCTGACAGAATTTGGCACAGTGACTATGTGTAACACACACAAGCAACAAATAATCTCAAAGTAGATGTGTGAAATGTTTACAAGAATACTTGAAATTCATGTTTTCACATTTCACTAGTGTTTTACTTCCTGTTACTGACAAGCAAAAGAGGTATTTTGGGTGTAGAATGGGTGACCAAAGTCCAATGAGGTCAATAGGAGTCTTTCTATTGACTTCAATGGGTTCCTTATCAGACTTTTGCCCTACAGTAAAGAAAAAAATATATATAACAATTCCCACAGAGAGTAAGATGGGCAAAGATTATCCAATAAATTCTTGGAATGTATTAGAGACAATTTTTTATTTCAGAAGGTGGATACAGCTACCAGGGGAGAGGCTGTTCTAGATTTGATTTTGACAAATAGGGAGGAACTGGTTGAGAATTTGAAAGTGGAAGGCAGATTGGGTGAAAATGATCATGAAATAATACAGTTCATGATTCTAAGGAATGGTAGGAGGGAGAACAGCAAAATAAGGACAATAGATTTCAAGAAGGCAGACTTTAGCAAACTCAGGGAGTTGGTAGGTAAGATCCCATGGGAAGCAAATCTAAGGGGAAAAACAATAGAAGACAGTTGGCAGTTTTTCAAAAAAGACATTAAGGGCACAAGAAGAAACTATCCCACTGCATAGGAAAGATAGGAAGTATGGCAAGAGACAATCCTGGCTTATCCAGGAGATCTTCAATGATCTAAAAATAAAAAAAAAGAGTCCTACAAAAAGTAGAAACTAGGTCAAATTACAAAGAAGGAATATAAACAAATAACACAAGTATGTATGGACAAAATAATAAAGGTCAAGGCACAAAACGAGATCAAAATAGCCAGAGACATAAAGGGTAACAAGAAAATATTCTACAAATACATTAGAAGCAAGAGGAAGACCAAGGACAGGGTAGGCCCGTTAGTCAGTGAGGAGGGAAAAATAATAACAGAAAATGTGGAAATGGCAGAGGTGCTTAATGACTTCTTTTTTTCGGTTTTCATCAAGAAGGTTGGTGGTGATTGGATGTCTAACGTAGTGAATGCCAGTGAAAATGAGGTAGGAACAGAAGAGTCTAAAATAGGGAAAGAACAAGTTAAAAATTACTTGGACAAATTAGATGTCTTCAAGTCATCAGGGCCTGATGAAATGCATCCTAGAATACTCAAGGAGCTGACTGAGGAAATATCTGAGCCATTAGCAATTGAGAAGTCATGGAAGACATGAGACATTCCAGAAGACTGGAAAAGGGCAAATATAGTCCCCATCTATAAAAAGGGAAATAAGGACAACCCAGGAAATTACAGACCAGTCAGCTTAACTTCTGTACCCAGAAAGATAATGGAAAAAATAATTAAGCAATCGATTTGCAAACATCTAGAAGATAATAAAGTGTTAGGTAACAGTCAGCATGGATTTGTAAAAAAAAAACCTGATAGCTTTCTTTGACAGGGTAACAAGCCTTATCAATATGAGGAAGTGGTATCTTGATTTTAGTAAAGCTTTTGATACTGTCTCACATGACCTTCTCATAAACAAACCTAGATGGAGCTACTATAAGGTGAGTGCAAAACTAGTTGGAAAACCATTCTCAGAGAGTAATTCTCAGTGGTTCACAGGCATGCAGGAAGGGCATAACGAATGGGGTCCCGCCGGGATCAGTTCTGAGTCTGTTTGTGTTCAATATCTTCATCAATGATACATAATGGCAGAGAGAGTACACTTATAGCGTTTGCAGATGATACCAAGCTAGGAGGGGTTGCAAGTGCTTTGGAGGATAGGATTAAAATTCAAAATGATCTGGACAAACTTGAGAAATGGTCTGAAGTAAATAGAATGAAATTCAATAAGGACAAATGCAAAGTACTCCATTTAGGAAGGAACAATCAGTTGCACACATACAAAATGGGAAATGACTGCCTATGAAGGAGAACTGCAGAAAGGGATCTGGGGGTCATAGTGGAACACAAGCTAAATATGAGTCAACAGTGTAATGCTGTTGCAAAAAAAGCAAACATCATTCTGAGATGTATTAGCAGGAGTGTTATAAGCAAGACACAAGAAGTAATTATTCCTTTCTACTCCGCACTGATTAGGCCTCAACTGGAGTATTGTGTTCAGTTCTGGGCACCACATTTCAGGAATGATGTGGCCAAATTGGTGAGAGTCCAGAGAAGAAAAACAAAAATGATTAAAGGTCTAGGAAACGTGACCTGTGAGGGAAGATTGAAAAAACTGAGTTTGTTTAGTCTGGAAAAGAGAAGACTGAGAGGGGACATGATAACCTTTTATATACTTGAAAACTGTTGTTACAAGGAGGAGGAAGAAAATATGTTTTTCTTAACCTCTGAGGATAGGTCAATCAGCAGTGGGCATAAATTTCAGCAAGGGAGGTTTAGGTTGGACATTAGGAAAAACATCCTAATTGTCAGGGTAGTAAAGCACTGGATTAAATTGCCTATGGAGGTTGTGGAATCTCCGTCATTGGAGATATTTAAGAGCAGGTTAGACAAACACCTGTCAGGAATGGTCTAGATAATACTTAGTCCTGTCACCAGTGCAGGGGACTGGACTAGATGACCTCTCAAGCTCCCTTCCAGTTCTATGATTCTATGTAAGGAAAGGAACTAAGTGGGGAAGGAAGGGACACTTGTACACAGATACTCACTGTTTACCATTTAAGACAAAACCAAACCAAGTAATTTGCTGCCCTTCGCTAAGGACTATATAGAAAAAGTGCCATAGACTTCTGAGAACATTCTATGAACTACTTTATGATGTATATCAGGCATGTAACTGGATAGTAAGCAGTCTATTTATATTTGTACCACTATCATATTACCTGTAAGAAATTAACTTTTAAACTGTGTGCCTAGTATCTTGTTTAGATCTCAACTTTAAAGGATGTTCTCGTTACCTCTTCTTTTGACCTGCAATTAAAATGTATTACCAAAAATACCAGTAACTATTTCTCTTGTGACTTCCTGTCCTGGCAGCCATAGAAGAAATAAGAAAACTCATGGTTTTTTTTATCTGAATTGGATACTTCCTGTGCTGATTTAAAGGACTGACTATGGAAGATGATATATTGGGCAAGGCTTAATAAATTCAGCTCTGTAGCTGTTCTAATGCTCATGGGGAGCTAGCTAAGAGAATTATTACCTATTGCACTATTTCCTTCTGTCTTACAGTAGTAAAGCAAGACTCACCCAACTTATCATACAGCCCTATGTACAGACATCAATACATCAGATAAATTACTTGTCATTTTTCTACAGAAGTTATTCTCACAATCCCCAATCAAGTTGTGACAGTTTTAAGGGCACCTAGGAATGAGAGTCATCCTTTTAAATCCTGCCTTCAGTGAGAGGGAGCCTTTCTTGTGGTTGGTCAGTATCAGGTCCCTGATCCCACCAACCTTTCAGCCATTCAAGCACTGTCCTCTGGGCTATTCCAGCTCTGTCCTCGCCTTGCAGGTTAACAATAGGTGCACCACAACCCCCAAGTCCCTTTGAAGCATTCCCTTGTGATATCCAGCCCCGGCCACTGGCTACTGACAGAAATTCCAGATCTTCTGCACCCAAAGGTGCAGTGTATCCTAGTTTACCAGTTCTACATCAAACCACCACTCCTATAAACTAAACACAGCACTTGTGAGCATTTATAATAAAAGAAAGGTATGTTTATTTATGAAAGAATAAATATTTAACTAAAAGTGAGAGAAACAACTGGTTTCAACACAAAACAAAATCATAAAACACAAACCTGGGTCTATACTTATCAACAGTTATCTTTTCTATCTCATAAAGTAAATTTTCCCCCAAAGTTTAGTCTGTTGCAGAATTGGCTGGCTTCATAGGAACCAGGATCCAAATTCATGAAAGCACTCCTCACCTTAAGAGGTTTCCAGCATGCCTTTCCTTACACTATGTTATCCTGAAACATTCTTGTATCTTTATTAATAGCCAGGGTGATCTTCTGCCTGCTATAATGTTCCTTTTCATCTCCAAGTGGGTTTTGATTGTTTGCAATGGTCTTTGACAGTTTTCCATTGACGGTTCTGGGATGTGGTAAGGGTAGACAATAGAACATTGCATTACCTTTTAAGCTGGCTAGGGAAGGGTGAGGACTCACCCTGGCTTGAATCTGTCATCACCAAGACACATTACCTCCCTGGTGACTAATTTCTACTCCAGATCCATAAAGCATACTTTCAATATAAAATACATTATTCCTGAAACATTAACTGTACATGCATCTCTCAGTGATTATGGATCTTCACAAGTTATGAGCTTTCTGTAGTTATCTTACTTTACTGTTTATGGATAAATATACTGCAAGAAATGGGTTTGGTTTAGTGAGTTCATCAGGTCTGAAGTAAGAGTTATTTGCAAAGAACGGCGGGCTCTTTGCCAAGGGGGGGCATCTATGTCACAGCTGAAACTAAATAGGTTATTAACTATCAGTTTACAGCCAGCTGAACAGTATTAAATAGATAATACAAATGGCTAAAATACCTGTTTATTTCTGTATGCAGTGCAAAAATGACGTATGGCTAACATTTTTTTTTTTGGTGTCTGAAGTGAGGCTCCTAAATTGCTATATAGGCACCTAACTAGAAACAACCTGATTTTTGAAATGTACTGAATAGCTTCGAGTGACTACAAAGACTGCATTGATTTTAATGAGTTAGATTGTGCCCTATTATTTTAATTATATATTTATATGCAATGGTACAGCCCTGCATAACATATAAAATGTATCAGAGAGGTAGCCGTGTTAGTCTGGTTCTGTAAAAGCAGCAAAGAATCCTGTGGCACCTTATAGACTAACAGACGTTTTGCAGCATGAGCTTTCGTGGGTGAATGCTTGCATCCGACGAAGTGGGCATTCACCCACGAAAGCTCATGCTGCAAAACATCTGTTAGTCTATAAGGTGCCACGGGATTCTTTGCTGCTTATATAAAATGTAGCAGTATGGGGATCTGTTCTTATATAGAGCAGGGGTCATTAAAACAGATATTCTAATGCTGGCAGGTGTTAATTGCTGACATCAATCACAGACCTGGTTAAAGCTGGTGGCTGTGCAAACCACCTTTCTTTTAGTCTAAATAGAAGGAGTGTCATAAACAGATAGTTAAGGGTTAAGGTCTCTTTTACCTGTAAAGGGTTAACATGCAGTACCTGATGACCACCTGACCAGAGGACCAATCAGAGACAAGATAATTTCAAATCTCTGTGGAGGGAAGCCTTTGTCTGTGTTCTTTGTTAGAGTTCTCTTTTTGGAGAGGCCAGTCATGTCTCCAAGTTCTCCTGGAGTAGTTCCTACTATTCAATAGTGAGTATTAATTGGAAAGGCGGATTAGTCTTATAATTTGGAGAGGCCAGTCATGTCTCCAAGTTCTCCTGGAGTAGTTCCTACTATTCAATAGTGAGTATTAATTAGAAAGGCGGATTAGTCTTATAATTTGATTTCTACATTTGCAATTGTGTGTTTGCTGAAGGAAATTCTTTATTCCTGTTTGCTGTTACTTTGCTTTTACTGAGAAAGAAAAGGGGGAGGGGGGATGCTCTCCAGGTTTACAGGTTAGACTCTGTGTATTGTTCCATCTTGGTTACAGAGACAATTACTTTCTTTTTAGTCTTTAATAAATCTTTTCTATAAAGGACTTGGTTGATCTTTCCTTGGGTGGATTCTCAGGGAAAGGGGAGGAGGGAAGCATCCCTCTGTAGTGGATCCCGGTATCTCTCCTAGGAAAAGGGAGGGAGGAGGAAGCAGGGGGAAAGGGTTTATTTCTCCTAAGTGTAAGAACTCCATGGATTTGGGGCTCTTGGGATCCCCAAGGATTTTGGGGAAGGACTGTGTCCCAATACACGTACCTTATTGGGTGGTGGCAGCTTTTACCAGATCTAAACTAGGAGTTTAGTTTAGAGGGAAACCAAGGCAGGTCCCCATTTTGGAACCCAACAGCTCCAAGTCGGGGTGAGACCTATGACAAGGAGCAATTACGTCCCTTTATGGAAATAGCTAAAAACAATTGAAACAACCACCCTAAGCAATTGGTCGCATGGCAAAGCCTAAGCAGTGTTAAGCTATGTGGTCTGAAGGGTTTCCTGAGTACTAGTTACAAAAGCAGGGGCTAGGGAATTGTTTGGCAAACTGTGGATGTAAGAGGAGAGAAAGCCATCAGACAGGGAGAGAAGTATTAATGAGTGTAGTCCTGAGAGGGAGCAGAGAGACAGAGCTCCTTTGGTCACAGGCCTGGCTGGAAAGGCAGCCTTGGAGATTGTGAGCAAGGAAACTGCCTGTTGTGTTCAGGGAAACCGGACTTTGCATACATTCTTTGTAAATAAGCAGGACTGCACCAAAGAATATACTTGATTTGTATAATCCATTTCTCCTTCCAGTGAAAGCAACCCAGCTAAGCCCGGAATACTGGCTAATACAAGTACAGGCCAAAGAGGCAATGATATTTACTACACCCCAGTATTTGTTGTAATTTGTAGACTTTTAATGGGACATATCACCATAAATTTAATTACTGTAAAGGGTAAATGTCCAGTGTTTAATGGCATTTATTAGATTCTATAATTTATTTTAGTTCTAATTTATTTACTGATGAATAGACTTTTCTGTTACTCTAATTACCATAGAATCTGAAAGCGTCACAAACTGAATTTATCCTCTTATGAGACAGGGAGGTATTATTATTACCTACAGTTCACAGATGGGGAACTGAAGCACAGCAAGAGTAAATTATTTTATCATCTCAGAAATAACCTTCAAGGAAATTAACAAACAGAAGCCACAATTCTACAACATTTTACTCATAACTAGTAGCACCTATTCATGTAAGCTGTCCCATTGGCAACCACAATGTTTAAAATCATGATTTGTTTATATTCACACTCAGAAGTTCTTCACTTATACAGAAAAAAATGTAGATTCTAAATTATACCCAGGGCTTAGGTCTAAGTGAATTGTTATGATGCTATTAATGCTATCTGACAGGTGTCATAATATGTTATAAAAGTGGCAGACACCCAGTGTTGTACAGAGGATCCACATAGAAATATTCAGGGCAGCCACTTAGTAGCCAAGTCAAAAAGTTTCAAATGTATCAATTCAAAATAAAACTTGATAACACAGCAACATCACTATACAACTTGCTCAAACACAAGAGAAATGGAAGTTACTTTCATGTGTTTAAAACTGCATATTTTGTCAATAGACTATGCCTTCTCTTGACATATTAATCACACCTTTACTTTCTTAGGGTGTGTACACCATATGCTCCAGGAGTCAGATTCAGGAAGTTAAACTTGCCTTTAGATGCCAGGTGTCTTGCTATAACATTATTTTCTGTAAAGTGAAAGAAAGTTGAGGAAAATCTTTGGATTGGACCTATGAGCATTGCAGTGTGGAGCAGAAAAGATAAAAATCCATCACTGACCTACTTCAGCTTTGAAGATGTTTGTAGAAGTTGATCATAAAATTAAAATATTCTGAAAAAAGTAGTAATAGATGGGAACTATCTGTATGAACTATCAAAACCTTGTGTAATAGCAGCTATATCCATGTCATCTTTGTTTCCATGAGTAGTTATATCTATTCTGGATACAAAATCACAAATAAAATGTGCAAAAAGTTCAGAATATTTTTGCCATTCACAACTGAAAGCCATGTCATGATCATACTTTACAGTGCCTATATCTGTCTGTTATGCTGATTCTTCAGGATCTAATACACATCTAGAAATAAAGGATTACATTAATCCTTACTTAATCATATTACAAATGCTATTTTTCAGGTTTTGTATTTATCTACTATCCAGAACTTTTCTGTGTGTAACTATATATTTACAAAATCATTTGATTTTTCCCTTCAAGTAGACTTTGCTGTTTGGAAGTCCAGCATGATCAAACTTAATTGTTTATAGAAAAAAACACAATGAGATGAGATCGAGTGGAAGAAACTACCTCTGCTGTTACAGTAGTTTCCATTTATTTGTATAGGTGTGGAAAATATATTATGTATGGTACACAAGGCTGGTGAATTTTCATATTAATGACTAAGGATTCCAATTACATTTAGACTTTACTGAAACTCTAGACAAAAGGTGTTTTATCCTGGACAAGCAGATCACAGGAAATCGGAGCCCACTCCAATATGGCAGGTGGGAATTTGCTGAACAGAACCTGAACATGACTGATTCAGATCTGCAGACTTCCTATTTTGTCATGACGTTGAACACTCATCCTGTTAGGATGCAAATGTCATATTGTTGAATACTGTGTTGTATGAATTGATGCCTAGAATTCATAAATGGTAGCTGCTTCCCTATGACACCCCAGAAAGCCTGAAGCCCTACAAAACACCGGTTCGTGTGGAATTGTAGAGTGGTGTTTAAATCATATGTGTAAACACAATCACGTCAATTTTAGGAATGCTAGTAACCAAACCTCTGGGGGTTTCAAGCCCTTTTTCCTCATCACCATTAGTAAAAGATGTGTGCATTCTGCACCTGGCAAGGAGGAGCAGTGTGTGCTCAGTGCCATTCCCTGCGGAGCAAACAAATAAAAGAGTTAAAGCCAATGGCAGTAACCATTCAACTTTTCAAGAGCATATTTTAGGGCCACAGCAATCTGTTAGCATGCATTTGAATAGCTCTGACTTTGATTTAATAGAGTGCCTTCTTTTAGTAATTATTATATTTTAAACCAGTAAGCTTCTGCAGTTCTTATGCTCCATGAGTCAATTTTTGTTTTAAAGATGGAGATAAAGTCTGTACCTCTATACCAGCTGGATACTATTCTGTATTAATTGACTCTGCAAAGTCCAGCTATAGGCACATCATATGTATCATTCTGAAAAATTGCTTCTGAGAACACTTCATCTCTCCTTGCAACTAGGGTGACCAGACAGCAAGTTTGAAAAATCAAGAAAGTGGGTGGAGGGTAATAGGAACCTACATAAGACAAAGACCCAAATATCGGGACTGTCCCTATAAAATCAGGACATCTGGTCACCATACCTGCAACTATTAGATCCTGTGGGTCTCCAGAATTTTGCTGTATTTGTGTGTTTAAATGGTGGATTGCAGTCAGAACTCTCTTTGAGTATCTCCTGCTGCACTTCCATTCTCCACTAAGTTCTCCAGATCCAAATTTCATATTCCTTTTCGCTGAGAGGCCTGTCAAAGTGGATAGAATTAGCCACAAACATTAATTCTACAGGTGATTAGAGGAAGCAGAGTTTGCATCCTACATGAGTTATGTTTAGGCTATGGTTCAGATTTGATGGAGTCAAAATTTCACAATTTGTTCTTAAGAGATTTTAGCTCCAAATAGTGAAATATCATTAGTGCATCTGTTTTTTATAGATTTTATAAGGTTGGTTGAAATTTCCCCAATGGTTTAACAGCCTCTTAATTACAATTGGAAAATATTCCTTTCACTCCCCTTCTATGTTTGGGCCTGACCTGTAACCTCAGATCTAGGATTACAAATACTAGAAATACATACATGAAATCTGGAGTAAAATTTCTTAGCATTATCTAAAGTAGCCTGTTGTACTTATTTTGATGGAGTAAATGGGCCCAGGAAGTCAAAGGTGTTAACATAATCCTAAAATTGCCCAATATTAAATAGTTTTAAGCAAGGTTTAGAATACAGAGACCCCATCCTGCTTAATACCATGGCAAACACACTATTAAAAATCCCTTTAAACATTTTATTATTATCATCATTATCATCTTGTTATCATTTTGCTTCTGGTGTTTAGGACAGTGACGAAACTCGACCACTCCTGTCTGTTTCTGGCGTTTTATTATAGTTACAGAAAAAGGAAAAAAAGCTAAAACATTTTAAATGTAAAGTATTAAATAAGGCTTTCATAATAACAATATCTCTTGCTCCCTTCAGCTGGAGAGAGTTTAAGAAAGAACCCCCCTCATCTGACAGTCTCTTGGATTAGAAATGATAAAACCCGTCCTTTTGGAAAAAAGAGAAGTTAGCTGAGATGTGCTGGAGATGCTGCTGCTGTTAAAGTCTGATCCTGTTTCCTAGAAGACAAAACAAGACACACAAAAAGAAAGGGGAAAGAAAAAGAACAGCAAAAATAGAAAATGCCTTTTCTGTCACTGGTGTTGATGTTCACTTGTAACCCCACTGCTTGAGAAACACAAGCATGGTATGTGATCTTGTGAGCCATTCCAACACCTGGAAAACTTGTACCACCATCAGGCTATATAGATAATTGTTTTTACTTGCATCTTTCTGGTCACAAACTTTCTGGACAATTTTGTAAAATACGGTCTTGGCCAGCTAAGCCAGATTCTTATTAGACAGAAGGCAAAAGGAAAGAGAGAAAAAGTAACTTGAGGAAAGGACACTAGATGTGTGGGTAGGGGAGGTAAATGACTAAATCTCACATCCCAGATGATGGTTGGGATTTAGCAAAACCACTGGACTTGGCGATATCATCTAGGTCCTGCCCTCTGGCCCCGTCTGGTCTGGACATCTCTTAGAATCAAAACAAAGAAGGCTCAATAGTGTTACGGCAGATTCCAGGAGATGGGGGGAGGGGTTGCAGTCATGATGGTAAAGCTTGCTGCTTCCCTCTCTTATACTGTTGCACTTGCTCCTTTTTGGTTTTGAAGACACAAAATGGGAGTGATGGGTGGAATAGCCCATCCCTCTTTATTTTGTTCACCACCTAATTTCCAACATACCGATTTTGGTTCATTGATTTCTGGTCCCACACTTTTCTTGTTTACCAAGCATGATCTTAACACAGTCCTTGAATTATATCAGTAAGCCTTTTTGTTTGTACTAATTCAGTTGGTCTCCCTTTTCCATCTCCCCGCTCCCATCAAAATTTATCAATATATGTCATTGTGACATTTAATGAACTTTCACTTCTCACAGCTAAACTCACAGTTAGGGTAAATTGTAGACCCAAATTATTACAACATGCTCTTAGTCAGAATAGCATGTTCTTTTGGTTCCTCTTTCACATGTAGTTACCAAGAGCCTTCTGGCTACATGTGACTTTTATTTATTTATTTTTATATATATATATATATATATATATATATATATATATATATATATATAAACATAAGATCCAAATTCTAAATATAGTACATCAACTTCCCTATAATAAAAGAGAAGCCAGTGGCCTTTACTCGCCTTCCACTCTTGCCATGTTCAACCCCATTCAGGCCTACTGCTGCCTTCATACACCCGGAACACCCTGATTGCATTGGAGGAGTCATAAAAGGTCATCTCTCTGAAGAGTATTCTGGGTAGAGGAGGACTGTAATCCAACAGGCCAACACAGTGAATTAAAAATAGTTCCACAGCTTACAGGATTATAATCTTTTTCTTCAAGGATGGATTTATTTCTCAAAACTAAAACAGTCCAACATAAATCAAACAGATAAACCAGCTTTTGCTGCTTGGACAATTTCCAGGTCCTTTTCCCCTGAGCCAGGACCTCCCTAGAGGTGTCACTCCTCCAATTGGGTTGCTTATTGGCCTCTTATCTAAGGACTAAATGACCAGCAGGCTATCACCTACTAGACAGCATATTAGTCACAAGTGGGGGATAAGTCCATCTCTACCATAAAGGCTATCCCCGCTGTGACAATCACTATGGCAGTGCTGGGCAACCTGCAGCCCCGCTGGCAGGCCCCGAGAAAGTGTTTGCATTGACTGTCCACAGGCATGGCCACCTGCAGCTCCCAGTGGCCATGGTTCACCATTCTCAGTCACTGGGAGGTGCGGGCAGCCGTGCCTGCGGATGGTCAATGTAAGCACTGTCTTGCAGCCCGCCAGCGGATTACCCTGATGAGCCGCAGGTTGCCCACCACTTCACTATGGCCATGCCTCACATACGTGGAGAAGGAGAAGGGGGAGAAGAATTCCACCTACATCCTGAAAAAGCCATCAGAATGCATCAGTGCGTGATGAAGGATATCAGCGTATAAATTTTAAAAAATAGACGTTATTCATATCGACTTCTTTTCAGCTAAAAAATGTAAGCATGTCTATCATTTCCACATCTATCATTTAAAGTTAGAGTTAGTCCCATTTGACTCAATGCTATATAAATCAATGTCTCTAGTATGAAAGAAAAGAGCAGTTTAAGTTCATTTGTTATGATTTTAATATAAATTTGTATTCAGTGTTGCCAAAAAAGTGTTTCCAATGGACTTAGAAATATGCTAAATTGCAGCCATAAAAAACAGGATATTAAGACTGTTGCTGATAATTTTGTTTCCTCTGAAACAAATAAAAATGGAAATTTATCTTGGCCTCTCATATGGTACTGACCATATGTTTCAAATCACACTTTGTTATCACTGCTAGAAGCACATATGAAATCACTAATATGTACAACAGATTTTGTCAGCTATGTTCCAGAACTAAAGGTTATACTGCTTGAGCTTCCTTTCCAACATCTTTTATTTAATGTAAACTGTTTTGTTTCTGAGTTAATCATTGTTAGAAATCCATTACAGTAAACAAATATCTTTATATTAATAGGATCCTTACAAAATATAGGATTTCTGGGTGAAGACAAACTCATTTTCAGTTAGGCTCATATGGAAAGCAAAGCAAAGACAGATGTGAAATGAATATATGCAATCTTAATATTATGATGTATACATATTACAGAGTCATCTTGAAATTCCTATCAGGATTAGGAGCCATTACGCTGGGCACTCTTTATTCTACAATCACAGCAACACTCCCAGTTGAAGTATACAATCACAATAATGTCTACTTCCAAAATACTGATATTTATCAGTGTGTTTATATACACATGCACATCATACACATTACAAAACAAAAACATATACATTAATTAGAAATGTGTATATTAGGCCCTGAGAGAGGGCTACGTTTTGTCTTGTTGGCAGTCAGCACTAAGTCCATTTTGATTGCACAAGATATGTTTATCTTCCATCCACTTACAGGGCCTAGACTAAACTTATAGTGTAACTCCAAAGTCAATAAAGTTACCTGGGGATTGTTTGGTATAAATGATCATATAAGTTATACATCATTCAGATGCTGAGTGGAGCAGTAAAGTAGTGTACCATGAATGCATCATTTTGGTATTTAGTGGGTATGCAAAATGAATGTAACTTTTCCATGTCCTGTGCTTCACCTCATACCTTTCTGTTTGTTGGTTTTTCCCATCCAACCTTCCACTGCATAAGTAACTCACTCTGAATACCTGTTCAATGCCATTTCACTCCTTTCAAAGTAGCTGCTGTCCCAATTTTGGAAAAAAATGCTCAAGTTGCATTTTAAGCATTACTAATATAGTTTACAACTACTGTGATGCTTATAACAATTTCATCTCTACCTGAGGAGTTGTCCATTTTACATACATGGAGTGGGTTCCCTTTTCTTGTAAAATTGTATCATTTTATAAAGTAGGGGCCCAATTCTCCAACTTGCTCTTGGCACCTGGGCCAAGTCCCATTGACACGAACACACAAAGAACAAGTCATGAGATCAGGGTGTAAAGCAGCATGATATTTTTCCATTCAATGTGTCAGTAAAACTTATGGAATAGAATTAAAAGTTGAGATGGGGAGGCTAATTAATAGAGCAGTACTGGATGTAGGATTTTAGAAAGGCTGGGAAGGATGATTCAGGGATTGTGACTATATATATGGCATGGGATGTCTCAGGCAAGAAATGACTCCATGTTATTTGTTTGCTTTCACATTTGTAGAGTAATAAAACAAATAATACTAAAAACTAAATTCTGCAGAAACACATGAGAGTAGTTCTGGTGTGTTCTGATATGCAACATTTAATTTGGTTTCTCTGTACTGTCTCTTTTACATTTCTAAAAATTCTGACTGCCAGGGCAGTTGCCATTTTGGGGGCAGAGATGACACAGAATGGTGTATGGGAGAAACACTTTTCTCATTGACACTTTATTCTTTTTTACTGTGTTGTTTCCCTTAATCCAAAATGAGTCTCTCAGGAAAGCCATATAGTTGCTCTCTGTATATTGAGAAACATGACAGGTGTAGTGAGGCAGCAACTGGTGAAATTATGTCTTTTCACAAGGATACTTGGGTCATCTTCATCTGAACTTTACAAAGTATATGCCAAACTCTGACTTAAGTGTATGTATGTAGTACAAAATATGTGTAACTTCATCTCTGGGCTTGATTCAGTAAATATTATCTGTATCATACAAAGATGTAAAAGCCAAGTAAGGTCAGAGATACTGGTTTTGCAGCATAACCAGAATATGCTAGCATCACATGCATTTGGGTTTGGGGAGTTTTTTTGTTTTTTGTCATTTATATAATTATCAACCATCCAAAAGGGTCTCATGAATCCTTTCAATTCCAAAGATATCATTACGGGGAGGAATTTTTTCAAAGTCTTTTATTAAAAACAAATTGAAGCAAATGCAAGCTGTCCAATGACCAAGCAAACCCATAGAGCCACAAGGGTCTGAAACCTCATACTAATCCTCAGTGTCTCAAGAGTGCTAGGCAGAGTGCCAGCACAAGGATCCACTCTGTGCTGGAACTTTACCCAACTCTTTTTATATTTGGTTCCATCTCTTTCCTGTGATCCTATGGCAATTGATTTTAATGATAGCACTTAGCCAACACACAAACTAAACAAAATTACTAGTATTATCTTACCTTGTTTTAGGAAATCATTAAGTTCTAAAAAGTTTGAGTTTTAATCCTGGCTGTGTCACTGACTTGATGCGTGACCTTGAGCAAGCCACGTAGTCTGTATTTTTCAACCATGGGTGACTAAAGAAAGCTAAACATAGTCATCTAAAACAAAAGTGGCTTGAGCCAGAGGTGTTGGCCATTGGGAGTTGTGAGTGCTCAGCACTTCTCAGGATCAGGCCTTTAATAAAATTTTAGCAAAAATCTTAGGAAAGACTCACACTATTTCATCTTTGCTCTAAAGACTATTTGTATGCATACTTTTTGTAGGGAATTTGAGCATGGGTCAGAATAAAATTATTTAAACCTTTGTTTTGTATACATAACCCCCCCAAATAAAAGTGAATGCTGGAATCTTTGCTTTGTGAAAGACTGATCTATACCTTTTAGGTATTATAATATCAGACGGTTTAAACTGAAATTAGAATGAAGTATTTCCAGCATTAAATGGAAGAAGATGCACAGTGTGAAACTGTCATCTCCTTCATGCCTTTAGCACTGCTTAGCTTTTTCTGCATCGTTTCTTTTGAGTACACAGATAGAAACTGCTTTTGTATAAGCTACAAATTCACAAAACTGGCCTTGCACTTCTTGACTTCAATAAAAATGTCAGCCATATCTGACATTGCATTCAGATATATGAAACTTGCATGCAGCAATCAGGCAATATTGCTTAATGCGAGGACTCTAGCAAGCATTTGAAAAATGCTTAGACTGGATCAAATCAGTAGACAGTCTTCTAGAATTGTAGTGTTGGCTACAGCAACTGTCAGTGTTTTGTTTTTTTAAGAAAAAGTCACTTAACTCAATTACATAGATCTACCATTATAGTGTGACCATTGATATATTAAATCATTTTTTGCAGCTTTCTGTAACAAGAAGAAATGTCACTAAGGGCCATATTTTAAAAAAAAAGTATTTGGGAACCTAACTTCCATTTACATCAATGAGAATTAGGCACTTAAATAGTTTTTAAAATCTAGCCCTAAATTCCTGGCTTGTTTTTTCCCCCCAAGCCTGGTAAAAAAGATCATTTATATAATTATGACGACACAGCCAGAGCATGACTCCAGTTCCACAATGACATTACATGACGCAGCATGTGTTGCAATGGGAACATTACATAACATTTCAAATCAAATTTAGACTATGCCATATGTGCTTTATGGGCCTGGTTCTGCTTTCACTTGCATCAAAGTAAATCAAGAGTAACTCCACTCTAGTCAATGCAGTTACACCAGTGTAAAACCAGTGTAAGAGAAGAATCAGTCCTTATGTGTCCAATCTCTTGTACAAACATTAATTAATCCCTGTAAGACAAGAGGCTGGTAAGTATTATCCTCATTTTACAGATAAAATGAGATTCAGGAAGCTAAATTCAGAACTCATTTGCAATAGGTGCAACCCCTCAGTTAAGTACACACCCAACATCAGAGCAAAATTTGCCCCAGATTGCCCAAAGCAGTGTGTTTGTTTCACTATCACCAGAACTCAAAAGTTCCTGGCTACATAGTCATGTCTTGGTGTAGATGTCTATATTACTTTATCAGGAAAAATGAGATTTAGAACTTGGTGTCAGGGATAATAACAGTTGAGTTTCTATAGATTCCTTATAAGTATCAAATACGCTGTGTGGTATTAAACCACTGAACCATGTATTCCATATGGGCAGAGGAAAAAAGATTGCTTCTTTTGAATTGGGCTATGTGTTCTACATTTCTTCTTTTCTTGGACTACTGTTTAAAGCCATTGATGAAGGCACAGACAAACTCCTGAGCCTTCAGAAACTGCAGGCACTAAACATCACTCACAAAGAATTTGATCCTGCCCCCACTGAAGTAAACGGCAAAACTGTGACGACTTTAACAGACATAGTATCTGTCCGTAAGCAAATAATGTGAACCTTATCCATGATGGATACTGAATTAGTTAAGTAACAGAACTTTCAGAGTATCTACTCCAATACTGTGTATTATTTCTTCATTTAGTAAGCACTGTCTGTCATAATAATTCATATATTATCAAAATGCATGTTTAAGGTAATTAAACCTCTGATAATTGAGTAGGCCACTAATGTGAAAGGCAGACTTCAAAAACATGTTTTTGCTAGAAATGAGATGGCATAGTTAGCTAATAGGATTACATGTAGCATTTCTATAGTTTTGAATTTAACCTGTCTATTCTTGTGCTATCCATTTGTAAACAATAAATCTCTTTTTCAATTTATTGCATTAATGTACATTGGAATATTTTGATTCTTTTAAATAGATGAAGAAAAATTACATGACTTTGCTCCTTGAAAAGTTTTTATGATTATTATAATTATTATTTTGTCCCTTGGAAGTATTTTCCATCTCTTATAGGCCTATATGAGGCTGATATTTTATTGTTAATTACAGATTATCACTACATGATAAAAACAGAAAAGGTGCAACCTGATTGATAATGCCTACCAAGGCTACCTCCCTTAGCTTCCTGGCTATAGTACAAAATAAGTATCCTTCCCCATCTATATTCTATTGGTGTATCCCATACTTGTAAACGAGCACAGTGAGATAAGGTCTCTCCCTATTGCTTGTTTTTCTTCTTTCATAACAAAGAAAAAAAAAGAGAACTCAGTCACCTCATTAGACAGCTATTGTAAAATTAGGCTTGAACTGTCACCTACTGCAAAAACGTTATTAATTGCTCCTGGCACATGTTCTAAAAACAGCAGTTGGAATCGTGCCTGTAGCAGGGGTCAGCCATCTCCCATGTGTCTCCCTGATGGCCAGGGATGCTTCTACAGTGCCTTGCTAACCATTTCTTTCCTTTTCATGGCCTTTCCTCTACATTCCCACCAAGCAAACAGTTTCACAGGCCCTTCTGGCCAGGCTTTTATTTCCTTTTTTCATTTTCCCAATACAACAAACAAACAAAAACATAACAATTACCCTGCTGGTCTTGAGCAATTATTAGGGACATCCCTTCCCCAGCTTACTGCCAGACCCCTGGCAACCTCAACAATTTTTACAACCCAACCCAACCCAACCTCACTCCTGCAGCTTCCTGATATTCTTATAGTGAAACCACTTGATCTAATCCAGGTGTGGTTTCTTCGTAATCAGGAGTACCTAGCCCTAGGCTCGCCAGCTCTTAAGTGCAAGACATCCTGTAATATTAGCCTTTTTCTGAGCTTTGTTGCATCTTGAAAATAAGGGACTGATAACACTGATTAGAGCTGAAGGACCGGCTCATACCACATTCCTATACTGTGCTAGCAGTGCCCCTTTGTCTGACCTGTGACAACATTATGACTTTGTTCATTAGTTTCTAAAAATGTCCCCATCAGAACTGTCTCCAGACACGTGCATATTTTAACAAGAACACCAGAAAACTAACTAGCGTTAAAGGTAAAGAGACAACACAAAAAAAATCTAAAATTAAATAAAAATATATATTTTCCATCCCTTCGGGCAAAAACCTGAGAAAATGAGTGTATTTTACATTGTGTCATCAGATTTGGGTTTTATCAGACCAATGGAGGACACAAATTCCACAGTTTAGGCCCTGATCCTGCAAAGCATTTAGCATGTACTTAACTTCAAGTGAGTGAGTCCAAATGACTCTGTGCTTGATTCTGCACTATTGAAATGAATTTGAGTTTTGCCAGACCTAGGCTATGTCTACACTGTAGACTTCTGTCAGGAATATGTGTGATCTCTTATGGGCAGAATTCCCTACTGTAGATGCAGCAATATCAGCAAAACTGAGCTTTTACCGGTATAGCTTGTTTCACTCACGGGGGGTTGTTTTACTATATTGGTACCGAGCACAGTTTTGTCAGAGTAGCTGCGTCTATACCAGGAGCACTTTGCCGGTGTACTATACCAGCATTCCTATACTGGTAAAGTGTTCCTATTGTAGACATAGCCACAGAATCAAACTCTTTATAGGACACATCTTCATTGGGAAATAAAGTGTGTTCTCAACTCACATTAGGTAGCATGTGGTAAAATCTTAGTGAAGACAAGGCAGTTTCTAGTTTTTCACGTTAGCAGCTCAAGGTAAAGAGGATGGAGGAGTCTAGGATTTACCTCAACCTGCTAATTCATGTTAAACCTACAAATTGCCTTGTATTCACAAGGATTTTACCTTGTGTTAGTTACTACATTAGCTATCATGAATTAAGTACATGCTTTAATTCTTTTCTGGATTGTGGCCTATACTAGGATTCGCCACTGAAAACATTCAAATCTAGTGACTGTTATGCTGTATATCAGTTGATCTATGTAATCTCAGCCTTACACAGAAAAGGACAATTTCTCATATTGTTAAGACTAGAGTTGGTGGGAAAGGTTTTCCCATTATGTGAATATTTTTGAGAGCTTGAGATTTTTTTCCCATCTCGAGTCAGCACAAAAAGTCAAAACCTTGAAAAAGATTCATGAACCAAAAAACCAAAAGGTTTTCATTTGGAATCAGTTGAAATACTTAATTTTTAATAATTTTTAAGTATTTTATTTCCGTGTTGACCTTTGTTGTATGTATGTAGCCTTTTTTTTCAGTCCAATTAGCTTATATTTTCAAATGAAATGGCATTTTTAAGTGGAAAATCAGAACTTTTCATTTCATTTCAGAAGTGTCAGTTCACAATTTCAAAGCTTTCTTCCTCTACTCTTTTTTTTTTTTGAGATGGGAAATTTGTTGAACCTGAACTTATTTCACAAACAGCTTAGGTTTTGACAAATCAACATTTTTTGATGAAAAACGTTTTGATGAAAAAGCTCTCTCTTCTTACTTTCATTTAAAAATCAAAATCAGATTTCAACTAATTTACCCAAGTCTCCAGAAGAAAAGGACCTGCCCTTTCAGTATATGTTTTCGATGTTCCTGGAATCCTGCCTTTTCTGTGCAAGGGTAAAGGCCTTACCTTCTCCACAGAAGAAGTGAATTTTCTCCTCGGGGAAAAAACAGTGGAGACAAGGTATTACGTAAACTAGGTGAGGTTAGTACTGTGTCTTCACCTTGGATAGCTCATGCATGCTGGTTACCCTGAAGGGAAAAAAATACACTTTTCTGAGCAATGAAGACAAGACCAAAGTTTAAGTGATTTCATTTTGTGGGTAAATAGTTCTGAGTCATGGTCATAGCTGTAACAAGTCTGTCCTCTGTTCAGGTTCACATAAGCCGTCTGCAGTCAGCATTAGAAATCATATTATTTAGCAGATGCTAGCAAACAAGTTCTCTTTTCCCTAACAATATAAGCCAGAGATTGAACCAAGCTAAATTATCTGTTGCCTACAGACAGTAAGTTCTTTCCAGGTCATGACTTTAAGTTCACTCTGATTAGGCAAGATGAAAGCAGCACTGTGCCTTGTCCTGACTGTACCACACATGTTCTGTGGCTCCTGGAGGGAGGAAGCAATGTTTGCACAAACACAAAATAAATAACTGTACAGAAAATGTCACATGCTAACTAGTCAATATTTATTAAATGGGCTGGGAAGTTGTTTGTTTTGTTTTGTTGTTTTTTTATAAGCCTAAGCAGCATGGTTCTGTGGCTTGGTGTGTCCACTCTGTTTCCAAATAATGTGTCTCCTAAATTCATGTTCATATCTAGACAAATATTTTTGCTTTGACATTTTTCTTCTTTGCATTCAATTGATTAGACAGTTTTATTGCCTGCTTGTGTACAGTGGGCCAAATTTGGTTCTCAATTACATTGGTGTTAATTTCAATAGAATTGGTCCAGATTTACAAAAGTGCAACTGAATTTGTTTATATACACTAAGATGCTGATCCTGCAAAGAAACATGTGTGTAACTTTACTTACATGAGTAACCCCATTGAAAGTTATGAAGCTATTTATCTGGGTGAAGTGACACATGCATAAATGTTTGTAAGACTGGGGTCTAAGCTCTCACCTATACACAGGGACAGATTCTGCTCTCATCTAGACCAATATAAATCAGTCATAATTTAGTTGAACTGTAGTGGCCAGATTCTCTGGTCTTCTAAGGCCACCCTGTGCTATGTAAGCGGAGGAAATAGGCATGCTGGGGGAATTCCAGGGGCAGAGCAACAAGGAGTGGAAGGGGAGAGCCGAGGGGAGCTATGTCCTGGTGGAGGATTGGAGCTTACAACAGTGGTGTAATGTAGAGTTGTTTCTGTGCAGCTCTAACTTCTGACAAGGCTGGATGGTTCCGAACTGGTGGAACTGCAACTGGCTCCTGGCACCTCCCATCTCTAGTCTACCTAACCAGAGTTTCACTGGTATAAATGAGCTCAAATCTGCATGGTTTTCTCTTTTGATATGCTTGACACTTCCAATATTATTTGTACTTTGCATTGGTTTTATTTCTTTTCTGGTTATATATTTCATTAATTTCATAAAATATTAATTTCACTCAAGTTGGATATTAATCGATCCTGCAAATACTATTAACTGCCCCCCAGCTGACAAGTTTTATTTCACTTCCTTTTTCTAGAGATAACTTCTATTTTACATCCACTCAGGAAGCAAGCTGCTTCCTTGGCCTTATTGAGATTTGGAAGCTTTCCATGCCAACATAATGCTTTATTTTCTAAAATTAAAAAAGCTTTTGGCATTTCAGCATTCAAATCTTAGAAAGTAGCTTTATTTTGCAGTTATGGAGAAACATATACAACTAGCTGGATTTTGAAATGCAATGTATTTCATAAAGAACTATCATATCATAGGGCTGAACACACCTATGATTTTCTTCTTTTTCTTTTATTAAAATAATTCAGACAACTTTCCTGAAATGAGCTCATAAGACAAATGATCTCATGAGAGTTAATATTTGTGCTGTGCTATCATTTTTTAATACTGCCACCATATCATTAGACCCATGACAACTTCCCTGCCCCATGTCAAAGTAATTTATGGGAGATAGTTATTTAAGGGGATTAAGAGGGCTTTTAGATATTTACTGTGAAGTCAGGAGGCTGATAACAGAGGCAAATAATAAAAGATCTGATCCAAACCCTTTCACACATACCATTAAAGAAGAAAAAAACAAGTTGAAAGAATAATTCAACTACATGGACATATGACATTTATCAAAACATACGTGTTAGAAAGAGCATAGCCATTTCAAACAATAGATCCCCTCCTAATTGTTCTGAAATGTGAATCTTACAGTTTGTTTAGTTACAGTTTTCATTACTTATTCATAAGGAATAGGGATGTTTTATTTATTCACTCAGATTTATTCTTCATAATTTAATAAAGTAGAACAGACAGAACATAACATAAGAACATACGAACATAAGAAAGGCCGTACCGGGTCAGACCAAAGGTCCATCTAGCCCAGTATCTGTCTACCGACAGTGGCCAATGCCAGGTGCCCCAGAGGGAGTGAACCTAACAGGCAATGATCAAGTGTTCTCTCCCCTGCCATCCATCTCCATCCTCTGACGAACAGAGGCTAGGGACACCATTCTTACCCATCCTGGCTAATAGCCATTTATGGACTTAGCCACCATGAATTTATCCAGTCCCATTTTAAACATTGTTATAGTCCTAGCCTTCACAACCTCCTCAGGTAAGGAGTTCCACAAGTTGACTGTGCGCTGCGTGAAGAAGAACTTCCTTTTATTTGTTTTAAACCTGCTGCCTATTAATTTCATTTGGTGACCCCTAGTTCTTGTATTATGGGAATAAGTAAATAACTTTTCCTTATCTACTTTCTCAACATCACTCATGATTTTATATACCTCTATCATGTCCCCCCTTAGTCTTCTCTTTTCCAAGCTGAAGAGTCCAAGCCTCTCTAATCTTTCCTCGTATGGGACCCTCTCCAAACCCCTAATCATTTTAGTTGCCCTTTTCTGAACCTTTTCTAGTGCTAGAATATCTTTTTTGAGGTGAGGAGACCACATCTGTACACAGTATTCGAGGTGTGGGCGTACCATGGATTTATATAAGGGCAATAATATATTCTCAGTCTTATTCTCTATCCTCTTTTTAATGATTCCTAACATCCTGTTTGCTTTTTTGACCACCTCTGCACACTGCATGGACATCTTCAGAGAACTATCCACGATGACGCCAAGATCTTTTTCCTGACTCGTTGTAGCTAAATTAGCCCCCATCATGTTGTATGTATAGTTGGGGTTATTTTTTCCAATGTGCATTACTTTACATTTATCCACATTAAATTTCATTTGCCATTTTGTTGCCCAATCACTTAGTTTTGTGAGATCTTTTTGAAGTTCTTCACAATCTGCTTTGGTCTTCACTATCTTGAGCAGTTTAGTATCATCTGCAAACTTTGCCACCTCACTGTTTACCCCTTTCTCCAGATCATTTATGAATAAATTGAATAGGATTGGTCCGAGGACTGACCCTTGGGGAACACCACTAGTTACCCCTCTCCATTCTGAGAATTTACCATTAATTCCTACCCTTTGTTCCCTGTCCTTTAACCAGTTCTCAATCCATGAAAGGACCTTCCCTTTTATCCCATGACAGCTTAATTTACGTAAGAGCCTTTGGTGAGGGACCTTGTCAAAGGCTTTCTGGAAATCTAAGTACACTATGTCCACCGGATCCCCCTTGTCCACATGTTTGTTGACCCCTTCAAAGAACTCTAATAGATTAGTAAGACACGATTTCCCTTTACAGAAACCATGTTGACTATTGCTCAAGAGTTTATGTTTTTCTATGTGTCTGACAATTTTATTCTTTACTATTGTTTCAACTAATTTGCCCGGTACCAACGTTAGACTTACTGGTCTGTAATTGCCGGGATCACCCCTAGAGCCCTTTTTAAATATTGGCGTTACATTAGCTAACTTCCAGTCATTGGGTACTGAAGCCGATTTAAAGGACAGGTTACAAACCTTAGTTAATAGTTCCGCAACTTCACATTTGAGTTCTTTCAGAACTCTTGGGTGAATGCCATCTGGTCCCGGTGACTTGTTAATGTTGAGTTTATCAATTAATTCCAAAACCTCCTCTAGTGACACTTCAATCTGTGACAGTTCCTCAGATTTGTCACCTACAAAAGCCAGCTCAGGTTTGGGAATCTCCCTAACATCCTCAGCCGTGAAGACTGAAGCAAAGAATCCATTTAGTTTCTCCACAATGACTTTATCGTCTTTAAGCGCTCCTTTTGTATTTTGATCATCAAGGGGCCCCACTGGTTGTTTAGCAGGCTTCCTGCTTCTGATGTACTTAAAAAACATTTTGTTATTACCTTTGGAGTTTTTGGCTAGCCGTTCTTCAAACTCCTCTTTGGCTTTTCTAATTACACTCTTGCACTTAAGTTGGCAGTGTTTGTGCTCCTTTCTATTTGCCTCACTAGGATTTGACTTCCACTTTTTAAAGGAAGTCTTTTTATCTCTCACTGCTTCTTTTACATGGTTGTTAAGCCACGGTGGCTCTTTTTTAGTTCTCTTACTGTTTTTCTTAATTTGGGGTATACATTGAAGTTGGGCCTCTATTATGGTGTCTTTAAAAAGGGCCCATGCAACTTGCAGGGATTTCACTTTAGTCACTGTACCTTTTAACTTTTGTCTAACTAACCCCCTCATTTTTGTATAGTTCCCCCTTTTGAAATTAAATGCCACAGTGTTGGGCAGTTGAGGTGTTCTTCCCACCACAGGGATGTTGAATGCTATTGTATTATGGTCACTATTTCCAAGCGGTCCTGCTATAGTTACCTCGTGGATCAGCTCATGCGCTCCACTCAGGATTAAATCTAGAGTTGCCTCTCCCCTTGTGGGTTCCCGTACCAGCTGCTCCATGAAGCAGTCATTTAAAGTATCGAGAAATTTTATCTCTGCATTTCGTCCTGAAGTGAAATGTTCCCAGTCAATATGGGGATAATTGAAATCCCCCACTATTATTGGGTTTTTAATTTTGATAGCCTCTCTAATTTCCCTTAGCATTTCATCATCACTATTACTGTCCTGGTCAGGTGGTCGATAATAGATCCCTAATGTTATATTTTTACTAGAGCATGAAATTTCTATCCATAGAGACTCTATGGAACATGTGGATTCGCTTAAGATTTTTACTTCATTTGAATCTACACTTTCTTTCACATATAGTGCCACTCCTCCCCCTGCATGACCTGAGTGACATGTTAACTGCTGGTGAGAACTAAGGCCCCCGTCCTATAATTTATTTAATGCAGAACCCTGGTGGCTTCAACAGGCTCCAAATGAGTTCAGAGGTCTGCCCACATGGAACAACATTAGAGCACAGTTGATTAACAGAACTGTTTTTAGCAGGTAACCCTTGTTTAATATGACACCTTGTTTAGTACCTAGGGTTGCCAACTTTGGTTGGACAAATTCCTGGATTTCATCACATGACATAATCTTTAATTAATGATTAATCTTTAATTCCCAGAGATTCCAGAACAAGCCTGGAGAGTTGGCAACTCTAACACCTTTATATTGTAGATTTGGTTGGGGTTTTTTTTTTGGTGTGAATGTTCACTTGTTTATTTGGCTGGGGGGAGGTGTTGTTTGTTTTGTAATTTGGCCATTTTACACATAAACACTTTAGATTTACACAGCGTGTTTTCTGCAAGTGCTTTGGAAGAGTTACATTTATTTAATGTGTAATCATACTAGTAGCAATGTTCCTGAAACCACTATCAAAAGATGGGAAGTTATAAGGCTCACCACAGTTGGAACATTTCACCTCTGAAATACAGTGTACTCCACTTCCCAAAACTTCTCCGCTCTTTGATACACAAGAGAAATCAATCGACCAGTGATGATGAGGCAGATGGAGATAAAAGATAAATCTTTATATAATTGCAAAACTTGTATATGCATGTGTGTGAAGAAAATCTGTATATGTGCCTCAATGTTCTCTCACTTTCTACCCCACCCTTCATCTGTTGCTCATTTTTTTAAGATTTCAAGCTCTTCAGAGAGACTCCAGGTTTACCTATTTGTATATACAGCACCTAGCAAAAGGGTCCCTATTCTGATCAGGATCTCTGGGCATTACCACAACATAAATATTTAATAATAATGTAACAAGAACACCTGTATAAACAAGGCTTTGTACATGCCATAAGAACTGGGTCCCATTCTTTGCATAGCTGTTGATTTGCTACCTGACTTTGGTCAAGGTACAGCATCTCTCTATGCCTCAGTTTCTCTGATAAGTATAATGATATTTAGTCACATTTGTAGAGTGCTTTGTAGATCTATAGAAAGCATATAAGTTTAACTATTATAATACTGTTAATCAAGAAGTATTTGTCATAGTTCAGGGCAACTGTACCTGTATTCCCCCTCTGTGGTCCAGCAAAGGCACCCACTCAAGGCTTCCAGTTCCCCAGCTGCTGCTTCTCTTGGGAGGAAATATGCAGCTCTCTTCTTTCTGACTTGGGTATTTCCAGGCTGCTCATTCCCGTGGCTAGACGGTGATGCCTAAGCAGGATTTTTTTGCCTTCTCTTCAAAGACTGTTAAGAGTGTAATTACACAGTTAAGTTACCAAACAGATCTTTCTAAACAAGTCCATTTTATTCTTAAGGTAAAAGCAATACAGAGAAAACATACTAAAAACCATAAGTGAAGCTACACGCATGCCAGTATGCCTACTAGAAATCACTCCAACACTTTTTAATGGACTCTGGCAGGTGAACAGTTTTTCAAACCCCAGCCAGGGGGTTTCCCTAATGATTGGGGTCCTCCATTTGCTGGATCAGAAAGAAGACCCTGAATCAGTTTACAACCAGGCTATTTAACCAAAAATCTTTTAATTGTCTGTTGGTCCCCGGAGAATCCAGCTTAAAGCAATATATGTGAACCTCTCGGGGGGGTGGGGTGTTCTCGAGAGGTGTTACAACTTGAATGACTTTGACTAATCACCCCCCACTGCTCTGAGTTCTTGGGAGAACTATATTTACCTTTCCCATGGAAATATATACAATCACTGGCACACAAGGACATATACACCATTCATTTAATATAATGGACTCCAAACACATTAAATTTAATTCAATAAAGTTCAGCCAGGATATTACAGAAGATTGCCCTATTTGTCACAATATTATTGTAATACTGTTAATCAAAAAACTATTTATTTGAGATGTCTCCCAAGGGACAGATGTAAGATTAATAATACTTAATTGCAATGACTAGTATTTAATGGGATTGCCTACAGGTGATCTATTGCTTCATACGTATTTCAGTCTTGTTATGATTTTGTTCGTTTGCTCTACTTGCAGCTTTCAGTCCCTTCTCAGACATATTGGATGCTGAAAGAGCATGAATAGCTTCTGCACAGCCAATTCAATTCAATAATACTTTGTTGACATGACAAGCTATCCAAGGGAAGTTACTCTAGACACATGGAGTCAATGGAGCTATATTGGACTTATACTGATGTGCTGTGATGATGAGCAAATTCGGTCCAAGGCTATAAAGTGCAAATGAAGTGAGTGTCTTAGTTCTGATATGTACATGCAAGAGGTTTAAAGGGGGAAATGTTAATTGGGTACACAAGTCAGCATACAAATACACAAAGCAGAAGGTATTCTAAATCATATACTTTCCTGAGGCACAGAGAATCCTTTCCTGGGTGCTGGCTGGTGAGTCTTGCCCACATGCTCAGGGTTTAACTGATCGCCATATTTGGGGTCGGGAAGGAATTTTCCTCCAGGGCAGATTGGCAGAGGCAATGGAGGTTTTTCGCCTTGCTCTGCAGAATGGGGCACGGGTCACTTGCTGGAGGATTCTCTGCACCTTGAGGTCTTTAAACCATGATTTGAGGACTTCAGAAACTCAGACATAGGTTACGGGTTTCTTACAGGAGTGAGTGGGTGAGATTTTGTGGCCTGCATTATGCAGGAGGTCAGACTAGATGATCATAATGGTCCATTCTGACCTTAAAGTCTATGAGTCTATTATCTAATAATGCAGTACTTGCCACTTATACAGTAGTTTTCTTCCTTAAATTTCTAAGTGCATTACAAGGTGGGTAAGCCTCATTGTTCTATTTCATTGATGGGGAAACTGAAGTTCAGAGAGGCTAAGTGATTTGCCCAAAGTCGCACAGCAAGTCAGTGTCAGAGATTTGAACAGAACACAGATTTCCCAACTCCAAGCCTATCCTCTTCTTTCTGAATCATGCTGTCTTCCTATACATACTTTGATGTAGATGATTAGTGCACAATTGTTATAGCCCAGTAGAAAAATGTGTGCTTGTTTCTACATAGACATTCAAGGTGGCATTATCTATGGATAGGATTACAAGCACATTTTGCAGGAATTGTCTATGTGGTGGCTAGGTGGGGAGGTATTCTGTACAGGTGTATATATTTGGTGTCTTGATTGTTACACTACCCTTACGGGTCTCATGAGGCCCCAATCCAACCTGTAGTTCCCTTATCACCTATCCATGGTTGTGGAAGCAGAAAAGGAAATGTTAAGGAGTGAGAAGATGCGGTAACTATGTTTGATAACCAATTAGGTTAGGATGCTAGATATAAAAGGTGGCAGCCTGGTAGGGGAGACACCAGACTCTAGTAAGGAGGAAATAGTCACTCATGCTTTATTTGTCTGTAGTTTGGTTACACTCGAAAAAGAGCAGGGCCTAAGGTTTTGTTTGAGGTGCAAAGCTCACATCACTGAGGAGGGATGTAACAGGTGAGTTTTGCTTCTACTATACAAAGGTGAGAACACTGTTCAATCATTTTGGCTATACATTTCTCCACAATAAGGGCACTGTTAAGGTAATTATTCCATGTGTCAGAATGAGTACATCTCTTCAAAAATACAAAAGAATAAAGTTCCAGTGCTACATATTCATGGTTGGATATGTCAGATTCTCCACAGTTTGGGGAGCCAATAGAGACAGTACAATAGTTCTCTAATTTGGTTTGCAGTAATTTCCATAAGCCTTAATTTACAAAATGGAAAATGGAAACTAAGGTTTCTGTTACTTCACTGTCAGTGGTGACTGTGTGTGACCTTTCTTAGAAGGGCCATGGTTAACCTGAGGCAACTGTACAATCAATTAAAACCCAGTGCTGTAATTTCTTTAGCCAATTCAAGACAATTAAATCTAGCCCTGCCTGTTCTCTGTGTAGTATAACACAATGACACAATATATATAACCATATCTTGCCACCAGTGTCTGGAAGTATAAAGGAAGAATATAGTTACTGTATATTAACCCAGAGCACTAAAGATAAGTCTAGTCCTTTTTGTACCTGTCTTTTCTTTCTCACCCCACTTCCATCTTCACTTCTGATACTGCTACAACTGCTTCTGTTACTGCTGCTTCCCAGCCAAATACCGGAATACTGACTGCTGGCCTTGTCTCCCTGTATAAAGCCCCTTTACTCTCTGCATGAGTGCTCGTTTATCTATATATCTGTCTAGAGAATTAAACCGTACTCAAACTTTTGATGACGTTTTATAAGGCAAGATCAGTTACAGATCCAAATTAGAATGTACTGGTCATGTTTTAAATGCTGTGATCACAAAAATAAGCATATTGGGATGGGAAGAGAAGTAAGATGGTGTCAAAAGATTTCAGTTTACATGAGCACCTGTAACCATATGACTAGTCTCAATTTAATCAATAAAAATGACTCACATTCTTCAAGTTAAGCATTTGCAGAACTCCAACCTTATGAGGGTTTTTATTTACTTTCTTGTCTTCATTGAGAGTTAAGAGGATTCATTCATTCTTTTCTTGAATAAGGCAGAAAGAGGTTTTTCAAGGTCACAATGCAAGTCAGTGGCAGTTTCCCAATCTGTAAAATGAAAATCTGTTAGCAGTGTTGCAAGCTTTAGTTAATGAACAGTGATGAAGTAATTTGAGATCTAAAGATAAAAGATGCCATGATGTCCCTCACTTACTTTACAAAATAGTAAAATGTAAGCATAAAGCTTTAACTTCCAAATTTATTCTACCTGTACTGCAGCTCTTCACAGTAATAACCTTGTGCTGGAATAGTTTTGTAACTGTAACAGATTAAGTAGAATTTGACTTAAAGTAGTGTAAATCTGGAATAACTCTATAGAAGTCACTAGATTTATCGCATGTTTAAACTAATGCAAATAGCAGAATTTGGCTCCATGTCTTCATCTACTCACATGCATGTAGGGATGAAACCTAAATATAAAGCAGCTGATGATTCTGCAGATAATTTTCATTTCTTTCCCCTTTAGAAGACAATATTTAAGGTTGTTTCATTACGTTGTCAGTTTGAGAAGTGGAGTGGGGAAAGGATCATTTATTTTTAGTCCTCACAGTATTTGACTGACAGCACTGGCCACACAGGAAGAACGTCAGTCTGAGTCATCCTTATTCCTGAGCAGCATGTTGGGCATGGCTGTAACAGGAAATAGATTATCTTTAATCCCATAATTGCTATGACTTTTCTTAATTCTTTTTTGGATGACAAATATGAGATTTTGCGTCAGTGAATGGTGCATGACATGGGGAAATAGCTGGGCAAGCAGTAGAACTAGCTACTGGAATGAATGTTCAGTACTACAGTAATAGTGGCAAAGGCAGGCAGGCAATTTAAATAAGCATTCTGTCAGAAAAGTACAGGAAACCCTAGCCGGGGAAAAGATACCCCCACAACTTTGAAATTATTTTATTGTATACATGTATTTTACGAAACCTAGTTTTATAAGGACTGTGTTAAGAGAAAGAGGGCAATGGCCACCCAGCCCAAGAGGTATGAAATGTGCCCCCAGCCATGTAGAAAAACATTTTTAAAATATTTTATTAAAGGAGATCTGAGTTTAATTTCCCACCTCTTGGTATTTCAGTGTTAGGGAACCATAATAATATTACCCACTTTTTTCTGGTTTATATGCCGGTTTGTGCAAATTACAAGATAATTCTGCCAACACTCAATACCAAATATAGTGTTTATTACTGTTCATTCTCTTAAAGGCAGTTACAAACACTGTAATAGTTTGTAGTGAATAGTACCATAAAAGTCATGTGCAACCACTTGGGCTCCAATCCTGCAAAGATTTATTCACATTCTTCACTTTATGCACTGGGAATAGTCTGACTGATGTCAGTGGAGCTACTCGCAGTGCATAAAGCTAAATGTGCACAATCTTTGCAGTATTAGGAGCTTACTACCTGCTGAGTGTCGTGCTAGCTACTGTGACTAGTCCAACTGAAGTCATGGCAATAAGCACTGCATCCAGTAGTAAATGTTTGAAGAATGGAGCTTGAGTTAGACACCTTAGACAGAAAATTTTTGTTGGTTTTAGTTTTACTATAGCTCCTGAACTGTCTAATCCATTTTAAATTGAAGAACTAGTTCAATTTCACAGTTTGCAACATTCTGGGGCATTACATTATTATAATAGTACGGTATTTTGCATCTAATCTCACGGTCTGACCAAGACGGTCCTTCCTCAAATATTGAGAAGTGCTTGACAAAGCTTGACACGTGTCTGAACAGTATATTCTTCACTCATTTTTATCTTAGTAAGTGATATATATCACAAGCAGCCCTATAATATGCAATAATTGAGAAATGATATACAGTTTCCTCCAAACTCCTGATTAACATACCAAGGCTTACTCAACAGATGTTTAGCTTGCACCAATGATACACAGAAAACAAGACAGGTGCAAGAGGTACAACGTGTTCCTCCAGGTATCATAGAAGAACAAGAAGTTCTTGATGTTCCTCTTTCTCCCTTATTAGCACAACAGTGTAACTGTACTATACTCTAAAAAGAACAGGAGTACTTGTGGCACCTTAAAGACTAACAAGTACTCCTGTTCTTTTTGCGGATATAGACTAACACGGCTGCTACTCTGAAACCTGTACTATACTCTGTTACTCTCTAACAACCAATACACTTTAGCACACACTTCCAATAACAAGATGAATTGCATTATTGATCAAGACATGCAGGAAAATAATACAGACATAGGGGCTGATTTTAAAGTGCAACTTTATTAAATTAGAGGGCTAACACTCTCCCAATTCCAAATACCAGGCATTTATTTTGGTATAGTGTGGTGTTAAATGGCCTCCATGCTAAATATGTAGGCTTGGCAAAATTCAGTTTTTATATTTTCATAATTTGAATGGATAATATCAGTTTATTTTAAGCATCTTTTTCTATTTTTATCAATTTAAAATTTTCACAGTTGTGCAGAATTCTGGGTTTGAAGCATTTTTTTTTCAATTTTTATCAGTTCAAATGTTCACAGTTACAGGAATTCATGGTAACATTCAGCTAACAGGGGAAAGGTCAGATAATTATTTGATGGCAGTAGACATTTAGATTCAAAATGTAAAATCTTTATAACCATTAAAACACAACTTGTCAACACTACATATCAAAATATGCAACATGAATATCCTTAAATCAAACTCTAGTAAGTTCTCAAGCAGCATTTTTCTTACTTTGCCATCTGGAAATTTCTGTTCTTATTGATGGAGTGTGTGTGTGGTTGCAATTGGCTTTTACTGACATTTCCCAATAAAAAAAACTTAATCCTTCCAAACTATAAATAAGCAATATTCAGGATTGGCCCCCTCCAGCTTAACCCCTAAAATTTAGCCCATCTCTGAATCCTCTCACCTCCCCTGTAAGAGGGAGTGAGAGTACGTACACATGAAGAGGAACCTCAGTCTGCAAAGACTTAAAAAGTCTTCCCTTCTTCCTCCATGCCAGTAGGGTCCCACAGGAATCTACAAGTCTCATGTAACCTTTAGGCGTTGGCCCTTTGAGCTTCACCCACACTGGGCATTATGGCACGATTTCAAATTCTACTTTTAAAACTTTTAGATCCTGTCCTAATTCCTTGTTAATCCAAAGCTGGGCTTCTATGATGCTGTAAGGAAGGTGAAAAAACCCACCAAACACCTTGTCAGTCTTGCCTGGAGGGAAAAATTCCTTCCTGGTCCAAAAACCTGGCAATCAGTCAGACCTTCAGCATCCTGGAAACACAGTTCAAATTATATCTCCGTTCTATAGGAGGGGCAATGGAGCATAAACTTCTGCTGCATATCCTTGTGGGCTTCACATACAGGAAGGGGAGCGGGGTAGGGCATGAGCAACAATCAACTCTCCCCTCCCTCACCATAACCCAGCCAATGGAGCAGAGAGGCAGAGAATTCTTTCCTCCTCCCCTAGCCCACTTCTGTCAGGATCCTCTGGGTTGTCTTTCCCCTGCTGATCTGATTTAACATCCACCCCTCAACCCCCCCCCCCCGAAGGCCAGGGTGGTCATTTTCAATTAAAATTGCAAATATCCTATGTAGGGATCTCTATTAAAGTTATTTAGAAAACTGCTTTAACCTTTTTACAGGTTGTTTTTTTGGTATTGAAAACATTATTGGTCTGATTCTCCCAGGTGTTGGGCAACAAGATGGAAATCAATAGGAGCTATGGGTGAGCACCTCTGAAAATCAGGTGAGAGTACTTTGTGTGTTTAAAACAGCTGCTGCTTAAGTGCAATAATAGTTCAAGTGCTAAAACCCCAAAAGATGTGCATTACTCTTGCAAAGACTGTTCACTCCTTGGGTAAATCCTGGCCCAATTAAAGCCAATGGCAAAAGAATGAAGAGGGATTTGATAGAAAAGAATGAGGGAGGATTTGATAGCTGCTTTCAACTACCTGAAAGGGGGTTCCAAAGAGGCTGGAGCTAGGCTGTTCTCAGTGGTACCGGAAGCAATGGTCTCAAGCTGCAGTGGGGGAGGTTTAGGTTGGATATTAGGAAAAACTCTTTCACTAGGAGGGTGGTGAAGCACTGGGATGGGTTACCTAGGGAGATGGTGGCATCTCCTTCCTTAAAGGTTTTTAAGGTCAGGCTTGACAAAGCCCTGGCTGGGATGATTTAGTTGGTTTTGGTCCTGCTTTGAGCAGGGGATTGGACTAGATGACCTCCTGAGGTCCCTTACAACCCTGAGATTCTATGATTCTATGTAAAAGGGGCAATATCACTGACTGTCTGCCTTTGTCATCCCTTTCTTTTCCTCACCCTCAAATGTCTCCATGTGACATTAGAGCTTATCGAACAATGAAAAATTGTTGCAAATAAATTGTCTGTTTTCATTACAAAATGTTCAAAACATTTTTCTGCTTTTTCAGAAAAGATATCTAATATATTCTCAAAAAGGTTATCAACATTCTTCATTTAACAAAAACTGGTATTTTGAGGTAAATATTTTAAAAAATTTAAAATAAAAAGCACACTTTTTGCAGAATATGAAAAATATTTTTGTGAACAAGTTTGGTTTTGAAAAACCTTTTGTTCTGAAAATTTCTATCAGTTCTAATCAGAGTCTAGTTCTATTGTGCTTCTCTTAAGGCCTGGTCTACACTACGGGGGGGCGGGGTCGAACTAAGGTACGCGACTTCAGCTATGCGAATAGCGTAGCTGAAGTCGAACTACCTTAGTTCGAATTTCCTACCTGTCCAGACGCCGCAGGATCGAACTCCGCGGCTCCCCCGTCAACTCCGCCACCACCGTTTGCGGTGGTGGAGTTCCGGAGTCGACGGGAGCGTGTTCGGAGTTCGAACTATCGCGTCTAGATTAGACGCGATAGTTCGAACTCCGAGAAGTCGAACTCTCCGCGTCGACCCGGCGGGTAAGTATGGACCTACCCTTACATTAGAGTTATGCCCAATAGTAAGTATGTTGCAAGATCAAACACTAGATTGTAAACAGGGTTAGGGACCCCATTTTACTTTTGTAAGGTGCCATGCACATCTGTGGTTTTACAAAAGTAATAAATAAGATCCCAAGAATCATCACTGGCATGTTAGTCCAGGCAAAGTGGGGAATCACAAGGATTTTACCTTCCTGTTTGTTAACAGAAAGCGTTTTCATGTTCCTTTATTTCACTGCACTCCTCTCAATACAGCTTGTATCTTGGCACTTTTGTTACTTTATTTTTTCATTCAGCAGATAATTCTCATTGTCTGCAGGACAAAGGCTTTACATATAAGGGCAAGATAAGGTCAGCACATGTCACTCTGCCATATTTAAACTCACATTATCATATTACAGAGAAATCTGGTACTCAACTTCATAACAATAACAATCTTCACATATATCATTTAGCAAGAGACATAAATCTGTCATCAGTGAGCAGCCAAAAGTAAACCTGCATAATCTATTGTAAAGGATCTAGCCTTAAAGAGCTCCCACATACTGTCCCTTTGTAAACATCATAACCATATTCAATGGTTGTTTTCTATCAGCTAAGCTAACACTTAAACATATTAAAAAAATAATCAGAATTTAAGCTATGAAAAAAGATTTCACTACAAACAAGGTAATTGGCTCTTACCATTTTGAGGGAAGATTAACTGTACTTCTCTCAGACAAAGGCCCTGATCCTGCAGTCTGATCTATGCAGGTGGACTTGTGCACCCATGAGTCCCAGTGGTGGGCAGACAACTGCCCAGACAGATACCACAGCAAGATTGGGTGTTCATGTACAGGGATGATAAAGGTGAGAGAGCAAGATTGCTGAATCCTCTGGCCTTAACACAGTAGCATTATCAGCAATGCTTGTTCATACAATAATAAACACTTGGAAGGAAACAAAGACTTGGCAGCATCCAAGAACACAACAAATATAAATCCACCTATAGTAGTTAAAGTACCCATTCTTTTTTTAGTGCCATTTAGAAAGATTGTGTGCCGGTTTTTAATTGCTTTATTTATTTATTATTATAATGTAAATGCTGAAATATGAAAGAGTGTGAGGGGCTACTTCCATACACTGGAAACAGGCAAAGGAGAAGCAGACATAAATTAATCAGGTTCCCAAACACTGTCATATACATATGAAAAGATTGCAGTTTTAGATTATTATTGTTTATTGTTAAAAGCAGCCAGCTCAAAGAAGGTTGCCTTGATAAGAAAACAGACTAAGCATATGTCTTCACTTCATGCTAGCCGCAAGGCAAACAACTGAGGGATTACTAACCCATGGTAGCATAACCCATAAGAGCACAACCACATGTACTGTGCCGTCACTCTCTACCTCTGCACTGGCACCATATCAGGGTGTGACAAACAATACTGCTATCTGAGAGTGTATCCCAAGATGAATAGTGCCACACCTCACTGTGTCACCCCATACTCACATTTGCAGGGTGTAATGGAGCAACTTGTCTGCCTACTCTGAGGATTCTGGGAGGCTGTTTAATGGAGAGAACACTTGAGTAGATTCCTTGTGTGGGTATATAGCAAATACCAATCAAAAGAAGAATTGAAGTGAACTAAAATAACACAAAATAGAAGGATGTGAGTCAAAGGAAAACAAAAATGAATTATAAAGTATTTTCTTAATGATCTGTATGATTATGATCTCCATTATGAGGAGAAGAAAGTTCTTTTAAAACCTTACACTTTCCTATATTTACAAGCTTTAAATTTTTGAATGAGCCAACCTTGAGAACATGCTAACAAGGGGTCACTAGCTCCCACTAAAAATTCATCGGCAGGCACTAATGTAGTGTCAGAAAGGGGGAGAAACATTTTGGATTGGAAGGTTTTAAAGAAGTAAGAGTTTCACTGTTCCAAGAGTTTCACTGAATCAAATAGCAGAAATGGATGAAGCTAGAGAAACACAAGCAGGCAAACTGCAAGCTGGACACTGAACAGAGGTAGATAGATAATCCACGTCCAGTGAAAGCACAAATAGATGGCCAGATAGTATACAGGAATGGGTGCCTAGAGGACTTATGGAAAGGGATTGGAGAACAATCACATCGCAATCATTGTGATTGCCCATGGCTGCACATTTTTACCACAGTTACTTTGGGGTAGCAATACACATTAACAGCCACCATGGGCTGCCGATGGCTCAGGGAGTGGTGGCTACCTTGCTGTGTCATACAGATACAGGCAAGTGCATGTGTTAATGCAGAGCCTGTTAAGGAAAAAAATGCAGTTGAGCCTGAGGTAAGTCTACAGTGAAGGCAAAGCCTAAGAATTTCTTTTCACTGCAGTGTTAGCTCAAGGTATAACTTGGCACTTCAGCATGTTACTAGGGTCACACAACTTGTCAGTGCCACTGACTGTGCTGCCCCATCAGTGGCTTCACTGCTATCCTTACTTGGGCTATTTTTAATATAGCTAGATCCTAGCTAGCTCAGGTATGTCTACATGTGCTGCAACCACACTTCCTGACTCCAGTGTGGACAAACCCTTGTTTTCCATAGTGCCAAACCTTAGTTATGTGCTAAACTCTAAGCACGTGACTAGTGTTTTTAACTAGAGCTGGTTGGAATATTTGACTAAACGTATTTTTGTCTAAATATGCTGTTTTGTCAAAGCTGAAATGTTTCACAGAGACTTATCGGGTTTTATGACATTTTCAATGAAAGTTTTCAAGTCATTTCCACTGTGTAAGAGCGAGACCTAAATCCAAAACCTCCCCTTTTTGCTCCAAAAACAGATGCTTTCACACAGTTCTGTCTCACAAAAATATTCTAAATATTTTAGTTTTGTTCCAATGTGGAATGAAAACAAATTTTGAAACCTCAAATGTTGCTGTGAAATGGAATTGTTGTCCTCCGGCTGACCTCTATGTTTAACATCAGCGTGACTAATCATGTTCTTCACTTTAAACACATACATAAGCAGGATCCTATTCCTGTGTGGTTATGGGTGCCTTTAACAAGAGCTGAAGGCAATGGTTAGCTCGGTGTATAGCAGGAGCTACCCAGTAGAGTTTAAGGTGTTTCAGTTTCAACATATGAAGCCCTAAAAGGACTGGGACCATGCTGAGCCAGAGAGTGTCTCTTTCCTCAAGCAATACTGGAGCAGCTGAGGTGACTGAAATGCAGCTTCCTTGATATAAGCAAGAAGTAGCTTCTGGGAAGCATTCTCTGTGAAGGCCTCTGAGCTTAGTATTCACCTTCCCCCGGCTCATCAAAGCCTGGATTTGTTAGTTTTCTAGACACACTGGCAAAGAAAATGCACCTGACATATATATGGGATGACTATAGGTTGAGGCTGGTCAGGCATGAGTGAGGCATTTATAGTGTATTAATATTTCTGTGTGTGTGACTATTTAGGAGATATGTACAGTTTATTGTATTTTGTTTTATTTGTAAATGTGCTGTAAGTTTTCATTATTGTTAAAGCACCCAGAACAACTGGAATGGCTGTTATTGACTAGCTATTATTAACCGGAATTAAAAATGAAACAAAGCAGTTAGTCATATACACACAATCCAGTTAATCAAAACGATGTAAATTGGAGGTGATTATAAAATGAATGAAGCATATTTTCCTCCATTAAAAACATGTGGGGCAGAGTGGGAGGACTGAAATTAGTTGGTAAATTTAATCCAGTTCATTGTAGATAGGTTATAAAGACCAGAAAAACCAAATATAGACTATCATTACAAAACTGAAACTGCCAAGCAGTCAGCCATTCTCATAAGACAAATAGTTCCTAAAAAGGATTTCTATTAAACTTATCAGCACCTTTTGTTCCTTACATGCAATTTCCAAGTGTAGTCATTTGGCATTTACCCTGAATCCTGACCATTGTCCTGCAAGTGATACTATATTGGCGACAACTTCTTGCTACCAAGAATCCTGAACTGCCTGGGATCTTTTAAGTATTCCTCTTTTGTTATCTCTTCTTTCAGTATGTCCACACTTACAGCAGTGTGCTGAGCACAGACTCTGCATGTCCAGCTATCATAGATATAAATCAGACATGCCAAACCCATGAAAAAAAATGCAGAAATTTGGGCTTGTTTTTGACTTAATTGGCTTGTGAGTTGCTTGTTGGCTAATTTTTTTTGCTTGTAGCTTGATGGGCTTTTGGGGGGGGGGTGATTGGCTCCCGGCAAGCAGGGGTAAGCGGGGAGAGAGTCAGGGGTGCACAGAAGGCCCACCACAGTCCCAGACTGCAGGCCGGGGGGGATCTAGTCACATAGAGTGTTGGGGTTCTTAGAGATTGGCTTGTTTTGAAATGGGATTAGCTTGATTTTTGGCTTATTGTGAAAGTCAGGGTGTTTATTTACTGTGTGAAAGTTGGCAACTGTGATATAAATAGCGGTGTAGATGGTGAGACACTGCTTAGGCAAGTAGAGTAGAGCTAGAGTGCCCTACATAGCTGAACCCAAGGGTATGCACGCTATAACGGCTCCCTACAAACCCAAGCAGTGCATCTCACATCTACACTGTTATTTTTAACAGCAAAGTGTCCCACTGCCATCCCCCTGCTGGAGCCTTTCCCCCCTGCATCCCTCCTGCCAGAACCTTTCACTGTCTCAGGTAGCTACCCACTCTCAGCTGATTGTGGATGCAGCCTGACTTTCACTGTGGCGTGTAGCTACATGTTCCCTGCGCACCACCACAAATGTAGACCATTCTTAACCTCTCCCAGTTGGTCTGCATGAAATTCCCAAAAAAGTGTAATTAGAAATAATAGACTAGCTTCTCTGTTGCCTTATGTCATTTACACCGGTGCAAAGTGAATATAATGTGGGTATAAAATTTTACCTAATCAGAATGACAACATTTGACAATTTAAACCAGCTGAGGATCTGCGCCATGGTTTGCCTAACAGCTCTAATCTTCTGCTCAGCAAAAGCTATACTAGATAGGCACAACTCATGTCATTACACTTTCAAAACGAAATGTTATGACTTTCCATTTTGAAACTATATTTTGTTTTGAAATTTATTAACCAAAAATAAAACAAAGGATAAAAAAACATTTTCTTTTATTTTGGGTTGAATGAAACATTTTGTTTTCAGCCAAACACATTTCATTCAACCCAAAACATTTTTTTGGTTCAGCCACCAAATCGAAAAAATCCAGCTCCAATTTACATTTATAAAGAATGCCTCCTCTGTGCTGCACATGTTTTTTTCTCCCTGACTTTTTTGGCAAGCAGCTTGTCAGTCATTATCTTTGCTTTATTGGGTAGATAATGTAGCCCCCCTTTTCCCATATCCACCAGTTATAATCTGTGCTCCATTCGGTTTTAAAAGTGTGACCCTGGATATTCTAACATTAGGCATCCTACAGATAACTCCCTCAGAGCTGACATGGCCATCTTATGACGTGTCTCTTGCATGAGTCTTCAACCAATTCAGAACTGTGTTCCTCATTTTCGACAGCTTTGTTCCTGTTTTTTTTCAACAGCTTTACAAATTCAAAAGGTCATCTGCTCTTTGTGCTATCTTAATGAATGTGCTGTCAGCCTGAAGTCAGTTCCGTCTGTTTTTTAAGGATACAGAGTGTATATAATTCTTTTTCATTCTCAGCATTAAATCTACTCTATATGAAGCATGAATTCTGGACAGATTAATGCCAACCAGTAACAGTTGTGATTGACCGTGCTTTACAGGCAAGTTTGAATACTCAAATCTAATTTGCTCCACATGATTGACCTTTTCCAGCCCCAATCCTTTTTGTATCTGTTTTGTGTGATGAGTTAGTGCAGAGCTATTTTAATCATAGCCATCATTTTTTAGTTGTTTTTGAAGGACGTTTTGGTTTATTGGGATTTTTTTCTTTTAAAATAGATTTTTTTTAACGGTATCTTCTTCTTCTTGCTCTCCCAAGTTGAGGTGATGTGAGGATGTGAGTTCTGTCTTGGCAGGATGGAATTTTATGTGATGCCAAGGAGCCAATACAAATATGTCAGTACTAAAATAAGAAGCACATGATATATATATATAAACCGAGAGATCTTTGATAATTATTCTCCCAATTCTCACCCTCATTAGTCTAGAAAAAGGGCAGATTTATTATAGCATTGTTTTCCTTACATCCAACATCTATCCTTTTGCAGCCTGGGGCCACTAGCAGAAATAACGACTAATTCTGAGAATAACTGACCATTTCTTTCAAGATGCTGAATGTATTTAATACACATGGAAACTCAACAACTTGCTGGATTGGGCTTTTAGAATATTCTGTGCAGGACTGATCAGTTACTGAGAACACATTGATAAAAGCTGGATGTGGACTGAAAAAGTAGCTTTCTATTTGGGAATGATGCACTTCCCTCACAGGAATATAAAATTTAGGAGTCATATTTGATAAACAAAACTGAGTGAGTAATCAGGTGATTTTAAACGTAGTGCAATAAAAGGATCTGTATAGCAACTGTTGGTATACAGAGTGAGCACAGCTAAGCAAGCTGCTAGTAATGAACCAATTCAATAAACTGAGATGAATGATAAACTAAAATATGCCAGATGCAACAAAGACTTTTTTTTTGTAAACCTTCCATCTTCCAATTCCAAATGAAATATCTTGTTGAATTCATCCTGAGCTAATCATTTATCTCGGACTGTGTAGCTGTAAACAACCTGGTGTATTAGGCACATATTTAAATTATATTATTCTAGATTAATCACCTTTGTATTACGTCAAGATGACTATTAGGTTTAATTTCAAAATATTTTGCAACAGATTCACCATGACTTTAACATGATTTCATGCATTTTATATCATCATGCCCTAAATGATTCCCAACTATCAACCTATGTTAGGTAGAATTTATGTATGTATGTTATTTATATATATAAAGCTGGTTTGCTCAGTTGTCCTAATCCAAATGATGTGCCTGATTATCAAGGGTGCCTGAAGGAGGGGAGAATAAGTGGTTTTCCTCCCACCCTTGGTGTTAGAGGGCAAATTAGAATAGCTTCAAGGCTGCTACAACTTGCATCAGCTGAACCATCACCTTAGGCATGTTCAACTAATCCAGAATAGCCACAGTATTATACAATCTGATCCATGCCCCCGCTCTCAACACTGGCATGCTCATAATGCCCAGAAACCAGACACAGATGGAGTAGATACAACCATCTGTCACAGGGTGGCTGGGCCCTGTAAATCAAGTAGATCCAATGCCCCTGTGCCAGGACAGGTGGGCTCATTTGGCAAATTAAGAGAGCAGAGCAGCTGCTGGGGGCAATAAAAGGTTGGAGAGTGAGCTAATAGAATGATAGAGACCTGGTGAATCAGTCAGAAAGAGCTGTCTGGGGAAAGCTGTGGAAAGTAGAAAGCTCTCTACGGGCCTTGGCTGGGAAGGGGAAGTAATGTGTTAAGAGAATGCATGTTTGGGATGTGGGAGAAGGTGGAAGGCAGGAGATCAGCAAGAGGGGTTTGCTGGCTAGCATCCCTGTGCCCAAGAGTCAGGTCTTTAGAGGGCTGAAGGGCCAGGGCAGCAACAGAGTGAAGTATCTGGTGGCTATAAGCAGAGAGTTGGAACCAAGGACCGGAGAGGGCTGAAGACAAGGGAGCAGTAAAGGAGCTTTGCCACTGACATCTCAGGGGAAAACCAGGGGAACTGTGAGAGGGCCAAAGGGAGCAAGGGATTTTCCCTTTGTGAGTTTAGTCTCTAGCAGAGGCTGTGGAGGGTCCCTCAGGGAAGAGTGGGGTTATACCTAGCTGAAAGGGCTGGAGTGACTGTCCTGACAGAGGGACAGAGGAGGACTGAGAAAGTGTCTGAGACACTGGAATGCAGTAGGTGTTGCATAGGATGACCAGATCGCAAGAGTGAAATATCAGGACACATTGGGTGAGCGGGAGGGACAGACACAGGTGCACAGCCCTGACCGGAGCCAAAGGTACACTGGTCTGCCTGGCCCTGTGCTACCAGTGCGCCCCTTCCTATTGGGGGTGGACCCATGCTGCACCACACAGCTCCCCTGCCCAGCGCCCCCTGGATCCACTATGCTCAGAGCCCCCCTACAACCCTTCCACCACAAATGCACAGTGCTGTGCACACACACACCGCCCAGCACCCCCCTGCCCACAGCTCCACCACAACTGCCCAGCACCCCACACAGAACCCCCCACTTGCTAGTTTCCCAATACATACATATTTCCCCTCCCTCCCTCCCTTCCTTCCTCCCAGTGTCCTTCCCCACAGCCCCACTACCACAACTACACAATGCCCCACACAGACCCAAACTGCCCATTGCCCTGAAACACACAGATCTCCCCCACTGCCCAGCACCCACCAACAGGCCCCCACTGTCTAGCACCCCAAACCTCTCCCATTGCCCAGCGCCCTCCACACCCTCACAGCCCAGCACCCCACACACACCTCCCAGACACTCACTCCATCGCACCCGGCCCCCCTTCCCTGGCCACACTCACCAGCCCTGCTGGGAGGTCTCTGGCTCCTAGGGTGAGAGTGGTGAGGGGAGTCTCCAGACTCTCCATGTACTGCTCCCTCCACAAGCACGAGCTCCGTGGCTCCCATTGGCCGGGAAAAGCGCCAATGGGAGCTGCCGAAGCCATGGAGTGGGGCTTGCAGGCACCAGCAACTTGCAGAGCAGGGCCGGCTCCAGACCCCAGCGCGCCAAGCGCGCGCTTGGGGCGGCGTCCCAGCGGGAGGGTGGCAGGCGGCTCCGGCGGACCTCCCGCAGGCATGCCTGCAGAAGGTCCGCTGGGACCACGGCTCCGGTAGACCTCCCGCAGACGTGCCTGCGGAGGGGCCGCTGGTCCCGCGGCTCCAGTGGAGCATCCGCAGGCATGCCTGCGGGAGGTCCACCGGAGCCGCGGGGCCAGCGGACCCACCACAGACACATCTGTGGGAGGTCCACCGGAGCCGCGGGACCGGCGACCGCTAGAGCGCCCCCCGCGGCGTGCCGCCCTGCTTGGGGCAGCGGAAATCCTAGAGCCGCCCCTGATGCAGAGCCTCCCCCCACACCCTAAGAGCCAGAGAGACCTGCCAGGGGGTGAGGTGCGGCGTCCCGGAGGTGCTTACCTGAGGCGACTCCCGTCCCGGGAAGCATCTGGGCTGACAAGATAGCAAGTGTCAAAAATCAGGACAGGAGGTGGGTGTAATAGGTGTCTATGTGAGAAAAAGACCCAAAAATTGTGCTGTCCCTCTAAAATCAGGACATCTGGTCACCCTAGAAGTATCTGGCAGGCTGGTCCCTCTGGTTCCTAGGGTGGCGGGTCGGATTGGGGGAGTGCCTGCTCCTGGTGCCTACAAGCCCCGCCACTGAAGGACGAGGCACTCCTGCGGGTGCGCAGGCGCCGGGAGCAGCCCCAGGAAGCAGTGAGTGGTGGCACTTCAGTGCCGCGACTGCAGTCCGGACGGTCCCCGATATCGGGACAAAGGGCGTCCCGACCGATGTAAGGTCGGGACGTGGGACAAGTCCCCTAAAATCAGGACTGTCTCGATAATATCAGGATGTCTGGTCACCCTAGTGTTGCATCAATGGCTGAGAGGATATGTAACGTGTTTAAGGATATTTGCAGCAATGTAATAAATGGACTGTTTTGGGGTTGTTTGGGGGAACTATCTATGCTATGGTTTTGATAATAAACTGGCCCAAGGAAGGGTATTATTCCATCAAGATAGCCTGAAGTGGAATCCCTGTGTTACCTGAGAGGGGAAACTGAGGCACGCATGCCTGTCGTGTTGTGTCTTGCTACAAGAGAGCCAGTCAAGATGGCTTTATGGACATCATCTTTATGCCATGCAGGTATTCACTTGCTCATGGGGAATTCCCAGTTGCTCCACTAGAGCACCTGTCTGTCTCATTTTGTCATTGGACTGGAATGCAAAGGGGATGGAGTGAGGGCCAACGATTGGTCCAGTAGCTTGTACTCTGAACAGTAATTGTTTTAGAGGGGAATTTTCAAGGCATAGCAGCTCCCCTAGAAGCTTTCCCCATTTTAAAACAAAATCAGTGTTCAGAATTCAAAGTATTCAGCCATTCTAGTGGGTCAGCAGACACAGGTGACATTAACAAAATGACAGTGTCATATTTTCTATTGTCTGACAACTAAAGAAAAAACAAAACAGAACTTGGAGTGAACGCTTTTATTGACTAGTGCTCATTGGCTGGTGATGACATACAGGATGCTACATGAATAAAGGCAAATTAACTCATCCTGTGAGGTTGTTTCCTTTTCTAAGTTAACTTGGATAGTCCCGTTTTCAGCTATATTGTTTCCCAAACACCTGGAAATAGGAGGCAAGATGTTCTATTTTCCTTTGGAAACGTGGGAAAAAAAACAATGAGCCAGCTGTACCTTTCCGATTATAAAGTGGTCCTTCTGGATTTTGCCTTTATAATTTTCTAGACTATAGTTATCACATACTATGTGTTTCCTCTGCCCATTTTGACCTTTACTGAATGGGGGAGACAAGATAGTGACAGATGATGTGGAAAAAGCTAAAGTACTAAATGCTTTTTTTGCCTCGGACTTCACAGACAAGGTCAGCTCCCAGACTGGGCAACACAATATGGGGTGGAGGTGAGCAGCCCTCGGTGGTAAAAGAACAGGTTAAGGACTATTTAGAAAATCTGGACATGCAGAAGTCCATGGTCCAGATCTAATGCATCCAAGGGTGCTGAGGGAGTTGGCTGATGCGACTGCAGAGCCATTGGTCATTATCTTTGAAAATTTGTGGCAATCAGGGGAGGTCCCGAATGATTCGAAAAAGGCAAATATAGTGCCCATATTTTAAAAAGGGAAGAAAGAGAACCCAGGGAACTACAGACCAGTCAGCTTCACTTCAGTCCCCAGCATAATCATGGAGCAAGTCCTCAAGGAATCCAGTTTGAAGCACTTGGAGGAGAGGAAGGTGATCAGGAACAGTCAACATGGATTCACCAAGGGCAAGTCATGCCTGACCAACCTGATTGCCTTCTATGATGAGATAACTGGCTCTGTGGATTTGGGGAAAGTGGTGGACATGATATATCTTGACTTTAGCAAAGCTTTTGATACGGTCTCCCACAGTATTCCTGCCAGCAAGTTAAAAAAGTATGGATTGGATGAATGGACTATAAAGTGGATAGAAAGCTGGCTAGCTTGTCAGGCTCAATGGGTAGTGATCAATGGCTTGATGTCTAGTTAGCAGCCAGTATCAAGCAGAGTGCCCCAGGGGTTGGTCCTCGGACCGGTTTTGTTCAACGTCTGGACGATGGGATTAATTGCACCCTCAGCAAGTTCGCGGATGACACTAAGCTGGGGCGGAGGGGGAGAGGTAGATATGCTGGAGGGTAGGGTTAGGTTCCAGAGTGACCTCAACAAATTGGAGGATTGGGCCAAAAGAAATCTGATGAGGTTCAACAAGGACAAGGGCAGAGCTCTGCACTTAGGGAGAAAGAATTCCATGCACTGCTTCAGGCTTGGAACCGACTGTCTAAGCAGCAGTTCTGCAGAAAAGAACCTGGGGATCACAGTGGACGAGAAGCTGGATATGAGTCAGCAGTGTGCCCTTGTTGCCAAGAAAGCCAATGGCATATTGGGCTGCATTAGTAGGAGCATTGCCAGCAGATTGAGGGAAGTGATTATTCCCCTCTATTTGGCGCTGGTGAGGCCACACCTGGAGTACTGCATCCAGTTTTGGTCCCCCCACTTCAAAAGGGATATGGACAAATTGGAGAGAGTCCAGCGAAGGGCAACGAAAATTATTAGGAGGCTGGGGCACATGACTTACAAGGAGAGGCTGAGAGAACTGAGGTTATTTAGTCTGGAGAAGAGAAGAGTGAGGGGGGGATTTGAGAGCAGCCTTCAATTACCTGAAGGGGGCTTCCAGAGGATGGAGGTAGGCTGTTCTCAGTGGTGGCAGATGACAGAACAAGGAGCAATGGTCTCAAGTTGCAGTGGGGGAGGTCTAGGTTGCATATTAGGAAACCCTATTTCACTAGGAGGATGGTGAAGCACTGGAATGGGTTACCTAGGGAAGTGGTGGAATCTCCATCCTTAGAGGTTTTTAAGGTCCGGCTTGACAAAGCCTTGGCTGGGATGATTTAGTTTGTGTTGGTCCTGCTTTGAGCAGGGGATTGGACTAGATGACCACCTGAGTCTCTTCCAACCCTAATAGTCTATGATTTTATGATTTTTAATGCCTGTCTCTTTGTAACTCTAGAACATGCATTGGCTCTTTTATTCTATGTTGTTCCTGGCTGTCCATCTTTTGTAATTATAGAATTGCAAGTTAGTCCATGCCAGATATATGGAATACAGACAGAAGTTGTCTCAAAGTAGGCTGCTGGTAAGCTTGATTTATTTAATTCAAGATTTTTAAAGGGGGGGTTCATAAACAAGTCATGACCATATAATAGCTTCCCTGTCTTGTTGTTGAAGTTCCTAGGTGAAGTGAACAACAAGCCAAAACAGTTTTCTGCTATTTTCACAGTCACCGAGCTCTTTTGTCTACCCACTATCTACTTCAAAAGACAACTTTTGCAATTTTTCCCATTACTTCCTTTTATGTGGTTTAGAATGTATGATTACCAACCTCTTCCTGAAAATACTTAACCCTCAGTTATCACTAATTGTGTTTCCTAGCCAGGACCGGCTCCAGACCCCAGCGCGCCAAGCGCGCGCTTGGGGCGGCATGCCGCGGGGGGTGCTCTGCCTGTCGCCGGGAGGGCGGCAGGCGGCTCTGGTGGACCTCCCGCAGGCGTGCCTGCGGATGCTCCACCAGAGCCGGCGGGACCAGCGGACCCTCTGCAGGCACGTCTGCAGGAGGTCCACCGGAGCCGCGGGACCGGCGACCACCAGAGCGCCCCCCGCGGCGTGCCGCTGTGCTTGGGGCGACGAAATTACTAGAGCCACCCCTGTTCCTAGCTAGACCCATTTGAAAATTCCAGGAATTTCTATGCTGATCACTTAATGTGCCATACAGTGGGGAAGCAACACCTAAACTAGGATTTAAAGGTGTGATGTTAGCCTGTTAGCTAACATGCTAACTGGCATGTTTGAAAAAAGTAGTGTAGACTTGAAATCAGTGGACTTTGCATCAATCTTCTAATCCTGTTTCCACTGAAGTCAATGGTGAAAGAGAAGAAAGATGGCTGCTGATGCTTAGCCCACCAAATTGCTTAGATCTGCTCTGAGACACAGTGGTTAAAATGCCAGCTGTTGATCTACATGAATGCTCTTCTTGTGTGTACTAGTAGGCAAAATATAGGGGGAAAAGGCTAGATAGAGATTTGATTATCAGGTTTGTTACATAACTGTAAATAAGAACAATGTAACAAACGTATATATTACGAGATTAAATTACTAATTATTTCCCAATCATTACTTTCCTCCCATTTTGCTGAGTTCTTCACCTAACTGCTTCTCTATAATTTGTTAAAGCTTTAGTTTTGCTTCATTAGACATATGCTCAACTAACTGAATCAGTATAAATTAATTCATATCCACCTGAATTTCATGTAACTATGTTTCACCATGAAATAGTTGATTTGTCTTAATTCCTAGGATATTATTTTGAATTTGTACATTTTTTTTCTCTCTGAATTTTTGGAAATCTTAGTTGGCTGTTGAGAGATTCTGCCTTGAACTTTCTGTGCTCCAGGTATTGTTAGTATCACTGAGTCAGACCCCAGGAGACATAAGACAGCCAGAAGAGATCTAGAAAAGGAACTCTCAGTGTTTTAGAATGGGGGTAGAACTCAAAGTGTGTAATGGGGATCCTGAAAATAACAAGCACTCCATCTGTGGGACAAAAGCTCCAAAGAAAATGACCTTAGAATTAACTGTCAAAAAGGAAACTGGAAGCTCCATCTTAGCTGCACCTTTTGTACTCATTAGCTGTCTTTGCTAAAGGCTGTGATTCAACTGAAATGAATTTAGTCCCAATCATTAGCCCTTGGAAATCTCCACAATTTGCTTAATGAGAATGGACTTCCGCTATGTAGAAACTGGATTTAAATTTCATTTAATCTGAAACACAGAGAAGTAACTGAAGTCCACATGGCTAGACCAGAACTCCAGTATGGAATGAATAAACATGATCAGGACTGGATTATTCCATTTGAACAAGCAGAATAATGCAGTGTTCTTCTCCCCATTTTCAAATAATTCACTTGGGGTGGGGTGGTTTTTTTTTGTTTGTTTGTTTGTTTTTGTTTTTTTGGACTGATGCAACTAGACCAGGCAGGAATATTGAGGAGCCTAATATATATTGATTATTATTATATTTTAAATGACTTATAACCAGTTAATTGTATATGTAGTTAGTGTATAAAACCATGTGTTCATGTCACTGATACAATTGGAAGTGAAGATAAAAGTATATTGCATCATTACTTAAACTAGACTGTAAGTCCTTCAGGTCAGGCCCCAGGCAGGATTCACAAACTAGATATTCTCCCACCTATCTCCCCAATGGGACTCAATCCTGTAGGCATATTTACAACATGCCTAGCCCACACAAAAGACAGCAAATTAGTGATGGCTCATGGCTCTGAATCCTGACTGGAGGAAGATCCATCCCTCCAAACTGGAGTTAGGCACAAGCTCCCTAAGAGACATTGCAGAGACTCAGGATATTTCCTCATTTTATTTGTTTTCCTTTCTATACACACATTCTAGAAGGGGAAAAAATATGAACTAATAATTTAGTTGCTGACAAATGCACTTTTGGTTGATCTAAATTTATTTGTAAATTTGTGTCAAGTTCAGAGAGTAGTTTTGATTGAACTGAAAAATCAAAATGTTTCAGTAATGTCATGCCAATTTACAGTCATTCACATAGATGAGGAATGCCAAGGTGCTAATGTGCAATCCACCGTTAGCAGATACACGCTGCTACCCAGGGCTTGTAATAACTTTTGCATTGGTTCGTAAAACTGAAATTCCTCCATAGCTATATTAATAAACACAAAAATGGATCTGGAAACTTACCCAACTCCAAGGTGACTTCTGCTTCTTCAGTTTCTGCTGCCAATTCTGCAGAAGGCCACTCTTCCATGGGTTGGGGAGGGTAACCATAAAACTCCTCTAAGTATGACCCCAGGATGTGCTACAACTGCTTTTGCAGCAAAATCTTCTCGGGGACTGGTTTCACCACCAGAATCACTGGCTCCCATCTATTTCCAGGATAGAAATAGACCAGATCATTGTGCACAACTGTTGGCTCCGTGCTAGTTGCAGTACCCAGCACCAGTCAAAGTCCTCGTAAAATAGGCATGTTGATGGCAATTTCCAGAGATGAAGTTCTAGTTCCTGTCTTTGCCACTTAATCCACTCACTGCACTGGTAACCAGCCCAGTACATTTCCAGTGCTACCAGCTTCTTTGCTATTTGCTGTCAGGTGTAGTCATTCCCAGTACTCTTACTAAAATCCAATGTTTTACTTGCCTCTCACCAGAGAGTCACCAAAAATTGGCTGTGTTCCTGCAACCAGAAAGCAGTGCACTTAGGAAAGGACTTCTTCAGGTGAGTGGCCATTGCAAACACGTGTCTGGGCTGAGTCCAGCATGACTGCATCCACACTGCAAAATGCTAGGGCTTGAACACTGGGTCCCAGCTAGACTTAAACTTAGACCCTCAATCTCCAAGGGGTCCTAGGACACTGAGTCTGAGTTTGAGAGATAAGTGTATAGACAGAAGGAGGGAAGTTAGGATTTGAATCTGAGGCCAAGCTTACACTGCAGTGTAGAGATACTCAGAGATCAAGTGATTTGCCTAAGGTCACACAGGAAGTCTGTGGTTAAGCTAGGAATAGGATAGACAATAGGGAATAGATGATTTTTAAAAATCCATGGAATAAGTTTATAATAAAAGTAATAATTTTTAAAATTACCTTTATCTAGAGAAATACTTGAAAAACCTAAAACATCAAAGAAATTGTCTTAATTTACCAGAGCTGGCTCCCAGAACAAGGATAACTTTAACACACATAACTGGGCGTAGCAATGTGTGTGCCTGTTTGAGTGTGTTTATCTTCCTCTGTGCAACCACTGCCTCAGTCAGGATGTTGACTGATTCCTTACTCCAACTCACCAGTGAGCCAGATGCTGTTGAGCCATACACTGAGTCTCACTATCTTAAACGGTACTTCTACAATTCCTTCCACCTCACTGAGTTTATGAAAACTTAAGCCATGGCTACACTTGCAGATGTGGAGCGCTGGGAGTTACAGCTGTGTTCGTACAGCTGTGTAGGGAAAGCGCTGGTGTGTGGCCACACTGACAGCTACCAGCACTGCAGTGTGGCCACATTTGCAGCGCTGTTGGGAGTGGTGCATTATGGGCAGCTATCCCAGCGTTCAAGTGGCTGCAACGTGCTTTTCAAAAGAGGGGGGTGGGGTGGAGTGTGACAGGGAGTGGGGGAGAGAGAGAGAGAGAGTGGATTTTTGGAGCTGACAGTCAGCTCCCTGCATTGCAAAGCCTGCCTTGCAAATTCTGTGTCAGCTCCCTGCCTTGCAAAATCTGACCATTTCCTTGACCCCTCATTCAGTCTTAAATGCAAATAGCCTGCAGACCAGATAAGCAGCTGCTCCAACGGACTCCCTTTCTCCCCCTCCCGCCCCCCGACGTGCTGTTTCTCTCCTCAAGCAAACACTAGCTGTAGACATTCATCCCTCTGCCTGCCTCATTCACAGCAAACAGGAGCTGTGTTTGTTTTTTAGATAAGCAGCTCCCGGAGCCCCAAGTTCACAACAAAACAAAGAGAGTAATTTAGTTAAAAGCATTATGGGAAAATTCCGGAGGTCAGTTACAGCGTAGTAAGATTAATCACTGTTTACACTTGCACTCCAGTGCTGCATCACCAGCACTGCAATAGTTATACCCGAGGCAGAGCGGGAGTACAGCCAGCGCTGCAGCCAGGGAGATGCAGCGCTGTATGTGCCTTGCAAGTGTGGACAGTGACTAAGTTGCAGCGCTGTAAAGCCTCCACCAGCGCTGCAACTCTCCAGTGTAGCCAAGCCTTTAGTTTCCTCATCTCTCTGTCTATGTGTTAATCTTTGGTATTTATATATTTTCTTGACCAATATTCCAAAGCAAGTCTACATCCGTATTTTTCTAAATGTAATTGCTCAACACACTAATTTGATGTTATGGAACACAAAATATCACTTTTTAAATTCTGCTTACATCACACAATTTTGTTACAAAAGCAGTGTTTGCTGATGGAGGTGGTATTTTTAAATGAGAAAGCCAGTCTGCAAAATGCAAGTTGAAATTATGAATTTAGCAATGTTGGTGAAATAAAATAGAAACATTCGTACAGGTTCTTATTGATCCTGGGGACTGAATCCAGATTTCAGAGTTCTGATTAAAGTAGAATCAGTTATAACCTATTCAGATTTCTCCATGTTATAATGAAATAAAAATAAAAAGTAAAAAATAAAAATGGAAAGAGAATATACAATACCCCACACTAGAGAATAAAATGATTTTATGACAAGACTAAATAGAAATTGCAAAGTTTTAGGATTAACTGTCATGAAGAGTACCATGGTATTATAAAACAATAGTCTGAGGCATTATAAAATGTTGCCTTAGGGCTCTTCTCACATCTTTACTCGGGTAAGCAGAATTGTAAGTGAAGCTTTTGAGACAGGCAGCTATTTCAAGGCCCTCCCTCCCAGAATATTATTTATCTATTAGCTTTTATCCTATTATATACACAAACCTAAATTAAAATAATGTTAAGGTTGCAAAATAAGCCCGTGCAATTTTAATTTAGTCCCCTTGTGCATATGATGATAGTCTTTAATTATGTGGTCACATGCTACTTTTTCCAACAAACCCTGCAGTGACTATAGAATGTATTACATTTTCTTGATGGATAGTGTATGGCATTCATTACTGCAGCAGCTGAATGCTTCAAAAACATGATCAATATATCTTCGCAACACCCCTGTGAGGTAAAGTGGTATTACTATCCTCATTTTACACATGGGAAATGGAAACCAGTTCTTCGGGTTGGCACTGAACTGCCATAACCAAAATGCCTATGTTTCCCTAATCTCATTCCTTGTGCTCACCAAACCATTACCTGCAACTTTCAAAAAACAATTCAGCCTCACACTCACCCTTCGTGGAAAACTATACCCCAAAGGGATAAAGCTTGTTAAAGTTATAAGAAATTGAAAACAGGATAACTTATAATGGGAAGTGTCAAGCAACCTTAATCCTAGGCATCACTACCAGCTCCACATAAACACTTCTAAACATATATGCTTTTTGTCTGCTTTAATAAGGATTTATACTTGTAACACAAAAACCATTCTAAACATAAAGAAAACAGTTTGTATACATAAAATTCAAGCTATTCAAGCCAATCCATTCATTGGTATTACTTCCTAGTAGTGGTTTTCTACAACCTTAGCCTACTTCTACCTCCTTTTTCTCTGTATGTACATTACACCCTCTATGTAAGATTTAAACACTTTGACTGCATCAGCTGCTCCTTGACTTGCCTCAGAATGGACTCATACAATAATAAACCTGTGTTCATATTTTTTCTTTGAATTCAAGACAATGCTATTGATGGGAAAATGTATAAATATTTAAAAAATTATAGGTTAGGTCCTTAGGGTATAAAGTGGCAAAGCTCCGCTGACTTCCATGGAGTTATACTGACAAACAAATGAATATCTGACCTAATATCTTTATAGTGAGACAAGGCAACATTTTAATGGTTACATGGAAAACTCATATAATCCAGCAAATCTTGCTGGTTTTCTTACTAATACATTTTTTTCCAATAGAAGTTTTATTACATTTCTAGTTTTTATATGGGTTGCCTCTCTGGACATTTTATAACTCTGGATTGCCTGGATACAAAATTCAAAATTTTCATTGCTAACCTGTACTTACATCCATAAAAATAATTTCCCAAAGGAACCAGAAAACTGCTCTGCCTTTTTTGTTTGTTTCTGCAATGTGGTCTAAGGATGCCCTGCAAAGGTAAGTAACATTATAACATAATATCTCAGTCAATCAGTTTTCTCTAGAGGGAAGTTATTCCTTTCACGTATGAACATATTCATTACTTAGGCTTCTGTTCATTATAGAAGCATTTGAACCCATGCTCATATTTAACTCTAAACTAACAATGAAAAGTTAAAATATCACTATAGCAAAAGCCATTGAGATAAAATTTACCTGTAAGCCATTTATAACTAAAAGACCACTCAGTCCAATCAGCCTACAAAATGGAATAGTAATCACTACATCTTTTAAATCAATTTTTGTATCTGTTGCATAACTACAATAACAGTGCATCAACCACCTCCCCTGGTAATTAATTACAAAATGCTTCAGAGGGAATGAACAGAATAGGCAGGGCAATCTATCAAGTGATCCATCCTGTTCCCCAGTCCCAATTTCTGGCAGTCAGAGGTTTAGGGACATCCAAAGCGTGGCTAATACTCATCGATGGATCTATCCTCCATTAACTTATCTAATTTTTTTTAGCCCAGTTATACTTTTGACAGTCACAACATCCTCTGGCAACAAGTTCCACAAGTTGATAGTGCATTGTATGAAGTACTTCCTTTTGTTTGTTTTAAACCTGCTGCATATTAATTTCATCCTCTACTCATTGGTTGTTCTGGGCTTTAAACTCAAATTATGCAGATCTATGGCTTCTAGCTCTAGTATTTCTCTTGGCTAGAGGAGCCTCTCAGACTTTGTGGGTCATTTTCTTACTAATTTTACAGAGTTTATTGTGGCCCTAGATCCACATTTTTTTGGGGGGGGGAGTTCTGAAGGACCTTGGGAAGCTAGTTTTAATGGAATTGTATAGAAGTTTTTTGTATTGCATTACAAAGTCACTATGCCAGCATAGCTATGTCAGTGAGATTTTAATTTTTATAATATAGGGGTCAAAGATATCACTTCTCCACCAGAGAAAGACCCTTTCAGAAGTCTTTAATTCTATGAAAAAGTGACACCACCTGGTACGTTTTAGAATAATAGAAGTTTGGGTTGGAAAAGATCTATTAAGTCATAGTCTGTTGTCCAGAGAAGAATGTTGCTATTCTTATAATTCATTGGTATCTTATAGTTCAGTTCAGTACAACTAATTAAATCAGCTAGAAATCTCAGTCCATTCCTAATGTTCACATAACAAATGTCTCCACTGCCACATCTGGCAATTAATTAGTACCTTTTTCATAGTCACAAGAGCTTACCATTTGTAAGTAAGGCCTGATCTGTACAGATTTTTGTTCCATTGTAATTATTTGAATTAGGGATATAATTGTATTGAAATAGTTGTACCAGTACAATCCCTAATGTGGATACAGTTATACCATTATAAAGGTGTTTATACCTGTATAGCCTATTCCTCTTCCCATAAGAGAGTTACCTTAGTTAAGCTGTACAACTTGTGCATATAAATAAGGTCTATAGGGTGAAACATGAAGTATTTCTTCATGGAGCTTAAAGTCTGGGACAACCAGTGAGTAGAGGATGGAAGTTTATCTTGTGTTTCAACAAAAAAAAAAAGTTGATTTGAGAACTTATAATAGAAGTTCATAATTCAGTAATAATGATTTGCTATTAGTCATTCTTTATTCTCTAGTTTTAAAAGATCCAATCATCCAATCAGAGAGCAGAAACAATACCACAAGTGACCTAGTACAAATTGTTAATTGTTGATGTAACGAATTCACAAGCAACTTGTGTAAAAATTGTTTATAAATATTTGGCAATCAATTATTTTTGGTTTCTGAATTCACAGCATTCTATAATAATCCTTTTTGTAACAACTGTTCTCCTGAATCCCAGACATTTTTGGCTACATTTTATTGGGGCATTTCTAACAGAGATGCCAGAGAGTCTTCATTTTATCCTTTGGTAATACAAGGAGTTATACTTCTTTAAGGTATGTAGAACTTAATTGATCTACACTGTTACATAAATCTGTGTTTACTTACTTACTAAAATGTACCTATTTCATAATTCTGTACAAATAACTAAGGAATTAACTGATTAAAAAATAGAACTTGAATCAGAAAGGTGTAGCCTATGAGTTGTTATGATGACACTTCAGGTTTCCAAGTTATTTACTAATTTCCTCTTAATCTTTAGGGTCTGCATTGATAGCAATACATTAAGTAACATTCACTTTAGGTCTTTAATCTTTAAACTGGTATTAGATATTGTTTTTAGCTTATTTATGTAGACACTAATATTTTGGAAGTTTTCTGCATAATGAACACCTAGTGAAAATTCTAGTTCCCAGTACCCTTCTATGTTTTCTTTACCAAGCTTATATATTATAATTATACAACTAATCTATATTAAAGTACGTAAATAACTGTAGGAAAGAAATTTCTGGCCAGCCACAAACTTTTTGGTTTGACCAGGCTTATAGTCAATATGTTGATGTAATTTGCTTCATCCCCCATGCTTCTAAACATCCCTTGGAAGAGGTGTACAGAATAAAATAAAGGTATGGTCATATAAATAAATTCCATTCTAGCCAAATTGTCTCAAAGATTGGATAGCCACATTTAGCCAAATCCCTCCTGGTTATTACAGGAGTCACATATAGTCATCATTTCATATACAGAGAACTTATAAAGTTCAACAGCAGGTCCACAACCAACTACACAAAGGGAACATCTCTGCATGCATGTGCTACATACAGTTTACTTCCTTGCCCTTGTATTGTATCCAGACACCAGGTGGCAGGACCTGCTGCCTCCATCTGAGGGTAAAGTTCCTGATGGGAAATCCTGTATTCAGCCTCCATTCTATGGCCTTCCAGGATATTGTTAGTAGCTACTCAGTGGAGCCACAATCATGGGCACATTGTTGTTATGTCTCACAACTTTCTCTAACACTTGCCCTCCATGTGATGAAAGGAAGACTCTGACACATACCTACCTCCAGTGTACCAATCTGCAGCCCCTTTTCTGCATCTTCCAGAACCTGCTCCTCTATTTTGGATTCACTTTTCCCTTCATCTTTTTATTTTTGGACATGGCTCCACTAAGCCATCTCTAAGTCCAGGAAGCGGAAGCTTGACTATTGCTGGGCTTTTTCTGACTTTGGGATCACTTTCCTCAGAATCAAATTTGCTCACATTTTGTGTGGAGATCCATTGTATGGCATCCACTGACTCTCTTGATATCTTCTCTGAGCAGTGGGCACTGTCCAGAGTTCTCTACTTGCTGGCCCCATTTGAACCCTTTTGCTGCCCCTTTGACTCCCATCCCATTCCTGCACTTCTTGAATTGTTCCAAGTTATTAGTTAACTCCCATTCTTCTGACTGGCAAAACAGGAATTGTAAGAGTCATTAGCATGCAAATAGCCTTTGGCATTTCAAGTTGTGTATAGGCCAGGATTTTTAAGCACGAGAAGTGTCAGAGTTCTCGGTTTTACCCAAGACATATTTACAATGATAATATTATAAAAGACATGTTTACATCTCATAGACACTACACCACAAAGATTAGGTTGACAACCACAACTAAATTAATTTTTCAATTTCAATGGAAAAAACAGGATAGATACAGATTCTTAGACCCAAATTTGTAAGTTAAAATCATGGTCTATGGTGAAATCCTAACATTACCATGAACAATGGAATGCATATATATTTCAGAATATTTTTGTTTGGCATGGATGCTGTTTAATTTGTAAATTTGTTAAATCAGTAAAACATGCAACTACGATGAAAACTATCAGATCTTGGAAATCATATTTCTATCATTTGTAATATTTAATTATTCTGAGTGAATGTTCTGAGACATGAATAACCATGTAACATTCTTCTGCACCTTTAGCTCATAAATATTGTAATTATCAAACATTGTAAAACTCTGCTTATGTTGGGGCTTTTAATTATATGTCGGATAGAGGATTACTTTCTTTCATGACTTAATTCTTCCTCTGCTGCATATGTAAGGAACCTCAATTCTGATCTTCCAGCTCCCATACAGCTATCTACTATTTTGTAAGACCTCTATTAACTAGTTATTCTGAGTGCCCAAACTGAGAGAGATACCTGCCTTTTGGGCATCAGTGATTGGGTCTTAAAAAAACCCTACTGGACATAAAGGCAGAAGTGGAATCTCTCCTGTTTACAAGAAAGCAGCTTGATCATAACCCCACAAAGCTGCCAGAACTGCCAGTCCTGGAGGTAGGCACCCACTGCTACAACCAACAGAGGAAACAAGACCTGCTAGAAAGGGGAGAGCACAGAGAAGGAAAGGGAGGCAAAAAGGCCTGAGATAGCAAAGGGGTGACAGCTCTGCATCAGGCTCCCTCCAAGAAAACAGCCAAGAGACTGCAAGGCTTAAAATTGCAGTGCAGATAGACTTAATTGGAGGCGAGAGTCCAGGAACTGACCTTCTCAAACAAGGAGGGCTAGTCAGGAGAAGCTGAGATCCCTAGAAAGGCTGCACCAAGAGGAGGTGACAGCATCTTTCTAGTGTTATCTACCATCTTTTCTTACTGCCCACATTGTGGTGGCTATTGACATGCACCATATACTTCAGTGATTTAAGTGCCATGCAACCCCGCTGATTTTACTAAGATTGTTTATGGTGAAAAACAGTTTGGAATTTGGCCTAGTCTCCATTGCCAAGCACATGCTGCAGCAACTGTGTTGCAGCCTTTCCTTAGACATTTCTGGACCATCAATCCACTTGTATGTTGATTAAACAGACGTGCCATATTCTGAAGAGGTGACAGCAGAAAGGTGACTTGGGCTGTTTTATTGAGAATGCACTCACCACAACCTGAATGCAGGGTGGAGGGCTTTGGCTGGAAGAAAAGAGATTGTGGCTCTTTTGAGATTCCCCACTGCTTTTGGATTATGAGGAGTGGGGAAAGGGGGTATTTACCTAAGCCAAGGGTGGACTGGAAGAGGCTGGGTCAGGTGAGACAGTGACCCACCACACACAGAGGAAGGGACGTTATTTATACCTTGTTCCCTACAGACAGAATCTTCTTTCATCACAGACCAACAGCAGGTACTCATTCCAGGGTGGGACAAGGTCCCTGATAAACTGTAGTTGGAAGTGAATTTAGGGGAAAGCATCCTGAAAGGAAGCTGAGGAAAGAGGACTGAGGTTCCTGGAGTCTGGTACAGAGAGGAATTAACCCTCCTTTTCCCACTCTCCTTAGCCCTCATACATGGAGAGAGTGGTGGGGTGCCAGCAATGGGCAGGGATCAGGTTGGGAATGGGGAGGGCTGATAGCAGCCATCCCAAATACATGGGAATGACTAAGGAAAGGATGATGATCTGTATGACTTATTGCTGGGTATTTCCCAGGTGAGTTAATAAAGTCACAGCTTGATTATAGCACAACCCTTGTATCTTGTCTTTCTTTCTGCATGTTCAGGACAATGTACCATTGAGTGGGGAGAGACGAATGTTTCAGAGAGAGTTTATTTTATAATCATTCTCCTCTTTCCCCTGCCACTTCTCCCCACACTTTGGACAAGAATTAAAACGTGACAATCTGATGTCTGGTTCCTTGCATCCTACTAAAGCTGCAGTGTGGAATTCAAAGCCACAGGAAAATGAAGAGGGGAAAAGATGATTGGAAGGAGTGGAAAAGGAGGTATTGAGGCAAAGAAAGGCAGGAAGGAAAGGAGATGTATAGTGATAATGAAAATTTACAATGGGGATCGTGTGAAGGCAATAAAGAAAAATTATGTTCCTCATTGTGGATGGTTTCTATGTCCTGCTTTGCAGAAGGAGGCTAAAAGGCTTAATCTGATAAGAATATCTAAAAACATTCTTTTAATATTGCTAATTATAAATATGTTTGAATGAAAGGTGCAGATTAACTATAAAGAAGTACGTGCCTCTCAAAACATCCTGTCAAAATGTTTAATTATCAAAACAGTATAGGACTATCTTAAGACCTTCCCATACTCGTGATTTTTTATAATAGTTCTTTGTGGTAGTTGAATGTTTAACTGACACATAATATGTCATGAATTTGCAGATGCTGGTGTACATTCCAATAGAGATGAAGGTATGTGTGTGTGTCTGTATACATGCTTTGTTCATGCCAATCTTATCATTAAACTATGGAATGTGACTAGCTTACACTAACTCATTCCTTTTTTAAAATTAAATGTTTGAGCTCCTTTCTCACAACAAATAAATAAAATTAGGAATATAAACCCTCATGCTTTAGGGCATAACTGGTGGGGTTTAGGAAAAAGAGTGCATTACAATTCATAATTGTCCCCAATGGAGTTTTTTCCACCTTTACGGTCTATTGTCAGGATACAGATGGACCACTACCTGATTAGATATGACAACTCCTATTATTAAAACTGAATGCTAAATTCATAAATGTTGCCATTAAGAGTCCTGGGGAAAAGGAAGTTTTGTGTTTATGTGCTAGAGCTCCAGTAAAAACACTAAATGCTGCAAAAAACCAAGCAGCTGTTAGCCTGAGTAACCTTTAATGATAAATTGTTTATAAATAGTGTTTCCAAAGTAAAATGCAACTTTAGGGCAATATTTTGTCTTTTGTACCAGTGGCCATATTGTGGTAAAGGAAGACCAAACTGTAACAAGGGCCCCAGGAATAATTCTAGCTAGCAAGTGCTGCAGCAGCAATTCCATCACCTTTTGCATGAGTGCAGCAAGTACACTCCTTGGTACTCAGTCAGCTCTGCCAGCCTTGCAATGAGTCACAATTTTACCACTACATGCACCTTTTGGAGACTAACACTTCCTGTTGTTCTGACCAGAAGCAGTCTCTCCAGACTCAAATGTATTGTGCCCATACCCTGTGCAAGAGTGTGGAGGGGGGCAGGGGGGAACTTCCTTACCTTATCTCTTCCCTCCCTACGCACCCACACAGATGGGAAAAGTATAGCTCACTGGACTCGGCATCATCATCCATACCCCAGTTTAGCGTCTTTGGGTTAGTTTACTAAATTACTTTTCAACAACCTCCACGCATCATGTCCACAGCCTTGTGCAGTCAGATGATTCTTTGGGACACTGTTATGTAAGAAGTGTGGAATCTTAAACCACTTCAACTGTCCCAGAAATGGTGGGACTTCAGCCAGGGTTCTTACAGAACCCAAAGGCCAGCTTGGTTTCATGGGGTACTGTGAATCATGACCTTCGGAAAAATTAATGAAAATACTTTCCAACCTAAAAGTTTAATTATTATTCTTCAAATTTTCAAGAACAAGGATTACAATAACATGACAATTTGGCTATTGAAGCAATGTAGCTGCCTGGATTTTCTTTCAGGGTTTTTTTTGGGGGGGGGGTGGTTATGGTAATCAAAAACTTTTTTCCCCCCAGGTAACATGAAAGAATTAGGTTTAAAGAGGGCACTACACGCACAGCAGAAGGGACACAGCTGTGAATACAAGGAGGAAACTGAGAAGGCATGGAGGCTGGTGTCACTGGAGTAGTAGAGGACCAAGGAAAAACAGTGACACGAGCTGTTAGAGATGGAAACTGGGCTAGTGCCTTGAAAGCAAGAGCAAAAAGATTAAGCATAATACACAGGGCAATAGGGAGCCCAAGGAGGGATTCAGAAAGGGGGAGATGGTGGTTATGGCCCCAGATGACTGACAAGGAAGATTATTTTAGTAACAGCATATTGGACTGGGCTTGACACATGCCTCTTATGTCCTGCTTCAGAGTGGTGGACCACCTGGTTCTCAATGTGATAGGGGATTGTAGTAAGTGTGTAATGACCATCACAAATTAGTTCTGTCTTTTTGGTCACAGAGACTGATTTTATTTACATTATGGAGATCCAGAACATATTTGTTGTTCCATCAGGTATATGCAGTGGCATGCAACAGCAATGTTGAAGTGTTCCTTTGTTCAATTCTGTGTGCACTTTTCTTTGTTTTGTCTTTGTTACTGAGCTTGCATGTTACCTGAAAACTCCAAAATCAAGTAAAAGAAAACAGAATGTGTACCTCTAGGGAGCAAAAGTCCAAAGTTCAAGCAGTATGTTTCAGATCATGTGCCAGTTATAGTATTACTGTATCTTCTTTAATAGGGGTGTTTATTGATTTACAAATGCAATAAAGAATGGGCTGAGTCTTGATATTCCAAAGTTCAGTGATAACATGGACTCTGTATCTCCATTACACAGTGACTTAGAAAGTCAACAATTATCTCACCACAGTATTTAAATATTTCAGCTTAGTTTTATTTCAGATATCATAATTAACTGATGTTTGCAACCCAAGCAATAATCTCAGAAAGAATCTTATTTGTTGTGGGGCTGTCAGAGATGTCAGAACCACTAAAGACTAATTCATTAGACCAGCAACTGAAATTAAAGCCAGGACAGGGATCTGCCAAAAGGCACGTTACCACACCCATTGCCTCAGCCATGAGAATCAGAGGTAAACAATTCTACCAGCATTTGAACAATGTCACTGGGAACAGAGAACTGAGAACTCAAGGGGATGCCAGGAATATTAGAATCATTTAGCTATGACTAGCAGTGTGGCCACGTGGTCTAATGTGCTAGACTCAGTTTAAAGAGGCGAGATGGTCCAGTGCTTAGGGCCTTAGTCTAGACTTTGGACAGACCTGAGTTCTATTCCTTGCTCTGCCAGACTTCTTGTGTGATGTTGGTCAAGTCACAGTCTCTGTGCCTCAGTTCCCCAGCAATAAAATTGAAATAATTGTACTTTCCTACCTCACAGGCTTGTTGAGGAGATAAATACATTAAAATTGTAAGGTGCTTAGATATTACAGTGATGGGGGTCATTTAAGTACAGTACCTAAAATAGATACAAATCCAAATTCTTATTACGAAACCATCAGACTATCTTGGTATTTGTGGTACTGCACAGAAGCTGCATTTCCTTCCTTCAGGCATGTAATTTTAGAAGTACCTCTCCAAACTGCTCCTTACTAAGTAAACATTTGACTATGTGTGAGTGTGTGTAATATGGTCCATTCTTCAGAGTTTCCAATCTAAGTATAAAATGAGAGACAAGAAGTGGTTACAACACGGAGACAGGGGAGCACAAGGTAACAATGTAAAAGTTCCAAATGATTAGAAATCATCACAGCACATCAGATTCCTTTTGTTGTCAAGATTTTGTAAGCATCATGGCAGAGGAGAGTTTAAGGAGGGATATGAAGGAACATAGACTCATACTCATAGACTTTAAGGTCAGAAGGGACCATTATGATCATCTAGTTTGACCTCCTACACAACGCAGGTCACAGAATCTCACCCACCCACCCACTCCTGTAACATAATGAAGTCGTGCTGAGTCTGTTTACAATAAGCTCCTTTCATGCATAAGAGGCAGCATGGAAGAACATGCACAGGATCTTGAAAAATTTGATAAATGAGCAATCAAAATTATTGGCAGAGCAGAGATGGAAGTCAACATGTTGATAGTGTATAACAGATGAAAGGCTGAGGATAAACAATGCCTTAAAATAAAGACAGTCATTTCTGTTCTACATGATGGAAAAAGCAGAGCCAGTGGAAGGATGCAAAGAGAGAGATGACATGGTCAAAATGATGAGCCAGGAAAATGATCTTTTCAGCCGCGTTCTGAATGCAAAGTGGGGCAATATGGCATTTGTCAAGGTCAGAGATGAGGAACTGCAGGAACTGAGGCATAAGATGAAGATCTGGATGAGTTTTAGCTATGTTTTTGAAGAAGAAAGGCTGGATCTTGGAGCACAGCAAGAAATGACAAGCTATAACCTGGAACTGTGGGGCTAAAGAGAGATCCCTACATTATATGCCTGAGGCAGGGGGAAGATAGTGGTAATGTCCACCATAACTGAGAAAGGAGGTCTTGGAGGCAGGAAGGGAAATTAGGGGCAAGTTAAGAACTCTGTTTTGGCATGTCGAGGTTAAGCTGACAGCTGGACACCTACAAGTCAGAAAGAAAGGCAAAGATTTTAGCTTGACAGGAGACAGACATACAGTAGAGAGTTAGATCTGTGAGCAGTCATCTTAAAGAAAATATTTCAACTCATGTTTGTGAATGAGGTCAACTATAAAGACAGAGCGTAGAGGGAGAAGAGGAGGGGGCCAAGTATGTAGCCTTGTAACCTTTTTGATCATTATTTTTGAAAGTTCCTCCTCTTCAGAGCCAAACAATAAGTGAAACATCATTTAAAACACAGAAATTGCCCCAACCTTCCCTTTCAATGGATCACAGGACTTTAATAAGGGGCTTCTGAGAGCCCCCTCTATCATATCAGTGGTATGTAACAAATATAGATAACCCAGATCTGGCATTCATATAAATAACAAAAAGTGTGGGCCTGAACTATTTGTGAGTTTTCCTTTAATGAGACTGACAGAATATTATCAGTTACAATTACACTAAAATCCTTATAACCCTAACAGAAATTAATTATTCTGGTAGGCTGATCTCCTAATTTTAATCAAACATCCTAGCTTGTTAAATAGCCTTCTCACAGTTCTGATATACTCTGTGCCTTAGAACACAACATACATACATTAAAAACAAAGTCTAAATTCATTGCTGTAGGATCTGATAGTCAAGTCAATAGAACACAGAGCTCCTTATAGTGTGTGTTGCCAAAATTGGAAGAGGTGAGGCATGGGAGGGGTTCACATACTTTTGTTTTGCTTTTATTCCCAGCTGCCATACTACTGTACTGTTTAAAGATTGTGCCAGCTATTGGGGGTTTAAAGGTTCTCCTGTAATCATATCAGGCAAAGAGAGGGCAGGGATGATTCAACACCAATACTCAACTGTTATCCAAAATCTTTCTTTACTCATTCAGGGCCTGACCCCAAGATTGAGGGCATTCAGCACCTTGCGGGATTAGCCCTTGTCAGAATCAATGTGCAGTAGTGCTCACATACAATGATTTTTTTTAAATATGCAATGCGTTTTTTTAAATATACTATTGTTTATACTGCATAGAACCGAAATAGTGACTTTTAACAATTAATTTAGGTAAAGACACCCATCATTCTCATTTACGGTACTAGTACTAAGATAATTTAATAGTTTGGCTTTTAAAAAAATTACAATTACATTCTAATAGAATATAACTCCTCAAATATTTGGCCAACCAAAAGGAGGCCCTACCTTCAACTCAATGGCATTTCCCTATCTGTAGTGCTATAACTTTTGTTTATCACCAAAACCACCACTTGGTGACTCTGGATATGGTGGTGAGACAGAGAGCTCAGAGTTGGGTTTAGTGTCAGGCTTATACTAGAGAGTAGGGCACCAGAGATCTTCCTCTGCCTGTAGCACCAAGTGGGCACTCTGTGGGCCAGATTTTAATGGAAATCTGCTACCCATCTGGGCCCTCTCTTTACCACTCTGGCCAACTACTACCATGCAGACCTCTCACCCCCACACTAACAGCATGCTCCCCCATCTGGGTCCCTTGTCCCCAATCCAGCCGACACCCTAACTAGAATCCTTACCCCACCCCACATCCAGATTGATGTTGGTGAAAATGGGAAAACTGGAGCCTGCTTTTTTGACTTTCACAAAAATCATAGAGTTCTGGCCATGGGCAGGAGCCGGGGACGGGGCCAAGGGGCTCAGCTAGGTGTACAGCTCAGCCTATATAAACAAAGTACTAGACTCTCTATATACATAAGAAATGTATATGCCAGCTACAAAATTACTCTGATTTTGTATCCATCTATCTATATATTAAAAAAGCATAAAATGTATTGGATTTAATCCTTAATGCCTGTACACTCAAACCTCCCATTGGAGTCAATGGGACTACAGGAATGCAAGAAATTCACTCCTGGTGTAAATACTTTGATTTACATGGAGTTACACCAAGCATGGATTTGCCTCAATGTTTCCCTCTTCTTACTGAAACTACTTTGGTTGGCTTTGTAGCACTTTATTCATTTAGAAGTATGTTATTTCAGGTTTGCTTGTTGTTAATTTACATTTTTAACTCTTCAGACTGTGTTTTCTGTGGAGATGCAGACAGTACTTTATAAATAAAGTCCCTTTAATAAAACCTGGCTTATATTTTGTGATGAATCGATTATGGCAGATTTAATTACACTTTTTAAAAGTATCTTATTTACCTCGAACATTTCTAGAAAGCAGTGGCAGAGACATGATAACCAGGGGGGAGGTATGAACACACAGGAGATTCCCTCAGCTGGAGTCTAAGGAGAGACTCCACGCTTGTTATTGTTTCGGGATCTGAAACTTGTTCCAATTCTTTAGCCTGCTGCTGATACGAAATGGGCCAAGCAAAACGCACAAAACCTGAGCAGTTGCCAAGAGACCTTATCAAAAGTCCCCTAACTTCTTCTCACGCCATTTGTCCAGACGCAAAGGGGAAGAAAAGAGGCAGGACCTGTCCCCAGAGTCTGCAGCTCGCGCTTTGTTTGTTTAGGAAAAAAACAGCGAGAGGGGGAAGCTGAGCGTGCAAAGCGCCCCTGCTGGCCCTGTCAACCTGGGGTTCATGAGGCCGCTCTTCCCAGGAATGACCTGCGCCACCCCACAGACACGCCCTGGGCGGGTGTCAGCGCTGTCCCAGGACAAGGGAAAGTGGAGAAGGAGCCGCAGCAGCGGCGGCAGGAGGAGGAAGAGGGGGAGGGAGGAAGTGAATTACAGGGCAGGTGACACCGAGTTAGGTTCCCCATCCCCACTGTGCTTGGCAGCTTCCTTCTCGCCTGCTGCCCACGGAGGCACGGCTGTGAGGGAAGATAAAGGAGACAGGGGCTCTATAAATACCCAGCGTGAGAGCGCGCGCCCCAGAGCCCTGCGAGCCCCGGCGAGGGACGGACAGACAGACACCGGCGCAGCGTTCAGCCTGTAGCAAGCAGCGACCATGCACGTGAATGGCAAGGTGGCTCTGGTGACTGGCGCGGCGCAGGGCATAGGCAGAGCCTTTGTCCAGGCGCTGCTGGAGGAGGGCGCGAAGGTAAGCGCGTGTGTCCATGGCGCAGCCCCCGGGGGCTGCATGCGGGGCGCCGGGGGGACACCCCGCCATCCCTGAGCCACTCTCACCTTCTGAGGGGGTCGCTTCCACAGAGGCTGCTGCTGCCTTCTAGGAAGCCAAGAGCCCCTCCCTCAGTCTCCTTGCACGCTGTAGTTACCTGCTGCTCTCGGGCAAGTTTTCCTTCCCGCGGAGCGTGCAGCTGGGGGGTGCAGGTTGGAGCAAGAGGGGCCTTAGACACGTCTCTTCCCCGGCAGGGAGAGGGCTGTGTAGTATGTCCCGCTGAATTTTCCTTGCCTTACAAATGCGGTGTTCATTCCTCTCACGTGCATCACCTGGCACAGGTGGCTCTCGTGGATCGGAACCTCGAAGCCGGTGAGGAGAGCAAAGCTGCCCTGGATGAGCAGTTTGAAGCTCAGAGGACTCTCTTCATTCAGTGCGATGTTTCAGATCAGGAGCAACTGCAAGGTAAGGAGGGGAATCTGTCAGCATTCTGCACTATCATAACATGCAGCAACCTGAACAAACCTGGGCTACTGAACCTATAACTGTGCAATTAAGGTTTCTGGAGGGCAGCCTATTTCTGATCCCTTAGTAGCGTGACTCAAGTAGGATCTGTTTCTCACTCTGCAAATGTGAAATACTACTACCAGTGTGTGCCTTTGGCTTTAGGACTTGGCACATAGTAAAGACAGGATAAAGAAGTCACTGAGTGTTTTGTGATACTTTTGTATGAAAGCCTCTGCATAAAATATGGGTTATTTAATGAGTAATGTATTAAACTTTAAAGTACAGTGTTTAATAAAGTAGAGTATTTACTTAATAAAATATTTAAAGTGTTTAATAAAGCTTCATGGCAGACTCAAAAATGCATCTTTCTTCTCAACATGAAAGTGATAAGTTTCTGCTCTGAGTGATCTGCAATAGATACTTTGAAGTACAATGGAACTAGTCTGAATTTAGATTGCTATTGTTCAGATCAGAATCTGGCCTTAAATGCTGAGGCTGAAATGTTGCTCTTTAAGATAAGAAATAAAATTTAAAAAGCTGTATTATAAGTTAACTTAAACCATTATAGATAAAAAGGCATCAACTCCTGGGATTTGTGATTTTGTGCATGTCCTTATTCAGGAATAAACCTCTCTACCAAGCTCTGGATAATATTTACTTTTTATGCAGCATTTCACAACAGACATCTCACAAACGTTTCATAACAACATCCCATGACTGTTTGCACAGATTCATTCAGAGGTAGAGAGTTAGGTTTTAAAAAAAAAAAACTTGGGTCACTTATGCGAATGTTCTTTCCATGGAAAAAGATGTCAGACTTGATATAAACACATAGTTTCTGTCTTCTGCCTCATAAATTCTACTGACTGCACCTTTATCACATGATAATCTTCACAGAAGCAATGTGTGATTATTTTACTACTTTCTTCATAAAACTTCAGCCATTGCAGCTTGTCCAGAATGCAGCAATCTGATTGTTCACTTGTATAAGTGAGCATAACTACACTGTGCCTATCCCCAACTTTTTAATATGGGTTGTCTGTCTATAAAGGAGATCAATTAATTTAAATTGGCTCTATTAGTTTTAAATTCCTTAGCGGCTACCTACTCTGTAAGCTTTTTTACTGACAGTGGTCCTCATACTACAATTTGTTCAGTGTGGGCAAATCCCTATGTCGCTTCACTGGAGCTCTGTATGGACATGTGACTGCCCCTATGAAACAGGTTGCAGGATGAGGAACACAGTCTGCAGCCACACTGTGCACACTGTTCAGGGTCCCACTATCACATCTGCAGTCAGGTCACGGTCATGCTTTTTGCTGTGCATGACCCAACAGTATGGAGCGCTCTCTCCACAGACATCTGTTTTATTTTGTCTCAACCTACTTTTGAAAAAAAAATCACCTTAAAACCATTTTTCTCCACAAAGCAGTTTTGGAAAGATCTGCCTTGATCCATATTTATACCCACCTTCAACGCCTTTTCTTATCCCCTTTTTTAAGTTGGATCCTCTCATTTATTTTAATGTGCTTATGTTTTCAGAGGGTAGTATTTTATATTCTGCCAAGAACACAGGCCAGATGGATGTATATGCAAAATAAATACAATAATTAAATTACTAATTATCATAATGCTAACAAAATTATTTTGTTTCATATGGACATGTAACAAGGCAGGCCTTCTCCCCATCTCTCAAAGACATAGTCTCTCTTCAGCAGTTTTATTGTCCAAAGAAACAAAAACAGTTCTTCAGCTCACCCTGGCTTTTACTCACAGGATACTTTTCCCCTTTATCTCTCAGGCTCTCACTGTCTCCTCTCCCAGCTGTGTCTGTCAGTTTTGCTGTTCCTGCTCATGTGTCCTGTTCCCTGAGCACAGCCACCCAGGGCTTTTCTCCCTAGAGGCCCTTTTTCTAAACAGTTCCTTTCAGGTTCTCCCTGTCTCCTGTTAGCGGACTCTACCAGCCCTAATTCACCAGGTCTCTTCCTTTCCCAGGTGCAGGTACCCTCTTTTAAAGCCTAATCTGGATCATCTGACCAGGCACAAGGTGCACTGACCCTGCTCCCTCTTAAAGGGCTAGTGCCACCCTGTGACTGGAGCCTGAACAGATGTGATCACTGTGGCCTGACAAACCTGTTGCCAGCAATAGACTACATGAACTAATCAACATTTTTTTCAACACATCAATATGAACAGTTGAAAAGTATTTGTTTCTTTTCCTAGTGTGGTCAAGATGATTTGTATAGTTATAGGTATGATACACAAATCATTAAGAATAAGCCAAAAGATTTTTGTTTTTGTTATTTTAAGACAGAAGACTTCCAATGCTATGTGTCAAGGACAGTGTTATTGAACAGCTTCTGTAGAGAGCAGGATGAAAAACAAGTGAAGCATAAAGCCAAATTCTGAAATTGAGATCAAATTAAGGGCCTGATCCAAAACTGCATTGATTCCCTGAGTGACCAGTTCTGCTCCCACTGAAGTCAAAGAATTTCAATTAATTTTGATAGTGCAGGATTGGGCCCCAAAGGAAGTAAGGGAAACATGGTTAGAGAATGTTAGGTTCAGAGACTGAAGAACAAAATAGGCAATAATCTTAACACAAAACAGAAAATAGAGCCCTTAAAATATCAAAGCATTATAGTGGAGGATAATATCGTCACTAACTCTGAAAGGTAAGGGAGGTTAGATGAATGCAATCTTTGCTTTAAGCTGTTTTTAACATGATACAATGCTCTTGTATTTAAAAACAACTATTGTACCATATTCTGACCCCTTCTAAAATTGCTGGGCAGTGCTCTGGCAGCCTTAGCCGAATACCTGGTGATTCCCCTAACTAGGGAAATCCTGAGTGACACAAACCTGATGCTGTTGGCGCTATACCTATTCAAGTGTAAGGGTGTGGCCAGAGAAAAGGAGGTATTGCAAAAGTTCTGTTGTAATTTTGAGTATTTCTGTCAGCCACAATGGCCTGCTGTCTCAAGAATATCTTTCCGGGAATCTGATGTGGCCTGGGTTTTCATTTCATCAAATTATTTTTATTACAACAATATTTTAATTCAATATATTTTTGCTATGTAGTATTTGTTTGATGTTTGCCACTGACAAACAATTCAATGGAACAAGTGTTCAGTGTGATGAACAATGCTTGGAGGAAAGAAAAAGTAAAATGCACAGAGACACTACTCAAAACTGTTCTTTTGTTCAAAGAAAATATAAATGACGCTTATTCAGTGTTTTATGGTAAAGCCCTTAAGAACACTAAATTGCTGGGAAATATGCACATATTGCTGTTGAGTCAGATTCTGACAGTACAAACATCTGTGCACTTTCTTTTTTAAATGTATTTTTGACCTTGAGTATTTTGCAACCCTGAAAAAAAAACAGGCACCACAAAAGCGTTGTAAGCTTTTTATTCTTAAATAATTGCCCCCTTTAGGGACCCACAAAAGGTGTCTATAAGCCACTTTTGGAATTTCCTACCGACATAGGTTGTGCTGAGCATAGAGGTCCTGAGGATCTGGCCCAATAATTTTAATTCTGACTGATGTAGAGAAACTCTGTGGAGGCAATTTGCCAACAATAGAAGGAATGAGATTGAATCTGAGAGGCTATGAGTCAGTAACTTTAGAAATAGGGTGCACATCAATTACTCCTAAATAGGTACAATTCATCAAGGAATACGGTGAATTATTGATTGTTTAAAGATTTACAATATTTATTAATTACATTGAGTAAGGATATACTCATTCTTAAAATAATTTGAATTCAAACTCAATCATGAGTTTTTCAGACTGTAAAGTTTTTCTTTAAAATAAAAGATACACAGAGGGAATCAGATCCTGAATTCCTTGAATACCCAAACTAATGCAAGATCAAGCAATAAAGACTTTATTTCAGAAGGTACTGAGTGAAAAGGTTGTACTATTCTAGTTCCATTAACAATCTTAAACAGAGTAACTGTTAATACTTGTTGAATAGTTAGACAAGTGTTGTATTTGTTAAACATTAACAAAGTATGTGTTTAACATTAACTATTTAAAAAAATGATGAATTAACATACTTTGGTAGGGTAACAAATATTGTGCCTTGCGTTCCATTTGTAACATTTAAAATATATGGAAAACAAGACAGCTAAGGAATTTTCTCCCTTGGATTTTACTGTAGGTGCTTTTAAAAAAACAATTGAACATTTTGGAAGGCTGGATGTTGTGGTTAATAATGCTGGAGTGAATAATGAAAAGGACTGGGAAAGCACTATACAAATTAATTTGGTAAGCATTATCTGTTTTAAAATGTTCATACTGTATTACCTAAAGCTGAAATTTTCAAATTTACACTGAGCATGTATGTCCTCCTGGAGAACATCTAAAGAAACAAATTTACCATTTGAAAAGTGTGTTTCAAAAACAGTGTTTAAATCATGTTTAGATGCACCAGTGCTCTACAGTTACGTCTCTTTCATGGATCATCATGCTTCTTCACATTAAAAGTCCTATATTGCCCACAACACATGCACGCACATACACATACACCCTGCCTTCCAGTGACATGAGTGCATTCATGGTCAATGTATGGCACGGCCCTACGTATACATACATGAGTCACTATAGATAATTATACTAGCACATAAGCAAGTACTATAATTGTAACACTAATCTCAAATACTGATGTATCTTAACAGTTAAGAATAAAATGAATCAATTATGCTATGACAATTCATTAATTGCCCTGTATCTGTACATTATTAATGTTAATGATGGCTAAATATTTACTGGTTATATGGAGTTATGGACTTTAGTTCCTTTTCTTTTCTTTACTTTTCCTACGTTGTACATGTAGAGAAATAGTCTTCCCTTAAGACCCACACACCAGACCTTAAATATAGTCTTTTGCTATTTGTTCATACACATTTCCCACTGATTGTTCCATATATAGATGGAAAGCAGACTGCTGGAACTGGTAGTCAGTCATACAACTCTGAAAAAAAGAATAAATTAAAATATTATTGGTAATAACCATGTTTTATAGTAATAGTATTGTTAAATTATTTTTATCTGAGTATATATTACATTACGCTACTAGATTCTAGTGACTATTATAATGGCATGCAAGGCCTAATCCCACAGACTGTATGGTACCTGCAGCATACTGAACTATGAAAAGAGTGAAAAGTCATGGCTGCTGTCTCTGGTAGACAAGCCTATCCAAGGTAGCAGTTGTCTTGTAGCAGAGAGAAATAAATATAAACAAATAAGCTCTGCAGAAGTAAGTTTCCCAAGGAATGGAAAGTTCATGAGCTCTCCGCCTCTCTTACTTCACAACTCATTTCTCACATTCTTCACTCCAGCTGAATCTTTGCAGCTTGTAAACCTGGCTACAAATATAGATATCGAGATATATAGAATAAAAACATTCCTGACTGATGAGGATCTTTGATCCCTGAAAAGCCATTATTTCAGGCTGAAAGCAATCACAACAAAAGTTATATTGGTCTACATTACCAACAAACCACTAATGTTATTAATTGTTTATTCTTTGCCTCTCTATATTAGATGTGTGAGAAAAATGTGTGTTCTGGAGAGTGGATCTGTTTAAACCCTCCTAATGCTAATCAGTTAGAAGGTAACCTGGAATAAAAAGGTAGTTTTAAATAGTAGTAAGCCTCTGAAAAGTCCAAGTAAACAAACGTATGAAAATAGGAATATCGTGCATAAAAGATGGAGCATGAATCACTTATAAACAATATCAACATAAAATAACTTCTTATTGGCCCATATTTAAAACTAGAATATACACAATAGACCTACTTTAGTCTCAGTCTTCACTGGAGTCCATTTCTATGCAAATGATTAAGACACAGCAACTGTTATTGAGGCTCAGCTGGCATACCCATGAGAAATAAGTTGCCTGCTATTAAACAATTTGTTTAATCTAAGGCTACATATTTCATTTTCTAAAGGCATATAGGCTCCAAGTTCTTCACATATGAAATACTTTCACCATTCCCCATGAGTTGGAGCACATTCTTTCAGCTCAAGAGCAGCTGTCCAGCTGAAACCCTGTAAATTCAGTGACTTTGCAAAAGAGGTCTTTCAAACATGCATTTCTGGTTTCTCACATAACATGATGTCACAACTTGTTCGTTAATACATGACTACCATTACAATGCCATCCCAACTGCCCATTGCCAAATAATGTTGTAAGTGGGGGTTCACTTCTTGGAGGCTCACTTCTCAGTCACCATTTCTGGGTGGTTCCGTTTTCAAGCCACATAGCTTGGAGATCTGAATGCCAAAAGAGCTGTCAGTCAGGAAGGACGTACTTTATGGCCTGACCTTTCAAATTCTGACAATCATTCCATTATTTAGGAAAGACCTGCTTCCATGTTAGGATTCAGTGTGCCTCTGTACATCACTCCCATGAACCCTAATGCCAAATATAGTGATTTTCACCTGCAAACAGGGCAGCAACAGGAAGCTTGGAAGAGGGGTTAATATAGAGTTTGCATGGGATTACAGCCATGAAAGATATTTTTATGTCAGGAGTACGTGTGGCACTTTAGAGACTAACAAATTTATTTGAGCATAAGCTTTTGTGGGCTATAGCCCACTTTATCGGATGCATGCAGTGGAAAATACAGTAGGAAGATAGTCAAACCTCGCAATAATGCACCCCACCATAACGCAAAATTGCATAACGCGATCACAAGTTGGCTCCCCTTTAAGGCATAATACAGTACCGTACTGTACCAATGGTCCCCAACACCGTGGCAGGGGAGAGAAGCTGCAGCCCCGCACCTGCCAGGGACAGAGAACTCCGAGGCTGTGGGCGCCAGTGCTCTCTCTTCCCAGCAGGCACGGGGCTGCAGCTTCTCTCCGGCTTCTCTGGGGCTGCGGGCGCTGGTGCTCTCTATCCCCGGCAGGCGGGGAGCCGTGGCTCCTCTTGAAGCCGGAGAGCAGCCGTGGCCCAACACCTGCTGAGGACAGAGAGCACCGGCGCCCACAGCCCCGGAGTTCTCTGTCCCCGGCAGGCAGGGCGCCGCGGCTCCTCTCCCCTGCTGGGCACTAGGCACCACCCATCAATGCACCACGTTGGGGACCACTGACAAACCCCACTATACCGCGACCCCGCATTTAGCGCAATCAAAGTTTTTGGACCCCAAACATCGCGTTATAGCGGGGTTTCACTGTGTGTGTGTGTGTGTACACACACACACACACACACACACAAACATATATATAGATATATGTATACACACATACACACACACACATATATATAGATATATATATACACACACACACATATACACACACACACACAGAGAACACGAAACAATGGCTGTTACCATACAGACTCTGAGAGTGATCAGTTAAGGTGAGCTATTACCAGCAGGAGAGCAGAAAACTTTTCATAGTGGTAATCAAAATGGTCCATTTGCAGCAGTTGACAAGAAGTTGTGAGGAACAGTGTGGGGGGGAAATAAACATGGGGAAATCATTTTACTTTGTGTAATGACCCATCCACTCCCAGTCTTTATTTAAGCCTAATGGACCACTTTGATTACCACTACAAAGGTTTTTTTCTCTCCTTCTGGTAATAGCTCACCTTAACTGATCATTCTCATTAGTGTGTGTATGGTAACACCCATTGTTTCATGTTCTCTGTGTGTGTGTGTGTGTGCGCACACACACACACTCTTCCTACTGTATTTTCCACTGCATGCATCTGATGAAGTGGGCTGTAGCCCACAAAAGCTTATGCTCAAATAAATTTTAGTCTCTAAGGTGCTACAAGTACTCCTGTTCTTTTTGCGGATACAGACAAACACGGCTGCTACTCTGAAACCTGTCATTTTTATGTCAGTCTTCCAATGAAGGATACATATGCAAAAAATAATTTCAATCATCATTTCTTAGGATAATGACTTTTTATACATGAGGATGTTTTAAATTAGATCAAAACACATACAGCATGAAACAAAATCACATGGACACTCTGTTGGAATTTGGCAACTGGCTAATAGAGCAAGATACAAGATCTAAAAGTACAGGGCTAGGTTATGGATTTTACAGCCAGAGGTGCACTGGAAAGGGTGAAGAGTGGCCATGCTCAAGCAGAAGTCGCAGAAGGATTGCTAGCTGGAAATATCTTCTGGGAGCCTGAGGGAGTGCATGTTGCTGGGCAGCTCTAGTGGCTAGTACAGGTGGAGAGCAAGGTCATTGCCCAACCTCACCACATCCTTTCTTGGCTCATTTCATATTGTTAGTGTTGGCACTGGGACTCTTCAAAGGATAGTATCTAACTCCTATATAGGGGAAATAGATGGTGATGAGGGAGACTCCTTGAGCCCTCTTTACTGATATGTTAATATCAAAAATGGATTCATCCACAGACATTTTGGTAGAAGTGGCAGCAGAAGTTATTTTGCATAATTTGCTGAAGCTACCTTTTAAATCATTGTGTTTCCAAAAGAGAAAACAAAGTGTCCTAAATGAAGTATTTCTACAGTTAGTCTTCTAGGCCCAGATTCACAAAGGGACTTAGATGTTACAACACCTGCCTTTTTGGGTACCTAGTCCCTTTCCCCACTCCACCGCATCCACAGTGGAATCTACAAAGCCTGAGTTAAGCTCCTAGGCTCACTATACAATACATGAGGAGAGAAAAATGCCTAAGAATGGGATCCACAAAAGCTAGCATGATAAATGAGGAGCTGTTTAAGCTAGCCAATGGCAGATGCCAATGAGAGGGATGTGTCCTAAACCCTGTCCCGCTCAGGGATTGAAGTGCACATGCCTGGGCTGGAGAAAGGTGTCTATTCTACAGATGGGAACCCTCTCCTGGAGTCAGGCACCAAAGACATTTTTTGCAAAAGTGGCAATGATATAGGCTGAACTCCACACAAAGCAGTTGTGCAGGGAGGGAGGGAGGAAGGAGCAGATGCCTGTTCCTTATAACCTTTCACCCAGGATGCTGGAGACCCTGGTTCAATTCCCTCTTTGACAGAGGAGAAGGGATTTGAACAGGTGAGTGCCCTATCTATCAGACTAAAGAGTCATTCTCACTCTCTCTGGCTCAATGTATAAATAATTAAATATGCAAAGTGGAACAGCTTAAACAGGAGAGATAGGGAGACTCACATCACATCAGTATATCCCCATAACCCAGTGGCACTCATCTGTGCCATTTTCTAATCTGGCAAGGAGGAGAATTGAACCTGTGAGTGCCCTAATCCATGCAAGTTCCCTAATTTCAGGTCTAAAGGAGGCTGCCTCCTTTCCCCACTCCCTCCCATTTTCTGTGGAGTTAGGCATGTTCTAAGCCTAACTACTGGATCAGGCCCCACACACAATATAGGTTAGGCAACACCTCTCTTCACCTGGTTTGAAGATCACATTGGGGCTTAAGCATAAGATAAGTGTCTGGCCACCTAGCTGAGTCAGCAGTGCACATGCCCAGAGGCAGAAATTTAGGCCTCTAAAGGGACTTCTCCAGTGGAAATTAGGTGCCTACCAAGAAGGATTTTTATGTATTTCAGTGGTACCTAAATCTGGGGGCCTTAATGACCTTTTTACTTTATGTGGTAGAGTATAATCAGTACCAATTAAGTCTGTGCCCTGCAGAAGCTTTCAAGCCCTTCAGGATGGATGCCACTGAATTCCAATGTGTTCCTGACAAAAACATCAGGGAAAGTAGACTTTTAAATGACACAGACTGTACTATAGCGAGTTATAGAAAGCTCATACTATAGGTGCAAAATCAATTATGATTTTAAAAAAAGACAGGAAAAAAACAGATCATCATGAAAAACAGACTGACATATCTACAGTTTAAATTACATTCTTGTTTTCCTTGATTCCTACAAGTCTATCCACACTAGTCTTTGCACCAGACTGTCTGTCTCAGTACAGGCTCAGCTGAGATCCCAGGATAGGGTTCCCAGCTTAAATCTTATTTAATAAACTTACTTTCTTTTCCATGGCACTGTAATCAAATACCATTTTTAACATACTGAACTATATATATTACTCCATCCACTCCTCTTTCAAGCTCTTATGAATCATGCTAGGAGATTAACATCCAGGATATTTTGCATTGTGAACTGATGACAGTATCTCACAAGAAGAAATGATGACACCAACAGATTTGTGCAGAGTCAGTGTAGACATACACAAATGGTCTGAGTTTAAAAAATAGCCTGTAATTATGCCATGACACAATTGACTGTGCCTTTATTTTTATGCTAGCAGTTAACTCAGAGTATAAATGATTGTAGTTGGCCATCTAACTACCTAATTTGGAGACACAAAATCAGGTAGTCAAGACAGTTAACTATCATTTGTGTCCACAATTAATTGTGCACATAAAAATAAGGATGCATTTAATCATGGGCATAACAATTTGGCAATAAGTTTAGAGGCTTGATTGGGGTCCATTTAGAAATTTTGCTCAGTAAATGCAGACATTGATTATCTGTCAGCCATAAGTCTTCAAGATATTTAATTTTGCTTTATGATAGAGGAAGAGGCAACAGGTGTTGGTGTGGGCAAACCTGCTTATGTAAAGACATTTGGTGATCTAATTGATCAAATTATATCTTTGTTATCGCTTACACTAAAGCAGATATCTTTTATATGTGTTTTACTAAGATGAATCTATTAAGATATGCAATAGGCAGATGCATCAGAACCACACAACTAATTGATATGTCATAGAAGGAGGGACAGCATGTACCCTAATTCCAAAATTGGTTAAACTTCCTAGGATTACTCAAAATTAAAGTAGACTGAGACCTTGTCATGATATCATCTGAAGAGATACTTACCATACTTAATAAGGAAGCTATATTTGTAATTTTTTTTCTGATGAATAAGAGAAGTCATCACAAAGTTCTATCACCTCTCAGTACAATGAATAAAGACAAAACATTAGCACTTCCAGGTCGGTTGTTTCTTCAAGACACACTAATTAAAGCCTTCTTCAAGAAACTTCCACGTGGATCTGAGACATCACTTCCATGCCCTAACAAGTTACATTACTGGGCACAATATGCTAGAACATAACATGATCTCCATGGAAGGCTCTTTACAGTTAAATCACAAAATTCACTAGTTTAGAGGTAGGCACAGTCCCTGTGGAGACAAAAAGCAAAGAGGTTTAAGTGCAAAACGTATGTGATATGTCATGTGCAGTGTATGAATATGATGTTTCAAATCTAGTTTTTAAAACAGACAACCAGATACTTTGCCATGCACTTTCACATAAGATAGGTTTGCTACCAGGCAATGATCTGGATGTAAGTTCTCTTCTCTCTGCCAGATTTCTAGCATCAATTATAATATGCTGAAAGTGAAATGAATAGTTTACAGTTTGATTGCTCATAGATTATGCCTAGATCTAACCAATGTATCATTCTCAAAAGCATTAAACTCATCCACAAAACCATATTTTAAAATGGAAAAGAACTATTTAAAATTATAAGCAGGATACATTAACTATGATTATTTGTTAAAACTGGAATCATGTACTTTATTTTCTTTCTTTGACGTCATTAACAGTTTAAGCAGCCAACATTTTATTTAACAAAAATCATATTTTTTAATAAAAGCACAAAACAATGCTGAACAAATAGAACCACTGGAACTGCCACACTGGATCAAACCATTGGCTGTCATATCAAGTACTCGAATGGTAGCCAGCTTAACAGGAAGTGGAATAAAATTCTATAATACACTCAGGCAATTGTGGAATGTTGTATATAAGATGAACAGGGATGAGTAAGAGTGTTGACTAATGGTTTGATCAAGAATTTGGAGCTGGGAATCCTGGCTTATCTTTTCAATTTTGATATTCACTTGCTGTGTGACTTTGGGCATGTCACTTATCTAAGTTCTTTGTGTAAGGTGTTTCTAGAGCACCCATTACCATAGTTTCTGAGCACCAGGATGTAAACTCCCTTTGCCTCAGCTTATCTTCATCTTTGAGAGTAAAGGCAAGAAGCTTGATCTAGATGTAGAAAGAGTGGCAGCCAATGAAAAGATTCCCACGGCAGTGAATTCCATAGATTAACTCTACTCAATGCAACTGTTTCCCTTTTAATAGTGCTACAAATACTTTTTTACTTTAACTGAAAAAAACTCCCAACACTAAGGGTTAAATCATTTTCCTCTGAAGTCAACAAAAATAGCTACATTGATTTCAATTACAGTTGTATTGAGCTTCAGTCATCTTGACAGAAAAAATGCTTTGTTTTGGAGTACTGAGTTAGAGAGTCTAATAATGATTCAACTCTCTCAACATACATGATATGTGAGTAGGGAATGCCAAATTAAGCTTGCCACTGTACAATTTTTGGATCTTTATTCAACCTCTAGACACAATGTCAGCTTCCCTTTGAAGACATGCAGTCATAGCCACAAATACATTATGCATGTAAAGCTGTACATTGTCTTGGGCTAGAAAAGACCCATAAAATATCCCATAAAATATCATAAAAAGTGATTACATGTGTTAACCTCAAATTTATGAATCATTCTGGTAGGAAAATGTTTGTTCACTACTTTAAATTATGGATAGTAGACTCTTAATATTTTTACTTACCATGCATATTAAACATTAATTTGCTTTTCTGACTTGTGAGAACAAGAATTATGAGCAGTATTATATAATGCTACTTTATAATAATTAGACAAGAGCATAAACAAATAAGATAAAGAGGCTAGGGCTGTAATAAAATGTTCAGCTGAAATATTTGCTATTAAAAAGAAAAACTTAATTTATCACCACTTTTAATTTTTAATGTTTTTGAATATATAGTTATCCTTTTCTGAACATTTCTGAACTTGATTAACTAAGAAAAAGTGTGTGTATGTTTGTGAGGAGAAGGGAGTCTAAGACGGGAAGGAAGAAACCTGATGCCTTACTCCACTAAAGATTTTAAAACTAATTTAGTTGGATTTGTTGAATAAAATATATTTAGGAATTCTTGTTCCCATATTTCACTGCATGTTTTACATATATTTCACTGGCAGCATTAGAAAGCTCAGATATTGCAGTTGCCTAACAACAGTTATTAGAAAGAGGCAAAATTCAAATACAAACATAGAATTTGTTCAGGCATGCAAGAGTTTCATTATTACTGGGCAGAACTTGCGAGAGGCTAGCAGACATCATTAGAACTGTCATTTTACATTTTTTTTCATCTCATTTATATAAACTATTTATACAAAGGTAAAAATTGTCTGAGAACTGAGATTGGTGAAGTTTTCTCCATTTCTAAATTGAAGCCTGGTTAGTGTCACAGTCACTCAGGGTTTGATCCTACAAAGAACTTAAATAGCTTGGTCCTTGCTTTGGCATGCATGAAGTATTCTCATCCAATTCTGTCATTAGGATTGCAGAAGTAAACTAATATTACATTAAGACAAGTTTCTACCCTCATGATTATAACTTTGCTGAACAGTAGCATGGTAAATACGCTATCTATTGGCAGCTGGTGTAGTGCAATTGCTTTTATTGGCAGAATACTCAGACCTGTAATAGTGTAATGATGAGTGTCCTTATTCATTGTAAATCAATGTGTATATTTAAGTAAGAAAACTATCATCACCACTATGGAGATGGTGGGTTTTTCTGGCAAGGATGGCAAATGTGGGAAAGCCCAATGTGCAGCAAAGCATGGGACCAACTAAGGTTTAAGGTCTAAAAACGTTTACAGTTACAACACCATGAAATTTCAGATTTAAATAACTGAAATCATGAAATTTATGAATTTCAAAATCCTATGACCGTGAAATTGACCAAAATGGACCATGAATTTGGTAGAGACCTACCTATGGGGCTTAGTGTGGGCTCTGTGCAACCTATCACATGTATAGAACATTCTTCATCTAAAGTCCCAACTAACAGATCTATTAACAGTTTAGCTGCTTTCACCTTATATATTGTGGCTACTGTTTATCACCAGAATAATTATACCTTAGGGCAGCACCATCAGGCATAAATGCACATAGTTTTAATAATTCCTTTGATGGTTATATAGTACAATTAACATTAAACAGCCCTACTGTTCCATTAAGGAGTATAAGAGAGTACATAAGCCTTGCTCCTATAAGGCATCCTCAATTCCCATTGACAGCGGTAGGCATTGAAGTTGCTAAGCACATCATAAGATTGGGCCCAAACAGAAAAGTGTATGAGCATAATGATCCTATGAACAGAAGGCAGAATGAGGAAGTCAGCAATTTTCACAAATATTAGGGGAGATATTTATAAATGTGTTAGCAGTTGCAAACCTAAAGACTGATAAGTGTCCAGTTTACAACTCACCTAGGGTCAAAATCAAAGGCTACTGACATCAATGGATAGTGTGTGCTGAACAGACTTTCAATTTACTTCCAACATCTCAGCTGACACTTTGGCAATGCCCAGTCTCTTACATATTGGGCAGGGAAATTAGGTTCTCATATTTCTATCTGCTGTTACAGGTTTTGACTGATTGTGTAACAGGGTATTGTATATTGTCTTTAGGACACACTGACGATAGTAGGGGCTGGTCTCCACTACAGGGAGATCAGCGCTGCTGCAATTGATGCAGTAGGGATCAATTTAGCAGGTCTAGTGAAGACCCACTAAATCGATGGCAGAGCTCTCTCCGGTAAACCCCGGTATTCCAGCTCTCCAAGAGTAGCAAGGGAAGTTGATCAGAGAGCGTCTCCCGTTAACTCAGCACCATAAAGACACCGGGGTAAGTCAATCTAAGCTACAGTCGACTGCAGCTACGTTATTCACATAGCTGGAGTAGTATAACTTAGGTCGACTTACCCTCGTATAGAAGAAAAGCCCTAGATCTGTTAGTTTCCACATACATATTCATTTAAAATAGAAATAAGCTTAAAGCAAAACCTTGGATCAGAACTTTGATGTTGAAAATCCAAATCCAAACTTTCCCTACATTTGGGAGCATTTACATTTGGTGTCTATATTCAGCCCATTTTTAAGATATAGATGAGCTATGGAACTCTCATCTAAACCTGATTTAGATAATTTTTAAGTACACTGTAAGACTAGGTGTGGTGGCGTGTGCCTGTACTCCCAGCTACTTGGGACACTGAAGCTGGTGGATTGTTTGAGCTCAGGGGTTCTGGGCTGTGGTTCGCTTTGCTGATCGGGTGTCCAGTGCCACTGACAGTCTGGCCAGCAAGTGGCTGAAGGACTGGCTAGAACAACACAAAAAATATGTTGTGATCTGTTCTCTCTCTGTCAGGGCTGATGGACCAATCAATGAAGGTGACACCTGCAACATGCAGTAGATTTAATTATAGCTCTTTCCTTGAAACTTGTGGCAATATTCATCTGCAGACTTTTTGTGTATTTTGAGATTAAAATCAACAATATGCCAGTATTTCCTACAGATTTCAATTTTTCCTTCAGTAAGAGAAATCAGAAACACAAGGATGCATATTACCATTATGCATTGGGTTAAACCTTGCTGTAGTAACTGTCACCTTTCATTTGGGATGAATGTAAAGATGACAAACAGACAGAGCTTGGACAAATATGGAGTGTGGAAAAAGCCTGAGAAAAAGCCTAGAGCTTCTGTGTCTGGTGCTGACTAAAGAGGCTTGGGGCTATAAGCAAAGAAAATATTTCCTGTTTGGTTCCTCCTGTGTTCAGGGTAAACAGGCTTGGCACATTTTTTGTAAATAAACAAGATTGCATCAAAGAAAACACCTGACTATCATTAATTTCTTCTCCTAACTGGAACAACCCTCAACCCCAAATTTAGCTAACTACTCATTTTGAAAGGGATAATAATAATTTAATATAGGTCACATACAATGTAAACATACAATCCCATCAATAGTGAACAAAAATTAAATATCTGTGTTGTATTTAAAAAAAAATAAAGCAAACTTTCCCATAGTTGTACATTGTCCCTACTTACTTACCAGTAATACACATCCTGGAATTTCTTGTTACGAGTTGGGGAAAAAATAAATTATTTTACACTTGAGTGCCTCACATGCTCGTGGGCACTGTAAAAAGTACGTATGATAGAATACAAAACTTGATCCTGCAGTCTTCTCACATGGCAAAACTCCTATTAAAGTGAACCAGAGTTTTTCCTGTATAAGTATAGCAAGATCTAGACCATGATTTCTACATGACATTTTATAGTGCGCAGCTAAATATATCTACTGCATTTACTGTTAAAATAGTTTATAGCTGAAGAATAAAAACATATACAAATACCTCACCTTTAAAATCATTCCAGTTTGGTATTTGCAATTTAGATAACATTACTGAACTAGTGCAAAGTAATTAATGTTCTCATATTTTAAGAGGTTTTTGTTGTTGTTGTTTTCCCCAATTTAACTGGCCACTCCTTACAACAAGTTTAGTTGGAGGCTGACTGGTTTTGACTTTACATTTCTATTATTTTGGGGGCTTTCCATCCTCCCCATTTACAGCTAATTGTGAAAACTTTACCTGCTCAGAACTCTCAATTAATTCACTAGGAGTTACATGTGTAGAGGGGTTGCAGGACTGGCTGCTTTGTCATTTGAACTCCTTAATTTAAAGTGGGGTCCTGTAAAGAGTGCTAAACGTGAATAATATTTATAAAACATCTCATTTAAAAAGTGAAATAATCTTCCTGACTATAAGGCATCCCTTTTGTTTGACTAACTAAATGGAATTGGGAATATGAAAAATCACCTAAGTTAGGATTCAATTTTAGGAAAAACTGGAGGTCAAAGGGAGATCTAGACAAAAGTCCACATTTTTATTATATTTAATTAAAAGGAAATAGTTTTTAAAAACTTATCACTAAAGCAGTAATGGTGAAGTTCTGCACTGGCATGGGGAGTTCTTCAATTGGGACCTTATCCTGGAACTCTTCTATAAGTGAGTTCTGACTGCAAGAGGAGTGCAGTAATGGATCTCAGTGAGACAGAATTACGCAAGGCCTGAGTGTATCAGTTTTCCTTCCCTCCAATTCCTCTGGAAAAAGCAAACACTCTCCCATGTAGCCTGTAACTAGCTTATATAAAACATTATACCATCACCATCCTTTTGTTTATATATTTTTATGTTTTACCTTATAGATCTTCTTTGGGTCTCCCACTATGCCTTGTTCTTTGATCCTTGAATGTATAGTCTTTTGGGACTGATCTTATCCTATAGAAGCCAATGGTAAAACTTCCATTAACTTTAACGGAAGAGAATGAGGACTTTAAATTCTAAATTCTTCGGGACAGGGACTATGTCACTAAGCCAAATGCTGGAATGTGCTAAACATATGAAACTCCAATTGGAACCCTGAGAATTACAGGGTTCAGGACCTCTCGAGGATTCAGTCAGTTACTTGTATATTCTTCAATGCCAAACACACCATCTGTGCATAATAAATAATACTAATGAATCCCAAGTCCAAAGAAAAGTTTAATTTATTGATCACTTTCATTTGCAAGCAAAACACTTGTATAGCATATCAATAATTAAGCATACAGTATTTGTTTCAGTGCTGTTATTGTTATGTCAACTGCAGCAGTTCTTCTTTAATGCTACCCACTATGGGTTATCTATGTTATAACTTAAAATTATAAATAAAAGCCTCACTGCTCAAGAAGAAGAAAGAAAAAAGGACAAAGTTAGAATTTATTTCCCCTTTATATTTCATATATCAGACTTCTGTGATCAGAGGAACATACATTGGTCTGGAATACATGAGAAAAGGAAATGGAGGGGTAATTATTAATATATCATCTCTGGCAGGTAAGAAAATCTTATATCTAAATCCTTGCTGGTACTTTTTAAAATAAATTAATCCATATTTATTCCTTATTCTTTTCTTTCTTTTTTCATGATCTTTTTGTTGTTTCTTCATACTTGTACAACATCTACTTATCTTGCAGTGACCTCCAAAATGAATAGAGAAGGGCTACTGTTTTTCCCAGCCCAGTTGGGCTATGTAATTGTACACTCAGTAATTCCCTGCACTATTAGTCTCAGATCCCACAATGATGAGTATGGTATAAATATCCAATTTTTTAATCTTCCCTTCAAGGTTACCAAATAATTGTAGATTAAGTGACCATCAGCTAAGCTTAATTCATTATATTTCACTAATATTTTATCTTGCAAAGCCAAAAACTGTATTTGAAGCATACTGTGTGTTTGAAAGGATAGTCTTCAATATTTATAGACCCAAAGAGGAAACATTTACATTCTGAGTTTATTTTGCAAACTGTTTAATTTTTGTAGTATATATAGATCAACGGGAATTAAATTTAGAGGGCAGGGAAGTACCAGAAAATCCTCTATAATGGGCCAAAAATCCATGAGAGAAAGGGAAGCTGAGCAAAAGAAGCTGTCTCTCTCTTTCCTCTACCCCTTTGGAAGCCCCATTAGGTTGTACTAGCTCTGTTGATACTAAAAAGAGTGGCTGGATGAGAATACTTGCAGGAATTAATAGCGAACCTGTCAGCATTGATTCCAGCCTGGTCCCACTTCATACTTTCAAATCATGTGGTGAGAATTTGAGGGTAAGAAAATAATCTTGTCTTTTATATATAGATTGTAAACTATTTTGGACAGGGACTGTCTTTTTGTTGCGATTGTACCGCATCTAGTACAATGGGATCCTGGTCCATAACTAGGGGTCCTAGGAGCTACTGCAACACAAATAATTAAATGAGGAGGCACTGAGTATAGAGTAGAGGAGGAGGAGGCACTGAGTGAGTATAGGGAGTAGTGTGATTGGATACCCTGAGTTCCCCCTGCATATCAGGACACCTGCTAGGTAAGAAAACCAAGTCACCCCAATTAAATTATGCATTGGAGCTTTGTGAGTTTAAACTCATAGTTTGACATACACACACACACACACACACACACACACACACACACACCACAGCCTCACATGAGTTTTTCCATTACATGTCTTCATGTAGCCCTAACTCAGCATTGATAATACAGCCTGATCCAATGCCTATTGAAGTCAATGAGATGTTTTCCATCAACTGCAACAAATGTTGGATCAGGCCCAAAATATCAACTGCTTATGTAACACAAGGAACCATCAGCCCTAGTGAAAGATTAAACAGTTTCACACAGTATATAAACATATAAAAAGAGGGCAAAGGTAGAGTACTGCACTGTGGCCTGAGTATCAATTAAAGTTTTATTTATTTACTTTTACATTTTTTAAAATGTGATCATTGTGCTCTAATGGTTATGACTATCTCTTTAAAAAACAAAGTGTACTTTGCTTTCTTCACTTTTACATAGCATGAGTTTAGCAATTGTTTCCAAAGTCATCAGAAAAAGCAGATTATAAAAGTTGACACAGGCATTTTATTCCTATTTGTATATTGTGATTATACTTTCTTTTTTAAGACTCTAATCCTGCAGTGACTGCACACATAAAACTCCCCATTGAGTAGTTGTTTAACACTCACTAGAGTGAGTTTCATTTTTTTCCCCAGTTTTTTCAGCAGACTTAGCTTCTGTTGACCATTAACAAACCCATTTCTCTATTACTTTTGTTTTTCTTTTCAATTCTCTGTAAGTATGTGTTCATCCGACAGGCTCCACACCTAGCAAACATCTTGGTCTCGCATTGTGTGCAATAAGAATAGTCATTTAATGCTTATTTAACACTGTATGTTCAAAATCCTGTACACACACTAATTAGGCTTCAGTTCTGTTGGAGTTTTGCCACTGATTTTAATTAGAGAAGGTTCAAATCCTAGAGCTCAGTCCTGCAAAGTGAAGTCAATGATACTACTCACATTCTTTACAGTAAGTGCTTTGCTGGATTGGGGCCAGATCTTTACAGGATCAAGACCTTGTTCCTTACCACCCCTCTGTGAGGTAGGTTGAGTTAGGAAATAGAGACAGCAAAAGACTGATTTGCCTAAGGCCACACAGCAAGTTTTTGGCACAAGAGGGATTAGAACTGAAAAGTACCTGACTACTAACCCTCTGCTTATCCCTGAGCGTGCTGCCTTTCAAGGCTATAAAGCTTCTGATAACTTTCAAAGGAGTTATGCAGTCATATAAAAAGAGGAAGTTATACCACTAAGCCTCTGAGACAATGGGAGTTTTGTGTGTGTAGTTGCGGAACTGGCCCCATAGAAGAGAGCTTGCCACACGTTTCTAAATGAATGCATTATCATAAATATCACTTGACATTTAAGGAGAGTAACACAGGTTAACCCCTCTTGTTAGAGTATAATTTTGAGGGTTGTGATTTTTGTATAAATTGGTTTTATACCTACCTAGAGAAAATTGATACAATGTTATGTGTAACTACTAAGGTTGACAACAAAAACTGAAAAGGATGGTTGGGCTGGGTGGGTTTCTGTTGTTGGCTGGGGTTTTGTTGTTTGGTAATGTTGGCAGATTTTATGCTGTCATGAAGCTATGGTATACACTAGGCCCTTTGAGCCATCTGGATTCTGAAAGGAAAAAGCAAAATATATTTATAGAGGACTTAAAAGTAGGTACAATAGTTAGTGTAAGAACATACTGACTTGTTAGAGTCCTAGAATATTACATTAGAAGGGACCACCAGATCATCCAGTCTGACTTCCTGTATATCACAAGCCACCAACACCACTCAGCAGCACCCACATACTAAACCCAACAACCAAAATGAGACCAATGTATTACAACATACAAGAGACTAGACTATTATGTGCCACAGGCAATGAACAAGAGAGATCAAGGTGCACCCATGCCTGAGGCTCTTGCAATAGCAGGGAAATGATTTAGTGAGGTATATGCAGATGATCCCTGCAAGTGACCTACACTCCAGGGTGCAGGGTCCACAAGTTGCCAGCGTGGTGCTTTTTCCACAGGATGTTTCTCCAGAAGACAATGCATTGGGTATTTCAGAAAGCACACCAATTTAGGCCCTGATCCTGCAAACATTTACACATGCTGAACTTTGCTATCATAAAGTGATTTCAATGGAAGACTCATGGAAGTAAAGTTAAACAAGTATGTGTGTGGTTACAGGATTGGGATTTTAGGGTCAATACCTTAAAAAGAACTGTGATGCTCTCAGACAAGAAAGGAAAAAAAAAGGTTGTGCTGACTAGAAGTCAGGGTAGGAGCTCTGGGAAAGACGAGCTAACATGAATGGGTTAGGGACTTTGATTTTGCTGCTTGTAAAATGTCCTGGAAGGAATGCAGCAAGGGACTTCTGCAAAGCTGGTGTCTATTTGGGGTAACCAGGAACCCCTACAATAAAGTCTACACAGGGAGAGTGAACTGTGTTCAAACCAGAGCCTCTGGTGAACCCTCTCTCTGTCTCATATCATTCAGCCATAGCACAGCTACAAATCCATCAACTCTTTAATTTGTTTCCTTTGTTGGACCTCTGTTGGTCCAAAAGAGATTTTGACCTTCAGATCATACTGCAAGTTCATTCTGTTTTTCAGCTTTTTGTCTCAGGGGAAGGAGGGCCATTGAGTTTTGTCTTGAGGCTGGGAAATTCTACTTTTTAAGTTGGCATTACAACAATCATTCACTTTTTAAAAATAATTGTTATACATGTTCCTATAGGCTTTGATAAGCATCTTTTATAAAATACACACAAACAAACATGGCAAAAAGTCTGTTATAATGGAAAAATTGGTCAACATGTTACAATAATACTTAACAGTTTGCTTCTAAATAAATTTCATCATTTTCTCAAAACTTGTCCTTGATCATTTTCACAAAAACTATTTTATAATCAGTGCAAATTTAGCAAGACAAAAGTAAGTGGGTGACATACAAGGACCCATTCAAACTTAATATATAACACATTGAATATATATACTTACTGTGGTATTCTGATAATGATCTCTAACACAGTATATTCTTGGCATCAACCACTATCTTCTGATGAGCTCTCAGCTTCCACTGAAATCAAGAGTAGCCATGTGAGACTGCATAATTTGGCTCTTACTCTTTGCAACATTCTAAGCCATAACAACTTTAAGATTATGAATAAAGAGAATCACATTTTATCGCAGGATGGCTAGCAATGCAGCCACGGACAAAGGGGGGATGAAAGGCCAACTACATGCTAATAAATGGTATTTAAAAAGGGATGCTTGTTCAAATCCCAGTGGGAAATCCCTGTCCATGGGGGAAATATACCTAGGAGGAAATGCTTAATTAATTAATATTGTGTATTCACCAAACCTGTTCAATAGACTGAAAGAAAATGGTAATATCAACAAATGCAACTCTGACATTCAGCCTTTATCTTCAATGCTAATTTCCTAATTTGTGGATCATGAAATTTAATTAAAACTATTGACCATCACAAATGAACAAACAGATTTAGTTAGAAGTCTCACTTCACATCTAAAATGGTAACGAGTGATCTGGACACCCTAAAAACAAAGGGACTAAAGTATAAACCAAGGAGAGGAGCTGCCTCTTTGTCAGCTTGCCAAGAAATCAGGAAGAGAGTAAATGAAAGGAAAATTTGCTCTGACTTGTAGGGTTAGTGAAACTGTCTTTTGACATCTTAGGCCTTGTCTACACTACAAGACTATTTCGAATCAACTTAGTTCGAATTTGTGGATTCGACCTTATGAAGTCAAATTTGTGTATCCATACTAAATACACTAATTCGAATTTCTGAGTCCACATTCACGGGGCCAGCGTCGACTTTGGAAGTGGTGCACTGTGGGAAGCTATCCCACAGTTCCCGCAGTCCCCGCTGCCCATTGGAATGCTGGGTAGAGCCCCCAATGCCTGCTGGGGGGAGAAATGTGTCGAGGGTGGTTTTGGGTAAGTGTCGTCATTGAATCGTCAATCACAACCTCCCTCCCTCCCTCCTTGAAAGCGCCTGCGGGCAATCTGTTCGTGCACTTTTCTGGTCAGTGACAGCGCGGACGCCACAGCACTGCAAGCATGGAGCCCGCTGCGATCATCGCCGTTTTCTCCTCCTCGCACTTTATCGTCCACCTCTTCCACAGTCAGCTGCTGAGAAATTGGGCTACTTTTCAATGGTGCTGCAAGCACTGGGGGACCATAGGGGACGTTTTGCAAACATCAACGTCGGGTGGCCGGGCAAGGTTCATGATGCGTGTGTTTTCAGGAACTGTGGGCTGCTCAGACGCCTGCAGGAAGGTAGTTTCTTCCCGGACCACGAAATAACTGTTGTGGATGTGCAGATGCCTATAGTCATCCTCGGGGACCCAGCCTGCCCGCTAATGCACTTGCTCATGAAGCCCTATACAGGCGCCTGGGACAGCGACAAGGAACTCTTCAAATACCAGCGAGCAGCGAGCAGCGTGACCTGTGACTGTTCAGTTTCTTTACAGAGAAGCTGAACCTGTCCCTGTTTCTTTACCCAGTTACTGTTGACTCTCCTCTTCGGTTACATACCCCGTTCACCCCGTTACCCCCACTTCCAGCACACGTGTAAAAATAAAATACATGTCCCATTATTACTTAACAAAGGTTTCTTTATTCATGACTTTTCGTGAAAGGGTTGAAACTGGGACGCAGACTGTGCTGGGTAGGGTGTGCGGTGATGTAAAGACCGCCTCTAAACTCAAGGAATGACAGGCTCCTGCTCCTAGAGCGGTCCGCAGTGCCGGAAGGCTTCTTTCAACGGAGCCTGCCATCCCTCTTTATGGAATTCTGTGTGTGGGCGGATATGTGACCTTGTGGTGGAGGAGGACGGATACAGATTCCTCAGCTGCGTGACTCAGCGGTCCAGGACAAGGACCGCTGTATAAGATCTGTAACCGCCCTCCCCCGCTGCAAAGTCACATCTCCCCCGCCCACACAGATCCTGGAAACCACCTCCCATAACGACCAGGGTGCCTACTGACTGCACCGTGTGTGTGACCCGCTGCTGATCCTGCCCCCGTGTCTGTACCCTGGGAAAGGTGACTGTCCTATGCAATTAACCACCACCCCCCATTCAAACACAGTCTTCTTTGAAAAAACATAACGGAAACAGTAATTAACAGCAAAGCATTTTTATTAATTAAGTAGACAGTTAGGGGATGGGACTGGAATTGGGACTACTGTGAGTCTGGAAGTGAAGGACTTCAGCAAATGTAGGGTATGAGAGCTTTTGGGTACTTGAGCACTGTGCTGTGGTGCAGTGACAGTATTCACATCCCCGGCCGCCCCTCCTCCTGATTATTTTCGGTGAGGGGGGTATGGGACTTTGTGGCACGGGAAGTGCGGTTGCAGATACACTGCAGGGTGTCTCTGTCCTCCTGCGGTCCTGCAGAACATCCACAAGGCGCCTGAGCGTGTCTGTTTGCTCCCTCATTAGTCCAAGCAGCGTTTCAGTCGCCTGCTTGTCTTCCTCACACCACCTCTCCTCCCGTTCGCTGTGTGAGCGCTGGCACAGAGAGACGGTCTCCCTCCACTGGCTCTGCTGGTCCGCCTCTGCTAGGTAGCAGCCCATACGTTCCTCGAACATCTTGTCCCTTGTCTTTTTCTTTCGCTGCCTAATCTTTGCCAGCCTCTGCGAGGGGGATGCTGTGGCAGGTCTGGAGACAGTGGAAGCTGTGAGATGGGAAACAGGGAGTGAATTCCTTGCAAAGATACATTTTTGCGAACAATTAACTGAGTCTAGGCTGTCTCTGTGAATTCTGGGTTGAGACCCCTGTGCCTGCTGGGGCACAAATAATTTTCGCGGTGCATTCTGGGTAAATGTTGCCAGTCATTCCTTCCGGGAAAGCAACGGCAGACAATCATTTCAAGCCCGTTTTCCCAGAATTGCCCTGGCATACGCCATAGCGTGGCAACCATGGACACTGTTTTGCCTTTTGTGTATGTCACCGTATGTGTACTAGATGCCGCTGACAGAGGCGGGCCAGCAGCGCTACACAGCAGCATGCTTTTGCTTTTGCATGACAGCAGAGATGGTTACCAGCCATATTGTACCATCTACCATACCATAAATTGGTAATAAGATGGTAATAAGATGGGCATGGTTACCTGTCCTTTTGCACTGCACCATTTGGTGCTGTCATAAGTGCCCCTGGCCGAGCAGCCAGGGGCACAAAAGCAAAAATTGGGAATGACTCCCTGAGTCAATCCCTCCTTTTTGGTATCTAAAAATAGAATCAGTCCTGCCTAGATTATGGGCAAGTGTACTAGATAACCACTGTATCATAGAACCAGAGAGCACAGCTGCTCTGTGTCCGATCCTGCATAAATTTGGAGCTGTATGCTATTCACAGGGGGTGCTCCTGCAACAACAACACCTGTTCATTCCGGCCTCCCCACAGCCTTCCTGGGCTACCATACCATTGTCCCACCACTTGTGTGATGAAGTAATAAAGAATGCAGGAATAAGACACAGTGACTTGTTTGTGAGAAATGACTGGAAGGAAGCCAGCTGCAATGATAGTCCAGGCAGGACATTAAGTACTGTGGATGAAGGAGCCCATCATCCCTCTGCTAGTCCAGGGGCAATTCAATCTTTTCTTTACACAGGAAGGGTGGGGGCTGATGGAGCTCAGCCCCCTGTTGCAATGATGAGGACGGTTACCAGCCATACTGCACCATCTACCATGAAAAATTAGGGCCAGGCGCCCTTGATCGACCTCACAGATGCTAGTACGCATGGTTACCAGTCCTTTTGCACTGCCCCATGTGCCAATAGGCTGATGATGAGGACGGATACCAGTCGTTTTGTACCATCAGCCATCCATAGCGTGGGGGGAGCAAGGATGTTGGTGTTGAGTGCTGCACCATCGCGTCTATCTGCAGTATTCAGTAAAGATAGGGTGACATGTAAAAGAGTCAACAGAGGATTGTTTTCACTTCTGGTGGTGGGTGGGGTGTGTGCGCAAATTGCCGAACTATGCCCTGACCCACCGCAGACACTGTGTTTGACCCTAGAAGCATTTGGAGCTCATCCAAGAATGCAAATACTTTTCGGAGACAGCAGGAACTGTGGGATACCTTGCGTCCTCATTCCCCCCTCCCTCCATGAGCGTCCATTATATTCTTTGGCTTTCCGTTACGCTCGTCACGCAGCTGCATGCTGAGTCTGTGCTATGCCGTCTGTCCGTAGATTTTTTAAAAATACTTTGGACCAGGCATAAAATTACAGTAATTACCCTAATTAGATGCAGGAGTCTCCGAGCGAGATCACCCTGAGGACAGTCACTGAAGGAGATAGAGAGCGCATGCTGCGTAAAAGCTAGCACGAACCAGGGCCCGATGCAGCCGTGCTCGGGGAGGCAGTGCTCCCTGAGTACCTCATGAAAGCCTTGCGCGGAAAAGTGTGCTACCACGGAGCACCCAATAAGGCAGCTCTCCCCAGGAACCTCCTGCTGATGCTTTTCGATTAACGCAAGGAGAGCTTCGTGGAGATCTCCAAGGATGATTTCTGTTCTATCCCCATATATAGAGAGCCCTCCTTTTCACACACTTAAGATTCCTGTTATATTAAGAATAAAAGTTAACATGGTTAAAGCACTTACCGACTGCTCCTTCCCCTGATTCAGGATCCGGGTTCATGGCCGGGGAGGGTTGGTAGGGGATCTCCGTGACGGTGATGAAGAGATCCTGGCTGTCGGGGAAACCAGCGTTGTAAGCGCTCTCGCCTGCCTCGTCCTCCACAAACCCTTCCTCATCTTCCCCGTCCGCGAACATCGCCGAGGAACTGTCCGTCGACACTGTCCCATCATCAGAGTCCATGCTCACTGGTGGGGCAGTGGTGGCAGGCTCCGTAGCGTCCGTTTGTCGGTTTGATTTTTTGGTAGCCTTGTCTGGAGTCCTTTATTTTCACGCGGCACTGCGTTGCATCCCGGCTGTATCCTCTGTCTGTATCATGGCTTTGGAGACCTTCTCGTAGGTCTTTGCATTCCGTGTTTTGGAGCGCAGCTCCGAAAGCACAGACTCCTCGCCCCACACACCGATCAGATCAAAGAGTTCCCAGTCAGTCTATGCTGGGTCCCTCTTTCTATTCACAGATAACATGAACTCCTCTGCTGGAGAGCTCTGCATCGTTGCAGGTGCTGCGGAGCTCGCCCCGATGTCCAGCCAGGACGTCAGATTCAAAGTGCCCAGACAGGAAAATGAATTCAAATTTTCCCGGGTCATTTCCTGTGTGGCTGGTCAGAGAATCCAAGCTCCGACTGCTGTCCAGAGCGTCAACAGAGTGGTGCACTGTGGGATAGCTCCCGGAGCTACTAAGTTCGATTTGCATCCACACCTAGCCTAATTCGAGCTAGCCATGTCGAATTTAGCGTTACTCCACCTGTCGGGGTGGAGTACCGAATTCGAACTAAAGAGCCCTCTAGTTCGAATTAAATGGCTTCCTGGTGTGGACGGTTGAGCGGTTAGTTCGAATTAACACTGCTAAATTCGAATTAAAGTCCTAGTGTAAACCAGGCCTAAGTGAGGTGTTGTGCCATCTTCCACTTCATTCTCAGCTAGGTATGCTTTTTAAATTTATTTTCTGATTTGTATCTGTTTCTCTCTCTCTCTCAAATAAACAGTAACTTGCTTAAATAATCTGTAAGTCCTTCTTCTGGATTCCTAACACATCCTGTCTTGTATCTGCCTTTTCAACTGTAAATTCATTAGGATTGTCTTTATCTTTATGTTATTCACAGTACGTTGTGGTATTAAATAAGTTAGGTGTGATGGATAATACTGATAACTGGTGCTAACTCTACATCACAGGAAGTAAGAAATGCTCTACTCTTGGAGGACAAACCCAAATGGGAGTAAACTCATTGACAACGCTCCAGAGTCATAAAAAAGCATGGTTTAGAAAGGCCTATGGTTCCTGCCTAAAGGGATGTCACAGATGGAGGTTCAGAAACAGAGCAAGCACTCTTTCTATAGAGGTGCCAAGGTACAGTGATCCATTGTAACAGCTTTCAAAAGCATCCAAAGGCTGGATCTTTCAATCTGAGTTGGGGAGTTGCACAAACTTAAAAGGCACCACCATTCATTGTAATACATTATTCATCCCGCCAAGGTGAACAGTGCTAATAAAAGTGCTGTTTTCACTGGATCAATGTAGCATTTAAATAAAGAAGAAATAAAGATGTTTTAAACACTGAAATATTGTTTTTCATGTCAGTGTTGTAATTTTAATGCTGTGCCTTATCAGAAAATTATTTCCTTTGGGTGAAATTGACTCCAGAGCAGAGAGCCCAGACCATACCCTATGCACCACTTAATATCTACTGAAATCCCACATTAAGGATTTGAGTAGTACATAGATCCTTGCATGAGTCCGCTCCACTGTGATGAATCACACCCATTGTTGCTGATATTACTTACCAAAAACAAAAGGGAAAAAACAGATTTTTTTAAATTGGGGTGATTTCCATTAGTCAGAGCTAAACAACAAACATTAGTGCAGTAACTTTAGCATCCAAGTTTTATGACATCTCCTTTCAGGAATGTATTTGAGTTTTATCTTTCTAATTTAGGACAGGCTGTGCTTTTCTGCTTACGGTTATATAACTTCCAGCTGTAGTTCGCAGTCCCTTTGTATTATAATTTAGTCAGTATGCCTGCTAGCCCCCTTGTGACTGAAATCCCTGTAATATAGTGGGATTTCTATATAATTGCTAGTGTAAATAGATTCATGGTCTCTCTGTCATCTCTTGATTATCCTACTGCTAATGTCAACTCAATTGGGCAAAAACTGAACTCCTAATCTTTCCTCCCAAACCCTCTTCCACCTCCTTCCTCCTCTATTACTACTGATAATACCACACCCACCCCATTCCCACTGTCATCACACAGAGACACAACCTAGGCATCATTTTCATATTGCTTCTCTTCTTTTCCAAATATAGCATATGTTGGTTCTTTTCCCCACAATCTCTGAAAAATCCAACTCTTCCTCTCCTTACAACTAACCCATTTGTCCATGCTTTGGCTATTACATCCCATCTCTCTTTGGCTTCCCTCAAACACCTCTTGCTCCATTCCCACATACATGTCATGATGAAAATCATCTATCTTGTCTGCTGCCCAGAACGTCATTCCCTTTCTGAATCTGTCCACTGATGTATTATTTTACCAGAGGCCAACTGAGAATGGGGCCCATTTGTACTAAGCATAATAAAAAGGGATGCCTTCTACATCTTATTTAATCTTGTCTTCTTTCTAAGATGCTTCAGAACTCTGCCCAGCCTGTTTCTCTGCTCTCATTTCTTCCTGCTTCCCATCTTGAGCCCTTTACTACACTGTTCCCTGTCTTTTCTCACTCTCATTTTCATGCCTTCTTCACTTAGATATCTCATGTGTTTCCCAGTGCCACTCCTTCTATCATTAACTCAGAGGTGTGGTGCCTAGAATAGGACACAGTACTCCAGTTGAGCCTTATCAGTGTTGAATAGAGTGGAAGAATTACTTCTCATGTCTTGCTTGAAATACTGCGGCTAATACATCCCAAAATGATGACCACTTTTTTTGCAACAGTATTACATTGTTGACTCATATTTAGTTTGTGATCCACTATAACCCCCATATCCTGTGCTGCAGTACTCCTTCCTAGGCAGTTATTTCCAATTTTGTATTTGTGCAAGTGATCAATCCTGCCTAAGTGTAGTACTTTGCATTTGTTCTCATTGAATTTCATCCTATTTATTTCAGACAATTTTTCCAGTTTGTCAAGATCATTTTAAATTCTAATCCTGTCCTCTAAAGCATTTGCAACCCATCCAAGCTTGATATCATCCACAAACTTTATAACCCTTTTATGCCCTCTCTACATCATTATTCAAATAATTTATGAAGCTATTGAATAGAACAAGACCCAGCCCCAATCCCTGCAGTACCCCACTTGACATGCCCTTCCAGCTAGACTGTGAACAATACTGTTCTCTTCTTATGCGTCTCTTCCTGTCTCCTTACTCTCTCTTGCCTTTTTGTTCTTTTCTGGAGTTTTTGTTTGTTTGTTTTTGGCTGGTCTTTTACCCTTTCCTTTTTCCCAGTTTGACCTCAAAATTACAGCTAGAATTAAGAAATTTTAACTAGTAATGACTGCTACATTTGATTGTGCATGTTATGATCTTAACAGGTATTGATTATTAATGTGTATATTCAACTCTCTTTTCATTTTTCAAGGACTCATGCCTGCTGCACACCAACCAGTGTACTGTGCTACAAAGCATGGCATAATTGGATTCACCCGGTCTATAGCTGTGAGTATATGTAGCCAAAAACACTATCAGCAGTTTCTTGAGAACAAGCTTACTTTCTCAGGTTCCCTCTCTATAGCAAGGCAAGTGAAAACAGTGCCTACAGAAGTGCTGTGTGGGGTTTGGTTTTGTTTTTAATAAAAGCTTTTAAGGTGGTAGCTGGAGACTCCTTCATTTCACAGGGGTAACACCAAGGAGGTAATAACGGAGGTGTATATGGGGTTTGTGATCAATACAAGCTTTGGGCAATACTCTTCTTAGGTAAGGGCAATGAGGGTGATATAGAGAAAGGATAAAGACAATCAATCAAATAGACAACCTTGGACAAATCATTTTAGTTTCTCCATCTGTAAATTGGCAAATGTGGGGCAAATGATTTGAATATGAAAAGTGCTCCCCATTATTAAGGCTGACTCAGCTATTCTGATTACTATCACACCAATGTTAAGTAACAATGAAAGGCTCTGATTCAGGATGGAGCCTATCCTGGCTGTTGTACAAAGAACTTTCTCTGAATACCCCAAATACTGTCAAAAGAAACTTCTGTCTAATTTATGGCAAGATACTAGTAGAAGGAAAGGGCTTGAAGGAAGTATGAGGATAACAAGATCATGTATTTGCATAGAGCAGTTGTGTGCACAATTTGAGGATAGCCTCTTCACATGAGATTTCTAGTCAAATTTCCAGCCCAAAGAAGCTGAGATATATTTGGATAAGCATGTAGACTTTTTAAAACGTTTTCCCAAACCTCTGAATCTTCTAGGGTTAACTAATGCAGATCAGTTTGGGAATAGGAGTCATATATCACACTTTGGCCACAGTCTGAACATGACAGTATATAATTTAATTTTTTGCATGATTTAAAAAATATATCATCATTCAAACAACAAAAACTGTGGTAAAATGAGAGCGTATGCTACTTCCTAATGAACACAAGAAAATAAAACACTGGAGAAACACAATAGGACTTAAAATACTTACCAGATAACGGAGAAGAAGGTGCAGCCTGACACAGGCAGGTGAAATTTAGAACTTTTAGGACTCTAGTTGATTGTGCCAGACTTAGGAGGCCAGCTCTTAAAGAAGATTCTGGATAAGGCTCCAATAAAAATGGTAAACCTCAGATTAAACAATTTAGTGGTGAACAGGCAGTCAAAAAGAAAGTCATTCCAGGGCAAGGGACGGAATCCCAATTTTTTGTGGTGAAGGAGGCGAGTGGAAAATATTCAAAAGTTTAGGGCTGGAATTTGGTGTGCTTTGAGATAGTCATGTTATTTTGTTTTCTTATGAAAAAGTTTTTTATATATTAGGAAAAAAAACAAGGTTTGCTGGGGTTACTTTTAGGATGTCAACTGCTTCTTCTGTATAAGGTTATATCATTATACCAGCCATAATGCTGATAGTTGTAGCTGACATTGCTGATGAGAAAAGATCCAAAAAAAATCTGTTTTAAGAAAAGAAAATGTTCAGATTTCTGTCAGAATAATCCTCAGCAAAATATGGGGTGTATGCAAGGTCTTGACTTGGTAAAGAATATATTGTTCAAACTTTTCCTGAAACATTCAAGCATCAATACCACCACCATTTCTTTAGCTGGTAATGATGCCAAGAAATCTTGAGGTACACAAGCTAAATTTTTGCTAGTAACCTGAGGTAGTCTTGTCCAGGAGCTATTAGTATAATTGTTCACCTGACTTGATAGATTAAGGAATACAATCTAGAACGTAATCAAGACTCATATGCATTGATGCGAGTGACACTCCTTTTTATGGCCTTCATCCTCTTCATGTCGACCTCGCCCAACCAAGAACCAAATTAATTTCTGCTTTGAGCACCAATTTTGTGTAAAACAATTTTATATATATATATATATAAAATAATCAGACAGACACACACACACACACACCTATCATAAAAGGCCATAAATAAGACCAGGATCAATACCCAGTTTGCCACCCTCAAAGCCCTTATATGCTTTTTGCCAACATCAACCATTGATAAATAAAGGGCTAATATGCTACTGTTAGTTTTGCTGATTGTGTCAAGCAACATGTTTACTAGCCTTTGTAAAGGTTCACAAAATGCTGAAAATGAACACGTGTCTGACACTTTTGTAGATGGCGGCTCAAATGGGAAATTATGGCGTGCGACTAAATACAATTTGTCCAGGTTTCGTTAACACACCAATTCTTCAGTCTATTGATAAAGAAGAGAATATGGGACAATATTATGAATACAAGGATGAGATCAAAGACATGATGAAGGTCTATGGTATTATGGAGTAAGTGAAGCTACACATAATATTCTTTCGTCTTCTGTAGTTGAAGGGAAAGTAAGTAGTAGTGCCACAGGCAGCTGATCCACAGCAGGCAGCATAACCAATGTCTGTATTTCTGCACAAACCACACGTGAGACACAAGAGAAGCCAACTGAAAGAAAGGGACTCAACCATGTTATTGTTGTTGTCCCTTTTCAACCCAAGCAGCTAATCAAATTTCAGAGCCCTGGGGTTGTTCCAGTTGGAAGTAGAAATTGATTGAGTCTGGTATTTTCTTTGATGAAATCTTATTTATTTACAAAGAATGTACAAAGTTCTGTGTCTCTGAACACAAAAGGAATCAAATAGCAGGAAGCAGCTTCTTTTTCTCACAGCAGCAAGAGCACTCTTCTCAGCCTGCACCACTAACTCAAATCTTTCCCCAGGTCTCTTCCACTGTCAAACGCCATGCTTTCAGCTGCTCCTTCAGGCTGTCTGTCACTCTGAGTCTGCCAGTTTTCTGCCTTCTCAATTGCTATGTGTTCTTCCTTCCCACCTAATCATAGCCAAACCCCTCCAGCCCACTCAGTCCAAACTCCTGGGAGGATTCACTATCCTCTTTTGCCTTAGGTGGAGCAAAGGTTACGGTTAACTCATCCTGACAGTTTGTTAACAGAATGGTATGTTCACACCCAGTCTCAAAGATGATAGTGATTCATGCAGTCACCAGTACCTCAAAGCATAACACCATAGTGGTTTGCCCATGCTTTTTCAGATGTCACTTGCTTTCACTGAGTAGCATTAAACTTTTACATTCACTATTGCAAATTACAGAGGGCAAAGTTCTCCTCTCTAATTTGCACTGCTCTCCAGTTAATGTCAATGGAAGCATGTTTGGAGAAACAAATACAGAATACATAACAGAGGAGATTTGCAGTGTAGTAGAGTGAAGCATTTTCCTATAGCATTTATCACACTCAGGAAACTTTGATAGTAATCTAAGTGGCAACTAAACATCTGAAGTATTTACCAATGACTAGACCTATAAGGGCTCATTTGCAAAGTTGCAGTTGTATATTTTTTGCATATCCAAATTATGATGACCCCATATCCTTCCAGAAATACTCTTGCTACTTCTGCTATAGTTCCAAAAGACTTGGAAGTAGATCTATACAAATTGTAGATGGTTCATTTTGCAAGCGTTTATGCAAACCTTTATTTATACTTAGTTTAGTACATACTTTTTCCACAATCTCCAGTGCATTATGCTGTCAAACTAAGATAACCAAGAAGGTATTCTGTGCCATGTCTGATTTTCAAAATGGAAAAATTGTTTATTTTTCTGTAGCCCATCGCTAATTGCCAAAGGACTGTTAATGATCATTGAAGATGATGCTTTAAATGGAGAGGTTATGAAGATTACAGTATCCAAGGGGATTCATTTTCAAGAATATAGTCCACTTCCTTTTCAATCAGGAAGGCTATAAATATAATTCTGTTATCTTGGCTCTAAATTAATGTAAAAATGTGTTTTAAACAATTTTTAAAACAAATGTTTGTGTCCAAAGAATGACATGATTTGAACTCTTTAATGCAATAATGTACAGTTGTGTAGTAATATGATTTCTTACTTTGATTTTAAGAGCTACTGTTGATATTCTTTATTTGGTAGAATAAGCATATTGCTCAAAAGATATTCAGTGATGCAGTAATAAGGGTCAGATTCTGCCCATTGGTAATTATATGCTTGTGGCAGGCTGTTGCCCTCCTGACCTAGTGTGGCACTGCAGGCACCCCTGGCTTCAGTTGCCCTTCTATCAGGATTCTTGGGACTGTCACACAGCTCAAAAGGGGACAAGACAAAATTCCCCTACTGGGATTCTACTTTATTAAATACAAATAAACTTGAAATAGAAAATCTCCCCTGGGCTTCAGAAGTCACACAGCCCTCCTCCTTGGGGCTTGTTCCCTCTCAGTCCTGGCCTCTCTGGCCTGTAGTCTCTCCCACTGGGTTCAGAGATGCATAGCCCTCCTCCTTGGGGCCTATGTTTCTCTGGGAGCTTCCCCCTCCCCCCCCCCACCTTCTCTTTGTGAGCACCATTGTGCAATTGAGCCCTGATTACCTTTATAGGGTCCAGGTGCTGGTTATTCAATTAACTGCCTAGACAGGCCATTACATATTGATGTAAAAACATTTACCAAAAATATATTCTCACTTTGACTTCCAATTCTTTTAAAACTTAAAAGAATTGATGAATGAACAGTAAATGGCTAAATATTTAGCAGCAAGGGGTGACTACAGGACATCTGATGAGAGTAAGGGTGCCCAGCTGGCTCACGTGGTTACTCCAACATGCCAGAAGAACAGTACTTGCACATCTTCCAGACATTTTGCACCTTCACAGCTTTTGATATTGTACCTTTACTTGGGCAAAATGGCCATTAACTTCACTGCAAGGTTGGACCAATTGAGAGTATGATCAGACCTTTCTTATATATTTATCTGATTTGTGTAATAAATTGTGGATGAAGATAGTACCATTAACTATGATAGGAGCAATTCACTAAGATACTGTCTGACTATAGAACAGATGTTTTTAGGCATACAGGGCAAATTTACTAATAGTGTAAACTAGCACCACTCGATTCTCTTTAATGAGTTGTGCCTGTTTACAAATTGGGCTCACACAATCCTCAAATTTGATTGTACTTTAGTATTAGTTGGTAGCCAGAGATGTCTTGTAGGTCTATTTACAATAGTTTTAGGTTCTTTTATATGACCAAGTAGACAGAATAGCCTGTCTATTTTCCATGTGTAATATGTGTTGCATCTTTTTTCTGTGCTGCCTGTAGAAATATTACCATAGTACTAGCAACTTCCCATCTTCTTTTGATTATACAGTAACACAAGCCATGCCAAACATAAAATCCATAGTTATAGGATAGTGCAAAGTTAAAGTACGAGTATCAGTGTGAAAAAACTATTTTAAAATGAAAAAATGACCTATTGCAAATAATCACCGAAGTCTGTATTATTGTACTTTCTATGGATAATTGGGGGTGGAGAGGAGGAAATCACTCCGTAATTAGGGAGGAAAACATCTTTGTTTTTGGAAGGTTTTCTGAGCACAGCTGCTTCTTAATTGCACTCAAAGACTAAAAACGAAGTTTGAACAATACAAATTCCAATTACTTTTATATACAAATTAGAAAAATGGATTTTAAAGACTAGGAGCAACTACAGGAATCTGTTAAATGAACTTGTCTTTTTGATATAGCATTGTCCTGTATTTGTTTTGCGTGTTTGGAATTTTTTAAAAAATATGTACTTCTCAATAAATAAAAACAAAGTTCTATTGGAGTATTTCTTCTTTATAAATGGAGTTTTGAAAGAAGAGCTAAGAATGAAGAAATGAAGAGCTGAGAAAAGGGAGGAGAAAAAGATCAATCATGTATCCCCACTTCCTCTCCTCTCTTTTCTTTCTTTTCCCTTCTGGCTATGTCAAAACTGGCAGTTCAGCTTTTTTGAAGCCTATTTCAAATCCTTGGGCCCCCACAGTAACATCAGCATCTTCCAGACACCTTTACAAGAGCCCTAAAATAGCCTCTCACCTCTATATATGTAGCATAAAAATCCAAGAACTAATATCCCAATGCAGTGATTTAAATTCCTGGATAAATTTCAGTTGTACCAGAAAGTATTTTAAACCTTGCCTACAAGATATTAGGAGACTTGGTTTTTACTAGCACTTGCCTGTGTAAGGCAAAAGCTGATGTAAAACTTAAAATAATCAACATGCTTCATTAGGTAGCTAGGCAACCCTAATATCCTTTGCTCCTTTCCTTGTCTAGAAATATTTCACTTTAAGTAGTTTATAAACAAAGCAAGTTATATTAATAACCATAATATGTTTAAACTATGTAACTAGTAGCAACCACAGGAATTTAGAGAAGTGGCCAGATCTTCAAAAGAATGCAGCTATTAGCAGCTACCATTGAGAACATATTTAATTCAGAAAATACTCAGAACACTACATAGTTTCATTATATACATTGTTTACATAATCACCTTGATTACTATGCTCACCTCTGGTAACTACATCTCAAAAAAGAAATATTTAAAAAGATTGAGATGGTTTAGTCTGGAGACAGGACCAATAAAGGGGGATATTGAGGACTGTACATTGTGAATGAGGTCCATCAGGCACTCCTATTTACCTTTCATATAAAACAAGACTAAGTTGAAACTGAAAGGCAACAAATTTAAAGCTAATTAAAACTGATGTTTTACACAGTGCATAAGCCTGCGGAACTCACTGCCACAAGATAGTATTGAGGCCATGAGTTTAATAAGATTGAACAAAATATTAGACATTTATATGGATAATAGCCTCAATTACGTGAGACAGAGCTAAAATGTATAACTCCTCATGTTTCAGGATTTAAGACAATCTAATCTTAATTGGCCTGTGGTAAGGAAGAAACTTTCTATAAGCAGTTTATTCTAGAATTGTTTATAATGAGGTTTATTGCACTTTTCTCTGAAGCAGCTGGAATGGGTCACCACCAAAGACAAAATATTGAGTTAGATGACCACTAGACTAGGATATTTCTAACATGCCTATCTTTAACTAATTAGTTTATTAAACAGTTGCTGTTTTCCAACTGGACTAACTCATTTGTTTCAGTTGATCAGTATAATACACCAAACTTTTGATATGTCTGTTATTAGACAATATACATTCAACAGATGTCAAAATCCTAATTTACAACATATGATAACACTATTAGAACATGCTCCTTAAAGAAAAAAGAAGTTAGATTGGTTGAATAAATATCAGTATTTCACTTTCTGCTAGAGATCAAGGGACCAAACCTGAAGCACACAGTGATTTAGGAGGCAAGTTTTCAGAAATGGAGAACTGAGGTCCATTATCAGGTGCATGCATAAATGTGTGTGTGTAGCAGGATGCTGTAGCCCCTGCGCAGTCAGCTCCACTCAAGGGAAGCAGATTGGGGCTGCTGGAAAAGGCCTGAGAATTGGCAACCCCTGCAGGCCTGACAAGCCAAAGGCTATAAAGGCTGGGAGGGAGCCAGCCAGGGAGAAGTCAGTCAGGGAAGGAGCTATAGGCCTCTCAGCTGAAGGCTGACTCTCCCTGTAAAGGAGGTAACCAAACCTGTAAAGTTGTATATAGATGGACACTGGTGGTGCAACAACATTAAGTAAACAAAGACACGGGTGTTGCACAACCCTGAGGCCTCTCCGAGCCCTATTGGCGGGCCCCAGGAAGAGGGGCAGGTCGTGGACCTTGTTACAGTGTGCAACTATTGCAATTGTGAACACATCAAATATGTTTGTATATAAAAAAATAGCCATTTAGATTCTTAAAAAAAAGAGTGTACAAATGTGTATTCACAGTTGTTTATGCAATTGGACTCAGGGCACTCTTAAAAAATCTCTCTCTAAGGTAGGGAAGGACTAAAATTGTATCTTACTTTTATGTACAGGTCTTTCTAAGTGAGGAATCAGCAAAGTTCAACAAGTTTTTCCGGACTATTTTTTTTAACTTAAAGAGACAGCTTTTGGAATGTAAGATACATAGAGTAAATTTTATATTACGCGCACACACCCACAGACACAAGGTACAACTGAGCGTTCCAATAAATGGAAGTGCTATTAAGTAACATAGGGCTACATGTGGGACAGACTTTGGACTCAAATAACTAGGGTTTTCAGAATACAGGAATTAGGGTAATTGGAATTAAACTGTATATACATATACAACTGATGTCTGACAATCAGATATGAAGGCTGACAGGGCAATATCTAATCATTTGGTAAAAATCACATTTACAATAAGAAAGCTATTAAAGCATTATCACAAGTTGGATCTTATTGAAGACACTCAGAAGATAAGAATGAGGTAGCAAATTTGAGCAAACTCAAAGCAAATGTTCATGGGGAAAATAGCTAGCTAGCCTCTATGTCATAACTAAAAAGACATGCCTAAAAACAAATATTACATCTATAGAAGTTCAGTTCCTTGTGAAAATAGTAAAATGTATCTGAGGGTTTTATCTCCCATGAAGATAAAGTCCTAAATATCTTTAGGAAAGATTTCCTGTAAAACTTCCTCACAACATTTGGAAGTCTCCCAAAGAGCAAGAAAACTGTGTTTGATCTACACTGGTACAGTAGGCAGAAAGATGAGTGGAAAAAAGAAAAGAAATGGTGACCTTAGTTTCTATGCAATGACCTTAACAAATTTTAAAAGATCTTAAACATCATCTCCAATTAAAAGTCTTGACATCAGTCCAAATCTTAATGTATTTTGCAAAAGAGCTCATCGTTTTTAAGAAAACTGGTCCATATTAGTAGGAAAATTCAGCCAAAAGAAAAAAGAAACCTTAGAAACAAAAGATACTAATCGCCAAGAACCAAAAATGAAGGGTTAAGAGAGAACTTGAATCATATGTTGAATATTATTTGCAATGACTTTCAGTGTTACGGTCCAATAATCAGACCTAATATATATTTCTTTCTTGGTGAGTTCTCAGAGCTTTTGGATGGGAGCATTTTTAGTGAATAAAACAAAGGTAACTGATACCCTCCATTCTTTCCTCATGGTGCCATTCGGTCTATCTTAGGCTTTCATATGGTGCCTATTACTATGGTATAGAAACATTAAATGTCCAAAACAAAAGGTGTTTTTCTCTTTCGGTATTAAAAAGTAATGTTACTGTATGGGCATAATTTTTCTCAGAACACTGATTCAGATTAAATCTTTTTGGAAAACATATGTTATTATTAGGGCTCTATGTCTGTTACGGAGGTCATGGAAGTCACGGGCTTTCTGTGACCTCTGTGACTTCTACAGGGGCCAGTGTGGCTGACCCCAGGGCAAAACCAAGCAGCTGGCTCCAGAGCCAGCTGCTCAGGTGACCCCGGGACAGCCACACCAGCCATTGCTGGAGCAGCCCTCAGGACAGTCAGAGCAGCTGCTGCTCTGGCGGCCACAGGCAGCTGGTGCTGCTGGCCCCAGATGTCTCCCCTCCCCCAAGATTTAATCACAGGTATTTTTAGTGTAAGTCATGGACAGGTCATGGGCCATGAAGTTTTGTTTATTGCCTGTGACCTGTTCATGATTTTTATTAAAAATACCCATGACTAAATTGTAGCCTTAGTTATTATTTATTTTTGTAATATTACCATGCCACTTAGGAGCCGCTGTCACAGATCAGAGTTCTATCATTCTAGGCACTTTACAGGCAGAACAGAAAGGCAGTCGCTCTTCCAAAGAGCTTACAATAAGTATAATACAAAACCGATGAAGAGAGAAACAGACAGGGGAGTACAGGAAACAATGAGACAATGTTGGTCACCATAATATGCCGTGGTCTCAGCACACCAGCAGCCTGACTGTTGTCAAGTTTTTTGTAGGCATCACAGAAAAGGAGAGTTTTAAGAAGGAATCTGAAGGAGATGAGGTAGCTTTGTGGATGTTTACAGGGAACTCTTCCCAGGTGTGAAAGGCAGTCTGGAAGCACGCACAAAAAAGTGCTTGTTTATAAATGTAACAGGTAGGCAACAATGGAGGTTACATTTATAAACAAGCATTTTTGTGTTTTCTTCCATGCTGCCTTTCACACTTGGGAAGAGTTCAATGTCCTGATTGGAGAGGGCAGGTGACATCTTGATCGTGAATGAGAGGTGGATGGGGAGAGGCCAGGAAGGGCCTTAAAAAAGTGAAGACAAGTAGCTTAGATTTGATGCAGCAGAAAAGGGGGAACCAGTGGAAGGAGTCAGAGAGGTGACATGGTCAAAGCAACAGGTTAGGAAAATGATCTTTGCAGCAGCAGTCTGAATGCATGTGAGTGGGGAAGTCTGTATTTGTCAAGGCTAGAGAAACAGATATTTCAGTAATCAGAACACAAGATGATGAAAGCCTGTTCTATACCTTGATCTGAATATAGTCAACATGAGGGCTCAGCCTGATCTCTTGCAGTGAGTCCCCCACCCCGTGTCCTGCTCCCAATAATGGAATCTTCCAAGTGCTGCTTAGAACCTCGGTCTATCCATCTGTATCTTCCCCATAGAGCATATTGGCCTTTAGGAATCATGAAGGCTAAGATTGTTTTGCGGTTGCTAGCAAGCACTCCATAGCAAGGTACTGTCAGCTAGCTCCAAATCATATAGAAAAAGGAAATAAAGCCACTGCCTCATAATAAGTCGTCATTCAGAAAAGAAGAGTGAATCAGGGCATTTGTCACTTAGGAAATATACACATGCTGTTGGCAAGTGTGGGAATTAGATTGTTGACAGTCATCAAGGCTTGTGCCAGGGAAGAGTTCTTTGATAGTATTTTCTGATGTTATTATTAAAAGCTACTTTATCGTATATAATAAATGGGCTGGGCAAAGCCCTGAACTCAAATTCCAGGAGAGGGAAGGTTAGGTAGATGCATATGGCCAAAAACCAACTTCATATGGACCTATTTTGGAAGTAATCAACCCCTTGGAACATGGAGCAATGTAACCTACATAGCAAATCATGGAAGCAGTCTTAGCTTGGATACAGCCAATAAGGGGAGAGCAACAACCAAGGTCTGGTGTACTCCATGGACCCCAAATTCTGGAGCAAATTTCCTACATTCAATTCAGGTAAACTGTAATAAGGAGGTTTAGATTAATATATTAAATATTAAAATGAACACCACAATCAGTATAGCAGCCCCTATGTTATTTATTTTTATATTAAATATATTTTATGCTGTTCCACATTTTCAATATGCCACAGAATGTCATCTTGAGATTTCAGATTCAACAATGCAGTTGACACTTCTAAGAAGTATTGGCTTAGATACCTTTTTACATCACCTACACTCAGATCACATTTTCAAGTTTTTCTTAGCAATCATGACATCTAGAAACAAATCCGTTTCAAAAGCTGAAGGAGCACAATTCTGTGGCAAGAAGTGAAATCTGTTGCCACAGAATATATAGAACCCTAGTAATAACCTTAACAACAGAAGCCATGTGGACTGCAGAGCTGAGTTTATCACAGGGTTTGTCCTCAATAAAAGAACTTTGCTTAGTAAGTGTTAAGTAAGTGTTAAGACAACACCTCACATGTTCCTTTAAACAATGGAGTGAAATGCTTGTTTTAATAAATCTGTTTGGTATTAGCTTATTTGTACTTTATGCTTTTTTTTTTACCTGCCTGTTTTGTACTTTCTAATCATACCTTTTTATTTATTTATTGTCCCCTTCAGCTGATCAGTTACAAAGCTGATCTGACATTAAGCTGTTCCTTTTTTGTACCAGAGAAGTAACAAAAAAAGCGAAATCATATGATATTATCCTTCACTTCTTTGAACCATCTGGCCTGCTGGATCAGAGCCCAACACTGTCAAGATTTCATGATGAAAAACAAATACACTTAGTTAAGAGGGGAAGTTAAAGTAGGAGTGTCGCCCCATGAAAAGTTTGCAGCAATTCAGAGGTGTCCCTGTGAGTTATGTTCAGCCGTGGAGGAAGGAAGTAATTGTCCTCAGAACAGAGCCCTATCCTGGCAGTAGGGCCTTTAATGCTTCCTCACATATCTATGACCATTCTCTTCAGCGTAAGGCCTGTATTCAGGCCTGCAGAATATAACAAAAAACATAGTTGCTGAGTTTTTCTAGCTTGTTCTGGCTTCGCTGCATTTGATACAGAAGAAGGAAGGACAAGCCTCTGTGTCAGTGCTTTCTGTAATCACAAGGAAGCTGAAAGGAGGAACAATGGTCTCAGCAATCTGTTGACATTTGCTATATTGAATAATCATATAAATAATATAGGTCCAATTCTGGATCTCACGGAAGTTAATGGGAGTTTGGCAGTTGCCTTTATACACAGACAAGATTTAACCCAGTGTTTAAGATCCAAGTTGGCTAAATGGTTAGTAGGACTGAGCCAGGCATAAGGGGAAAGACAGATTAATCAGATATTTCTAGGACAACCTGCAGCTGAGTACTTAATACAATAATTAAGATTTGCCTATAACTGTCCATAATGTATTCTGCTCTTCATCTCCATTAGATTTTGCAGCTTTGTTTATTGTTTTCCTCCTCACTCTCACTATCTTCTTGTTTTATTTTCTTTTATGCCACTTTTCCTGGTGAGGGTTGCACTGGCAGCATGGAGAGTAGGGAGGATCAGACCTCTTTCCTCCGCAACAGGTTCCAGCACTTCCTGGGATCCCCCAGCATTCCCAGGCCAGCCAAGAGATATAATCTCTCCAACATGTCCTGGGTTGGACTCAAAGCCTCCTTCTAGTGGGAAGTGCTTGGTAGACTTCCAGGAAGCCCCCAAGGGAATCCTTATCAGGAGCCCAAACCACCTCAGCTGGCTCCTCTCAATCTGGAAGAATAGCAGCTCTACTACGAGGCTTTCCCAAAGAGCCGAGCCCCTCACCCTATCTCAAAGAGTAAGCCCAGCAACCCTACAGAGAAACTCCATTTCCACTGCTTGTACCTGTGATCTCGTCCTGTCATTACCCAAAGTGCATGACCAAAAGTGAGGATAGGGACGGAGAGTGTAAACCGAGAGCTTCATCCGAGAACTCAGCTCCTGCTCCACCATCACCGATCGGTACAGCACCCGCATCACTGCCTACGCTGCACCAATCTGCCAGTCTCTCACTTTCTTTAGTTTTTAATTGCTTATCATTGATCACTGTGGGAAGGCTTTTGTGAAAAAAAAAGTGAGTCCTGCAATATGCTCTGGCAACCATTAGGCTGGGACAAAATTCTCTCTTTAGTCAATAGTTCCCTAAGAGCTTGATTGAGAGAACCTTACATTTGGTCTTTCAAGCTTCATCATATGTTCCTTAGCTGCATTGTCCAAGAGAAATGCAGCTTATTCAAAGGCATCCTGAATAGAGAAGCGGTCTCAATCATTTTGCTAGAATCCAATAGAGGATGCAGGCCACTAGTCTGATGCATTTCTGGTGGTGTTTCCTGCTAAGTAGTTGGGGTGGCTCATTCTTCACAATTTGGAGTCTCTACATTCAGTCCATCTTTATCCATAGATACAGAAAGTTACAATGATCCAAAATCAGAGATGACAAGTGCATGGATCGCTGTGGCCTAATCTTCATATATGAGAGCGAGAGAAAGGGGTGCAGTTTCTTGGCAAGCTGGAGATAAAAAAAACATGTATTTCTTGCCATTGTTGCTACTTGGGCATCCAGTGATAGTGATAAATCCAATGGGTGCAAGGCTTAATACTACCCTGAGGAACAAATGGAGAGAAGATACTGTGGAGGAAGGAGAGGTGAGTCTCTTGACTATCTCTTCCAAGTGTTTTCTCCTTCCTACCAGCATCATCACTTCATTTTTGCCTGGGTTCACCCAGGTGCTGCTTTTCATCCAGGTGCTGATCCCCACAGGCATTGTGAATCTGTGTGACATCATTGGAACCTCTGCCAAAAAGACAGTCTCTCTCCTCCTGTCATAGTTCACTTTCAAGATGTTTAATTACAGCACAAACAGAAACTGCTTTGATCTAGAAAAGATAAGCTCTTTCAATCAGTATTTAGTAGCACCTGCCTTTTATATGATTTTAAAAAATAAAATGAAATTAAAAAATAAAATATCACGACTGTTGTCATATTGTGCACTGCTACTGCTGTCATGTAATGAAACAATATAAAACTAATATTAAAATAACATCTTATAAAATAAATTTCAAAACTTCAAAATATTTTTCCCAAATTGCCAGTTGTTCTGATTTAAAATAAATATATATAATTTGTTTTTGTTCCAAATAAGAACAAAAATACATTTTTAAAATCACACACTGAAAAGAGTTAACTGTAGACTACTAAGGTATTTTTCACCATTTCTTAATCAATTTCTCATTGTATGAGCCTGATCCTGAAACTGTTACTCAAGCAAGTAGCCTGACTGATTTCAATATGACTATTCATGTTAGCGTACAAACTAAATAATAAAATTGGAATTCTTCCCAATTTTTCCAGCACACAGTTATGGCTTTTTGCTGTAAGGTAAGTTACTGAGGAGTTCTGAGTTCTGACATAACATTTTTTTTAATTATGTGAAACAACCTTGAAGCATTTGTACTTTTAAAAACTACACGTTTAGCCAATGACAATGAGATTCCAAACAGAAGAGGGCATATCATGGCTTAAAAAAAATCCCAGAACTGTCCATTGACATCAGTGGGAGTCCTGCTTAAAAACTGATGGCACAATATGATCAAAGCAAAGTAAAAAGTAGGTCAAAATTGGGACCTTCGACACCAGCACTGAGACAGAGTGTGTTCTTAAAAAGGAATCAAATACACCAAGTCACTATTATTTGGCCTCTTGATTTCTTCTGAAATGTCACGAGTTTAAAAAGAGCAGATAAGAACAAACATATGATAACAGTTTTGGCAAATACTTTGGTAAACAGTAAAATAAGCATTATTTAGGCAGGAGATTTGGGGAGAAGAAAAAAACATCTCTCTTCCATTATACATCTAGTCCATGGCACAATTTTGTGGTTGGAAGCATAATGCATGTCTTTAACAACAAAATAACACTGCCTGCATACGTACAGGGATAACTAATGAAGTTGTTTTTCTGCTGCTAATTTTTCTTTAGCTTGATGTCATATAATAAGCCGTTGAAGAAAGAACTCCCACATATCTTAGAGACAGATAGTTCAGAAACTGCTCAGTCTTCTCTGGCAAAACAAACAGAGATTCTAACTTAATTTCCAAGGATGAATCTCGGAGGGCTGAATTTATTACTGTATGTTTTATGGGTACGCTAAAATGCTTCAGGGTGAAATACAAGATCTATCCATTCAGTGAGGTCTTTGATTTTTAATTCATTGTAACAGGAATTTACTTATTTTGAAGAATTTAACTTTGATGGCTGTTTTAATTGCTGCAAGTCAGTGGGCACCATTATTAATATCCAGATAAATGAATCATATTTTACTTTATTTACATTTAAAACTTTATTTAATGAATTCACAGTAAAACACTTATATTCACAAATTAACTCCCGCTTGGCCATTAAGACCTAACATCCCCATGAAGGGAAGCAATCGCATTCAGGACAGCACTTCAATGCATGCTTAATTTTAGACATGTTTGTAAATCCCGCTGATTTTAATGGGACTTAATCCTGTGTTTAGTGGTTGCCTGAGTCAGGGCCTAATTTAGCATTAACCCACATATCAAAGTAGTGAGACAATGTACACAACTCTGGGGTCTTGATTATGCCCATCCTCACAGCAGTGTGCAAATAGAGAAAAGGGCCAGGAACTTTCCCCATTCCTCAACCCCTGTGCAGAAGCCAAGCACCCTCACATTCAGGGAGGACAAGGACTATACAAGTTTGGACATCTCGAAGAGAATGAGTTAAGACTTTCTCTCCTCTGAAGCAAGGAGAGACACACTACACTTCAACCTGCACTCCTGGAGGCACTGGGTGTTAGTTACTCTTCAATTCCACTTTTCAGCTCAAACTCCTCTTATTTCTGATTAATCATAGCAATGTTAATATATATATATTAGTTCTTATTGTGTCCTGGGCAAGTAAAATCCATCTCTCAACCTCAATAAATTAAATCCAGTGCCTGTAGGATTTACATGTTATGTTGCACATTTTCTCCTGAATGCATAGTTCAGTCATGCTATGAAACTATGGTATAGTTACCACAGTTTCACAGTATGACTATACACTGCATAAGATGATGCAGTTAGGAGAAACTGTTGAGCTTTGTGGACTTCAACTCCATCTAAAACTGCTCACTGCTCAGGAATCTTCATAATAGGTTCAAGATCTCCGATAAACCAGATCCTCAATCAAGTAAAAACTTCCAAAAGAAATTCCAGTGGCAGAGTTAGCCAGCCATAAAGACCTCCATTTGTAGACACCTCACTGCCAAGAAGAGAGAACCTGTTACTCCCAAACAAGGAGCCAAGGTCACTGCAGAAGGTGGTCAGTGAAAGAGAAAAGCTGTCACATTGCAAGAGCCTGTAGCTACAAAATGGTCACCGCTGCAGATCAACGAAAAAGCCTACAACAGAACTGCAAGTAAACTCCCTACCTAGCATTATGACAAAAATCATCTGAACTTTAAATAACGTATAGGTCATTAGTTGAGGAGGTTTGTTATCAATTAAATAGGCAGCTGCTTAAGGTCATCAATGTATATTAAAGCAAAGGTAGCTTTAGAATTCCCTTTCTAGCTAGCCAGGAAAAATTCTCCTTTGAATTTATAAAAGCATTCAATAATGCCATAATGAATCCTTCTCTCAAGGTTGAATTACCTTACAGGCGAGTCTAATCTTACGCGCATTTAACATACACAAATTCAGCTTTGCACGGTTGGCAAACACAAAAAACAACAAAAAAAGAGAAAACTAACAATTTAAACACTGTACCTGTAGTATGGGCGATTCCGCCCGCCATTACACTCAATGTAATTTTGACTATACGCGATTTTCACTTTACGCGCTGACAGTGGAACATAACCGCAGCGTAAGATGAGACTCACCTGTACAGTATTACAGCTTCCATCAAAGCAAAAAGAGTGGTGATTTGAATACTGGGTTGTTACTTAATGGTTACTAATTGTTAGGCTCTTTTTATTTATTTTCGTTTTTTTCTCTTTTCTTGTTTTAATTTCAAATCAGTCAAGATGCTTGAAAAGATATTCTCAGCATCAAATATGTAACATACCATGTTGTTCCTACAATATTGGATACTGATCATTAAAATTGGTCTACATATAACAAGTGTGCAATCCATTGATATATTTGATCAATAACTCTGACAGTGATTTATAATGCAGGAAATGGATACATCAACCTTAAAGCAGAAATTATATAGATAAATAGTTTTTGATTTACAAATCTTGATTTTGGATTTAGGATAGATCAGTGACTGGTTTATAATGCACAATCATTACAATTACATTTCTAAAGCCTACTCAAATTTGATAACTCATAACTAATTTATAAATCTTGATACATTTTTCACTCTCGTAATTCTCTAAAGCCATTGTTAGAAATGAGCTACATAAAAAGTTCTGATTTGCCTGCTGCAATCAGATTCAGTAGCTTTGTTTATATGACAGCTGCCAAGACTTCTGAATCATTAAGTCAGACTGTGACATGCCCGCTTGTATAACTTGTATTTATTGGCAGGGTATGAAGGTTTTGTAAACCTGTTGTTGGATGTATAAATCTAGTCTCATGTCCAAAACTGAAACAAAATGATAAACATGTACAAAAGTAGTTTTAAAACCATGGAGCCAGATTCACTCAATCTGATGCATGTAAGTGTAATTTACACCTTCCTGCCCCCTAATTCTCAGCGGCAGAAAGAAGATTCACCATAGGGGTAGCAGACAGTGACCAAACACCTCAGAGTTTCTGCCTAGATGGAGCAGCTTTAAAATCCACCAGGACTCCACACGTTCCCTGCTAGTAGGGAATGAGGTGAATCAGTGCCTCTCAGGCTGCAAGGGGCATTTCAGATATGTCTACACAACGTTTTGGAGCAAGCCTCCCTGCCTGGGTTGACAGACTCAAGCTAGTGGGGCTCACATTAGCGCTCTATAAACAGCTGTGCAGACAGTGCTTTGAAGTTGCAGCTCATGCTGGAGCTCAGGCTCTGAAACATGCCCGGCCCTCTCCCTTGCCACCACCACTTATTTTGGAGGATGGCTCACTACAAGCCTCATTCCCACAAGGAAGAAAGCTGTGGCTGCTTACCTCAACTGGTGGTCTTTCCATCACTTGAGGATCCCCAAAGCCCATTCAGTGCCTTAGCCCATAATTTCATGGTCGAGCCTTTAGTTATGAAGTGAATAGAACAGATCCTAGGACAGAAGAGAAAGAAATAACTTCTCTAGGTATCATTCACCATTGCTTCCAACTATTGCTTAAAAAGCCCCCATCCCACCCACCCCCAAAAATCCACTGAACACTCTCTCCACACCAATTAGTTATGTGTTATCAAAATATGGTAGAGTTGAGGTATCCTAATATAGTCTAAATCCAAAATCAAGATTTGCAAATTAAAAAACATCTATCTATATTACAATTATAGGATCAGGTTCTTAATTAGCAAAGTCTAGTGGAACCTCCAATTTCCTTTAATCCATATTTCTCTTAAGACAGGGGTCCTGTTTCCTGTGTTACTATCATTGGCAAAATGCTTTTTCCAAAGACCTAACAAAACAAACGTAAAAGACATAGTATTTCCATTTCAGAAAGGAAAAAAAAACAAAGAAATAATGAAAAAAATTCAAACTGAAGATTTAGCAAAACATGTCACTTTATTAATGTAGACCCGATTTTTGTAGACCCAGTCTATTTGAGGCTAAGAACATTTGATGCACTTTGTGCTTTTTCTTAGCAGGTAGGATACGAGGTGCCAAATAAAATGTTCTGTTGTACATGCACTTTCCGTCTTGCAAGTAGTAGATTCATGTCCCTTGCAGAAAGTATTTTCAGCATTACCTCTGATCTGGACTAGTCTCCACAACCCATGAACTATTAAGCACTGCAACTGACTTTGGTGCCGTTTCAAGATGATGCGAATGGCATATTCTGCCATCATGAAGAGCTTGTATTTTGCTGTCACTGAACCTTGGAGGGAGCTATTTTTTTTAAATTACTTCTCCCACTAATTCAGACATTTATGTTAATACATCATTAGCAATCATGTTTCAATATGGAACATATTTAGGAACAAAGGAAATCATTGGGAAAGAACTAGGTTCACTTATTTTTGCTATTCAAAAATCCAGAAATACATAGATATACTGACCTTTTTCTACCTTTCATTTGTCTTGAGAGAGAAGCATTTCAAGTATTCAATAAATAAGGCTCTCAGTTTTTTCCACCACTGTTAAATACTGTTGTGTTTAAGCCTCTCTTTTAAAACCTCTGCGGTGTTCTTTGTTTGAACACTCAAATGATGATTAGTTACATCTGCTTTCACATGACTAAAGTGAAGACAAACAATAGCTAAATAAAGACACGCAAAAATATTAAATATTAACTTATGGAAAACTACAAGGGCCTATTTTTCCACAAGGCTCTTAATTTGGCATACAGTTTTCTGCCCCCATGCTGTACATAGCTATAATTTAGAAATCTAATATATGCACACACATCTAAACTCTATTGTTTGTGTCCTCCTCTGTTTGGGACAGCTTTGCAAATTCACAGATGCAAAATTAGAAGCCATTTTTGAAAACTGTACACCTTAATCTACAAAGTATATTCACAAATTATGTTACTGAGTATTTGGGAGCTTCAGTCTGTACCTAACATTTCCATACTTGTGGGGTTTAATAGCAGTTAAATGTGCTAGAACATTAACGTTATTTTGAAGTGCAATTCCACTTTGAAAACTGATAGTAAAAATAGTAATAGCCTGTGTTATATGGAAGGTCAGACTAGATGATCTAATGGTCCCTTTTGGTCTTAAACTCTGTAAAATAAGTTCTAACTGCTAGTACTACAAATGCAGGTAGCATCTGAAAGCCAAGCTTCATCCTGAGTTTAACCTCGCCGGTAACAAAGACTATCTAGCTCTTATATAGCACCTTTCATGAATAGATCTCAAACCGTTGGCAAAGATGGTCAGCATCATTATCGTCATTTTACAGATGAGGAAACTTAGGCACAGAGAGGTCAAGTGTCACCCGCAGGCCAGTGGCAGGGCTGGGAATAGAACCCTGGTGCACTAATCCCAGTTTAGTGCACTAGACACTGGGGTCCACTTACCTGCCCTGCATAAGGATTCTGCAATCTAGTGATGATGTGCAAACCAGAGTCCAGCTCACTTTCTTATCATTCCAAAGCTCTTCCACTGCTTCTCCTACCACTGCTGCTCCACAGCCTCCTGAAAACACACAGGCCACCTGACTCAGCTCTGCTTCTTCTTTCTCTCCTGAAAAAGAATAGGTTGTTCAGCAATCATTCACCCTGTTCCTTCTCTTTCCATTCCTTGCCAGATCCCATTCTCCTTCCCCTACACCCCCAAACTCTCCCACCAGGACCTCCTGTGCCTAGTCATCTTATCTCAGTCTTCCTATCCCACCAGATGATAAGCCCTCACCCTCCTTCTCCTCCAGCAGATTGCACTGCAGGATCAGAACCCTGTGAATGTAAACAGCATCCAGTGGTCTCCCCCAGTACAGAAAAACATGGGGACTGAAACACGTGATGCACCAGCTAAACATTTACATAAATAATAGTTGTTCTGGAAAAAAAGCAGAGAATTTTTTCAGCCTATTTACTGAGAACTCGTATCTCAGAATTTCTCACAAGTTTTACTAAGTTTCACTGGTGGTCACTACTCTGCTGTAAAAACACCCTGCAGGAAAAAAGATATCCTTTCATGACAACAGTGATAGACCCTGCAGTGACTACTTCGTAGTCCTCTGCTAACTCTTCCACAAGCTAGTCACACCACTAGAAAGATAGTCACTGTATTTAAAGTATGTTGTCTATTTCCACTGCCACCAAATTTTAACTACTAATATCCTTCATGGGACATGAAGATCACATATTACACTGTAGTGTTGGTATTTTCTTTCCCAGAGTGTCTACTACATCCTTCATGGAACTGTGAGAATTCTATAAGTTTTTCTGCTTTTCCCTCATCATCCTTGGTGTCCCAGACTGAGAGATGACAAGACATACTCTAAAACAATTCCTAAGAGCCCAGTCTTAAAGCCACTCTTCATCCAGCCCTCTGTCTATCTAAGGTACTTATATGAACCCCATTACCATATCTGAGCACCTCACAATCTTTAATGTGTTTCTCCTCACAAGAACCCTTTGAAGTTAGGAAGCACTATCATCCCTCATTTTACAAGCTAGGAATGTCAGCACAGAGACACTAACAAGGAAATTGTGGCTCCACTGAAGTCAATAGGAGTTTTGCCATTAATTTCAATGGGATCAAGATTTCATCTTAAGTGACTTGCCCAAGATCATACAGGAAATCTGTGACTGAACAGGGAATTGAACCAGGTCCCAGGCTAGTTCCCTCTCCACTTGACATTCCTTCTTTTCCCCACAAATGTCCCTGGTTATTCTGTGTATGCAATAGCTGCAGCAGCAGCCCCTTGATCAGATGGCATCACAATGCAACAAGCAGTACTCCTGTGAAAGCTCTCCAAAACTTGAATATCAGCATCCTGTAGATATCATGGTGAGAGATGGGAACACAGAGTTATTAAATAAATGCTTTTTTTTCCTATTGAGTACTGAAGTTTTATATTTCTAAAAACTCTAGCTATCAGTTTACTTTCTAGAGAGCATTTTGGCAACATGTAACAAAGACAAACACTGCATGCTCACCCAATCTGACTTTACATTTGTTCTTTCTTGCAGTTGTTCCTGTTCATCTAAAATGATAGTGATTTTAGAACAAAAGTACATTTTGTCCTTTGTGTTTGGAATCAACTGGAAATATCTAGCGGTCGATTGATGAACAGTAAGTGATGAAACAAAAAATAATGTACAACTTAATTCTTCATAGTGGTTAGGAGAAATGTGTAAGGCATCAGGAACTGCACAAAAAATGAAAATGAAAACTGGCGGTTATGCAATAAGCTCAGCTAAAAAAATAAGATCATATGATACCTGCTCAAGTCAGCAACAACAAGCTGTAAAATGCAGGTTTGCACATGAAAAATTAATGAGTTTATGTCAATGGTAAAATACAGCAGGAAGCTGGGCACTGCATAGCACCAAGAAATCACTTTTAAATGCAGACAATGTAGATATAAACAGGCTAATGGCCACATATAAAATAATGTGCCACTACTGGAACCACAATTCAAAAGCATGTATGAGGAAAGTTGCCTGAGACAGCATCATTGGGTAAACCACAAATAAAAGTGAAATTTTTCCTAGTATTCATGGATGATGGAATTTGCAGAGAAAGGCAGAGAAATTATACCAGAGGGTTTTGTGGGAATGTTGAAAGTAAATTTCTGGTGATTAAAATGGGCTTTTGTGTTGGCTTAGTTTAGAGGTTTGGCCGAGTTAAATTGTTTCATATGTATGATTTTTGTAATGAGTCTGGACAGACAACCAATAAATTGTTAGGGTGCCTAAAGCTTTCATGTGGGCTTTTTGTTGCTGCTGAAATATAAAGGGAATAGAAAGGAATTAAAAATGAATAATTCAAGTGACTAAACAGAGTGTTGAGTGTACAGAAAGATATTAACCTTCAACTCCTGGAGTGATGAGTATGAAAAATGTACTATTATTATTATTCAGAAAACAAGATGGATTTCCTATGGCAGAAAGCATGCTGTCTCAGAGCTGATAATGTCATGGAAATGACATTTTATTCTATAGGTTTGTGTTGAAAAAAAGTGATTAACAATGAAAAATTATTCATTTTTATGAATTCAATCAAAAGCCTTTCATCATCTCATTGCAATTTGTTGATCCTAAAGCTGTGGATAATCTCAATTCCTATTAATATGGCTTGGTAAATGTCATTCTGCTCCATTTAAGTATCTCCTACATGTAGTATATACAATACCTGCAACCAAGATGAGAAAATACTGGATACTAGACTCTTTCACCCTGTTCCCCCATTGAAACATTCTGGAACATAAATCATTCGAGTTTGATGATCCCCCAATCACCACAAGTTTTCAAAGATAATGACCATCACATCAGTCAACTCCTCAGCACCCTCGGATGGATTAGATCCTTAACCTGTTCCTTCACCACTGAGGGCTGCTCACTTCCTCCCAATACTGTGTTGCCCAGTGCAACAGTCTGGGAGCTGACCTTGTCTTTGAAAACCAAGGCAAAAAAAATTTTTTTTTAAATGAGTACTTCAGCTTTTGCCACATCATCTGTCACTGGGTTGTCTCCCTCATTCAGTAAGGGCCCACACTTTCCATGACCACCTTCTTGTTGCTAACGTACCCGTAGAAACCCTTCTTGTTACCTTTCACACCCTTTGCTAGCTGCAACTCCAATTTTGCTTTGGCATTCCTGATTATTCCCGTGCATGCTCAAACAATATTTGTATATTTCTCCCTAGTCATCTGTCCAAGTTTCCACTTCTTGTAAGCTTCCTTTTTGTGTTTAAGCTCACCAAAGATTTCTCCATTAAGCCAAGCTGGTCGCCTGCCCTATTTGCTATTCTTTCTGCACATCGGGATGGTTTGTTCCTGAGCCCTCAATAAGGCTTCTTTAAAATACAGCCAGCTCTCCTGGACTCCTTTCCCCCTCATATTAGCCTCCCAGGGAATCCTGCCTATCAGTTCATTGAGAGAGTCAAAGCCTGCTTTTCTGAAGTCCAGGGTCCACATTCTGCTGCTCTCCTTTCTTCCTTTTCTCAGGATCCTGAATTACACCATCTCGTGATCACTGCTTCCCCTAACAATTCTTCCCTCTTTGTGAGCACCAGGTCAAGAGGAGCACAGCCTCTAGTTGGTTTCGCCAGCACTTGTACCAGAAAGTTGTCCCCGACACTCTCCAAAAACTTCCTGGATTGTCTGTGCACGGCTGTATTGCTCTCCCAGCAGACGTCAGGGTGATTGAAGTCCCCCATGAGAACCAGGGCCTGTGATCTGAAAACTTCTGTTAGTTGTATGAAGAAAGCCTCGTCTACGTCATCCTTCTAGTCTGGTGGTCTATAGCAGATGCCCACCATGACATCACACTTGTTGCTCTCGCCTCTAAACTTAACCCAAAGACTCTTAATAGGTTTTTCTCCAGTTTCATACTAGAGCTCTGAGCAATCATACCATTCCCTTACATACTGTGCAACTCCTCCACCTTTTCTCCCCCCGCCTCTCCTTCCTAAACAGTTTAGACCCATTCATGACAGTGCTCCAGTCACGTGACTTACCTCACCAAGTCTCTATTATTCCAATCACATCATAGTTTGACTGTGCCAGGACTTCCAATTCTTCCTGCTTGTTTCCCAGGCTTTTTGCATTCATGTACAGGCACCTAAGATTACTATTATTTCTTCCTATCTGGCCCTTTGTGATTCCCTGAAGACACATCAGATTTCTGTGACTAAGGGGCCTGGCTAGTGGTCTTTGCTCTATTATCCAAACCTCTGCATTATCCAAATCCCTTCCTTGTCCCCCAGCATGAGATACATGCCCTCTGCAAATGGATGGGTCATTACAAAAACTAATTTCCCCCATACTGTTACTCACACCTTCTCGTCAACTGTTTGAAATGGGCCACTCATTACCACTACAACAGTGATTTTTCCTCCCTTGCTATTCTACTGTTAATTGAATTGTCTCATTAGACTGACCCCTCCACTTGGTAAGGCAACTCCCATCTTTTCATGTACTATGTATATATACACACCTGCTACTGTATTTTCCACTCCATGCATCTGATGAAGTGGGTTCTAGCCCATGAAAGCTTACGCCCAAATAAATTTGTTAGTCTCTAAGGTGCCGCAAGGACTCCTTGTTGTTTTAGCTGAGGAATGTTTATCCAGGAAGCCCCAAATGGGCAAGATCTACTCCATTAATTCTACAAGTTGTCAACCTCCCACAGAAGGAGGCTTTTGCCATTCTATGAAACAGGCACCTGATCACAACAGATACAGTGCATGAATGGGGTAAGCTTTAATATAATGCAATACTACAAAATTATCCAGCAACGCAAGAGAAATATGGTACGGCAACACAGGTCTCTCTGACCATCTGGTACAATCACATCAATACTAACTAAACAGCTGACATATGCCCTCTTTCAAAGGTTACGGAGAAATGTCTCATCTTGGGGACACCTATTGCTTTCGTGCTAAATTAGCTTTTTTTGTGAAAAATGTATCAATGTTAAATGGACTGGCTGTGTCTCCCACAATATTATCACCTCTTCTAGCTATGAAAAACCAATACTTTATACATGAACAACAGAGCCTCAAACCTGAAAGGAAAAACAAGTCAATATCCTCAAAGAACTGCACAGGCATATTGTGCAAGGAACAAACAAAATACTTGTATCTGAAAAGCAGTTGATTTCAGCTCACAATGAGAAATCCTGACTGCACTGTAAGTAAATAGAAAAACTCTCCCTGGCTTCAGTGAGGACAAGACTACAACCACCATATCGAAAACATTCATTGTAAGCAGGTATAGCAGAAAGATCAATCAAACTCCAATTTATTGGTGCAGGAAAGTGGGATAGATGACTCATAAGACAGCTCTGAGACAGAGATTTTCCAGCAGGATTATACTAACTAACAGAGAGAACGGTCTTCAGCAGCTAGTGAACCAATGGTAAGAGTGAATTTTCTTGAGACAGACGCCACGGTTACGTGCACTCCTTTTAAGTTTATTTATTTCTCTTGTACTATATATATGAATGTTTGTCCTTTCGAATAACAAAAAGTTATTTCAAATGTGCTCCCTGGTTGAGAAGTGTAGTTCAATTAAAGCCTGGCTGCTTATCCATCCCTGGGTGGGTAAAAAGGTAAGATCACAAAGGATCTTAAGACTACAGCACAGCACTCTTGCACTGATAAGTAGGGGCTGAACGACATGGACAGCATAAAAGCTGAATACTTAGGAAGAACAGGTCCAGCCAGATTCTGAATCTGAACATGCTGGCTGTTGCTTTGTAATAGAAACCTACTGCATTTTGTTAGCTTTAAGCCAAATGGAATTTTTGTATTAATCATTACTGTCCAAGATGTAGATTTTCCTTTAAGCATTAAAGATTAAAATAATCTAGAAACTGTAGGACTTTTAAATATTTTGTACATACAACAAGGCTTTTTGCTTAGTGCTTTTTTAGCTTAATAAAACATGCAGCCTGGACTAAAGCCTAGGTGGGATCTGACAATCAGTAGTGTTAATATTTAGACATGTAAAAGCAGCTTGGAACAGGACAGAGCTCAGAAGAAAGCTGACAGAATAAAATACTTTAAAATTAACCAGCCCATGGGCCAGATCTTCAGTTGGTATACATGTAAGAAGCCAGTTTACACGAGCGGAGGCTCTGGCTCCTCTCTGTGTAATGTGTCAGCTGCTTTCTTGCATTTCTGTGGCAGAATTGGAAATAAAATGAGAGAAAGTTAGCCAAATGGTGCTGTGTTCATGAAAAACAACATGGAAAGCAGAAAAATAGGAACAGAAACCCCCCCGAAAACAATGGGATGAGCGAAAGTCTTTCTACCTCTAAAGTGCTTTCTGCTCTGGCAGAGTAAAATGCACGCTCAGATGTTAAGATAGATTCAATAGAAACAGGGGCAGAATCAGCTGTTGTAGTGGCAACAGGTGTTTTTTTAAGTAGAGTTTGTAGCTATAATATTAGCAGTCAGGAAGATGATGTCATGACAGCCCTAGTAGGTGGCATCTCAGTACATACCTACTAAAAATCCACTTATGGCATTGCTTGGACATTAATCTCCTAACCACACCTTTGCCTCTCCTCTCCCTCATTCTACAGCATGTGTTGTTACACTGCAAACAGAACTAAAGAGGTACATCAATGTAATGTTTATTAGATGTTTCTCTTTATTTGAGAAGGTGAGTCATCTTTTGGCTCCTAAGACTCTGGGTCAGTCTTAGCCACTCCTGCACTGACTCATGCTTCACTATTTATTAATTATTATTTATTATTATTATTATTAAGGGGACTATAGTGAAATAACCAACACATATAACCAATGCTGTAGTACTGCCAGACTTGATTTATCCTAATCAATTTCTATGCCAATGAATAGTTCATACTTCATACCAGTGTCTCATTTGTGCTTTTGAATTTATATCTCATTGAGGTACTGGAAGTAGAAAATGAGAAAAATCTGAAATACTGCTATTGAAAACTGAAATTAAAAATTGATAGTGCTGTTGAGAGCTGTCAAACGTGCTTTAAAACTAATTAAATCTGTCAGATATCTAGACATCTGTACAACCAAGCAAAATATACCAGCTTTATATATACCATCATACTTGAAGCTAATATATGGCAAGCAAATTAATCAGAGATGGATAGAGGCGAGAGTTGTTTTGCAAAATCTTCTTGGTTGGGTTTTTAGGGCTAGTTTGGATCCAGCAGAGCAGAATTTCCATTTTGCAGGTAAACTTGCCATTTTATAATTTGGAATGAAAAATATTCTCAGAATTTCCATTTCAGGGCATTCAAAAATTTCCATTTCACTCCAGAGTATTAGGGGGCTGCCAGAAATAAAGATGCAATTATCCCTGAGCATGATGGCTTTAAGCTACAACAGAAAGCTAAAAACAACAAATTACCAACCCAGTGGGTTCCTTTCAATGAGACCTCTGATCTAGGAGTGACCTAGGAAGTGCATTATATTGTGGTAGGAATGCAACATGGCAGCAATTTTGTTGCTTGTTCCTCAAACTGAGACTAAGTTTGTGACAAACTCTTACAAAAAAGTCAAAGACAAGATCCAGACTTGGCTTTCAAAGCTTTATGCTAGTTTTGTCAAACCTTTCTAGTGTCACATTGCATAAGATACTCATAAATGCAGTTTCCAGTCAGCACATTTTCTTATACAATAATGGTGAAACTTGAAGTTTTTCTTGGTATAGAATCATAGAATATCAGGGTTGGAAAGGACCTCAGGAGGTCATCTAGTCCAACCCCCTGCTCAAAGCAGGACCAATTCCCAGACAGATTTTTGCCCCAGATCCCTAAATGGCCCCCTCAAGGATTGAACTCTCAATGCTGGGTTTAGCAGGCCAATGCTCAAACCACTGAGCTATCCCTCCCCCCAATGGCATTGTCCATTGTTTCTTTCAAACAATATTGAATGCCCTCAGGGGTGGTTCTAGACATTTCGCCGCCCCAAGCATGGCAGCATGCCACGGGGGGGCGCTCTGCCGGTCGCCGGGAGGGTGGCAGGCGGCTCCGGTGGACCTCCTGCAGGACCTCCACCAGAGCCGCGGGACCAGCGGACCCTCCACAGACACGCCTGTGGGAGGTCCATTGGAGCCGCCTGCCACCCTCCCGGCAGAGCGCCCCCCCCGGCATACCGCCCCAGGCATGCGCTTGGCGTGCTGGGGCCTCAGCCGCCCCTGAATGTCCTCATAGTTCACTACAATTGTTCTACAAGATTCAGCATGACAGGAACATGTCATATCTGACAGGTTTTTAAGACAAGGAGATTTTCTTGTTCACTCCTGGTAAGATTCTTGCACAGAAGCTGCCATCGCCTGGACAACGCTTGCAAAAAAAAAAAAAAAGTAGGCAGCCTTTTCTTTTCCCAGGGCAGCCTTTTTCTGGGCAAATTGCACATCAATTTCCATTTGTCTTTCCTTCAGACTGTCACTCAATGGGATACCACAGAGAACTCCCTCCTGCCAGAACAGGCACCCCTCCACTCCTGTCTTGCTAAGTTAGACACTCCAGTCAGCTTCAGCACAGACATCATTACCTACTTGCCAGCACACACATATACAGAAAGACTTATAAGTAAAACAGAGCCATCAACAGTCAATTGTCCTGGTTAATGGAAGCCATCAAGATTCCAAACCACCATTAATGGCCCACACTTTGCAATTACAATAGGCCCTCAGTTATAGTTAATATTTCTAGTTTCAGATATAAGAGTGACACATTTATACAAATAAGATGATCACACTCAGTAGATTATAAGCTTTATAATGATACCTTAGAAGAGACCTTTTTCGTGAAGCATATTTTAGTTACATTTTATTCACACTCATCAGCATACTTTCATAAAATCATATAGAGTGCAACTTCACGACGAGTGCTCAGTAACTTACAAGGTCAAGCCTTTAGAAGGATATTCGCTTAGAAAGGAAGGAATGTTGTTTCCTTCCAACAGGTGCTAACAGCTTTCTCCTTCAGTCCCATCTGCTGCCACTGCTCACACCATTTCAGGTTTTGAGTGGCTTGTCAGTACTGAAATCTAAGGCCAGCAGTGCCCCTATGAGGTCTACTAGATCAGCTTTCCATTTGGTCCAGGTAGCTATTTTCAGCTAGCCACAGATTCACAGGGAGTTGTTATCCATGAGTAGTTTAGATGGTAAATTCTACAGGACAGGAACTGTCTGGGGTCTCCAGTCACTACTATAATACTAGTAAATATAAACATTAGTAACTAGATTGAGAGGTGAACGTACAGGTGCTCATGACTTCTTAGGCTGCCAGCAATAGCTGTCCACCATACTATTCCTGGATTAAACCACAGCTTCAGAAACCAATACACTGGCACAGCCAGCATAATAAAGCAGTTACAACAGTCAGCATAGTGTGACCAGGATTCAAATGACTACTCCAACAGTAAATCAATGTGCTGAGTATTTTCACTGGTTGCTGGGATTACAGAATAGACAGGAAAAAGAATGAGGAGTCCTTGTGACACCTTAGAGACTAACACATTTATTTTGGGGATAAGCTTTTGTGGGCTAAAACCCACTTCATTGAATGCATGCAGTGGAAAATACAGTAGGAAGATATATATACACAGAGAACATGAAAAAATGGGCATTTCCATACCAACTCTAATGAGACTAATCAATGAAGGTGGGCTATTAGCAGCAAGAGGGAAAAAAAAACTTTTGTAGTGATAATCAAGATGGCCCATTTCCAACAGTTGACAAGAAAGTGTGAGTAACAGTAGGGGAAAATTTAGAATGGGGAAATAGTTTTTACTTTGTGTAATGACCTATCCACTCCCAATCTTTATTAAAGCCCAATTTAATGGTGTCCAGTTTGCAAATTAATTCCAGGTCTGCAGTTTCATGTTGGAGTCTGTTTTTGAAGGTTTTTTGTTGAAGAATTGCCACTTTTAGGTCTGTAATTGAGTGACCAGGGAGGTTGAAGTGTTCTCCGACTGGTTTTTGAATGTTATAATTCTTGACGTCTGATTTGTGTCCATTTATTCTTTTGCAAAGAGACTGTCCGGTTTGACCAATGTATATGGCAAAGGGGCATTGCTGGCACATGATGTCGTATATCACATTGGTAGATGTTCAGGTGAACGAGCTTCTAATTCTTCGTTTGTTTGGGCTGGATTTCAAACCCTGGCTGGGTGGCTTTTCTATTATAACTGGCTATACTTCTCTCCATAAAACAGTTGTACTACTCATGGGTATCTTGCCTTTCTAAATGCCTTAGAGGGCTCAGTCCACCCCTGAAGTCCAGGTAGCTTCAGCTGTGCAAAGCAGGTAAGAGGCCAGTAGCAAGAATGTGATTAAATTTACCAGGACTTCAAGGATACAGTGTAATTTTTTGTGCAACACTACAATGTTTCCCAGTCTCAATGCAAACAAGCTACTTAACATTTGAACAAACACAGTAACACTATGAAATTACTCAGCCTTTTCACTTACACAGAAACTGGCCAGGCAATGATAGGAATGTGGGGGTAATCACGTGAAACTGAAGGAGGTCAATGTCTCCAAATTCTGTTTTTTCATGACCATTGCACCATGAATACCTAATAAAATGAATTAGTTAGCTACAGTTAAGAATGCGTGTTTAAAAGGCCTCTCCTGCATATATTTTATTTTTGATATTTATTCATATCGTCTATCTCCAATTTGTCTATCACTGTGTATTTTCTAGCAATCCTTCCATCTCCTCCCTCACCCACCGCAAACATGTACAATTTTATAATTTTCTAGTTGATTCTAATAACTAAGACAAATAAGAACAATAGAAACATTGCACAGCCACAGTGTGCTCAGAGTCCTACTTAGGCAAGGCCTCTGCTACCACTGACCAGGAGTTGACCTTTATTCTTTTCCAACTGTGTGTTTAGGTGCTTAGGAACATTTCAATGGGGAACATTTTTTATCAAAGTCAGGAAAATGAAGTAATATTTTACAAACAGGAAAACCACTTATCTTAATTGAAACCTCTCGAGTACTCTGGGTGTAAAAGTCAGCAGGAACACAGATTAAATGAACTAATTTTGTTTCCCATTAGAATGAAAAGGCTGTGGGACTGTGTGTACGCAGTACTGGATGCCACGAGAGCTTTTTACTATAATCACAACAACCACTTAAAAAAAAAAAAAGAATTGCAGCAAATTGAATTTTAGAAACTTTTTTTTCTAATTAATTGTTCCTTGATCTACGCCACAGGATATTTTACAGAACTACTCCTGGAACACTTTCACATTTCCCCTTGCTATTTGTTAAGAGATATACATCATTCTCTCAAAAAGTACAGAGAGTACATTACAGGCAGAGACCGGGGGGGGGGGGGAAGAATACAATGTACACTTCCACCAGAACAGTGACTAAGAAACCTGTCTCTCATGTCATCCTTTTCAGACTGGCTGATTTAAAAACTGATAAAGGCATAGGAGAGAGAATTAATGAATAAAGTGTAGTTACTATATCCTTATGACAATGAAGAATAGCTATTAAGAACTTCTTAATCAGTCAAATAATAACTGCATGCACATGTTCGGCTGGAAAATTTTACTTATCTCAGCACTGCGGAGGTGGCACAATACTGTGAATTACTAGGTATTTGCTAAGGTTCCAGATGAAATGCACAAAATTAAAATGTGACAGGTAAGGTAAAGGCCTTTGCATACTTCTGAGAATGATTTAAAAAAATAGATGCTGAGAGAAAAAAAGTCACAGCCTGATATTTCCTCTAGCTGTAACAATCATTTAGGTGATTTTGTATTCTGTATCTAAATTATTTCCAGTGCCTTCCCATTAGAGACTAGTTACCATACCAAAAGCCTGTCAGAGTAGTTACTGGAAAAAAGGGCCACTGTTATTACTTAATCACGCTGAATAATTTCTAGAAAACTTTTTCAGCTAAATAGGTAAGAAAATTTTGTACAGTTTAACTTCTAAGACTATTATTATACATAATGTGATGCTGTAGGTGCTATAAAGTTTTTATTGCCACCTGTTTGCCACATTACACATGGTTGGGCCCAAAGTGAGTCATCTAGGGCTTTCCAAAACCTTGTCCAAAGATTTATAGCGCCTCACACCATCATATATGCTGTTTGACATGTGTAGTTTTATTTCATCTTTATTCCTTTCTAGTCTCACCTCTTCCCCCGTCCCCCACCCCTTGAAGTACTTTAATTACAACAGAAACATTGATGCCATTGGTATGGGCAGAGCTAAACAAAAAACACAAGTGAAGTATAAAGTCCATTTATAGAATGATTATTAATCATGGTTTCTGAAACATAAGGACCTGATCGTGCATTGCTTGTGACCCCACAACTCACTGAAATCAGTGATGGTTTTCAGTATGTACAGAATGGAATGCATTATTAGGCTCCAAGAATTCACACAATGATTATATGCAATATATAAACAGAGGGTGACATTCACACAAGCATGCACAAAGCCCCAGCAAAAAGACTTAGTACACACAGTAAAGCAGGGCCCAGCCCAAGTCAGGTCTTTCTGTACCCATTATTCCAACCAATGGCCTACAATAGCAACAGTTTCCTCTCTGCACCCCTGGCTGGTGGTTTAAGCATACTAGTTCCATACAAGCACAGATCATATGGCCCTTCCCTGGCCAATGCTTCTCCCTGCACCAGACCAGTTAAAACTGCATGAACCCTAACTCTCAGCTAAATGGGTGTAAGTATAGCCCTGCAGGGGGCTCTGCTCAGGGATACTGTCAGGTTTCTATGGCATAAAAGCAAGTAAATTTCACCTAGAAAACCAAGCCTACTGACACAGGTAACTAAGGAGACAACTGTACACACACATAAAGGAGCTCTGATTACTTCAGGCAAGCATAGGTCCATTTTCAAGTGGCTGTGGAATCAGACATCATATGTTTATATAACCTTATTCACAGTTCACCTATTTCATGGATCTCAAAATAATGTTACAAAAATATTGCTAAAAATCAAATTCATAAGCAAATTGCCCCATTTCCTACTCAATAGGACATAACAGAACTCCAGAACATCTGTGATCATGAGAAACTGCCTACCACTTTGCCCAGGAGTAAGGGATAATATATACCCCCATTTCTAGACTAAATTTTAACTCAAATTATTAACTTCTGGCTACCTAAAATCGTCCTTTCACCTGGAGAAATCATTTCTCACTTCCTCTCCTAAAAATGTCATGTACTGTTTTAATAAAGAATGGATGGTGCTGTTATTATTTATTATCTGGATGGTACCACCATAATCTGATTTACAGATTATGAAGACAAGTAGGGTTGCCAATTCTCCAAGATTGGCCTGGAGTCTCCTGGAATCGGCATTGATCTCCCAGTGACTAGTGAAAGCAATCTAGGAGATTTTAATAGGATATTTTAAGAAAATGACATTATGTCACGTTGAGGAAAAATAAATCTCCCAGAATAGCTTCAGTCAGAGTTGGCAACCCTAAAGACAAGGTATCCTCACTGAAGAGCTTACAGACCAACCCTGCCAGGCTAACACAAGGGATCCCTTTCACATCAATGTTTGGATTATTCATCCAAGCAAGTTTGGCAGGTTTGAGGCCTAAACAGATAACCATACACAAAGAGGGATGGATGCTGGGAAAGCAAAACAGTGTGGCTGAGCACTGAAGCGGAGCATGAATATTGGTAGTTCTATTACTGTTTGTTATCTATCATGTTATGAGGACTGATTTTTGGAATAACTAACATCTCTTGGCCTGAGGGTGCAAGGAGAGAAGAAGACTGATGTTTATGAAGCCATTCTGAAAGAGTACTTACTTATTTTTTAAAAAATCTCTTCATGTTCAGTTCCTCCCCCTTTGCCTCATATCTTACAGGTCTTGTCTTTTTGTAACCTACCAAGGCTAACAAAATACTAGATATAGATAATACAACTTTACTCTGCTTCTCATTTTCATTTTTAAGGTGCACTGTACATTTTTGTTCAACTGGATTCCCTCTTTCAAATTGTCACTTTTTATTGTTCCCCGTCTGGAGACTTCCCTCTTGTTATAAACCAAGAAAGAGTACTCGATAGACCTGTAAGGTATGCAAAGACTGACTTCCAGGTGAGACAAATAATGCTGGCAGGAGCTACTCTCAGTGTCATTTCCATAATGGCCAGAGGGATTCACCACAGAAAAAAAGAAAAGAAAAGAAAAGAAATGCTGCCTCCTCTACTTCCTCAAATCTCCTTAGAATCATAGAATATCAGGGTTGGAAGGGACCTCAAGAGGTCATCTAGTCCAACACCCTGCTCAAAGCAATTCCCAACTAAATCATCCCAGCCAAGGCTTTGTCAAGCCTGACCTTAAAAACCTCTAAGGAAGGAGATTCCATCACCTCCCTAGGTAACCCATTCCAGTGCTTCACCACCCTCCTAGTGAAAAAGTTTTTCCTAATATCCAACCTAATATCCATCCAATGTGCATTACTTTACATTTATCCACATTACATTTCATTTGCCATTTTGTTGCCCAATCACTTAGTTTTGTGAGATCTTTTTAAAATTCTTCATAGTCTGCTTTGGTCTTAACTATCTTGAGCAGTTTAGTATCATCTGCAAACTTTGCCACCTCACTTTTTACCCCTTTCTCCAGATCATTTATGAGTAAGTTGAATAGGATTAGTCCTAGGACTGACCCTTGGGGGACACCACTTGTTACCCCTCTCCATTCTGAGAATTTACCATTTATTCCTACCCTTTGTTTCCTGTCTTTTAACCAGTTCTCAATCCCTGAAAGGACCTTCCCCTTTTATCCCATAACAGCTTAATTTACGTAAGAGCCTTTGGTGAGGGACCTTGTCAAAGGCTTTCTGGAAATCTAAGTACACTATGTCCACTAGATCCCCCTTGTTCACATGTTTGTTGACCCCTTTAAAGAACTCTAATAGATTAGTAAGACATGATTTCCCTTTACAGAAACCGTGTTGACTTTTGCCCAACAATTTATGTTCTTCTATGTGTCTGACAATTTTATTGTTATGATAGATGGGATTCCAATGCCCTTCAGCTTTCTTTTAAAAGGTTTCCAGTAGTTCTTGACAAGTGGAGCTGCTCAGGTGACACACAGACAACAGTCACATAACTTATTAAATACTGAAGATGACCCTACTCTCTAGCTGCAACCTAGGCCACAAAGAGAATGAAATATACAAAAACACAAGACAGTACAGAATGTGTGTCACTTTTATACAATATCCATTTTCCTGAACTATAAGTTGCACCCGTGAGAACATTTCTGCTATATTGATATCAGCTCAAAAGGGGCCTCAATGAAAGCCCCAAAAGAAGGGCCCCCGCCCAATAATCTTGATTTTCTTGATAGAATGATGGGTACCATATGAGAATGAAACTACACAGTTGTTAAATTATTCACTGACTCACCACTGACAAATGATGAATCAATAGAGAAACTGGCTGAATTTTTCACAGCCCAGCCACACCCAAAGGGGAAATGCTCATGGGTTCAAGTTGTAAGAGTCCAGCCCATGAGCAGTTAGGTCTAGTGGTTGGAGCAGGAGTCAGTACTAAGCAGTGTTCCCTCTAGTTTTTCCCACCCATGTAGGGAATGAGTTTTGTTATGTGCACCCATATGGAGGTGATGTGTGACACATCATCTCCATATGGGTGCACATAACAAAATTCATGTGACAGGGTAGGGCTGAGGGGTTCAGAGTGTTGGAGGGGGCTCAGGGCTAGGGCAGAGGGTTGGGGTGTGTGGGGGTGAGGGTGAGGGCTGGGGGTGCAGGCTCTAGGGTGGGGCCAGGGATGAAGGGTTTGGCGTGCAGGCTGACCTGGGGCTACAGGGTCGGGGGGGAGAGAGGACTCTCCCCAGCTCTCTCCCCCCCCCCCCGCAGCAGCACCTGGGCTTGGGGGGGGGACAACTGGGGGGGTGGGGTGGAGAGGTGCACCTCTCCCCACTGCAGCAACTCTGGTGGGGCTGGGCCAGGGAAGGGCTCCCCTCCCCAGCTGCAGCAGCTCCAGTGGGGTTGGGCATGACCGGGGGAGGGACTTCCCACCAGTCAGGTGGTATAGCCAATCAGGCAGCCTACTATAGACTATCTGTGCTCATTAGGTTGCCCAGAGACTAGCACTGCTGCAGGGCCTGATTCCGGACACAAACAGGCCATCAGACAATAGATCTGCTATTCCTAAGTACTAGGCTGGGCTGAAATTTTGGGTCTGAATTCCTCACCAGAAGGAATGTTTAATGTAGGACTAGGTTAGATAGCTTTCTGCTCACAGAGACATCTTGGTTGATGAATTATACCAACACATGGCCTGTGCTTTTATTTATAAATTCAGAACAGATACTTACTGTGTAATCCTTTGGAGTCTAAATATGCTTCCTTTATGGTACCATATTGAACTCTTTTGTGCCATTATTTGGTAGGTTTATGTAATATCATTGTTTTGCATCTCTCTGCATAATTGTGTTTGACAGCCATGGTTTTCTTCTGTTGTTCCTGTAAGTCAGAAAAGGCTCCTCTCTATTCAAATATGCAAATAGATTAGTCACAAAGGTACCTCTTAATTAGTCAGTGGAAGCCAATTTTTGTTTGTTTTCAGTCTGAAGATTCACGATGCTGATCAGGGAGGGACAAGTTATATTTGTTCATGTCCTGTATGTGGCTCAGGTTTCTAAGTTAGAAACTGAATGTGATAGCATGGCAGTGTCACAAGCACTTAAAATTCACTTTATATAATATAGACATACACATGCACACTATACTATACTACATGGAAGCTGTGAGTGGAAAGAGCCTTTGGGGGATTGATGGTAGGTTAATGAAGCCATCAGACATTCCGCCAAGCCCTGAGAACAAAGCAAAAGGTTTGGGTGTGCTCAGGGGTGTCCTGAGAAACAGCTTCCAGCAGGAAGGGAAAAGGCATCCTCCCCAAATTACCACCACTACTATTTATCTGTATTGCAGCACCACCTAGGAGCCCTGGTTCTGAAGCAAGGCCCCATTGTGCTAGATGCTGTACAAACACAGAATAAAAACATGGTCTCTGCCCCAGAGAAGTTACAATCAAAACTAGTGGGAACACACCATCGTTTTTTAAGAGAGAGGGGCATGTAGCCACATTTTGGGAATCCTTTTGTCCCTGTTTATTTACAATTTGAGCACTACCTAGGGAAGGAATTCAGAAGCAGAACAGTGTAGAGTTTCTTCCTCTCCCCGTGTCATTTTCCTTATTAACTGGTGCATTACCTGTGTAAAATCCCTCAAGCTACTATGTTATAGTGTTATTTTATGCCTAAATTGTGACTGTTTCTGAAAAGGCAAAACAGGCTGTACTAACAGCCCTCTTCTAAAAGGCGCCAAAATATGTTTTAGAAATCCCCTGTAGATGTAACAGGTTGGTCAGGTAAGAAATATTATGCTCTCAAGGGACATTTGCTGGATAGCTCATAGTACACCAAGCATATATTACACAGCTGAGGAAAAGCTGACAGTTTTTGTGAAAGCACAATTTTGTGGTTTTAGTATTCTCCAAGTTAGGCTGTTATATAAAGTAGGTGATTTTTGAAATTTCCATATGAGACCGGGAAATCATTAAGTGCAGGACTAAGACTTGCATAGTTTTCCACCAATTTCTTTTTAAATGATGTGCAGCATTGTGAAAAATCAGGGAGAACAAATTTGGACAAATCTGCTAAAAACATAAATTTTCACTCCTATTGCCAGCAGCACTAATTCCCTTCTTCCCCAACCAAACTGATTCTTCTTATGGAAACTTCTACTCTGAACATTGATAGTGATGTACACTAGCACTGATTTTATCTTTGAATGGACTTGGAGTTTTTCTTTCACTACCTGTGCTCTCCTCTTACTTGACCATACCTCTCAACAATTCAAATGGCTTAAGCATGACACAGTGCCACTCCGACTTGCCTGGCCACCCCTTTGTAGATGGAGCTATCAGGGCTGCCGGGCCAGACCTGAGTGGCACTGTGACCCTGTGCACCAGGTCGCAATTCCAGTTGGTTTGGATGGCCTGTCAAACCATGGCTCAGGGCACACTGCCTACCCCACACCGGCAGCCCTGAATGTGGAAAATGGTCCACTTCAATTGGGACTGGGGGGTCAAAGTGGGACCATCCCACCACCTGGGACTTTTGGAAGGTCTGCCTTACTGTATAATGAGACATAATCACCTGCCCAAAGAACTTATAACCCAGACTGACAAAAAGGGAAGACAGAGAGAAGCAACAGAAGATTTTTTTTACATTTTTTTAAATGAAAGATATAATGAACCAAAGCCCGTTTAGTGAAAATTGCAGGAACTCAGCATATTACATTTGTAATCATAATAAAAATCATTAAATAGGTATTTATAGTTGTATCTGGCTAAGTTAAAAGAGCACAATACTATCTCTATGATACCTGAATGATTTCTCATGCTCAACTAGAGCAGAGACTGGAGTAAAAAACATTCCTGCACTGCCACCTTGTGGTGGGTGTGAATTTAGGTAGATTTATTATTTATTTTTGCTGCGCAAGAGCATGAGCCAATTGCAAGAGGAATGATTTCCTTTTCTTTTAAGACGCTTTAGAGATTTTTTTTCCTGTGTGAAAGTGTATGGGGAAAAGGGCACCCCTTTAAGTGTCAGGCTGGACCCTACAGCAGGCAGCATGAAGATCATAAGGACAAAGCAGGGCCTACTTAATTAACAGGAATAGGAAGCAGAGAAAGAGGGTTGGGGAAGGGAAAGAAATGGAAGCCAGGAAGGCGGCAGATACAATGTTACTCTCCCAGGCACAAATCTAAACTTACTCAGAGACTTGGGTGTGGACTGTATGTTTGGAAGCCATGAATCAGGGTCCTGATTAACTGTTTGTTACAACGGTTCCTGTCCTGGAAATCTGATTAAAAGGGACCATGGAATTTTGTTTAAAAATGTTTAGCTTTTCCTTGCACGGGGTGGTTAAAGTGAATCGATTGTGGCTCTACTTGGGGAAGTTAAGGTGGGATACACCTGCAGCTCCACACCAGACTGCAAGGAGGCTCTCAGGGATTGCCTGCACTTTTACAGCCCAACTGAGTTACTAAGTCAAAATATTAAGTTTTCAAGGTGTAAAGGTTAAAGTGGAAATCTTAGAAATGTTAGTTTAATCACAAATAATTATATTAATAATGATAATATTTTTAAGAGCTGACCAGTATAAATCTGTACTACACAAGTTACAAAGAAAGACACAGGCCCTGACCTGAAAAACCTATAGTGACTAGGGGCGGGGGAAGCACCATAGGGTTCCACATTGATTATGTCTCAATCACTGCAAATTCAGCTTGCAATCTGAGTGCAATTGGATTTTTCTTCATATGAACTGTCACCAATAATAAACGTTTTGCAGATTAAATTAGGCCATATGTGACATCAGTATAACAAATTATCTTCAGTGGGAGCTATACAGGTGTTACATATTAGAACTTCGAGCCAGATTGTGTTTATCCTTACATGTGGGCAGAGATGGGGGAGAGGGAAATGACTGGGCAAGGAGCTTTCATCCCCTACTTGCATATGTCCTGTATAAAAGCTTGTAACAATACAATCCCTCACTCAGGGGAGTGTAATGACTGCTTCTTCCATTCAACCCCAGAGGTGCCCCAAAGTGGGAATGATGGGGACTCCATTTATTAGTCCATAAAATGTGCCCGGCACATCAAAGAGAGCTCTAAAGGGTAATTTTTCCAAAGCAGAACGCCTCTCAAAGCTCCCCACAGGGTGGGTGGCTTCACGTTGCTGCCAACCCAGGACTGTCCTTAAATGGCACAACCAAGGCCTTAGAAAACTATTCGGATGATGATGCACAAGCAGGAAGAGAATCCAGCTCAATCTCTCTCAGCAGGGCTATACTTGTCTTTCAAGTCAGCAGATATGGTCCTGAAGGTGTCCCAGGACCAGATCTGTGGAAGAGGAAGATGGTATTTTCACAGTGTTCTGTATCAGAGTAGAAGCCAGTGGAGAGAATTGAAGAGGGAGTGATGTTATCTGAGTGCTGGACAAAAAAGATCATTGTAGATGCTTCATTTTAAATAGACTGGAGGGAACAAAGATGGAAAAAGGTGAAGCCAGGGAGGAGGTTGAAATAGTCAAAGTGAGAGACAACCCAGGCATTGACAAGCATCTTAGCCAGTGGGACAGAGAAGGGGGATGATTTTATTTTTAACCGATTAGACCTGGGTGAATACCAAGCCTCAGTGTATATACAACTGTTTTCTTGAATTGGAAAATGTATTTTGCTTTGACTATGCTTATGGCATATTTACGTTCCATGAACATTCAAGCAATTGAGTTTAATTTGCATGAATGCCAACAGGGAGCTTACTTTAATATCGTGCCCACATATTCCCAGAAATACTCAAAGTTACCAAAAACAGTATTTTTTGATAAACAGAGGAAGAATTCTCCAAAAGCCTTGCCAGAATCCTGACTCAAGGACAATTAAAGGAACAAAACAAGGATCTTACCATACTCTAGACAACTATAAGTATGACTACACATTCTCATTCAAATACTCTATGAATGAGCTGAGAGAAAATCATGTGTAAAATTTATACCTAGTCATTCAGTCTTATAGTAGCCTATATTGTCCAGGAATGATGCATCTGCTAAGGCCTATGTAGCCCAGAAATGAAAAGCTTTATGTTGTTTTTTTTAAATTACGTGATCATCTTTCACATTTTTCTGATATTCAAAGCTCTGCTGGCTGGCTCAGGCAGTTACCAAGCTAATCAGTGGGCAAGTTGTACTGAAGCTGCAAATCAAATGAAAAACAGAGAGAAAGAGGAAAAAAGTTTTCATGATTTTGTTGCAAAAAGCATAAATTGGCCAACCCATGTTCAAAGGCTTTATAAATGGTAGCAACCTTTGACACGTAGCTTCACGTTTCATTTCAAAACTTGTATTTTGTGTAGCTCTACGTTTTGTAATCAACATTTTGCACAGCTACAGCAATTTTACAAAAGCTAAGATGTGGGTCCAAATTCTGCTCTCATTTAGCTACAGCACATAAAACTGGAGTAACTCCTTTGAAGTAAATGGTGCTACATCAATGTATATCTATTATAAGTGACACAGATTTGTGTCCTCAGATTCTACATACTAAATCACACAAAAATGGTAACTAGAAAACAGTTGTTTGCAAACAATTATATTTTCACTTGAGGATGAAGTGCTACTCCTGATACCCTATCAATCAGAGTGTGATCTGACATAATAGTTACAGTTTTCAACAATGTAAGACAAGAGCAGGGAACAAGTTATGCAATTTGCAAACTTACATCTATGCTTATTTTATTGACTGTGGGTCTAAGATATTTAATAAAACAGCTGTTTTCAGAGTCTCACACACTAACTTCGAATTACTCCATCATTTGACTCCAAAAAAATCAGTCTGGTATAAGTATGATTGTGTCCTGAACTACAGTACATCCCCCATAATAGCCATCTGAGAGCACAACCAAGCACTCTTGAGATGTCGAAGAGCATGGAACATTTTATTGAGACGTCATCACATTATTGCCCACAGCAGAAAAACTACTCAACTGTCTAAGAACCAGAGTGCTGCAAAGGGTGCCATTTTGGAATGGTTCCCCAAAAAAAACAAAAACAAAAAAAACCTCTGTCAAATATGGGGGCCCAAAAATTATAAGAAAGAGTTAACAGTGAGATAGAGTTTGAGTTACTTGAGAAAGAAGACAGTGAAGGCTAAGTGGGGCTTCCTCACTGATGAGTTAACTAAAAAAAAAATATATTGAAACTCAACATTGTTCCTTTAATGGCAAATCCCAGTTATCAGAGGAGGAAACTGGAACCAGATACAATACATCTTTATCATATTCTCAGAGATACAATTGCGCTAATAAAATACACTTTAAAATGTAGAATACTGTATGTTTACATAAGTTAATGGCAGGAGAGAACAGTCTTTGAAAAGACTGTATATACACCATATAGCAGGATGGACAGACTCTATAAATGGAGATATAAAGAAGCAGATATTCTGATTTGATGAAGCACCACCACAAGTTGCCAAGTATTGTACATGCCGGGTTGCCACGTGGCATTAGCATTAAGAATGGTTACATTCATCTTTATGACATATAGGGCCACATATTTACATCCAAGGATGTAAGAATATCTGTTTTTACTGCAATCACATGTGAAAGTGGGGTAAATGCCATACACAGACAATAAGTAGTATGTGAAATTGAAATGTACTATTTGTTTTCACAGCACTCAAAAGTTTGTTAGGGGCTTGTACTACTATACAACATATTTTGTCCACAGCACATTTTGTGCTGTCCTTTCAGACTGTAAAAAATGGCTCATAACAGTGTTTAATAAGATATACTAGACAATTATATTCTAGTGTAGATTTGTATGAACAAGAAGGTTCATACATATGACAGTGCGGGTGCTCTCCAATAGTGACCCTTCTCATTCATGTGACATCTCAAATGGAGCAAACAAGGCTGTGTGCCTGCTCCAGTGCTGTTCAGTTTGTTCTTTTCCTGTGTCTTCAGCCATGCCACAAGGGACTTGGGTCAGGGGATATATATTTGCTACCTAGTAGATGACTCTCTTTGATCTTTGAAGACAAAGCTAAGACCAAGACACTGGAGAGACATCTCACTGTAGCACTTTTTGCAGATGACTCTGCCCCGATGGCCCATAGACATAACCTTCAGGCCACTGTTGACAGATTTTCTGAAGCATCACAACTCCTTGGCCTTACCATCAGTCTCAGCTAGACAGAGGTCTTATTCCACCCAGTACCTTATTCCAGTACCCCAGTGCCACCATCTCTATCCCAGGTACACAGCTGAAAAATGTGGATCAGTTGAAGTGTTTGGGCAGTACCCTCTGTAGTGATGGTTCGCTTGATAAGGAAATTGCCTCCAGAATCAGTAAGCCAACCAGGCCGTTGGCCAGCTCCAAACAAAAGTCCTTAACCAACACAACATTTGTCACTCCACCAAATGGAAGACCTATAGTGCAGTGGTCCTAACATCTCTCTTGTATGGTTCCAAGACATGGACTCTTTATAAGATAGGACATTAAAAAGCTTGAGCAATGTACCATGCACTGCCTCTGCACAATAATGAGCATTTGCTGGAGGGACAGAGTGGCCAATATTAAGGTCCTTGAAAGAGGAAAAAAAACAACCAATATTGAGGAAATTCTACTACGAGCACAACTAAGGTGGACCGGACATGTCATCAAAATGGAAGACCACTGCCTCCCAAAACAGATGGGGAGCTCAGGCAGAACAAAAGAAAGAAGGGCCATCCATTTAAGTGCTTCAAAGATAACTTGAAGAGCAATCTTCATTGGGACGCTTTCAATCTCAAAGAACTCAAGAATACAGTTCAGAACAGGACTCACTGGTGGTCTCTGACAAGATTAGAAAGCAACAGATTTGAGCAGGATTGGCTAAATCATCTCCAGTCTGCACGTGAAAGGTGCCACAGAGATGCATTGTCAAACATCATGCATACGGACTTCATGTCCTTAGTGCAGCAGATTTTGTGCGTCAGGGTTTGGACTTCAGAGGCATGTACGTAGCCACAGATGAGAATTGCAACAATATTGTCAGCGATGGACTACTAGTAGTAGTATTTTCTAGTATATTACAGGCTATAAACAGCGTATACATGCTTTTCGAACTATCAGAGTGATAAAGTGAAATGTCTACTTCCACAGAAATGGACAATATTACTTTATTTAACTACTTACAAATAGTTATGAGACTGTATACATTTTTTATGATTACAGAAATATTTCTAAACATTTTTCACATACTAGGATGTGGATTAAGGGTTCAGAAATAAATTACCAATTTTTAATACTTAGTTAATGAGACAACATTGTCCCACCTCAAACAAATCATGACGCTACAGAGATATAAATGTGCTGGCAACTTTCACCAACTATCCCCAGATCAGAATATTTCTAACCCTCTGGAAAATCATTTGAAAATCCTGTCATCTTGCTTAGCTTGATTTTCTCATTGACTCAAAGTAATAAAAAAAAGTAATGACATTCAAATGAACTAGTTATAGTCAACAATAGCAAAATTATTGACCATAGTAAGTTTCTTTTCTTTAAATATTTATATTAAATATCTATTTTCCAAAATATATTAAGTATACCTTATAAAAATGCATATACACACACAAAAGTATTCATACTCATATCAGTCAAATAAAGGAAAACTTTACATAGAAATAGACTATACTGAAAACAATATAACACTGACAAATTAAATTATACCAAATTTAAGGTCAAGTATGTGTCCCTTAGCTTAAATATCTCTGGACGATCTCAGAAATCAATCAGCATGGATACGTATTACGTTCTAAAGGGATACTTGCATGAGACTTGCGTGAATCATTTCCATATTGGACACAGATCCTGGCACACTATCAGCTGGCAAGAAATCGGATAGTGCAATTTTGGTGTGGTAGACCAATCAGAAGAATAATGCAATATGTTAACCTGATGACCCATGTAATGTATCTGATACCAGAACAATACTCAAATTTAGAACAGTATCACAAAGATCTGTATTTTGATAGCTATATCAGTAGACTTACCTGATTCTTGTTAACATATATTAAAACAGAAGAATTTTAAGCAAATTATTTTCACCACCACTGCTCATGTTGAGAGGTTTGAGAGTTGGGTTCATGCCATCCCTGAGGCAGAGGGTACAAAGTCCACAGAAAGTGTTTTTTTTAATTATTGTTATTATTATTAATTTATTTATTCAGGACAATCTAGTTTTCCATAAGGTTGAAACTGTTTTTCACCCATAGTTTCAAGAGGAGCCAGATATTGGCATCCATGAAGTAAAGTGTGTGAACTGATTAATGCATAATCCACGTTCACCTTACATTAAGAGCGGCCTGGATAACTTGTTTTAAAATCATTTGTTTCATATTTTGTCATAGAACTTGAATTTGATAAGGTAGCACACAACCATTTGGTGATTTCCTAGGAGTACACAACAGTCCAGATTCTATACCAACCACTCCAAAAGTATCCTAACATAGCTGTGAAGTATTTTGTTTGGCTGTTGTGATGAAAAATGACCAAGCATCTATATTAATGGCATTTTTGGTCTGTACCCAAAATATTATTTATGTGCTTGATTTCTAAGATTATATGTTAGACTAAGGAAGGGGAATTCAGGGGGCCGCATGTGCTCAGGCTATGTGCACACTACACCTTATGTTGGTATAAGTCAGGGGTAGCCAATTACTTTTGGCCAAGGTTGAGTCAAGGTCCAGACTCCAGAGACAATTTATTTAAAAAAGGCAAATAAAAAGATTTTGGGGTCCATTCAAAAGTGTCTGGCAGTCTGAATTTGACCCATGGGCCAAACTACCCCAGATATAAATTATGTTGCTCAGGGATGTGAATAAGCCACCCCCTTGTAGGTTACACCAACCTAACCACCAGCATGGACAGCACTTTGTCGGCGGGAGAAGCTCTCCCGCCAATATAGCTACTGTCGCTTATGGGGACTGGAGTATTTAAGTTAATGGGAGCAAGTTCTCCCACCAACAGCTGTCCACAGCTGTGCCACTGTAAGCTTGGTAGTGTAGCCATAGCTTTAAGTTTTAACACCTCACCTACATGGAAGATGTACGGATCAGGTCAGTGGTTACAACTCATTGAGACTTGAATGGATCTAACCACTCCAACAATGAACCAACATCATGAAGGCAGTCTCCTTGATAGGTCTTGGTGGGTGTTCTGGGGGAAAAACAGCTTGAAGCACCAGGAGGACTTCACACATGGGACTGGAAACAAAGAAAATGATTAAGCACTATGGTAATGGTTTCCCTGTGGAATGGGAGGGCCTCTCTTCTATTTAAGACAGACTCTCCCAAAAAAAATGGGGCAAGATGAAGATCAGAGGGCACAGTGGGAATGTAACCAGGGTGGTCATAGAAGGGTCTTGGCAGTTGAAACCATGTGAGTTGTCTCAGTTCTGTTCCTGTAACTTAAGAGGAAAGCCCATCTAAATTTAGCGTATAGTGAAGCACAAGATTAAATGAGACTAAATGTGTGTACGCTGTTTTATTTTAAAATGCTTTTTCTGTGATGCTTTGTTCCAACTGCTACATAAAAATACTTCATTTTAAGAAGGCTCTTCATCAAAATCACTGGTCACAAGGTCCTAAAAAAATACATACAGGTGCCTGAAACCCAGTCAGAGCAGCAGGCTAATAATCAGTTAGTATACGCTGGATACTATATCTAGGTCCCAAGCTAAGAGTGGAAGGATTGCAAGATTCCACTCCTGCTGCAAGTAAAAAGACAAGAAGCCTACGTCTGAGAGGATGCACTCAGAGACCAGAAAGGGGAAGAGATACAACTAGCCCCATAACTGACATATTGGTGGCAGCATGTGTGGATTATGATGGTGGTGAATTTCCAATAAGTGACAGCAGCAAAAAATGAATGGTATTGTACAGAAAAAGCAAGGGAAATGTTGTGTTCTTTTGAGGACGAGAATAGGAGAAAACAGTCTGGAAAATGAGTTATAAACTGTCCAGAAAAGATAAGCTAGTGGAGTCAAAGAAAGTTGAACTGTAGGGAGCTTAAAAAGATGCAACCTATTAGCCTGCTGCACTCAGACAACTAGAAAAGAAATGGTTTGTAAGGACTCAAAAGGAAGAAGCAGTACATTGGTGGAGCCTGAAAATGTCAAGGTAGATAGAGGCCTGAATGGAGTAGGAGAACTCGGATATTAAGAACAATGACAAGATTTTAAACAGATGTGCAGATGAGGATGCCTGAGCTGTATATAATGACTAGATGGGCAAACCAGACCCCCTCCAGACCAAGGACTCTGAACCAGAGTAGTCCAGGGTGAAAAAAACTGCATCTCAGGGCTGGTCCACACTAAGAAGGGGGGTCAAACTAGGGTACGCAAATTCAGCTACGTGAATAACGTAGCTGAATTCGAAGTACCCTAGTTCGACCTACTCACCCGTCCAGACGCGGCGGGGTCGAACTCCGCGGCTCCCCCATCGACTCCACCATCGCCGTTTGCAGTGGTGGAGTACCGGAGTCGACCACGGCGCTTCCGGAGTTCGAACTATCGCGTCTAGATCAGACGCGATAGTTCGAACTCCGTGAAGTCGAACTCACCGCGTTGACAGGGAAGGTAAGTGTAAACCTACCCTCAGGAGAAAGAAGGTGGAGAGAGACTGGTTAACAGAGAAAAAGACCAATAGCATGAACTGGAGAGACTGTGCAAGCAGCTATCCACCAACTGAATAAGTGGAGACAGACTTTGCTCATAGATTGTTACTTCAGTATAAAGACAGAGATGGTGATGTATTTCTAAAAGCTTTCAAGAGTGGGTGTGAATTAAACCTGGTGGCTGCCTAGGACGATGCACTATCTGACTCCCTTACTATTGGGGAAGGCCTTACACACCTACAGTAAGATGGCTGATGAGGACTACAGAAATTAAGAGTATTTTACAACTTGACATATTTCAAAAATTGGAATGGATACCTGAAGCACATAGGAAGAAATTTTGGAAGGGTCAGAAAGCAGGAGATACAAATTATTCCAAAGTTGCAAGAGAAGCTAAGGACTATATAAGGAAATAAGTGGGGCCTGACAACTATTGAGGGGGCCTGTGAGCTAATGGGGCTTGAGTAGATTTATGCCTTATACTTATATGACTTAAAATTGTGGTTAATAGACCAAAAACCTATAGAAGCTAACACAGCTAGTAAATTGGCTGATAAATATAGACTGTAGTCCTGGGGCCAATAGGAAACAAGAGGAATGGAGGCCACTGACCAGGCCTATTGCACTTCTTTGGATGTTTACATTTTTGGTCATGTTTTGTGAGAGGAGACAGAAGAAAGCCATCTTACAATCAATTCTTAGTATTAGTCATTCCCATTCTGTGTCTTTTGATCTCTTTTAACGTGACAGCCACAGCACTTTTACCTTCAGTTACAAAAGTTATCCCAACATGCTTTGAGGTTTTATTACAAAAACAACAAAACTTATGTATTTGCATATCGACAATCACTATATTTTAAAATTATGTGCAAGATCATGGTCCCTGCTGGACTTAATTTTAAAATCCGGGGCAATTAAAGGGGAAAGTTTGCACTTTCATATGTGAAGCACAGTGAACTAGTTTTCATTAATAACTTTTATGGAGGTATTATTCACCTTGATTCCTCAATATACCTGTTTTTTAACCTTGCTGCAAATAGATCCTAACCTTCTTTGTAATGTGTAGACCATGCAGGGCCACCCAGAGGGGTGGGGGGAAAGGGACAGTTTGCCCCAGACAACCCATCTGAGAGCTCCCACCCCCAAGTGATGTTGCAACTTGGCATCAGGGGCCACAGCACCAATCAGGTTTGACCTGGTCACTCCTCCAACATGGGGCAGCCAGTCCAAACCTGAGTGGTGTTATGAGCCTGCATGCAGGTCGCAACACCTAGAGTAAGGAGCAGGGCCCAGCCCCATGGGACAAAAGCTGCCACTGCAGGGTGAGTTTGGTTGGAGGGGGTGGGGATGGCTCACTCTCCAATCACCTCCCCCCTGTGGCCTCTTCTCTGTGTATTTGCACACTTGGTTTCTTTGGAAGGTTGTGGGAGGGCCTCAGTTTCACATTTTGCTTTGTACAATGCAGAAACCTCTCTGCAGCCCTGGGACCATGTAAAGTCATTTTGGAGTTTCTCTAAGCTCTGCAAATTTAGGTTATATTAGGATAGAAGCAAAGAATACATGTGACTGTTTCCAGATATATTCCTGTATCCAGTCCTATCAGAGAAACATTACTGTCTCATACTAACGGGGAAAAAATTCAGGGCTTATATACAAATTCTCCATCATTTTCTTCATGCAACTGAATGTTTGTAATTATCTCAGACATCTGATTCAGCTACCAGTGGGAAATTCCAAATGCACTGCAGAGTTTAATTGGTGTGGTACTATGAAGTCATTTACCTTTCCAGATACCGTAATATTGCCCATGCATATGAAGGGGGTAGGGGGATGGAGATAGAGAATACACATTTATACATAGAGGAGGGTCATGTTATAATTTACAGCTATTGCAAATCAGGAATCCATCATCAGAATTACTGAATAACTGTACATTCAGCTATGGTGATATTCTCCCATAGCTGCTGGCCTTTGACTCTGGCTCCAGCTCTTAGCATTGGCTCAATTCCCAGCTCCAACTCTGACCACTGGATCTGACCACCCAAGGCCCAGTCATGGCTCCAACTACCTATAAGAAAGTAAATTTATAAAGGAATTATAGAATGCCCCTTTTCTCCAGGAGATCCCTCAAGTCCTATGGATTTGGGTGGGAAGGAGGGGGAGGGGAAGAGGAAGTGAACACACCTTGTCTTTTAGGCTATGTCTACACTTCAAACTTTACAGCAGCATAGATGTATGCTACAGCTGTGCCACTGTATGGTTGCCCATGTAGCCATTCTTTGTCAGCAGGAGAAAACTCTCCTGCCAGCATAATTAAACCATCCCAAACGAGTAGTGTCAGCTATGTCTGTGGGAGAGCGCCTCCTGTCAACATAGCGCTGCCCACACCAGCACTTTTGTCGGTCATGAGGGTGTTTTTTTCCACACCTCTGATCGACAAAAGTTTTGCAGACAAAAGCCTTCGACAGGTAATGACACTGTTCTTCCCTGACAGAAAAATTACTAGGGGACTTATGAAGATTCCATTTCCCTAGCAGCTTGTACTTGCCTTGGGGAACATCAGCCACTGAATTCAACAGATTTTATTCAGATTTAAGTGCAAGTGAAGGTAGAATCTGCCATAATGTATTACTTGTATTATCAGCACCTAGAAGCTCAATCATGGACCAGGAACTCTTTGTGCTAGGCACTGTACAACCACAGAACTAAAAGACAATCCTTCCCCCAAAGAGCTTCCAATCTAATTATAAAAGACAACAGATGGAGACAGACAGACCAACAGTACTTTGTATCAGAGTACAAAGATATGAAACAATATTGGTCAGCAGGGTAGACTGTGGTCTCAGTGCACCAGCAGCTTCCTACTTCTCCACAGCTACCAAAAGGCTGCTCCCCCAAATCCCAACTGCTCCCCCAGTATGCTCTTGTGCATAGATCTGCAAGGCAGGAGAGCCGGGGGGAGGAGCAAGATAAGGCCTACATTATCCCTGTGCTGCTTCTGCATTGGGGGTATTCTCAAGGAAAAGGGAGAGTTCTGCTGCCTGTAATACTCCTCTATGCCTCCAGAGCAGTGTAAAGCCTCTGTGGAGGACAGAATCTGCCACTCAACCTCTGTTCCAAAAGACAACTAAAAATAGATAAAACCACCACATTGTGTGACGAAGCTCTTGTACATGATGCATACATTTATATCAACATTTTATAGCAGAACAAATAGCCAGAGCATAATAGATTGCCCTTTTGAAATAACTGTATGAAATTTCCTTTGGTAACAAAATGGATAATAATATCAATTACCATATATTATAGCATCAAGAGCAATATATACGGATATCTAATCACCACAATAAATGATGCTTAAGTCTCTAATGAAATACTATCCTGTTCCCCATGGTTTTTTAATATACTGTAATATTTCTAAAGAGTTCAGGCTGCTGATAGTAAACATTCTACAGTAAAATCATCAACTCCAGCACATTGACAGCAGACAAAATACTAAAGGATACCTCAGTGATAAGGCTGAAATTAAATTAAAACCAACAGCAAGAACACCATGAATGTAACTCTCAGACATGCAAACACTACCTCTGAGGAAATGGCCTATTGTGGGAGAGTGGTTAAACCCAAAGAAATTCTGGTTTGGATTCAAGCCCTTATAAACCTGAATCTATGGAGTTCAACAAGGTTCTCATTTGTATTTAGGATATTTGATGTTCCCATATGCTAAAAGAAAATGTAGGACTTCGGTCTTGCAGGCTTCAGGTACAGATTTAGACCTAACTAAATTCATATAAAAAGGCGTCCAGGATGCCAACTCTGGGTAGTGCTCCACCACCTTCTAGCATATGAGCTGTAGAAAACAGCCTCTGCATGAAGACAGTGATATGTGGGGAGGGAAATCCTAAGTTTTCCTTTCTTTCCACCAAACCAGTCACCTATTTATACCATTAGCTTTCTCTTTCTGCAGTTGGTACATTTAGTTCCCAAATGTATCCCAGACTTTTTTGCAGTGGCTGCAGTAGTGTTTTAAAGGTGATGCAGTAGCAGCCATGGCAAAGGATCCTTGGGTCTCTCTGAGATGTTAAACACACTCACTGCATGCAACTCAGCAGAAATGCATACAACTCACCTGAGTAAGACAGCCAGTGTTTGGTCCTACTAACAGAATATGCTCTCCACTACAGACAAGTATGAATGCACCTAGTTCCTAGAAGTTAAATTACTACACAAATTAAACTGCATCTGCAAACATTCTACTCCTACTTAACTTAATCCCTTATTGCTTCCCATTTGCTATTATAAATCTATTTGTTTCTCAATTTGCAGAACATGTCTGTAAAATTGTTCTGCACTCTCTCATACTGGTGAAGGACGTTCGCATGGGTGCCATGATTTGGAACCTCCAGGAATGACATCTACTTAGAAAACCAGAAACACAACACCAAATTCTCTGTTGGTGTTATTCCATAAACAACTGGTATTTTTCAGGTGCTTTATATTGGACAACTAAGTGGCGGTGGGGCTGAGCACTGCTGTTGTGTGGTGTGTTGCTTCAGTTCAGACAGATTGATGGTGGAATTGATTGTATAGAACACTGCTCTTCTAAGGAAGCGTGTTAAGAAGGCACTTGAAATCCCTGATTGCAGCAATACTTCTTAGGCAGTCATATACCATGGTGGTGATGAGTGTGGTATGAGAAACTACTTGGATTAAACTAGTAGAGAATTAAACCATTGAAAGAGACCAGAATACTAAACAGGCCTGTTTATTTCAGAACATCTGTATTGTCCACTTACAGGTTTAAGTAGATTCTGACAAAATCTACTTATTATTCTACTAACCATCTTATTTAGCATTAGGGGCCAGTTAGTATTGTATCTTCCAATAATTGCTCTCTTCTATAGTTTCCTGATTAAAAGTGAGTTAAATCAAAAGAACATGACATAAGATAACTTACTTAGCGTTCCTACTTTTATGTCTACATCTGTTCTTACATGCATTATAAACTGTAGTGTTACAATATAGTAATGAGAGCTGATGGAAACTTTCAGGTTTTTCAATCAAAAATGCCATTGAAAATTGAGTTTAACAAAAATTGTCAAAAACTTGAAATTTGGAATGTTTCCTGCACCTTTAATACTTTTATCTTTTTATTCACCATCCTCTTGTAATCTACAAGGGATAGTAACAGGATAGGATTTGCTATAACAGAGACCCTCCCTAAATATGTGTTCTACATATCTAGATTCTTATACTGCACCCATTCCCAAGGTGTCTGAAATCAAGAATACCAGACTAACAATATCTACAGATCACAGTACTCCCTAGTTTTTTTATATACTTTTGGGAACCTGTTCAGAATCTGTCAAATATTTGTTTGACTGAAGAGCATGAAATTTTAGTATTGTATAGAGCTTTAAGAGTTAATTGCCAAAACTATTTTGTAGGGCCTGCTATACACACAGCAGGAAGGCAGATTACCCAGCAGCTGCAAGAACAAGGACTTTTGTTATACAGCCTCAGAGGTCCCATAACTGCAGATTGAGACATATGTGTAGCATATCAACACTGCAAATGACTGGTCTGCAACATGCAACAGCCTCCTGATGGTCATTATGTCCCTAAAACCCAGTTTTATAGAAGATCTAATTTTATTACCAGAGAACTGAACATCAGAAATCACTTTAATATCTCAGAGCTATCAATTATTTGTGCTTGGAAGAGCTACAGGTCTATGTTCTCTTCAATAAGGAATTGATATTAGTCTACAACAGGGTTCGGCAACCTTTCAGAAGCGCTGTGCCGAGTCTTCATTTATTCACTCTAATTTAAGGTTTCGCATGCCAGTAATGCATTTTAACATTTTTAAAAGGTCTCTTTCTCTAAGTCTATAATATATAACTAAACTATTGTTGTATGTAAAGTAAATAAGGTTTTTAAAATGTTTAAGAAGCTTTTTTTAAAAAATAAATTAAAATGCAGAGCTCCCCTGACCGGTGGCCAGGACCTGGGCGGTGTGAGTGCCGCTGAAAATCAGCTTGTGTGCCGCCTTCGGCACGTGTGCCATAGGTTGCCTACCCCTGGTCTACAATGTTTCTCCACATCACTTGAGTATCAAATTGTAAGGGCTTTTGGGCCTGTTTCCCCATGGTACAAGTGTATAACTTCCACAGATTCACTGACACACATGAAAGTTTTATATGCACATATCAAGGGTGAAAATAACCACCTTTAAAGCTGATAAAAATGGATCATGTTGTGAATAGCCATATAAACCAGGTGGGCTAAATACTTCAGGTTACATTAGGTCCTCGATTTTTGCTCTGGGGTATGCAGATGTAAGTTGATATACACACAGACATGTCCATATTTATATGACAGAAAACACATACACACACAATAAGTGACTCTGCATTTGCAAGCAAGCTTTGCAGCCAATTTCACAAGCAATATGATGTTATGCACTCATGTTTTGGAGGGAAGTATCAGTCTCTGAATCAATAGAAATAAAAGACATTCTTTAAATATTTTAAAGATATTAACAGAACAGAGTTGGGTGTTATAGGGTCTGCATCATCTAGTGCCTAGAATAACGGGCCCCCAACATCCTACTGAAACAAATTTACAGAGTTCCTTGTGTGGAAGTTGGGAAAAGCACAGACATTCTTAGTCTTCTAGGAATAGAGCAAGAGTCAGGCTAACAAAGTCAGGCTGACACTGACTAACAACACGAGACTTAAAGGCCTAGGCTAGTAGAAAGCGAATGAGAACAGACCGTAAGAGATACTGTTTTGACCTTGTGTTAGATAAGAATGGAATGTAGACTGTGGCAGAAATTAATGAGAAAAGTGAGATATCAGGAAGAAAATGTATAACAAAATACATTTGTTGCTCATTATTGTACGTAATGAAAGGTATAAAAGCTTGCCTAATTGTTTATCTAACGGAGACCTGCCCATGTGTACTCTCCCGAGCATTTGCAATTGCTCGAAAATAAAGTTGCCTCTGGCTTGTTGCTTCAAACTCAGAGTGAGGACTCGTTTTTCTTCCACACTTGCTAAAATGTTGCTACCAAACTGAAGAGATGGGCAGGGGCAATTTTCCCTGCCTCCAACTGAATAACCCCTTCTCCCCATACTGTTAAATCACTCCTGCCAGAGATTCCTTAGAACACAAATAAACTCTGCAAATACATACTTTGCCTTTGTAATGGGATCAGACTGCACTAAGCATCAGGTATTTTCAAAAACATTTCCTGAGGGAGGATACTCCCATAATCCACTACAGTATCTTTTCTGTTGCTCTTAGATGCACATACTTTTCTATTTCAAAGTACATACATTGAATATACATCATACCTTCAATAGAATATTTTTTTCAGAAAATGTCAATGAAGTGCAGCTTAATATGAATGTTTGCCAAGTGGCATTGCTTCCCTCCTTAAAGAAACATTTTAAATTTACAAAATCCCAGTCCCTCATCCCTCCACTCTGTAAGCCCACATGCACCCTTACACATATGATTTATTTATCAGTTTGGCAAAATTCCAGAGGATAGCTCAGAGAGAACTTTCGAAAGAGCCCTTCCTTATTGGCTGCCCATAAATGTTGACTTTTTAATGGTGACCACTTTACGTTGCTTAGTACATTTAACAGGACTTAGACTACTCTAATAAAGTTACAAGCTCTCAGAGAAAACATGTAAAGATGGTAGGAACATAACTGGTGAGAGATGAAGTATATTGCCACTGCCAACAGATGATGGACAAGCACCACATGAGCAGGTGAAAAAAAAATCTAGTGATGGTGAAGGTCTGATGACAGCTGTGGGTCTACTTCATTTATTAATCTGTTTCCATTTATATTCACTTGTGTATCTTATGTATTTAGGGTTTTATTTTATTAGTATCTTTGGATGTATTTAAGCAGGTACAAAAAAAGAGAAGGGAATATATAATGGTGTTGTGTATGAAGATTTACTGGCATGAGTTTAGGATTGCTCCCATTCACAAGTTTCAACGCTATGAATGAGTTACATAGGTCATCTCAAACCCTTTATACTATCCCGTATGGCCATGCACCACATTTTACCAAATGCTTTTTAAAAAAATTTTTTAAAAAGGTTCTAATATATCTTTTCTTCTCTGTCCTGCAGGATTCTTTGGTACCATACACAACACTGTATAGCCCTTGTAGGGAGAAGATTATTTTTTAAACTCTAAGAAATTCCCTAAAATGAAAATATTCTAGAAGTGAGTTATGATTTTAAGCTCTAATATGTAAATTAATGGCCAGGGCCCCACCTATCTTAGGAATTGCCTCTTTCAATGCCACACTGCCACAGCTGTGCTTGAGCTAGATTCCCCTTGTTACAAAAGGAGCAGAGTGAGGGAGAAGAGGTGGCTGCCAAGTCATTTTCTGGGAGGGCTCCAGAACTTTTTCCTCACTTTGTCCGAGGTACACCAAAACCGACGACCTTCTAGGCCCTCTGCAAAAGACAGCTGTTTGAAAGGGTTTTACAAGAGGGCTGTGCTCCTAGAACAATGAATGTGTGGAAAGGAGTTTCTGTAGGTGTCTGACTGGCTGAGTTCCTGTTAAAATGATGAATATAATGAAATCTCAGCAGCATGAATAATGTGTTAAGGTGCCTGGAGCCTTGGATAGGCATCTTTTAAGGTATTATTTAAAGTCCCAGCTCCTGGAGTTATGTTATGTAAAGGTACGTCTACATTGCACACTCTTTTGGCAGCATTGACTGTACATACACTACATGTCCCTCCCAGGGACATAATGATCATAAATGATCTGGAGAAAGGGGTAAACAGTGAGGTGGCAAAGTTTGCAGATGATACTAAACTGCTCAAGATAGTTAAGACCAAAGCAGATTGTGAAGAACTTCAAAAAGATCTCACAAAACTAAGTGATTGGGCAACAAAATGGCAAATGAAATTTAATGTAGATAAATGTAAAGTAATGCAGATTGGAAAAAATAACCCCAACTATACATACAATATGATGGGGGCTAATGTAGCTACAACGAGTAAGGAAAAAGATCTTGGAGTCATCGTGGATAGTTCTCTGAAGATGTCCACGCAGTGTGCAGAGGTGGTCAAAAAAGCAAACAGGATGTTAGGAATCATTAAAAAGGGGATAGAGAATAAGACTGAGAATATATTATTGCCCTTATATAAATCCATGGTACGCCCACGTCTCGAATACTGTGTACAGATGTGGTCTCCTCACCTCAAAAAAGATATTCTAACACTAGAAAAGGTTCAGAAAAGGGCAACTAAAATGGTTAGGGGTTTGGAGAGGGTCCCATACAAGGAAAGATTAAAGAGGCTAGGACTCTTCAGCTTGGAAAAGAGGAGACTAAGGGGAGACATGATAGAGGTATATAAAATCATGAGTGATGTTGAGAAAGTGGATAAGGAAAAGTTATTTACTTATTCCCATAATACAAGAACTAGGGGTCACCAAATGAAATTAATAGGCAGCAGGTTTAAAACAAATAAAAGGAAGTTCTTCACGCAGCGCACAGTCAACTTGTGGAACTCCTTACCTGAGGAGGTTGTGAAGGCTAGGACTATAACAATGTTTAAAAGGGAACTGGATAAATTCATGGTGGCTAAGTCCATAAATGGCTATTAGCCAGGATGGTAAAGAATGGTGTCCCTAGCCTCTGTTTGTCAGAGGATGGAGATGGATGGCAGGAGAGAGATCACTTGATCAGTGCCTGTTAGGTTCACTCCCTCTGGGGCACCTGGCATTGGCCACTGTTGATAGACAGATACTGGGCTAGATGGACCTTTGGTCTGACCCGGTATGGCCGTTCTTATGTTCTTAGGACTGATATAAATAGTAGACAGTGAGGCCCTGCTTAGGTGAGTAAAGACACGACCGAGCCCTGTGGGTATATCTCTTCCGTGGCTCTCTACAGACCTAAGCAGTGCCTTCACACATCTACACTGCTACCTTTAGCAGTGTAGCCTCCTCTTGCCTCCCAGTCTTCCCTGCCACAGGGAAAGACTCCAGCAGTAGGTCAAGGCTCTGGCAGGGGGAGGCAGTGAGGAAAGACTTTGGCAACTCCCTGCTGCCTTCCCCCTGCCAGAACCTTTCACTCATAGGCGTAGCTACACAGTGTAGCATGGACACAGCCTGCTTTTCACTATGGCATTTAGCTATGCAGCCCCTTCTTTTGTTGATCTTACACTCCTGGCTAAATCTTGCTTTGGATTCCACTAGTAGCCCAACTGTCAAGGCAAGAGCTAGTATTCAAGCGATAGGTTGCACGATGGAATGGAAATGAATTAACCTTCAATAGAAGGGTTAAATATTTATAAAAGTTGAATGTGTAATTCTGCATAGTCACAGCAACAAATCTTCAATTGGTGTTATAGTTTGGGAGCTGTATGGCCATGAAAAAAAAAAAAGTGATTGAGAATGGAAAAAACAGACTTGTCTGGATTGTGACCAAATGAAATATTTCAAAAGTTTTTGAATCTATGCCCTGAAAGAAAGAAAAAAATTACCACTGAAGTTTTTTTAAACATATCAACACCTGCAATATCACACCTTATGAAAAATATAAAAAAGTTTTTCCAGTGACAAAATAAGTTTTAAACTACTACTAATCCTTTAAGCTGGAAACAAAGTTGATGTTGTGTTGGCTGTAGAAGACAAGTTATTCTTAGCACAGTCAAACCAGACTTGAATGGGGGGAGAGGAATGTATAAATTAATCATGGATTTTTTCAGGCAGTAGAAAAAACACTACCACAGACTAGTTAGAGGCAGACTTGTCCTCAATCTTTGTCTGTTCCCTCAATAAGAACTTGTAGGAGGGAAATATTTCTAGGGTTTGCACCATAAAATAGCTGGAGAAGTGGGCAGGAATACACTTCGTAAAAGTTTTCCAAGCATGAAACAAAGCCATAAACTATGTCATTTTTCATTTAATTTTGCAGTCTTTTTGTGGTTGTTTTGCACAAAAAGTTATTTTCCCCCAAGCCATTTTTGTCACTCTTTTCTGAAAATAGTAGAATTGACCACTTTATGTGCAAACATTTCAAACAACTGTAGAAATACTTATTACTTTTAAGTTTCTGCATATATTTTAAACAAACAATTTTTGTTATATTTTATATAGAAAATTGCTTGGATAGAAAAGATTCTTCCAATGCATATTTATATATCACTCAGGAAGTGAATCATCTTTCTTAGCCAGAATATCTAAATACCTTAGTGGACACCTCTAAATGGTTTCTGTTCTCATTAAATCTTCAGTGTTCTGCTGCTTAGATAGAACAGCATTATATTCTTAACAGATGTACTGGTGGAATAATTTTATGCTCTTTTGAGAAATGACAGTATGATTTATGACTCTAACAAAAGTGTAACTATTTTGGCTGGAGTGCTGTCAGTAGTGAATGACAATTGTGACTGACTGGAATTTGCTGGGCAAAAAAGAGCACAAATTGGTATTATAATGTGGTAAAGCTCTAATAAACTTGAGTGAAGTCAGCTTGCCGCGTTTTTCACATGCAATGGCCATCTAGTCAAAGTAATGGAACCTAAAAATATGGTTTGTTGAGTCTTTAAATTGAGACATACTTTGAAACATTCATGGTGCAACTTTTCAACATGTCTAAGGTCTAAGTCTGAAAAGGCTTAAGCACATGGAGGAATCCCAATGATTTTGACTACTCGGGTAGAGTTACACACATGCTGAGGTTGTTGCAGGACCAAGGTCTAGGTCTAAGTTTGCAGCATGTTGGCTTGACTCTACTTCTGCTGCAGTCAATGGCAAAACTCCTGTTAAACTCTGATGTGAACAGGATGACGCTTCTGATAATAGATTTTTCTCCACTCACAATTAAGTACATATTTGAAAGGATTTAGAATTTAAAGTCTATACATTATTTCAGTATTAAGCCAAAATAAAGTATTTTATTTAAATTAATAAAAAGTATCCAAAAATGGCTTTTCATTTACTGAACTTTTCAAACTTGTAAGACAATGTATAACTCCAATTTTTAAACAAAAAACACCCCTATTTTCTTCTCCTTTTTATATTTTGACATAATATTAAGCTTTTTTGAAGTTTTAGTCAGCAATGCATTAGCTGTTACACTAACAAGTGTTAATGTAGTTCCTGCCTTTCCTCTAAAGAGCTATAAAACCAGAGTACTTTCAGGATTTAGGCATGATATAAATCTTGGATCCAGGTGCTTCTAACTCACTTTCCATAATCTGAAATTATTCTAGTCTTGCACAACTCTGGCTACATTTCTTGAGTGTGATACATGTTTGTATTAAGTTAAACTATCTTAAGAATGAGTATATAGAATAAAACAAAACTCACTGACATATTTACTTCTGGGAAAGCATATCAAATGAACCTTAAAATCAGATTAGAAAGTCCAGCTGTGAAAAGGTATGCAAGAATGATAAATGAGAGCTAAAACCATCCAAATCACAAACTGAGCTGGATGAAACACAGTAGGTGAGTCAAAATTCCGCTTAATTTAGAATCTGCTATTAGTCTTCTAATTTATGTCAATATTGATGCTGCCATTCATTATATAACAAAAATCACGTATTTTTAGCAAGTGCAAGTCATTTTTAGTATAACTAATGTAAGCAGTGAAAGTTTCAAGCACTGCTCCTGAAAGCAGAGTGGAAAACTTCTAAGCTGCCAAGCCCAACACAAATTCCCTCAAACCTGTGCCCACTAATCATGTTTCCATTTTCAATTAGGTCCAAGCCCGCTGCCTCTGGATTAGAAATCCTTCTTTCATTAGCTTGACTGATTACTTCAAATAGCAAACGAGTTAATCACTAGCACAACATTCTAGGTATCAGTTCCACAAAGGTACAGAATTCAATGACATGGTTTGGGTCCATCTAATTAGGAGGAAAATTAATATTAATGGCCTAAAAATACAATGCTGAGCCAGACTATATGTGCTTGACTGAATAATTTCCATATACTGTCTGTCCAGCACAAAACCTTCAATGATTACAGCTTTGTTTACTTAGCATATTTATTCCAGAACAATCAATGGTTATAATTAATAGAACTTTCTACTGTGGAAGTTGGGAATGTTCAGATGTGTAGCTGGCAAAATATCCACAATGGATTAAAATTATAGAATTACTAACACTACAATTAAATGTTTTACTATATGGGTATTTTCTGAGAATTGTGGTGTATGTTTGACAGTCAAAAAATAGTTCCGTTTGTTGGTAAAATACAATATTGCCCCACATTGACTTGTCAGGACTTTGAAACTGAGGAACGACCTAGACCAGCTTCTTTCTTGTTAAGTTGTCAAAATATCTAATTCATATTTTGTTTTGAGATATTCCTATTTGCTCACCTCCTTTTGACTCCAGACTATACCTCTTACCATCATATTGCAAGCTCTGTGTTGAAGTTAATCTAATATCAGATTTTCTAATTGTAGTCAGTTTTTTGTTGTTAGTTTAGGTTTTTTGGGTCTTACCATTGACTGAATTACTACTTAGATGAGCACAGCTATGCTATATATAATCTTTACTAAGCAATCTTTTGTTCAACTCTGTGAAAAGTAGTTAGGCATATTTAGGGGCCTATTGTAAATTTGGCACCTGTTATCCATATGATTCAGTTCTAATCAAGCACAATAATGATGCTAACCACACATGTGAATAATAATGACTTCTCCATCTGTAGTAATATACTGTAAAGCTTATTCACTGGGGAGATAGGAAAGCACTCTGCTAAACATGGTATAGAAGAGTATAAGCTTGATTCTTGTACTGTGCATTGGCAGTTTGACTGGTTGCTGACTGCTTTTCTGTGAGGATAAAATGGGGGAACCCAAAAATGATTGGGAGGGAAGAAGTCTATGAAATACAAAAGACTTATTAATTTAAAACAAATTCCTTAAAGTCAACTTTGAAGAACAGAATGAATGTCATTCTGAACATGTTATTTCAATTTCAATTTATCATAGACAGTTTTAGATCTTATCAATATTTAACCTTATACCTGTGTTATTCTCACAAAAACATTACTTACACAACCCCCCACATCTCTCCTGAGTAGGTACAGAAAACATTCCACTTTCCACTCATTCCCCACTCCAAGAAAAGCAGTCATAACTATGTTATCAAAAGTCATTCCATTGTTGTCATCTCATAAACCTGAAATATCACTGCTAATGTAGTTTTATTGAGGAATGTCAAGGTTCCTTCCCCACTCTGGACTTTAGAGTACATATATGAGGACCTGCACGTGAACCCCTAAACTGAATTACCAGCTTAGATCTGGTTTACCTGCCACCACTCCCAAATACTAACTCCCTTCCCTGGATAGTCTTGAGAGACTTCTTCACCAAGTTCCTGGTGAACACCGATCCAACCCCTTGGATCTTAACACAAGGAGAATTTAACCATCCCCGCTCCTTTCTCCCACCAATTCCTGGTGAGTCCAGATCCAATCCCCTTGGATCTTAAAACAAGGAAAAATCAATCAGGTTCTTAAAAAGGCTTTTAATTAAAGAAAAAGGTAAAAATCATCTCTATAAAATCAGGATGGAAAATAACTTTACAGGGTAATCAGATTCATAGAGCCCAGAGGAACCCCCTCTAGCCTTAGGTTCAAAGTCACAGCAAACAGAGGTAAATCCTCTTAGCAAAAAGGAACATTTACAAGTTGAGAAAACAAAGATAAAACTAACACGCCTTGCCTGGCTATTACTTACAAGTTTGAAATATGAGAGACTGGTTCAGAAAGATTTGGAGAGCATGGATTGATGTCTTGTCCCTCTTAGTCCCAAGAGCGAACAACCCCAAAATAAAGAGCACACAAACAAAAGCCTTCCCCCGACCAAGATTTGAAAGTATCTTGTCCTCTTATTGGTCCTTTGGGTCAGGTGTCAGCCAGGTTACCTGAGCTTCTTAACCCTTTACAGGTAAAAGGATTTTGGTGTCTCTGGCCAGGAGGGATTTCATAGTATTGTACACAGGAGGGCTGCTCCCTTTCCTTTATAGTTACGACAGGGGGGGCAACTAATTTTTACAGCATGTTCACCAAAAGGATTGTAGCATGCAAATAACCTACATTTGACAGTCCATTATCAGCAAAGATATAATTGTACCACCTACACGCATTGCCATTCAAAAATGCAAGATTTGCCAGACACCTTATAGTTACCAGTTATTTCATATATAGAATGTAAAGAAAATCTGTGGTATCTAGGCTGCTGTATAGTAAAAGTTGGCAAATGCTTACATTTTTAATAGTAATGACTGTATTTGGTAGAGGGTCATAACTAAGGTTACTAAGGCTACTGTTTAGTCCATGGGGCTGCCTGACGGGCTGGCTGCAAAGCAGCACCAGCAACAGCCGGTGCAACTGTCTGCGGGGCAACCTGAGAGGCTGGCCCCGGAGCCAGTCACTCAGGCAACCCTGAGATCAGCCACACTGGCTGCTGCAGAACCTCTGTGACAAACATGGAGCCCTAGTCATAACCACAGTTAACTAAAATGAAGGGTTGTAACAGCAAAGTGTTTTCGCTGGTTGTTTTCTTTAATATATTTGACTGAATAATGTTGCAGATATACTAGACAGTTCATATATTTTTTAAAAATCTTGACAGCTGTCAAACACAATAGAAAGTTAGTTAAAAGTATTGTACATCCCAAGGTTTCGATGACAGCCACACAAGTTTTGCATTCTCAGCTATTGAAACCTCTAATGGGCCATCTATAGTAACTCACAGGTGTTGACCAAGGTTACTTTGCCCCCTTTCTTTGTATGTGAATGTAACTGTGAACATAAGGCTATGCCATACCTAATACACTACCCTGATGATGAGCAAAGCTTAGGGTTGGGTGGGAGCCTTTAAAATCAGCTGCCTCCCTGAGGCCATTTCTCCAGCACCTAGGGTCTGGTCTTGCCGTAGCCCATTCTTCACAGTAACTGAGTGCAGGAGCATGGGAGGGTTTATGCTCAAATCCTTTTCCAGCAGGAGTGAGACATGCTGGACTGGATTTAGGAACCGTACATAATATGAAACCACTTTCTGCAATTTTTTTCCTAAAGAAAATGGAGCATGTTTTCCACTGCATGCCAGATGGTGAAGACTGGCCATGCAGAAGGTACCTAATTAAAAGCACTAAACTTGGGAATAAAAAATGTCAGTCACAGGTTGGTTTTTTTTGTTTGTTTGTTTGTTTTTTTTAAATATACCCTGACGTTTGTCAGAGATTAATTTGTAAAAACTTTGTAGTAAGGGCAAGTCAACTGTCCTGCTGAATACAACATTCAATATTATGGAATACATGATGCAGCTCTTCTCTGTTTTACATTTTCTTAATCAGCATTTCTAAGTTGATTTTATATTTTAAATGTACTCTCAAGCCTTCATAAAGCAATCATTCCAAATTACTAATATTTAACTCTCTGAAACAAAGACATTATTTTAAATTAATCAGTCACAGGTTTAGTTTCAGAGTGGTAGCCATGTTAGTCTGTAACAGCAAAAACAACGAGAAGTCCTTTTTGGCACCTTAGAGACTAACAAATTGATTTGGGCATAAGCTTATGTGGGCTAAAACCCACTTCATCAATTGTATGGAGTGAAAAATACAGTAAGCAGTATTACACATACAGCACACGAAAAGATGGTGGTTGCCTTACCAAGTGGGGGGTCAGTGCTAACAAGGTCAATGCAATCAAGGTGGACATTGCCATTTCCAACAGTTGACAAGGTGTGAGTATCAGCAGAAGGAAAATTAGTTTTTGTAGTGACCCATCCACTCCCAGTCTTTATTCAGGCCTAATTTGATGGTGTCCAGTTTGCAAATTAATTCCAGTTCTGCAGTTTCTTGTTGAAATCTGTTTTTGAAGTTTTTTTGTTGAAGAATTGCCACTTTTAAGGCTGTTATATGGAGATATACCTATCTCATAGAACTGGAAGGGGCCCTGAAGGGTCATTGAGTCCAGCCCCCTGCCTTCACTAGCAGGACCAAGTACTGATTTTGCCCCAGATCCCTAAGTGGCCCCCTCAAGAATTGAACTCACAACCCTAAGTTTAGCGGGCCAATGCTCAAACCACTGAGCTATCCCTCCGCCCCTGCCCAATATATGGAGATATACCTATATCTCCATATATTGAGTATTATCATAGAATCATAGAATTCAAGATCAGAAGGGACCATTATGATCATCTAGTCTGACCTCCTGCAAGATGCAGGCCACATAAGCCGATCCACCCACTCCTTAAGCAAGCGACCCCTGCCCCATGCTTCGGAGGAAGGCGAAAAACCTCCAGGGCCACTGCCAATCTACCCCGGAGGAAAATTCCTTCCCGACCCCAAATATGGCGGTCAGCTGAACCCCGAGCATGCGGGCAAGACTCTCCAGCCATACCCTCTGGAAAAAGGCTAACAATATCCTATCATTGACCCATTGTACTAATTACCAGTGTGGCACTTAATTGACCTATTGACTAAGCCCGTTATCCTATCATACCATCTCCTCCATAAACTTATCTAGCTTAATCTTAAAGTCATGGAGGTCCTTCGCCCCCACTGTTTCCTTCGGTAGGCTGTTCCAGAATTGCACTCCTCTGATGGTTAGAAACCTTCGTCTAATTTCAAGCCTAAATTTCCTGACTGACAATTTATATCCGTTTGTCCTCGTGTCCACATTAGCCCTGAGCTGAAATAATTCCTCTCCTTCCCTGGTATTTATCCCTCTGATATATTTAAAGAGTGCAATCATATCTCCTCTTATCCTTCTTTTGGTTAAGGAAAACAAACCGAGCTCCTCAAGTCTCCTTTCATACGACAGGCTTTCCATTCCTCGGATCATTCTAGTGGCCCTTCTTTGTACCCGTTCCAGTTTGAATTCATCCTTCTTAAACATGGGAGACCAAAACTGCACACAATACTCCAAATGAGGTCTTACCAACGCCTTATATAACGGGACTAGCACCTCCTTATCCCTACTAGAAATACCTCGCCTAATGCATCCCAAGACCGCATTAGCTTTTTTAACAGCCACATCACATTGCCTACTCATAGTCATCCTACGATCAACCAGGACTCCTAGGTCCTTCTCCTCCTCCGTTACTTCCAACTGGTGCGTCCCCAGCTTATAACTAAAGTTCTTGTTAGTCATCCCTAAATGCATAACCTTACACTTCTCACTATTGAATTTCATCCTGTTATTAATACTCCAGTTTACAAGGTCATCCAAATCTCCCTGGAGGATATCCCGACCCTTTTCCGAATTTGCAATACCTCCCAACTTGGTGTCATCCGCAAACTTTATCAGCCCACTCCTACTCTTGGTTCCCAGGTCAGCGATAAATAGATTGAATAAAATTGGACCCAAAACCGAACCTTGAGGAACTCCACTGGTAACCCCCCTCCAACCCGACAGTTCCCCCTTCAATACGACCCTCTGCAGTCTCCCCTTTAACCAGCTCCTTATCCACCTCTGGATTTTCATTTCGATCCCCATCTTTTCCAATTTAACCAGTAATTCCTCGTGCGGTACCGTATCAAACGCCTTACTGAAATCAAGATATATTAGATCCACCGCATTTCTCTTATCTAAAAAATCTGTTACTTTCTCAAAGAAGGAGATCAGGTTGGTTTGGCACGATCTACCTTTCGTAAATCCATGCTGTAATTTGTCCCAGTTGCCATCGGCCTCAAGCTCCGTAACCACTCTCTCCTTTAAAATTTTTTCCATGACTTTGCATACTACAGATGTTAAACTAACAGGCCTGTAGTTACCCGGGTCACTTTTTTCCCCCTTTTTGAATATAGGAACTATATTAGCTAATCTCCAGTCAAACGGTACAACCCCCGAGTTTAGAGATTTATTAAAAATCATCGCTTACGGGCTTGCAATTTCACTCGCCAATTCCCTTAATATTCTAGGATGAAGATTATCCGGGCCCCCCGATTTACTTCCGTTTAGCTGTTCAAGTTTGGCTTCTACCTCAGATACCGTAATGTCTACCCCCATATCTTCATTCCCATCAGTCCCTCTATCACTATTCCTTATTATTATTGAGTGTCCAGGGAGACTGAAATGCTCTACTGGTTTTTCAATGTTACAATTCTTGATGTCTGATGTGTGTCCATCTATTCTTTTGCGTAGAGACTGTCCAGTTTGGCCAATGTACAGAGCAGAGGGGCATTGCTGGCATATATCACATTGGTTTAGTGTGTTCATAGCTTTTAGAAAAAGGAAACACTAATATACTTTGTGTGATCTCCAGAACAATAGACATGTTTATGAAATTTCACCAACTTTAAAAAATGTTTCCAAAGATTTTAGGCATAAAAGGATTTTATATACTACTAAGGTACTGATTTTGCTAGAGGGTTCTCTTAAAACTAGTTCATCAAATAGTCAGTAGTAAAGAAAGGAAACTACTTTGTCCAGCTATCTGGAAGGAAAGGGGTGTTGTCCCTTTAAGGGCTCGCTTCAATGTGGGGAGTGGGGGGTGAAGGATGAAACAGATGGACAGAAAGGACAGGAAGACTATGGAAGCAAGTTTTTGGTACCGTACTATAGTAATTAAAATTAAAATGTGTATTGTAGATAAGGGTGGTCTTTTGAAGTATTTATTTTAAAAGAACTATATGTCTGAAGATCCAAGCATTTAAGGCTAAAGATGAATACTCAGATTGTGCATCTAAAAATCTATGCAACAATTTTTTAGAGATGTGATTTTATAATCTTCAGCAACACACTAATGAAATATTTTTAATGCAAATTTTAAACTAAGGTCCTGTAGACTAACATGTTCTGAGTAAATCTTACAGTAATGCACAACTATTTTTATCAGTAAATTCAGAAACTGACAGTATATAGGGTGGGGGGTTGGCAAATGCCTGTTAAATGACTTCATTACCACTTGAATGGCTCTTTATCAGTTTAAATGTTGTGTTAATAGGTCTGGCGGGCTGGAAGGCTTTTTCACTTTCAAGAACTAGATCCCCTCTAGAGGAAGACTCACCAGGCTGCAGCAGCTAGCTGTGGGAGCCTGCAGGAAGGGTCATAATGGGGATAGGAAGAGGCGGGAGGGTGGACACTAAAACCCAGGGGTGCCCCAAATTTTCAGGTGCCCTACGCAGCCGCGTATGCTGCATATGCCTAAGGATGGCCCAGGTTGTTTTGCATCTACCAATGACCACTTATTTTTTTGGGCATGGTAGAAGCTTTGTATAAAGATCCCAGTTTTGATTAGGATTTCTAACTGTACTATGGGGTGATGCAGGAGTTTGGTTATGGTTACTCACAGTGCTGGAAATATCTTATTTTACTGAGGAGGAGCCAATACAGATGGTTTATATGCTCTTCCCTTAAGGTTTCTTACTTGGACATTTGCTATTTCATGCCAGTTGCACCACTTCAATAACTATTAGAAGGTGTCTGAGAACATAGAGCTATACTAATGTATAGATACCACAAGAAGGGAGGGGAGGTATATTCTTAGACTCTTGGTTCTGTTGCGGTGGATATTTGGCTTTTAAAGAAAGGCTAAATGAATCATTTATTACCAGCCTCACGGGTCTTGTTTGAGGCCTCATCTGAAAAGTAGAAAACATTAGATGACAGGCACGCTACTTTTGGCTGTTCTCTGGCTGAAACTCAGCCTGTTTCGTTCAACACCATGCTAGATGTTCTAGAAAAAAATTAAGCTGCCATCTGCAAATTGAATTCCAACACAACCTGGACAGTTAGAGCAAACAAGCAAGGTAATAATGGGTCCATGTTGATTAAATTCTTTGTGCTTTCCTTAGGGAGCAAAGGGTCACAGCTCCATTCAAACAACAGTAGTTAAACCCTTGCTGAAGAAACATTATCATTGTATTGAAGACCTTACTACCTACCACCCTGTCAGTAACACACTTTTTTTGGGTGGGGGGACAAAACCACTGAGACTGTGATGGAAAGACAGCACTAGCACCGTCTGAAATCCTTGGATTTCCATGATCCTCAACATTTAGATTTCCAAACCTATGGCAAAGCCTCCAGGAGCAATTAAATGTCTGAAAAGAAGGAATACATACAGGAAATAGTCCAGCACTTTGAGAAGAGGCTGAAACAGCAGCCTACAAAATATAAACTTTTCTAAAAGTAAAGCAGAGGAAGCACTCATAGGAAGTTTGTTGGGTGAAAAGACGACGACTTTCTATTCAAAATGGAGGGTTTTACATTGACCAGTTGAAGGAGACAGATCTGAAGTGGGTCTGAACCTTCCAGATTACTTTGGAAGTTAGAAAATAATTACTTGGAGTAATTGATTTAGAAGTGATTGGAAGCAAGAAGTGGGATGGTGAGCATGAATAATAGAAAGCTTTCATCTGTTTGTAAGTCAACTGCTTTCTTCAGAATGTGAGGTAAGACTACTTCATTATGTAAGGAAAAGAAATCAAATGAATTCTGTGTAATATGCTAAGAATTTCCCGAGAGGTTTTTTTGTCATTAATGTAACCAGTCTACACATAGAGGAAGTGGTGGAGTCTGCTGCATATAGAAGCATATAGAAGCTTTGAGCAGCTGCCCTTCATTATGGGTTCCTAGTTAAGTTGAGGGTTAGGCCCTCTGGGCTCTGCTGATGTCTGAATAATATTTTATTTGGTTAGTTCCATAAGAAAGAGCTGAAATGATTGCCTCAACTGACAAATTTTAATCACTCAAATTTGCAATGGTACCTTTTCTCCTAGGTCTTCTCAGGCAATGTTAACTACATAAGTTGGTGGAATCCTTGATGATCTCATCAAAAGAGATTTTTGAACAGACTCAGTGTTCTAAGTGAGGGAAGTCTCTGCATCCACTGCCATAAACTTAGCTTGATGCTCAATCTAGCTACTGTGGAACAAATCACAGAACAATAAGAAATATGAAACAGCTCATGCAACATCAAGAATAAGGGCTGGTCTCCACTACGGGGAGACTGATACTGCTGCAACTGATGCAGCAGGGATCGATTTAGCGGGTCTAGTGAAGATCCACTAAATCAATGGCAGAGCGCTCTCCGGTCGACCCTGGAACTCCAGCTCTCTCAGAAGAGTAAGGGAAGTCGACTGAAGAGAGTGTCTCCCATCAACACAAAGCAGTGAAGACACTGAGATAAGTCGACCTAAGCTACATCAACTCCAGCTACGTTATTCATGTAGCTGGTGTAGTTTAACTTAGATTGACTTACCCCCGTAGTGATTATAAGCCCTAAGAGAACTGGAGCCTTTTGAGTTGTGTGGTTTTTTTGTTTCAATATGTTTGACTTCAAACTAAGGCCTGCATAAGCAAGAAAGGTACTAACCACCGGTTAAAGATACTTTAAAGAACCAAATTACCCAAGTGTTTAAGAGCTATCACTGAGGTTTGAGCTATGTGAAGTATATCTACCATGACTGATCACAGCAGCATTCTGGGGGAGTCACTATTTTCCTAAGAAACTGACAAAACAGGAGTAACCCCTTGAGAGAATGAAACAAAATCTATCATCCTTGTCCTTCTGTACTGTTTATGACAAACGGCTGATGAGCGTTTTTTCTTCTCAGAGTCCATCCCATCCTCAAGGGACTAGGAAAGGGAAAAAGCAGTCTTTATTTTAAGGGGATCTAAACAATTTCTATTTAATATCCATGTTCTGAATAATATTTGCCATTAATTGATGAAGTTTGTATAGAACTAACGTGCTAAAAATCCAACTCTGACCCAGCAAAGGAAAAGGAAAAAGCTGGGGGTGATGTCAAGACAATTTATTTTCCATGGAAAAGACTTTGCCTTTCATGGCAGCCTTCTTGGAAAACTTCTTGGGAATTTTTATTTTACCCTACTACTTAGAATTTGTAGGAAGTTACTTAAGCACCTAAGAGTGCTTAGAGTCTTAGTTTCTCATATATTTGATTAAGAGAGGAATCCAGATAGCCCCCATAACACAGACTCTTCCATCACTTGGGATTGTGGTATTCTGGACATAAGATATGGTCCAGTTAGAGTATGAAAAAGATCAGGCCAATGATAAAAAAAGAGAGTTTATTTGGAAGCTGAAGATTGGAGATCCGTGCACCTATTTCCTGAATGTTACTAGTACAAGAAGATTCTTCTTGAGAGGAAATAGTATCATCCCTGAAGGAAACAGAAGGGCCTGTAAGCACATCTAGGCTGGGCCAAAGCTGTGTGGTCTCTGAATAAAGCATAAATGGAAAATTTTGAATATGGAGCAAATTCTTTTCCAAACAGACTCTACAAAAGGTACAGTGGCACCTTAAAGATCAACAGACTTATTTGTGCATAAGCTTTCGTGGGTAAAACACTCACTTCTTCAGATGCATGGAGTAAAAATTACAGATACAGGCATAAATATACTGACACATGAAGAGAAGAGAGTTACCTTAGAAGTGAAGAACCAGTGCTGACAAGGCCAATTCAGTTAGGGTGGATGTGGTCCATTCCCAATAACTGATGAGGAGGTGTCAATACCAAGAGAGGGAAAATTGCTTTTGTAGTGAGCTGGCCACGCCCAGTCCCTATTTCAAGCCCAAATTAATGGCAGGGCTGCCCAGAGGAGAGGAAAGTGGGGCAATTTGCCCCAGGCCCCAGGTCCCGCGAGCCGCTCCGGGTTTTCGGCGGCACTTCTGTGGCGGGCCCTTCACTCGCTCCAGGTCTTCGGCAGTGGGTCCTTCAGTGCAGCGGAAGACTCGGAGCAAGTGAAGGACCCATCGCTGAAGTGCTGCCAAAGCCTCGGAGTGCCGCCCGGTGAGTACAAGCACCGCAAGCGGTGGAAAAAGAAAAAAAGCCGCGATTGGCGGCACTTAGGCTGCTCTACTGCCGCTGCTTCATTCTTCGGTGGCAATTCAGCGGTGGGTCCTTCCCTCCGAGAGGGACCCGCCGCTGATTTGCCGATGAAGACCCGGCCCTGCCCCAGGCCCCCTGAATTCTCTGGGTGGCCCTGATTAATGGTGTTAAGTTTGTAAATGAATTGTAGCTCTGCAGTTTTTCTTTGAAGTCTTTTGTTGAAGGGTTTTTTTTGTTGAAGGATGGCTACTTTTAAATCTGTTATTGAATGTCCAGGGAGACTGAAGTATTCTCCTACTGGCTTTTATATGTTACCATTCCTGATGTCTGATTTGTGTTCATTTATTCTTTTACATAAAGACTGTCCAGTTTGGCCAATGTACATGGCAGAGAGGCATTGCTGGCACATGATGGCATATTCACATTAGTAGATTTGCAGATGAATAAGCCCCTGATGGTGTGGCTGATGTGGTTGGGTCCTCTGACGATGTCACTAGAGTAGATATGGGGACAGAGTAGGCAACGGGGTTTGTTACAGGGATTGGTCTCTGGGTTAGTGTTTCTCTGGTGTGGTGTGGAGTTGCTGGTATTTGCTTCAGGTTGGGAGGCTGTCTGGACGCGAGGCGTAAACCACATCCACTCTGACTGAATTGGCCTTGTCAACACTGGTTCTCCACTTGTAAGGTAACTCCCTTCTCTTCATGTGTCAGTATATTTATGCCTGTATCTGTAATTTTCATTCCATGCATCTGAAGAAGTGGGGGGTTTTACCCACAAAGCTTATGCCCAAATAAATCTGTTAGTCTTTAAGGTGCCATCAGACTCCTCGTTTTTGTGGATATAGATTAACACGGTACCTCTCTGATACAAGATATAGTTTCTAAAATGTGCTGAAAAGGTAACATTTTCTATCTTCTGCCACAGTCTCAGAAACAGATGGAAGAAACAGTCACAACATCATAATGTCAACATGTAATGTACATCATTTTCCAACCAGTAGAGTCCTAGCAAGCAGAGATAGAAAGAAAAAAAGTTAGTAAGAAGAAATAAAATGTGGTCTAGATGAAACAGGATAGAATGAAATAAGCTTAGAGATAAGAAGGTGCTGTCAATTTCGTTGTATAGTAGCAGTGAACTTGACCCCTGTGCTGTGCTACCTTTCTTATTACGATGTTCTGGAACCAAACTTTGACTGAGCAGCCTTTATGTTGCTGAGAAGGTGGATCAAGGCTGATCTCACCTACAGACTTTTAGATGCTGAGAAGAGAAGAATTTCAGTTTTCCAAGGAGAGGAGCACCACCAGCAGCAACAGTCAAGGATAAAAAATGGAATTAAAAGATTTACAATTACAACACGTATTGTAACTAAGAAGTCAGTCTTCCCTGTTGCCATATCAACTTCTGTTAGGATGGGGATTTTCAAAATCACTCAGCACTGACCTAAACTCTGCTCCCATTTAAGCCACTGGTAAAATTCCCATTGAGATCAATGGAAGCAGAGTTAGGGCAATGAGACGTGCTTTTGAAAATCCACCCTTAGCTTTAACCATTGCTAAAAAGAATTCTAATACTTGATGAAACTAAGAGGTTACACTACAATTACTTGCAACTAGAATAGAAAGGAGAAATGCAAACACATAGATGACATCATATAGATTACAAGATTTCCTATGCAAATAATTATCCAAATATATGTGTGTCTAGTTGACATGAATGTATATACTGTATTTGTCAGTCAGAATCATTTTCAGATTTATGGGTTCACTATCTAAGTGTTTATTCCCCAGTGTCTTTCTCAAGGCTGATTTATAAACCTCTCTAGTTAAAATTTTGCTAATGCACTGGATTATTGCTTTCCTGGTATTCTTCCCAACAATACCTTTTCCAGATTGCAACCTTATTCATGAAATACGATCAAAATACTTCAACTTCATGTGCTGGATACATCAACAGAAAACCCTCTCGTGCCCCTCTTTTACTGAAGAATCCCCCAAATGGTTTTATATTCTCTACAATATACGTGGAGCAGATGCCAATAGAATCACTTAAGTGATGTCAGTTGACTGATCCTATTTATTTCCTCTCAATGTCTCATAGGAATTACATAAAGCACTGAAACACTCTCAGCTAATCATGCAAACAGTATTCTTCTCCTGGAAAAAGTACTAGTTATGAAATAATAAAATAATCTCAAGGAAAAAAAACCACTCTTTCAGGTGAATACAATGTTAAGATGTTGCACTATAAATTTTCCCTTCAGTAAGATGGGGAACATGTGAAATTGAATGACTTAGATTAATGCTTTAACTTTCCTACAGCTGTATTGTTCTAATATATAAATAAGCAAAGAAATTCCTCTAAGTCCTCAGTCCTTTTCTGAATTTCATTAAACTAACTATTGTTGATCTGCTAACCAATATTTCTAGCATACTATCCTGTATATGGACACTACCTAAACAAATCTGATATTTTTGCTGCATGTGCACTTAGGAGTAGACCATGATCAAATTGACCCTAATAACATTGGCAAGGACAATCTGTTTTTCTCCTTCTCCCCTGCAACAGCACTTACAGACCTAAAGGAGCTGTGGGGACAATACCAATCAGCAGAAGTAGCTGTAGTATTAGAAGAAACAATACCAGTGACAGCTAAAACTCCTAATCCCCAAATACATATTCCAGAATCCAAAGGAGGAGATTTTGGGAAAAGAATACACAGCTGCATTTCTAAAAGGAAGGAAATATCAGGAGGAAAAGATGTATACCGTATGGGTGATCTCTCTTACACCTGTAGTAAAACTCAGTTATTTGATACGGAAAGAGTTTCACCTCAAAGTTGCCAATACGTTGAAGACTATTTGAGGTACCTTCTAAATAACAGCAGCAGAAGGTCTGTGAAACATGTTGACCCATTCAGTGCATCAGATGCGATAAATTTCAGTCTTATCAATCTCCTTTTTCTACTGTGGGGAGAAGTTTGAGACACAAGAAATTACAGCAGGTTTTAATTTTGTAGGCATTGGGTGTTGTAAGAGAAGGCGAAAGGATAAGTGTGCTTATATTCTGCAGTGGTTGTCCCACTGAGAGGACATAGTTGTCAGTGGTAGTAATGCCTAAGTATTAGAATTCAAGGTCATAGTTCTATCCTCACTAACAGTTATGACTATTGAATACATGAGGTGGAATACTAACTGTGTCCACCTAACTCCAGCTTAACAAACAGCTAACATGATCTGTATGGTCCATTAATGACATTGGGTCAAAAGAAAGGAAAAGGAGTAGTATCTGGCTAAAGCACCATAGCTAATGTTGAAGAGATTTATAAGTGGATATTTAACACACATTCTCTTTTGCTAAAAGAAAAAAAAGATGATCATTCAGGAAGCCTTGCTCTTCTGGTATACAATATAAAGTGTTGATATGTAAAGTATTAGTATTTGTGCAACTACTTATGTTACCAGCATATATACAGAACTAATAAAGACCAGAACCTGTGATAACAGTATACTGTAAATACATTCCCCTACCTCATCCCCAGCCGCCCCCCCCCAAAAAACCCCCCAAACCCTCAGGTCTTTAGTAGTTCTTTCTCCTCCTAAGTGATTCCTGGTATTGTAACTGAAATAAAATCCATCTTATTATACACAGAACACTAACATTTTTGTTAATCAACAAGATTGTTTGCTCCTCCTATTACCCAATGACATATTTTTGATGCCAAAAGTTATATTTAACCTAATCTCTACCTGAAACACTTATAATGCTGTTTAATTTTTCTGGAGTTCTCAAAAAACCTTGCTATCTATGTATCTATAAAAATCATTTGTGGTAGAAAACATTTCAATAGAAAACTCAAATTTTTCCCCAATTATAGCTGCTTGATTAGGGCATCTATAGCTATATCTCACAAGAAAGAATAATTTGGCCAAAGCTCAATGCCAGAAAGGTACATAAAATTGATTAAAAATATGGAATATCCCCTGAGTTAGAGAGTTTTGTTTAATTTGAACTTCATTTTAAGTGTTTATCTGCAGTTCATTTTTCCATAAGCTATATAGTGATTTTCCTGGACACAAGAACCAGTTTGGTTAGGCTGCTGAGAAATATGTCTGTGTTTAGGAAAAGATTAAAAACTAAGGCCCAACTGCAGACCATTTATGCACACAATGACTGCATCCAATCTTCTCCCTGATAAGAGTGTTGGCTACTGTTATCTGGAAAAAGCAGAAAATGTCAATCTTGTATGAAAAAAATGTAACTTAAAGACTAAACAGTTTACATTATGGTAGACACTTCTGTCTAAGCTAGCCAATAAACTACAATAAAATAGGAAACTCAAATTTATAATTTATATGCTTCATTTAGATGAACAACCTACACTTCCAGAGCTTTACTTGTGGTAAGAAGCAACCTTATTAATTTTGTATAATGACTATTACTGGGGCAATAACAAAGAATGATCCTTTAGTAAATTCTGTGACTTGAGAAGTTCAGGTTCAAACATTATTTCTGAATAACACGTTTAGTTTACTCAGTACAGGATGTTAATTTTAGTAATAGGTTTGGTTGGTTGTTTTTTTTCCTGGAAGATGATGCACAAATGCACATTATCAAGAACCAAAAAGGAATAAAATTTCTTCTTTGTTTCTGAGGTAAAACTACTATATTGTTGGAATAACTAAATCTTTACTGTGAGGATTTGTTACATGTTGCTAAACAAACCAACCAACCAACCTTACACTCTTACTATGCCACATCCCCAGTATTGACAGCTTATTTGTGAGGGAAGTTCGGATTAAGAACTGATGGTGTGATACAGCTCTATATATTATCCACATTACACAGCTGCAATAAGAGTAGAATCTCATTCACCTTAGGTTCTGTTAACAGTCATGTTCTAAAAATTTCGGAACTAATTTCAGATTTGCTTTGCCCACCAGTGAAGAAACCATGTTTTAATCCAGTGGTGGGCAAAGTACGGCCCACGGGCCACATCCGGCCTGCGGGACTGTACTGCCTGGCCCTTGAGCCCCCAGACCCCTCCCCTGGTGTCCCCCCCCTCCCCCGCAGACACGCTGAGACGCAGGCAGTGATCTGGGCAGCGGGGCTGCACGCTCCTGGCTCGTGAGGCAGCGCAGTTGCCAGACATGCTGCTCTGAGTAGCATGGCAAGGGAGTGGGGGGGTTGGATAAGGGACAAGGGGTCTCAGGGGGCAGTCAGGGGACAGGGAGCAGAAGTTCAGGGGGGGCAGTCAGGGGACGTGGGGGAGGTTGGATAAGCATGGGAGTCCCAGGGGGCCTGTAAGGGGGCGGGGGTGTGGATAAGGGTCAGGGCAGTCAGGGAATGGGGGGGGGGGGTTGGATAAGGGGGAGGGAGTCCCAGAAAGGGGCGGTCAGGGAACAAGGAGCAGGGGGGTTGGATGGGTCAGGGGTTTTGAGGAGGGCAGTCAGGGGGAGGGACGTGGGAGGTGTTGGGGGGGATGGGGGCCAGGCTATTTGGGGAAGCACGACCTTCCCTACCCAGACCTCCATACAGTTTTGCAACCCTGATGTGGCCCACCCCTGTTTTAATGGGTTTAAGAACTGTATTCCAGACTGATTTTTGAAAACATGGAACCAGATCTTTGGTCCTGGCCACTTTGCATTGCTTCAGGAGCAGCAGAAAGCAGTCAAAAAAAATCTACTCTGAAGGGGCTGTAGAGAATTCCCCTTCTACCCATAATGGGAGTGCCAAAATGTAGGTTATGGAGCGCTGCCTGATCTTTAGCCAGTGCAACAGTCCCTACAGAAAAGACGGTTACTCACCGTAGTAACTGTTGTTCTTCGAGATGTGTTGCTCCTATCCATTCCTGTTAGGTGTGCGCGCCGCGCATGCACGGCTCCTCGGAAGATTTTTACCCTAGCAACTCCGGCGGGCCGGCTGGGCGCCCCCTGGAGTGGCGCCGCTATAGCGCAGGATATATACCCCAGCCGGCCCGTCCGCTCCTCAGTTCCTTCTTGCCGGCTACTCCGACAGTGGGGAAGGAGGGCGGGTCTGGAATGGATAGGAGCAACACATCTCAAAGAACAACAGTTACTACGGTGAGTAACCGTCTTTTCTTCTTCGAGTGATTGCTCCTATGCATTCCAGTTAGGTGATTCCCAAGCCTTACGTAGGCGGTGGGGTCGGAGTTAGATGTTGCAGAACGCAACCGCTAAGCCAGAGGCTGCAACAGCTCTGGACTCCCGGACCAATGAGGCAAAGGTGTGGACCGAGGACCAGATAGGTGTACAACACATCCCCCGAAAGGGAATGCGAGCCAGGAAGGCAGCTGAAGAAGCGTGAGCCCTGGCGGAATGTGCAGCAAGGTGGCTCTATGGCACATGGGCCGAAACAGAAGAGGTGCAGATGCACAACGTCATTGAAGATGAAATCCTCTAGGAGGAGACAGGTATGCCCTTCGTTCGGTATGCCGGTACGATGAAGGTTTTGGGGGGCGTTACGAGAGGGCTCAGTCCGCTAGATATAGATTGCGGACGCCCTGCAGATGTTGAAGGAGGGCAACCGTTGCTCTCCTTGCACAGAGTGGCTTCGGAAAGAAGACCGGAAGGAAGATATCCTGGTGGATATAAAAGGCCGACACCTCCTTAGGGAGGCAGGTCGGACGTGGTAATAACTGCCCTTGTCCTTGAGGAACACAGTATACCTTGGGCCTATTGTGAGAGTCTGAAGCTCGGAGACTCGTGTGGCCGCAGGAAAGGCTACAGGAAAGTGCCTTGCAGGACAGTTATATCAATGAGTATGTTGACATTGGCTCGAATAGGGCAGTCATAAATCTGGGTAGAACCAGATTGAAGAGCCAGGTTTATGGCGGGGCCCCACTTGGGGGGGGGGGGTATAAACGCTCCAAGCCCTGAGGAACCAGATGGAACGGAGCGGGATCTCGGCGGGAGAAACATTGCGCGTTTCGGAGCAGCATGAGAAACGCTTCCACTCGGCCAGATACTTTAACCGAATGGACGAATTTTCTACCACCCCGGAGAATCCCGTAGAACCGAGGCCGAACAACGGAACTCGGATCGGTTTAGCCACGCAGGAGTCCTGCTGTGAGGTGCAGGGATTACAAGACCGGGTGGTGAAGGTTGTCGTGATTCCGTGTCATGGGGTCTGTGCCAAGAGGGTTGCTACCGACAGGTGTAGCAACATGGTGTGCCAGTGCTGCCCAGGTGACACTGGAGCGAACCCAATCAGGGGCGCTCTGTCCCTGCGGAGTTTGAGCAGGACCTTGTGAACCAGCGGGGACAGTGGACAGCGTACGGCAGATGGCTGATCCATGGCCTCAGGAAAATCCTCCAAGACCGAGCCTGGGGAGAGGCCTTGGAACGAGGAGAATTTCTCTCCCTCTTTCCGTTCTCGCGAAAGCGAGGAGGGCTATGCGGGGGAAGACCCACTTCTGGAAAACGGAATAGATAAAGACGGGAGGAAACCACCACTTGTGAGACAGGAAGGATCTGCTGAGACGATCCGCCAGCTGAATCGCCTGGTACACAAGGCAGACTGCTCTCAGCTCTCGGACATTGATGTGTAAGGCCAGCTCTTGCGCTGACCGAAGGCCGTGAGTGCGAAACTACACCAGGTGCGCACCCAGCCGAGAGATGGGCTGTCTGTCATGAGGGACCCCGAGGGGTGAATGAAACAGCATCCCCGGATACACCGGGGAGGACGCCAACTCCCGGTCGAGGGAGCCTAGGCTGCTCGGGGGAAACGAGACGACCACGAGTATGCCATCTCTGCCCGGGTGGCACCCCCAGGTGAGCCACGATTGAAGTGAACAGAGGCAAAGCCTGGTATGTTTAGTTGCAAACGTGTAGATAGCCATGTGACTCAGGAAACCGAGGCAAGAGCGAGCCCAAGTTGGCGGGAAGGTCCGTAGACCTTGTACAATTGTTACCCTCGCTTGAAACCAAGGCTGAGGAAAGCAGGCTCTGGCGAGTCTGGAGTCCAGGACGGCCCCAATGAATTCCCTTCCCTATATGGGAATCAGAGTGGATTTTACTATTGATCATCAGGCCGAGACACAGGAAAAGGTTCGTGTCGATGCCCACATGACTGGTACTTTGGGCCCGGGGGTTCTTCGAATGAGCCACTCGTCTAGACACGGAGAACGTGTATCAGACGGTGGCGAAGAAAGGCGGCGATTACAGCCATGCACCTTGAATACCCCTGGGCTGTATAGAGGCCAACCGGGAGGGCCGTATACTGGGAATAACGATGGTAGGCCCCAAACCGAGGGGATCTTCTGTGTGGAAGAGAAATGGCAACGTGAAAAACACGCGCCCTTCATATTGAGGGCGGCGTACCAGTCTCCGGGATCCCAGGATGGGATGACGGTCGCCCTGGGTACCATGCGGAACTCATCTGCATCGTGACTTGTTGAGTTCCTGCAGGCCTAGGATAGGTCTGAGACCTCCCTCCGCTTAGGGGAATAGGTTTCGCCCTTAGGTACCTCCTGTATAGCTCCGATGAGGAGGAGCGTCCGCACCTCTTGCCAGAGGAATCGCTCGTGAGAGGGGTCCTTAGGAGGGGCAAGGATGGGTAAGCTTTTGCCCCATTGGTGGTCAGAAGGACCCTAATTCTGGCTCCTTTGGGGTGTGGATTGATGGCCACGACCGTGTAAGCCACGCCCGCTGGCCATGTCCTGACCTTGTCAAGGCGCAGGGTAAGAGCGGAGGTTGGGGACGGAAGCGTCGGCGCTGTATTACCGGCGTGTGCATGCTGAGAGAGAGAGAGAGCAAAGTGACCCTGCTGCCCTTTAGGTTCTGCAGCCTAGGGCCAGTGTTGTCAGAGAACAGGCCTGTGCCACTGAAGGGCAAGATCTGTATAGCGTGCTGCAGCTGCGAGGGAAGGCTCGATAACTGGAGTCCTGAAACGCGCCGCGTGGCAACACCCGAGGCCAGAGTCATGGCAGCGGAGTCAGCTGCGTCCAACGAGGCCTGGAGGGAAGCTCTCTCCAGCTCCATCCTTTGCTGCAGGAGGGCATCGAACTCTTGACGGGAGTTCCGAAGAACCGATTCTGTAAATTTGCCCACCGCCACCCACAGTAGCAGATAAGCAGGGCTTGCTGGTTCGCTACACGAAGTTGCAGGGCCCCCTCCGGGTACATCTTACGGCCCAGTAAGACCACATGCCCAGCCTCTTTGGATTTAGGGGCTGGTCGCTATTTTACAGGGGTTGGATAAACCCCAACCCCTGTAAAATAAATACACTATACTATTCAACAAACAAACAGAATTAACTACAACTATAAACAGAACGAGAGAAAACTACGAGTAGCTAGGGAAGTGCTGACCTCCACTGTTCCAACGGCCATCACGGGCAGAAAGAAGGAACTGAGGAGCGGACGGGCCGGCTGGGGTATATATCCTGCGCTATAGCGGCGCCACTCCAGGGGGCGCCCAGCCGGCCCGCCGGAGTTGCTAGGGTAAAAATCTTCCGAGGAGCCGTGCACGCACGGCGCGCACACCTAACTGGAATGCATAGGAGCAATCACTCGAAGAAGAACCACTGCCACTGGCTGACTTAGAGAAGCCCTGTGGCTACTTTCAGGTCTGCCAGGCCATTTCAGCTGACTAGTGCTTAATTCAGCGCACTGAGGATTGAACTCTTGGTTTCTGAGAATCAGTCTCAAATGTTGTTTGACATCGGCCGTGCTGGCAACTCATGCACTTTCACAACCTGATTTAAGGAGACCAATGTTTGTACTGTATTGTGAAATAGTAATTTGAACACAAATGCCCTCTTCTACTGTAGACTGTGCCTTGGAAGAGGAGTTGAAATTTCTTAAAAGACGTTATTCTCTATCTGTTGAGTTCTACTCATCTATGAGGCAAAATTAAAAAGGATGGGGGTCACATTCTGTGGCCTATTCCACTCAGGTAGTGGAAAGGGGATAGAAACTGGCAACCACTCCCCAGCTAGGCACCACAAAGCTAGCATAGCCAGTTCCTACACATCACAACCAGGAAGCTTCAAAGAAAGAGGCAGCATGTTGTGGGAAGGGTTGCAGCTGCAGCATGCTGCACCATGGTTATCTCCAGATAGTAGACTGCCTCCCACTCCATCACTGCCTGTGTAACATTGGGCAAGTAACAAAATCTCTCAGTTCACCCTCTATAAAACACGGATGATTCTCTTTAATCCTTTGTCTTGTTTATTTAGAGCGTAAACTCTTTTGTGTATTTTACTATGTGTATGTATCATGTCTAGCACACTAGGGGCTCCTGGCATGACTAAAACAAAAACCAAATGGTAATATTTACTTCTGTTGTGCTTATTTACAAGGTGCAATCAGTATTCTTGGTCTAGTACAACAGACTCCCTGCTATAATGGCTTACATTTTAAAATGAAACAGACAATAAAGCAGACACATACATACCGACTGGCTGAATGAAGACACAAATAATTTGGATTGTGTGAGTGGTTGGTCTGTTTACGATTAAGTGGGGCTTACTGTTGAGGATTTTACTAAAAGGCCACTTTTCAAGGTTCTGAGAACAGTCCCATCTATTGAGAGCTGCAATGCTAAATAAATTGGAAAAGCAAGTCAAATCTATCAGATTTCAACTACTCCATGTCTTAAGCAAGGTTATTCAAGGAGTTTATTATCAGATTATGAAATATCCACTATAAGTCTATTGATCCTCATTAGCTGGGGCTACCAGAAAAATATATGAGTTGCTGTCCTATTGCCAATTGAATTCGTTTCACATTTGAACAAGGCAGTTTGCACAGTGGTATAACCTTGGAAATCCATTAAAGGGTTCATAAAGTATAACAACAAGCCTTCAGAGGATATAGAATTTAGGCAACGGGGCAAGAAACCTGTAAGAGTCTTCAAGGACTTGCACCAATGACAGTCTTATTTCAAAATAATTGAGGTTAAGACAAAATGAAACTAGAGTGAGTGAAAAGTGTGCATGTGCTGCAAATTGACAAGGGGCAGTTTCACAGTAAAACTAAATGGGGGAACCCAGAGAGAACCTGTAATGGTTACAGTGCAATAAAAGTGTTAGAATAATTCACTCAGTGTACTACTTATTATTTCAGTAGATAGTTTTTACTAACCAAAGATGTTTAGATTTGCTTGATGACTATTTATTGTCATACTTTCCTATTACAGAACAATGGCTCAGTAAATTTTAATAGACCATTAAGTTTGAAAATAATGGCTGAATTTTGGGAGTTAATGAAAATGGCTGATGTTGAAGAAGAGGGGTTTTTTTGTTTTTAAAAACCAAACATTTAGGTCTATCTATACCAAGGGGGAACAAGTCAGACTGGAAGTGAACATGCCATCCCTGTTGGCCAGTAATCTATGAAGAACAAGACTACTAGAGAATAATGCATGTGTGGATAGTTAAAAGTGGGAACAATTCATGATCAGTGGATCAAAGCAGTATCTTAACAGCAAAAATTGAAATCACTTTAAAATACATTAAACCCTTTCTTAATCTCATTCTGATGCTTAACCACAAGCTGTTAATTTGTTAACAATGACTGCTAGAACATCTCCATGAAAAAAAGGAACACAAAAATCAGCACAGACAGATCAGAAACAAAATATGAATTGGCTGTTACTTAAGACCACAAAATGGCCATTTTAACTTTTTTTATTTTTATTTTTAAAGCCTTCCAATTTGTATACATTTGCAAAATTCTGAACTGGGGGTAAAGGTGCTCTTGTTTGAGGATTTTCTACCTTGTCAGAAAGAACAACCTGTTCAAGGCATCTGTGTACCTTGGCATTGAGAAGCCCTTAGCACAACTCTGGCTGCTGAGCATGATTTTTCCAGGAACAGACAAATGGAGCTATGGAATAGTGAAGAAGAGTGCATTGCTAGAGTACATTGCTAGAAATAGGATGCATGGCAGAAAAAAAAAATCACAACTCTTAATATCAACAGGCTAGTCATTTTGAACTATATAGCATAAAGTGGACACAGAAATGCAGGATTTAACAGTAGTATGTGAGACAAAAGGAGGGAGCAAAATTTAAGTCGATAGTTTTGCAAGGTCTCGGTGTCACTATAACACAGGATAAATATTAGCTTGATGAAGAAACTCAATCAAAGAAGCCCATCCAGCACCAGCTTCCATATTTTGTTACAGTACTGGTACAACTTTGAAGTACTTAGAGAGGAGGATTTCAAAAAGAGTTAAACATTTAAGACTCAAATAAGATGGAGCCTAAATAAGTGGATAAGGAAAGGAATTGATTGGTTTAAATTAAAGAACTTTGAAAACTATACCTACAATGTTAGAGAAATTATTAGTACTCCAAATTTTCAAAGCATAAGGCAAACGATCAATCCTTACAATGCTCCTGTAAGGCAAAAACAGGCAGGCATCACTCTCTTTTTACAGATGTTGAAAACTGAAGTACAGAAATTACTGTAGATTAATTATCCAAGGCCATACAGCTGAAAACTATGCCAAGTTAAGATTCAGAATTACATAATATGGAAATGGAAACACTACTCTGTACAATCAAGCACACCCATACTATATCTGTTATCTATCAAACAAAATAAAATGCACCACAATAATCTATTCACATGCATATCAGAACTCCACCTATACTCCATGATATATGTTGATAATAGTTAAACTACTACAAATTTGGCATAAAACAAACTGCTGGATTTAGTTTACATATACCTTCCTATATACCTAAGGTTGCGATAATCCTATTTCATACTGTCTTCCAAGCAAACATTTGCTCTCATTTGATCAGTTCAAATATAAAGTTTCAACAGTTTCTTACCTTATAGTAACTGATTCATCAAGATGTTGTGTGCATGTGGATCCCGCTCAGATGTATATACACCATGGGCGTGAGCCATGTGCGCAGAGACTCAACAAAGAAATACATTTTCTTGTATAAGCCAAATTCAGGACTTTGCACAGAAAGCTTTTTCCAGCTTCTCTCTCCCTGAAATCAAGAGTCATTGACCAATACTCAAGGCTCACAAATAATCCCAAACAAATTATCTCTAAATTCTGTTCAATTTATGACCTATACTAGAACAGAAATACAGATTAAAATTAATTAATAATCGTGGCCGTATTGTGTTTGTAATGATTTATACAAGACATAACATAGTGTTTAATCGTTGACTTGCAATAAGTCACTGAAAGTATATTTTTAACAGATGTGTTCGAAGACTCTCTCTCTGATGGCCCAAGGGTGTGTCACCAAAAGCCATATTCTTTACTGCATTTGAGATTGCCCAATTGCCATCAATTTTTGGTCCTAATTTCAACACGTATCCCCTCAAGATTGCAGGCAAAAACAGCTCCACTGCACCAGAATTTTAGCTTTGTCAGTGATGTCACTTTATTTTCCCACTGGAGTTTTTCCCATAACTAAAGTGCCTTTTTTCTCAGACTGAAAACAAAAAACCTGATAAATTAAAAGTGCAGTTCCAATGGAACAAATCGACACTGCCAGGGAACAAGTTTCAGATGCGCTTAAGATGCAGAGAGCATTTGTATACTGGAGTGTTTTTTCAAAGCTGCACCAGTACCTCATGTTAATAGGTTAAAAGAGCAGCATAATATCAATTTCTTAGAATTCACAACATGAGCTCTACACATCATCTATGGAGTGCTACAGAAAACCACCACTCCAGATTACATCATGGGGAAATCAAACACTAGCAGACAAAGTATATAAAAAGGATCTCTCTTCCCAGTAGAGCTGTCCGGAGACAATAATTCCATTCCATGGCAACTTTCTAGGGTTTAGAATTTGTTTTCCTTCCACATTGGAACAAAACAGAAACCTTTCCATTGTTTTTGAAAAACAGAATTCTGTCAAAATATCCACTGTGAGTTCGAAACCTGAGCTGAGGATGAGTATACTCTCACCTTCTACAGCCTGGTGGTTAGGGCTCTGGCTGGGGAAGTAGGAGAATCAGGTTCACATCCCTGCTTTGCCTGATTCAGAGTGATCTTGGATGGAAAAAAAACTCTAAATCAGGCAACGCAGGGATTCGAACCTGGGTGCCCCAAATCCCAAGCCAGTAGCCTAAACATCACCAACCTACGAAGTACGTTAGTCTCTTTCTCGTTGAAAGTGACCAAAGAACCCTGGACCCCAAAAACTTTCCCCATGAAAATTTCTTCAACAATTGTGTGTTCATTAAACATTTCAGCTTTGCAAAACCCAGCATATTTCTGACCAGCTGGTGAGCTACTCAATAATACAAGGAAGAAATATATTTCTCCCCAAGGACCAGTGTAAAGTTATGAAATGTAATTCATAGAAGCAGCATAAAAACAAGAAGGTGGGACATACTTACTAATAATGACTAACCCCCCCTCACATATGCACAGATTACAGCTACTGTAGAGAATTAAGAATTAAATCCTGCCCCCCCCCCCAAGTACTGTGTTGAGACCATTTAGGTCAAGGGGAGTTAGGTCAGGCCTTTAGCGAGATACTGTTTCTGTCCTCTCTATTAGAATAACTAAAGCAATATGATAAAGCCTAAAGTGCATTCTAAGGCCATATACTGCAATTGTTCCCTTACTAGCTATGCTCCACAGCATTCAAATATTAAAACCCAAGAAGCTCTCTGCAGCAACCCCAAGTAAGATTAACAAAAGGGCTGTGACTCAGATTATATATCAGTAACTATCAGACGGCTACCCCTCTGATACTTGACAGATTTTTATGGTTATTACACAAGCTAAGCATGTTCTAAATAATTTTTTAAAACTATTGGATTGCTATGGTCCTGGAGTTGGTTTTTTTTGTTACTTTGGCTCGTCAAACAAGCATGCATGCTTCAGTTCACATCTACTAGAAGATTTAGAACCCAGTCCAAGATCAACTGCTATTTTAGGAAAAGGTCCAGCTTAGGTGTTCCACTTTAATACAAATATGCTTCATTATCCCTTGCATGATCATGAGTGTCATAAGAATTGAAAGGTGGGATTCTTTTGTATGATCTATGAGGAGAGAGAGAGTCTCCAATTAATTTCTTTAAATTATATAAATTAAGAAGAAAGGTATTCAGGAAAAGAGTGTCTGTTCTGCAATGGACTGATTTTACTTCTCTTTTAAAGAACCATCTCTAAGAACTTTAAAGTGTGAATAGCAGAACAGTAAATAGATAAAAATAATCATGTAAAACATCCACATTTTGAAACCCCAGAATTCTTGTTAGGCAAGTTGAAAGAAACTAATCATGATAAAAGCTGTTAGGAAAAACATTCTCTAATGTCTAACTCTTTTTTTGGGGGGGGAAGGAGGGGGGAAATCGTCAACTGTTTCATCACCAGTCATGGAGATCTACCAGTGTGTTAGTATACATGGGATACTAGCATTTTTACCTCTAGTCATCACAATGATAAAAGTGGCATTGTTCATCTATGCTAGTGTTCCTGTTGTTGCTGCTAACAGTGGAGTTGCACTTTTGGGAGCATGCAATTGTTTGCAGTAATTTCCACCCTAAATTACCAGTTAGAAGCCTGTTTCAATGCAATATAGTAAACAATGAAAAGTTGATACTCAAAACATTATCATTACTGTTTCAAAGCAACAGTGATTGTGGGTAGTCTGTATCAAAACAATGTTATTCTACATTGAAAAATACTTTGTATAAATATGCACCACAAGATGGTGCTATAATTTCTATTTACTGCACACAAACACACACCATCTCAGATCAGTAGGAATTTTTTCTTCTCTCTAGAAGAAACAATTTAAACAATTATTCTTTAGGATAGTGGAGTAATGGGTTGTGAACAAGGGGTATTTCCAAATAAACTTTAAAGTTGCCATCACCAGTGTAATGCTTGCTTCCCAGGGAATCTGCAACTTAAGTATACTGGACAAAAATGGGAGTTTATTACAAGTGTTTTCATGTCCTAAGCTTTATGAAGTTTATGAAGCAACAACAGATTATTGTATGTTGCTCAGTTTGGATATGTAAAATGAAATCAACCACATATTTATGGAGGAACATATTCATAATGATTATTAAATCAAATAAATCATTTTTACAAAGGAAGAACAAACAGATGCTCCATCTGAAAATTATACCATTAAAATCTTGATATCTTCAGCTGTTGCAATGTCATTTTTTGATCTTTTCATGTGAATCAAAGGAATATGAATAGCTACAGCATGTTGTAAAAAGCTTCCTTACATAACACTTTAAATATCCAATAATTTAAAAAAGAAGGATGAAATCCCATCTCTCTACCCAGCCCACACTCACACCTTTGATTTGACTATATCATGTTTATGGAAGTCTTACATCTACTTATGTCTCAAAAGAGAAATTTTATATAGTTTCAAATCATAAAAATGTTGTATGTCTTTGTACACTGGATGGTCTCCATCTGTGCTGCTGGTCTTAAAATGTGTTGGGTAATAGAGCACTAAAACACTCACCACATCTCTCATAGTCAAAGTCTGTGGACTTACTTACACATTTTAGTGTTTAGGATCCAAATGACCCTCACTTTGTCAGTGTTAATGGAAGCCATAATGTGTTGGGGTGCTTTCTGACTAAACCATGAAAATTTATAATTAAAAAAACAAAACAAAAAAGGTACACATTTACAATATGTGCATTTAAGTTTTCATTAAGTCTTATTGAACAGTACAGATGGCAAGATGGTATGTATGAAAGTCTCTTGGGTGCAATATGCAAGTCCCAGCTGGAGTGTTTCCAACAGGATGTAAACCATGGTCCTCAAGCCTGCACTTTAAAAAACATATTACTTAGCACGCTGCCAACAAATGTCAACACAAAAATACACTGCTGTAATGACTTCAACTCATGCAATTTTCTATAGCAAAAGGTTAAAATTAATGTAATCATGACACAAAAGGTATTAGAAAACATTTATTCAAGTAAAATAAAAACAATTTTAAAACAATTATGGTCCTTAAAACTGATAATATATTCAAAACAACTTTAAAATTGTACAAATTTACATAATAGTTTTGAGATCCAGAAGTCTAGACAGAAAATTGTCTACGATGTGCTACTTTGAATTTTTCAGCAATTCTGAAGTTTCTTCAATCCTAAAAATATTTTAAAAATTGGTTACAAGAAAGACTAAAACAAACATTTACTACTAATGAATGAAGCTAAAGTAACAAAGCAGCATTCCTGACTTTTTGTTTGTTTGTTTGTACACTGGTCAGGCTATTAGATTTGCTGTTATTTGAGAGAGACATTTAAAAAATATACATAGAGAAGGAACAAAAAACTCACAAAAATAAAGTTAATGGAGGAGATAATTGACACTTTGTATATCACAAATTAGCCTTAAAGAGGCTGTCACCATCAGAAAGCTTAGGTTTTTGCAAAGTTGCAGACAAGATTAATGACTTCAGCTTCCTGAAGTAACTCATTTGTATGATACCGAAATCTTGTTGAATAGAAGTTTCACTGTGATGATGCATTTCATTTTACTTCAAAAAGTGTAATGAAAGTTATTTCTACCTGTAAATTTTCATTACAGATCTCAGAACCAGCAGTAGATACTGCTTATTATTTTGGGTATCTTTATGTGATGCCTGGTCTGAAACCGGTCTAGACCTTTTCATTTAATATTTCACTTCCATGTTTGAACACAAGTTTTATGTAGTTCCAGTAAACTCTTATCAGAAGACAGATAATACTCCTATTAGTTGTCAACCAAATTCTAAACACTCTTTAATCCCTAGTTAATACTATTAAGAATGCCTTATATTGTTTATTACAAACCAAAACAGTGACTCAGCCCACAAACACAGAACTGTAAGTGGATTTATTATCCAGTGGAGTCATAAGGAAATGCCACACCTGATGTAGAGACCTTTGAGGTTTGGAACACATATGCACATTCTATATATGTCTTAGTCCAGGACAATTCCCTACTGGGAAATGAATTCCTGCTGCCCTTTTCTATTACTTACATTTTACTTATCCTTTCCATTCTTTGTCTTGTTGTCTCCTGCAATTTAAAAGCAACATATTTAGGCAATTCTTCAAAGCCAACAATCTTCAGAAATGGACTTTTAACCTGGAAAATTCATGCAAAAAAATACTTTAAGCACTGTTTACATATCAAAAGGATTTTTATGAGACAGACCTAGATGAAGTTTTGCATAGTTTTGCTGTTTTTTGCTAGTAGTATATACAACTAAAACTAATGCTTACTTGTTCTCTTGACCTTAGAAAGGAAATCAACTAAGCATTTGCCAGTTTTACTTACCTTTGAAATCTCTGTCAAACCATGATAATTAATGGTTGCGGCTTTAGGAGATGGGTCTGTGGATAATAGTGAACTGTATCCGGACGACTGATGAAGACTCTCTGGCATCTCCTCCTTCCTCTCAATATCTGTGGAGAAATATTCATTTTTAGGTCACCTTTGCCTTTTTGCTCTCTTGCAGCAGGGTCAGCTATCGAACAGTTTGATTTACAGTATGTAATAACAGAAGAGAATGCATTGTTTAGAAAGAAAAAGGCTACTGGTAAAGGTCCAAGATGGGTTTCTCATATTCTTTTAAAATAACATGAACAGAGTATGCTCAGTACGATGTAGACAAAAAAAAAAAAATTCCAACAAAGATTATCCAGGAATGTTGCATTTGTCATGATTACAGTCAATTGAAACACTTAGGCAAGTACAATTACTGGGAAAAACATTCAATAATAATTTCAGACAGCTCACATTTGTTTTCTTACTATAAACCACTTCTCTTATACAGCTGTGGGATCTTTTAAACTTAAAAAAAAGTTTAAGCAATATAGTAATTATCTTTGTAAACATATTTTACTATAACACGAAAAGCTTTTCCAAACATGTTTTTAATTCTGTAAGTGATTTACAGTATAAAAAGCTGACATACAAACAAAAATGTTTCCAATAATCTAGGGTTAGTATTCATTCAGCAGAATCAGGGTTTAAACATTTGTATAGAAGTAAGTGCCAGTTTCAATAGGAGCAGAGCTAGGCCAACGTATCAAACATATTAGAAAATCCCTACCCTTTGTATCGGGAAAAGCTTGATGCTATCCTAGCATTTAAAAAAAAAAGTTACTATTTTAAAAATCTGTGGTCCTGAGGAAAGCAAAAATTCCCATTTAAAAAAAGGTGGAGTTTGGTTTTTGGCTTTGTTTTTTTTTTTTTAATTAAAGCTACAGTCTATGGATCCAGGTTACAAGTCCTGAGTCCGCATTCAGAAAATAACATTGTAAACTGCACTATTTAGTAGTGGATCTCAAAACCTCCAGATGGCAGCTGATCTATATCATGTGATAAAGTAAATCAATTCAAATGCATATATCCCACTAACACAAATTTATCTACGGTATTTTGACAAAACAATTGTGGGTGTTAGAGCAAGCTTGATATGTAGGACAATCTAGAAAAATATTACAGAGGTAAATGGTGTATCAGATTTAGTTTGCCACTTCACTTATCAGGCATCACAGTCAGAGAGAATCTTATCTTTACTCTGCTGTCTACAAAAATTATGTTAATTAAGTCTATAACTCATTCAGAATAAGATTAAGATTTTATACTACAGACAGTACCATAAACATGCTGGGTAATATATATTCCTGCACAGAACACTTTAAGGGGAAGTTAAGGTTGTAGGCACATCTCAGTGCTTTAAGTGTATATTACCAGAGAAGACCAAATTGAAGAATTAGGAAACTAAGGATGGATCAGACTTGGGGGAGTGGCAAGTCAAACCACAGTTTGGGGAAGAAGGAAGAGGCAATATGGATGAAGTCTAAGGAAGAGAGTGAGTGACAAATTTGATTCAGTTTCCCTGGCCTCAGTGATGAGGCTGTCTAGTGAGGGTTATTTACCTGAAAAGATAGTGTGATTTTCTCCTGGGTCCCTTTGTACTTAGGCAATAGTTAGCTTCAAAAGCTTGCTGTGTACATCTTCAGAAATTTACTTGGCCACTACCCACTACTTTTTCTAGTATTTTACAGTTTGTTAAAGAAAAAAAGGATATATCAACTTAAAAAAAAAAATCACATTTGTGCCCCAGGCCTTTTTTTGAGCTTACTATAAACAAAAATAAGGAAATATGTTTCTCTAATAATTAATTATCTTTGTGAGGATAGACACAGCAACACAGGAGAGGGGAGAAAAACACAACACATTCTATCAAATAGGAAATGTACATAAAAGCCCCAAAACTAACAGGGTGGTTTCAGGGGCTGGCTCGTACCTGAAACAGCTGAACTTGAAATGTAGTTAGTTAGTTTTAAAGTTGACAGTGTCTATTTAAACAACTTAAAATCCTAACTGTGACAATTTTATGCAAGGTTAGCAAAAGCTGCTTAAAAGAAAACCTTTTAAGTAAAGAGCATTGCAAACACTCACCAGGAGAAATTGGAGTCATATTCCTACTAGAGGTATGGTCTTCACTCATATTGTTAAATTCTGTAGATAAGTCACTCTGAAACAATAATTATTTTTGCCATTTACAAAAAAAATTCTATAACTTAGCCACAAGTCTTATTTAAATGCCATCTGAGTACTGAGAATTATAATCAAATGGGTGAATATATGTATATCTATGTACAGTACTGACCACATTTTTCTAGCATTATGGAAGTAGCTTTATTTGACTACTCCTATGAGTAAAGAATGAAAAATGTGACCCTTTATATTAGTATACCCATTTATATCATTTAAAAAAAAAAAAGGTCAATTCATTAAAGCATTTTGTCTTTTGAAATACCAACTTTGCTGTAAAAACTGAGCCCAAAAGTTTCATAGTGGAATGCCTAACAATCCAGGTGTGATTGGTTGATCAGGCGGAGTGGTGTTTATTAAAACACACTGTGCACCAACAGCTCTGAATGACTGACTACTGGTGGCTGCAAGTGCTCTGCTCCTCTGACTCAGGCTGCTGATTTGAGGTCTATTGCTGGATTTTGTTGTCTAATTTTAGATAATCAAGTTTGAAAATTTTGGCAAAAATACCCACTTGGCTCATGATACAAATGGTGAAAACAACAAACTGTTTTATACATTGTCAATATTAATGCTATATCTGCTTTCTCTGTTATAATGTGACCATTTTCTTCTTCAGAATTAATTTGTAAAGAAAATTAAAAGTTAGTTTTAGGGTTTTGCCTTGACAATAGAGAATTACTGTTTTTTCTTTCAGAAACATGAACTTATGTTTGTTTAATTTAGGCCCGGATCCTGCAAGCTAATCTATGCAGATGGATGCCCCCACCCTTCTGAAACCCCTCTGGGACTAGAACTAATTTCATTTCGATAATGCACCATATGAATGTATGGAGTAGGGTGTGTGCACATGTAAAATGTACAGTCTCAGAGCCACATTCTAATACAAAAATGTACATTAAACAACATTATTTTGGTTACATGTCAATAACTCAAAAGTTAGCAAGTGTCAGATTTACTGCTGTTAATGCAACCTTAATTCTGCCTGCTAGCATCCATCTTGCATGCTAAATCATGTAGGGGTCCTGTAGAAAAATAGCATATGATCATGTAATTGAAGTCTGTATCATAAAGTGAACGTACAAGGGGCAGAATTAAGGTTGCAGTGCCAACTTTTAACATAGATTTTTGTATGTAATTTCCTAGTTTGATTTAAAGTATTAAAAAACCCCAAAAAACAAAAATAAACCATGCCCTCCACCATTGTGAGTGATCAGCAAGGTTTGAACTCTGAACATTTAGCACTATAACACAAATCTACCACTTGAGCTACTGGGCTAACTACATTAAGTAGCAGCAGAAGGCTATTACAGTGTGTATGTGTGTGTGCGCGAGGGGGGGCGGTGTCCCAAGTGCTGCATGGGCATAGCCCCCAGCTCTCTTTCCTACCCCCTCCCCAGGAATTTGGGGGCAGGCAAACAGTAATTACTGCCCTCAGAGTTGGGAGAAGTTTGGACTGGCTTCCTCTCCCCAATCCCTTCCATTGCAGTTGCCTTGAGAGCTCCAGGTATTCTCAGTGCAATGTGTGTCGCTGCTGCTTTGACGGTGGTGTGGGCCTAGTCTCAGAACGTTCATATTATTTTGAGATTTCAGAGCTTATCATAAGAAGGTTGCAAGAACCAGCTCCTTCTGTACTGAAAAATAAGCAACCATGGTGCACACAAACTATATCAAACTTGTTTTTGTATACTCTTGCTCTTACAACAAAAGTCTAGACTAAAAAGAAACACAATCTGGTTAGATGTTTTCAAAAAATGGTACTACTGTTAAAATATTTAAGTGGCAGATAAATATGAGGCTAGTCTAATCCACAGCACCATGCAAAATAATGTTTATCTATGTTTATCTATTGTTTTAATTGGATTTAGTGGTATTGAAAAGTTCCAGATTAGAAGGCATTTATCAAGTCACAGAACAGGTAGAGCTGGGCTAGTTGAGACCAGGGGCAAGCTTCTCCACACTGTCTCCACCACAATGTGCCTCAACAAGTGACCTGTGAAAGGGAGGGCAATTCTCTTTATGCTCATCCAATCCTTGGATTCCTGAGAGCACTAGCAAGGGTAACAAACTGTTAACAGTGGTTGTGTGATTTGGACATGCACTGAGAAATAAGACCAAATTCATCCACAATGACTGATTAATAGACATAAGATGGTATCACATTTCTGTCAATACTGACCTGAGACAAATTCAAACATGATCTAGAATTGAAAAGCTCCATATTCAACCTTTGAGCCACTGAATTTTCTTTAAAATGTTACTAAGTGAGCATCCTGAAATACCATAGAGAGAGATGGCAGCTTTCCTCATTTAACCCTCCAAAAAACCTCTTTTAGATAAACGATGCATTTTCAATAAATGTAGAATGAGAACCATATTATATGTTTATAACGACATCTCCAACTTTCTACAACCAAACAAATGATGTGACTGACTTAACATTCTAACACGTCTGCAAGAAACTGCAGCATCAGTCAAGTATTTTTTGCAAAATTTTTCAACTTTTGGACAGCTTTTCACAATAACTGAAGTATTCTGAGGATTGTAATTTACAGCATTACAGGAAGATCCTGAACACATACTCACAAATATACTGTGCTGTGAACACTAGCATTATATTATATTTATTAGATAGATAGACAGACACCCCTCAAAAGCTTTTAAAGTTAAAAAAAATACACTACCCTAAGGAAAAATGCTGATTTGCTGTGGCATGTTAAACATACCCAGCATAGTGATGTCACTAAATCTCATGTGCATTTAGAAAGTTTACCTAATGTCATCAACAAGGAGTGAAATGCCAACCACTAAATCAGAAATCAATAAGATGATGATCAATGATAAACTTGCCTAATGAATGAAGTGTTTCCCACAGTACTGAGCAAACCATCTGCTGAATTTTCGTTCTTAATTTTGCATCTAGTTTCTAGATGGCTTGCCTGAAGATATGAAATAGTGCATTTTTCTACAATCAGAAATGAAGATGTATAGTGTGAAACCCAGATAATGCTAAACAGAATGAAAGTCTAACCTTTTCAAGAAGCTCTTGTAAAAAGATTCTCTGTTTTCAAAATATAATATTCCTAGACTTGGGAAATTAAACAGTATTCAGCTTCATAAGTGGTACTTTGGCTGTCTCACATAAATTATTACAGTTACAGGAAGAAAATCCAACAAGGTAGGATGAGACAGTCAGAGTAAGAGAAAAATCACATGCCATTAAACAGGCTGAATTTTTTCATTACAATAGCAACCACTCAAACAGTAATTACATTCCTTCAGTAAATGTATTAGTACCACATACTAACACAGTGGCTATCATTGATAAACTGCAGAGCTATTTCTGTAGTTCCCTCAGGGTCTGCAGGCTCCTTCTGGGAAACTCCATTACAATGCACAGTGCTGCTCCACAAGTCCTGAAGAAATAGCTGTGCGCTTTTCAGAAATAAGCCACTAACTTTTTTTTGGATGAGAGAGAAACAGGGGGCCCTGAAAGGGGGAGAGAGCACAACTGGGAGAGAGGAGGAATAGCGGGCTCATGAGGAAATTGAGATTTCTGTCTTGTTTAAAATTTTGTCATGTGATCATGGCCATACATTACCTTACAAATGGTAGCTATTCTAATTGCTAAATATTAGTACAGATCAGGGTAGAGAAAATGTTTTTTATTTAAAAAACAAACATTTTAAAATTGAAATTAAATACATTTTTCTTTTTAAAAATAAACCTATTGACAATGAAATTTGAAATTACAAAAACCTACATCAGGCTTAACCTTACTAAAAATCTATTAAAATCATTTAAATTAAATGAAAAGTTTAAGCAGCACATGTTTGCTTCTGAAGCTATGAAGAAAGTCAAGCCTCTGAAGTGGTACAAGTCACCTGGAACCATATAATTTGTTGAAATGCTAACCTAGCTTTTGACACCAGTAACTTCTTCTGTAAGTACAGAAGGAACACTTTTTCCATTTCAATTTAATCATTACGTCATTAGAAGTAAGTTGAAGAAGAGGAAACCCTTTGCTTTTCTCTTCCAATGTACAAATAAAAACAAGGTGTGAGGATGAGATCTACTAGCTCTAAAATCTTGAAGGACATGGTGACCGGAATCTACAGATATGTCTATACAGCAATTAAACACCTATGCTTGGGCCGGGTCAGCTGGCTCAAGCTCAGGGGGCTCAGACTACGGGACTGTAAAACTGCTGCATAGACATTGGGGCTCAGGCTGGGGGCCGAGTGGTAGGATCCTTACCCCAGCACCCAACCTCCAGCCTGAGCCAGGACATCTATGCAGCAATTCTATAGGCCTGTAACCCAAGTCCAGCAAGCCCAAGTAATGTAACTCCTCATTTAATGTAGTTATGTTCCTGAAAAATGCGACTTTAGCGAAACGATGTTAAGCGAATCCAATTTCCCGATAAGAATTAATGTAAATGAGGGGGTTAGGTTCCAGGGAAATTTTTTTCACCAGATAAAAGACTATTTTTAGTCTATGTATGTATGTATGTATGCATGCACACACACACTATAAATTTTAAACAAACAATTTAATACTGGTGCACAGTGATGATGATTGTGAAGCTTGGTTGAGGTGGAGGAGTCAGAGGGTGGGATATTTCCAGGGAATGCCTTACTGCTAAATGACGAACTAGCAATTGACTGAGCCCTCAAGGGTTAACTCTCACACTCTACTGTACAAGGCAGCAGGAAAGGAGGGAGGGAAGACAGAGACACACACCCTGAGAGAGAGAGATGTGCATTTCCCCTTTAAGTATGAAGAGTGGGGTCAGAAGTACACTGCCTTGTTAATTAGATCAGCAAGCTGAGACCAGACCACAGCTGCAGATGTTGCTGCCTGGAAGCTCCCTCTGTCGTGTCTCTCCCCGCTCTATGGAAGATGGGGTAAGCGGGGTGCAGGTGCAGGGGGGAGGGGGACACCCTGACATTAGCCCCCGCTTTTTCTGCCCCCCCACCCCCCCCCAGCAAGCAGGAGTCTAGCAGCTCCAAGGCAGAGGGCAGAAGCAGCACATGGCACTGGGGGGAGGGACAGCTGCAATTGCTAGACTGCTGGGCAGCTGCTGCACAGGGCACTTAGGGGAGCAGGGAGCTGATAGGGATAGCTGATGGGGGGCTGTCGGTCCACCCTGGTTCCAAGCCCCAACCAGCTAGCTCCACTGGGCTGCTCTTCCTGCAAGCAGTGGACAAAGCAGGCGGCTGCCAAACGATGTTAGAAGGGAGCATTGCACAACTTTAAACGAGCACGTTCCCATATTGATCAGCAATGTAACAATGAAACAACATTAACCGAGATGACTTTAAGGCCTGGTCTACACTGGGGGGGGGGGGGGGAAATCGATCTAAGATACGCAACTTCAGCTATGAGAATAGCGTAGCTGAAGTCGACGTATCTTAGATCGACTTACTTCGCCTCCTCGCGGCGCGGGATCGACGGCCGCCGCTCCCCCAGTCAACTCCGCTTCTGACTCTCGCCCTGGTGGAGTTCCGGAGTCGATGGAGAGCGTGTTCGTGGATCGATGTATCGTGTCTAGACAAGACGCGACACATCAATCCTGCTAGATCGATCACTACCTGCTGATCTGGCGGGTAGCGTAGACATATTATAAGTGAGGAGTTACTGTAAACTGACCCAGCCCTGTAGCCATGGTGTGGGTCTTTTATTACAGTATAGATGTACTCTACAAGTCTATGAAACAATCACTTCAATTCACTAACTATAGATAATACGTCCTTTGTTTCACAATTCGCTTTTAAATGCAAAACAGGTTTTGATTAAAAAAAATTCTTAAGTATTTAACTAGCAAACAAATTTTACATGCTGTTTAGCGCATTTTGACTGCATTCCAATTTTCATTTAAATGAATCTTGATACAAATCACAAGTAAAAAAATTAATCTAGTAGAAAAGAATTGCCTCATTCACTATTTTCTAACAAAGTAGTAAAAATTAAGAATTTGAATAAATGTATGCCACGCTTTATAATTGTTTAAATGTGAATAGATATAGTGTATCTCCCTGTTTAGCAAAAGTAGTACTAGATATCATGTAAAGGCTACACAGTAGAACCTCAGAGTTACGAACCCCTCAAGAAATGTTCACAACTCTGAACCAAACATTATGGTTCTTTCAAAAGTTTACAACTGAATATTGACTTAATACAGCTTTGAAACCTTACTATGCAGAAGAAAAATGCTGCTTTTAACCATCTTAATTTAAATGAAACAAGCACAGAAACAGTTTCCTTACCTTCTCAATTTTTTTTTAAACTTTCCCTTTATTTTTGTTGTTTATGTCTAGCACAGTACTGTATCTGACTTTTTGGGGGGGAGGGGGAATGGGGGGGAGAATGTGTCTGCTGCTGCCTGATTGTGTACTTCTGGTTCCAAATGAGGGGTTGACTGGTCAGTTTGTAACTCTGATGTTCGTAACTCTAAAGTTCTACATATTTAGTTGCAAAACAACATATTTTGATGGTTATATCAACCAATGAGAATCATCCTTTCTTTAGGCAAATAATATACAAATGCTAAATAAGATTAAAATCCCCGGTTTAAATCAATCCACCCTGCTACACATTCCACCTCCCCAATAAAATAGAAGCTTTATGGTAAAATATACCTTTTTTGACTGCAATAACAGTTCTGTTTCAAGAAGCAAGACCCGGCTCAGGAGATTATTCCAGTCCTTCTCATCTATAATCACCTTTCCTTTCAGTCTCTCTTCTAAAACATGTAGTTTATCTTCCATCCAATTTAGCTTATGAAGTTTTTCTTGGCAATCAGCAAGCTGGCTCTTTAGCAGCTCGATTTCACTATTATCTTCTGTGGCCTGGAAATAAGAACAATAAGAGATTTTATTTTCTTTAATTTTAGGCATAAATACAATTGTACAGACATGATAAACTCAACTGAAGAAGCATAGAACATTTTCTCTTCCCCACTAGGACATTTAAACCATTGTGATGAGTCACATTTATAAATGCTTTTTCCTTCAGAAATTGCTGTGAACTGCTTTATGCAAAAAGTATGCACATTAGAGACACCTGCCAGAAACCAGCCAGCTGACTCTGAAGTTGTGGGGTAACTGGGGATGCTTTATATTGAAATAATAATCAAGAGAAGACCAACCACCACATAACTATTCCCACAGGTTTGTTGTGCCTCTTCTCCCTTTATCCTGTTTTTTGACCATCTGGTATGGTCTTTTAAGAGAGGAAAAAAACAAAACTCATGGGGCAGAGACCCTTCTTTTTTGTGCTTGTACAGTACATTGCACATTGGGGACACTATTGAAAATAAATAAGATGTAGTAAGTCTCAACTGCTACTCATGTTAGAACCCCTTTTTTTCTTAAGTTGTTCAATTGTACTACCAATGTTCTTTACACATTTATTATATACTTATAGATCAAGTTTAATTTTGAAAAAAATAAAAAAGATGTTTGGAAGCCACTTAGGCTATCATACCAAACTCTACATTTTAAAATTCAAATTCTTACTTGTTCACACACAACTTCCAAAACATCATCAGCTACACAGGATTCTTCTTCACTATCTTCATCTACTGGAATGGCTGTATTATAGCCATGCACATTAACTTCACTATCTGGATGACGTTCCACTTGAGGTTTCTTTGTATGTAAAAACAATAATCCACATGTATGATTTATTACAACAAAAACATTCTTGCCAACTAAATGCACAATGTTCTGCATTTAATTATTTTGCATTTACCTATACACCCAAGCAATCTGATCTCACCCAGTTGTAAGACAGATCATGAAAGATTTAAACTGTGAAAAAACAGAGTTATACTTGATAATCTTTTCAGAGTCATATGGCCCATCACCCCTATTGCTTCCACATATTTAAAGTCAGAAACATCTCTCCTTTTCCTCGGCAGCCTGTTAGAAAAATAGCTTGATTAGGTGGTTTTGTTTATTTTTAGTTTTTCTAGGTAGGCTTACTGAGGGAAAGCCAAGTCAAAAGATCAGTTTTACATTTCTTTCTGAGTACAGCAAGGTCTCTTACCCCTTGCAAGAGTTCCATAGTGTAAGCCCTACTCCTCTGAATGTTCTGACTTCAAAGGCTCACAAGTCTCTCTCTCTACTGCTTAATAATTTTATTGTTCCAACAGAACAGAAGTCATGGGAGGTCACAGTTGTGGAGGGAAGGGCATGCTCACTGGTAGCTAGGTCCAGGCCCATGAAGGGGACACTGACCTTGAACTATACTCTATTCAATGGGAGCCAGTTGAAAAAGCAGAACACCAAAGTGACGAGCTCATGGTAATGTGCACTGCTAAGCAAATGAACTTTTGTGTTTTATATTAGTTGAACTTTTTCAGGCTGTTTGGCTTCATTATAAAGGTACAAGTTAAAATAATCGAGTGTGGAAGTCACAAACATATCATAGAAATGAAGGGCTGGAAGGAAACATGAGAAGTTCTCAAATTCAGCTCCCTTCGCAGAGGCAGATCCAAATAAATCTAGACCATTCCCGACAGCGATTTCTCCAACTTCTTTTTAAAAACCACCAATGATGGGGTTTCCACAACCTCCCTTGGAAGCCTATTCCAGAGTTTAACTACTTTTAGAAAAGTTTTCCTAATATCTAATCTAAATCTCCTTTGCTGCAGATTAAGGCCATTACTTTTTGTCCTACCCCCAGTGGACAGAGAGAACAATTGACCACAGTTGTTTTTATAACATCCCTTAACATATTTGAAGAGTGTTATCAGGTCCCCCATTTAGTCTTTTCTCAAGACCAACCATGGCCAGTTTTGTTTGTTTAAACATTTCCTTATAGGTCAGGGTTTCTAAACTCTTTAGCATTGTTGCTCTTCTCTGGAGTCTCCCCAATTTGTTCACATCTTTCCTAAAGTGTGGTGCCCAGTATTCAACAATACTCCAGCTGAGGCCTCATGAGTGCCAAGCAGAACAGAACAATTACTTCCCATGCCTTACATACAACACTCTTCTTAATATGCCCCAGAATATTAGACTTTTTCGCAACTGCATCACACTGTTGATGCACATTCAGTTTATGATCCACCATTACCCCGAGAACCTTTTCAGCAGTACTAGCACCAAGCCAGTTATTCCCCATTTTGTAGGTGTGCATTTGATTTCTTCTTCCTAAATGAAGCACTTCACACTTGGCTTTCTTGAATTTCATCTTGTTGTTTTGGACCAATTCTCCAATTTGTCAAGGTTGTTTTGAATTCTAATCCTTTCCTCCAAATTGCTTGCAACCCCTCCCAGCCTGGTGTCATCTGCAAACTTATAAGTGTACTCTCCACTCCATTTTCCAAGTCATTAATAAAAAGATTCCTGTGGACCCCACTGGATATTCTCCCCCAGTTTGACAGCAAACCATTGATAACTACTCTGAGGAAGGTCTTTCAGCCAGTTATGCACCTACCTGATAGTAATTTCATTTAGATCGTATTTCCCTAAATTTGTTTATGAGTATATCATAGGGTAATGTGTCAAAAGCCTTACTAAAATCAAGATCATGTCTAATGCTTCCTCCCTATCCACTAAGCCAGTAATCCTGCCAAAAAAGGAAATTAGGTTGGTTTGGCATGATTTGTTCTTGACAAATCCATGCTAGCTATTCCTTATAATCCTATTATCCAATAGGTGCTTACAAAGTGATTTTTTAATAATTTGTTCCAATATCTTTCCAGGTATCAAAGTCAGCCTGACCAGTCCAATTGCCAGGTCCTCTTTGTTTCCCCTTTTAAAGAGAGGTGCTATGTTTTCCCTTCTCTAGTCCTCTGGGATCTCACCCTTCCTTCATGAATTCTCAATGATAATTGCTATTGGTTCAGAGATTGCTTCAGCTAGTTCCTTCAGTCTCGCTGGATAAATATAATCAAATTGCCTAGGCTTGATGAAATTCAACTTAGGGAAAGAACAAGTTTAAAAATATTTACCTATTTTGGCTTGTGTTCCTTCCTCCTGATCAATTGTGCTGAGTGTCTGGTCATCATTAACTTTAGTGAAGACTGAAGCAAAATAGGCATTAAACTCCTCGGTCTCCTTGATGTTGTCCATTATTAGCATTCCTTCCCCTCTAAGTAGAGGACCTATTTTTTCCTTTGCTTTCTTTTTGGTTCCAATGTAATTTATAGAACCTCTTCTTATTACTTAGGTATCACTCATTTTGTGCCTTGGGCTTTCTGATTTTGTCCCTATATGCTTATGCTATTCTTTTGTGCTCCTCCTTAGCCAATTATCCATGTTTCCTCTTTTTCTAGAATTCCTTTTTTATTTTCAGGTCATTGAAGAGCTACTGAAAAAGCCATATTGGCTTCTTACTATTATTATCTTTCCATTGCATCGGAATGGTTTGCAGATGTGCCTTTAATAGCTCTCTGAGAAACTGCCAGCTCTCTGGAACTCTTATTCCTTAGACTATTTTCCCCATGGGATCTTACCTACCAGTTATTTGAGTTTGTTAAAAGTCTGCTTTTTGAAGTCCACAGCTCTCACTCCTTTCTTTCATGAAATGGTAAACTTCATAATTCAAAAGGATCGCTTTCACCCACATTGCCTTCCACCTTCAGATTTGCAACCAATTCCTCCCTGCTGGTCAAAATTAAGACTAAAATGGATGCCCCCACTTACTTCCTTCACTTGTTGAAACAAAAAATTGTCCCTAATACATTCCACTTATCCCCACTACACTTCAAGAATATATTGGAAATTTTGTGTTTTGCTGTATTACTTTTCCAACAGATGTCTGGGCAAAATTCCCCATTACTATCAGGTCTTGTATTTTGGATATTTCTGTTATTTGTGATAGAAATGCCTAAATCCACCTCCTCTTCCTGATTTGGTGCCCTACAATGACATCACCCCAATTTTCCCTCTATATATCTTTACCCAGATATTTTCAACTAGGCTTTGAATCAAAACTATGAGGAAGCAAGAAGACAACGTTGTTTATATTTAGCTTAAAGGAGATGTAGAGCTCGGTGTCTTTCATGCACTACCTGCACTTCAGCCTGTTTTAAGAAATCTCTCAGGGTATGTCTGTACCGCAGTTAAAAACCCACAGCTGGCCCGTACCACCTGACTCAGGCTTGCAGGGATTGGGCCAAGGGGCTGTTTAGTTGCAGGGTAGATGTTCAGGCTCAGGCTGGAGCAACGGCTCTAGAATCCTATGGGGTGGGAGTCCCACAGCTCAGGCTGCAGCCCAAGCCCAAATGTATACACCACAATTAAACAGCCCATTGGCCCGAGCCCCAGTCAGCTGCAGGTATCTAACTGCGGTGTAGACATACCCTTGATGGCCTCCTATTGGCAACACGATAATAAAGGGAATAATCATGTGCATTGTGAGACTCCAGAGGTGATGGCTTTGGAAGTGGAAGAACAACTGTCCATGATGACCTTCTGATTTCAGGACAATAAAAATCTGAGCCATTTCAGTGTATTTCCATTTTCCCCTGAAGTCTCTTGGAGACTAGACAGGTGTACTAGGTGATCAATAGTATCAAGTGTCACAAGAAGTTTAGCAAAATGAGTAGGAATCTATTTCTCTCGTCTATGATGAAAGACCTACTCCTGTCCAGAGCAATAAGCTCTTTTCCTGTATCATGCACTGACCAAAAGCCAGAATGAAAAGGATCTAGAACACTGGCTGCTGAAAGGTAGAATTGGAGACTTCTCTGCTAGCTTCACAATTAGCATGCTTTAAAAAGAGAGGTAACCAATGGTCAATGGTTTGCAGAGTTGTGAGTATCAATCAATGGTTTCTTCAATGCTGGTTGATTAATGCATATTTTAGTGTCGCTGACAGATTCCTCTCTTCAAAGGAGCTGTGGAGTATCTGTCCATAGGAGTCCCATGTGTTCCCCATTCTACTTTATCATACAGAAAGGGTAGAGTCAGGTTGTAAATCATGCCAGAAGCAGGTAATCTTTCTGACGAGGCCAGATTTTAACAGCAAGTGATGCTACGTTCTGGCATTGAGTAGAGACTGTCTGGATTTACTAAACAATTACAGTTCTGTAAAGTTCTGCAGGGTGTAACTTTGCTGCCTCTATGGCGGGGAGGGATAGCTCAGTGGTTTGAGCATTGGCCTGCTAAACCCAGGGTTGGGAGTTCAATCCTTGAGGGCGCCATTTAGGGAACTGGGGTAAAAATCTGTCTGGGGATTGGTCCTGCTTTGAGCAGGGGGTTGGACTAGATGACCTTCTGAGGTCCTTTCCAACCCTAATCTTCTATGATTCAATCTTCTATGAATAAGAGTAAAACCTCTTTGCCTCTCTCACAGTACACCTCTACCCCGATATAACACAACCCAATATAACACAAATTCGGATATAACGCAGTAAAGCAGTGCTCCGGGGGGGCATTGCACACTCCGGTGCATCAAAGCAAGTTCGATATAAGGCGGTTTCACCTATAACGTGGTAAGATTTTTTTGGTTCCCGAGGACAGCGTTATATCAAGGTAGAGGTGTATAACAGTAGCAGAGGTTAGTAGATCAAACATATTATACTGAGAAATGTGTTATGAATACACATTTCCAGATTTTGGCAGAATATCAAAAAGCATTTCTGATAACAGATTATTGTAGTGTTACTTACGGTCAGATTGGAAAGAATTCAAACTACATTCATAGCCCAAGTTCTACCCACCATCAATAGATTATGCATGTCTTCATATTATGTTTGTCCCTCTCCTTTCTTTCATATCTGATCACCAATGAAACAGTTAAATTATAATGATACTTTAAATACCATCATTAGACATCAGTGTGAACTGAAGCAGAGCACATTTCTCAGAGCCACTCTTTGCATCTTGTTTTTACACTTATCTTCACAACTAAAGTTTTTGTTTATTTTAAATGGAAGCTTACATTCTAGGAAGGTACTGGCTTGCTGAACAACTGCAGATCAGCCCTAATCTGATTTGTTAATATCACTAGGGTCAAAGAACTTTAAACTGTATACATAAAAAAGCAAACTACGGTATTTTCTTTCTATTTTCATACCTGCTGAGAAATCACAGTCCTGCAAATAACAGGATCAGCAAGAAGTTTCTCACAATTTGCTTGTGACTCAGATTTTAAAGACCTGGTTTTTTTTCTTGTTTGAGATTTAGCCTTTAAAATAAACAAAAAACCCACATTAGCAAAGTTTATTTTAGGGGGGAAAATGACAGTTAAAAATTATCACTATATGATCCGATTGAACATCATATATATGTAACAGGTTTGGATTTTTTCATTTTAAAATATTGACCAAAAATAGAAAAAATATGAAATTAAGAATGCTAATAATGGCTAAAACAAACACTTGAAAGTGAATCTAATGTACATACATTCTCCAACTACATTTTGCACATATGAGGTTGGGTCTAGCCTGGTCATGGATATAAAAGAAAAAATAGTTGTAAGGTATTTAACACTGATTAAATCATAGGAAAATATATCCTTATAGTTATACGGGTCACAAGTTACAAATGCATAGAATAGAACTTCTTAACGCTAGCGTTACATGCAATGATTATCTATATCAGGAGTGGCCAAAATTACTGATCCTCCGAGCCACATGCGATAACCCTCAGAAGTTTGAGAGACAGGCGTGCCTGCCAGGGTTCAGGGCTTCAGCCCAGCAGAGCTCCTGCTCTGAGGCAGGGCTAGGGAATTCTGCCCTGGGGAAGGCATCTGCCAGGGCTTCAGCCCCAAGCCCTGGCAGGTGCCTCCAGCGGGGCTGAAGCCCTGAGACCCTTCCTTCCCCTTGGGCAGAAGCCCTGAGCTCTCCCCCCACCCCAGACTGGTAGGCGGAGAATGGGGCAGGGGGACACGGAGGGCTCAGTGAGCTGCACTTTAACTGAGAGCCGCGGTTTGACCACCCTGACCTACATCCTACAAGTTTGTATGAGATAGGAACAAGTTTCAAATTTCTTTTCTGAAAGGAACTTGCCCATACACCCAGTATCAACTGATGTGCTAGATTTCTTACCTGTCCTAATACTAAATCGATATATATTAAGATCTATATATAAACAAGACCCAAAATGTGTATTGTGAAATCCAACTAAAACTCACATACAAGTAGTAAGAATATATACAGACACACAATTTGTTGCAGATGTTTGTTTTGTTTGTTTCTGAACACTATACTGTTAGTGTCACACTTTTCAGAAAATTAAAAAAAAAAAATATTAAGAAAACCCCAAACGAGCAGATGTTCCATTTTTGTTCCTATCTACCTTAACAGTTGTTCCAGAAGTACAATGAACTATTTTGCAATGATATTCTTACTACATCCAGAAGTGTAACAGAGTATATGAAACTTACTGTTAATAGGTGTGAATTTGTTTATCTTTGCTTGAAATTTTGTCTGTTCACTACAAAATGTTAGTATGTCTATGTCAGTGGTTCTGAAACTGGGTCGCGACCCCATTTTAATGGGGTTGCCAGGGCTGGCGTTAGACTTGCTGGAGCCCCATCTCCTGGGGCTGAAGCCCGAGTGCCACCGTGTGGGGCTGAAGCCAAAGCCTGAGGGCTTTAGTCTTGGGCAGTGGGTCTCAGGTTACAGCCTCCTACCCCTCCCCCCCCCACGGCTGAAGCCCTTTGGCTATGTTCCACACACACTCACACTCAGGGCAGCGGGGCTTTAACGGGCTCAGGCTTCAGTCCCCCCTCCTGGGGTCATATAGTAATTTTTGTTGTAAAAAAGGGGTTGTGGTGCAATGAAGTTTGAGAACCCCTGGTGTAGGTCATTTGGCTAGCAGCAAGTGTAGATATTTAGAATCACTTAAATATCTGATATATCCTCTATATTGGGAGAGTACATACTGAATTTGTAAGGGGATGGACTCTGATTTAGGGTTTTCCCCCCCTATTCTAACTTCAGTGATCCTTATTGTAGTTCTTTTTCTACTTATATTTCAGTTCAAATGTTGCTCTGTTACAAAATATAGTTAATCTTTCTCTCAAATACTGTAAATCATATCTGAAGTATCACCCTGATCAGTACCTTATTCATATTACTTAATTCCTTATGCTTTTTCATTACAGCACTGATAATGTCACAAACAATCTGTATTTTCCTTTCTGCAAAGCCACACTGGAGAAACTGCTGTTTTGTTAAAACTGGTTTGTATTGAAACTGATCTCGAAGTAGCTGCAAGAGAGTAAAAAACTTTATTAGTTTCCCAAACCTCTGTATATTCTCTGTTATGTAGAAACTATATTTTTGTTCTTATTTTTGCACAATTGCCCCTTTGCCCCCTTAGCTTTGCCAGTGAATCTTTTCACACGTTGGTCTTTGTATATTCTAGGCTGCCCCCATAACTGTAACTCCCATCATATGCCAATCTGCCAGGCACACTTAAATCAAATCACTCCTTTAAAAAACAAAAGCAAATAAAAATACCAAACTTAATACGTGTCTAAATAACTAAGCAAGTTTGGAAAAAAGTTTTGGAGAGTTCCAGAAATATGAATGCACAGTAAAAACAGTTTTGTTTGTTTCAGCTCTAGAGAGAATCATAAAATCATAGAAGTGAAGGTCTGGAAGAGACCTCGATTTGTCACCAAATCCAGCCCCCTGCACTGAGGCAGAACCAAGTAAACCTAGACCATCCATGACAGGTGTTTGTCCAGTCTGTTTAAAAAAAATCTCCAATGATGGGGATTCCACAACCTCCCATACAAACCTATTATAGTGCTTAAATACCCTTATAGTTAGAAAACATACAGAATCATAGATACAAAGTGTAGTGTCATGTAGTGAAGTGCATTGCTATAATAAAAAGCAGAATTTCACAAAAACTTTTGTCAATTTTTTAAAGGTGTATTTATGTGAACCTCTTTGAATTAAATATAAAGCTCTGCAAAAGTCAAATATTTTGATTCTTAATCTATTGATATCAGTATGATGTTATTTCAACAATAACTGGCACTTACAGGAATATGAGAATTGAAACCATATTTTTACTTAATGTTAAAATAGGCAGCACATCTCTATCCAACTAAAAACCTACATTTGAGTGAGTATTTCCGCCTCACAACAAAAGACTACCAACCCTCCACTCCCCCCAAAAAAGCAAAAAACAAAAAAACCCCACACCTTTGTAAAGTGTCTTAACTAAGATGGCACCACACACCTACTTTTAACCCAGGCATACAACATATTTATAAAGGTAATTTAAGGATAATTACATTCGCTGTACCAGTGAAAAAACCTATACTGCAGTCTGTATATAACAAGCAGAAGTCCCTGTAAGTTTTCATATTTATGTTTAAAATGTGATGTTTTAAACCATCCAAGTTTTAAGTTTACATAACTATCTATAAATAAACTTTCAAAGAAATAACTTGACAAATTAGTCTATTCAATTCCATGAAAAAATCTTGTAAAAACAGCTGATAATTTGATTCAAACTGAATTAAATTATCAGCAAGATCTAAAGGTTAGAAATCTTGGCTATTCATTAAAGCAATACATTATGAACACAAACCTGATGGGAAGATTTTTGTGTACAATCTTTAGATTAAATTGAAACACACATGAACCAACCAGCTAGCAACAAATTACATCAAAATATTTATTACCTAACCATACAAGACAAGGTTTAAATTAATAACTGTTCAGATTTTATTTCAATTTTAAAAGAATAAAAATGTAAAAAGATGATACATGTACAGGCTTAACACCCTAGCTCCCAGGGTACATCTGCACTGAAGCTGAAAGCATATTTTCAGCACAGGTAGACAGACGTGCTAGCTCTGCTCAAGCAGGCATCCTAAAAATAGCAGTGTGGCTGCAGAATGGGCAGCAGCTTGGTTTAGCCATCCAAGTACTGCTACTTTTAGTGTGCTAATCTGCTGTCTACCTGCACAAGGAAGTATGGTCCCAGCTGCAGTGTAGAGACACCCACAGTTAGTAACATCAGAAGTATTAAGCAATCAGAAAAGACCCGGTCAGGCACCTATAAAAAAGCTCCTTTTCATCCCTTCATAATGCAAGGAGTATATCCTCAACACACTCCAAAAGCCAGAGGAAAGGCCATAGGATTATCCAAAATCAAGCTATTTTGGACCAAGGTGAGGGAGCAAGTTCCAGAGCCCTGGAGCTCACACAAAATGTCTCGCCCACAATCCCCCACCCCCTTTTTATAAATTGGAATCCCACTTGTGCACCACAGCTGACTGCAGCAGTGGCAGTATGCCACTGGGAAAAAAGGGATCCCCCAAGATATGCAGATTGCAGGCCATTTAGGACTTTAGAGATCATAGCCAACACCTTAAACTAACTGGAGACCAGACAGACAGCAATGAACTGGTGTCACATGCTCCTAATAAGATGTTCTGCTAAATACTGAGCCACTATTGTGTTCTGCACCAGCTTCAGCCTACAAACTGTTTTAAGGTGTAGCACCAAGTACAGTCAAAAGTCTAATCTTACAGTAACAGATGTGGGTAACAGTGGAAAGGTCTGTATTCAAAAGGAAAATTCATAACCTCTTAGTCAGAACTAGATTGTAAAAAGTTGACTGGTTTAGTGCTATAGAATCACCTCACTGCAACTATGAGGAGGGAGGGTGTCCAAAATCTTCCTTTGTTGCAAAACTAGGTAACTCATGGCAGACACTCTTTCAAGCAAGAAAACCAATATAAAAAATTTATTAAAGTTAATGTTTAAAATGAAATATACACACGTTAAGAGGGAAGGTACTGTACATCTGGGGTCAGGCTTGGGCTATGGGGGGGTTACAGGTATCAGTTGCAAGGATGAAGAGATACATACATATCGCATAACCGGCATAGACCTAGATTGGGGTGCAAGGGTTTTTAAAGTGTCAGTGGATAAGTGGGCTCGGGTACACCACCCATGGAATGAATAAGGAGTCCAAGCCAGTATCGGTGTAGCGGATAAGTACATGGGTCAGGTGCGTCCCTTTGTTTGTCAGGGAAGGAAGTGGGTTATTTCCCTGGTCGGCAGTCTCAGTTACTCAGTGTGGTATTGGCGGTGTCCTGTGATGTGTTCCATATAAATGTCTCTGGACCACCTGATGGTGTCGGACACCATGAGCTGTCTCATGAGCCAGACATAGCATCGACCAACTCCACACTCTCTCAGAACCAGCTCGTTGTGGGGATCCCACGAGCCCAGGGCTCCCACGATCAGGGCGTGTATCTGGACCTCGTAGCCCTGGGCTCTCAGGGTCTTGGCCAGTGGGGTGTATATTACATCCACCCTCTCCTCCAACTGCTTCCTGAAGCCCAACATCATCTTCTCATTCTTTTCTATGCTGAGCTTTAGCCAGCTCACTTTCATTTAATTAGCATGTAAGACTGAAATGTGTTTTTATATATAAAATAGCAAGTCCTAAATATTCCTTATGTTATTGTAATCTATGATGCAGTTTTTCCTACATAACGTATTCTCTAATCCATACTTCCATCCGGTCACAGAGTTTGGCAGTATTCCCTCTACTCAATACTCACCATGAGAACTGAGATAAAACAATTTTAAGTAGCAAATTGTATTTTCTCCAATTAATATAAACTAGATCAATAGTAAAATAATCAGGATACAATGCAAGTAATACTTAGATTTTTTAAGTCTAATGTACCTTTAATATTAGAATTGTATAGAATTTCTAATAGTCTTGATGAGATTATAGTACAAGTATTAAAAAGATCAAATTTGCATGTACCAGTGTGAAAGGCACATCATAGGAACAACTCAAGAACTGAGAGCCATGGTTTGACCACCCCGACCTACATCCTACAAGTGTGAAAGGCACATCATAGGAACAACTCAGGAACAGATGTTTGCAAAATGAACACTTAGAATTGGTTTTAATTTCCTCAGTGGCAATAAAGCACACTCTCAGTCAGCTTTAGGCTGCATTGTACAATGAATGTTTCAGGTAAGCTTACATATCTACAGTCTGTTGATTTAAGATGTAATTTAATAGAAAAGTATGTCACAGTATTTGCTAATAACTTGACATTGGCTAGGCTTCTGGTATGTTGATACCACAGCTTTTCATTCTGACCACTTATGTCTCATTGTTTCTTGTATTCTATCAAACTTCCTGTACTTTTGTTGTCTCTTGTCTTACATTTTGGTGTAAGCTCTTTGGGGCAGGGACTGTCTTTTTGTTCTCTGTCTGTACAGCATCCAGCACAATGAGGTCCTAGTCCATGACTGGAGGTCTTAGCAACTACAATAATACAAACAATAATAGTATCAACTAAAGAGTAAAGTTGAGCCAATATTAACCTTCACTGTTTTCATTAAAAGCAGCAAACCTTATAGACTAACAGATGTATTGGAGCATGAGCTTTCGTGGATGCATCCGACGAAGTGGGTATTCACCCACGAAAGCTCATGCTCCAATACATTTGTTAGTCTATAAGGTGCCACAGGACTCTTCGCGGCTTTTACAGATCCAGACTAACACAGCTACCCCTCTGATAATGAAAACAAGTAAGTTATAAATCAAAATTTGGACCTGCCACATACTGGTCATGGCTCCTCTGAAATCTTGACTCTAGACACCAAGCAGAAGACACTTTGAATATGCTTTACAAATCAATCCAGCTAAATCTACTCACAGACTCAGAGACTTTAAGGTCAGAAGGGACCATTATGATCTTCTAGTCTTACCTCCTGCACAACGCAGGACACAATCTCACCCACCCTCTCCTGTAACAAACCCCTGACCTATGTCTGAACTACTGAAGTCCTCAACATGTGGTTTAAAGACTTCAAGGTGCAGAGAATCCTCCAGCAAGTGACCCAGGCCCCAAACCTCTTGTGCAGGAGTTACCAAATGATTGTGTCACCAATATTTCCATTTCCAACATTATTCTATTACCCAGCAGAGACGCATATTAAATGTTTGGCAGGGTAATCAGATACATAAAACTCAATGAACATAAAGTTAGATACCTTATAGATAGCTTCAATAAAACGCAAATCGCTTTTAGCCGTGAGCTCTACATCAGATTCCACCAAAAGTTCTGCTATGTAAGTTGAGAAGGACGTGAAGGAATAACTGATGATGGGTAAAAACGCAGCTGGATCACCCTTTACAAAACTGCTGGGGGGGAAAAAAGGAGAAGTATTTTGCACAGTAAATGGAAGTAAATAATCAGTGATCAGTATAAACCAGTGGTGTCAAACATACAGCCTGTAAGGTATATCTGTATGGCACACAAGACGTATCGAAATTGTGTAGAAGCACAGCTTCCTTCTCCCCTTCCGCCACACCCTTTTTAAGTAAGTTGCTAGCCATCTTGGCTTCAGAAATAAAAACATAGTTCACATTCAGAAGGTCACCTGATTTAGTGAAATCTGCCTGAGTCTGAAGACAGCCTGAAATTGACTCACACTCCTCTCTCCCTATGACTCACACTGGAGTGTCAACTCTAAAATGATACTTCACTGTCAACATTCAAGTATTTTACTATTGATCATTTTAGCAGATGGAATGCAGAAACAGGTGGAAGTAAAGCACACTGGGTCTGAAACTGGATGTTGCTGAACAGAAGGAAATGCAGAGACAACTCAGGGCTCACAAAGACAAAAGGAGGATGGGAAAGAAAAGAAACAAAAGGCAGAAATAACAGTGGCCCAAATGGGAGCAGATCTTGTCACTGAGCAGTAAATGTGACAATAATGCACCAAACAAAATAGCCAAATGTTTAGTTACAACATAATGTCCATATCAACGTCTTGATCTCTCTACAAACTTCCTAAGGACATCAGCAGACATTCCACTATGCACTGTGGGGAGTATATAATACTAAATATATAGCCCAGCCCCTGAGTAATTGAATATGAAGTTTAAAGCACTCTTGTATATGAGACATAACCATGGTATAAACAAAATGTTAATAGAGGGTGAGATTTTTACTCACTCTGCAAAAAGACAATTTCTGAAAAGAACAGATCTAAAAAAACCCTCAGTGTTATAAAATGGAAATTCAAGGCACATACGATGCAATTTATTTCATAAGCCATATTAATTCCTCATAGAAAAAGACACTCATATACAGTGTTCAGTAGAGTGTAAATTACCATTTTTACCTGAGCTTGAATACTGGCACTTTTACCCAATTTATTTGCTTTTGCAGCACCTATTCCCATTTTCCACCAAACCAATCAAAATATGCAAAACACACACACACACACACACACACAGAATTGGTGTTGTGCTTGTTGGGACAAAGTACAGATCTTAAATTAAACAAAAGTCTGAACTACGTTCCATGATTTTACTGCCACACTCTATACAGCTAACACAATTAACAGTGAAAACCTCCTGTGCAAACAGATTTTGGGTAGAAATCTAGACCTACCTTTTAAATACTGGAAAAGAAAAGAAAGACGGTATTCAGCAACTGAAATATAGTCCTTTACCCTTACCTAAACTCATTCTTTGTATCTGGGATTAGTATTGTAATAAGTGTTTTATAGTGTCTCTGAATGTTTATTTTTATTTTTGTTTTGTGTCTTTATGTCATTCCAGTTCTTTGTTGCTAATCCAAGGAAGCCAGATTTCCACCGAGTGGGAAAACACTTTGCCCTGATTCTCACTGATGTGTATCTTTTGCTGTTACCTCTTAGCAGGATTACACTTCAGATAATGGTAAACTTTTCAAGCTCTGCTTAACAGCCGTATTTAAAACTGCATTTCGTTATTCAGTTTTTTATATTTTTTGCAGCTTCAGCAGACCACAAAGACTAGAGGCAGATGCATAGACATCTTATAGTCTCTCTCTCTCTCTCTCTCTCTCTCTCGTTTGAGTCCTTTTGTGGATAAGCAGGATGCCAAAGGCAATGAATTAATGAAGCCCTATTATCTGCACTAACTGGAATACCCTCCTTCCTAAAATTAAAGAAAGTTACTACTGCAGTGACAAAGATAAAAGTAGAATGCAATAACTGAATATCATAGTGAGACTAACATGAATTGCCTTCAGTTTCATGAAATAATTACTTTAATCAAGAACTCTACTACTTGCAATACCCAAAACGCTGTTATGTGGGTAACAAAGTGTTCAAAAAGCACTATTCCTTCATCAATACTTTAAAGGCCAGGCTTACTGAAGTCATATGCACTCAGCCTGAATACTGATGGAATTTAAGACTTTTCAGAAGGGATTATGGCCACAAAGAGGCATAAACACATGCAAATACTGACCTATTTATTAAAACAAGCCTAAATTCTCTTTTACTTTCCATTTTCTTATTTAGTCCATTCACCAAACTTGAGGTCTAATAATTCAAAGAACCTATCTAGCTACAATACCTTTGTTACAATTTTCAGGCTTCTATTAAAAAATGGTTAATTACACCTCTACCCCGATATAACGTCGTCCTCGGGAGCCAAAAAAAAAATCTTACTGCGTTATATTGAACTTGCTTTGATCTGCTGGAGCGCACAGCCCTGCCCCACTCCCGGAACACTGATATAACGCGTTATATCCGAATTCGTATTATATTGGGTCACGTTATATCGGGGTAGAGGTGTACCTTAGATAAACTGTGTCTTTTGAAGATTTTGTTGCCCACACAGACTCTATTCTTGGTGCGCATAAACAGCATACATATGGGATTGGATTCTTTAGGCCACACCTATGCCCTAGAAGTGTGCCTTCATCCATTCAAGGGCATAAAAGGCAGTTAGCTCAACTATCCCTCAGACTCCTTTACCAATACACAAACCTAGAGGAGCATGAATTCTGTAATAACCAGAAAGGAAGGTAGGTCATGGAATCCAGGTGGACAATGCATCTCAAAGAACCTGTCTTGAAGGTACAGTAATCTTTCTTCAAGTGATTATCCACACAGATTCCACTCTTGGTGGTACCTGCACACGAGGTACCAAGGGGCCAATGATGGAGCAAGGGCAGTCCACGTGTTTTGTCGGTACTGCAGATACACGTTTAATACTCAGTACCGAGGCACCAGATGGACTTCTGTCAGCCCTCTGGACCACCCTTTAACTGTTGAGCCAAAGATGAGCAGGTATCTGACTTGCTCGTGTCTGACTTGGGAGGCACTTATGCCTCAGCTCATATCTGATGCTAGAATGGAGGCAGACAACCGAGGCCTCTTAGCTGACACAGTGTGCAAGTTCAGGGTGAAATACTGGCCCACTGGGGTGCTCCTGGAGAGGGACTGTTTGGAGAACTGAGGTCTCACTACATCCGTCTTTTTGGCACCATGGAGGCTGACATAGAGCATTACATGAGGAACGATTTTAAGAGCTTTCTGAATCCACTTAAAGAAGTGATATATGAAAAATTAGAGAGACAATGTGGGTGAGGTAATATCTTTTATTGAACCAGCTTCTCAGGAATATGTATGGAACATATTCCTCACCTAGGCAAACAAAGGCATCCAGAGTACCTGTTAAGTGTTGTTGAAATTTCTCTTGAGGGAGTCAAGTTTTAAACTCCAGGGATTTCACTTCTTCCATATTGCGAGAGCCCCTCTATTTTGTGCGCGCGCATGTGTGCCCACGCTGCAGTGGGTGAGACGGGCCCTAAAACCTAAATATCTGACTAAACAAATGTATTTTTGCCAACAGGAAAAAGATTTAAACTAACTAGTTAACACTAACACTGAATACAGAGAAGTAACTGGACACTGCAGGGTTTCTGTTTTGTTGCCACGGTTGGTAAGAATGAAACAAGAGATGGTTGGGATTGCTCTGCTCTTTATACCCTCTTTTTTGGGGAGTGGGAGAGGAGCACAGGCCAGGACATATAGAACACAGCTGCAAACCCAAACACACACTGCAGGTCGTAAGAATCTGATCTCATGTGCATGGGCCATATGCACACCAGGAAGATGTGGACAATAACTCAAAGAAGAACATTGACATACACCATCTTTTCTACACTAACATTGTTTTCAATCTCCCTGAGTAGCCATATAAATCTTTTTATTACCCCTCCACCTTTATCAATAGGCCTTCTGTATATTAACATCTATTAGAAGATATACATTTTCACTGACATTTACTCTCCATCATTGAAGAACTAAAACTTCAAAGGGATTAAACAACATTTTTGCTTTATTGAGCCACTTAAGTTTATGGAACTGGTTAATGTACTAAGATTATTTATAAAGCCAGTCCTCTGTTTCCAGAAAAATGTACTGCTTTTTCCTCTTGTACAAAATTCATAAACATGATTATAAATGAAAGAATTGCATTAGCTTTAAGATCAATTTAAATGAAAAACTCCAGCTGAACTTTCCTTAAGCCAAATGTGAAGTATTCACTATAAACAATTCCAGCGACATGCTGTTGCTTCCACAGCACAGTGGAAGAAGTGGATTTTTTGCAAAGGTCCAACTTTAATCAAGGCCACTACGGGAAAAATTAGTAAACAGTGGATCAAATTATATCACCAAGTATGCCAAAATCCCCCTCTCTTGCATTTGTGCATGCACCTTTGGGGATTTTTTGATAATATTTAAGTTTTGCATGTTACACTTTTCATAATAGTCATACTGTTACCCTGAGCCTCTAGAATTCTGTTGCACTTAAGTGTCTAGCTCTGCAGCAAGCATAAGGAAACTGTCTTTTTTTTTTTTTTAGCTTTTGCAATAGTGTCTCATTTATTCAACCAAGTATATAGCACATCTGCAGTCCAGTAGCTTAGGATCCACCTTCCCTTGTAACAAGCTGTTGTTTTTTCCATTTACTGACTCCTGTGGAGATACTGTGCCCAGGAGTCACACAGACACTAACATTATATTCTTGCGCACAAGTACTTTCCCAAGTGAAACTGAAAAGGAACATATATGAAATGTGCCTGTTCAGTTTCACACTGCAGGGGGTGTTGCTCGGGAAATGCTTGTGTACAGAAGCTCTAAGCTAACCAAATGCCTGTTCTGAGGCTGGCAAGACACCAAATAGTGGGAGAAGAGAAAAAGTCAGCTTTGGGAGGTAGAAATGAGAATAAAAATCAGGCCCCAAGAACTTTTTCCCTAGCTTTCTTACCCCATACAATAGCTCAGAGAACCATCATAAACATTAGTAAAAATGCTATAACTTGTGGAACCAGGGAGGAGGAGAATACCGAAAAGGGGATATCAAAGTCAAATTACATTAGTGAAGTAACTTAAAATCCATATTCGGCTCTGTATTTGGACAATATATCATATTACAGAATTCTTACACCCTCACTGCGAAGCTGGTATTTAATGGTTACAAAATTATAGCGTTTATGCCTACTGTTTACATGGTTACATGGATCTTGTCATCAGTCCTAAACTGGATATGTATTTCCAAGTCACCTGTGATGTTAAAGCATTGCTAAAGAGAGAAAAGGACTGTAGCGGGGCAGTTACCCCACTCCAGAGAGAAAAGGCTAGGCTGACTGGGGAAGCAACCACAGCTGGTCCTATAAAAGGGCTGTGAGCCAGGAGCTAAATCACTCTCTCTCTAGCTGTAGAGAGAAGGACCTGGCTGCCTGGGAGAGAAGGGGACCTGAGTAGAGTAGTGCTGGGGAAAGGCAAGAGGAGCTGGGAGTGCCAGCCTGGTAACTCCCCAGGCTGCAGGCCCTGTGCAAGGCCTACAGAGGTGTAGCCTGCGGTTAGGCAAAGGCAGCAGGTCCAAAAACCCCTTGCCAGTGATGAGTGGTTTACAGACTGCAGTCTGCCCCAGTAAGCAGGGGCTAGATGATGACCAGCAGTAGCCACTGAGGCAAGGTGGGTATAGAGGGTGGGGGTTCCCCTGGGAGGGGAGATCCAGAGCAGGGGTATTGTGGAGGGCAGAACCCCAGGGAAAGGGGCACCAGGGTCCGGGAGGAACATGGAGCCAGCAGCAGGCGAGACAGCAGCCTGCAGAGGGTGCTCTAAAGCTGGTGAAGAGCTAATTCCCAGGACAACCAGCAGGAGGCGCCACACCGGTGAATCATTGCTTCGCTACAAGGACAAATAACTTTCTCAGTAACAAATTGAGTGAAGTGTATCTTGATTTGCAACTACTTACACAAATGACTGGTGATACCAAGGAAAAATGAATGTGCAATAACTGTTGTATTAAATACTGAATATTTTCATTGTGACATTGTACATTCAACAGATTATTAAAATACTGAATCCATTCACTAGGGAGAAGAGTGCAAATGAAGCAAATCATCTCAGGCTGTACCCGTAATAACATTTTGTGTGACATCTCTCAGCACTTCAGCTGCACTTGGGGTAGTGCTACAGTAGAAAATGCACAAGCATTTTATCAGTGTCATCTGACCCTGCTCAGGTCTAGATGACAATGTGGGAAGAACTGCAGTGCTTTCTCTTAGTACTGAACTACTACTAATGAGTGTGCTAGTATACAGCGAGCAGTGACACTTCTTATCACTACCTCTCTGGACTTGCACTGAGAAGAGGGCAATGGTAAAAATACCAGTGTCTTTCTATCCTAGTGCTCTCACTGTTACCAACACTGGTGAAGCTGCACTATTGATAGATTTCCCATAAGAGATATGTAAAATAATACCTAGTTGTAAAGCATCCTGCCTCCAACACAGACCCCTATCCTAATGCTTCAGAGAAAATGAAACCCACAGAAGTGTCCCAAGTCAATTGTGCAATTGCGAACAGCTGCAAAGGGTGATATTAGTATCTAGTCATATGTCTACTGTTCAGTAAAACACCTGCAGCTGAACCAGGTAACAGACTTTAAGGCCAGAAGGGATTGTCACGCTCATCTAGTCTGACTTCCTGCACATTGTAGGCCACAGCACCTCACCCACCCACTCCTGCAAACAGGTCTGTAACCTCTAGCTGAGTTACTGAAGTTCTCAAATCTTCATTCAAAGATTTCAAGTTACACAGAATTCACCACTTACTCTAGTTCAAACAGCAAGTGACCTGTTCCTCACGCTGCAGAGAAAGGCAAAAAAACCCCATCAGTGTCTCTGCCAATCTGACCTGGGGGAAAATTCCTTCCCAAATATACCAGCCAGTATACCCTGAGCATATGGGAAAGACACACCAGCCAGACACCTGGGAAAGAATTCTCGATAGTAACTTTGAGTTCTGCCCCTTCAATGTCCCATCTCTGGCTGTTGAAGATATTTGCTAATAAAAGTCATGACTGTCTACAATGGCAAATGGCCCAATCTCAACCCCGAAACATCAGTATTCTATCAGCTTTGTCAAAAGGAATAACCTATTTCTTAGTGTGCACACACAAAATTTGACACTATATAATTAAATGATTTGGAATGTGTATTCAATCTGACGAGGTATCTACCATACCCTGCCATTAGCATACACATATCATAATTTCTATATTGACTCTGTGGTGGAATTTCTATCAACAATTACCAGAACTGTTTACATTCTTGTGATCATCATGATGTATAAGCACAAGTTCATTCAAAATATCTAATTGCCTCTTACCCTGTGTAATCCACATCTCTAGGATAGTTTAACAAGCGAAGTCCTTGATCTAGCTTGCGTAAACTTCTTTTTAAGTCTCCGGTTGCCATTATTTCACACACTATTCTTCTTTTAGATTTTGGGACAATTTTAATACAGGATATTCTCTTTCTTAAAAAGAAAAAAACAAACATGACAATTATAAACTGCAATAGGATTACCAGTGAAGTCCATGTTTTTTCCCCCCTAGACTGTCCTATTTCTGACATTCTATAACATTTCCCAATATGCTATTAAGCCAAGGTACTGCACAAATTAATGTCTGTGTGTTTCCTCATTCAAACTAAAAGCATGGAATATATAGGTCAGTCAGTAAACTAGAATTATTACTGCTAGAAAGGGAAATCAGAGTTCAAATTCCATAGATGGGTTATTGCTTCCTAAATAGCTTGCTCAGGTGGAACAAAGACCTGTGTTTTACTCAATGTCAGGTAGTCGAGTCATTATGGTCTGAAGACAGCTCTATACAACCAGCTTATGGGATCTGGAAACAAGGCTTTCTAAGCAAAGATGGGAGTATTATAAGGGGAAGTGTATAAAGCAAAAAACCTTATATAAAAGCTTATATAAATGCTGCATAGGCCCTGAAAAAGCATACAACTGTAATAAAAACACAAAAAGGTGTTGCAGACACCCATTCTGTGGCCATTAGGGGATGGAGTTTAAACTCAGTTTGGGGAAATATGTAGAAAGGCAGAGAAAAAAAACCTGGGTGAACAAAAAAAAAATCTTTTGCATGAATGTCTCAAGTCTTACTGTAACTTAGAGATATTTTTCCCTTACGGTTTAAAGAAAAATCAAACCATTTAAGTTATGAATGGGTCTTAAAAATAAAAAATAAATAAATAAATAAAAACCTCCAGTGTTTTCCATGCTCTGGACTATTCTGATGCCTTTTCACAATCTGATAAATTCAGAACAATTCAGACTGAAATCTTCAAACTTCACATGTCTGTAGTACTCAGTGAGGAATGTGCACTTTACTACCATAAATTTTGGGGAAAATAGTAAAGTTAGCTCTAAACTATCCCTACTGGGGGAAAATATCTTTCGCATTAAGACCAGTGTAGGTATTAAACAGACCATAATCAATTCTGTAGCAACTCAAGACCAAATACTTAAAAACAAAAACAAACAAACAAAAAAATCTAGAAAGTTACTGACCCATGTAACAAGCAGTTCATCCACAAAATCAATTGCTATTCATGCAGCACTTCAACCTTTCTAGCCTATTTTGAATACTAGTATATATCAATCAGGTACATACAGGAGAGTCCAACTGACACAACACACATATGCATGACAACAAAAAGACTACCCTGATTTGTAGCAAGGCTTGTATTCCATCTGAGGATAAGTCTACACTGCAGTTAAAAAACCGTAGTTGGACCATGCCAGCTATCACAGGCTTAGGCTACAGGGCTGTTTAGTCATGGTGTAAATGTTCGGGCTTGGGCAGGAGGCCAGGTTCTGGGACCCTGTGAGGTCAGACCCTTGAGACAATTGTTGATCTACCTTCATTACCCTAGTGGAGACATGAAGGGCATCTTGAGGAGAAACACATGAATGCTGCTGACAGATATTCCATAGGAATATGCCCCAGCCATGAGATTTGTTTTTTAAATAATCAGAGGTGCCCATTCCAGGAGAGGACCATACCCACTTTGGACCAATTCACTAGCCCTGACCTATTGTGTAGCAATTTACAGAATATTTTAGCAAGTTTTCCCAGATACTTGTTTTTGCAAAAGTTTCCCATTCAGGTCCAGTAACATCCTTTAGTAATCCATGCATAGAAATTCTGATAATTCCAATGACCCGACCCACACCCCCTTCTCTTTTCCCCCCCCCCCCTTCTTCTTTTGGGGGACTGTCCCAGAGGAAGAACTAGGCTTGTGACAACCTGAAAGTGTCTCAAATATCCTGGGGTAAATATCCTGTCTTTTCCTCCTGGTCCTTGGGTTCCAACACCAACAGCTGACCCTCCTCTCAGGTGGAGGAACAGAAATTTTCCTGTCTTTTTTTTCCCCTCCTATAGATCTCCTAAGATTCAAGACATTAGGTTCCAGTGAGTCTGATGGAGACAGAAGTTCCTATGGCAAGATTTAGGTTTGTGTTTTCTGGCCACCCGAGCCTTGGCCAGTTTCTCATTGCCAGTCTGACACTAACACAGAGATTTGGAACACTAGGAAAGATATGCCAGCTTCTTCCTGATTTTGAGAGGAAAGTGGGGAATCTCTCTCCTTTCTGATGGGCTCCCTTTTCTTCTTTCCTTACAGCTATGTGGGTATTCAGGAAAAGGAAGAAAAATCTGTGGGTCTCATTGGAAGAGCTACCTGAAAAAGGTGGACATTCTTCTCCTTTTTGATTTAGTTTCTCTTTCCCTGAAAGGGTCACTCCACAACACCATGGAGATGTTCAGAGTAGGTGTTTTTTCACTGGTTGTGTTGGGGGAACAGAACTTCCCTGGCCCCTGAAAGTACATCCTATGGATTGGTAACCTTCAACCAACCAGGACTTTGAAAAATTCAGTTAAGAAGGGCCCTCTTTGAAATTAGGGCTGGCCAAACCACTGGAGAAGAGGAAGCAGGAATGAGCTAAATGAATAAAGAGATAGGCCTTTTAATGCCATCCTATTGCTTTTGCTGGGTGCAAACTGTTTCTAAATCCATCCCTTCACAGCTGGGATTTGGAAAGCAGGTGGGGGAAGGGGGAACCATGAGGGATTATAGTCAGCAGCAGCAACTTGCTGATGTGAGCATGGATGGTTCTGCAACATTCCAAACTGGCACAGCTGTTTTGTGCGCCTTTCAGCAATTCTCCACCTTAGAAGACTGCTCTGAGTGCACTTGGCTCCATTGCAGCCTGATCAAAAGGGGGCTTAGGCAATATCTGGATAGTTGAGCCTCAGAAGATAGGCCTAGTTTACTCATCCCACTTTCTATGGTATCTCCATCTACACATTCCATAAAGGAAGAATGAGCGATAAAGATCTTTCCTTGTTGTTTGTTTGCCAAATTTGCACTCCCAGCAGTGCTGCAGGGGCACTAATTGCTGCAAAGCCTCAACAAGAGCAAGACTAGGAGCCCAAAAAAAAAAAAAAAAGCTTTCTTACAAACCTGGAACCAGACCACGCAGTTCTGAAAAGACCAAATGTATTGAATTAAGTACTTTTCTTGGTTTCAGTTTCTGTTCTGCATCGTCTTAAAAAGCCTGTTTACACCTGAGAAGGCAGAGCAAAACTGCTGGGTATTTCAGGGTCACTCCCACTCCCACCCTGCATGTGACAGGTCTGGCTCTGATAACTAAGCTCTAAGCAAACTGACAACTTACTTCCTACTTCCCATTTTTTGCACCATTTAAATACTGAGGGCATTAGCTTCCAATAAAACAGTTCCTTTTGCAGGGATAGGAAAAAGGATCATTCTCTGCCACACACTATATACACAGCAATAGATCCATAAACATTTGAACTTGAGATCAACACACCAAGTTGTGCATTATACAGTGGTTACATATTGTTATTGTAAAAGATAAGAAGTTATTAATCAACTATGAACAGTAACAAACTGCCAATGATTGTCTCATCCCATGCCGTTTGAAACAATCATGTATGTGATGAAGCAGAAACAGGAACAGTTCTACTGATTTATAACAATGGCAAATAGCAGCATTAAATTGCTATCCTTAGCTTTGAGGTACAGGTAAGATGATTATAACTAGAGCCCTACCAAATCCACAGCCATGAAAAAGGCATCAGGGACCATGAAATCTGGTCTTCCCCCATGAAGTCTGGTCTTTTTTGTGCTTTTACACTACACTACGCAGATTTCACAGGGGAGATCAGCATTTCTTAAATTGGGTGTCCTGACCCAAAAGGGAGTTGCGGGGGGTCACAAGATTATTTTAGGGGGATCGCAGTATTGCCACCCTTACTTCTGCACCGCCTTCAGATCTAGGCAGCTGGAGAGCGGCATCAGCTGTTGGCCGGGCACCCAGATCTAAAGCCAGTCTCCTGCCAGTAGCAGCGCAGAAGTAAGGGTGGGAATACTATACCCAGCCATCCTTCCTTCTGCACTGCTGCTGGCGACGGCGCTGCCTTCAGAGCTGGGTTCCCGGGCAGCCGCTGCCACTCTCCAGCTGCCCAGCTCTGAAGGCAGGGCCACAGCAGTACAGAAGTAACGGTAACAGTACCGCAACCCCCTCCCCACAAAACCTTGTAACCCCCTTCACAACTCCTTTATGGGTCTGTACCCCTGAAATTACAACACTGTGACATTTCAGATTTAAACAGCTGAAATCATGAAATTTACAATTTTTTTAATCCTATGACTGTAAAATTGACCAAAATAGCCCCTGAATTAGATAGGATGCTAATTATAACACTCTCCTATTTCACTATCTAGCAGAAGCATCCAGGCAGTTGTGACCAGAGACCTCCCAAAATGGTCAGCAGCCCAGGAGTCTGTTTTCCCCACAGGAGACTCAGCAAAGCAAAGGGGGGCAAGGCGCATGTGTTGCCCTTTTTCTGCCTTGCAAGTCCTCAGGAAGCTGCAGTGACCCCGGGCTCGGGTAGTGTCCCGCTCCGGAGGAGCTGATGTAAGTCCGGGAGAAGCAGGGCCTCCAGGCCGGTGCTTTGCAGCTGGAGAGACGCACAAGGGAAGTGCTCAGCCCCTCTCCCACTCTGGGCCACTTTACAGGGGAGCGAGCAGAGTGCTCGACAGGAAATCCGGGGCCTGGCCCGGGCCTCCGCGGGGGAAAGAGACTCGGCGCCCGCCCCGGGGAAGATGCACAGAAAACGTCGCACCCCCGATGAGTCTCGGGATGGGGGAGGGGCAAAGGCTGAAGCGGACGCGGACCGGCGGGGCGGGCAGGATCAGGAAGCCGGGGGCGAGGGGTCGCAAACAGAGAACCCCCCCCACCTCCCCCTTTCTCGGACTCACCCCCTCCCCCTTTTTTCCTAGGACTCCCCCACAGCGATTCTCCGCTCGCCTGTACTCAGCGCCCGCAGCCACCTGGGGCTCCCGGCGGCAGTTTGTATTTTACCGGCAATTCAAGCCCAGCCGCGGGAACCGCCCCCAACCTCGTCTCCCGATTCGCATTAGCAGATTCATCGCTCGCTCTCCGCCGCCTACCTGCCATAGAGCGCCCGGGTCAACTCCACAGCAAGGCCCTGCTGCCGAGCGACTCCCACTTGCGGGCAGGCCGAGGCGGGACAGGGAAGGTTACTTAGCCCTGGGCACTGGCCAGGCTCGGCTCGTGCAGAATCTGCGCACACAAATCTGACAGCAGTTTCCGCTTCCGGGAAGTCTCGCGGCGCTGACGTCACTTCCAGCAACAACAGCAAACGTCAAAACTCAGGAGCTAGAAGGGGGCGGTGGCAGCGACGGCGGCGCACAGGCTCTTAGCCCCTCTCCCTCCCCCTTCCCCTCCCCGTGCCCGGTGCTGCCTGAGTCCGTTCCCAGCCGGCGAGGCTCACGCACCGACTGGGCTCGTCGCGGCGGCGGTTGGGGTCGGAGCTTGGAGAGGTACGAGGGACCCCCGAACTTGGTCCGTGGGGTCGGTGCGGAGTGATGGGCCCCGCGGCCAATCAGAGGTCAGCGCTAGGGTGGGGCTGTCTGAAAGGGCCAATCCGGATTAGGGGCGGGACTTTCCCTGCCCGGTTGGGTCTGTGTGAGAGCCAGAGGCTGGCGCTGGGAGCAGCGTGACCCTAAAGCTGATCGGAGACCGCGGAGCCTCTGCTCGGCCGATTCCTGCCTGCTCCGCGCCGCGCATTCAGTGCCCGCGCCTGCCCGCTCCCTCCCAGCGCGCGCGCGCACACACACACACGCCCCTTTCACTGCCCAGGGGCGAGTAATCCCTCCACCGCCTTTTCTTCCGTAGGGCGCTGGGGGGCGGGGGGGGGGATGGTTTTTATTCCTTTGATGTCCATGGACGGGAGCTTTATTGGGGCGGGGGGGGGGGGCGAGGTAGGTGACGATAGAACAGGCTGATGATGATTCCGAGTTGCTCGGAGCAGCATGTGTGTGAGTAACGTGTAACCTAGAGTGAGGGCTACCTGGGGTCTCCAGCGAGGGAAAGGGGATGCTGTTGGCACTTTGAATTTCCCATGGAGACAGTGACAGCTCCAACAATCATGGACATGAGGAAACGGAATAATCTTTTAAGTAACTAAGATAGTCATTTGAAAAACTTTTTAAAAACTCTTATTAAATGTACCTTTGGCTTCCAAACATAGTTCAGTAGTAATATTAATGATGCTTTATGGCCTGTGTACAGGACTGTAAAGGAAGGTGCACAGTGCACTAGCCCTTGTGCTCACCAAGTGGGGGGATTTTCAATTTGTGCTAAGGAACTGGCATTTATCTTGAACCAAAACAGTCACTGATGTGAGCACAGGCCAGTAGCATTGAAGGATATGTCACTCCTGTTTCACACAGTTCAGACAACATGGTATTTCTATCAACGAGACCATGATTTGACTTTTAGTATTCTGCAGCACACACCAGCAATGTAATACTTACCAAAATGTAGCACGTAAAAGCCATATCCAGGATTGGGGCCTGCTTATGATAGGCTAGCAAATGTATAAATAAATATTAGTGGCTTTCCTCTACTCACAAGGATAGGCCAATCCATCAGCGTCTCAATAGGTAGGGAGGACTGTACAATTTTGAGGTCTTGGAAATACACCCAAATGATTTATTTTGGTATAAACATTGAAGATGGAGACTTTCAAGTAGAAAATTAAACTGACTACTATTTTATACAATATAATTACATTGACTCTTATTTACTGCTTCCCTCAGATGGTTTTATGCCCAGAAATAGGTTCACCCATCATGTTGTAATAGTGAGTTTCTAAAGTGTTCATCTTGATTACTGCAAAACTGAAAATAAATGCTTGATGGGGAAAAATAAGACATCAGCTCTAACCAATGGCAAATAAGCTCTTAGTTACAAATGTATTATATCTTATGGCTTTACGCTGATCAGTTAAAATGTGTCGCCATCTGTGAAATCTGCTCATTTGGTATTTAACTTAAAATACCTATTGTCCTTTATTTTATCATTCCTAAAATGAGTAAGATTTTAATGAAGGATTTTGATTTTTAAACAAATTTCACCTTTGGTATCTTTCCATAAAAGTATGGGAGTATTTCACAAAGAATCTGCTTTTTTAAATATTCTGTCATACTACTGGATATTAGCCATACTTACTCCCTAATGTGAAATTGATTAGAAGTGATTGTAGTCTGACTTCTGAGGTGAAAAGATTACCAGGAGCACAAGAAAATGTTGACTGGCATTTGTATATAAAAATGAAGTGTAGCTGCTTTTCCATGTTTTATTTACAGCTAAAGGAAAGGCTTTAATCTCCTGCAACCAGTATGAACACAAGTATTACCTATAGACAGATAATCCATTTTGCAGAGGATCAGAAGCTAGTATAAAAAACCTCGGTTGTTTGCCTGGTGGTGTAAAGTCCACTTGATAATTCAGCAGGTGTGATCATTCTATGCCCTATTTCTGATAATGCTCTTTATTTCTCACTTGTAAACCTCTCTGGAATACTCTGACCCAGGTTAAAAATGGTCTTTCAGTGTCTTGTAATACTGGAAAAAGTGACAGCTTGAGTTAGCAATCTTCATTTGTTGGATTCTCCTCACACTTTTCAGAGCCCAGAGGATTCTTCTCCCATGTCCTACTTTCTCCTTTTTCTCACTTCAGTGTTGTCGTTGATCTCTTTCTATCTAATTATTATTTTATCATTTGTTTCGTTCCAACAGTATCCTCAGCACTATACAATGTGCAAAAATAAAGATCATCCCTGCTTCAAAGAACTGCAGGGAGGGGTAAAATGAGGAAGGAGAAATGGATGGAAAGAAAAAGTGTAGGCACAGAGAAGAGGGAGTAGGGGAGGAAGAGGGCAGAAGTTCTGGTGAGGCAGACCAAGTAATTACTATTAAATGTCCATTGAAAAGTCCATGAACCGCAGCTGAAGGAATCTAAGGTCCAAGTAACAAATTCAAGAAATCTAGTTTCTATGTCAGGTCGTGAGGAAATGTGGGCTTTACAGCGGAGAGATTATTGGAGTAGGGATGGGCTCTATGGTGGAGAACACTTGCCAGAATCTGACATCTTGTGCCATCATCTAGACTGAATTTTGAAGGACAGCTCAAATTGCCTCAGATCTGTCAACAGCCTGGAAGATTAGCTGGCAGAGTTAACAATTCCAAAATTGTATTTGGGTGGGAGGATCCTGTCACAATGTCAAGACACTGCATCAGAATGTGATGACTTGTCATGACAACACCAAAGCTGTCACAACGCAAACATCACATCACTTCCTCAGGCTCTGTGAGAAGGTGTTTGTGAGCAGCAGCAAATCTTAAAATGAAAGGAGGGGCTTGTTGCACTAACTATTATTAAAGGTGCTTGACACTTTCCACAATAAAACCATGATTTTTGGTTGCTAATAATTTCGTCAAACTTCAACCATTTTGGCTGAAATGCAGGTATCCACCTCAGGCTGAATTTTTGGGGGGATAATTTCAGCCAAATGGTTCAACCATTTCTGATCGAGGCGAGGAAAAACATGTTTCCCCCATGTAAAAAAATGTGGCAACTTTTCTTTGATCTAGCACTCCCATACTTTGGATCAGAGACTAGAAATTGAGCAGGAATGCGTGTTTTGTGATCTGCATAAAAATCCACCCAAATTTGGCCAAGTTATAATCATCTGAAAAATCGCAGTTTGCACGTGGTCAGTAGAGACTTGCTAGAGCTTAATAGCTAAAATCCCAAAAGAATCCTCACTGAACCCCTCAAAATAATCCATTCTCCTTTCACACCTGCTAGTGCTGACCAGATGCTGTGTGTGCCATCCCCACAGAGTGACTGAGCATGCTCCCGCACAGGTCAATAGGGATTAGAAGGATTCTTCCTGTAATGGCTGCTCTGGGCCTAGGATGAGCATCAGAACTGAAGCCTGTCTCTCCTGCACTGTCAGTGATTCCCCTGCTGGCACCCTGGCAGCATGGAGGAGGAAACCATATATCTCAAATGCACATGGGACAAAAGCCAGTTGAGGGTGAGGAAAAGGAGTAGATTCACCAGATTTCTTGTCCCAGACTGGGACTGGAAGAGGAGGAAAGAGAAACTGGGAGCTCGAGTGGAGGAGGACTAGGACTAACTGGGCAAGGGGACTGGGAGCTGCAGAGGGAAGACTGGGTTTGGGAGCTGGTGAGGGAAATGGAGGCAGGGGCTAGAGACGTTGGCTATGGGGTAACACTGAGATTGGACAAGGAGCTGGGGGAGTGGAGAGAGACTGGGACTAGAAAACAGTGTGGGGAAAAAGAAAGATCTGAAAACGATCTGACATAGGGGGATAACTGGGACTGGCTGGGCAAAGACTGGGGCAAGATGCTGGGGAAGAGAGAGATGTGTGTGGGGGAGACTGAGATGGGATATGGAGCCTGGGAAGGAAGAGAGGGAGGCAGTGGGAGAGGGAACTTTGAATTGGACAGGTTGGGCAAGGGGAAGAGGCTGGGAGTAAAGAAAGGCATGGAGATTAGGACTTGGAGAGCAAGATCGGGGTGGGGTGACTAGGACTGACTGGAACTATGACAAGGAGCCAAGAGTGGGGAAGAGACCAGATAGGGGCAGAATGGGTCAAGCATGGGAGGAAATAAGCCTGTTAGAACACTCTCTCTTGTAGAGTATGAAATGGAACCCAAGATTCCTGAGTTTATATTTTAGCCGTGTCAGTAAATATATGAGAAATCCACTGGCAAAGTGCATCTCTCATCCTCCCCTCTAGTACTTGTCCATACAGGGAATTACAATTTATTGCTATGATTTACTCCATTAGCTTAAATGGCAGATTAGTTCTAACATCCTATTTTATAGAACTGGAAGGGACCCCAAAAGGTCATAGAGTCCAGCCCTCTGCCTTCACTAGCAGGACCAAGTACTGATTTTTGCCCCAGATCCCTCAGTGGCCCCCTCAGGGCTTAAACTCACAACCCTGGGGTTAGCAGGCCAGTGCTCAAACCACTGAGCTGTCCCTTCCACTGCAGAATGGCTAAAGGTTCTAGACATGCTGATGACCACGTGGATGAAAATATGACAGCACCTAATTACATTTCTGTATATTAAATTTGCTTTTTTTTAAAACCTAGGAAATTATATAAAAGATCCCCTACAGTAAAAGAACATTATTAAGGTGGCAAAGTCAAACACTCAAATATGAGATGCCTGTGCAACATTAATTTGCCCCCTTTAATTCACTCACTGGGAACTGTGGATAAATATATGAAATACTATATAATGCTATAAGTACACTGAAAACTCAGGTCCTATCTTTCTCAAATTGGGTGTCCAACATTAGTGGCTACTTTTAACTTTAATCTCTCTGTGCATCAGTTCTCCATTTGTAAAATCCCCCTCACATCATGGGGGTGTTGTGAATATAAATTATTTGTGTGTGAAGCACTTATATACCATAGCGATTAGCACCATAGAAAAGCCCATGGAAAAACAAACAAATAATAATTCTGTTTTCAGAGCAGGTTTTGAATTCAATAAGGAATGGGGTCACACACTTAACAATAAAGAGAGAACATGTTGAACAGCTGCTCATTAGCTGAGTACCATTTCCATCGCTGTACATGAAAATCAAGAGTAACAGTAATGTGTTTTCAAATGTATATTTAAACTGAAATATAATTCATATACAGCCACTGCCATTAATTAATTCAATTTTTCTTTCCACTATTTTAACAAGTTGTTTCTATGAACTATAAATATCACTAGATTAAATTAAAAAAAAAAGTCCTCTAGCAAAAGGACTAATCTAAGAAAGACCTGAAATTGATGCTATGAACATTCAGCACAGATTTGTTCTTCTAGAACTGACAGGGTCATCAACATTTACAGGAAGGGCTCCACTAGGTTTTGGGTCACATAACTGATTCAAAGACAAATGCACAGATAGCAGCGAGAGAGAAGTTTCGTGGATTTGAAGACTCAGCTTCACTTTTCTTAGATTTGAAACGTAATTAAAAACTGAATGAGATTTGTTTTTCAGCTGTATTAAATACTTGCCTTCCCAACCCTTCACCAGTTTACTTCTTAAAAACCTTAATGATAAAAGGCAGTCATAGGTAATTGCTGTTTGCAAGTTAGAAAGTGAAGATTTGTAATAAAACTAATCCCAGAAATAAAATTCAGAAAACAGCTAGATTTTAAATGTCCTAATTCTGAAAAATTCTAAACAGTTTAATATTTCCACATAAAAGCTTCTTAACCAGGTAAATCTAATTTGTTTCTTCACATAACTAGAACAGCAAGTTGTGTATTTCTCAGTTCAATAATATGAAAAGTTTTCCCTTCCTTGATCATCTACTACTCTCTCAAATCTACAACATGGCTATCTATTTACTGAGTTTTACTAGACTGAACAACAGATTAAACCAGCACATAATCAACTAATCCTATTGTAAAATATTAAGCACCTGTTTTAAAAGTGCTTAATCACAGCATGTATAAAGTGACACAATCAATTGCATGAGAAAACAAGCAATTTACTTCCTGCCTTTCTTGAGAGGAACACCTAAGCTTAAAAAAAAAAACAAAAAACCAAACCCTCAAGGTTGTTAGCAGCTTCAGTCTAATTCAATAGCAAGTAATGATCACATTTGGAAGGTATACTTTTGAATTTTTCCTTCTTAAAAATATAATATAATTGCAACCATGAAAAAAAAGTGCCCAACTCAGTGCATGTCAATATTTTAAAGTGCCCAGGAAATAAGTGGGTTGGTGGGAAGGGGCTTATCCAGGACTTTCTGGAGAATTTACGTTTATTTAGAAAAAGCAAGTTTTTAGTCCTTAACCTTGTAATAAAAACCTTCTGAATGTGGAAATAATATAAGTGTAAATATATCTTCCTCACTCTGGAGGCAAATTGAAACCAGAGGTAACAACTGCTTAAGGCCTAAATCCTGGTCCCAGCACATAACCTAGACAGTTGTGTTACGGAGCTGCTCTGGGATGGAGGCCATCCTGAGGGTGGAGTTGCTCAGTGGCTATTTATTTCATGGTGAAGAATAACTGGTGGCTCTGTACAGCGGCAGATTCACCAACTCTGCTGTTTCCTGTCCTAATTTACAGAGGCTCTGGAGCTGAGCTCTGTGGTGCCTTGTAGGCTATCAGAACCATGTCTCCTCTCCTGCTGCTGCAGTGTAGTGGAACTCCATTTGTTTTGTGGCCACAAAGGAGAGGGAAGGATTGACCCTAAGAGGCATTAACTGTTTCCATTAATCTCTATACGGCATTGCTGCTGCTGTTTGTATTATAGTAGTGCCTATATACGCCAACTGAAATTAGGGGTCCCCTTGGGCTAGGCACTGTACGTGTACAGGTCTTAGAAAACTGGTGTGTTTCTGGACCGGTGGGAGACTACACAAGGGGCTGGGGATGTGTGAAATTTGAGCATCGGCAGCAAGTAATTAAACTTGCAAAAATTGTAGATGCAAATGTTAGAGGCTCTTTATGTTCAGAACTTCTGATGTCTTTGTGAGTGAATAGATTACTATGCTAACAGATAAACAGTAATGTTAAACTTAAGTCTTAAGCCCATCGAAGTCTAATAGCCTCTTGTAGAGTCTAATATATCCCCACCAGTGTATATATGTAGTGACTGGATCCTCTGAGAATATCTTCTGAACTTTAGTTCTTTGAAGCAGGGATGATCTTTCCCCTCCCTCCATCAGTGTTTTTTAGCCTTCTAAAAGCACCCACGCCCCACTAAAATGTGTATATATAAGAGAGAGCTGTTTATGTAAAATGAGAGGTTTAAAACAGAAAAAAAATCTAAACAGAGGTTCCAGTAGAAATAGAAACCATTCAAGAGTTCAAAAAGTAGAAACAGGCAGAAATAAAAACCAAAGTAGTTTGAATATCCCACTTTTGCAAACTTCTAAAACAATTTAATGTTTTAGTTTTGTGACCATTAACCTTGTTCTCCCTCCACCTTCTCTTTTTGTTAATTTCCTACTAGTTACATTTCTAAGCTCTTTTGGAGCCATTACATCATATGTCTGCCCTTAATATAACAGATCCTGATCCTGATTTCCAGGTGCTACCTGAATATGAATAATAACAGCATGCATGTGAGCTCTTACTAGACCCGTGTCCAAATGCACAAGTCAGTTCAGATATGTCTTGTTTTTTTGTTTGTTTGCTTTTGGTTTTGTTTTTTTTTTGTGTGAGCCAGCAACAGGAGACTGCAGAGCTCAGGAATGAGTGCTCGTTAATTTATGTTCTGCTATCATAGCAGGGGTATAAAAATAAGACTGTTTCACTAAAACATACTAGAATTCAAAGAACATTCCTTTGCTTGGGTTGTGAGTTCAAGTGTGGCCTACTTTGTGAGTAACTACTTTCCTATCCCTTTGGTTAAATACAAGTTATTACTGAAATATTTGTCATTGAGATTTAAGTGTCTAGTTTAGAAGGTTCCTGAATTAAATTTCAGAATCTTCTGCATTTACTATACTCTACAACATAACTAACTAGCAATAAGTAAGAAAAGACATCACATACACAGCTCCTGTACATCTGAGATGCTGGTAAAAAGAGGGCACAGCCTAGTACAACTTTGGTTGTGATAAAAAGAAAGGCCTGGATGCCTTTTGACCAATGTTTTGTGTTGTGATTAAGATTCTCTTTAGTACTGGAACATAAATTCCACATTAAAAAATGGAGTCCTCAAGCCACCCTTTCTAAATCTCATGATATTTAAAACTTGCCATAGAAGAAAATTGCAACCTTTTTTAAAAAAAGAAAAGAAAAGAACTTATGTTAGCTGGGAGAGTGAAGGAAAACAGAAAATAACATTTTCTAGTGTTCAGCCTAGTCTGATTTTTAAGTTTTGTAAGCAAAAGGGCTTCTATCCCTTTCTTGAAAAACTGTTCCATAACATAACAGATCTTATGGTCAGGATGTTTCTAAAAATTCAGCCTACATTTTTCTTAGCTTCATCCCATTACTTCTAGCTATACCCCCTTTCATCATCATCATCAAATAATTTCACTATCCATGGTGAATACATCCTTCAGATATTTGTAGATCTTTACTATGTTTCTCATCTTAATCATTCCTTAGTTCTTCAAAGTTTTTTTTCACATTGATTAGCTCTTCTAGGTTTCTTCAGACTCTCCAGCCTAGCCATCTGATAATTGTTTTTCTGTGAACTCACTCCCATTCAATATATTTTAAGTAGAATGCCCAGAATCAAGCACATGAATCCAGGTGCAGTCACACCTGAGCTACACTGAGAAGAACTATTACCTCCCTAATTTGTGTAACAATGCGTCTTTAAATGCAGCTCAAGATTGGTCTTTTTATAGCCATATCACATTACAAATATATGTTGCAGAGTTGTCAGCACTTGATTTAATCACAAATCTGATAGTATTTGGCATTTCTAAAAAAAACCCGCAGTTCTTGGGTTCAGTTATAATCTGATTTTGTTTACAACACACACAAAATTAAGTTTTTGTGTCCATAACCATGAGAGCTAAAGATGAATCCACCTTCTGTTTTTGAAGCATTTTGTCTAAATAAATAAATAGTAGAAGATCTTTGTATTATTTTTTTGTCTTCACCAATAATTGCAAATCTTCCTAAATTAGAATCAATTCCAAAGTTGTTGGGTTTTATCTTAATACCAATCCCTGCCTTTATTACATACTACCCCACATGCCACTTATCATTACCTCTTGATTATAGTCTCAGTCTGCATTACATTGTTTCCAGACAGGCCATTTGAGTTAGTTTTACAAATAATTCTGAAAACACTAGTCCCAAACATTGTGATCCCTCTTGTAAGTCCGGTTGACTTGAATGGAGCGACTTACATTGTGCTTAGTATTATTTACAGAATCAGGCCCTGAATTTTGTAATTCTGTCCAGAGCATCAATAATGTTTGGCAAATTTTATTTTTTAAGTTTTCATTGACTTTTTTTGTTCTCTGTATCTGTTCATTTTACTGGGGACAGAGGATAAACATATGGCATAATAATTGACAAGATTACTCTTCTCTTACTATTTGAAAGTCAGTTCTACCTTTGTTTTTATTCAGCTTTTCAATACCTACTAGCTATTTCCCAAAACTTTTCATAAATTGTCAATGCAACTGTAAATTTGTAAGCTAATTTCCTTAGCAGCTGTAAAAATGCCCACTGACTTTTTTAATAAATAACCTTTCATTTGGATTTTATGACCCACAGGCTCGCAGATGGGTCAGGGGCTGTGGAGAGTGGCTAGGAACCAGCAGCTGCAACACCAAGGATACAGTGGGCCAAGCTATCTCACCAGAGAGCATGGTAGAAGATTAGCTACTAACAGCATTTCAAACACAAACCATCGTAAACAAGCCCAAGGAGGAATTGACATCTACCATCTGTTGAAAACAAGAAAATCTAAAGAACAAGAAGGATTCATTAACCTGGAAATGCTGCCCCCTGAGCTTAGTTTTACCATTTTGTCATATCTGAATGCAACTGACCTCTGCCTGGCTTCTTGTGTCTGGCAGGATCTTGCTAATGATGAGCTTCTCTGGCAAGGGTAAGTTAATGTGAGGTCACCTGCATGGAATAAAGAGGATTACTAGATTGATTGTGGGTTGTCACACTGTTTACCCTTTTAAACAATGTTTCAAATGTGAAAAGTTACTGTTTAACTCATGCTAATGAACTGCTTTATACATTTTAAGGATTTCCTATTTGTCTTTTTGCAAACAAATATTACCCAGGTCAATTCAGACTTGACGGGGAAAATCTGAGCCCAGTGCAAGTCCAGATCTGTGTGAAAATTATAAACATCCTGTTGTTTGTGGTATCACTTCTAGAAAGAAGACTAATGGCTTGTCTTCACTGCAGTGTTAATCAAGGGTTGCCCCTAACTCAGATCCCTTCCCCCCCCCCCCTGCACACACAAAATATTATAGTTCAAGTTCAGTGGTACTTTAAATTTGAGCTAGCTGGCCCATCAACAGATGTGGGTTGAAGCTCAAGTGATTGCTATGCTGGAGTTGATAATGTAGAGGTAACTCAGCTAGTCTGTGCTGCTTAAGTGTTGTTTGCAGTGTTGTCATTCTCACTCAAGCTAGAAAGGAGTTAGCTTGAGTTATCTATGCTCACATTAGCACTGAAATGAAGACAAGCCCTCTAGCTCACTGGTGTCTCCACAAGTGCTTTTCATTGCTCACTAGGTGCCTGGCAATAGAAATGTAAACCTTTGTTGTGCAGAATGTTACAGTGGGTCTAAGTCCAGCATATATAATCTAAACGGAAAAGCATTAACAAAGAGAAAGGATTAATGCAGTAAAGCACAAGTGTCATACTGCAGTGGTAGTAAAGATGATGTGGATTGTAGACTTTTTTTAGTCAGTAAGCAGAAGAAAAGTCAGGAATCCATTGTCTCCATCAAAAATAGAGAACTTAAATGTAAAACTCTATGAAAATTGATTTGCAACATTCAGATAAGAGTCATCCTTTCATAAGATTCAGTTTCAAATTAAATGAACATCTAGTTGAAGCTGCAAGCAGGCTCTGGCCAGTACTGAGTCCTGACCTGGACTGAGCATCTAGAGGCCAGGGATCAGGTTTATAGTGCCATGGTCCATTCTACTTTGCTTCAGCCAATGAGGTCCTTCTACCTTTCCTTTCCATTCTGGGTTTCGTTTGTTTTTGTATTGTGGGTGTTTTTAAAACTTGTTTTAGCTGTTAAAAACAGTGTGCCATCTTATCTTCCTCTGGCCAGGAAGAAGTAAGGGACCAACAACCACCACCACACCTGGACACAAGAATTAAACATCTGGCAATTTCACACTTTACAATGAAAAGATGCAGTGATGCACTCCTAGCACCCAATGATGCTGTGTAAATATATAAATACCAAAACTTGCAAGCCCCCTCACATGGCCTAAAATGAAGTCCATTAGTGACTAGGAATTACTGTTGTCTTGTCCTGGTTCCATAGAAATCTTAGACTAGGCACAGATATTCCCTTAAAATAAGTGTATACATTTTATAGCATAAAGACTAAAGGAAGGAGAAAATAAATCAGCTCTGCAGTGTACACTATATAGCTGAATCCTCTTCTGTTTTTCCCTTTGAGGTATATTATACAATTACATACAAAACATTAAGAATGTTATTTAGGTTGTAAAGTCAAGCACTCAAAAGTTAGGAAATGCCAGAATTAACATAATCTGTGCAGTCTTTGTTCAGCTCTCTTGTGCATTTGGATTATGATACTGTCATTAATTACATGATCCCATATAACTTTTCACAGGACCTTGCCTCATTTAGTGCATAGGATGACTGATTGTCAATTAATGAGCAGCTATTCAATATTTTTTATCCCCATTGTTCAATATGCCAAGTATTTTCATACTAGATTTATTCCTGTTTTGGTAGGTTGTGCAAATCCACTTGGGGACACTGCTCTATATACAATAAGAATCCACCTCTAGGATTTTCTTTTAGAAGATTGTATATGCAGCTGGATGAGGGCAGTCTCACCTTTAATGCCAACCCTGATGAGGTAAGTGGAGTGTTGCTAACATCAGTAACAGTTGCAGTAATTTTAATACAGTTACAAAAAAAACGACATGAGAACATTGAACTTGTAGCAACATTCCAAGTTGATTTTTAATGGATACTGTGTTGTACTATGTGAATCCTGAATACTAAGTTATGGCCCTATACTGATCTTTTATGCTTACAGTTCCCAGACATATGATTTACTTGCTTGACTCATAAGTACTCTGCCCAGCAGTTTAACAGATAGATGTCAGAAATTCATAACCATATCCTGACATGGAGGTGGGATCCTGGTAAATAAAACAGTGGGCAGTTTCAAAAATGGTTGTGATATGCCCACAAAAATAAATATTTAAAAAACCTTACTATGTAATATGGACTTTATCCTGCTTTCATTGAAGTCAATGCCAAAACTCCAGTTAACTTCAGTGGAGCAGGCTCAAACCCTAAATGCAGATGAAACCTGCCATAGAGCGGAACACCATTGCATCTATGATGGTGGGGGACATTGTTCATAAGCAGTCTTCAAAGACAATACACAAACCTCCAATTTCAAGGTGCAAATGTTGAAATAATATCTGTTAACTTACCCTGCCTATAAAATTACACTAATGGAACAAAACTGTTAAAGACTGAACTTTTGTAAATAGCAGTGATTTTGATTTTTCTGAATGCTTCCTTTTTAATAAACTTAACTCATTCTGTTACATTAAATATGTACATTTTAAATAAAAAGATCTGTCAGAACTCAAAAAAGAAACTATTAATTCATATAACTAGTCAAAACCAAACTAAATTCTGCTTTTTCCCAGTCTAGCCACATCTTTGCTTGTGTGAGGAGAAATTTGAGAGTTGAAACAGGTTTAACCTAGGATACATGTGGTAAAAACCCCACCAGCATTTTGAAAATATTCCCTTGTGTATAAACTTAGATTCCTCATGCATCACATTTTCTGCAAAAAGATAGTAAATCACACTGAACAAAACTGAGTTTTCACTTTCTAAGTATATTTATATAATAAAGACACACAAGTGGTAATTGGATAAATCCAGAGTAGTAAAACATTTTTTTTTCAGTTTTGTGTTTAGAAACAAATGATTCGCTATGTCAGCATCATACAGATAATGTGTATGTACAATTGCCGGACAAAATGATAAAGCAGTCATATAAGCCAATACAACAACATGATCTGGTTTAAATTCTTTGAGTCTCATTTGCCCTGGCTCACATTTTTTTTTTATTTGACTGCTGAAAGCCATGCCCTTTTTATAGATCACAAAATATAATAGTCAATTCTTTTGATACACTACAAGAAGAGGGCAGAATACTCTAGACTCCCACTGAAGTTATCGGTATTGTGCAGCTCAAGTTAAGAATGAGTCATATATTTATTTTCAGAATAATCTTAGTGGAGCTACTACTAGAGATGAAATTCTACAAATGAGACTTTACACTGAGATATTTAAGATTTGTTTACAAGAGTACAAGTGCTAACCCTAGGCCAAGGCCAGGCTGAGTCCTAAATCTGGTAACAGCTCTGCCTACATACAGTTCCCCCTGCAGTTTTAATTGGATATAATATTATTATTCACATCCTGTCCTAAACTGCAATGTGCAGTTACACTCCAATTTAGCGGTGAAGTAATTTTTGTATAGTGTAAAGCACTTTGGGATTCTTCAGAATAAAACGTACTATATATAAATATAAGTACTTTTTATATTACATGAAAATTAACAATTCCTAAATCTTCTATAAAATAGGCTGATTTGTATATTAAATGTATTATTTTACATTTGCTACTTCAGAATTCACAATGGTCCATTTGTCAATTGAAATATGAACAGTCAGCTTCAGGTCCCTTGAGAGCCTGGAATTTCATTGTATCTCCTAGGCGCTTCTGATCTTCTCTCCCTGTGGAGCACCGTAGCCTGGCAGGAAGTGTTCTGGGCCTGAAAGTTCCAAGAACATTCACTTGTTTATTTTCTTTACAACTGTGATATTGGCAGAATTATTACTATAAGGACACTGTGACTGATATGATATGAAATGACATTCCATTATTACAAATCCTATGTCTAAAAACTTCCTGCCCAACTCTGCTTTACATTTAGTAACAGACCTGATTAAAATATTATAAAAATAAGAATACTTACGGCCACAGGAGCAAGATTCTCCAAAGGACACCGCCCATGTCATGAAAATGGGTAACCAAGCTCCACAGCAACAGCTCCAGAGCTAGCAGTGGCTCACGGGGTGGGGGAGAGCGCCTGCACACTTTGTGGTAGGATTATCTGGTTCACCATTGTTGTGTGCATGACGTTGTGAAATCTGCCGTATATGCTGTATTGACTGTGTGCATGAGCTTGCATAATTCATGGCAGGTGACCACATTCTGCTGAAGGATGTACCTGACCATCTGTTTACACATAACATGACAACCTCCTTATGCATGTGCAAGATTTGTTTTTTATTTTTATTCCATTGGCAGCATCCTCATAGCTAAAATCTATTTTGTTTTTTACTTCCAAGTGTATCAAGATTTTTAAGAGTTTAAGAATTATTTTTTATAATCGGCCAACTTAATTTTCTGCCATATATTATTCTAAATAATGTACAGTGCGTGTGAAACTTTCCCACACAATACTCATTCCATATCATGCAGAGTTATTACTCAAAGTTTGGAGGTGTCATGGGTAGATTTAATTTTTTCTCTGAAATAGGAAGTCATAATTGTAAAGTATGCTTTAAAGATTATTATGAGGCACAGTTATGCACTTAAACTATAAGTGGAGGTGGGAGGAGAACATTTGCCTCAGAAAAGATGTCCAATTTCTGTTTTACTCCTAATGTTAATAGTCTTAACTGAATTGTTTTATTAACATTTTCCTTCGTGGATAAAGGGTGAAATTTTGGCCCCACTGAAGTCAATGGTAAAACTGTTACTGACTTCAGTGGGCCTAGGATTTCACTCATACAATATAATAATGTTCTAAATTGTAGTGAGTATAGTGTATCTATAATTGTTTGACATTGCTTATTTTCTCATCCTCCCCTTTTTTTTCCAATTGTTCCTAATTTTGTCAGACTAATTCATTTCTTGGTTGGTGAGGGAGATTTTCTATGCTTTCCAGTTTAGAAGTGATTTTTTTTTCAGAAGTTTTGAGCAAAATTGATTAGTTTGTTTTGTTTGTTTTATAAATACCCTCTTTCCCATATGTGTCTATCTAAATTCTTGTGCAAGGTTAATTCAACAGCTCATGGTAAAAACATCAAATTGGCTTGTTTTATACATCTTTAAGGAAGAAACTAGGCTAGAGGGAAATGTTCAGTAGTCTAAAAGTTATGAGAATTGAAAATGGAATATCATATATGCATAGTTTATTATTTTTTTAATTTACCTGAATGTCACAGTTCAAGGCAACTGCACCTGTATTACTCCTCTATGGTCCCACAAGGGCACCTACACTAGGCTCTAGGCTCCTCAGATGTCACCTCTCTTAAGTGGAGACTGCTTCTCTGTCCCTCCTGACCAGGGCATTTCCAGGCTGAACAGTCCCCATACTGTACTGTGCAGCAAAAGACAGATTTCCTAAGCAGGCCTGAATCACTTCTCTAATCAGAGACAGCAAACAGTGTAATTGCCACAGTTAAGTTACCACACTTAGTTCTTTCTAAGCAAGCACATTTTTTCTTAAGGTGAAAGCATTACAAAAAAAATTAACAATAAAAATCCCCTACATGCATGCTAATAAGCTGACCAGAGATGACCCCCTAACTCCAACAAAAGCTTTGGATGGTGATTAGTCCTTCAAACCCCACATGGGTATTTCCTGTGGTCATACATTCTTCACAGCTTCAGCTCAAGAACAGCATCCATGTCTTATGGGGTCTCAGTGGGCCAAAGATCTTTCAACCCTTCCCTGAGAGTTAGGCTCCCCATTGGACCAAAGGTCCTGTACACTTGCTCTGTCTCAGGTACCCTGCTTGCTCTCCCAGGCAGCCTGGTCCTCTCTGCTCCCCTGCTGGAGCAAGAGTCTCCTCTCTCCACCTGTCCTTTTATCAGGGCCAGCTGTGCCCTAATTGGGTGCAACCACACCTGACTGGAGTGGGATGACCGCCCTGCTACACACACATACACCCCTCAACATCCCACGCCCAGGGGATGGGAGAGTCCTCTAGCCTGTGTGACCTGGAGATGTCCTGCCAGTCGCATTCGCTTCTCTTCACTTCACTTTCCTTCAACCGCAGGCCCAGGTCTTCCTTCTCCTTGTTCGCCTTCTCCAGCTCTGCCTCTGCTGTCTGGCAGGCCTGGGTTCCCGTCATAGCCTGCTCTCTCACAGCCTGTGTCTCAGTCCCCTTTTCTGCCACCTCATGCTGGTGGCTCTCTGGCAGGTCTACCGCCTTCACTGCAGTGTTGATCACGCTCATCTTTGCCCCTTCTGGGTCCCCAGGCACCTCCTTCTTTGGCCACCCTCCCCTTAGGGGGCAGTGCCTCTTAATATGGCTCCACCCACAGCAGCCGAAGCAGACTCCCTGCCCGTCTGCTGCCTTGGGCCTCTCATAGTCTATCTTGAGTCCCCCCCTTCTTGCTGGAGCTCAAGAGGACCCTCCACCTTGGGCCTGGGCACTCCCACTGCAGGTGTCCGCTTTGCCCACAGGCCCAACATGTCCATCGTCCCCTGGGTTTCCTCACCCAGCGGGCCTTCCCAGGGTCTTGTCCCTTCCCCTGCTGTGGGTGAAGTACTTTGCCCCCATCCCAATAGGGACAATCCCTCCTTAAATGTCCACGCCTTCTGCAGGCATAACAAGCCCTGTACTCTGCCACTGGCCTCCTGGTGCAGGGATTTTCCCACCACTCTCTGTGGTCTGTCCTGGATTCCTTCCTCAGTAGTCTTACAAAGGTCTGCTGTTCATCAAGCAGCTGCCCCTTCTGTTTCTGCAGGGCCCAGTAGATCTCCCATTGTCCCTCCTGGCTCACCTGTAGCAGAGTCTCTGGTGAGCAGCGGGGAGACTAATCTCCTTTCGCTGGGGCACTGATGCTGGAGTCTAGCCAGGGATGGCATAAGAGCCCTCTGCAAAAAACAAAACAAAAAAAAAAAAACACCTCTAAGTAGGTGGGATCCATCATCCCCTTCCCCTATATTGGCACACCTTGTCCAGGCCTCAGTTCCCCTTTTATCAGAGTGGACCGTAAATGCCCACATTCTCCACCATATGTAGCAGAGTACCAACTCACTGGCACGGCACCTCCTACTGGTCAGTCTGGGCATTAGCTCATTCAGCTCAGGAGCACCCTCCTCTGGCCAGTTTCTCTCCCTCAGTTACCTGCCCTGTTGGCTCCACCACCTCTGGCCCCGTGTCAATCCTGGCCCACAGCAATCCCCCCACACTCTGGGTCTCCCCTCCCAGCTTAGTAGAATCAGGCTATCATTTAGCTGAAGATAACGCCTTCTTGCAGAAACCTAACACAGCAGTCACACAGCAACTGTTTATTTTATACTGGCCGTATCTTTGCTATAGTGCAGTAGAATAATACTTAATATGTATATAGTATTCAGCCATAGATCCCAAAGTGCTTTACAAAGGCAGATAAAACATCAGTTGGGGGTTGGTCCTGCTTTGAGCAGTGGAGTGGACTAGATAACCTCCTGAAGTCCCTTCCAACCCTGATATTCTATGATCATTATCCCCTTTTGGCAGATGCACACAGAGAGGAGGCAATTTGCCTAGCTTCACATAGTGAGCTAATGGCAGAACTGGGACTAGATCCCAGCTGTCCTGACTCCCAGTCAGGTAGTCTCTGAGTTTTTTTTGGTAAGAGATTACAGTATGCAGAATATTGCAGAGTGCAGTAAAACTTGTGGAGAGAACATACTTTGTAGTTTTTGCTATGTGTATCAATGATGCATTTACAATCTATCCCATACTAATAGTGTTAGCAGCAGACTAAGAACAGCAGCCCCTGCTCCTACGTGAACTCTCTAATGAGTTCCAGCAGAGAGAATGTCCAGTGCTGTCACATATGGGAGTAGTTAATGAAAATGTGCTAAAAAATTTAGCAGATGCTCACTGACCTGCACAGTAGTGATTCTTTATTTCAGTCATTTTTTTGTATTTTAAACATTTATCCAGAGCTAAGCAAATACACAAAACTCAGAACTATGTATGCCAAATGTTAAACTTTACCCAATTTTTGCATTAACCCTGATAAGAGAAGTATAGTTAGGGTGTTTTTTGGGGTGCGGACAGGGATGGGGGAGAGAGTGATTAAAGCCATTGGCAAAAATGTGTTTTACTGTCCCATAACTCAGAACTGTCAATTTTGTTCAAACTTTTTTTTTAAATCATCAGGCATAAGCACAGAAAACTTTAGCCCAAAAGGTGAATAGTTGCAGAAAGTTATTGGCATATAAAAACAGAGCTGTTATAATGTAAACCACTTGCAACCTTAATTATCTATAATATTTGCTACAAGATACCTACCATAATATATCTACAGGAAAGTACTGAGCTGTAAACAAATGATAAAAATAAAAGCTGTCCACACTGGCCCCTTTCCAGTAATCAAATTCTCTACAGCGCTGAGTGGCATCTCTAATAAATTTCTCCAATCTGATCTTCCCTTTCTCAAGACACATCCTTGGCAATGCAGTCCAATAATCACCCAGATGTGCTTCAAAGAGTACCTCAGCCCCTTCACACATGTAAATTGTCCACTCTCCTGCTGTGCATCTATTACTTTTAATCCATTTCCATGTGCTACAAGAAATACTATGCCAATGAAATCTTGAGTAGTCTAGCTTTGGCATGTTGAGTACATTTGAAACTAAATTTGAGGTAAAGGCAGTGTTCAAAGGTTAACCAGCATGGAATTTGCATCATTGTACATGTGTGATGGAAGCTGGACCCCTAAGGCAGAGGATGAAAAGTAGCTAAAATGGTTTAACATGCATATTGAAAATATTATGGGTAGCGAAGAAAATAACTGCAGGAGTACTGCAATAATGTGGAGTGAAGTGAATGCTGATGAAGAAAAATTAAATCTATATTACACAATTTCAGACATCCATCCATTCTAAAGAAAAAGGGGAGAGATCAGAGGGAATGCAAATGAGAACTGGTGTAATGCATCGGAATTAATTGGTAACACGAGAAAGGGGTGGCATGAACAACTAGTGACCATAAACTAGAACCTGTTGTGATAGTTACTTGCCTCCCTAGTCAAGCATAGCCCACAATCATGACAGTTAGTTGCATATACGTTAAATATCCCTTCTTAAATTTAGGATTGTATCCTGGGCTTTGCGGACCTCATAAACAGCACAATGGCAAAGGAAGACACGGGTAGTTCTAAATCACCTTTTCTAAGCCCCCAATCCTGAGGATAGCCAAAGGATAAAGCTGGTCACAGACACAATTTAGAGCAGCCATGAAACTGCTGTAAAGCATGGCTGCTGGAAAAGTCTTCTAAGGACCATTTCACAGGACCATGATTGCCAGAGCATATTATCCTGCCCCCGCACCCAAGCGTGCCCCCACCAGCCTTAAACCACTCCTACCCAAAACTTGGTGAGAAACAGGTGACATAAAGCTCAATAGACTGGGTTTACTCCAGCCAAGGATTCCCCTTTGCTGAGGGAATCCTCAGATGCCTGCTTAAGAGGGATCAGTGCAATGGGACTTTAAAGCAGATTATCTGACATTTAGTTTTAGCTTCCTTGTAGAATTATGCCCTTCATATAGTGTACATTCGTAGCTGAACATGCTTATCTAAGGTGATAAAGTAATAAAGGTGATTTATTTTGTGAGGGAGGAAGGTGACGGAGATGCCATAAACATACAACAGTTTACACATTTAGCGAGCAGATTGTCCAGTATCCTTACAAATAACCTTCACTCAGTGTGAGCAAACAAAAAATGGGGAAAATCTTTAAAAAGAAACCATTTCAATTTGGTTCAACGTATTTGTTATTTGGGGAGAAATAACAGCAATTCAAAAGTGGCTCTGTTATTGTGTTGGAATGAATATACAATCACACCTTGTGTGTGTGAAAAAGAGGAAAAGGAAATGAGTGAGGAGATGGCATTGACAGAAAAAGATACAATAAAAGAAGGAAGCAGAGCTAGGGTGGGTTGAGATGTCAAATGAGGAGCTGGTAGCTTGTATAATGAGTACCAGCAACACACTGTTGGTCATAAAGAGCCTTATATAGCACAGAAATGTTTTGCAGCATCTCCCAGCTCTGGGACAACACATTCAGACTCTCTGTATAGAACAGGTGACTTTTTTCATTGTGAAGGTAGATGGTAAAAACATTTCTGTTCAGATTGTCCAATGTCTCCCTCTTTTAGTAACACTCTGTAGTAAGAGAAGTAAGTGCTGTGAGGACACAGCTTGTTTAAAAATAGGATATTCCTCAAGGCCCCAGTTCACTGAACACTTTAAGCACATGCTTATAGTTAAGCACATACTTTAATCTTGCATCCTGATTCAGCAAAACACTAATGAGGCAGAGTTAAACAGAAGATGTAATGAGATACTGTAGTGTTGCTGTTTTGCTTTTTGTCGTATTTGAGCAATTGTCAAAATACTTGAGGCATCAGTAAGCAATTTTAATCATTTTGATAATCCATTTTAGTTTCCCATTTAAGCCTTGATTCAGAAAAGCACTTAAGCATGGGTTTAAGGCCATTCGTATTTGGAAAAGCCCAGATAAATCCCAATTAGGTCAATGGGTATTAAGCACATACTTAAGTTCATGCTTTAATTTAAACACATGCTTAAGTGCTGCCCTGAATAGGGATGCTTACCTGAATCAGGCCCTAAAGTTGCCTAGATTCCTTGTTCCTAACAGAAAATTGTTTGCATATATTTAATTTTTTGCATATATTTAAAACATTGTTTTGATTATAACCAAAGAACTATGTTACTTCAGGTAACATTTTCCACAAATATAAAAACAAATGATGAACCAGTTAAAAAAAAATGGCTAAGTAGCATATTATGTGTATGTGTGTGCTAGTCTTTCACCTGTGTTTTAGGTCTCTCAAGTGAAGTCCCTGGTCATCTCAAGATTTATTTTCTAGTTTCATGTTTGCTTGACATGGTTCAGCTTTTCTGTCTTACTTAACTATCTCACTTTTTATAAAATAACTTTCCAGATTAAAAGCTCAGTCCTGCACTCCTTATTTACCAGTATGCAGAACTTTGTCATCATTGTAAAGGTTGCTTATAAACAAAGTGCTAGGTTGCCCCCACTGTGTCTTTATAGATATAATTTAAACCAAAAGGGGAAATTTGAAATATATTGTAATGTACCTGGAATCGGAAGATTTATAATGGAAAAAAATTGTAAGGGTTATCTTATTTGGTGATGTAGGGAGTTGCACTGATACACTGATGTCTAAAGCAAATTAAGAGACTGCATTAGATTGCACATTTGTACATATTTTAGCATTATACTATCATGGTAGTGATGCCATATTTACTGCTGAAGACGCAATTTGAGTTTAAGCCCCTTCCCAAAAAAGTTATGCTCTGAGTTTAAATTTGTCACAGCTGTTCTCCTATTTTCTCTCTCTCCCCACCCCTCCCCCCAATTTTTGGTTAAAATCCAGTAAGCTGCTTTTGAATTATAAGACCATGACAAAAGTAGTTTTCATGCTTTGAGATATCTAAATTCAAGAAAAGCATCCAAAAAGATTTTAAGTATTGTATTTGCATGTTCAAATTTGGCATGTACATACTTCTCAGTGAAAAGTGTGTGCTTGGCAAAATGTGGAAAAATGGTTGTAATGTAGAAGTAATAAATAAGTGAATAGAGGTATGTTCATTCTGCCACTTTCTAAACTAGTTTTTTTTAATTAGGGAGAGGCAGAGTGCTGTTGGATTTTTTTATACATATATACTGTACGTATGTGTGTGTGAATCTGGATCTGCACTTTGAATAAACACACTTGCATTTATTTGAGTTATTATACATTTAATTAAATGTATATAGTGCATTTATTTGAATGTGATCCCATACACATGGAAGAACATTGAAATCAATGCTTTAAATAAAACAAAATTAAAGGCAAAAAGCACATTATGGCCAAGATTTTTACATGCACCATAGTTAGGAAATTGTAAATTATGGTCCCTACAACAAACATAATTTAATCACCATGTATATACTTATGATGACAGAAAATAGTAAGAGAAAATAGAACAGAGACAAATTATGCTTGCTGTGGGATATGTAATTTTGAATTTCCTACTGTTAATACATGTAAAATCTCAACCATAATGTTGCATTAATTTTATTTGCATTTGATTTATATTAATTTTAAATTGTATTGTGCATGTTGAAATGCCATTTAGAGGATGAAGGAGGTATTATGCTAAAACATTAGCAGGCTTATGTTCCAGTATTACTCATTACAATATTTTCCCATAAAAGAATTGTTAAGACCAATCTTATTTATATACAAATGTCCTTTTTTTGTCTCAGGGAGTTAACTACTTTATGTCCAAGGGTATACTGGATGATTCACCAAAGGAAATAGCTAAGTTTATCTTTTGTACAAGAACACTAAATTGGAAGAAACTGAGGATCTATCTTGATGAAAGGTAATTTGAATCTGTAATGAGGAAAAAATGCTATATTCATTTTCAGTCTGTAACAACTTTCTGTAATCACTCTTCTTACGTGTATTAAGCTAATGAAAAATAATCTTAATTAGAAAAATTTGAAGTAAAGAGCAAACACAGAGATTCAGCTAAAATATATTATTCCTAAAGCAGAATATTTACTCAGTTCTAGCATGTGTGTGTATACACCACTATATATAAGCATACTGTGTTTATCTAGTAGCGGTCAGATAGTGTACTTATTTCCACATTTTCAGTTCCAAGCTTAAGTTTTATTTGTAACTAGAATGTCACCTTACGTAGGAGATCTTTGTGCTGTCTAGCATTGGAATGTTGTTAATATTTTGCTATGTATATTTTTTTCCTGTTTCTTAAGAATAAGATTCACCTTTCCTCCCCAAAGAATGCCTAACCAGGCTTTAAGCAAGACACTATGTTTAGACTGGGATGTGAGAATTGTAGATGTGCAGAAGAGTAGACCATAGGCTGGAATTCTGGATGCTGATGCTCCACAACCCCTACTTGGGATGTTTCAGCCACTGGATCAGTACATTTTGGATCTCTTGCCTCTCCCCTGGCTTGCTTCCACATTTCCTTTGCACACCAAGCCCTTTTGATATTCAGGGGATAGATGGAGCATGCACTCCCATGGAAACTAAGTGTTGTGGAGGGCCTGTATGCCGGCCCTATGCACCATGAGTGAATATCACCTTAGTTGAGCCTAGTTTTAACAGAATGCTGCCTTAACTGCTTTTTAATGTACATAGGCCGTGAAAGGCATATTGTATATTTATTCCTTTTACTGTGGTTTCCTTAGCTTTGTCAGGTATTGTTGCAGCCTCAATTTCCTCTGTACGCCGTGTGTGTGCAAATTTAAATATTGCTTTATTATAATTTCTCTAAAGTATTAGGCTGAACTGTACACTACTGTGGTAGCAGTCTGAGGAACATGTTTCCTATTCTTGTTTTATCATTGTTGGATTTTTCCTTCATTTTCTTATGACAGAAAATACCTATAATTCAGACTCTTTAAGAAATCTTCATTTTAATTTCTGAAACCTTGTTTCATGTTTAAACAGTAGAAAGGAAATTTCTCTAATTTTTTTGTTTTTTCAACCAGGAGAGATGTTTTGGATGACCTTGTGACACTGCACAACTTCAGAAATCAGTTCTTGCCAAATGCACTGAGAGAGTTTTTCAAACACATTCATGCCCCTGAGGAGCGTGGGGAGTATCTTGAGACTCTTATAACAAAGTTCTCACACAGATTCTGTGCTTGTAATCCTGATTTGATGAGAGAACTTAGCCTTAGCCCTGGTAAGAAGAGAGGACTTCGTGCAGTGAATCAGTCTATATTTATCTACATATACTTTGGAAAATGTTACTTTTCATAGTGGGTTTAAATTGGGGTCTAATTACATTTTTCTAAAAGTAGAAAGATGAGTCTTGGGAGAGGGTCAGTTCCGTGCATATTGTACACAATAAGTATACAAACTCCTCCCTGTCAGGAGCTACAGTAATACAGACAATCGTAATTTAAAAAAAAAATACCTTTTGACTTACTGATTTTCTTCTTGTACATACCTGACAGGCAAACAACTTCCATGTACAAAAAGCGATTTTAAAAAATTGTGTTGAATCTTTTCCCTTCACCCTTGTCTGCCCTGTAGGTTCTGATTCTGTAAAGACTTGCACATAAGCTTAACTTTACACTCTGTGAATAATCCCACTGAAGCAAATAGAGTGAATTCCTGGCCTCATTGAAGTCAATGGGTATTTTGCCATTGACTTCAGTGGGGCCAGGATTTTACCCAGCGAGACTGCTCACATACTTAGTGTTTAGAATGTGCATAGCATTTGCAGGATCAGGGCCTTAAAGTGAAATCTCTTCAGGGCAGGGATCTGTCTACCTTCATGTCTGTAAAGAATTTTGCACACTTTGGATACTAAATAAATATGAGTACATTCATTGGTGTTTGTTTAGCACTGCATTATCATTATAACTTTTTAATAATAATAAATTGTTTTCAATGAACTACTCATGTGAGTAAAATTACTCATGTGTGTATTTATTCAAGGAAGCCCTTAAGATTGTAAGATCCTTGAGCAGGGACTGGTCATTTTAGTTGCCTGTAAAGTGCCATCCATACTTATGGTTCTGTAAACAATAACTTCATAATGTTCTCTTTTCTTTAGATGCAGTTTATGTACTATGCTACTCTTTGATTCTGCTTTCCATTGATCTTACCAGCCCTCATGTGAAGAACAAAATGTCAAAGAGAGAATTTATCCGAAACACACGACGTGCTGCTCAGAACATTAGTGAAGATTTTGTAGGGCACCTTTATGACAACATCTACCTTATTGGCCATGTGGCTGCCTAAAAGCACAATTTGCTAGGACTAAGAATTTGTAGTTTACAAAAACTAAAGCTACCCAAGGAGTTAATTATTTTGTAGATATGGGGGTTATATTAGTGCTGGTCATTCTAACCTCTGTATACAATCACAATGTGTGTTGTATGTACTACCTTTTTTAGCAATTTACCATGGGAACCGAAGGATTTTGCAAAAAAATTTCTTAATTTTGTTTAAGTTTTGCACAAAGCCGTGCCATTAGTCTGACACAGCCATTTATGAATGTTAAACTGACATTACAATCTAAAGCTGACAAGATGGTGGATTTGTGCATTAGATTTGCTTGAAAACTTTAACCAGTTCCATTCTTTTTTAAAATACCATGTAATGTGTACATATTTAACTAAAGAGATTTATAATCATAATTATTTTATTGTAAAATATTTTAACTAAAGTTTTTCCTTTTTCTCTTAAAAATAGTCTTGTATTTCTTCCTTTTACATTGCAAACTTTGCTCTTGTTTTCATGATGTTGTTTTTCTCAGCTACCTGAGTTAAAGCAAAATGCTGGCCATGACACTCCATCAATAAAGTTTGTTCGAGTGGAGTGTTTAAACTAGCATTTACTATTGCATTAGCTAACTTAAATTAATTGGCAGTCAGTTATTAACTCAAGTTAAAATGAGACCACAAACTCTAGTTAGACAAATCCTGAAGACCTGTCTACAAGAGGAATAGACTAAAAAAATTGACTTTTTAAAATTCAAGTTTGAAAGCAGCCTTAACACGTAGCATAGATGCAGTTATAATTGTGTTAGCTCATTGTGAGATAAGATGGGGCATGTCAAGACTAGCACCCAATATAGGTTAAGTAACATGTTCTTGCTAACCCTAACCTTACCTTGACCAGTTTTCCAATCCAGATATTCCATTGATGGAGAATTTGGGATAAACACAGTGAATGAACACAATTTGGAAGTAGTTAAATTGTGCCTACATGAGGTGATATATTAGAGTAATAGATTTCAAGGTCAGAAGGGACCATTATAATTGTCTAGTCTGACCTCCTGCACAACGCAGGCCACAGACTTTTACCCACCCGCTCCTCTAATAAACCCCTAACCTATGTCTAAGCTATTGAAGTCTTCAAATCATGGTTTAAAGACTTCAAGGTGCAGAGAATCCTCCAGCAAGTGACCCATGCCCCACACTGCAGAGGAAGACAAAAAAAACCCAGGGCCTCTGTCAATCTTCCCGTCCCCAAATATGGTGATCAGCTAAACCCTGAGCATGTGGGCAAGACTCAGCAGCCAGACACCCAGGAAAAAATTCTCTGTAGTAACTCAGATCCCACCCCATCTAACATCCCATCACAGGCCATTGGGCATATTTACCGCTAATAGCCTAATTTTGGCAATTAATTGATCTTTGACTATCCCATCATACCATCCCCTCCATAAACTTATCAAGCTTAGTCTTGAAGTCAGATATGTCTTTTGCTCCCACTGCTCCCCTTGGAAGGCTGTTCCAGATCTTCACTCCTCTGATGGATAGAAACCTTTGTCTAGTTTCAAGTCTAAACATCCTGATGGCCAGTTTATATCCATTTGTTCTTGTGTCCACACTGGTACTGAGCTTAAATAATTCCTATCCCTCCCTGGTATTTATCCCTCTGATATATTTATAGAGAGCATTCATATTAGCTAACTCAGTTTTTAAAAGCACCTTTTTCCTAGTCTAGTGGTCATGTAGGTGGGTTCTAATTGGTTCTGGACTCAGGAATATAGTTTCAATTATGTACTACCTTACAATTTAAAGTGTACTTTTAGCTTTGCAGCTTCCATTACAATGGGGAACTGTATGGCTGTTAGCCAAGGAACTCTCAATACAGCGTTTCTTTATTATGCATGAGGTTTACTTGTTCCTTAATTTTATTTCTGGATGATGTGTATTTAGATATGTGTATAGTCACATCACTTCAGTATCTGTCTGTGTTAGTCGTTTAATGAATTTATCCTGGGGTCCCCTGTGAGATCTGTAAGTATTTTTATTTCCATTTTACAGGTGAGGTCATACAGGAAGCCCATGATAGAGCTAGGAATTGAATTCAGATTTCCTGAGGTCTAGTTAACTGCCTTAACCACAGCACCACTTTCTTTAAGTGCTATCAAGCTGCATACGGGCTACTTAAACTAAAGTAAAGATAGTTCTGCCATTGGTGAATGCAGTATTTAGTGCCTATAATATTTCCAATATCTCTCATCCACATACAAAAATGCACCCAGATATTGCGGGTGTGGTTCAAATACAGTACCTCAAAACAAGCCTTCACTCCAGCTGTACTTATGCAGCCTACACCAGAGAGGACAAGAAACACTGGTATTGCAGAGGGTCTTTCCACCTGAGTTCTACAGTACTGTTCTATTCTACACATGACTACTTGTATGCCAGTCCATTAGCACATCCTCTTTCAGAAGACCTAAGAACAGATGCAGCAATGACAGGTTAATCTCAACTCTACTAAGAAACCTCACAAACAGGGAGTACCTGCTGAATTGAATTAACTGCTGTCTCACATATTACTGGGAGTAAGAGGCTGGGCAGAAGAGACCATATCTCTGTGGATTCTGTTGGCCCTTCAAAAGCCTGGAGTACTGCTGAGGGCTGCAGTTGAATGGGGAGAGGGGTGAGAATATTGTCCTAGCTGCTGTCTGCCATCATGCCTCCCCCACCCCCGCAAGCTGTGCGAGGACACAGTCCCTCATAATGCAGAGTTCCATAGGCAGGACAGAACCAACTGTCCCTTTTTTTTCACCCACTCCCAATGCACTCCTAACTATCTCTTTACTATCTCTCCCTCCCTCCCCCAATCCTCAGAGGATGTTTCACCTCTCCACTCCATTAACTGTCCTACACAATTTAACATTGTGTGGGGGTCAATGATGAAATTCTATCCATGGACTACTGGGAGTTGGTGCACGGGTGAAACAAAGGCTCAAGTAGGCAATCAGAATGTGACTATAGATAATCAAACTAACATTTTCAAAAATGGCCACAGTTCTTGGTGTCAGCTTCTTCATGTCTGACTTGAAATAGCTTGAGCCTGATTTTCAAAGGGCCTGAGCATGCACAGCTCCCATTGACTTTGGCTGGAATTTTGGGTTCTGACTGCCTCTGAAAATCAAGCCCTTCAATTCTGAACACCCAAAAACAGAGACACTGAGAATTAGAATATGTCTTTGCTGCACAGTAGCCCGGGTGATCAACACCTGGGTGCAAGCAGCCACATTGCAAAGACCTACTCAAGTTATGGTGGCCTGGAGGCAAAAAAAGAAAGTAGACACCTAGAAAAATCACAGGAACACTGCAATCTACAAAACCAGCACACAAGCACATGCCACCTAAGCTTGCCCCTGGGAGATGCTGGTGAGAAGGGAGTATCCTACACCTTTCCCCACTCTGGGATGTAGGTGTCTACACTGAATAACGTAGCTGAAGTTGACGTACTTAGATCTACTAAGTACTATTTCACTGTGGTAAGTCGACTGCTGACACTCCCCCATCGACTCCGCCTATGCTTCTCACTCCAGTGGAGTACTGGAGTCGACAGGAGAGCACTGGGTGGTTGATTTATTGCGTCTTCACTAGACGTGATGAATTGACCCCCGTTGGATCGATCACTCCAGAAGTAAGTGTAGACATGCCCTGAGCTGCAGGGAGATGCCTATTGCTGCTAGTGATCCATGAACTGGGGAAAGATAGGTGTTCCCCCCCAAACCTCCCAGCTCCTGATCCAACACAGGAGGTTCCACCAGAGGGGAAGGTCTCTGGGCTGTTCCCCAACCCACATGGTGGATCAGCAGAAACTGCGGGGATTGGTCTTACTCTTTTTCCCCATACTGGCCAGTGATGAGGTTATCTGAGTGATCAGCAGATTTCCTCAAGCCCCCATCTGAAATTGATGCTCTCCAAGCTGTCCACGTAACAATGGACCTGTTCACAAAGCTAGGCCTCCTCGTGAACCTAGAAAAGTCCACTCTAATACCAGTACAACAGCTGGAATTCATCGATGCACAGTTGGATATCATACAAGCCAGGACCTTCGTACCACCTTACAGATTCTTGGCTATCACAGATCTGGTATCCGCCACACGGGTCTGCCCCCAGATCTCTGCACAAGCTTCTAGGCCACAAGGCAGAACACATGCAATGTCTTCAAGCATGGCTCTGTACCACATACCTCTCCCCACAGAAACAGTATTCACAAACTTTTATCCATGCCGAGATGAAACAAGGACTCGCTGATGTGGTGGACACAGCCCAGCAACATCTGTGTTAGAGATCCTTTCCTGCAGCCATCAGTGACTATGATCCTACCTCCCTGATCGGTTGGGGAGCACATCTACACAAACACAGGGTCATGCATCGAATCCACAGTGCAGGTGCAATGCAGAGTTGTCCATTGAATCCACCTTACACATCAACCTCCTAGAGCTACAAGCGGTCTGCAATGCCTGCTGCCATTTCCTACCTCTTCTCAACCATCATACCATAAGAGTGATGACTCACAATCTTGCCTGCATGTATTACATCAACAGGCAGGCCAGAGCAAGGTCCCACTCTTTATGCTTGGAGGCAATCAAACTGTGGAACTGGTGTATTGAAAACATGTCAGCTGCATACCTCCTGGGACACCAGAACACCACTTCAGATGCACTGAGCAGGACATTCTCACTCAATCATAAGTGGGAGCTGGATATGCAAACACTTCAACACATATTCAAGCGATGGGGCCTTCCCACCATAGATCTCTTTGCCACTCAACACAATTCCCATTGCCCTCAATTCTGCTCCAGAGTAGGACTGGGATACAGATCGCTGGGACACACCACTCCTTTATGCCTTTCCCCTTCTAGTCTGAGTACTTCACAAAATATAGGATGACTGAGGCCATGTCATACGAATAGCTCCAATATGGCCACAACAGGTCTGGTATACTTATCTTGTACGCATGATGGTATGCCAACTGATCTCTCTCCACCTAACACCATGGCTCCTCTCACAGGACACAGGATGCATTCTCCATCCCAATCCACAGATGTTTCACCTCAAAGCTTGGCTCCTTCATGGTTCTGGGGCCTGGAAATAACCTGCTCAGACACAGTAAAAAAGATACTTTTGAATAACAGACGTGACATGACCAAAGGCACTTACATTCACAAATGGACTAGATTTCACTGCTGGTGCACCTCACACCAGGCTGATACAGACACACTATGTTGCCACTTATTCTTGACTACATTCTACACCTCAAAAGTCAGGATTGGCCAATAGCTCTATTAGAGTACACTTGGTGACAATCACTACTTTTCACTCACCCGTTGACAGCCACTCTGTCTTCACACACCCATTCACGAAGCACTTTTTGAGGGGTATTCAAAATCTCTATCCCCATATACAAGACCTGACCCATGCTCGGGACCCCAGCCTAGTCCTACATTCTCTGACGAGGCCCCCTTTGAACCAATAGCAACCTGTTTTTACATCTACCTATCAATGAAAACAGCCTTTCTTGTCACCATCACCTCTGCTAGATGAGTTGGCAAAATCATGGCCTTCCTGGCATATCCACCATACACAGTGTTTTATAAAGGCAAAGTTACACTACACTCACACCCAAGATTCCTCCCTAAGGTCCAAACATCTTTTCATCTCAATCAACCAATACACCTCCCTTGCTTCTTTCCGAAGTCTCACAGTAATCAAAAGGAGGCAGCTGTACACACCCTAGACGTGAGGTGTGCTTTAGCCTTCTACTTGAACAGAACTAAACCCTTCTGGAAATTGCCATGAGTATTCCTCTCCACCACCAAAAGATCCAGAGGCAAAACTATATCTAAACAATGCCTCTCTAAATGGATGTCACAGTGTATATGTTTATCTTACAAACTCCATGATAGACAACCTTCTACCTCAGTCAGAACACATTCCACATGATCATTATCTACCTCAATTGCCTTTCTTAATAATGTCCCCATTGATGACATTTGTAAGGCTGTCACATGGGCATCGACAGACACGTTCGCCTGGCACTACACTGTTGTGCACATTCTCCTTGGACATGCTATCAGATCGTCAGCAGTACATGTTGATCCAAATCCCAGCCTTCCAAATAGGGGCACTGCTTTATAGTCACCTACAGTGGAGCACCCACAGGGGACACCACTCAAAGAAGAGAGGGTTACTCACTCTGTGCAGTAACTGAGGTTCATCAAGATGTGCCCCCCTATGTGTGCTCCACTCCCTGCCCTCCTCCCCTCTGCTTTGAAGCAAAAAAAAAAAAAAAAAAAGCTCTGCGGCAGAGACGGAACTGGGGGCAGTCAGACCATACAGTGCTATATACACATCCCACACACAGCACAGGAGAGAGGAGGTGCACATGTGAAGTCCGTCAGGCACAGCTGGTGAAGATCTCTGATCCCAGCTGCAGGGGGTGCTGCCACACCTACAATGGAGCACCCATAGGGACACATATTTTAAAGAACCTCAGTTACTGCACAGGGTGAGTAACGCTCTCTTTAATCCATATGCCCAGCTCTGCCAGCTAGACCAGGTTGAAAGTACCACTAAATTTGAGTGAAAGTTCTGGTATATGGACGGGGGGAGGGGATTCAGAGCAAGACCCAGGTCAGAGCCCTATAAAACATACTCTGAGAGACCACGTTTTAAATCTTTCACCATGGTGGCTTCAGCCATACACTCGAATGTGGCACAAGCACAACTGTTCTGCATACATCCAGATGAAACTAGTGTGTGTGTCAGTGTGGAATGTCATGTACTTATTTCATTAAAGAATATGATGTACTGCACATGCTCAGTATGTCATCTTCAATCTCTTCTAATGTCTAAGTTTTTTTTTTCAATACCACTTGTTACTAACTTGCATAGCTACTATCCATCACTGAAGATCACAGATTTATGCCAAATTTGACATTCTAAAATAAAATGAAGCTGTCTGAGTTATCATGATGCAAAAAAAATGAACATATTTTAAGTATAAAATAGGTCTATTTTGCAGTTGGGAATAGAAGTTGCCAGTCAAAACCAGTTTAATTTTCTTGAAACTTTAAAATAAAAATCACCTTTCAGGTGAGACCAATTATAAAACAATATTGGTCCACACTGAAAATCATTGAGAAAATTGTACACAATTTGAGACTAAGCATTTAGAAGAATGAAATGCCCAACTCAGCAAATAAGCATCACTAACTCCTTTCTGTAATGTATATACAATACATTTACATACAATAATTTGTCAGCAAGAACTGTTATTTTCATAATGGTGGGTTTTTTGTATCTAAGCTTGTCATTGTGGAATCTACTCCTTTTTATAAAGTGAACTATGTTACAAGAAGCAAATCTGAAACCATTTTCAATCCTTGGCAACACTGATGCACTATTTTCGTTTAGAAAAGGCACAGAGTTACACAGCTGTAAGTATTTTAAAAATCAGATTTACTTCCCTTCTATTGAAATACTGTTGAAAATCAAAGTAAAGGTTTTTAAATTTTTTTTCTTTTAACATATTTCAAATAAGTATCAAAACTAATAAGCATTAAGGTTGATGACTAGCTTTCTGCTGTTGTAAAATCTTTTGCTCTAATCTCAAAAGCACTATTAAAATGGACAAAGGACAGACTTGAAAGATTTCCTGCATCTCCCATAGGCATGCTATGATTTCATTTTGGTTTAAAGAGCTATAATATACAAAATTGTATGATCTATCTACAATCCTTCAATAGTGATTTTAGCAACTAAAATAAAAAACATTCTAAATCTTTTGATATAATTAATCAGATGAAAATTTAAGATATATTTTATTAGTATGGAATATGCATGAGTAAAAGCATAATATATTTCAGCTAACATTAGTTGTGGAAAAAAATCTCTTTCCTATATTTGAAATGTACACATTTCTGTTACTACATCATTTTACAGTGTATGCCAACATTGTTAATTGGTTTGTAAGTTTCCTTTCTTACTCCTTCAAACTAAAAAGGGGGGATATAAAACTGTTACAAAGAAAATTTCCTACCCTCATGTGGAAGTTTTTCCATTTTTTTTTAAAGTAAATTTCCATATTTGCTTAACAGCTTTTTCAAAGTTTTTATTACTGTGATTCTGTGGAAATATTAACTAAACAAAGAGGATCTGCTTTTCAAATGGGATGCTGTGCACCCATAGCTCCCATTAAAATCAACAGGACCTGAAGGAGCTCAGCATGTCTGACAATCAGCCCCACAGTTGTTTTTTTAGGATTAGAAATAATATTATTTCCTCTGTGTGTGTGTGTCAAATATATATATTTAGAGAGCAACAAGCACAGGATATCGAATCTTTTCAGAGGGAATTTTCATTTGTAAAAGTTTAGCTTTCTTCTTGGCAGTGTTGGAGAGGAATGTTGGATTTAATTTAAAATGATTAATGAGATTTTGTCAGACTCCCTGCCTTTACCACCACTGCAGTTTGTCAGCACAACAACCTGGGAAACCCGGACGCCACTCTGTCGCCCCAAACAGCTTTCCAGGAAAAAATAAACCTGAGTAACTAGTGCCAGGTACATGTCAATGGTATTGTCTTTCAGCTGTTGACAGTTTAACTCTAAGTAAAGGACATTTACACATTCTGAGGAAGTGAACATCATTCATTATTTAAATAGTCTGGTTTTGAAAATGGATACAACTATATTCTTTTTTAAATGTTTTCATAGCAGATGTTTAACTTACTTTTAACTATATAAAAAAAATCAGATCCTCAGAAATTAGATTTTAATTAAAAAGGAAGGGTGAACAAGCCAAAGTGGTTAAAAAACTTGTTCAAATACATTTTTCTGGAGCAACCTGTTTTATTTCTGATTATAAATCGGAGACTTTGAGCCTTATAACCCCTAATTCACGTGAGTAGGTTATTGCAGCCAAAGGGACTACTGACCATAAGTCAAGTTTTGCCATATGAGGCCCTAAGTCAGGCAAAGTTATACATGCCCACACATTGTGGTCAGAATCTATTTCATAATCCTATAAAGATCACTTATGCAGTAACCACATTAAGGAAAATGAGTAATTCATTGGGGGGTGCTTTTTTGTTTTTGCTCTGTTGTTTAAGAAAATTCTTTTTCTCACCTTCTGTGATTTGTATTTTATTCTTTTGTGCAGAAATTTTACTTTGCCCGTACAAAGCCTGTGTGTTTGGACTCTTTACGAATAAGATGTGAGGAGGCTAGGGAGGTAAAATTCATTCCAGAGTCAGGGTTAGGGGCACCCACACAGCAGCCCCTCCTGGCCAGTTTCATGGGGCACTGAAATCATTATATCTTTATGCGTATGCATCAACAGTTCCCCTTCCCCAACCCATCACAAAATGGACCTTCCGTTCTGACCTTGCAGAGCCCAGATCTCCCAGCCACTCAGCTGGCCAGTTTCCCCATGCATCCCCATACGAGTCAAGCACAATGGAGGGCTTTGTGCTTCCCTTTTATACCATTGGTGAATCTGGCCCTTCTATAATCAGAGAATGTCCTAAATGGCACAGTTATTGCAAAAAACACTTTTCATTGCAAGACTTATATTTGCATTCTATAGCTTGGATCATCTGTGTGACAAAGCAAAAACAAGGAAACCATCTAACTGCAAAACTGTTTCTCCTTTTATATATTCCTTGATGATGACTAAGACTTTCCATATCGTAACATGACATGTAAGTTCTTATTAATGGACTCCACTTAATTAAATGCATCTGTCATATTTGTAACTGGCAGGTACATAAGAACATAAGAACAGCCGTACCAGGTCAGACCAAAGGTCCATCTAGCCCAGTATCTGTCTACCGACAGTGGCCAATGCCAGGTGCCCCTGAGGGAGTGAACCTAACAGGCAACGATCAAGTGATCTCTCTCCTGCCATCCATCTCCATCCTCTGACGAACAGAGGCTAGGGACACCATTCTTACCCATCCTGGCTAATAGCCATTTATGGACTTAGCCACCATGAATTTATCCAGTCCCCTTTTAAACATTGTTATAGTCCTAGCCTTCACAACCTCCTCAGGTAAGGAGTTCCACAAGTTGACTGTGCGCTGCGTGAAGAAGAACTTCCTTTTATTTGTTTTAAACCTGCTGCCTATTAATTTCATTTGGTGACCCCTAGTTCTTGTATTATGGGAATAAGTAAATAACTTTTCCTTATCCACTTTCTCAAACATCACTCATGATTTTATATACCTCTATCATGTCCCCCCGTAGTCTTCTCTTTTCCAAACTGAAGAGTCCTAGCCTCTTTAATCTTTCCTCATATGGGACCCTCTCTAAACCCCTAATCATTTTAGTTGCTCTTTTCTGAACCTTTTCTAGTGCTAGAATATCTTTTTTGAGGTGAGGAGACCACATCTGTACACAGTATTCGAGATGTGGGCGTACCATGGATTTATATAAGGGCAATAATATATTCTCAGTCTTATTCTCTATCCCCTTTTTAATGATTCCTAACATCCTGTTTGCTTTTTTGACCGCCTCTGCACACTGCGTGGACATCTTCAGAGAACTATCCACGATAACTCCAAGATCTTTTTCCTGACTCGTTGTAGCTAAATTAGCCCCCATCATGTTGTATGTATAGTTGGGGTTATTTTTTCCAATGTGCATTACTTTACATTTATCCACATTAAATTTCATTTGCCATTTTGTTGCCCAATCACTTAGTTTTGTGAGATCTTTTTGAAGTTCTTCACAATCTGCTTTGGTCTTAACTATCTTGAGTAGTTTAGTATCATCTGCAAACTTTGCCACCTCACTGTTTACCCCTTTCTCCAGATCATTTATGAATAAATTGAATAGGATTGGTCCTAGGACTGACCCTTGGTGAACACGCACTAGTTACCCCTCTCCATTCTGAGAATTTTACCATTAATTCCTACCCTTTGTTCCCTGTCCATTAACCAGTTCTCAATCCATGAAAGGACCCTTCCCTTTTATCCCATGACAGCTTAATTTACGTAAGAGCCTTTGGTGAGGGACCTTGTCAAAGGCTTTCTGGAAATCTAAGTACACTATGTCCACCGGATCCCCCTTGTCCACAGGTTTGTTGACCCCTTCAAAGAACTCTAATAGATTAGTAAGACACGATTTCCCTTTACAGAAACCATGTTGACTATTGCTCAAGAGTTTATGTTTTTCTATGTGTCTGACAATTTTATTCTTTACTATTGTTTCAACTAATTTGCCCGGTACCGACGTTAGACTTACCGGTCTGTAATTGCCGGGATCACCCCTTAGAGCCCTTTTTAAATATTGGCGTTACATTAGCTAACTTCCAGTCATTGGGTACCGAAGCCGATTTAAAGGACAGGTTAACAAACCTTAGTTAATAGTTCCGCAACTTCACATTTGAGTTCTTTCAGAACTCTTGGGTGAATGCCATCTGGTCCCGGTGACTTGTTAATGTTGAGTTTATCAATTAATTCCAAAACCTCACTCTAGTGACACTTCAATCTGTGACAGTTCCTCAGATTTGTCACCTACAAAAGCCAGCTCAGTTTGGGAATCTCCCTAACATCCTCAGCCGTGAAGACTGAAGCAAAGAATCCATTTAGTTTCTCCGCAATGACTTTATCATCTTTAAGCGCTCCTTTTTGAATTTGATCATCAAGGGGCCCCACTGGTTGTTTTAGCAGGCTTCCTGCTTCTGATGTAACTTAAAAAACATTTTGTTATTACCTTTGGAGTTTTTGGCTAGCCGTTCTTCAAACTCCTCTTTGGCTTTTCTTATTACACTCTTGCACTTAAGTTGGCAGTGTTTGTGCTCCTTTCTATTTGCCTCACTAGGATTTGACTTCCACTTTTTAAAGGAAGTCTTTTTATCTCTCATTGCTTCTTTTACATGGTTGTTAAGCCCCGGTGGCTCTTTTTTAGTTCTCTTACTGTTTTTCTTAATTTGGGGTATACATTGAAGTTGGGCCTCTATTATGGTGTCTTTAAAAAGGGCCCACGCCTTCCATTTCTCATGTGATGTGTCAATGAAAGACTTGTGTATAGGAAAAGTACTCCACACTAGAACTGTACAATAAAAGTCTTATTAGAAATATCAGAATTGACTAATTTCACCTTTACTGATAAGGTCTAAACAATTAATAAAATAGAGAACTTATAGTTAGTAATCTAACTCTTTTGGCAACTTCTGTTTCAACCATCCTTTTTATAAACCCATTAATATTATTTCCTTTTACTGGTATTTATCATTATTATTATGTAGGTGTTGACAATGTACTCAGTGCTATATAAGCCACAGTGTAATATTCACAGTACTTAAGACTTAATTTGAGGATTTAAATACCACACAGGCCTTGTAGTGGCCCTCTAGATAGGAGTGAATTTCCTGAAAAAAACTTGAAATGCTTACAGTATAAAGGCTTGACCCTCCAAAATGAGTCATGTTTAATGTTACTGAGGAGAATAAACATGGATCCTAAGAGACAAAATGGAGAAGACAGACTGTCCTGGAAAGCCTAGAATAAGGATTAGTTTTGAGTTATAAGATTGTTTTGTTTGTTCACATTTTATGGGCAACATGAAAGTAGTGAGCTTGAATATGGAAAGGGTAATGGCCTAGAATACACAATACATATATAACCTTAACAATCTTGCTCCTTTTAAAATACAAACTATATTCTATATATTTTGTTGTTCATCTACAGAGTACAGAGCAATAAACATCATAAGAAATTAGAAATGTAAAATTATTTTACAATGAGTATTGGTAAGTTAAATTACAGATATAAGATGTAGTTCTCCTTACCAAAATCATACAAATAAATGTTGCAACCAGTGCATCTTTCTGTCTAATAACTTTAATAACAAAAAAATTCACATAATTGTTGTTTTATACCAAGAATATCTAATTAAAATCACCCATGCAAGATTATTAATTGTATCTGTTTTAAAGGATTGTCCATTACTTTGTACAATACAGCAACATTGAAGCATCTCATGTAGAATTTGTGCTACTTTCGAGGATGAGTATGCTAACAACAAGTAGGAACTAAACTCAACAAGTTTGAGTTGTTTTTATGCTGCATAAAAAACCTCCCCAAGTGAAATCCTGGCCCCACTGATGTCAATTGCAAAACTACCATTGTCTGCAATGGGTTAGGATTATACACTCTGTGTTTGGAGTGAGTAAAAACTGATTAGTAATTTAAGTATCTGTCCCCCTGGCAGCATTCCTTTCACTGTTTGAAGATTGTTTCTTTTTTGCATACCATATAAATAGATTAACATTGCTATAATCCCAGTAGCTATAGAACCAGACTTCTTGCACCCTCTGAAAAAAAACTTTTAACAGCAAGGGTGATTAACTCTTAGAACAAACTACCAAGGGAAGTGGTGGATTCTCCATCTCTTGATGTCTTCAGATCAATATTGGATGCTTTTCTGGAAGATCTGCCAATCCCAAGATATGCTTAAGTCACACATACAAGTTATTGGGCTCAATACAATGGTCATTGGGTGAAATTTTTAATGACCTATGCTCTGCAGGTCAAATTAGATCTAATGGTCCCTTCTGGTCTTAAACTCTGTGAAACTATACAGACAGAACAGTGTATTGGCAGTGACCTTGTGTGACTGGGACAGCGCTCACTGAAAATGCCACGGTCAGGGCAGGCTGCAAAAAGGAGAGCAGATAACCACTAGTTTTGGTAGTAACACTGTAAACTCACCAACCAGTCACAAACTGTGTTTCTGATCCCGCACACTGGTTATCAAGAGAATGAAAAAAGAAATCACACAGCTCCATTTATTGCATTCCAATTCTCTGGCTCCCAAGCAGCACATGGGTCCAGTACAGTGAGAAGTTATTTAAAAACTCTGCTCACTATTCAAAATGTTCTTCTGATCCCAAAGGGTCAGCCATGTTACCAGGCCAATATTAGTTTGGATATTACCCAAAATACCATGCTGACAGCCAATCCTTTAGTGTCTAAAATTCAGGTTTATTATAGAGAAAAAAGAACTAGAAGAAAGTTGTTCAATGATAAAGCACTCAGATACATAAAGAGACTTCAAAGTCCATATATCAGGTTCTTAGCAGTATTGGTGAGTTTGCTGGCTTTAAAATCTCTCTGGAATACATCCACAGCTTGGATGGGTCATTCAGTCCTTTGTTCAGAGCTTTGTTTGTAGAAAAGTCACTACAGAGGTAAGAAACAGGAATGAATAAAAAATGGATATGATGCAGCTGCCCTTTATATTCTTTTTGCCATGTGGCTTGTACTTCCAGTGTCCCAAACACAAGCTTCACAGCACATGCCATGGAAAAACCTTGGAGTCCCCTGTCCAGAAGCATGCCCCTTTGAGTCCTGATGAATCATAAGGTGTAACCCCTGGCTTCTTTCAAGGGGTTCTTTGTACAGCTGATGACTCTTGATAGGCCATCCAGCAGGTTCAGTGCTGATGCCAATGTGTCTGGGGCTATCACCAAGAAACACATAGATATACCATGCATATGTATAACTCATAATACAAAGGTGATACAAACATATAAACAAGATTAGCATACTTGGCCAATTCTAACATTTTTCACAGATACCTTAGATGGCATATCTGGCATGATTCGTTGCAATTTTGTAATATTGATATTAATATTATAAAGTGCTTACATATTCTGTACAGTGTCACATTGGCCAATGTGAAAGAAAAAGTGAGTGATATCACACTTAGAGCATCCAGCTTTGATAGGCACACTCAGCTGATAACCCAATATCAAAAGCCAAAAGAACACATATCTCACACACATACTTTGGAGTTCCGGGCTATAAGACTGACCCTTCTTCTGATCAAAAGAAAGTTGATGCACATTCTCACAGGCAAACATAGTGGTGCCCTTTTGCATAAATTACCAGGCTTCCATATTTTATTCAGTAACAAGTCACCTGTAGGAATGTTGTGGGAATGTTGTGGCTCAAACAAAGCACTCCAATCAGCAGTATATCTGACCAGTATGATGCACACTCTGGCTGACAATCTGACTACCAGATGGTCTCCGAATGAATCTTTACAAAATAGAATCTTCGAGAGAGGTATTTGCCACCAGTCACATCATCAAGTGTTAGAGCTTCTGCTCAAGAGCTTAAGTGGGGTAAAAATATGATTCCCCCCCCCCTTATGCTGTGGAATATGTCTAATATTCACCTTTCACCCATTTTTTTACTCCCCAAAGTCCCATAGAAAATTTGACAGGACAAGGCATAAATAATGGTATATTCAGCCTGGGCTTGAACAGTTTGTTTTCAAATCTCCTATTCTTTCTGAAAGCGCCTCTGTTCTTGTTCCTAAAGGAAAGTCAGATCCTGCATCTGGATCTTAAATCTCTTCATAGCAGGTTTGGACTAGGTTTGTTAGTAGTCAAACTGTACACATGATCAGTACATGTTAATAACATATTGAAATCGTGAAAGCCATCCACCAGATGTTTCCATGCTGCCAGATAGAAGCATTTTAAAGTTTGGGGAAATAATTTCAAGATCTTGCCCCATTTTTATCATTCTTGTCTATCTTTTATCTTTAATGAAGTAAGATCTCTCTCTCTACAATGGTGAAAGATACATGGCTTGCTACTATTTTCCCACAATATATTAAAATTCCATTCCTGTGAATTGTCACAACGATACTTGTGGATAAGGACTATGTACTTCATTTTAGACACAAATGTATCTCCATTGTACTCACATGCAGACTTAAGCCTTTTTATTCTCAACCACCAACAATTAGAATGTTGAATAGTGATGTGCTTTTATAAGGCATCCCTTATGTCAATGCTATTAATTATTTCAAGAGTCTTCATCTACTATTTTAATTGCATCCTTCAATATGAGTTTTCGTTCCACATCATGTCCCACAGCTGGGCCTCAGCAGAGTGAGAAGAAGGATTTATTTTTATAGCAAAAGCTATGAAAATGCCATATAATCCATTGCTATGGTAAATATTATAGCAATCAACCACCAACTTTACAGCAATCAAGACTGGTAAATAATACATTCAACTCTATCACACTACCTTATGTGATGCTGAATGGTAAAAAGAGTCTCACATATAGATTTTTGTGAGCAAAACAAAATGTTCATAGCCTCTATTTTATTCACAGGAAAATATGCTCAACTTTCAGCATGTGAGTAATCCTAATCTTATTCAGTAAAATCCTTAATGAGGCTTTGGCTACACTTACACTTCAAAGCGCTGCCGCGGCAGCGCTTTGAAGCGCTAAGTGTAGTCAAAGCGCCAGCGCTGGGAGAAAGCTCTCCCAGCGCTGTCCATACTCCACCTCCCTGTGGGGAATAATGTACAGCGCTGGGAGCCACGCTCCCAGCGCTGGGGCTTTGACCACACTGGCGCTTTGCAGCGCCGCAATTTGCAGCGCTGGAGAGGGTGTGTTTTCACACCCTGCTGCAGCGCTGCAAATTTGTAAGTGTAGCCAAGCCCTTAGCTTTAAGCACCTGGTTAAGACCCATTGAAGCCAAGACTCAAGTGTGAGGTTGCACTCCATATGATTTTATGACAATATGCTAATGAGTGTGACTATAATACAACTGGAATATGCTTAAAGCAAAAGGTCTCTTGTAAAGTATCATTACAAAGCTTGTAATCTACTGAGTATATTTATATAAATCTATCATTCTTGTATCTGAAACTAGAAATATGAAATATAACTCTAATGTCCTATTGTAATTATGCAAAGTGTGGGCCATTAATGGTGGCTTGGAATCTTGATGGCTCCCATCAACTAGGACAATTGCCTGTAAATAGCTCTGTTTACTTGCAAGCCTTCCTGTGAGTCAGGCCAGGAAGAATGAAGGCTTGGGGTCTCACAGGACATGTGACCATGTCACCTGGTACTGGAATCCATCTTAAACCTGGTACTTTTCCATTAGAAGGAGGGGTGAGGACCCAGAGAGACAAACGATTCCTGCCTTGTGCCAAAGCTATATAAGGGGGTGGAACAGAACAAAGAGAGTTCCAGTCATGAGAAATACCCTAGTTACCATGTGACCTGAGCTGGAGCTAACAAGAACTGTACCAGGGGAAAGGATTGGGCCCAGACTAGGAAAGAGTCCAGTCTGTGAACGAAGCTTATTGGAACATCTCTGAGGGTGAGATTTACCTGTATTCAGTTTCTTAAATGTATTAGGCTTAGACTTGCATATTTTGTTTTATTTTGCTTGGTAACTTACTTTGTTCTATCTGTTATTACTTGAAACCACTTAAGTCCTACTTTTTATACTTAATAAAATCACTTTTGCTTATTAATTAACCCAGAGTAAGTGATTAATACCTGGGGGAGCAAACAGCTGTGCATATCTCTCTATCAGTATTATAGAGGGCGAACAATTTATGAGTTTACCCTGTATAAGCATTATACAGAGTAAAACGGATTCATTTGGGATTTGGATCCCATCGGGAGCTGGGTGTCTGGGTGCTGGAGACAGGAGCACTTCTTAAGCTGTTTTCAGTTAAGTCTGCAGCTTTGGGGCGCGTGGTTCAGACCCTGGGTATGTGCTGGAGCAGACTGGCATGTCTGGTTCAACAAGGCAGGGTTCTGCAGGCCCAAACTGGCAGAGAAAACAGGCTCAGAGGTAGCCTCAGCACATTAGATGACAGTCCCAAGGTGGGTTCTGAGATCAAACCCGTTACATCAAGCATGTGCTTAAGTGCTTTGCTGCAGCTAGGTTTATAGTGCCTATGCAGATCCTCTTGAAGTCAATGGGAGCTGAATCAGGCCCTCTATGTTTTGTATTTCAAAAGGTGACCACAGAATTCAAATGAGAATGATAGAATATTAATATATGTGTTAGAAATGCCCATAAAATGAAATAAACAAAAATGAAATGAGAACAAATTGGACAAAGCCTATATACAGGGAATATGATCACAAAGAAACAGAGTTTGGACCAGTCTATGGACAGTAGCCTGAGTCCTTCTGGAGCTAGGCCAAATTAACTGCAAGTAGTTCCATTTGGGTGAGTGCAAGGGTTCTTCTAGAATCTGGAACAGCTTGCAGGATGGGATCATACTTCTCTTTGCACTTTCCTCAAAGCTCTTTATCACCATTCCCGTTTTACAGAAGGAGAAAGCTGTGGTCCAGAGCAGTGACTGTATATTGTAATTTCTTCTAATTAATTCACTAGTCAAATACACATGACCAATTTTTGTAAGTTGTGTTGTTGGGGTTTTTTCTTGGGTATTTTTGTTTTATTGTTTTACTTTTAGAAAATGATGGCAAAGAGTTTACTGGGAGTATTTGATACTCAATGGACCAGGTATTGGGTACAGGCAGAATGCATAGAACACAAGTCAGAACATAGTGTGCAAAAGTAGCTTAAATCTCTCCTCTGCATTGCCCTAATATTGGTTCTGCTCTGTGCATGCTATTCCTCCTGGGCTGGGTTACAGCAGCCTGAGGGCTCCTCTAATTTATGCGAGCCTTTAATTGCTAGGGAATATCAAAAACACAGCCTAAGATCACTTTGGTGGGCCTATCCCTCATTTCTGCAGCAACATTCCCTTCCCCCTGCTAGTCTGGGAACGGGGAGAACATGTGGCATTCCAGCCCCTAAATTAGCTTTACACAACCATAGGCTCTCCCTTGCACTAGAGTGATCCTTCCTGGGGAGTACATTGGGGACTGATAGTAGTAGCATGGCACAAAAGTAGCCATAGTGCACTGGAGGTAAGGCCTTTTGGTTTTAGTTTTGTTTAACATTTCCTGGGAATTTATCGGTGTTTATAAAAAATATTAAAAATGGGTGAAAATCAGCAAAAACTTAAAATGAAGGAGCAACAGGCAGGGGGTTGATGGTTGTCTTCCACTCCCTGTAGGTCTGTTGCTTAAGTGGTCAGATAGTCTTGGCTACTGGGATCTGGCTATTGGCCTATCTCATTCCCTGCTACACAGAAGAAATCGATGGGGCTGGGTTGAAGGGCTGGGGTCAGGAAGGAGCTCTGTCCAGCAGGGATAGCAGTTGTGAACTATCACCCATTTCCCTCAACCACTGTGAGACAGACAGGGAGCCCTCTCAGTTGCCAGGACCCAGCCCACTGTTTGGCTTCCTCCCCCTCTGCACAGCAGCCAACATCAAGTGGAAGTTACTCTGCACTGTGCCATTCGATGAGGACTCTGCAAGGGAGGAGCCAGGTGCAGGGAATTCCAGACAATACTTGCAAAATTTGGGTTAAAAATGGCTAAACCCCAAATATTTGCTTTTCCAAAACTGGGGAAATTTTCATAGAAATGTGGTAAAGCTGAAAATGAAGGGCCTAAGGCTACGCCCCATCTGTAGTTGTTAGTCATGACTGGTTATATAAATCACATGGTATTACTAGATACCCAGGAGGAGCCAAGAGGGTTTGAAGCCAGTGTGAATTTGAGACAGTGAATAAACACGATTAGAGAGACATTGTTAAACCATTTCCTTTCTGGCCCACGCAGGCCTTCCCCAAGGCATCTTTCCTATAAATATGAAACCGCTGTAAGAGCAATTATCTGGATGCAGAATTTAACTTTCTGTCATCACATTCTCACAAAGTAATTGTGTGAGGGGGTGTTCTCCAGAGCAAATACTAATGTGAGTTTAAAAATGTCCTGTGCCAAAGAGCTCAGGTATATGTGTATAAAATTTGGTCTCTACAAGCATTCATGCAAGTAAAATTCAATTGCTCAAATATTGCAAAACTGAACACAAAAAGAATGAACAAGCCAAAACAAATTAATTTCTGTATCTGAGCACAGTTTCAATTTTTGCTATTGATTACTCAATTTATTCCTTGTCCTATGCATGCCTCAGTGCACAGAAATTACAATGATGCACCCTATCTGTCCTCTATAAATATCTAAAAATATAAATGCCTCAGCTCTTATTTCCTCTCCCTCACCACTCAGTGCTGTGTGCCTTTTTAGGTGCTGTGCCTTGCTCTTGTAACAGCACCCCCTTTTCACGAATGCCAAGTAGCTTGCTCCCTTTCAAGTCCCTCTTCAGATCCCTACTAATCTGATTCTAATCTTTCCAGTGAACATAAGAACATAAGAAAGGCCGTACCGGGTCAGACCAAAGGTCCATCTAGCCCAGTATCTGTCTATCGACAGTGGCCAATGCCAGGTGCCCCAGAAGGAGTGAATCTAACAGGCAATGATCAAGTGATCTCTCTCCTGCCATCCATCTCCATCCTCTGACGAACAGAGGCTAGGGACACCATTCTTACCCATCCTGGCTAATAGCCATTTATGGACTTAGCCACCATGAATTTATCCAGTCCCCTTTTAAACATTGTTATAGTCCTAGCCTTCACAACCTCCTCAGGTAAGGAGTTCCACAAGTTGACTATGCGCTGCGTGAAGAAGAACTTCCTTTTATTTGTTTTAAACCTGCTGCCTATTAATTTCATTTGGTGACCCCTAGTTCTTGTATTATGGGAATAAGTAAATAACTTTTCCTTATCCACTTTCTCAACATCACTCATGATTTTATATACCTCTATCATGTCCCCCCTTAGTCTTCTCTTTTCCAAGCTGAAGAGTCCTAGCCTCTTTAATCTTTCCTCATATGGGACCCTCTCTAAACCCCTAATCATTTTAGTTGCCCTTTTCTGAACCTTTTCTAGTGCTAGAATATCTTTTTTGAGGTGAGGAGACCACATCTGTACACAGTATTCGAGATGTGGGCGTACCATGGATTTATATAAGGGCAATAATATATTCTCAGTCTTATTCTCTATCCCCTTTTTAATGATTCCTAACATCCTGTTTGCTTTTTTGACCGCTTCTGCACACTGCGTGGACATCTTCAGAGAACTATCCACGATGACGCCAAGATCTTTTTCCTGACTCGTTGTAGCTAAATTAGCCCCCATCATGTTGTATGTATAGTTGGGGTTATTTTTTCCAATGTGCATTACTTTACACTTATCCACATTAAATTTCATTTGCCATTTTGTTGCCCAATCACTTAGTTTTGTGAGATCTTTTTGAAGTTCTTCACAATCTGCTTTGGTCTTAACTATCTTGAGAAGTTTAGTATCATCTGCAAACTTGGCCACCTCACTGTTTACCCCTTTCTTCTGATCATTTATGAGTAAATTGAATAGGATTGGTCCGAGGACTGACCCTTGGGGAACACCACTAGTTACCCCTCTCCATTCTGAGAATTTACCATTTATTCCTACCCTTTGTTCCCTGTCCTTTAACCAGTTCTCAATCCATGAAAGGACCTTCCCTTTTATCCCATGACAGCTTAATTTACGTAAGAGCCTTTGGTGAGGGACCTTGTCAAAGGCTTTCTGGAAATCCAAGTACACTATGTCCACCGGATCCCCCTTGTCCACATGTTTGTTGACCCCTTCAAAGAATTCTAATAGATTAGTAAGACATGATTTCCCTTTACAGTGGCACTGTCCACTCCCTCTGTGGCACCTGATATGCAACAAAACATCTATCTATCTATCTAAATGCTACAACACACAAGAAATCTTCAAAGAGGAACAACTGTAAACTGTAAACTGCTTTCCTTGTAAGATAATGCTTTCCCAAAAGCCGTATTCTCTTTGTCATATTCTCTTTTTTCTTCCTACTCACCATGGTCGGCATTCATTATTTTCTGTGATATCTGTCTAAATAATGCAGTAAGGTTCTGGGGAATGGAACTGGTGAATTTTTGGGCTTGTAGTTGTCATATCTTACTTAATGATCCTGGAAGCAGAAAATGGGATTTCTGTGATTTTAAAACTGGCATATTTAACTGGGTTGTGTGTGTGTGTGTGTGTGAAAAATATACATAACCATGATCACACTGTAACAGGGAGCAAAGGGGTTACCATTTAGGTCTCAGATCTTCAGATGTAGAAAGAGACTGAGGAAACTGGTTGACAATGCAGATGAGATTTTTAAAAAATCAAAGTGCATGTTGACATTGTTTTGGGGATTAGTTGTGATTACTATAATGAGAGTTAAGCAATTATTTTTTGAAGTAGTGTATGACTTTTATGCAGTTTACAAGAGCAGAAATAGCATTCTGACAGTGTATGGGATTAGAGGTTCTTATTTGTGAATTGTACCTGTAGAGTCAAGAGGACAGATTCAGAAATGGTGGAACAGTGTGCAGTTTCATTGGCTTTAATGGAGTGGCAGACATTTTTATATTTTTTATAATTGGAGATATACCAATCTCCTAGAGCTGGAAGGGACCTTGAAAGGTCATTGAGTCCAGCCCCCTGCCTTCACTAGCAGGACCAAGTACTGATTTTTGCCCCAGATCCCTAAGTGGCCCCCTCAAGGATTGAACTCACAACCCTGGGTTTAGTAGGCCAATGCTCAAACCACTGAGCTATCCCTCCCCCTTACACCAGATCTGAATTTAGCCCAAGAACCCATTTCTCTGCATATTTTCATTTTTATGTGATAGCAATACACTGTATAGAGTGCAATTTTATTGGTTGGCTTTTATGATGCTAACATTACAGCCATTAAACATTACCTGGTGGTGATGTCACGACCATGAAATCTACCGTTATTCCTGTTAGCTCACATTGGGTGTGCCACTTGTTCTCTCTCTTGCTCATACTGCAGTGCAATTATTGAGGATCTTCAGAGTATATACAACTGGGAAACCAAGTAAAGAAAGTTTTAGTTACTTCAGATAAGAGTAAACCAACTCATGAATAGCACCTCCTCATGTATTTCTATTATTTAGCTCATACTGGGAGTAATATACATATAGGCCAGATCTTAAGATGGTTTAAACTAATAGGTCTGTTGACATCAGTGGAACTATGCTGATTTACACTAGCTGAAAATCTGGCCCTCTATTCTAACCCCAAATCAAAGTCCATTCTTTTCATATTTGGAGGGGGAAATATTATCCCAGTGCTCTTCTGATGCCACAAACCTGTTACATTTTTATGGTGTGAATTCTGTTTGATAAACCAAGCCCTGATGCTGAAGTGCTTCCACAGACAACCTCTCATTGACACCAAGAAGTGCACAAGTTTTCTCTAAGGCACATATATTTCTTTGCCATTGAATCTTCTCCATGGAAAAACAGAGCATTATATTTAGCAAGAACTGTAGCCTTCAATTACAAATATGTTTCAAATTAAAGTAAAATTTACAGATGACTGAAATACAAAGACTCCTTTTCTGACTGGAATCTTCAGTAAACTTTGATCAATTCTAGTGATATTATAAAGCATTTCACAATTCCCAGATTTAACATTTTTCAGCAGTTTATTCTTGAATTCCTGTCTTCTCCAATACAAATATCATTGAGAATTAAAAGGCACAACCTGCTCAAATGTGCGTGTGTATCCCTTAGCAGAGGGAAAACATTTACAGAAGACAGACTTCATAATAAAGGATTTTTATTTTTTTATTTATTTGTACATCTTGCTGGTCTCTGGCTCTTTCTATGTAGTGTTTCTTCTAGAAAGGTGTATAATTTTAGAGGGAAAAATGCTAACATTGTTAGAACTTTTAAATGGGTGGGCAGAATAACGCTTATGCCCCAAGTATATTTTAGGCTCTCAGGACAGGATATTTTAGTGTTGGTTTTTTTATGTAATGGGTTTTGTATTAATTTACAAGTAAGGGTACGTCCATACTACCCGCCCGGGTCGGTGGGTACCGATCGACTTCTCGGAGTTCGATATATTGCGTCTCATCTAGACACGATATATCGAACACCGAACGCGCTCCCGTCGGCTCCGGAACTCCACCACCGCAAACGGCGGTGGCGGAGTCAACGGGGGAGCCGCGGACTTCGATCCCGCGGCATCTGGACAGGTAAGTAGTTTGAACTAAGGTAGTTCGAGTTCAGCTACGCTTGCGTACCTTAGTTCGACCCCCCCGCCCTAGTGTAGACCAGGGCTAAGTTACCTGTAGATATCTGAACTCCCAAAGAGAATCAAAAGGAGAGTTACATTATTGCAGATCATATTCCTCTGTAGGGTTTAGACAGAACAAATCCTGCATCTTGGCAGGGGGGTATGAAGACACATAGAATATTGCTGACATGGTATGAATTTTACCTCCCTATCACACAGTACTATACCTTTAAGAGGAGAGGGTCTGTGCCAGTTATCTGCTGTAGCATCAGAGACATGAGAAGTTGCAATAAAGCAGAGTTAAGCAATGCAACCTTTGGAGATTTAAAGGGTGACCCAGAAAAAATTAATCATCCTGTCCTTGCTCAAACTCTAAGCCTGGGAAGGGCGTTTCCCGGAGAATAAAGAAGTGGGAACCCCTAATTGAAATGGGGAGGGTGCAGGACTTCTCGCTTTATATTTCACTCTTTTGGAGGGTCATATGATCTTCCTAGGTGGTAAGAGCTGGGGCACTTTTTAAGCCATGTACATTGAAATAAATCCATTAACAATGAATGATTTCCAATACGCTTCTCCTCGGCAGTGAATCCATGTAGTTACACGTGCACGACTGTCGTCCTGATTCCCAGTTCAGATACCACAGCTGCACCTCCGCATCGCTGCTTCTCCTGTGCAGGGGAATCGTTCTTCTTAAGCGAAATGAGCTCCATCGCCGCCTGCTCCCCGGCTCCTCCTGTTCACTCCCTGCACCGGCAAAATCCCCCATTTCCCACGCAAATCGGCGGGATCTGTACACTTTTCTCCGGCAGAGTCAGGGCATGACTCCTTTCCAATGTTCTTGTCGCTGACAGTGCTGTAGCAACTCAAGTCTCAGCAGATCTTCAACTGATGTAAAGCGTCCATTGAATCCAATGGTGCCATGGCAGTTTACAACAGCTGAGGATCTGCCCCGAAAATAATTAAAAGGAATCTAGCTGCGAAAAGCCACCCAAGAACTGGATCAGGTGGATTATTCGGTTGCTCAAGGAATGCAACGCAGGCTCTCGCCACTCATAGAAAGAGAACGCACTCTTTCTATACAAGACACCGTATGAGAAAAGAGCCACCTTTCTTCATCTGTAAGGCAATAATGTAGGAAGAGAGAGAAAGATCATGTCACCCCTTCGGGCACAGAACTTTTGGACTGAAACTGTTCAGTTAAATTAGGAGAAAATTGCAAAACAGAAAAAAAAACCCGAATGCGATTTGTGTGCAATGCTAATGATGGTGAAAGGACATTTCAATCATTGAGGGTAAGACAAGCTAAACTGAGATCTAGCGATCCCACTGAAGGCATCGTCAGTCAAAATTGGTCTGAGATGCAAATCTGTTGGTTTCCTTCTCAGTGAAAGTGAAATTTAGTAATAATGAATTACTGGAACCATTTTCCTTTTCCAAGCAGACAGCTCGCATTTATCTTTTCACTGCGATTAGGGAAAGCCCTGGGAGCTGCTGTTTGATCTCAGATGAAAGCCACAAAAGAATCCGAATAGCATAGTTGAGCAGTAAAAGATATTTTATCTCCGAAGATTATTCGGTAGATAAATTTCACATGTAAAGCCCATTTATTGTTTTTATCTCAGAACAAATGTAAGGACTCAACTAGTACCATTTAAGTGGCTGCAGATAGGGTAAATTATATTGCAATTATTGTCCCTCTCAGGTGATATTGATGATAACTTTTTGAAAACTCTCCCCCAAACTCCCTTGTGCTTTACCATTATTATGCTATACTCCATTGAGCCAATCTGCAGAAGCCATGTAATAACTTGCACGCCTCAGGAAATTGATCTACTAGGCACCAGCGATGTAGATTTCACATTGTTTATTTGATTTGTGAAGGTACAAATTCAGATTGGATTAAAGAAAAACCAAGCCCTCTCTGTGATCTAAGAGCCTGCTTAGATCCTTTGCAGGTCTAACTATTGTAAAACAACATCAGGTTTATGGTCATTTCGCCTGTGTCACCAGCACATAAATCACTGTCTGGGTTCCCGCCGCAGTAGGACAGCAGGGCAAACCGTTTCGGCACGGCTGAAGTTAACTGCACAGCAAACCAGGGCTACTAGCACCAGATTACTTGCCGCGCAGCCCATGCATTCTAGAGTCACTTCTGGTGCAGTTATCAGAGCCAATTACATCTCCTCTCTGTTTTCCTTGTCTAAATGAATGGGGTAATCTGGCGATGTCTCGAGTATTTATCTGTTTATTTGAAATGAGAATATATAAAATAACCCTGCATTTTTCTTCCATTCGGGTGAGTTGTTTGAAGTCTCCAGGTTAGGAATTTAGATAAGAGGAATCTCAGGCAAGCATAGCCAGATATCAGGGTGCCAGACACCAGATAACCTTACAAGTGCCTCCCTCCCCACCCCACGGGCTGCCTTCCTAGGCAAGGGGAGAAAAGGTTCTTCACCTTCACAGAGCAGGAGGACAACCTAGGGTCTCCGATTCGGGACAATCAAGAGTTAAATCTCCACTACCAGATCGGGGGAGGGGGATCCTCGTGATAAAAAAAGAACCCCAAATGCAAAAGTCTTCAAGAGACAGTTTTGATTATTACAATTTCCCAGCAGTCACATACAAAACGCAGGAAGGGCACATTTGGGGTTCTGAAGAAGAAACATGTTATATATTGGGCTTTTTCCATATAAAGGACCAGACCCTGTGATCCTTACTAAGCAAAGCTTTCACTGAGACAACTAGGAACTTTGCGTGAGTAATGACCAAGTAAAGACCGCATGATTTCATCCTTAGTTTGCTACAATAAGTGGCTCAATAAGGTGAAACCCTTGCGCGCCCTAAAAAAACTCCCATTAGAAACGCACGGTCCTTTATCCTGCTTAGTGCGGAGCACCTTCTTCCAGATGAGAGTAGGGACCAGGGTGCAATACGTTAGGTCCGGCTGCCTGAGAGCGTTAAATGAGCAAGAAATATAGGATCTTTTCACGTGGACTTTGTTAAAATAATTTGTTCCCACTAGAAGGGGGATTTGGCGATTAGAGTATAAATGGAAAGAACAAACAACTCTTTCTATGCTCACACTGATTGCAAGAGGAAAGCAGAGCGGGATTTTATTTTATATTTTTAAGAGGGGGGACCTTAAGTTTTTTTTGTTAAAACCAATTTTGGGGGGGGGGGAAAGCTCAACTGTCAGCCGCTTTCCAAACACCAGATTAATGCTGCCCAGAGCTTTGTCGTAATGTGACTTTACTGTTTTCAAGTGTGTTTTCCAACCTGTAATCGTTTGTTTGTTTTGTCTCGGCATAGAACAATGAAACCAAAATAGGGAGGGGGTGCACTAGGGATTTTTTATTTAGGTATGTATTTATTTTTGCAAAGCAAAACCACATTTTTCATTGTTAACACAGCAATAATCCCAAAGGGCAAGCGGGACATTTAAAAGCAGCAGATAGTTTTTCCCTTAATTTGATTACAGACCATTTCGGTGACACTTTTTCGTCCCCTTGTACTTCAAATAAACTGTTTTAAACAAGTGTAAAATTCACGGCCACTTTTGAATCGGAGACTCAAGAGCGTTAGTTTTTTCATTTGCCTCTGTAATGCAGAACAACGACCTAGAAATATTTACACTTCAAACGTTTAACAAATACACGCAGGAAATTTTTAACTTTATGAGACTATTAACAGCGACCTTCAATACTCTCTTTGAATTCTATGTAGACCATCAGAAAGAAAAATGGCTTATGGCATAGTTTTGATCACAAGATCCGTGCTCTCTTGTTTAACCTACTCGTTCAAAAATACTGGAAGGTGTATATATTTACGGCCCGAAATTATTTTCAAGTCCTCCAGACAATTAGAGCTTTCAAAATAGGAAGGATTTATTAATTATTATTGGTAGTAGTAGTATGTTTCCAGGAGCATTGCAAAATTGACTGTTCCGTCTCCATGTATTTTACAGAATAAGTCTATTAATTAATTAATTTTAACGGTTAATTTTAACGGACACAAGCTAAATTATTTCAACGAATCTGGATACAAAATATATTGAAATTCTAAATTGGCGAATGTTTGTGTGGCGGGAACTCTGCGAAAAAATAGCTAGCTCACATTGTTATTACTCTATTATTTTCAGGCAGAAATCAGATGTGAATAAATCTTTAATCAGTGCTTACTTCGTTTGACTGCGAACAAATAAAATACCAATAATTTTCTTGTTGCAAAAGCCACAGGATCAGCTACAGCTCTTTGCAGCTGAGAATGATAATAAGAACATTACAGATGTTCTGCTTGAAATATCTACCAGTTGCTTAGATTTCTGTCCTGACGCTTTTTAAAGGGCGTTTTTAAAATCGCCTCAATTGATCTGGCTGCAGGTATTTTTAAAATAGTAGCTTTTTAAGGGTGAAATTCTATTCCTAGCATAGAAGTGTCTTGATTCAAAAGGGGGGAGTGCGTTTGGGGAGGGGTGAGGAGGGACATCCCAGTCTGGCCAGGAGTTATTTTTCTGCTACTAGAGAGGTTACTGACTTTAAATATTTTCTTTCCTCATTAAAAATTATTAGACTAAAGATTTTACTCTACAAATCAAATCCTCCATCCTTGCCCTCCATTACCAGCAGCCAGTTTTCTAAACAGTTTTTTTTTACTGCTGACCAATGCCCTTTGCCTAAGGGGTCTCGTCCATAAGGTAGAGCTAGACAGTATATTTTCCATCCACTGACTGGGTCATTAATGCCAAATCTGTGGGTGCTAGTTGCTTCTCATTTACTAATAAAACGTTACTACAGCTAGATTAAAAGTGTATTTGGAGTACACACTATATCTGAACGGATCTTTCATGTTATTTTGCTCAATGCCTTCTTTCCTGATTTTATTATTACTTGCTCCTGTTTGAATGTTTATAGATAATAAAGAACTAATTCCATTCTTAGTAATGATTTGCTCAAGACGCGCATCAATCACTGGCATCAGGACCCATCACAGCCACGGGGGTCCACAGTGCCTCACGTACACAGCTGTTGAGAATGAAGCTCCATGAACACAAAGGAGGAAATAACGGTGTGTATGTATTTCAAGCAGTTTGTTTACTGAAGTCAAATTGTAGTGTGATGAGTACAGAGAATATTCTCTCGTTCAGGAAGGAAAATATTTGAACACAGCGTTGAAGGGGCAGGTGAATATTCTGCATTTGGACGATGTTTGCAGCATTTCGGATCTTTGAAGCCTCAATGTTTGCTGCATATAGGTTCTGTGTCCCATCCTACGCCTACTGAAGTCAATGGCAAAACTTCAGTAGTGCAGGATCAAGCCCTCAGAAATCAATGTCAGGACCGAGTATTCTTCTCGCCTGCCTGCCAAACCGGAGATCAAGAAAGCGAACGAGTGCAAAATATCATGGCCCGGGTTTTGTTATCTTCCCCTCTCAAATCCTATATTAATTCCCAGGGAAAGGGAAGGAGGAGGGGGAGAGCGTTTACTACACTGGGGCTTTTGAGCAGAAAGATTCTGATATCTGATTCCACCAGTTTTATTTATATGGTTTAGGGTAAAATATATTGGACAAGAGCAACATAGAATCCGAAAACCCCCAAAGTCTGGCAATAATTCCCCCTTCAAAGGATCAGAAAATATACACTCAGCGGCACCGAGGCAAGCAGTACTGTCTGTACAAACAAGTGACATCATGTAGACTCCGAATGCTTTCCCATTATTCACTTAGAGCAGGTTTTAAGGTTATGTTCCAATTTGAAAATGAAAGTTTGTCTTGCTGCTCCATATTATATTACCCGTCCCTTATGCAATGGATCATCACATTAAATGTCAGACAGAAGAAGAAAATGGAAAACAAGCTCAAATAGAGAGTAGATACTATTTCCATGAAGGAACATTTCATTCTTTAACAAGCTCCCTGCACGCTATAATTATGCTATAAACTTGTTTTGATTATGCACCAGATCGTAGACTGCAAACCATGGAGCTACTTTCTAAAACTATTTTGGAGCAAACTTTTTCCATGCCAGTCAATTAACTGAACAGTGAAGTTTCTAGCTTTACAGAGGGAGTGAATTTCTTATTTTTGTCACTGATGCTGGGGACACACACCCAACCAGGGCTCTGGTTGTCAGGCACAAATGCAACATTTATAACTTTGTAAGTTTTTTTCCCTTTAGTTAGTGGTTCTTTTGGATGGGGTGAAAGGAGGGAAAGTTTTGTTCTAAATATTAAAGCTGCCTAGCACCAGCAATAGGCGAGATCACCATATACAGTCTTCGCTGGCAAACTCACGTTCGCGCTAACTCTTTTATACCGAAAATTCTGAGTGAGACCATGATCGAGAGAAATCACTTTTACCTTTATTCTTTGGAACCACTGTCACTATTCTCCTCTCTTGCGACATCGGCTTTCCTTGGAGATCTCCTCTGTCCTCTAGAATGTCCCTCTGTCACCTAGAATGACACACAATTAATTTAAATGTTTAACAGCTTCCCTCACTACACACATGCTTACATTTTTGTTCATTGCATTTTGACAGCACACTAAAGCCCCCCTCCCTTTCCCATATATGGCACTCCTGGAAAATCATCTGCACCTACTCTGGGAACCCATCAGTTGTTTAGACAACCAAGTCTATGCCAAACGCTGTCACAAAGTTCCTTTGTATTTAGATCTTCTAAATACACTTAAATCCCGGCACTCTGCTAGCAATATATTATTATTATTATTATTATTATTTCCACTGGCTGATGCTCCCTCCTTTCGTAGGAAACCCTGTCCAGCTGCAGCAGCCCAGAAAAAATTCTGACTCTAAATCGACTCCAAAGCGCTAAGAAGCAACAGAATAGCAAAACAGAGCCCAGCATACATTAGTATCTTCAAGATTGTTTAAACAATTGTATAGACTGATTTACACGGATTCAAGGATTGTTCTGCTCCCTTGATCTCAGAAATCTGAAGACACTTGACAAGGGCAACTAACTCAGTGTCCATCTCTTTGCCACTCCCGGCATTTTAGCTCTGTTCTGGAGGGGGTTCTCTATTTTAGTGATAAGAGATTGTTACATTGGATCTGAGACGTTTGTTATTTTGCAGCGGGATCCAACTCTCCGACGGCTATCATGACTCCCTGCTGTGTAAAGGCATTTGTGTTTTGTTTGTTTAATGTTAATGTCCACCTATCAAGATGAGCTTCAAACGTATTAAAACAACCTCCAGCACCCGCACGTTACACAGGGCAAATTAAATCAAATAGTGAGAGGTCTGGTTATTTTATGACGTTAGCGGGACAGCAGTCTCCTTGACACTGACATTTGATTTAAAGCTGCCTCATCAGAAATAAAAACAAATAAGTTAAAAAATAAACTTGACAAGAGCTACAACTCTAACTACGTGTATGGATGATAGAACAGAAAAGTAAATAAATCTTGGTTACCTAATTGAAAGAAAGAAGAAAGCCGTTTGTATAAATAGTGCTTCAGAAAGAGGAAAAACAGAACACAAATGACATGAGACAACTGGCAGTGCATACGCATGCGTGTCGATACAGCGTGTCTGTGCGCAGCTGGGATGGAACCAGCTCTTTCCAATCCTCACTGCGCTTCCCCATTTGCAGAAGGAATGTGATGAAGAGCTGTTTGGCAGCTGAAATCTGATTAGTGCCATTACTACTGTGGGATTAGAATCTTGCCTTTTCATAGAGGAATTTGAATTCAGGGGGAGCTTTCCGCCCACCCTCTATTTCTGCTCTATCTCAGAGAAAGATTCAGGAGAAATGGGGGTGTGGAGGATTTAGTGACAAGGGAAAAAGGATTAGAGACATGGAAAATTTACATAGGAAGAGAGGTTGGGAAAACGGAGAGTGATTGCTTTAAGAGGGGACAGGAATAAGATGGGACAAGAGAAAGGTATAGAGAATTAGTCTGGCACTTCTATTCACCTCGTCTCATTATACAACAAGGGAACATCCAGGGAAAACAAAAAAACAAACCAACCGACCCTGATAAAAGGAAATACTTTGTTTCCCAATTAGTCTGTTGTACTCAAGATGCCAATGAACAGAAGAGCACCAGAAAAGGACTAGACAGTTCTGTACATAAGGAGAGTACGCAGGGATGTTATAATAAGGGTTAAAAAATAGACAAGTGTTTTGGAAAGGATACAAATGTTCATGCCTTGCTTGGGGCATAAGTCAAGCTAACTACTGAGTGTTAGGGGAAAATTTCTCTGGGGACTGTTATTCTATAACTACCTCATGCAGGGGTTTTTCCATCTTCCTGTAATGCAGCTGAGACTCCATTGTAAGACACAGGACACTGGACTATACAGACCATTGGTTCTGCCCCAATATAGCAATTCCTTGTTTCCTATGAATCAGGACTACAGGATCTTGCCTCGAGAGGCAGATATGTAGACCTCTCTCTCTTACCCAATCCCATTTTTACCCCTATATAATTATGACAATTCTATAATTAAGACCTCAAACCTGTAAACATGTATGTGCGTGAATATCTTCATTGACACAACTGGGAACAAAATGGGACTATTCCTATGCATAAAGTTACTCCAATGCACAAATGTTTGCAGGACTGTGGCCCTACATTTCAACATTAAACTGCAACTAATCAAGAAGAATGCTACTCTACATGCCAACCAAAAATACAGTTCTCTCTTTTCATGTTTCAAATCCCTTTTGTAGATATATGAAGTAATTGTAATCAATCATTATAATTTAATACATGGATTATGGCAAAACAATTCTTCCAAGGTATGCTGCAATAATTATATATAATTTAAGCTACTATCCAGAATACCTACAACTTGAATTAATGTTACTATTATGCACTGACAGAGCAATTTTCAATCTTTCTCTTTTTGATCCAATCCCGCAAGTCCCACATGTTCCAAACTTCCAATGGAACCAAAAGGAATTCTGTTTGCAAAGTGTTCACAGGGTCGGCCCCTTTGTGGGACAGCCCCACCCCTCCACCACCCCTTGTACATTCATCTCAACCTTGGGCTCAGTTCTGCTCCCATTAAAGTCAAGGGTAAAATTAACCAAAGGGAGCAAGATTAGTCCCCTACTCTTGTATCAGTTTTTAAAAATAGAAAGTAGTTTAACAGACCCACCCCAAACATCTATATTTTAAATTGTAGGAAACTTTACAAGTAAGATATTTTCTGCATCACCACAAAAAAGAGCTTCACTGAATCGTCTGTGTACCATTTTGTCTTTTGTTACATATTGGTTTTTATCCTCCATTCTCAGTGTACCAAAACCTTCCTTTGAAAAGTAGATTGAGCCCTCTTTGGCATGTATAGGGCCCATTGTTTGAGTTAAGGTTACAGTCTTAACATTATTTAACATACATTGAGGCTGGGCTTTTCAAAGAAGCCAAAGGGAGTTAAGTGTTTAACTCCCATTTTAGCCTTAATGGTTTAACTTCTTTTCTGTAGGTAATTTGCAGTTACCAACAGTATACACATTCATACACCTCTCTGGTGTATAGTTTGTGTGCTGTTCTTGACATACATTCATTGCATCCTCCCACTTACATGTCTCTCATCAGAATCATTATAGCCTATGATCTGAATGACCACAAACAATGCTGTACATCGTGTATATATATATATATATATATATATATATATATAAAATGTAATAGTAACACTTAGCACTTGGATAGTGTCTTTCATCTGAGGAGCAAAAAGTGCTTTAAAATGTTGATGAATTTGTCCTCGCAACACCATGTGGTGAAAGAATTTGGAAGTATTATTATTTCAAACTTATAGATAGCAAACGGCGGCACAGAAAGAATAAGTGACTTGCTAGAAGTCACGCGGAATAGCTGTGACAGTGAAGATAAAAGAATGCCGATTACCTGGCTCCCAGGCCCAGGTCCAATCTACATATTATAGGTTCAAATTAAACAAATAGTAGAAAATCTTATGAAAAATAGCTACTACTTGTATGCACAGTAATTACATTATGCCTCAATTTTCCTGACCTTGAAAATCTTTGTGTTTTAAAAATAAAACATAAAAAGTAATAATTTAGCTTTGTTTTTCTTTAAACAAAACAACTTAAATACAATCAAGTTACAGCATAGAGAAACCATTAAATTTAAAGTGAAGCAAATTGTTTAGAAAATTTAAAAAGAAAATTGATCTTGGGCAAAGTTTTTGAATGCCAAGCTTTAACATGGATAAGAAATCTGTACAGTTAAATTCTTATTAATGGGCTTGTTGGTTAACATGCAGTGTTGCAATAGAGATAATTATAGTATAAATAGGAGCATTTGGATAAGAAATCTTAGTGCTAAATCCTGCCTCATGTTAGTGCTTGAAAGGGTAGGAAAAAAGGTGTAGAGAGCCTCTTCTTCCTGTGCAAACAGCACAGGATCTCCATTCCATAACACTCAGAGAGCTAGGAGAGATGTTAGCTAATACATTGGCTGATGCACCATATCTCCACAGGTGTATGCCATGCCGGTAAGTATATGCTGATGGCTGGGTTTGCATTTTGCTCATGCTCAGAGGAGAGCCTTGGCTCCTCAGTTTCATGTGTCTGCTCCCGCCTTCTAGCAGAAACAGCACAAACACATCACATCATAACTGCTACAACTAACAACATAAAAAAAGACCTAACCTCCCACAAAAATGAGAAGCACCCAAAAAGACAGAAGAAAAATGCCTTTTTTACCACTATTAGGAAATAAAGAGAGATTCTGTCTCTGTCACCAGTAATTAGTTCAGCAGCTGAGTTTCCTGGGTCTGGTTGCTGCACTTCCAGATCTTAATCAACATATCAGCAGAGGAAAGGATAGCAAAGTGGCTGGGGTGTTGGTCTTGGTTCAGTGCCCTGCTTTGCCACAGACTTCCTTTGTGACCTTGGGAAAGTCACTTAATTTCTTTGTGCCTCAGTTCCCAATTTGTAAAATGTGGAGAATATCTGGCTTGTTGTTGAGTTAATTACATTTAAAAGACTGAGGTGCTCAGATACTACAGTGATGGGGACCACGTAAGTGTCTTTTAGACAGATAGAAACTTAACTCGGGCCTGTGGGGAGGTGAGCAACCTTGCTATTCTGTGGTGTACTACTAGCCCACCAACTATTTCAATTAGGTTGATTACTCACTTGCACCCCTTCGTCCAACAATTTGCCCCATCCACTCAAGTAGTAGTCATGGAAGCACAAATGGCAATTGGGGCCACCACCTTGTGACCCTCAAGACCGTGAAGAAAAGCTTAAAAGCATGACTTGACTGTAACTGGTGCAGTGATGTCTGTCAGAGTTTGCAGAAAGTCTAAAATCACAGGTGTAAGTGCTCCATTCATCTTAATGTAGTGTTCACTCTGAAACTCACTGTGGGGGGCATGCCCTACTTACTCCACCTCAGGAGAGTACTCTGTATGAGTGGAAGAGGGCTCTCTTTGCTGCCACCCCATCATGGCTCTGCTGGGTGGTGTTGGAGGGGGGCCTTCTATTTGAGTGAGTGAGGATTGATGACAGAGCACAGTGGTCTGTGGAAAGGGGCAGCCCCAGTGTGCCCAAAGACAAGTGATGTTGGATTCCCCAGCAGATGGTTTTTGTGGCTTCCAACCCAAACAGAGGTGAGGTCACAGTGTAGGAGTGGGACCAAAATGCAGTTTCCTGGGGAACCCCACATGGGGGGTCACCTTATTTGGCTTTGCTGAAAAGTTGTCAACATCATGGTGTATTATTTTTTCCAGAGGCTGAAAAGGAAGAAAGAGATATTGTTATTTCTAATTTTTATTTTAAGGAGAATATAATATTTTGATCTGCTAATCAGGTTTAAATGTCATGGAATTATTTATTTATGCAATATAAAATAGCTTAGATGAAGTCAAATTCAGAGTTCTCACTGCATCTAAAATGAACTAGTTAGTCCTAATATGCAGTTTGCACCGGAGGTGCTACATTAGCAGTTTAAATAGCTACTTGATTTCATGGTCGGATACACCTCTCTGTAATCAGACTACTTCAGTAGGTAGGAACCAAACATAAAAAAACTAAAACCAGAATCCAAGACTGCAGTTTACACAGACTATTTGGAAATCGGGAGCAGCCATCAAGTTTCATTGGATTTTCTGGAAGTTCCAGTAACTCCAATGAAGATTTTGGTGTGCCAAACATGACCCAATTATAATAACTCATATGGGATGAAAGATGGGAGAATTTATGCATCTATGTGTACCTTTTACCTTGGCATCTCCTGTGGTTGTTTAGCTGATTCACCTCCAGAGCAACGCTGTTGGAAGCTGACAATATTTAGTTACGGAGATGCTGGGAGCCGCTAATAATTTGCTTCTTCCAATTTCATTTTTCCCTTTGAGCCCTGACCTCCTTTTCTTATTGGTTTCTTAAAACGATTGATTAAAATAATACCTGCAAAGGGGACTGAGTTACTTATGTAGATTCCCGCATCACAAGAGTCATCAGTGCTACTTCTATTTATGATTTCACTGGTATAGTATGCCATATAATTTTACAGTTATTTGCTGCTCTTTTAATTTATTTTTATTTCTGAAGATCAACCTTTTTACAAAACTGGTAAATACAAATTTAGGATGTATTGTCTATGGTTAGACCCTGTACACAACAGGTGACAACTGGAATTGAAACATGAGTTGTTACACTATGGGGCTTTTCATGCACTATCATTGCCAAATTCATTCATTTATTAAGAGCTAGATTCTTCTCTCAGTTACAATGGAACAAATCCCTTGAGTGCATTACTTACTAAAGCCAGGTTCTGGCCTTTATTTAATTGATTTGGAAAAATGTCAGATTTTTTGTATGCACAGTACATACAATGGCTCAGAGTTATTAAAGAATATATTCGATAGGACTAGGGCTATGCAAAACTTCCAGAATTAATTCTGAAACTAGGCAAGTTGAGCTTGGTTCCATGTTTTATTATGTATCCCAAACTCAGACCAGGATGACCAAAGTACTCAAACCTGAGCTGAATTTCAGGTCATTTCCTTCCTCTCTCCCTTGTGGAATCCCATATACTTACAACCGCACCACTCACTTCAAGAGGTCTTTGGTATGGCAGGTGGGGAGGGGAAAAAGGAGCAAGAGGTTTCATGGTATCTCACAGCTGCTACTGCACTGCCATTTTTTCTCTCTATTGAAAGACACCTCAAGGTGCATTATACTATTAGGGATATCCCAGAACACATACTCTGCATACAATTAATAATTTTCTCATCATCCTGAAGTCACAATCCCCTATCTTAGGTTTTTATACAGCACTAAGTACCTGTGCTAAGCTAGCAATGAATTTAAACAAGGGCATGAATAATTCCATGTTTATTATTTTGCTGTGTGGCTCTTGAATCATATCTGTGCAAACAAGGAATAAAAACCAAGTGAACATTCCATACAATCTGCCTCAGAAAAATCCTCCTTATCTTTTGGCCCAGAACAATCTCAAAGCAAGATCTATTGACACAGTGCAGCCAAGAGGATAGGAGCCTCTTTGCAAGGAAGCATTGGAGATGGATTGGTTATGTGCTTCGGATGGAAACTGATTCCATCAACAGAATAGCAATAAGATGGCCACCTGAAGGCAAGAGAAAATGAGGCCTCCCAAAAACAACATGGCGAAGAGCTGCGGAAGCCGAGCTGGAAAACCTGGGGCACAGCTGGGGAACCACTGAAAGACTTGCCCTAAGTTCCAGAGGTATAATAATAATAATAATAATAATAATAATAATAATAATAATAATAATAATAATAATAATAAGAAGAAGAAGAAGAAGAAGAAGAAGAAGAAGAAGAAGAAGAAGAAGAAGAAGAAGAAGAAGAAGAAGAAGAAGAAGAAGAAGAAGAAGAAGAAGAAGAAGAAGAAGAAGAAGAAGAAGAAGAAGAAGAAGAAGAAGAAGAAGAAGAAGAAGAAGAAGACGACGACGACGACGACGACGACCAATTCTTTACTGTTAGATCTGCTTCTGCAGTGAGCCCAAAGGCAGTTACTGCCTGTTACACAGTGTGAATTGAAAAACAGAATGTCGCGAAGCAAGGGAGGGTACACTGCTAGTTTGAGATATCCTAGGAAAGATGTGAAACTGCACAGAATCAGCTATTTGCAAGGAATTATGCAGCACTGACAACAGTTGTAGAAACAATTGAGGACCTTATTTCTGAAATGAAAGGCAAAGTGCCACATGGCAGCCAACCAAAAGAGCAGAAGATTAAATATGCCCTCCCCCCCAAAAAAAGAACCGGGGAATAATTCTTTTGGGCGACACATGTTTCACTGTGTAGCATCTAAAATCCCATATCTGATTATTGTTTTTAAGAAGGACACATTTTCTGAAACACTTGTGATCAAAATATTGCAAAATGTTTCTTAACTATTTGTAGATGAGAGAGCTGATCTACTGAGAAAAAAACAATTTTCTTTGGGGTGGGGGTTGGCTGTTTAGCCTGGTCTGTCATTTTTCTTGTCTCTCTTCATAATCCCTATGTAATCCAGAAACAGCCAGTAAAAAGAGAGGACCTCTGCTTGTTTAATTACTTCCTGAAAATTTGACAACTACTACTTCAGTCTCATTGGCTAATCCACTTTTAAATAGCCTAGTCTTTCAAAGACAGCATAATTATTTGAGTACACTTACTTCCCTAGCTATATATCATGCCTATCAAAATTAAATGCTTCCAACATACCGTTATGGTATTTTAACATTTCACTTCAGTAATACATTTAACAGTAAAGTGATCCTGTGTTTCCTTGTTAACAAATTTTCAAACATTTAGAAGTGACAAAGCAGTTAGAAGACAGATTTTTTTAAAAGGGTTGGAAAAGAAAAGAGGGTGACATTTATAGAATTAAGAGACTTAGAAAATGCAAAATATAAACACATCAGTTGTAATATTTAAGAGTAACTTCCTTTATTTCTATTTTAAAAGGGCAGAATATTTTAATAATCAGATATTCTTTCCTCTAATTCTGAACAAAAAATATCAGCATACATAACCCAATATGTTTACAACTTTATTTTCCATGTATCCAGCATAGTGCAGATACTTTTCCACTCAATCCACAATTGTCTTCAGAGATTTTGAGAGATTTTTTTTCCAGCATAAAAGTAGGTGTTCACAAAAACAGAGAAGTCAAGAAACAATGTAGTGTATTAATGATTAATGCTTTCTATCCAAGTAGTGTTATTTTTAGAAAGATCAGATCAATAATATGAAAATACGTTATCAGTTCTGTTTATAAACACAGTCATCCATAAATACTCCTGCAGTCATGGGACTGTGTGATCCTCTAAGCATGAACAAGTTGTCTACACATTAAGGCTTGATCCTGGCAAGTTGCTGTGTGCACTGGGCATGCAGCACTGGGCCTTAGTTATAGAAATCGCTTTGTCAAAAACAGTGTCGGCTAAAGTGTTCTGAATAAAGTCAGCTACCCAAATACCAGGGTCCAAAATGAACCCAATCATTTTTAAAGCCTTCCCTCTCCGCCTGTTATAAATATACATGATTAATGATTTGAAAGCTGCTGAGATGAAGAATTGGAAAGCTGAGGGCAAGCAGAAATACATACCTCTCTCAGGCAAGAACATCTCTTATGAACATCCCTCAAATAAATATACTTAATGCTTCTTTTTTAGAATATGCTGAATTTCCTGGCCTTGTTGGCAGCAGGCTCTCTCCAATGGTCATGTGTATAATGCTGGTTTATGCACCACATACCTATATGTACATGAGAGTCAGAGGAATACATACAGCATATCTGCATGAGGCTGAACATGAGCAAAACTGAATGAAGTAAAGAAACAACACTTTTGAAAACATGGCTCTAAATCATCACAGAGACTGCACTGTCTTATTTATTGTACTAATATCTGATACAAACAAAAAATTCTGCTTCTCTGTGGATATAGTAAGTTGGAAATACATTTTAACACAGTGTATGAAAAGTGCCAAACAGACAGTGCAAGTCCTTTGTTTACCTACTGAACAGTGCACGCCTCTTTACATTAGCCGTCAGCCCTTTTGTGGAGGGACCACTCTGACAGGAGAGACAATAGTTCAATCTCCATGTTTATTTTACACTAGTCATTTTGTTGAGAGTGGCCCCAAAGGTGCCATATAATCCTAATGATTGTGATGGTTTGGGAGATGTGGATAACTTTCCAGTAGGAAAGGCCTGGAGATCATTGACAGTCACCAATAGTAATGATGGAAGAATGGCTAGGTGCCATTGAACTTCTGACCACTACAAACCTGAGCCAAATCCACACCAGTGAACTAGAGGTGAAAGGCTTTGTACACTATTCCCAATGTATTTTTACTACTTCAAGATCTAAGAAAGATGGAAATGTGAGAGTAAAAGGCTTTTCCTGTGTATTTTTTTTGTCAGATGACAATAAAAGTCTTTAATCCTAAAAAATGTGACCCCAGTCTTTCTTGGATCAGTGTTAGTTTTAAAGCATAGACCACAGCAAGCACACAGTTCTTCCCATCTGTCTAAAATTCTTCCTGAATTCTGTTGGCTGCAGTCTATTTTTATCTTTTTTGTAGATATTAGGAAGGCAAATGCTAAAATAATGACATGAAAATAGCTAAACAATATTAAGGGACAGAAAGGTCCTGAATTAAAAAAAATATATAAAACAGCTATTAATTTGTTTATAAGAATAGTGGCTTAGAGATCACTGACCTATTAAATCAAACTTTCTTCTTGCCAGCAGGGGGCCAATATAGTGGGCACACTTACAAAGTTCCACTAGTTTGTAAGATTCCATTGGTTTTTGGAATATTCCCAATCTTTTCAACAGGGAATTCTGTGAGAACTGGTAGAACTTTTCAAGAAGCTGATGAAGAAGAGAAGACATGATAGAGGTATATAAACTAATGAATGGTACACAGAAAATAAGAGGAGAACTTCTATTCACCCCTCTTTCCTATTACAAGAACAAGGGAACAATTAATGATGGTCGCATTCTTAGCTGGCCTCTACGCAGTAATGTAATAAATGTGATTAATAATAATAATAATAATGAAACTGAAGAGAAATTTAAAACTGAAAAAGAAAACCTTTTTAACATAATACATAATCAACCTATGGAACTCATTGAAACAGAGAATCACTGAGTCCAAGAGGCTAACAAGATTTTAAAAAATAATTTGCCATTTATATGGATAACAAGGTGACTTACACTTCCATTAGATAGGATTAAATATAGATGCTGGGCCAACATTTTCAAAAATGGATGCCTAAAGCTGGGCCTGAAGACCCTATTTAGTCACCTAACTAAGTTTGGTCTGGTTTTCAAAAACGCCTTATACCAGTGGCTCCCATTAACTTCACAGGAAACTGCTCAGGGCTCAGCACTTCTGAAAATTAGGCTACTTATATAAATGACTAAAAAAAGTATTAGGATTAGGAAAGGTAAGAACTGGTGGCTCTCCTTCTGACAGCTTTGATGTATAGCCCACACTTCTTTTCAGCGTCCTTGATGAGCTACCATAGATGAGTATTGACCTCTATAGCCCACATAAATATTTGAGTAGTGTCAAAAAAACCTCTTCCCTTCTACATTGTAATAGGGAGTGCATACAGCTCTTCCCTGCCTCTGACCATTGTTTTCCTCTGACTGGCTTAGGTAGTGCATAAAGTGACTGCACAGCATCAGCCAACTGGGGAACCAAAATTAACCAACCAGGTAGGGATCTGAAAAAATATTGTGTATAAAACTTTTGACTTTCTGCATATAATCAAATCCAACTATCTGTATTCAGAAAATATTCTAGCACTTGTTTTATTACTTACCCCAGTTGTGATAATTTAATATTAAAGAACTGAATGGTAGCAATAAACAGAAATTATTATTATTGAAGTGATCAAAGTTTCTGCAATGATTTATAAAATAAGCACAAAAACTTTATATCTTAACAATTAATTTGGCTAGTTCATTCAAAGAAATTCCAACCAGTTTTCTGGTTAGATACAACAATATAAGAAAAACTAGTACTTCAACAACTCATGCTTACATATCTGTATCTTATATGGTCAAAAATGTCTTGATTTAATTATACACAAGGTGTTTTACTGTAGATGCAAGGCAGCCCTGGGTGTTTTATATTTTCGCTCCACTTTCAGCAAACCAGCATATACTTAATAATAATAATAGTAACTACTCTACCTTTAAATTATGCTTTAGATTTACAAAGGACTGTACAAATATTAACTAATTAATTCTCACCATATTTTCTTGACTGCATCTCAGGAATAGGTATATTATCCCCATTTTTTTTCAGATAGGAAGTTGACACCATTTTTTGCCAACATTTTTAAACTTGTGAGAAATCAATGGTGGATTGTGGGTTCTCAGAATCTCTGAAAGTCAAACCACTTATATGGACTTTTGTGACTATTTTATAGGTTCCCACTTTGAAAATCTTGAATTATGTTTTTGATCTTTTTAATCTCACAAGCAAATGAATTTTCATGGTTTGGAGCCAACACGTACCTAAGATCACAGTGTGAGACCTTGATTCATTTTGGTACTGACCACAGTCAGATAATTAATGGTTCTTGAGATCTCCTCTGCATAACAACCCTAGATGGAGTCTGAAATGTCTTTCTAATGCGTCATTTAAACACACGCCATTAATAAAGCATTACAGTGATGATGTCTAGGATTACATTGCCCCTTACTTACTTCTGTACAAATTATTTGCTTGTTTTATATTTGTCTGTCTGAATTTGATTGCAAGATCCTTGGGGCAGAGATCTGGGTAAAATCCTAGCTCCATTGACATTAATTTTGCCACTGATTTCAGTGAAGCCAGGATTTGTGTGTGTTTATAAAGTGTCATGTTAATGTACATGTACAGTGCTCTGAAATTAAAAACTCAGTTGCTTCTATAGGCTGGAATATTTCCCTATAAGTAGTTGTTGTTATTCCACTCTATTGCCCTAAAGTAGTTTGAATAAATGTATGATTTTGTGAAACTTGCAATAAGGAGGTCCAACAGTCGAGTGGACTTCTTTTTTAACTAAAGGAATAATTGTTTTGTTAAAAAGACATTTACAGAATAAGATTTACACCATACATTTCAGTTATTATCACTTTTAGCAGGGACTCAAAAGAATCGGTATTTTTTTAAATTAAATCTTTTTATCGGATAACCTAAACCTCTAAAGCCATATATTTTATTTTAATTTAAAAAATTCTGGTTGTGATCATTGTTCAGAATTAAAATCCCAAATAAAATATGGGAAGAAAGGAGGCAAGGGGAGGTTATATAGTGTTACCTGATAAAAGGAGACAGTAATATTTAAAGTGAGGTAAGTGTTACACCGATTTATGATGTATTTTATCTTCTAGAGAAACCCTAGTTTATCGTAGTGTCATTCAGTTTGAAATGTCAGCTGTATATCTTTCTGCTTTTGAATGTAACTCTGGGTTGAAAGAAAAAGGTCTGCAGAGATGTGATGTATAAGCAGATCAAAAGCTTTTAAGCAATTTTGTCTTGGTAGTTCAAATAAATTTTGATTGAAACTTATTCTGTGGTCATACATGCAGAAATATTATAGATTGGTTGAAATAAAATTCATGATTAACACTTAGCACTTCACATCTTCAAAGTGCTTTACAAACATTTACTAATTAGAAAGGATGAGACTGTTTCCTTTGTTTTACTTGAAATATCACATAAACATAGCTGGCAAGTAATCGCCAAATCCTGCCCCTTTCTTTCCTCCTTGTCTTTAAAACAAAAAAAGAAAACACTCTTGTGGTGTGTGTGGAAAATCCTAGATCTGATTCTGCTCTCATTTATACCAGTGTAAATTAATAATAACTCTGCAGCAGTACCTGGAGTTCTAACAATATGAAACTGGAGCATGCAAGAGAAGAATCAAGTCCTCTGTGTGCAAATAATTCTGCATGTAGAAAATAGAAATATACCTGGCCTGATTCTCCTCTTCTCTTTCACACTAGTAACTCCATTGATTTCAGTGGTTGCACTCCCTATTTACATTATATGTACCAGACCCTTTTTCTTGGCTACCTACAGTTAGTATTTGTTTTAAAAGGCTAAATACTGACCTCTGTAACCCTCAAGCTTTGAAGAGAGAGGAAATACGGCGTAGTGGAGTAACAAGGCAGGATCTTCCCCTAGAAAAGATGATGTGGGACTACACCAGCCCATGGAACAAGTTACGGGGTCTGCCAGCCAACAGGCATGTCTAACTTATAAGTTGCAGTCAGAAGTACAAGCCTGCTGGGAGGCACAGGATGCTCTTGTTTACATTAGCTGCAAACTGCAGCCCATACATTTTGGGTGACAGCACTCATATCGGAGAGTTTTATAAACAACTTGACAATGACTGGGATGCTAGTGTACGGAGACCACCGTATCATGCTGACAATATTGTCTCATTGTTTCCTTGTACTCCCCTGTCAGTCAGTATCCATCTGTGGTCTCTTGTCTTAGATTGTAGGCTCCTGGAGACAGGGACTGCATTTTTGTTCTGTGCTTGTTCTGCACTTAGCACAGCAGGGTCCTAGACCCGGAATGGGGTTCCTGAATGCTACAGTAATACAATTTAACAACATTTTTACCATCAAACGTGTATCTTCCAGTCTGTATCATTTGCACCTGTTTAGTTATCAGTCAGCTAACACATTATGGTACTATAATGTTTGCAGTGTTTATGGATAATTGCCATAAACGTCAGTGTAATAAAAAGTGCTCTGAAATCACAGGACCTATCAGTTTTGGTCTTTAAAATCTAACTTTACTATATCCTGGTCTAGTTTGTTTTTAACATGTAGCCAAAGCATGAACAAGATGATTTTACCTTAGATTAATGTACAGTATTTGTATTATATGTTTTCTGATCTCAATATTTCATAGCTTGTTCCTGGAGTAAATCAGATAATTACTATTGAAATCAGTGAAGTCATTCCAGTGTCAAACTGGTGCAAGGTCAAATCAGGGCCATATTTGATGATACTTTTTAAGGTTACCATTCTGAAAGTCAAGTATTAGTAAAGAAATTGTGTGTTAACCAAGAGAATAATTTTTTTATCAGAGCTGAATTAGCCATTTTCTTTCTTAAATAATAACTTTAAAAGCTGTATGAATTTTCCAAGATCACCAGCTCAGGAGAGGCTCATTTTAAGGAGGAAGGGTGCTAAGCATTTGAATTTGCTCTTGGGTACTTATTAAATACACATAGCTCAAACAGATATTCATTTATTTATGGTAGCAGGGTTTGATTTGTTCACTTTCGATGACTTAAGCCCTTCCCCACTTCTGTCTGTTGACACTTTGGCCTGACTCAAATCCCATTGATGTCAGTGAAAAGATTCCCAATGGAACTAGTGTGTTTGCATTTTCTGCAATATTCAGTGTAGAGGATATGTTCACTATTATGTTTTTGTAGCACTGGCAACATGCAACAGTTTATTAAAAAGTGTTTAAATAAAAGCAAGAAAGCTAAAAGACAAATGGCTTACAGGAAAGCCCAATTCACATTCTCCTTCTTTGCTCTCTTCCTCACCCAGATCTAAATCCTGCTCTCAGATCTTAATAGTGGATCTTGACTCCAGTATTCTGCTTTCCTTACATGCATGGTTGGCCTGAAGAATAAACAAAATTAGCAATTATTCAGGGCTCTTTTACTCAGTCCCTATCCCTAGAAAGCTCAGTAACTTTTGGAATTTTGGCAGGGGAATCAGATGAAAAGCAAGCTTGCCGCCAGATCCCACTTTCGCCAGCAGGAGCACAGGGAAAGGCAACTCCCAGCCAGTGTCACTCCTACAGGGCTCACCGAATTGTGAGACCTTCTCTTTTAACAGACATAGAACTCCCACTGGTGTGAGACATCTCTGGATGAAAGGAAAGCAGAATAACTGGGTCCCATGCAGATCTCAGAGGAGAATTTTTGTCCTGACTCTCTTGTATGATTTTTGCTATTAAGTGATTTACCCATGGTATCTCATTTCTCACTCCACTCTTCAGAATTTGTTCATTAAATACATAACATTAACAACTAATAACTAGCACCAACATAGTTATCATCTCTGGATCTCAAAGTGTTTTATCAGCTACATCTTACAGATAGGGAAACTGAAGCACAAAGAGGCTGTGATCAAACAACAAGTTAGTGACAGAACTGAAAATAGAACCCATTCTTATGATCCAGAAACCATTGTCCAGGCTATGTGTATGCATCATTACATATCTTGTAGTAACCAGATACTGCAGCCTGAGAAATAAGCCTTAATACTTCAGGTGAACCCATTTTAATTCCAATAAAGAAAAGCTTTGACATATATGCTTCACTTGACATTCTGCCTCCAGGGCAATGTTCAAAATGACCTTACATAACAGTTTGCATTCATAATCCATCATAGTAGAGAAAAGTCAGAACAATGGAATCTTTTCTACTACAGATTATTTTGAAGTGCCATTGTTGTTCTAGTCTATTTCCCTAGAAAACTACCAGTGATATAGTTACATTTAAAAGAAATAAAATCTGTCAATTTATATTTTCAAATTAGTTGAGAGAACTAAATACCTTGGGGAAAAAATCAATGAACTCTTTGTTTCTTTTGAGGCTGTAAATCATAATTTTTGATAGCCTTGTCATTATATCACACATTTTACAGTGCATTGTGAAATATCAAACATTACATGCAGTATGTCTTATAATTATTAGCATATCTATTTACAATTTATGAAGTTTTACATACAGAAAATTCTTTTTTGGGGGGAGGCAAATGAAAGAGGTAACGAATTTGGCAGAGCTTCATCTTAGAATGTATTAAAGGTAGATGTCTCTTTCCTTTTCTCTCCTTTAGCTGTTCCCATTTACAAAGGATCTCAGCGCTTCACAAAATAGTTTTAATATTTACCAGCACCAGACAAAATATGACTTTACCTTATGAAATATGATAATGAAAAACAAGCAACCCCCCAAACCTTACTTTATACAAGCCAGTCAAAAATGACTACTCACTTCAGGTGAGTGAGTTAGTAAAGTTTGGCCAGGTGGATTTAGTGATAAGGTCCAATCAGTGAAGTGATAAAAACCTTGAATTCTGAAGAATTTTTATTATTTTGTAGAGAAGAGCTACAACACTTTTGTTAAATGGCTTCAGTCCTTTAGTAAGAAAAACGGGGATGGAAGCTTTATAAAAGCTTTCAATGCTGCTTGATAAATAGCAAAAAAAAAAAAAAAGCTCAGTGGAAATGTTGAACTCCTTTATGATTAAAAAACAAACCTTTAATGTAGTTTTTGTTTACTGTGTCATAAGTGCAGCGTTGGAAGTTGTTGCCAAAGAGTCATTGGAACAGGCATCACTAAAACAGTGTCAGCCAGCCAGCGCTTTGAAAATAATTCAGTTCCCCATGCCTTATGACTAAAATAATATCCAGTGGCTCCAGCCCGAAGCCTGGTTAATACATCTGTCCAGAACACATAATTACTTGGTCATAACATTCCCCCGGCCACCAGCCAACAAACCAATCAGCATTTCTTCCTAACTCACTTGAATTTTTGCTGTGTCAAACTGTTTGATCTCTAGGTAGTAAAAATGCAAAAAATGGAAGGACACTGCACTGGAAGGTTTTAATTTAACACAGTTTCTCATGGAAATTAAATTTGAAGAGAAACATGTTTTTGTTGACACTGCTGAAGTTGAGATTTTCTTTCTGTTTAGGGAATTATATTAGCATATCTAACTTGTAGCTTTCTTGATATATTTTTCACAATATAATGTTTTTAAATTTAGTTTTAATTTTATTAAAATTTATTTTTTAAGTTTTCAAGGGAAAATTCATATTTATGAACAAGTGAAATATTAGTAAATTAACATGGCCATTATTCATGCAGCTACAACGGATTACATATACCCCAAATATAGATGTATGTATATTATGTGCTGTAAACTATACTGATCAAAATTTTAAAAAGATTAAAAATGATCGATATGAAGACAGTACTTTTAATTCATATATCTCAAAGTGCTGATACAAAGTTTCTTGCATATATTTACACAGTCATTTTTCTGAAACTAGAGGTTGAAACTATGGGTCAGATCCTGCACTGCTGATATCGGTAAGAGTTTTATATTGACTTCAGTGGGAGCAGGCTCAAGGGAACTATATTGCTATGCTTTCTGCCCACATGTGTCAAAGCCCTGGCCAGAAAATAATTCCAGATGCTTTTCAAAGTAAGTCCTTCTATGCACATATATGATATTTCCCAAAAGAGGCTAGTATCCTCCAATAACAATAGTCATGGCCAGTTTGGAAAATGCTACCAAACCTGCAGCCACAAGGAATTCCCACAGATTTTAATGTGTGATTTCCTGTTCAAATTCTAGTGCCGTGTGGTGCTAAGTCTGAAATAGGATGTCACCCTTTATCATGGCCCTGATTAGGGTGCATTGAAGATTCCTCCATCCTCAGATGTAATTGGAAACTATTTCCCTAATTCTCTCCACAAAGAGTCACACCAGTTAGAGATACATTATTTACTCCTTTCCCTTCAGCACCCATCTTCTGGACTCAACATATCACCCTCCATATAAAAATAGAGTGTGAGGCAGTAGGTCACAAACAAAATTTTAGGCCATATGTGATATGGGCCTCAGCCACATGACTTTAAAGGGGGTCTTAGATTTGTTTTAAGCAGCTTTGTTAATAAGCCCCTTCCATATCTGTGTGTGTGTGTGCGCGCGTGCGTGCATGTACACTTTCATGCTCCAAAGTACTTTGGTACCGGGGAGTCTTTCATGCACAAAACATAACTGAAACCTTTGTGTTACCATTGCAAGGTGCATCATAGAATGAAGTCCCTTCTCAAAATGATTCTCATTGTTAAAATAAACTCTTGCCCAAAGACATCCTTAGTTTTCTGACTCTAAGAGATTCAAATTACATATCGACAAAGTAGAACCATCACAGCAGTTTGATCAAAATGTTTGTTACTGTATATTTTATACTTACATAAAAAAAAACATTAAGAAAACATTAAGGATGCAAAGTCAAGCACTCAAGTTAGGATATATGTCAGAATAAAGGTTGCATGTGAAACCTGAATTTGTCCCACTTGTGGATATGCATTGTAAGACTCTAATTACATGAACACATGTTCCCACAGAATCCCTGCCTCATTCAGTGAATGGGTAGGTATTCAATATTTCTTTTAATCATCCTCATTCAATCATAGAATCATAGAATATTAGGGTTGGAAGAGACTTCAGGAGGTCATCTAGTCCAATCAATGTGTGCCCAAGGCTTATTTAACATACACCATCCAAACCCTACATTGAATACAAAACTATTAACTCCCTTGTGAGTTTTTCTATGGTTCTCTTGCCATATTATCCGAGTGCTTCACAGCATTAATTAATTTATTTTCACAACACCTGGGAGGGAATAACAAGAAGGGTTTCTACAGGTATGTTAGCAACGAGAAGGTGGTCAGGGAAAGTGTGGGTCCCTTACTGAATGAGGGAGGCAACATAGTGACAGATGAGGTGGAAAAAGCTGAAGTACTCAAGGGTGCTGAGGGAGTTGGCTGATGTGATTGCAGTCATTGGCCATTATCTTTGAAAATTTGTGGCAATCGGGGGAGGTCCCGGATGATTGGAAAAAGGCAAATATAGTGCCCATATTTTAAAAAGGGAAGAAAGAGAACTCAGAGAATTAAAGACCAGTCAGCCTCACTTCAGTCCTCGGCAAAATCATGGAGCAGGTCTTCAAGGAATCCAGTTTGAAGCACTTGGAGGAGAGGAAGGTGATCAGGAACAGTCAACATGGATTCACCAAGGGCAAGTTTCATGCCTGACCAACCTGATTGCCTTCTATGATGAGATAACTGGCTCTGTGGATATGGGGAAAGTGGTGGATGTGATATATCTTGACTTTGGTGAAGCTTTTGATATGGTCTCCCACAGTATTCTTCCCAGGAAGTTAAAAATGTATGGATGAGATGAATGGACTATAAAGTGGATAGAAAGCTGGCTAGATTGTCGGGCTCAATGGGTAGTGATCAACGGCTCGATGTCTAGTTGGCAGCTGGTATCAGACAGAGTGCCCCAGGGGTTGGTCCTGGGTCCCGGTTTTGTTCAACAGCTTTATTAATTATCTGGATGATGGGATTAATTGCACTCTCAGCAAGTTCGCAGATGACACTAAGCTGGGGGGGAGAGGTAGATACACTGGATGGTAGGGATAGGGTCCAGAGTGACCTAGACAAATTGGAGGATTGGGCGAAAAGAAATCTGATGAGGTTCAACAAGGACAAGTGCAGAGTCCTGCACTTAGGAAGAAAGAATCCCATGCACTGCTACAGGCTGGGGAGCAACTGGCTAAGCAGCAGTTCTGCAGAAAAGGACCTGGAGATTATAGTGGATGAGAAGCTGGATATGAGTCAGTAGCCCTCATTGCCAAGAAGGCCAATAGCATATTGGGCTGTATTAGTAGGAGTGTTGCCAGAGGATTGAGGGAAGTGATTATTCCCCTCTATTCGGCACTGGTGAGGCCACACGTGGAGTATTGCATCCAGTTTTGGTCCCCCCACTACAGAAGGGATGTGGACAAATTGGAGAGAATCCACTGGAGGGCAACAAAAATGATTTAGGGGGCTGGGGCACATGACTTATAAGGAGAGACTGAGGGAACTGGGGTTTTTTAGTCGGATAAAGAGAAGACTGGGGGGGATTTGATAGCAGCCTTCATCTACCTGAAGGGGGGTTCCAAAGAGGATGGGGCTAGACTGCTCTCATTGGTGGCAGATGACAGAACAAGAAGCAATGGTCTCAAGTTGCAGTGGTGGAGGACTAGGTTGGATATTAGGAAACACTATTTCACTAGGAGGGTGGTGAAGCACTGGAATGGGTTACCTAGGGAGGTGGTGGATTCCCCATCCTTAGAGGTTTTTAAGGCCCGGCTTGACAAAGCCTTGGCTGGAATGATTTAGTTGGTGTTGGTCCTGTTTTGAGCAGGGGATTGGACTAGACGACCTCCTGAGGTCCCTTCCAACCCTAATATTGTATGATTCTATTAATAGGTTTTATTGGTATTCCTGTTTCACAGCTGGAGAACTGAGGCAAGGAGAGATTATGGCCAAATTGTAAAATGTGGCTGCTAATTTTGGGTGCCTAACTTGAGACACCTGGGTCCTGAGTCTTCAGACTACTTTGCATTTTTCTATCACTTTAGAACATTCAAAGCATAGCTCCAATCAACTTCAGTTCCAGTTGTGAGCATCCAGCACTTCTGCAAATCAGACCCCAGATATCTCAGAAAATGAGAAATGCAAAATAGTTACTAAGTATGAAAATTTTGGTGCAGTAGGGACAGAATACAATTTTCCAGGGAAGCATTCTACTGCCTTAACTGTCAAACTGTCCTTCAGCGCACTGCACCATTCACTACACACCTTCCACTTTCTACAACAAAGGGGGCTGGGGTCCTAAAGAAAACAGCCCAATTTATTTCCACAACCCTGATTCATCCCCAGAGCAGGTCCATCCTGTGCACTGAATAAGGAGGTCACTGACTCTTTTCCCTTCCTTATCAGTCATTGAACCAATCTCCCAGCCCCAGTTCCTTTTTTAAGGGGTGCACAATTCTTTCCATTACCAAAATTGATCTTTTTTTTTGTTAAAAAGACAGTTCAGGTCCCAATGATCCCGGCAATTACAGACTGGTAAGTCTAACATCGGTACCGGGCAAATTAGCCAATACAATAGTAAAGAATAAAATTGTCAGACACCTAGAAGAACATAAATTGTTGGGCAAAAGTCAACATGGTTTCTGTAAAGGGAAATCGTGTCTTACTAACCTATTAGAGTTCTTTGACGGGGTCAACAAACATGTGGACAAGGGGGATCCGGTGGACATAGTGTACTTAGATTTCCAGAAAGCCTTTGACAAGGTCCCTCACCAAAGGCTCTTACATAAATTAAGTTGTCATGGGATAAGAGGGAAAGTCCTTTCATGGATTGAAAGCTGGTTAAAAGACAGGTAACAAAGGGTAGGAATTAATGGTGAATTCTCAGAATGGAGAGGGGTAACTAGTGGTGTTCCCCAAGGGTCAGTCCTAGGACCAATCCTATTCAACTTATTCATAAATGATCTGTAGAAAGGGATAAACAGTGAGGTGGCAAAGTTTGCAGATGATACTAAACTGCTCAAGATAGTTAAGCCCAAAGCAGACTGTGAAGATCTTTAAAAAGATCTCATAAAACTAAGTCATTGGGCAAGAAAATGGCAAATTAAATTTAATGTGGATAAATGTAAAGTAATGCACATTGGAAAAAATAACCCCAACTATACATACAATATGATGGGGGCTAATTTAGCTACAACTAATGAGGAAAGAGATCTTGGAGTCATCGTGGATAGTTCTCTGAAGACGTCCACACAGTGTGCAGTGGCAGTCAAAAAAGCAAACAGGATGTTAGGAATCATTAAAAAGGGGATAGAGAATAAGAAGGAGAATATATTATTGCCCTTATATGAATCGATGGTACGCCCACATCTCGAATACTGTGTACAGATGTGGTCTCTTCATCTCAAAAAAGATATACTGGCACTAGAAAAGGTTCAGAGAAGGGCAACTAAAATGATTAGGGGTTTGGAATGGGTCCCATATGAGGAGAGATTAAAAAGGCTAGGACTTTTCAGCTTGGAAAAGAGGAGACTAAGGGGGGATATGATAGAGGTATATAAAATCATGAGTGATGTGGAGAAAGTAGATAAGGAAAAGTTATTTACTTATTCCCATGATACAAGAACTAGGGGTCACCAAATGAAATTAATAGGCAGCAGGTTTAAAACAAATAAAAGGAAGTTCTTCTTCATACCACACACAGTCAACTTGTGGAACTCCTTACCTGAGGAGGTTGTGAAGGCTAGGACTATAACAGTGTTTAAAAGAGAACTGAATAAATTCATGGAGGTTAAGTCCATTAATGGCTATTAGCCAGGATGGGTAAGGAATGGTGTCCCTAGCCTCTGTTTGTCAGAGGGTGTAGATGGATGGCAGGGGAGAGATCACTTGATCATTACCTGTTAGCTTCACTCCTTCTGGGGCACCTGGTATTGGCCACTGCCGGTAGACAGGATACTGGGCTAGATGGACCTTTGGTCTGACTCAGTATGGCCGTTCTTATGTTCTTATGTAACCCTTGGCTCTAGCTGAGCTGCACCTTGACGTGCTAATATAGATATATAAAATCCTATATGGTTTAGGTCCTAGGTATCAGAGGAATGGCCTTTTTCCTCATGCTCCCATGTGACAGTTAAGGTCAGTTGAGACATTCAAACTACGGTTTATAGGTTTCAATGCCTGTAGGCTGCTGGCATGGAATTCTCAGTGAAGGACTTTCAACTTTGAAATTTGCTTCTCACACTAGCGTGGCCAAACCACCATTTGTTGATCTGCATGACAAGGTGCACTCTGTAATTGTGTGTGTTATAATTGTGCATATGTGTGTGTGTGTGTGTGTATGTGTGTAAACACACACACAACCATATATAAACAAACTTATGTACATGAATATTTAGCTATTACAAGGGGCATATTAATACAAATAAGGAAACAAAAAGATATAACAATTTCTGGCACCATACACAACAAAGGGATTCAGTGATAGTCTCTTCTTATGGATCTCCATTCAGATTATTTCTATCCTCAATAAAAACAATTTGACCAAGAGGGCCGTATTTAAGAGTGGTCTCAGTGGGTGAAATTGAAGGCTTAAGTGGTATACCTGCCATTGGGTCAATTTAGTTGAGTGCACATTTTCCCCTGATGCCTGAATAAGCAACCAGGCCTTGTTCTTTCAATGAACTATGTACAAACAGACCCCGATGTAAGCAATGGGGCCATGCCCACATGGAGCTCATTGTAGGATCAAGATCACAGACACTACTGTGGTCATGTTGACATGTTGAATAACGTTATTTAAGAGTCCACTTCCACATGCTAATAAGCAGGCAAGCATCACTATGTATTTTTAATATTAATTACTGTGCTTACAATAGCTGATTTTATCAGTGAGGGAGAAATGTATTGTATCTGAGGGCAGCATTGAGTCATAACTTGGGTACACATCACAATTCAAAAAGCCCAATGTAACAATAAAAGTTTTTCTACAGTTCATGGCTGAAGTAGAGCAATAATGGCCCATGTATGCCTCTGAGTTCTTTTAAAGAGCTGAAGATTCAAAAAATAATGTCTGTAGGTCAGACTCTCAGAAGATGCACATTAATGTAGCACCACTGACTTCAAAGGAGCTATGCGGGTGAGGATCAGGCCCTCTGTTTTTAATCTGCTTACACTTGACTAAGGAGTCACTCTTTGTGGGTATAGATCACCAGAGGCTGAGCATTAAGCACAAAAACTGCTTACTGGCCTACTGTATCTGGTCTTAATGTACAGTGCACTTTGAAAAAGATCAGTATTCTCTGTTACTCATTCAAGGTTCTGTAGAAAGGAGCAAGAACCATCTCAGTAATGTGTCTTTGGCTAACTGCAAGAGGCATGTATAAACAAGAGGCATGTATAAATAAGAGTGTACTTCAGCAGAAATCTTGAAAATAGGGCAACTGTTGTAGAATGTGGTAGAAATTCCAACTAACCAACTAGTTTATTTGTCCATCTTTTAATATACTTAACAGCTGTGAAATCTATCCACAAAAATGGCATAATGACAAATGAGGGGAAATATTTAAATGTCAGACTGGGCACTTGAACAATAGTTAGTCATGTGTTAATTCAGTTTAATTATAAAAATCAACAAACAGCTGGTGTAGATGAAAAAGAGCAAAAATAGCAGAAGAAAATAACACACGATTCTCTTTTCAAAATTTCAGTTTTGTCAAGAAAAGGGATATGTTTGGGGGTGGGTTATGGTTTACACTAGTTTTTGAAAGTGTAATTTTTTTTAGGTGGAATCTGCAGGATTCCATTGAAACCTTAACTCTTTTTTAAGATTTCTGTTTAGGATTTTTCCTGAATTTTGAATGAGCACCAAGAATTTAAACCAGGCTGGCATTAAGGGCCACAGGAAGAAAGGCCTGTTTCAACAGAGCTTACAAGTCCCATATTAAAAGGTGACTGAAAGAGCTGCACAGAGGAAGCTATTTGCAGTGCACAACAAGCAGTTGTATTCGTCCTACAAAACCCAGGTACTATGCTAGCACTATGGCAACTTGCGTATTAACAGCCTTCTCTCATAGGAGGCCACAAAAACAGGATTTCTCTCCTGCATGCTTTACTAGATCCCACTGGACTTTGGTGTGCTTGCATGGTTGGGGGTGGGTGGGAGGAGTTATACTGTATGTGATATGGGGGCAATGGATGCAGAGGGGAATGGAGGGCGAGAGGAAGAGCATTGATTCACTTGGAAACTTTAGGGGATTGGTGTTTTATATTTAGAAGATTATATGCATGTAAAGCTTTAAATATGAATGAACGGCTCTGCCTTTCCCTGTGCCTCTCCATTCTACTCCAAGTCTCCTATACTCCATGTCCATGCCTCCCATCCCCTGGTTCCCTACACTTCCTTCCAAACCACTTTGTATGCCTTCCAGTCCCCTGGGCCCCATTCTCCAAGACCTTCCACCTCTCCAAGACCACCCATATTCTGAGTTCAAAGAGCATGACACAATGCAAATTCTCCATATGTCGTTCAGTCCATGGCCCTTCCAGTTTCTGTTCCCCATCTATGCCTAGCCCCCATCATGACTCCTTACCACCCTTGTTTCCTACTCCCATCCAAGTCTGTTCCCCCAGCTCAGCTCAGCACCTTCGCAGTGCAGGATGGCACCAGTAGCAGCTCAATGGTGAGAAATACTTGTAAACATTGCTCTATATAGACACAAAAATAGTTCTGTATGAGTGTGGCCTTGGCTATAGTCACAGGGAATAATAAAAATACTGCATCCTGCCACTTTATGGTCTATGGACCTTTGTGAAGAGCATTTCTCCACCCTAGCCCAACATACAAGAAGACAAAACCAAAGCTTTCTTTTACTTCCTCCAAGAATGAGAGCAAAATAGCAAAAGACAGCTTACTTCAGCTGAGAAAAACGGTTTTTAAGGTACAGAGACTCTCAGAAGCATTGTGGCCCTTAATAAACAAGATGGAAAGTTTCCTAGATCCAGTGTCACCTGGGCCAGGACATTTGCTGAGTCTGTTATCTCCCAGGTCTGGAAAGAGAAAAATATTTTTTTCTCCCTCTTTTCTTCTTTATGCCCCTGCTCTAATGAGTTTCCACTCAACTCTTTCCTTTCCTCCCTCCCTTAATGTAAAAGGATTTCACAATCCTTATATGATATGAATACATATTCTGTTTCTTTCCAAAAACCAGAGTAAAAATATGTATTGAACACTTCTGCCTTTTCTGCATCTTTATTAATAATTTTACCATCTCCATCTAGTTATGGGCCTATACATAAGAACATAGGACTGGAAAGGACCTCTTATGTCATCAAGTCTATTTCCCTGCTTTTGCAGGCAACCACATCATCTAACACTGTTTATAGACTTATCAACCTTCTGTTGATAGGATTTATTTGTTCCTAATATACTTAAACTCCTTCTTATTGTCTTTAGTCCAGCCAGCCTGGATTTTTCCCTGACATCGTATTTTCCCATATCAATTTTCTACTCTTTATACTTTCAAATTTATGTTGATTGCTACCAACCTGGGAAATTATGGCTTTTTAGGCCATCTAATAAACTCTTTGTAAAGAATTCCCAATTATCATTCAAATTTTTCTGCAAATTTGTTCCCCTCTCAGTCAATTTCACTCAATTTTCATCTTTGGGAAATTAGTCCCTTTGAAGTAACAACTAGCTATAAGTCACTGGTTAGCACTGTCCTCTGTTTCCCCACATTGGATGTAATCAGGTCATGATCACTTGGCAATCACCAATAACCAGTAATTAATTAATTCTTTATTCATTGTAATGAGGTGCAAAACAAGTTACTTTGTGCTAGGTGCAATACCTTTTGTGTTAGAAAATGATTATCTATAACTCTTGGTATGACTACACTTTGAGCTGGAGGTGTAATTTTCAGCTTGAGGAGACATACCCATGCTAGCTCTGATTGAGTTAGCATGCCAAAAATAGAAGAGTACCAAGCTGGTGTGAATGGTGGGAGGGGCTAGCCGCCTGAATACGTACCTGGAATCTCAGACAGGGTAGTACTTGGGCAGCTTGCTTAATACATTGAGGTTACATTTCTATTTTTTGTGCACAAGTTCAATCAGAGCTAGCTGTGTATGTCTCCTTGAGCTGGAAATTACACCTCCAGCTCAAAGTGTAGATGTATCATTAGAAATGTTTTACTAATGATATTTTACTACTGACTGAGACCTCCAGCATACATCTCCCAAATTTAAGTGGCCCATAGCAACACAAATTTTCTTTCCACACATTACAGGCAGGTGTTTAAGAAATAAACTCATCCCTTTCTCTGGTTTGATTCAGTGGTCTGTAAAAGAATCCTACCAATACCCCTTCCTGGGCTTTTTAGTTAGCATTGTGAACTATATGCATTCAAGTTCCTGTGGTTCTGAGTTACCAGTATCTCTAAAACAGGCAATGGTGTCTTTAATCTAGAGTGCCACCCCTAACACGCACACTTCTTTTACACATTTTATCCTTCCTGAACAGATTGTAATCAATATTTTTAACATTCTATCAAGCAAATCATCCCACCCAGCTTCATTAATGCCAATTATATCAAATTTCTTTTCATCAATGAGAATTCCCAGATATTTTTGCTTGTTACCCAGATTCCTGGAATTGGTACATAAACAATTGAAAAGTGTCTTTTCACATTCTTTGCCATGTCACTTTAATTCGTTCACGACACACTGAGCTGGACTTCGTACCATGTTTTCCTCACCAGCACTCTCCCCTTATGCATTCCTTGCTGCTCCAACTGAGAAGGGTAGCCCCCTTACTTGTCATGCTAATAAAGTCACATTGAATCAAACTGAAGCAGATAGATGTTCCAAATGAAGTAGTTGCAGGGGAGTCATTAGATTTTATCCTTGCGGACTCATTATCCTCATGAATAGGAGGTGAAAGTAATTCCTTGATGCCTGTTATAAGTACCACAATTAGGTGAATGATTTTCATCATTCAGAAAAATAATCTGCCTAGTTCTATCTGAATAGGAGTATGTATAGCCTTCCTCAGGATTTCCAGTTGCAGAACCTTCATATTTTAGTTATGCCTTTGTATTCACAAAGATTAAGAGCACTGGGCCAAATTCTGAACACCTTACTCTGGTAAAATCTCCTACTGAAATCAGTGGGAGTTTTATCCAATTAAATAACTCGAGAGTTCACCTTTGGGAACTACAAAAACAAAGTCCACTTGACAGAAGAGTAATACACCTCTACCTCAATATAACGCTGTTCTTGGGAGCCAAAAAATCTTACTGCGTTATAGGTGAAACCATGTTACATTGAACTTGCTTTGATCCACCGGAGTGCGCAGCCCCGCCCCCCGGAGCACTGCTTTACCGCATTATATCCGAATTCGTATTATATCAGGTGGCGTTATATCGAGGTAGCAGTGTACTACTTAATCCAGCAACTAAACCTTTTCCTTAGCCACTGACCTGATTAACTGACCAAAGAAGGTAAAAGGTAGCAACATACCCGGGGAGGTACAGGATCAGAGAAATTAGAACCTCAGACACAGACAACCCATGCACACTCCACACTCACCAGTCTCTATCACAATTGGAATCAATTGGGGAAATAAAAGAAAAACCTCTGACTTTCTTGGCTGGTGATGTCATATGGAGGCTATCTGAGACAATCACTAGCAGAGATAGTCAATACCTCCTTGAGAGAAGGCAAGCAAATGGAATAGTCCACCAGTCCTCAAGAAGCCAATGTGTTACTACTCCCTGAATTTGCTCCAAATGAAAGGGATGATCATTAAAGCTTGCACTTTTCAGTGAGAGTTTTTCTAAAGCATGTGAAATTACGTATCCTCTCTCAAAGACTGACAAATCTCTCCTTTCAGAAACTCAGTATTTAAGCATTCCACATTATGCCAGAATAGTTGAAGGACTCTCTAACCTGCTTGGCCTTTCTGGGGTGCCATCATTTGCAATGGTTTCTGGAAATATCTTTACACTTGCAAGATGAAAATGAAAGTCAGTATAGGGCAGAATACATTATATAACATATGGTACTTTGTGTCATAGTAAAAACAGCTAATGAAGAGCATGCCAATGATGATATCATTCAAAGACAGAAGCTAATCTGGCAAGAGAGAAGCTAATATACCCTGTGTTATGTGATCTTGTAATGAAAGGCCCTAGCATAATGCACATATGCAAGGGAGTCGAGTTAAAGTTGCTTAACTCTGGGACTAAGCACTAGAAAATGTACTACAGGGAATAACCTTGCATTGCCTAGTAGATGGGTTAGATGAGTTAATAGGTTTCTACTCTCCACTTTCTGTGTCTGTGTGAGCTTTGAATTTCCCATATTTTGCAAGTTTGAATATCCCGCTTGACATTCCATTAACAAAGTGTTTGTTATTACATGTAACACCTACATCTCTTTTCTGGAGCATTTGTTATAGTTTCATACTGTTAAAACAATAATTTAAAATCTGTATTAAATATACCTTTGACTGAATCCAGGCCACAAGGTAATGAGTGGCTATGTACTCTGGATGAACCCTGAACAAAGTGTCTGATAGTTAAAATATTCATTCTTTCATGCAGAAAAATCCATTGGACTTCAGGGAGTATATATTACATTCTGTAAAATCTATGTTTATAGATGCTGTGTATATTACTGCTTCCTTAAAATAACAAGAAAAATCATGAAAAAAGATATAAGGAATAAAGATGAAAGACATAACATTTATAGCTAGGAAGCTAAACATAAATTGAGGTGGGGTAAAATTTTCATTGTTCAGTTAAAGCCCAATCCAAATCCCATTGAAGTCAGTAGAAAAACTCCTATAGAGTTCAATGGGAGTTGGATTGGGACAATATGACAAATCCTATCCTTTAGGAAACTATTCAGGGAAACTGCACGCAGGGAAAACTCTTAGGGTTTCCCATGCAAAGGGAGATGTTCTCCTGGACCTACTAGCAAATGAATTGTACATTTATACCGATTAGTGAATGAATTATTTTAATGCTGTAGAAGACCATGGTGATGAAGGAGAGAGGGACCAGCAGGGAATACAATTTGTTTATAAATATTCACTGGAATATACCTACAAAGACCAATTTCAGGAGCATCTGCTAAGCCAGCAGATCAGTAATCCCTAAAGATGATCACACACCACTTGGGGTTAACTCTTGCCCACTAACTCCAACCTGGGGTCTTTTGCAGTGGCAGCCTGTCTCAATCATCCCTGGAAGTATATGGGAGATTAAATATTTTCTGAAGCCCAGCAGGAGGTGACTGAGCGAGACCAGGCACCCTTGGTATGCTTGTAAATTAGCTGGACTCCCAAATGCTGTATACAACACACTTTATCTTTTGCTGAGGCCTTGATAGCCCTCTCACCAGTTCCATAAGGCTGAGATCTATGCAGGGTAGAGGCTGGGCAGAGGTGATCAGGCCCTGCACCCTCCAGTGGAGGATAAAGAATACCTACCGCTTCACTGGGTATCCAATTTACTCACCAGAAAGGATGAGCAAGTGACTGGGTCCTGGAATATTTAAGGAGTAACCGATGTATCCCAGTATAGGACAGGGTCTTTAAGGAAGAAAAAATTCCAATGCCTCAGAATGAAACAAAAATCTATTTAAATTTCACTTGTTTTTCCATTGATTGCAATGGGATTGCATAGGGAATGAGAGAGGCAGATGTCCCAGTGTGTTCAATCTAAGAACTTTTACAGTGATGTGCCAGTATTTTTTTTTCTGAAATGGTTAAGAGAAAAAGAGAAAGAGAAAGACCAACAGTACAGGAGATGAGACAGAGCAAGCCCTGAGTTGCTTCAAGAGCCTGATAATCTGATAGTGTAAATTGTCATAGCTCCATTGACAACTCCAACTGAAGATCTTACCCAACGAATATTAACTAATGTGATATTTCTGTTAATACAGGGTACAATCAAGTACATCTGTCAGTCAATACCATTGATTATAGAAGCTGACTGCTAACAATCTAAATGACATATATAATTAATTTCTAAAATAAGTTTAACCATTTGTATAGGGCTGCAGTCCTGACCTTTTTCTGCTCAATTTTGATTGTAAAAGGTCAATTAAAAAAAAGAAGAAATGTAGAGTATGCTTGTTAAATTTCTGGAAAGAATCAGCTAAAGGTTTACAGTAGAAAAAATATTTTCTCCCTACAACATAGCCACTGTACTGGTTTACTACTTTGAAAATATGGTCCCAAAAGCAACATTAAAATTTGGTTTTAGGCCAAATAAAGGCACACTAGATACAACTGGAAGAGATTCAATTATTTTATAGCATCACATTTTGCAGTGTTAAAGCAGAAAATGTTTCTTTAAAATGCCCCCACTCAGAAAAACTGCAAAAACATCATAATATCTTGTTTAAATTAAATGATGAAAATATGGCAGAATATTTTTATGTTTAGACTCATTTTGGTGGAAACAACTGGTAATATATGAGTAAAACTAAACAGATATAGTGCACTGCTGATGGGAAATATAATTCTTACCTGCACTAGGCATGTCAGCCTCAGGTTTCCATTGCAGAGTAGCTGAGAATTTCAGCTACTTTAACTTAATTAACCAGGTTTAAAAAAAAATATATCAAACTACCACTTCCAGTGAGAGATATTAGCAATGCAAGGCAGTTTGCCTCTAAAACTCTAGTGTTAAGACCAGTTTGATGGGAACTTTAGTTTTCTGACCTTGTAATCTAGTCCTTTAAGTTTCTTCTGTACTTTGTCTCTTGTGCTGCTGAAAAATACACAGGACAATATGCAGGTGACTATCAACAAGTTTCAAATCCTCCTTCCCCGTCCCAAGATTATAGAGAAGGTTGTGATGAAACAAGTATCACTATGCCTAGATGTCTTAGATAGCCTTGTCCCTAATTGCAGGCCTGAATGAAGTCTAGATATCACACTTGTTGCTTTGGTTGACGATTTCTTCCTAGAAATGTATAATGATCAGGTGTCCATGCTGATATTATCAGATCTACCAGCTGCCTTTAGCACTGATCATCAGCTGTGGTAGGGCTGCTTTTGAGTGGATCTTTTCCTTCCTGGTTCAGATGGCCCAGAGCCCTGTATTAGAGCATAATTCATCTAACATTTGAGGTGCCTCTGGGTTCCATCTGTTACCCCCTCCTGTTCAACATATCTATGGGGCCATTAAGAGAATTATTGAGGAGACTTGGGTTACAATATTTCAGAATGTGAGAGTAGGGAGTGCCAAGTTCTGCTCTTTGGGGCAGGCAGAGACATACTCACATTCCTCTCCTTGCCTATGGAGGTAAAGAATAGAGGAATCCTTGGACACTTGTGTGCACTTCATGAGAACAATTGCTTATAATATGCACAGTTTCAATGCTGGGGAGCATGTGTGTATGACTGAGAGGGAATGTGTGTCTTGGTGGGTACTGATTTGTGTGACAAGATACTCAGTTGTTGGACTGTGTGAAAGACAGACTGTACGAGGATGCTGGGGTGTGTGCGCATGCACTGCTGGTGGAGTGAGGGCAGCAGGTGAATCAATATTGTGGTGGTGTTTGTGTGGGAAGAGGACACAAATGTAACTCTATCCTGATTCTCCACCCACATATGTAGAGGAATGTGGCCATGTCTCTGTCCTGCCCCAAGAGAATGGCTTCCAGAGCTTGTTTCTCACCCGCTCACTTGGGTGGGGGAGGCAACAATCTTCATTTACCTCCCCACCTCTAGGCCAGGGCTTGGCAGTGATTCTAGCCTGCTCCTTCTTTTTGGGCTGGTGAGGGCAGAAGGAGAGAGTGTTGCTGATGGCTGTGATTCTAGCTGAGCAGCTCTGACCAGAGTTCTGCTCAAGGTTATGTGCTGAGGCCAGCAGGCACAGAATCAGCAAATCCAAAAGCACAACTTCCCCCACACTAGCCCTCCCTCTGTGCTATGCCCCCAAACCCGGGAAAGGCTGCAGGGCAGATTTTATGCGACTGGAGAAGAATTCTACCAAATTAGTCACATTGCCGCTATTTTAAATAGGTGGCCAATCGCCCCTTTGGCGACTATTATTTGTACCCTTTCCCACCTGCCTGTTAGCCTCTCATTTACATTGTTAGCAGTCGTAACAGATGACATATTCTCTTTTATGTCTGAAAAAAGTGTCACCTTTTGGAATGTACCAGAAGTAAATAAATAATAATAACTTACACTAATAAGAAAATGTGCAGAGGTTATTACTGGGCTGCAGTCCTTCGTTGAAAGAATTATTACAATTATTCATTTTTGCTGATGTTGTAACAATACTGCTAGGCAATGGAAATCAGTATGCTTTCCATATTAACTGTTGCAGTCTATTGATAATGTGCTTTTAAAAAAATAAGATGAGAAAATTGGACTATTCAATATTGCTTTATTATGGATATGGACACCTCTTCATGTTAAGATTTCCCTGTGATTCCATTAGTTTATGGTATAATGTACAACAAAATTTCCCAGGCACTTAGGCAGCTAAAATATGAATCTTTTTACCACAGTACTTTTCATTCCAATGATCACAAACTGCTTTATACATTGATATTCAAATAATACGATAAGGAATGATATGAGGGAAAGCAGCAGAATAAAGACAATGGACTTCAAGAAGACAGACTTTAGCAAACTTTGAGAACTGAAGCAAAGCTGTGGGGAAAAAAGAGTTCAGGAGAGTTAGCAGTTTTTTAGAGAGACATTAAGGGCACATGAGCAAACTATTTTAATGTGTAGGAAAGGTAGAAAGTCTGGTAAAAGACCACACTGGTTTAACCAGGAGATCTTCAATGACCAGAAACTAAAAAAAGAATTATACAAAAAAGTGGAAATTAGGTGAAATTATGAAGGATGTATAATAAAAAACCCAACAAAAGTATGTAGGGACAAAATTAGAAAGGCCAAGGCACAAAATGAGATTTAATTAGCTCAGGATATCAAGAGTAAAAGAAAACATTTTACAAATACATTAGAAGCAAGAGGAAGACCAAAGACAGAGCAGGCCTAATAAACAATGAGGAGGGAAAGACCAATAACAGGAAACACAGCAATGGCTTTAATGTTTAATGCCTTTTTTTGTTTCTGTTTTCACCAAAAAGGTTAGCAGGGATCAGATAGCTAATGAAGTGAACATCAGTGTAAATGGGGTAGGATCTGAGGCTAAAATAGGGAAAGAACAAGTTAAGAATTATTTAGGGCTTGTCTCACAACGCTGCAGTGTCGCAGTAGCAGTGGTGCAGCTGTGCCACTGTAGCGCTGAGCGAAGATGCTGTCTACACCAAAGAGAGAGCTTCTGCTTTCGGTGTAGGTACTCCACCTCTCTGAGAGGTGGTAGCTATGTCGATGGGAGAAGCCCACTGTCTACCTGAGGAGTTTGGTCAGTATAGCTGCATTGTTCAAGGGTATGGATTTTCACACTCCTGAGCGATGTAATTATACCAACATAAATGTGTAGATCAGGGATTAGACAAGTTAGATGTCTTCAAGTTGGCAGGGCCTGATGAAATATATCCTAGAATACTTAAGGAACTGGCTGAAGAGATCTGATCCAGTAGCAATTATCTTTTACAACTCGTGGAGAAGAGAGAGATCCCATTGGACTGAAAAAAGGCAAAAGTAGCACCTACCTATAAAAAGGGGAACAACAACAACCCAGGAAATTAGGATAAATTCAAAATACTACATTTAGGAAGGACCAATGAATTGCACTAATACAGAATGGGAAATGATTACCTTGGACGGAATACTGCAGAAAAGAATTTGGGGGTTATAGTGGATCACAAACTAAATATTACTCAACAATGGAATCCTACTGCAAAAAAAGTGAACATCATTTTAGTATGTGTTATTAGCAGAAGCGTTGTAAGCATGACATGAGAAGTAATTCTTTCACTATACTTAGCACTGATAGGGCCTCAACTGGAGTACTTATGTCCAGTTCTGGGCACCACACTTTGGGAAAGATGTGGACAAATTGGAGAAAGCTCAGAGGAGAGCAACAAAAATGATTGAATGTTTAGAAAGCATGACCTACAAGGAAAGATTGAAAAAAATTGGTCTGTTTAGTCTGTAGAAGAGAAGACTGAGGGGGGAATGATAAGTCTTCAAGTACGTAAAAGGTTGTTATAAAGAGGAGAGTGATAAATTGTTCTTCTTATCCACTGAGAAGAAGACAAGAAGTAATGGGCTTAAATGACAACAAGGAAGATTTAGGTTAGACATTAGGAAGAACTTCCTAACTGCAAGGGTGGCTAAGCACTGGAACAGAAGACCTAGGGAGGCTGTGGAATCTCTGTTGCTGGAGGTTTTTAAGAACAGGTTAGACAAACACCTGTCAGGGATGGTCTAGATAATACTTAGCCCTGCTTCAGTGCAGGGGGCTGGACTAGATGACGTATCAAGATTCCCTCCTGTTTATATTTCTATGATTCTATGATTTCACCCAGCACTAATATGTAGTCACCTTTTGAATGGAAGCACAGCACTGGTACACTGAATAATGGTTTAGGATAGGATAATTACATAAAACATCACAGAGAGCATTTATGATGGCATTATAGCATGAAGGAATGTCATACTTCAGAATACTATGAAAAATTTAGAACGGGGCAGAGTATTGTACCTTGGGTTTCCCAAATATAATACACAAACAGGAGATTATCCAGAAGGTATCAGATATGACAAATATGGTTTTAGCTGCAAGTCTCAAAAAAGTTTTATTGATAAATTCTTTAGGAATGCCTATTATTTCAAATTTCTCAGTCAAAATCAATTCTTAGAATGTGTGCAAAACATGTATTATAAGAAGCTGAGAGTTGTGGTTATGGACAAACCAATTATTAGATAACATACAAAAAAGAACTCCCAGAGGGACTGTAGAAATTGTGGGCTGTATGTGAACCCTAATTAAAGACTTCGTGTATTGTAGTTAGAGAGATGAAGCGGGGAAAAGAAACAATGTAGAATTCAAAGTACTGCATTGCAATGATTACAGAGTGTTGGGTACTAATTTTTTTTAAAACAGAGAATCCTTTGCTTCTTTCACTTATCGAGAGAATGAGCATATTGTACAAGGAAGCCAAGATTCTAATGTTTGTATCTGTGCTTCAAATAGCTGGGACTTCATCACTAGTATAAAGAGTACAACTCCATTATATTAAATGAAATTGCACACTCTTTCATCAGAGGTGATGTTGACTTTGTGTTTATTTGTCAGAAAAAACCTGAAAAGGAGCAAACACCTAAGTAAAAGGTCTGTGCATTAGGGGTAAGCATGCAGAACTAAAGCCTGGTCTACACTAGGCATTTAAACCGGTTTTAGGAGCGTAAAACCGATTTAGCGCCACACCCGTCCACACTGAGAGGCCCTTTATATCGGTATAAAGGGCTCTTTAAACCGGTTTCTGTACTCCTCCCTAACAAGAGGAGTAGCGCTAATATCGGTATTACCATATCGGATTAGAGTTAGTGTGGCCGCAGATCGACGGTATTGGCCTCCGGGCGGTATCCCACAGTGCACCACTGACCGCTCTGGACAGCAATCTGAACTCGGATGCAGTGTCCAGGTAGACAGGAAAAGCCCCGCGAACTTTTGAATATTTCCTGTTTGCCCAGCGTGGAGCTCCGATCAGCACGGGTGGCGATGCAGTTAAAAATCAAAATAAAGAAAGAGCTCCCGCATGGACCATGCGGATGTGATCGCTGTAAGGGCAGGCAAATCTGTTCTATCAGCGCTCCGTTACAGAAGACGAAATTCAAAATCATTTTTAAAAAATCTCAAGACAGACGCCATAGCAGGGGCTCAGCGCACTGCTGCGTGAGAAGCGTAACGGAAAGCCAAAGAATCAAATGGACGCTCATGGACTGGAGGACTCAAGCTATCCCACAGTTCCTGCAGTCTCCAAAAAGTATTTGCATTCTTGGCTGAGCTCCAAATGCTTCTAGGGTCAAACACAGTGTCCGCGGTGGGTCAGGGCATAGCTCGGCAATCTACCCCCCCCCCCCTCAGAAGTGAAAGGGAAAACAATCCTCTGTTGACTCTTTTACATGTCACCCTATCTTTACTGAATGCTGCAGATAGATGCGATGCTGCAGCACTCAACGCCAATATCCTTGCTCCCCCCCCCCCGCCATGGGTGGCTGATGGTACAAAACGACTGGTACCCGTCCTCATCATCAGCCTATTGGCACATGGGGCAGTGCAAAAGGACTGGTAACCATGCCGACTAGCATCGGTAAGGTCAATCAAGGGCGCCTGGTCCTAATTTTTCCTGGTAGATGGTACAGTATGGCTGGTAACCATCGTCATCATAGCAACAGGGGGCTGAGTTCCATCAGCCCCCACCCTTCATGTGTAAAGAAAAGATTCAATTGCCCCTGGACTAGCAGAGGGATGCTGGGCTCCTCTCCTTCACACTCCTTACTGTCCTGTCTGGACTATCATAGCAGCTGGAGGCTGCCTTCCACTCATTTCTCACTAACAAGTCACTGTGTCTTATTCCTGCATTCTCTATTACTTCATCACACAAGTGGGGGGACAATGCTACGGTAGCCCAGGAAGGCTGGGGGAAGAATGGAATCAACAGGTGGGGTTGTTGCAGGAGCACCCCCTGTGAATAGCATACAGCTCATAATTTCTGCTGGATCTGACACAGAGCAGCTGTGCTCTCTGGTTCTATGATACAGTGGTTCTCTAGTACACTTGCCCAAATTCTAGACAGGACTGATTCTAATTTTAGATACCAAAAAGGAGGGATTGACTCAGGGAGTCATTCCCAATTTTGTCTTTTGCGCCCCTGGCTAAGAGCAGCCAGGGGCACTTATGACAGCAACAGATGGTGCAGTGCAAAAGGACTGGTAACCATGATCATCTTTTTACCAATTTATGGATTGGTAGATGGTACAGTACGGCTGGTAACCATCTCTGCTGTCATGCAAAAGCAAAAGCATGCTGCTGTGTAGCGCTGCTGAATCGCCTCTGTCAGCGGCATCTAGTATACATACGGTGACAGTCACAAAAGGCAAAACAGGCTCCATGATTGCCATGCTATGGCATCTGCCAGGGCAATCCAGGGAAAAAAAGCCATGAAATGCTTGTCTGCCGTTGCTTTCCCAGAGGAAGGAGTGACTGACAACATTTACCCAGAACCACCCGCGACAATGATTTTTGCCCCATCAGGCACTGGGATCTCAACCCGGAAATTCCAAGGGGCGGGGGAGGCTGCGGGAACTATGGGATAGCTACGGAATAGCTACCCACAGTGCAACGCTCCAGAAGTCGATGCTAGCCTCGGACCGTGGACGCACACCACCGATTTAATGTGTTTAGTGTGGCCGCGCGCACTCGATTTTATACAATCCGGTTTTTACAAAACCGGTTTATGCAAATTCGGAATAGTCCCGTAGTGTAGACGTACCCTAAGGAACGGAATCCTTAATCTCAAATGCAATACCTGCATGGACTCCTCGGAAGTCACTATTGCTGGCTATGAGGAGCAGACAATGTAGTTCAGCATTCTTTCCACTACCCACCTAAGTTTGGTTTGATTGCCTAATGCACAAACACCTTCCACCAATGCCTTTGTCTGCCCACAATATCCTATCCACAATTGTGCCTTGCCAGCTGCTGGAGAGGTCAGCTCTATGCCATGGCGGGGTGAAAAAGTCCCCTGGCCAGAAAGTATCCCCCTCACCCATTGGTGAATTGGTTTCATGGTTTTCTGTTCATTTTCATACCCTGCACATTCCCCCATTTTGTGTGGGGGAGAATAATAGGCTTTTTTGTAATGCATCCAGGAATTATTTATAAGGCCAAAATCCTGCGATATCTAGTCTTCTCATAGTATTTTATTTCCTGGATGATAGAAATGTTATGAGAAAATCACAAATGCTGTGAGATCTCACATCATTTTGGTTGCATAAATGACTCCCTGACTCAAAATAAACCTGTGAAAAACCACAAATACGGACACCCAGAGAAGCAGATTTATCTGGATTTCTGCATGTTCCAATCATGCTGCAATAGGCTTCAATCCAGAAAAGCACATAAGCATGTGCTTAATTTTAAGCACATGAATTAGACAGGACTATTCTCATGCTCAAAATTAAGCATGTGCTTACTGCTTTGCTGGATTAGATGGGATTTAACCAGCTCTGTGTTTGTGGTCTATGGGGCCTGAGTCCTAGTTGAACTCAAAGTTATTGCAAGGGAAATGATTACCACAGGGTGGCTTGGCAACTGTATTTGTGTACACACATGAATTATGCCTGAATGTTAGAACATAAAAAATAAATTCTCTCCGAGGATCCTTGTCAATGGTGAATCTGCGAACCTTTATCTCTAAGGGACTTATCGCTACTGCAAGGCACACTCTAGAGAAATACTGATAGAAACAGAGGAAGATTAGACTGATCAAAGTATGGGGAATATAGCTCCTATATTTGGCTCAGTCCTGCAAGGTACTGGGCACTCTAGCGCTGATCCTGCAACTCGTTTAATTATGTCCTTGACTATGAGAAATCAGTTGGACTACTACTTTGATTCAAGTTAAGCACACACTTCAGTGTTATGGTGGACAGCACCTTGCAGGATTGTGCCTGTTATTCAGGAATTACATTTAACACAGTAAATGCTCCCACATGAGGAACTGTATTTTATAGAACTGATGTAGGTATCTGATCGACATCATGGGAAAATATCCTTGTCTTTCCTTTTTAGTTATGCAATGTAGAACAGTTTGTATTTTGACATTATTTTTAAGCATTCTCAAACAAAAAAATAAAAAAGAAGAAGAGCTGAATACAATGGGATCTAAACAAAGTGCCAAGTCTGAGGAAAACAATTTGAAATTATTTACAGCCACATTTAAAATAAAAACATGGCTCATGTCTGGATTCCATTGACACTATTAAAACACAGATAAAATACAAACATCCAATCTAAATAATGGAACTTGAGAGCCAAGCCTTCAAAGGAGCTTCCAAAATGGCATTCACTAAATTTGTGTGTGTGTGAATGTGCACACCTTTGTGCACACACAACCATTTGCTGGCACAAAAGCTCTCATTTACCGGTATGCATGCAAATAGTATCTTACTCTCTGTACACAAGTGCTCACTTCACAAAAGGCATCTAGGTCTATTCTGGATTCTAACAACCCATGTAAAACAACAACAGAAACTACAATCTCTTTAGCTGTCTATTAACTATTTAGTTAATAGAAACCACCACTCCCCAGGAACATATCATGCTGTGTATGATATCCATATCTAGATTAGTTAATTTTAACTTTATTAATATTTTATAATTTATTTATTGTGTATGAAGTATTGTAGAGAGTGTTGTGCTTTACAGAAAGTGTAATGATGAGAGGTGAAATCCTATCTCCATTCATGTCAATGAGAACATTCCAACTGACTTCAATGGGGCCAGGATTTCCCCTAAGGGCTCTGCACAAAGGACCTTACATCTAGGCTGGAATGATGTGCGAGATATAACATTAGATAAGAAAGAGGACATTGAGACTAATACTGAAGATGCTTAAAGAACACAACATGTTAGTCACTTTTGTTATTTAATTAATTTAGATTTTACTTAATTTAGCAAATTGGCATGAGAGTAGGAGTCATGGTTGAAGATGCTGGAAAGATGTGGCACTGGTGGGTGAATAAATATAGATAAGTATATATATATGATTTGCTTTATCTAATCTTTTATCTGGGGTTTCAGTCACATTTCAGTTAGTGTGCGGTTCAGCCAGACCTCAAAAGACTATCCGGCAATTTTTTCCAATACATAGAAATCTGTCTTCCATTAGTGCTGTTTATTTCAACTTTTCTCCCTCAGATTTGGATTGCTCTTACTCTAAAGTTATGAGAATACTTGCACATTACTTATCCTTGTATACAGTTGCTGCAAATAGATTTTTTAAAAGAAACTCTTAGTACTGACCCCTAGAAAAGTCTTAAGTGCAGCCTTTTAATGAGAAAATCCATGCTGTTGTACATACAAAAACTGCTCCCTAATGTTCTTTAACCTTGTGTCATTTGGACTGGCCTCTTCAAACAGCCACATTGCAGTAAGTGGCCCATTAGCATTACATGGCGGAAGAATCCGTTAAAAAAAAAAAACACACCAAACACTGCATCCTTTGCAAGTTATCCCTGGTGTTTGTACTGATGTTACAGCCACTTCACTAAATGGAAGCTCTTCAGCAGATCTCTACTCCAAATCAGCGCCTTGCTCCAACTCTTTGGTCGAAGCAAACGCCAGACATTGTTTACACAATGGTAATCAACATGGCCAAGTTAGAATATACTAGAATAAATTATGATAAATTTGCTGCCTTGGGATAAAGATAACATGATGGTAGAGGCAGTGGTTATCTCTTCAGAGGGGGAAATTGATGAACAGACATTTTTTCCTTCAGGCTATCATCATAGATTTGTTTCATCTGGGATTTGTAAGAAAAGAAGATGAGACATGTGGATCTCATGAACTCCAATGCTAAAAATGGAAGCATGTGTTTAAGATTGTTTTCTTCATATTTCAAGTTGAACTCCAAGTACATTTCTTAAAATTTGTAGAGTTTTTTCCTCTTCTACAGAGGTCTGGAAATAAACAAAGAGCACAATTTGAGATGCTTATGACAATGTTATGGAGCACTTTGTGCAGTGCAACCTGCTGCTCCCAAATGGAATTCCAAAATAAAGTGCCAGCAGAAAAACAATAAGATATCCATTCTTTTTTTGAGAATGGGATTATTTACTAATAACCCTCCAAAATGCAAGCAATTTCTTCTCTTGGACAAAATGGTTTTCGATCTCAGTCTTACATCAAAGGATAGATACTTCTCTGGGACAACGTAGCTAACAAGGCCCAAGATGAAGAATGTTGGAGCTGGAGACAGCTTGTTTTTGGCTGAGTGGGTTCAGCTGTTGAACAAGGTTCCAGAGGAAGTCAGGCCATTCCAATGTCCAGCGGTCTATGGGACATGCTGCAAGACTGCAAGGCCCACCTCTTTACAAAAGCACTTCTACCATAACCAAATGAATAATAGAAACATACTCAATACCTCCTCCAGATGTATAACTCAAGCAGGTCTTGTTCTCCCAGGGATGGGAGATGAGAAGCATTATGAAATTCACTAAGAGACTCACAATGCAACCCTAATTTACATGGGTTACTCAGCACTATGGAGACGGGTACCCTTAAATAGACAGAGAGATAAAATCTTATAATATAGATGGGATTCACATGTACACACAAACATTGCAGCTTGGTCTCATGTTGGACAAATGGGCAGAATCATAGTTCTTTCATTTCATTTACTATTTCTAACCTAAAATGTCCTCAACCCTAGCTGTCCAGAATTGTGATTTATTTTTTTAGTTCATGATCTCCTTTACCCATTTCCTTACTTATCTGCCTCATTGACCTATGTTTCCCCCCCCCTCATTTGCAATGGTAGGGTGACAGAGGACCTGAAAAAAGAGTACAGAGATCTCTATCAGAGAATCAAGAAGATGACTGAATGCCCTGCTGCAGAGAGACTTGGAGCTGACTCTAAGAGATTGTTCTTGTCACTGTCCCCATGCTGGCCATCATAGGATTAGGGAGCAGGATACTCTTCCAATGGGAAGTCAAGCAGCAAGTGAAAGCAGCATTATGTAGTCTTGGTATTATCAGAGTGATGTGTGTCACATCCACAATTCCCAATACCGAGAGAACAGTATTATGTTCTGCTATGGTACAATGTTCCTGTAAGGTTTTTGGTTATGTCTGTATGACCACGGAAAAGATGATATATTGAATTGCCCTGTGCTTCATAGCAGTAAGAAAGATTTCATTGCTCACAGATGACTGACTGATGACAGTTGTGTCACAATTTGTCTTCTGAAAGGACCTGGTAGTAAGAATGCCTAATGCAGCAGTGATATGACTAGAACAGAGATAGTATGACTCCTGTGGGTCTGCCTCTCCAGATTCCCCTTCAGCTCATCAGCCAGGTGAGCCTCTAATGGGCTCTGTCTATGCTACAAAAATAATTATTTTGAAATATGCTAACCAAGTTTAACAGTGTAATATAGTCGCAGCAAACTATGTTCTAACATTATTTATTCTTAAGTTGTGTGGAAAGAGAAGACATGTTTTAGCCTGGGCTTTTTACTAGTGTTTAAATCCACACGTAGAAGAAAAGAAACATACCCAGGTAACTGGCTTAGGAAAACCACACTTTGCAACCAAGTTTAAAGATTATTATTATTGTAGCATAGGCAGACCTTCATTTGACGACAGCAATAAAAATGGTTGTGGGGACCTTAAAATAAACTAAAAACATAATAGAGATACAAGGTGGGTGAGGTAATATCTTTGATTGGCTATCACCTGACCCACCTTGTTGCTCTAATATCCTGGGACTGACACAGTTGCAACTACACTGCATAAAAACATAATGTATAGTGAACAGGTTTATTAAACTCCAAAGTGAGAACGAAGTTGGAATAACTTTAACAAATAATACTAAAGCACACAATTCACATCAATAACATTTTAAAAGGCTTCAAACGAAACAAGAGTTTTGGACAACAATTTCAAACTCGTCTGCCTAAAATTAGGTATCTAAATAAATGACTGTGAAAACCAGAATGTGAAGGGGTCCACTCACTGCTAGTGGCACCTCCTCCTGGTTTCTCTGAGAATTAGTTCTGGCCAGGTGTTGCACCCTTCTCTGGCAGTATCTCTCCCATCATCCTGTGACACTCTCTGCAACTCTTCGTGACTTGGCCTCCAGTCAGGTTAATGTGGATGTTTCCCCTTTTGGGGGTTTCAAAGTCCTACTGTACAAAATGGCAGTCTTCCCTTCACTGCTCTGACTGTGCCACTCCTCCAGTGGCTTGTAGGAGAACCAGGGCCCACCTTCTACTCTAGGTTCCAGTCCTGGGACCCTACGTCCACCAACAGCACCCTGCTCACTTCCAGAGCATGTTATTCTTCCCTGGACTCCTTCCTACTTTGCAGCTCTACCTTCTGGCTCTCCCCAGGTTTGCCAGCCTAAGCTCCCTTCTCTCAGGAAGTGACTGCAGACTACATCCCTGGAGCCCCCTTTCCACTCTCAGTGCCTGGGCTTTATACAGGCTCCTCCTGTCCCTGTCCAGCTGTGTCTCATGTTGAATCAATTCTCTGCTCCCTGGCTGCTCCTCCAGGTGCAGCCTGACCACGTTAAGCCCTTCAGTCTTGTGTGGGGTAGACATCCCATCACACTGAGGTACAGAGCACCTGCTGTTCCCATTGCTTTCATCAGGAATCAGGGTGCTTAGCAACTTTGAAATTCAGGTCACACAGGTTTAGTTTCTCTAATAGGCATTCAGGTGCCTAAATTCAGGTACCCAATCTTGAAAACGTGGTCCTTTGAGCTTAGCTTTGAAAGATGCCCCTGATGTACTTAGCAGAGGGAAGAGAATTCCACAGCAAAAAGATTCATTTTTCAGAGTTCTGGAGGATGTGGTCATTACAAGTATCTCTAATGAAAATGGATAAGTAACATACATTTTGAAGAATTGTCATTCATATCCATTGATTTGCAGCTTTATTATTACTATTATTTGAAATATGACAACTTTAGGTAGTCCCCAACCCAGTTTGGGCACCACTGTCCTAAGTGCTGTACATACACATATAAAGAGACTGTCTCAGGCCTACAGAGCTTATGTTCCCAGGGGAAGATTTCAAAGGCACAGAGGGCAGGTAGTTCCACTGAAGGTCTACCAGAAACAGATAAGACAGGCAAAGGGGGTATTATTGTCTGAGTTTTACAGATGGAAAACTGAGGCACAGTGAGATTAAGGGTACATCAACACTTTGAGCTGGAGATGCAAATTCCATCTTGAGGAGACTAGCTCTGCCACAAACTTCCTGAGCGACCTTGGGCAATTCACTGAGAGTATGCCTACACTTTGAGCTGGAGGTGTAAATTCCAGTTCCAAGAGATACAGCCACACTAGCTCTGATCAAGCTAAACAGAAATTAGCCGTGGTGGCACGACCAGCAGGAGGGCTAGGTGCCCTGATAGGAGTCCATTTAAGATGCTAGTTATATACTCAGGCAGCTAGGGCCTTCCATCACTTGTGCTGCCATGGCTATACTTCTATTTTTACCACACAAGCTTGATCAGAGCTAGTGGGATATGTTTCCTGGAGCTGGAATTTACACTTCCAGCTCAAAGTATAGATGTACCCTCAGTGAATTGCCCAGGTCACTCAGGAAGTCTGTGGCAGAGCAGAAAAGGCTTAGACCTCTGCCAGGCCAGAGTCTAATGGCACATCTCTACTTCCCCACAGTTTGGACTATGGGGGTGTTAACTCCCCTGTGTGGATGATGTAGGTGTGAGCTAAAAAGTTCTTAGTTCCCATTAATAAAGTCTTCGTCAAACAAGACTACATTAATGCAAAGGAGGAACCCTTTAGTTGGCACCTGTAGGCACTAGTATTCACAGTCTGAACTGTAGGGCAACGGAGGCATGCCCTGAACCTCAAAACCATCCTTCGCCCGTTTTGCTTAATATATAAGAGAACCTCCCTGAGGTAGAAAGTCAAAATTTGTTCAAAATCACACGATTTTCTGATTTAAATGTGCCAAATATAAGAGAGAGAAATCATTTACCAGAGGGCAGTTAACTTTATACACACACAGTAAATATATACCAGTGCTTTCACCTTTTTTTCCATTCTCTCATTTGTTCCACACTTTAAAAAAAATTATTTAAACTGAGTGACCATGTACATGAGGGAAAACTTTACAAGCAGATAAGTCTTCTACAGTTGAATGATTGCCAAAACTGTGTGGTTATTTTAAAAGAAAGAGTGGTTATCACTCAGAATAAACCACCGCTGTTTCACCCAACCCTAGCAAAGTTTGTGCTTAATTTTTTTTACTTATATTTAAAACAAAGTTTTAAAACAAGAATCTGATTTTACTTAAGCTAGTCTAAGTACCAAAATGACAACTACACACATAACAATACTTTTTTAAAAAATACAGAAAAAAAGGAGTGATATTTGAGAAAACTTTCTGTAGGCTAATAAAACTCCAGCATAAGGTGCTCCTAGATGCCAGTGTCATGCAGTATAATCTACATTACATAACTGTATTATTCATGTGAAACTGGGAACAAGGAAAAATGTTCAGGCTTCATTCGAGTGTTAGAGTCTGATTCTGTTCTTTCTTACACGAATAAATAAGAACAGAATCAGGCTAAGTATCTGACATCATCATGCTCAACTGTCTTTGAATTCCAGATAGAAAGCATCAGAGAAGCATTAGTTATTTTAAATATGCCACTATCAAGAGAAAAATACAAAAGCAAGATGAGTGCCATAAAGTATTCTGTGCAAAGTAAACTGCCGGTGTTCCTAGCTGTGAACAACAGAAACTTAGTTCTTTTTCCCCCTAAATTTATAGTAATATTAGGGCCAGATTCTGCTGTCAATGTAAATCTGGAGCAATTCAATTGAAGCCAATGGAGTTACACAAGTTTAAAACTCAAGCAAGTGAGAATATAATCAAGCCCATAGTATCTAAGTTGAAACACTGTATGCACGACACAAATACATGTAATCATCATTACAGGGTCCTGTGTCTATCTTTTGATTCATATGAAATTCAGTTTCTGTCACAGACTACTGATGCATTTGAAACTCCTGCATGTCTTCATGCATGAGGTAAACAAATATAGATGATGAGGATTTTTAAATACATCTGATCACAATGAAGATGACCCTAAGAACAAGTATTAAATCATTCGCTCACAAATAAGATCACCCCCTCACATGCCATTAAACTAACCTGATCCAGAACAGAATGTCAACTCTTCAGAAAGTGTAATAGAGAAAAAACTAGGGCAGCCACTAGGTGGCACTAGAAACCCCTCAAATAGACTAGTATTAAATCAGCTGTTTATGATACACAACATATATATCTATTTCAATTAAGAATGAAACCACTGAATCAAAAGATACGTTTTTACTGTCCATTTAAAAATATTTTTGCTGCAATTTCCCATTATGAATAGGAGATGCAACTAATTTCCTTTTTCACAAAATTATACCTTCCTTGGTTATCTCCATAATTATGATGGATAATTAACACGCTGTTCAGTAGAAAAGGAACTTTTGTTTTAATTAAAATGTCACCATGGATGTAAAAATATTCATGGTGGCCTTTTATACGATGACATTTTACAAAATTAGTTAGTACTGTAGGGTTGTTACTTTAGTTTGATGTATGATATGATTAAACATCTTTGTTTAATATTTAAGATCAGTGACTCTTGATCTCACTTCTTTTTTCTCAAATGCCAAATTTTCAGTAGTTCAGATATAGTACATTTTTTACTGTACTTTTCAAATTAAATCCCAACACATTTATAATGTGTTTGATACTACATAAAAAACTGTGTTACATAAAAATACTTAGATTGCAAAGTCAAATACTCAAAGGTTAAGAAATGCCACATTTAGTTGCTTCTACAACCTTAATTCTGCCATGCTCTATGTTTATTTTGTGCACTGAACAAGTCAGGGATCCTGCGAGGGGAAAAATATGTGATCATGTAATTAAAAACTGTAATACATATGCACAAGAGAACAGAATTAAGGCTGCATGAGAAACCATACATCTGGCAGTCCTGATTTTTGAGTGCTTGACTTGCAACTTTTTAACATAGCTTTTATGTATGTAATTTCCCAGTCTTTTTTTTTTTACATAAGAACATAAAAAATGGCCATACTGGGTCAGACCAAAGGTCTATCTAGCCCAGTATCCTATCTTCCAACAGTGGTCAATGCCAGGTGACCAGAGGGAATGAACAGAACAGGTAATCATCTAGTGATCTATCCCCTGTCGCCCACTCTCAGCTTCTGGCAAACAGAGGCTAGGGACACCATCCCTGTCCATCCTGGCTAATAGCCATTGATGGATCTATCCTTCATGAATTTATCTAGTTCTTTTTTTAACCCTATTATAGTCTTGGCCTTTACAACATCCTCTGGCAAGGAGTTCCACAGGTTAACTGTGCATTGTGTGAAAAAATACTTCCTTTTGCTTGTTTTAAATCTTCTGCCTATTAATTTCATTTGGTGACCCCCTAGTTCTTGTGTTATGAAAAGGAGCAAATAACACTTCCTTATTTACTTTCTCCACACCAGCGATGATTTTATAAACATCTATCATATCCCCCTTTAGTCATCTCTTTTCCAAGCTGGAAAGTTCCAGTCTTATTAATCTCTCCTCATATGGCAGCCATTCCATACCCCTGATCATTTTTGTTGCCCTTTTCTGAATTTTTTCCAATTCCAATATATCTTTTCTGAGATGGGGCAACCACATCTGCACATGACATTCAAGATGTGGGCATACCGCGGATTTATACAGAGGCAATATGATATTTTCTGTCTTATTATCTATCCCTTTCTTAATGATTCTCAACATTCTGTTCGTTTTTTTGACTGCTGCTGCACCTTGAGTGAATTGTTTCAGAGAACTATCCACAATGACTCCAAGATTTCTTTCTTGAGTGGTAACAGATAATTTAGACCCCATCATGTTATATGTATAATTGGGATTATGTTTTCCAATGTGCATTACTTTGCATTTATCAACATTGAATTTCATCTGCCATTTTGTTGCCCAATCACTCAGTTTTGAGAGATCCTTTTGTAGCTCTTTGCAGTCTGCCTGGGACTTAACTATCTTGAGTAGTTTTGTATCATCTGCAAATTTTTCCACCTCACTGTTCATCTCTTTTTCCAGATCATTTAAGAATATGTTGAATAGGATTGGGCCCAGTACAGACCTCTGGGGGACATCACTATTTGCCTCTCTCCATTCTGAAAACTGAGCATTATTCCTAATCTTTGTTTCCCATATTTTAACCAGTTACCAATCCATGAGAGAACCTTCCCTCCTATCCCATGACTGCTTACTTTCTGTAAGAGCCTTTGGTGAGGGACCTTGTCAAAGGGTTTCTGAAAATCTAAATACAATATATATACACTGGATTCTCTTTGTCCACATGCTTGTTGACCCCCTCAAATAATTCTAGTAGATTGGTGAGGCATGATTTCCCTTTACAAAAACCATGTTGACTCTTCCCCCAACAAATTATGCTCATCTATATGTCTGACAATTTAAACCAATAAAGTAAATTCTATTATATACAACTGTATCAACCTCCTCTCTCCCATCTTTAGTAATCATCATCATGGTTCAAAAACTGAACCTTCATTGCTGCAATACAAACCCTAGTGCTTGAACTGTAAGAGTAACTGCTGGAAAAAGCTGTTATAGTCTGAGAGGTGAGCTGCTGAGGTCTGGTGTTTATCTGGCTCCACTCTCCCTCTCCACTCTGAGGTTTTGGGGAGCTTATGCCCTATGTGGTTTCCCCAGAGTGAAGGGAAAGGGCCACTGGAGCCATATGCTCATTCCAGGGTCATCATGGGGAGCCTGGCCTGGCTGCTTTCCCCCAACTCCTCCACTTCACCTGCTCCAGTAGCTCTCATTCACTGCCCTGTTTGCTGCTGCTGCTCTGACAGTGGTATGAGCATGACTTTAGATTAGAATATTCATGGTCTGTTATTTTTCTGGAGTACTGTCAACATTTTGCTGAGGCATACAAGTGAAAGAAAGGAAATTTCAATTTTCAACAGTAGATAATTCTTCTATGCATGAACAAAAGCCATGGGACAAAGAAAAGGCACTTCCTTTGTTTAAAGGCTTCTCCTGCTGTGAATTTCAACAGCCTCCTGCAAAAGATGGAGGCACTAGAGCTTCATAAAAACATGGCTGCAAGAATCTTTTATAAAGGAAAGTGTTAGGCAACCTAAATATAAAGGTTGCTACCAGCTCTACCATTATATACTATAGAATGACCTGAACCAGAACACCAAAACCAAACACCCTAGAAATTTAGGACAAGAAGGTGTCAAAGTCTTGACTAAAAACTGCACAAGACTTTCACAGCTTGTTTCCATCTCTACATGGGCCAAACCAGAAGCCTCAGTCAGACACACTGCAAACTTTGGGGAGTTTTGAAATCCAGACCTTAAGTCCAGATTCACTTTTGTAAAGGACAGCAGAATTTTGTGACTCAGGCCCATCTCTGATTTATATGGCCACTATATTTACCAAATCTATGAAAAACTTGTCTTGCATATAGCCTTAGAACTCCAAAAAGTTTTATTAAACTTTTAATAAGCTAGAAAATAGCTACCAATGAACACTGACTGATATTTAGTACAGATATTCTTACCAAAACAGGATTGAAGATATATTTAAAAAGAGATATAGAAGCCAGCTTGAAACCGTCATGCCCATGTTTGGCATCAGCACAATGTTTTACTCATAAGATTATCAAAATACCATGTCTAATACTTTTAGTACCTTAGGATAACTCTTTTCACCTCAGCAAGGACTCCTAATGCAGTACAATTATATACATCATTCCAAATCTGTTGAATGAAATGCTGAATCCTGATTGGATTAAAAAAAAACCTGTCTTTACTTGAGCAATAAAGGACCATAAAGTAGACACCAAAGCAGGATCAATACTGCAAAAGGGAACCCGAGAATATGCATTTGAATAAAACCCATTAATTCACTTCAGCTGTATTTCCGACTCCTTTAATTCTTTTCATGAACATTCTAAACAAGTGATTATTTTGGTTCACAAGAATGTTCATAGAAAATCAAAATCTCACTTTATCTTTCAAATATATTAATGAAATGGTTCACACCATAAGGATTCATGCAGTCATCTTGGAATCTCTGATTCCCCTCCTGCTTATAAAAGTGTATGATTCAAACAGAAAAAAGAAATACCATGTCACCACTCACACACTAGATTTAATGAATAGTAGATAGTGAAAGTGAATAGTTTACAAATAAGCCGTGGGTTGAAATACACATATATAAAGTGTTTGTTAAAATATGGTGAATGATGAACAAAATAGTACAAGTCAAAGACTGATCATGGATAATACACAAAACAGAAAAAAGAGCAAAGTGTGTTCCATAAATGATATTTTTACAAATACTTCATCCTAGTTGTAGCTGATAAACATTCTAAAAGTTATTAATACAATCCACTTTTGTAAAGGATAGCAGAATATTGCAAAACAATGTACAGAGAGCATCACTCATAAGAGAAAAGGAAATTCAGGTGAGATTTAAAGAAAGGATGTGAATGAATGGCTTGGCAGGAAAGGGGAGAGATTTCCTAATGGTTGGGGAGGACAGAGAGAGGTATCCAAGATGGCAGGAGTGGCATACACTGGTGGGGATGTAAGTGGACATCAGATGATTAGCGGTACCATTGGAGAGGGTTGGGATTTTTTGTTTGTTTTAAGGGAAGAACTAGTGAAGAGAAGAGCTAAAAGCACCTGTAATTTGAAAAATGGTCTCTATTTTTTCTGGTGTTTTGCAAAGGGTATGTCTACATTTGGAGCTGGTGAGACATACCCAGGCTAGATGAGCTAGCATGCTAAAAATAAAGTGTAGGTGAGGCACCCACCCAGAGTACAGATCTCTTAGAGACCCTAAGCATGTATTCAGGGCAGCTAGCTCATCCTTCGGCTTGCACAGCCATATACATTTATTTTTAGTGTGCTAGCTCAATGAAAACTAGCATGGATAGGTCTCCTCAAGATGTGAATCACATCCCCAGCTCCAAGGGCAGATATAGTCTAAATATGAGCATTTTTGCCTGTATTTAATTACGAGAACAGAACTGCACCTAAAAACATAACCAGATTGAGTGTTTTTAAAGCCCAAAAGGTTTAGACTGTTCAGATTAACTTTAGATAAGCATCTGACATATTCTGGGCTTAACCTGTTTTCCCACTAATTTTTGCTCTACACATCAACTAATGAGCACAGAGAAGGATCTGTGACTGGAGATAAGAATTAGATCATTAACTACCCTTAGACACTCCCACTGCTGTTTCTTTTTGGCTTTGTCTCTTTGCTTGCTCAGGCTACGACTGTGGAAATGTAAGTATCTGCTAACATTGGTGCTACTCAGTGCAAGGACTGATTCAGTGACACTATAGTGACTCTCAAGTGAGAGTACAAATAAGGGTAATAAAAATGGATGCTTGTTTAAACTGCTGGAGTATGCTGAGTAGCTGGAAAGAGATATTGACAACTTACTATATGAACAATGAAGAAACAGGAGTGAAGAACTGGTGAGAGGGAGACAGAAAAAGTAGACACCAGTTTTACAGCATCATCAACATAAATGCACATGCAGAGAAAAAGGCCTGCTTTACATACAAAGTTGCACCAGTTTAACTAAAGGTGTGATTTTTAAATGGATTTAGATAAATAGTTTAACTTTGTGTGCATGCACATTTAAATAGATTTAGACCCAGCTTTTAATGGCATAGCTTGCCTCTAGGGTTGCTTACAGGGGCAAGCTAAACCAATACAACCAGTTAAAATGTGATATGTGTATGTCTACATAGGGGTTTGCATTGGTTTAAACAAACCAGTACAAATCTGTAGGTAGACAAGCCCAAAAAGAGGGGGAGCGGGGAAGAGACAGACCCCAGTAGTTCAATCTCTTGCCCAGCATCAGCATTTTATTTCAAAATACACCCCAATTTCATTTCAAAACGTATTCCTCCATTTCATTTTAGCATCCCACTCACTATTAGAAGCCAGAAGAGGAGGAGGGAACCAATGCCGGGGGGGGGGAGTGTCTTAATTACCCCATCTCAGGCCTGAGAGTTGGGCATCCTCTCCCAGGCCTGGTGGCAGGAGGAGCAGTTCAGGGAGACACAGCAAGAGCTGAAGAACTAAACAGAGCAGCTGCTTCCCAGATGGCTGCAGCATACAGAGGAGCTCCAGCTGTGCAGTGTAGGGCAAGGAGAGGTACCAACCTGTGTCTCCACATGTGCAGCAGCTCTGACTGGACACCCTTTGCCAGAAGGTGGGGGAATGGCTGTGAAAGGGCAGCCAAACAGATGGGGGCTCCCCTGCAAGCTAGAGGTTTTACCCAAAGACCAGTAGAGGGTTTGAAACCCTCATAGAGCTGGCAGCAGCTGCCATTGCCAGTTCACCATTTCTGGGCCAGCTTGTTATCTCACTGTGCAGCTGAATTGTCATCTTCCTGAGCGGTCATTGATGCTCAGGCTTCTGCAGCCTGCTCCCACAGTACAGCTAACGCACTCCACAGGCTGGTGCCTCTTGTATGTTTCTCTCCACAGTGCATCTAATCAAGAGGGAGATGCACAGTCACAATCTGACCCTTTTCATCTTGGCATTATTTTGGGAGGCATTTCTTGGCTGCTGTTAGAAGGGATCAATATTCTCCTCTTAGGTCTTTTTGTTCCCCCTGATCATTCTCCCCTCTTTTCCCTTTTGTCTTCATCAATTCTGCATACTCAGCTCAAAACAAAAACTTCATCTAATTTGCTCTTTCTTTAAATCAAAAAGGAAAGAGGTGGGGGGGGAGTGTTAGTAGATTTGACCATTTTTTTGGCGTGTTTCTCTTGATTATTTTGCCAGACACTCGCACAACCTATTTTTCTCTCTCCTGCTGCTGGCCATGTGAATATAATTCAAATCAAGAACATGCATTGCATCATGTGAAAATTACCCACTTCTATTCTGGAAACTTTTTTTCTGATTTGCTTAAAGTGAAAACTGATGGAATCACCGTTTCCCAAATTTTCTACAAAACTAGTTGAAAAAATAGTGCAATATTTTGTGCCCAAGTCCACTTTTAGCTTTCAATGTTCTGTTAAATCTTCAGTGAAGGCATCAGAGCATTCTTAACACAGCCCTTTAATTAAAGGTAGAAACTACAGGGCCTACTTACAGGAGAGCAATTGAAAGACGTAGCTGGGTCAATGCTGTGGAGAGAGATTTGTAGAAAAAGAGATCCAAGAAATTTGAGAGAGGAAAAAAAAAAGATTATGAAAGTAGTGCTAGGCATAGGTGAAGGGATCAAAATGAAAGGGGAAAAGTTATTTTGAATGTTTCTTTATTAATTTTAAATAATTTATTCCGCCATTCATTGTAGAAGAAAAGATGTTTTGCATTTTTGTCATTGCTTTCTCCTACCTGTTGATTAGGAATTGCTTTTTTTAGTAGCAAATATTCTCCCCCCCCACTCTTTTTTCTAAAGAGGTAGTTTTGCAAGAAAGAAAACTTTAAAATATACCCTACTTGAGAACAGCTACATTTGTCTTTCACTTTTTTATATTTTTCTTGGCTGGTTTTGCTTTTTATAAAGTGTCTGATTTTCTTCTCACATACCAGTTTTACATTTTGTAACCCCACTGACTTCATTGGAGATGGTCCTAATTTACACCAGTGAAGACCAAATGCATCACTTAGGTGAATCCAAGCCCTAATAGAGTCAATGGCAAAACTCCCACTGATTTCAATTGTGCTAGGATTTCCTCCGTCATGTTTAAAAAAAGGGACTATCCTGTTCATTGGCCATCTTCCCACCAGATCCTTCAGATAAGCTCTAATACCAGATATGTGATATCACAACCATTTCAAAACCTATAACTGTCTGAAATATTTAAAGGGTATAAAGAAGGGCGAGAAATTAGAGCTATAATTTGTCGAATGGGTTGAACCTTAGAATGGGAACATTTATAGGCTGACTATCAGGAAAAACATCCTGACTGCACATTAATCATCCTACCTAATGATATTAAGCAAGCCCAATATTTTCAGACCTGGATGTCTAACATTAGGCATTTAAATCCATAGTTAGGTACATAACTTTAGGCAACTAGGTTCAAAAATTCAGTCCTTAATCTTAAATTCAGATTTGTCTTTCCACTTTTTCCATATTTTAATGTTGTGAGAGAATTAAAACATCCTGAGCTCAATATACCTACTCACAATAGTGAGAGCACATGGTCTGCTTCTGAAATCAATACCTCTAGCAGGGCTGCCCAGAGGATTCAGGGGGCCTGGGCCCCCCGCCGCTGAATTGCCGCCAAAGACCCGGCACTTTCGCAGTGGGTCCCGGGGCGGAAGGACCCCCCACCGCAGGTTTTCGGGGCACTTAGGCAGTGGGTCCCGGAGTGGAAGGACCCCCTGCCACCGAATTGCTGCCGAAGACCCGGAGCGGAAAAAGCTCTGGGGGCCCGGGCCCCGCAAAAGTTTTCTGGGGCCCCCGGAGCGAGTGAAGGACCCTGCTCCAGGGGCCCCGAAAAACTCTTGTGGGGGCCCCTGTGGGGCCCGGACCCTGGGGCAAAGTGCCCCACTTGCCCCCCCGCTCTGGGCGGCCCTGTGTTGTATTAACTAAACAAATTCTGCCACACATACACCAGTATTCAGTCATCTGGGTGGCTGCATGGCAAATACTGCAAGGAGGAAAACAAATACTTACTCCTTAAAATTATTTAAAAATGTTTTCTATATAATACATTTTTGAAAGTGCAAGTATTGGGCTGCTGCTCTAGGTTTACATCTCTTCACTCCAGAAAATAAATGCCATTTTAGACCATCACATCTTCTTTTTCAATACATATTAAATATACTGCAGTTGTACAACATATTCATGAGATTTCACATTTTAAGGGTAAAAAAGCTTGAAACTTGTTTAGTTTTAAAAGTTGTGAGATGTTAACACCAGAAAGGAAACAGTTTAAAAGACAAGTGCTAAAAATAACTTCTAAAATACAGTGTAAATTGATGTTTCAGAGATGAGTGAAAGTTACACTTGGCAAAGGTCTTGGATCTTTTCATATGCTGGATATGTTTAACTTTGGTATTTTCTTAACAAATGGTTAGCATTGGACCTTATGTCTCTGGAGGAAAGACATCATCCTGCAGTGACATGTTTCTATACAAACATACTCAAACCAAGGTCATCACTCACCTTCTTAAACCCCCAGCAACACAAGCCAACAACTTAATTTACAGAGAGAAGTTGTGTGGAGTGTTGGACTAGCAGACCCCAGCATCCAGTTGAGGGCTGCCACTGAATTAAAGGAACAGATGGAGTCGCTCAAACTGGAAACATTTTTTCCTTTTTTCTTTTCCCCTTTATTTCACCCATATATTTTCACATTCATCATTAACTCATGTTTAACCCTTTCTCATCCACTGATGTACATGAATTCAAAAAATAGATACACTGTTTGTTTTTCTGTGCATTACTTGAACAGTCTCTCCTAGACAAGATCAGGCAGATGTACCAGGAAATTCAGAGAACAAATCCTTTATAGTAGAAATTAGCAGATTCTTTCTTTTATAATTTCTCTACACATTCTCATATTCTTTAACAGCTAAATGTTTTGAGGTTTTTCTTTAAACTTTGTGCAGTGATGAAAATGGGAATCTTCATTCGTTTAAGTTCACCTCTTTTTGTGAAGATTGGACAAAATACAAAATCTAAGTTCTTATTCCTTATTTTATATTCAGAAACAGTCAAACTCCAAAGATTGTATACGTACAGCAAAACTCATCTGCCCCATCAGAGAGACAGTGAAATAAAATTAATATTACCAGACACTTTTGTATATCTGGTCCTCTGCATTGAGACAAATTTCACCCTATATTTGCATCATTCTACTATGGGTCAATATCTCACTTGCACTCCACACTGGTGAGCTGCAGCTACCAGTGCCAATCCTACTCAAAAAAGGTCCAATGCAAATAGGAAATAACACCAGAATATGCTCCCAGTCAAAAAACCTGCAGGATTTTAGGTCAGGAATAGAGATTTTGGACTCTTTGGTTCACCGGCAATTCTGAAAAAAATGTTTCAGGTCAAACTGAAAATGAATTTTTTTCAAAATTTTTGGCATATCAAAAAGTAAAAATAATTAGTTTCAAATTGAATGAAATGTTTCAGTCTACCTGAAACAAAATGTTTCATTTTGATTTTGACCATTTAAAAATGTTTCATTTAAAAAGTTATATTAAAAGACATTTAAAATGAAAATTCGTTTGAGACCAAAGAATCAAAGCTTCTGTTATCTCTTACCTCCTCTCTCTCTAAAATGGACTTCAAACGAACTATGTTTCAAAAAAATATTTTTTAAATTATTTGAAATACAATTTGTTATAACTTGGGTGTCATTTATATGAACTGATTTGCCCAGCCTCTTAAAACATATTGAAGAGGTCATTTTAACTTCACTAACTTAGTTGCACTGATTGGAAAGTAACATCTTAAATACAAATTATGAGGGGAAAGGAACAATTTTTTTCTCTTTCTTTAAAGTTCTGTCAAGACAAATTAGTCACATTTAATTTCATTACTGTTCATGACAGTAATACCATCACACTCACCTCAGCTACCTCAGTAATCAAGAGCAAGCTACCATAACAATTGCATTCAATATAAGTGCCATTTCAGTTACTCACTTTTAAGGTCTAAACCTTTGTGCTCTCTTTCACTGGCAACCAATAGCTATTACTTAAAAGGAACATTATCAACTTCGTTTTTGTTTTTTTAAGCTAATTTTTCAGCATTCTAGTTACTGATAAAGCTCCATTTAAATACCAAGCCCTGGAATTAAAAAATAAATAAAAATGAAAATATACATGAAAGTTTTTCTACACCATTGTTAATTCTTACTATTGTCATTTCAGCAATGAAGAAACTGGCTGATCATATTGGGGAAAACAGAGAATTTGACTTAACACAATGTGATGTGAAATGCATAAAGAAAAATACCCTGAAAAAAAGAGAGAACACTTGTATTTTGCTTAACTTGTTTCAGTTTTATCATCTTAGAAGTTACTCATAATGATGATAGGTACAGTGTTTTTTCAAACAACAGTGTGATTTCCAATTTGGCAGATTTGTTAATTAATCTGAGATAAAATAAATATTAAAAGTTACAGTTTGCCAACTCAGGGAAGTCTCTTCAGGTTTTATCTAGCCAGGTCTGTGAACCATTTGACCTGCTGTAAGTCCTTGTATTGGGTTTGATCATGGAAAGTGTTGAGCAAGTCCCACTGGTTTTGGTGTGGGAGGTGAGCGCTCAGCTCTTCCTAGCATGATTAAGCACATATTTCTGTATCTTTCTTCAGTCGTGAGATTTTCTGTGTCATAGTTTCTCCTGGGAATGATGTTCTTGCTAAGTGAAAATTACCATCATAGAACTTAGTCCCAACTCCCCTCATGAGCACCAAATCTTTCACACCACTGAACCTATGTCCACATTCAGGTGGAACTTTGGAAAGTGAAGTATTCTATTATAAAACAGTGAAGGATGATTAGCCAATTCATTGCTTTACTGGATAAAAATTTTGATATCTACTTTCAGTAATGAAAACCACAGCACTTCCCAATGGCAGTGATGGAGGAAGGACTGTTTACTAGTTTTAAACTTTTATTTTATTAATTAAATACAAAGTCAAAATAATTTAAAAAATCCAGTTAACCTGACATGTACCCAACAATGGGCATGATTCTTTATTCACTTACTTCTGTAACTCTATTCAATTCCATGGAGTCACAGGAGGAGAAAACTTGTGTGAGATCAGAATCTGTCCCTCTCTCTTTAGTATAGTTTTTATGTGAGGTTTATCATGACAAACCAGTAAGTTGCACCAACAATGCTCACATATCACTCTAATTATCTAATACTACCTACTGAAAAAACTATATTAAAGAAGTTATGTTCTTTGAGATATATTGTCCACATAGATTCCAGTCTTAGTGCATTTGCATCCCATGCATGAGAGACTGCTCTCATGTGCCTGCATGTGCACCAAGAATGGAATCCATGTGCAAAATCACTTAAAGAAAAGAAAGTTATTTAGGTTGCAAAGTCAAGCATTCAACATTTCAGAAATGCCAGATTTACAGTTGTCCATGCAATGATATCAATGGAGATGAGCACGATTCACTGTCACAAAGTAAGAAGTCCAATTCCCATTCCCAAGCAAAAGAACAACCTGGGCCTTCCAAATAATATTCTTGCCAAGTGCTTAAAGTACATGTAGCTCACACAGTGCCAGAAGCATGATTCTGAAATTATTATTTTTAAGTCAATGGGAGTTTCTTATATCCTGTGGTGGGAGACTAGGGTCCCTGGAGTGTGTGTGTGTATGTCTCTCTCTCTCTCTCCCTTTCTCTCCTCTAATATATGTTGTCTTGATTTACATTCAATTATTTTTCAAATAGGTAAGGTTTATTTATATATAAATGATTACCCGATTAATTGATTGAATTAGTTTTTTATATACAGTACATTGTTCTGTCACTACAGTACACTTCAACAACTACTGCTGTAGAGCCTGGTGGGGAAGCTGTCTCATCTTGCTATTGCTACATGTTCATTTGAATTAACAGTATCTTAAATTCTCTCATTTTTCCTTCCCTGTGTCCCAGCTGTCTAGCTAGATCGTTAGGTACACTTTTATCCCACAGGATGATGGGTTTCCTAAGAGGACAATGAACTTGTTATCCTTCCTTTACATTCAAAATGAGACTTCTACACAGTTTAGTGACTACAGCGTTTTTATAACTGGGAGAAAAGGTCCCCAAGCAGGCCGTCTTCTGGCTAGCTGTACTTGCATTACTTCATCCTAGTCTCTGATCTATTAGCATTCATAAAGATGATGGAGTTTCTTTGGTTCCCTCTACTATGTTTGGGCTGAAATTTAAACTTTTGAGCATCCCTTCATCTTTGAAACACATCCCTAATTCTATTCCTTCTTGAAAGTTCAATACACTTCCTTACACAACTTTGGGTCCTTCAAACACTTCCAAAACCAAAGCCAATATGGAAACTGCAACCAGTTTTTGTCCAAGCCACCCCAATGTTCTATTTCTGTCATAAAACAAAACATTTCATCACATATACATTATGGATAAATGTTAATCTGTTAAATTACTATTAGAGTAGAAAATGTTCCGACTATCTGATGGGAATTAAAAAAAATCTGTTAAATTTAAGATGCAAACCTAAAAAGAGATTGTATGCATTTAATAGGTTAAGGCAAGACTACAGTATATGGTACAGATGAATATAGTAGGCATAAACATTTCTTATTTCATTAGCAACAGCAGATTTTAATTTATATTTTATTGTACTTGGCCTTTTAAAAAAAAAATCTTAACACCACAGACATGTTTTCTAGTAATAGAAATGGACAACACCATCTTGAATCGTGGGTGTGATTTTCATAGAGTTTAGGCACACAGTTCCGCCCCTATTCTGTATGCTGTTAGTATTGTTACACATGCACATTGGGTAACTGCACACATAAATGAGTGTGGTCATTCACGGGCACAGTTGCATAATTTGTGTTCACAGTTAAGCTAAATTACACATGAAAACTAGTCATGTGACTGCACTCACATTTTTCATAAATTAAGGCTAGAAGGGACAATTACTTCATCTAAACTTCCCTCCTGCATATCACAGGCCATTCCAGTTACACCTGTATTGATCCCCACATTGATGTGTTTTACTAATGCATATCTTCCAGAAAGGCATCCAGTCTTGATCTGAAGACATCAAAAAAGAGATGGAGCATCCACCACTTCCCTTGGAAGTTTGCTCCATGGGTTAATCACTCTCACTGTTAAAAATGTGTGTCTAATTTCTAATTTTGATTTGTCTGGTTTCAGCCATTGGTTCTTGTAATGTCTTTCTCTGCTAAACTAAAGAGTCCTTGATTACCCAGTATTTTCTCTGCATTGAGGTGCTTATACACAATAACCAAGTCACCTCTCAATCTTCTTTTGTCTAAGGTAAACAGATCAAGCTCTTTAAGTTTCTCATTCTAAGGCATTTTCTTCAACACACTATTTTTGTGTCTCTTTTCTGCTGGGACACTGACAGACCAGGTGCCAGCTCATGCCAAGGTCCCCATGTCTCAGTTGAACACTGACAAATACATAGCTGGAATCAGGCTGGCTCACCTGTATGTTTAGTATTGTTAAAATACATATTAGAATTATGAGAATGCATTTTGTGTTTAGACTATTGAATGTTAGTGAGTTGCTGCATGCATTCATTTCACTTAGAACCTCTGTATCCCATATTGTAAAGTAATATTTGAGCAGTTGTATTGTGAGCCTCTGTGTCTGTAAATCCCCAGACAGGAGATCAACATTAACTAGTGTGAAGTGCTGATCTCCATCAGAAGATGTTACATCCTGCCCAACAGGATAGGTCCATCGACACCAGACAGACTACTGAGGGGGTTACAGAGGAGAAAAGCTGTTAGTTGTTCTGCTCTCCCCTATGAAGACAAGTCATGAAAGTCCTATCAACTGAGTTTGCAGCTCAGAGCACAAGGGAGGAAGAGTAGGATAGAAACCCCAAACAAGAAGGAACTGGACTGCTGGACTCTGGGGACTAGGTTTTCCAGGCATAAGCAAGAGATCCCCAGCTGCTCAGCCTGGTTCAGCCTTAAAGGACATATAGCACTTGTTTTTTATAGAAGCTTCTACTACCTTTTGAAACTTAAAATTGTAATCCATGTGCGTGTATATATGTATGTATGTATGTGTGTGTGTGTGTATGTGTGTGCTTACCTGATTTAACTTTGTAAATAAGTCTCATATTTCCTTTTCCTATTTAATACATCTGTATATAGTTTATTACAGGACTGGCTACAAGTATGGTCTTTAGTGTGAAATCTAAGGTGCAATTGACCTGAGGTATGTGACTGCTTCATTGGGCCTGGGAGTTATTGGGGTTCCCTACAGGCGTAACCTGAATGTTGCTATGATTCTTGGCGTAAGGGTCCATCTATCACAAAGGTATGCTCAGTCTGAGTAGCAAGACAGATCAGAGTCCCCCAGGGGACTGTCTGTAACGTCATGTTTAGACTGTTATTGTGCCTGAGTTTATACTTAACTATTGGTTGGTAAAATCTAAGTATAGAATTCACAGCCAATTTGGGGACTGTGCCGGCTCTTAACAGTCTGCCCTGAGTTTGGCATTCATGCTGTTGATGCAGCTGTTATGCTGCCTGCAGTGACTCCCCTCCAATTTTTAATATACTTTTTAAAACATGGGCACCATAGCTGTATGCAATATTCTAGTATCAATCTTGCCAGTGCCACTTACAGAGGAAAAATCATCTCCCTACTTCTATTCGCTACTGCCCTGTTGTATAGCCAGAGCACTGCATTGGGAGCCCATGTTCAGTAGCTTGTTCACTATGACCCCTAAATCCTTAAATACACATTTCAGAGTAGCAGCAGTGTTAGTCTGTATCCGCAAGAAGAACAGGAGTACTTGTGGCACCTTAGAGACTAACAAATTTATTTGAGCATAAGCTTTCGTGGGCTAAAGCCCACTTCATCGGATGCATAGAATAGAACATATAGTATATATATATATATATATATATATACACATACACACACACACACATATATACACATATACACAGAGAACATGAAACAATGGGTGTTACCATATACACTCTAACGAGAGTGATCAGTTAAGGTGAGCTATTACCAGCAGGAGAGAAAAAAACTTTTTCTAGTGATAATCAAAATGGTCCATTTTCAGCAGTTGACAAGAACTCACAACTTCTTGTTAGTCTCTAAGGTGCCACAAGTACTCCTGTTCTTTTTTTTAAATACAGAGTTACTTCTTTCCAGGGGACAGTCCCCCATTCTGTAGGTTGGGTCTGAATTCCTTGCTCCTAAATGTATACCCTGGTATTTAATTATATTAAAATGCATTGTGTTAGGATTTTGTGCCTGCCATAACATGTCTAAAGCATATGAAAATGAGACCCTTTGAGTTAGGTAGATATTGACCAAGTGACAATCCTTGTGATCGTGATACCTTCAGTATGGATCTGGAGGAGGGAACTTTGCCTGGAATTTAGGGCCTTAGACTAATTATTTTACAGTTATCTCTTTTCCAAATTCTACTTTAACTGGGAAATTAAATGTCTTTGTAGTCACCCTGAGGTAGTGAGACCACCAATGGACAAAGCAGAAAAAAAATTTAGGACATAATGAAGGCAGACGATATAGGATGTGTGTTATTTAGCAAAAAACCCAGAACACCCAATCCCTAGAAATGGTGAAGGAATATTAATGAAACTTTTTAAAATTACAAAACCTCTGGAGTGCTGTTTTATGCATTCTTATTTATGAAACTAAAATTAAATATGGGCCCTATCCTGGAAGGGTGATGAATCCTTTCAACTACTCTTGGGCCCTATGTAGCTAATGAAGCAAAGTTGTAATGTTTTTGAAAGTTAAGATTTTAAAGCACAATTATCATGCAGCATATACTCTGGCAGAGAAACCATTCCTAATCTGTTTTAAAACAAATAGATTGTGTACAGCTGTCCCTATAGCCGAGGCAAAATGATGATTTAATGTTGATTAAGAGAGAAGGCCTTTGAAGTGAGTGAGGCAGGAGCCCGTAGTATGTCTTTAGTGATCATTATCAGTCTTTCCCTGAAGGGTGACTTGGTGCCAAAAGCTCTTTCCCCAAACTGGTTGAGGTAGATTCAGGAGCAAATGCTTTGTGAATTTAAAAAGACCTTCTCATTCACAGGCCTCTGATGTCTTATTCCTTTAGTTGCATTAATGTTTGAGAATAAGCAGATGCATCCTTTTTCATTGGTTAACTACAAAAAGGGGCAAGGTCCACTGCCTCACTGCACCATGGCACTATTTATTCAGCATGAGAGTAGCAACTGAGCATGGGTCCTGCAGTAAAATCAAATCAAAGGGAGTATTTTACTGTCTTTTAAATATACGAGCAGCTGCTTATAAATAAGACAAAGCATTTGCATTTAACTTTTAGTAACTACCTACTTATGGGAGCCATTAAACAAAAGGATGCAAATGAACAATCATGTTCGCTCTCTCTCATTTGGTTGTTTCATTGTTAGAGGTTAAACACCAGTGGCGATATATTTTGTATATTATATTTGTATGCATACATATTATATATTACAACGTTGCCATCTGAAAATATCTGAACAATATGTCAATCATATTTTGCATCTGTCTGACCATGTCAATAGTTTGACAACAAAAGTTCCAGTGACTCAAAAGGGGAAATTATGTTGTTGCCCATAAACAGCTAGGAAAGATGCAATTCTTACATGAAAGAAGGGCTGGTGGTTATAGTATGGAGGCATTGTGGAAATAGAGTTCCCCTGGCTGATTACTACTGCTGAGATTTACTTTTGGTTAAGAAAATACAGTTGTTAATATAAAATAGGTTTATACCTCAACATAAATAAAAATCAGTTGTTAGTTTCCTGATAACCTTGCCTTTTCTTTTCAGTTTTTCCACCGGCTTCCATAATGTTAAACATAGGACTAGTCAATATTACTTTGATCATTAATTTGGGTTCTACTAGGGACTGTCATATAAGATCTCTTTTTACAGTGGGCACCATTAAAATCTTCACAATGACCATTTTCAATCATTAATGTTATTACAATATTTACTGCATTTTATAATTCTAAGAAATACATTGTAATGTAAATTAGTCAAAAAGCAAAATTGTAAAGATTTTAAATGGAGACCACTCTGCTTTTCCACAATCACAATCAAACTCTGGGGACCCACTCTCCTCTCAATGGACTGAATGGCAGTTTTGCCATTGACTTCATGGGGGGCAGGATTGGGCTTTGGGTAGAAAAGGAACTCAATTTTTGTAAATCCAAAAATAATTGTACATTTTGTGCAAATTGACAATGCTGTCGATTTAAGTAGGCAGCTGAAGTATAAGTGTTTCAACACTGATCCACTAATGTGCCTCTAAACAGACTTGAGGAACCACCATCAGGTGTGAGCAGAAGCTGTGCCTTAAAAACACAAACAAATGCAAAATGGCTTTAAATTTCTACTACTTTGCCACAAAATAATTTTGATGTAACATTTTTAATCAGTGCTATTAAATTCAAGTATTTTTAATCACTTTCCAGGAAAATTTGTCTAATGTTGTGCCTTTGGTTGGTGGGGGGCTATTGTTTTTAGCAACAATGGGTCCACTTCATGAGTAAACACATTAAAAACATGCAAATATGGTTTTCAAAATGATTTTCATATGAAATTAGCTATTTTGTTAAATCTGTGAATATTGCAAAGTTGGGAAATAAAGTGAAACCATTCAATGAAAAAAATAAATATTTGGGAGCAAAATCCTACTTAATCCTTGGGCTCTGCTGAGACAAGAGTGGCAATTAATTCCAATTGTGCTGGTGATTGTGTGTGATATGGGCTCCTTAGAAATGGATATAAATTTGTTTGAAGCTCATCTGATGAATTATGTCAAGGTTTAACTGTGGACTGATTTAACCAGCAAAGTGCCTCTAGTAGGTCCCTTTATTCAGTTGTAAGCAGCTCTATTTATTTATTTATCTTAAATACATGGTCTTTTGATGGAAGATTGCATTACTCTGATGCAATGATTGTCAAAAGTTTTCAACACAGAAATTTCCTTGCCAAAATTTGGGTTTTGTCAAAAATATATATATTTTTATGGAAAAATGTAGTTTGACAAAGTTTTTTATTTTTCAATGGGAAATTTTGAAATCAATCAACACATTTTTCTTCATTTTGTATTAATATTTTCATTTAATTTATCTTTGTGAAACCTGAAGAGTTTTCAGAATTGTGATTCTCCTTTTCCAGTTTTTGTCACTGAAGTAACGAAATGAGGGATCTCCATGTATGGCTTTGTTTCCTACCTTTTCTTTTCCTTTTTCTACTCTAACTTTTAAAAACTTCCTCAAATTTGGAGAAGTCCGTTTGGAAAAATAAAATACCAATCCTATTCTATAACTTTTGAAAAGTTGAGGAACTATTGAAAAATCACAAAATGGCAGCGTTAAATATTCCTCAGGGTTAGGAAAATATTTATATGGATCTAAAGTATATGCTGCAAAGTTAAACAGAACCCTGAGGGCAAGGCTTCAGATAAAGAGGTGCCAAAGATATCAAATAAAGACAATTCTGGAATTCATATGTGGGGTCAGCAACTGATAAATAAGGACCTGATTCTGCAACTACTGGGCATAGTGCTTACTACCATGAGTGGTCTTGTTGAAGCTTATGGGACTACTCCAGGTAAGTAATTATTACACATAGTGGTAAGTGTTTGCAGATTGGGTCCTTAGCTATAGGAATATTTTAAACCTCTGTTCACAACTAAAGAGGTTCTAGTTGACCAAGTAAGCTCATGTATCATTTGAGTTCATATATCTTTGTTTTTATTGTATTGTGCCTTCATCATCATGGAAAACCACCTGTTTATTCAGCTCAACATTTTGAAAATGCTCCTCTCACTTTTTGGTGCTATTTGTTGATTTAGAAAATCTTTTGTCCTGTGTCATAATTGCCCAGTGTTCTAGGATGTTCTCCAATGTACATTTCTTCACTAATATCATGATGCACAGAAATTAGCCAGTCCCCTTGTTGTGTCTCCACCCATTAAACAAGTTTGATAAAATAAATGTTTGCCAAATCATTTGACATAATGCATATTATCACACACATAAAGAGAAAAAAACAGACTACAGTGAATCAAAGATAATCTACTGCATCTGAAGGCATCAGAACCAGAAGAACAAAGCTGAAGGTACTGCACTGTGATATTGACAGAACTATCAAGTGTAATTAGGGCTTGCCTACAACAGGGTCATATGTGTCTCCTGAGATGGGCAGAACACTGCTCACTCACTGACTTTACCGGCAGTTGAGATCACGCAGAACTTCAGAATACTATTCCTTCTTGACTCCTTCCTTTTTAAAGCATCTTTCCTCCCATTTCCTTTACTTTTCCTACCTACTCCGTTTATATTATGATGTTGCTGAGGGCATTCCTTACTCAGACACATACCCATTGGCTTCAAAGGGAATTCTGTCCGAGTAAAGAACTGGGTGATTTTTTTTTTGACAACTAATTTGATAAAATATGCAGTTTTGATCTACCCAAAACTATTCATGAATTTGATGTGAATAGTTTCAGCCATTCACAAAACAGCTGGAAGAGGCAGTGGTGCTATTGTTGTAACCCCATAACCTCGAGTCTAGTGGTTAAGACAGTCAGCTGGGATTTAGGACACCCACTCTGGAACAGCCCTGAAATGGACCGTCTGAGTCACTAACATTTCCAAATTATTTCAGGAGTCAGTTCAACACAAACTACTTTCCCCCCACCCCCAATTTAGCAGAATTGCCACTGAACCAAAAAAATGAATTATTTGCCCCATTCTAGTAACAAATAAAATATCAGGCCTTTGAATGCCTTGATGTCATACTACTATCAATTTATTTTGCTATATCTGTGGAAATCAGAATAATACCAGATGGGGGCGTCTGTAAGAGTGAAGATTTTCGGTCGTGAATCAGCTAAGGAAAATGAATCAGATAAATGGCATCTGCCCCTGCTATTCCTCAATGCTTAGCATACAGTTTTAATTTAAAAACATTTACTCCTCAATGTTCAGAGCTGTGATAGGTTTGTTTTAGTCATTAAAAAAGATGCTGGCAGGTAGCTTAGGCCAAAATATTAGCTCCAGAGAAGGAAAGGTTTGGAAAACCTAATATTAGGCTACCTTGAGCCCCTGATCTTTAGGCAGAAATCTTCATTGATTTCTACAAGGATTAAATGAAACAAGTTTGTGTTAGTATTTGAAATTCTCTTTTACTATTTGCCATCTAAACACTGCAATATGGTGCTAGCTAGTACAGGAAAACGACGTAGAGAGGCTACCTAGAAATAGACCAGGCTACTTTTCCTGGCCAAATGTAATTAATAAAATAAATAAATGTATTACTACATGTAAAATAGAGTAATTTTAATTCAATGTTAATCATTTGAGTTATTTTATTACACAGGTAAAGTAATTACAAAGTGTTGCGCATGATGTTTAATCGGACTGTGTTCACTTTAAGTTAATTGGAGTCCTTCTGGAGGTCTTAAACATACTAAATCCAATGCAGTGAATGTGGTAGGGTGAAGAGAAGCTGTGCATTGGGACTGTGTAGTGGTCCACTGAGGAGAGATTTGAATATGTGCCAGGGATGTAGTTCCCCTCTACATACTCACTCTACTCACACTGGGCTCAGGGGAAGGATTTGGATTTTAATATTTGATTGTGTTTTATTCAGATTTGTCCCTTGACTTTGAACAGTCATGTAAGACTGAGTCCTGCAAGGTGCTGAGAGCCCTCAATTTCCATCAAAATCAAAGGCTCATTGCAGGTTTGAGCCCGTAGAGTTCTCTGTTTGTTTCACCATTACATTAAATTCAGCTTTAATGCTTTTGTGTTAATTAAACCTTCAGTTTTAAATAACTTTTGGTTGCTAGTTTGTAGCTTTGATAAATAACCTTAATTTTACTTAAAAATATTTTTACCATGAAAAAAAAATACAAGAGAAGTAAAACCAAATTAACAGTGCTAGAAAAACGTTTTATATGGCTTGATAAATATAAATATTTCTGCAGTTAAATGTGCCTAGAGTTTTTGATCCTTTAATTTTATTTTTATAAAATAGTTGGGCTAAAAATTATTTTTAATTGTCCAGTGATAAAAACTGTCTGACAACAAAAATGTCCACATCTGCTTCCAGAGCAGACATATAAAACCTGTGTGACAAACATGATCATTAAGCAATCTGATTTTCTTGTTGGGAGGGTTTAAGGCTGTTGGGTATAGTATTAAAATGTAGAATTTGATAGGGCGTCTTAAAATTTTAATGATGTGTTCATGAATATAAAACATGCTTCCACCAGTGACTTTATGACTTCTCCTCTGCATAATTAGTGGTATCTGTTTTATGAGCTTACTGTTGTTGCCTTGATCCCATGAAAATGTAAAACCACTGTAATAATTTACACCATTCCAGAACTTTAAAGATACAAACTGGGAATTTTTTCCCCTTTTAATACCAAAATAAAAGTTATAGTGGCCCATCTGAAAGTCAAATGTGAAAAAAAAAATCAAGGACAATACTCTATTTTTAACATTTCGTAATACAGTGTTTGTTGTTTAATGACTACAGTTTAGGTTAATCTGCCAGCTGCTGCTAGAAATTTAGATAAAAAAAACATTCCTACCCCAGAGTTACTAACTACTGGTAAACTCACTTGTCCAGGAAGCTCATTTTAGGAAAAATACTAAAAGTTTTTAGTTATCTTGAGTAGAATGAGACTAATTGTTATCAGTGAGAAAATGCTACTTGGAGACTCGCAAAACTAGAAGTGGTACAAATGCTGGTGTTTATTCTATAATTGCAATGTTTGGTTTGTGGCCATCCTCACTCATTTCACACACTCTCTTTTTTTTCCTAACTCAAGGACCCATTGGACCTGTGCTGTTAACATTCTCTTTGAATTCATCAGAGGAAGTATGATCTTGTGTTCAGAGCACTGGACCATGGTTCTGCTGCTGATTCATCAAGGCTTTCTGATCATTTGGTTTCCCATTTGTAAAGTGAGGATTCTAATGCAGGGCTATTGTGAGGCTTCATAGGGCTCATTAATTAGTTTGCTCTCTTCAATGCACCTTGTCCCCTGCTTGGTGCAGAGGAGGTGGTAAGGTCATGGCATTTTTATTTTTCTGAAAAATGTTGATACTCCATTGACATTAAATGATGTGTCATAGGAATTGAAGGTTGGGCGCTGTATGTTCCCATTCTTTCCTATGGGCTGGGTTCCTTGGCTGGGCTGCATCTTCAATGATACACCGCAGTCTCCCTTCTGACAAAGCTGCATAGTGCATCATGGAAGCCAAATGACTGCAGTGCATCACAGGAAATGTACCCCTGACAGGGAGCCCTGCCCATAAGGAAGACTAAGGGCACAAGGCATCTGAACTACAATGCCCAGGAGGCAGGCACTGAGGCACCTTAGGCAGATGCAGTTTAATGACACGAAACAAAATGTTTTGACATTTCTGAATCTAAATTTATGAGGACTTACCCCTCTTCCCCATGAAAATGTTGACATTTTGAACTGATTCAGGATGAAAACAAATGTCAAAATAAGAATTTCCCATGGGACAGAAATTCCAATTTTCACTCAACCGTAATGAAAAGCAAGAAGCCTCCAAGTGTAGACAGATATCCTCAGCTTCCCCATTGATGAAGCATAGGCAAGTCCCAAGCTGATAAATCTTTGTTCCCCAAATCGTCTTCCCAATCATCAACTGGAGGTGACCTTATCTTGCTACTGCTTTTATTCATTGAGGCACCTGGGTCCCTCCAACTCATGGGACCTTGATACCAAAGATCTCACTTTAGCTTCTCCTGCACAGAGGTAATCAGGTAAATTCAGTCTACATTTCCCCGCCTCCTCAAAAAAAAAAGTTGCAGTTTTGCACTCTCATCTTGAGTTTTACTGCTTTTGTTTCATTGATTGGTTTCTTTCCCTCCCTCCTTCCTCTCCCGCCCCCATTCTTTTTTGTTTTGCTTTGTTTAAAAGAGCACTAGCTTTGCCTCTTTTCCTGCTGGGAGGTTATCTCTTTCCTTTGAAGGTTAGATTGTGATTGGCAGAGGGTCAGGAAACTTCAGACAAATCAGCCCTGATATGGAAATAGTTTGAAAGATAATGGTAAAAGAGAAATACTGATTAAAAAGGTTCCTAAAAGAGCAAAATTTACATAAGAACCTTTAATCAGCCCATATAAGTTATTCAAAAGTATTGTTTACACAATTTGTTCAGTATATACAGTAGAGTCCTCATCTACCATGATTGTAGTTAGTTGGAGCTCTTCCATTGACTTCAATGGGTGCAGGATCAAGCTTTTGATGTGTAAAAGATTACAGCTCTTTTAGCAGGACATTCACAAAACCATAGTTAAAAAAAATAGAGTACATACTGCTGCCAAAGACTGTATGTAGGTTAAAATAATTATTTATTGAAGAGTGCCTAACAATAAGACTATAACTATAACTCACTAAGTTATGCCACACCCACTCCGTGTTTGTTAAAAATGATGTTTTACATAGTGCTACATAAGGAAGCCAACAGCTGTAAATAAAATTGTTTAAAATAAAAGTGTTTTATGATGCACAACTTTTTTCAGAACCTTAATTTATATTAAAAAGAACAGGAGTACTTGTGGCACCTTAGAGACTAACAAATTTATTTGACCATAAGCTTTCGTAGGCTACAGCCCACTTCTTCTTCTAACGTCAGTACCGGGCAAATTAGTTGAAACAATAGTAAAGAATAAAATTGTCAGACACATAGAAAAACAAACTCTTGAGCAATAGTCAACATGGTTTCTGTAAAGGGAAATCGTGTCTTACTAATCTATTAGAGTTCTTTGAAGGGGTCAACAAACATGTGGACAAGGGGGATCCGGTGGACATAGTGTACTTAGATTTCCAGAAAGCCTTTGACAAGGTCCCTCACCAAAGGCTCTTGCGTAAATTAAGCTGTCATGGGATAAAAGGGAAGGTCCTTTCATGGATTGAGAACTGGTTAAAGGACAGGGAACAAAGGGTAGGAATTAATGGTAAATTCTCAGAATGGAGAGGGGTAACTAGTGGTGTTCCCCAAGGGTCAGTCCTCGGACCAATCCTATTCAATTTATTCATAAATGATCTGGAGAAAGGGATAAACAGTGAGGTGGCAAAGTTTGCAGATGATACTAAACTACTCAAGATAGTTAAGACCAAAGCAGATTGTGAAGAACTTCAAAAAGATCTCACAAAACTAAGTGATTGGGCAACAAAATGGCAAATGAAATTTAATGTGGATAAATGTAAAGTAATGCACGTTGGAAAAAATAACCCCAACTATACATACAACATGATGGGGGCTAATTTAGCTATAACGAGTCAGGAAAAAGATCTTGGAGTCATCGTGGATAGTTCTCTGAAGATGTCCACGCAGTGTGCAGAGGTGGTCAAAAAAGCAAACAGGATGTTAGGAATCATTAAAAAGGGGATAGAAAATAAGACTGAGAATATATTATTGCCCTTATATAAATCCATGGTACGCCCACATCTCGAATACTGTGTACAGATGTGGTCTCCTCACCTCAAAAAAGATATTCTAGCACTAGAAAAGGTTCAGAAAAGGACAACTAAAATGATTAGGGGTTTAGACAGTGGTGAGCTCCAGCCGGTTCGCGCGAACCGGTTGTTAAATTTAGAAGCCTTTTTAGAACCGGTTGTTCCAGGACAACCAGGTTCTAAAAAGTTTTTAAATTTAACAAAGCTCGGGCAGCTGTCTGCCCAGCCCCCAGCCCCAGCTCACCTCCCCCTCTCCCCTGAACGCTCCGCCCTCCTTCTCCTCCCCCTCCCCTGCTTCCTGCGAATCAGATGTTCGCGGGAAGCCTGAAACGAGGAGCAGGCAGGTAAACCGGGCGGGGCGGACGGCGCGCGTGGCCCAGTCCAGCTCCACTTGAGCGGCTCCCCTTGGCCCCGGCCAAGCTCCCCAGCCCGGTCCCGGCCAAGCACCCCCGGCTCGGTCTGGTCCCGGCTGAGCGCCTCCAACCTGGCCCAGCTCGGGACCCGTGGCACCGGCTCTGGTGCTGGCCCGGGGAGTCGGGCCCTGCTGCTCCGGCCCTGATGCCACCCAAGTGGCTCGGCCCCGGTGCCGGCTCGGGGAGTTGGGTCCCGCGGCTCCGGCCCCGATGCCAGCTGAGCGGCTCGGCCCCGGTGCCGGCCCGGGGAGTCGGGTCCCGCGGCTCCGGCCCCGATGCCAGCTGAGCGGCTCGGCCCCGGTTCCGGCCCGGGGAGTCGGGCCCCGCGGCTCCGGCCGAGCGGCCCGGCCCCGGTGCCGGCCCGGGGAGTCGGGTCCCGCGGCTCCAGCCCCGATGCCAGCTGAGCGGCTCGGCCCCGGTTCCGGCCCAGGGAGTCGGGCCCCGCGGCTCCGGCCGAGCGGCCCGGCCGCGGTGCCGGCCCGGGGAGTCGGGCCCCGCGGCTCCGGCCGAGCGGTGCCTTCTCTGGTCCAGCCGGGCTCGGGGAGTTGGGCCCCGCGGCGCTGGTCGTGGTCCTGGCGGAGTGGACCCGGTCCCGGCCAGAGGCAGTGTGGTAAGGGGGCAGGGATGGAGTGGGTTGTGGGGGGGTCAGGGCGGTCAGAGGGCAGGGAACAGGGTGAATGAATGGGGGCAAGGGTCCCGGGGAGCAGTCAGGAAAGAGCAGGGTTGGATGAGGTGGTGGGGGCACTCAGGGACAGAGAGAAGGGGTGGTTGGATGGGATAGGGGTCCTGGGGGGCCATCGAGAATGAGAGGAGGGGTTGGGTGGGGCGACAAGGGGCAGTCAGGGGACAGGAAAGGGGGGGGATGGGTCAGGGGTCCCGGGAGGGGTGTCAAGGAACATGAGGGGTTGGATGGGGCACGACCCCCCCTGGGGGGGGCGAGGGAACCGGTTGTTAATATTTTGGCAGCTCACCACTGGGTTTAGAGAGGGTCCCATACGAGGAAAGATTAAAGAGGCTAGGACTCTTCAGCTTGGAAAAGAGAAGACTAAGGGGGGATATGATAGAGGTATATAAAATCATGAGTGATGTTGAGAAAGTGGATAAGGAAACGTTATTTACTTATTCCCATAATACAAGAACTAGGGGTCACCAAATGAAATTAATAGGCAGCAGGTTTAAAACAAATAAAAGGAAGTTCTTCTTCATGCAGCGCACAGTCAACTTGTGGAACTCCTTACCTGAGGAGGTTGTGAAAGCTAGGACTATAACAATGTTTAAAAGGGGACTGGATAAATTCATGGTGGCTAAGTCCATAAATGGCTATTAGCCAGGATGGGTAAGGAATGGTGTCCCTAGCCTCTGTTCGTCAGAGGATGGAGATGGATGGCAGGAGAGAGATCACTTGATCATTGCCTGTTAGGTTCACTCCCTCTGGGGCACCTGGTATTGGCCACTGTCGGTAGACAAATACTGGGCTAGATGGACCTTTGGTCTGACTCGGTACGGCCTTTCTTATGTTCTTATGTTAGTCTCTAAGGTGCCACAAGTACTCCTGTTCTTTTTGCAGATACAGACTAACACGGCTGCTACTCTGAAACCTTAATTTATATTTGCATTTAAAATAAATACAATTGAAAAAAACCCACTAAATAGTTAGACAAAATTATATCAAATATAATTGTATTCTGTCTGCACTGTATTGTCTGTATACTTTAGATTTCAAGGTATTTGGGGCAGGGAACTTTTCCTTTTCTACATAACAGACAGCATGAAGAACACTATTGGTATTCAGCATATAACCAGGATAGATAAGGACATATTCTTTTCTGCATACAGGAATGTAACTCTCATTAACAGTAATGGAGCTGTACTCACCCACAAACAAGAGAATATATCTCTCAGATTTAAGACTGTTGCCCTGTCCTCATTTGATTTTGTTGACCTTAAGTACCGTGTTTCAGGGTACCTAATTAGCAGCTGGTTGTAACATACTGTACTATATGTGCTGCAATTCAAAGGCACAACCACAGATTAAAAGATGAAGGATCAGGCTTAATCGTTTTTAGCAATGATTTTGCTTTCGGCATTTTAAAAACAAAAATATTTGAATAATGGGGGTTTTACTGGAAGTGACAACTGAACCAACTACCACTATAATTCACTTTTAGCAGATCAGAATTTCACCCTTGTTGTGTTAGTACTCTGAACAGTGTATAATAAATACACTTGTACACTGCTGCTACAGGACACAGGCAGTACATTTATTGCTATTACAACATCTCCCCAGCTTTCATGCTGGATCCAGATTTAACTTCCTTTCCTAGTGCTGTCCAAATTTATAAAATTGTTTATAGTTAACATCTGAAAGGTTCTGAACACAGAAATTATCATACCAGATCAGACTAGCAGTCCATCTAAGTCAACAACAGGATCATGTCTTCAACAGTGGCCAGCCCCAGATACTTCAGAAGAAAGTACTAGAATCATCAAAGTAAACAATTATAGAATAAGCTATCCAAAGGGGAAGTTTCTTCTTAGGGCTGTTCTTCACTATGGGGATATCAATGCAGCAGGGGTTGATTTAGAGGGTCTTCACCCACTAAATTGACTGCAGCGCACTCTCCAGTTGACCCTGGTACTTCAGCTCCCCGGAAAGATTAAAGTAAGTTGACAGGAGAGTGTCTGCCATCAATGCAGCACAGTGAAGACACCGGGGTAAGTCGACCTAAGCGACGTTGATTCCAGCTACGTTATTCACATAGCTGGAGTAGGGTAATTTAGGTCAACTTACCCTGGTAGTGAAGACAAGCCTTTAGTTCCCATCAATTAAAGGATGGCTTATGCTCTGAAACATTTTTAGTTCCATCTAATGTAAATCTGGATGTTCTCATTATCCATAGAAATGTGAAATCCTTTTTTAAATTGTCATAATCTTTGTCTCAGTGATATCCTATGGCATTGAGTTCCACATACTAATTATGTCTTGTGTGAAAAAATATTACCTTGTATCAGTTTTCTGCCTTTCTTGTTAATTGACTGCCACCTTGTTCTTGTATTAGAGGCTTGAACAAATCTTTTAGAAAATTATACTTTAATCTTGTTAAATTATTTCCATTTCCCATTGAAAAGTGTCCATTTCAACATTTCTAGCTAGTTACATAACTGATTTTTATCATTGTGCTCCACACATTGGGGATGCTAATAGGTGAAGAAATAAGCTGCTAAATTTTAGAAGATGTGCCATCCAAACACAAAGTTCATATCTGTTCACTTTAACTGCAAGTCCGGGAAAGGAAAAATACAGAACTCCTTCTAATCTAGACCCCTTCACCTCCTCAAGATTCCTACAACTTCCTTTCTGAAACACCTGGGGACTCTAATACTCTGTGTGTTACAAGAGGGAGATTGCAACCATATGCTGTCTATACAGCTGTTGTAAAGGACTACCTCATGTCATCATACCTACTAAGGGATTCACGCAGGAGGTTTTGAGCCCCAATCCACACACCTGGGCATACCCTGGACCTAATCTGTGTCCTAAGAGTTGACCTCAAATAATGTCAATTTTCCATTTTCATGAACAGAGCATCATTTACTTGAAATGGATAAAAGGAATTCCTCTATACCATATTAGCTAGATTGTCCCAAAAATATTTTAATCTCAGCAAGTTTGCAGGGGTCCTTGAGGGCAAAGTCATTCAGCAGCAGAATTACAATGTAGACAATCTGATGAATCACTATAACTAATTATATTGCTGACCCCCATCATGCCCTCCTCTCCTACACTATCCTTGCACATCTCCAAGGTTCTCGGATGAGCTACATCACATGATATCTAAAGGAGATCAGTAGAATGCCTATAATGTCAAACTCCAGAACTCAAGACCAAGAACCGCACAAGGCCCACCTTTTAATCTCTCCCACAATAGTGAAGCAGGATAAAGAAACATTTTCAACCACAAAAGCACCTACTAAGTTAAATCTAAAAAAAACTATTTTTAATGTCAGCCTGCAGTTTGGAGGAAAAGATAGAGAATATGAAAAAATTTAGTAATATTAATTTGAAATAATTTCTTTGTTTATAATACATTTTTATGGTAATTCCAAAGCTCCATTTATGTTATAGAAAACCTTGTTTGCAGGGTGGTCAGAAATAAAACCAAATTTTGTTTTGCAGACCTATATTCTGAACCAAAGTGTACATAAGACATCCCACGATAAAATAGAGGTATCTTGTGGTACCATTTAAATGTATCATTGTTTGAGGTACAAGAACCTCTATAATGCTAACAGTTCTAAATATACTACTTGTGACATAAATGTTAACTCCAGTGAAGTTCATTTCAAAAGTTCAAATTTACAATACACACCAACAGACAAATTCTCTTACCTCCCAAGAGCTTGCAGCATTTGTGGATGTATGCTCTTCTGGATAATTTTATCTAAAAGTATAATTTTCCTGTTATTTATCCCAGACATATCTTTCAGTATCAGACAAAGTAAGATCATGCCATATTCATTCAAGTCTCCTCAGTGAACAAGTAGCAGAGATTATTTGTCAGATGTATTATTTTAGCCCTCCACTGCAATCCAGGTACATCTACTAGCATGTAAGAAAATTGAGGTCTTTGAATATTTTTCCATATCTTTGTTTAGGAAAGGAGCATGTGTTAGTGCACAAAACTGGGAGTCATAGTCCTGCACTGTCCAGATCTCTTATTCACTTTTGGCCAACTTCTTGGGCTTTCAATCTACCCCACAGCTGAAGCTTAATGCAAGGTACTAAATTATTATTGCTACAATATGCAGTATAATATATACATATTGCTGTGGGCAAATAGCTAAATGTTTAAAGATGAAATAAGCTATACTATCCTCTGTTTAAAATAAAAAATAATTGTTCAAATCATATAGAAGCTTCTGCCCAACCACTTCTTCTCCCTGCGCCCCTATTTCTCCCATAATAGTCTTAAAGTAAAACTTTCCAAATTTGGCCCTGAGGGGTGACCCTGACAGTTACAGATTAAGATGAAGTCACCAGGGTCTTGTGTCTATTTCCCTACTTCATCTGATAATGAAGTAGGGAAATAGACAACTGAGCTAATGTCTCAGGTACGTTTTCTAAGTAGTGTATGAGGGATACACTCTGTGATACAATTTATATTCATGTGTCCTTTACCCAGTTCTATTTCTTCTTCATGTGTTCTCTCTGTTATGCTAAAAGTGGTTAATATATACCAGGCTGTTCTGTTTCATATATGAAAAAAATAATAAAAAAGATAAGTTAAAGAAAAAAATCCATACTTTAACTCAGGCCAAATTCCCCCTCATTTATACATGTGCAATTCTTATAAATTCTGAGAGCAGCATTTGGCTCAAAATGTGGCTTTAGCAATTTGCCTTTCTCGCCCTGTCTTTATCTTTGGAAAGCCAGGATTGTACTAGGGCTGGGCAGGAAACAATTTTCCATCTGAGGAAAATTTTCAAGATTTCAAAAAGTTTTCCCATCTCAATGGGAATGAAAAGTCAAAAGCTCAAAAGTTTTCACAAACTCACCCCCACCAACTCCCCATCCTCCCTCTGGAAATTTCAGTTCAGGTCAATTGCAAAATTTCATTTAAATAATTTCATAATGTTTTTAGCTTAAATTTCAAAATGAAACTTTATCTTGAACCAAAAACCTGAAATTTTCATTTGAAAAATATTAAGAAATGGGCATTTCAACATTTTCTACAGAAATTTCTATTTTTTTCCAAAATGAGAAAATTGTCAGCATCAACCCTTTCCAGTAAACAATTTCACTTTCAATTAGTTGGCATTTTTCCAAAGAAAAACGTAATAATATGTTCCCAGCTAGCTCTACCTGGTACACGTAATGGTACTGAACACCCACATGCACTCAACATACTTGATAGGTTTGGTAGCATGAAAAGGGATAAAGTCATTTTCTCCATAGATGCTGTGAACTAAATTATGTTTATATAAAGTGAGAAGCAGTGTATTGGCTGGAACAGGGGAATAGAAGCCCTTAGAATGAGGTCTGTTCCCAGTTCTGCCACTGACAGGCTGTGTAATGTTGTCATCTATAAAATGGGGACAATGAGACTGTACACATCTCTGAGAAGAGTTTGACAGCTCTGTTGCCTGTTCAATTGCAAAACCATTATTAATGTTATTACAATTTTAAAACCTCAATGCCTAAAAATTAGGCTCCCATATTCATATTTAGGAACCAAAGTAGAAGTGGCCTAAGTGAAGAGCACCAAAAATTATCGCTGACTTCAGTGGGAGCTGTGGTTGCTCTGCACCTTCGAAAATCAGGACAGTTTCATTTAAGTGGCTATATATGGATTTACAAGCCTAATTAGGAGAATGTAGGTTTGGAAATTCTGTCTGCTCTTTGTAAAGCAGGGGTAAGATATATCCCCTTATTGTTTTTGTTGTGTGTAGGTGAAAGAGTCGAGTTGCATAGCGCAATTTGACAGAACTGGCAAAGAGGGTGAGAGGATCATTTTCCTATTCATTTTTTTATACCAAGCCAGTAAATCCTGTAGGTATTTTTGTCAATTTATATTGATTAATGTTAGTTCAATAGAATTCTGATTTTTATGAGAAAATGTAGGCCCAAAAAGCAGAATTAGAACATTTCTGGATTCTTCCACACCTCTTTAAATGTACGTTAGAAGAGTTTCCAGTAAAGGAATTTGTGTTGTCAACTAGTTAGCACAAGCCTTGGAAAAATCCCTGAACTCTGTACAGGCAGAATAATTGCACACAAATGCATTCGGGAAGCCTATGGAAAATGTAGTCCAGTGACCTGGCATGGTTACAGCACAATTTAGCAAGTATGTTAGAACAAATTACTCCCTTTAACCATAAGCCATTCTGTTTCACGCTTTTTAATGAAGGCCTGTGCCACACACTAGAATACTTCTCACCTCATTACTACTCATAAAAAGCAATGATCCATTCAAAGGCTCCTCATATCTCCCATATGAGATGTAAAAGAGCCCACTCTTTCTCAATCTGGCACAAGAGAGGGAACGACTTCTTTCTTCAGCCTTTGAAGTTGATCATTAGGATGTTTACTAGATAAAAGCACTCAAAAATTTATCTGCGTAATTTCACTGCTGTCCTGTGTTAGTGTTCTCTCTCCCTACCCCTCCCTCCCTTTATAAAAATGAAAATCGCTGGTGCTGTTTAGGGAAAGCAGAAGAGTTTAGGATTTCTCATGCATGATTATGTTCCTTTGTATATATATACAAAAAAAAGTGGGGAACAAAGAGAAAGAGAGGAAGAAACAGTGAACATGAAGAATTTAATGTGACACTGAAATGCAAAATATGGGTTTAATAAAAAAAAAAAAAGTCAGTCAAGCTGTCCATTACGCAAACTTAAAAGAAATACTCAGTCCTTTATTTCAACAAGTTCTTTATATTATATATAAAATTTTTTAAAAAGCTACAAGGACAAAGGAAAAAATAGTACTTTTTCTGTGAGGAGTGTTCTTGTTAATTAGCAGTAAATCCAAGATCTAATGATTTCATTTTTGCTTTTGCTAGAAACAGGGGACTTTATTTTGGGTGATGATACTTACCTTTTACAGAGATCGTTGCAGACCAGATTCATTAGGCTCTGTGCTGCCTGCCACTAGCGCAGACCCTGATGGTAACAAATCTGGTCAGAAAGAGACATTGCAATCAATGATACAAGGCTCCCACAATTTCTCTTCTGCCAAGGAATTGCAGGGTTCAGCCCTCCCCTACAAGTGCAGGGGAGGAGAAGGGTATGGCTGGCTAAGGAGTAGTCTGTGAGCAGGACTGGGATGAAAGAGGGAAGTAGCTGATTCAGGGTATCCTTGCTGCAGCTTATGCCAGCAGACACTTATGCAGCCCCCATGGAAAGTAAAGCTGCTTTCCTCCAGAAAACCCCCTAGAGGAGACTTCCAGTAGACACATCACCCCCACTCTCCCAGAGCCTGTAGGTGCCCTTATTGAGGCAGGGATGTACAACATGTACTTCCTTGCACCAAATAGGGTGACCCAGGAATGCAACATGGGAGCTGCCATTCCCAACCAGACCAGCAGTTTGTCTAGTCCAGTATCCTGCCTCAGACAATCTCTGGTATGAGATGCTTCAAAGGAAGGAGCAAAATACCACATAAAAGCAATTATGTAATAACCTGCCCTTAGAGGAAGTTCATTCCTAATCCCAGGCAGTTAGTTATGCCAGGAAGCATGAGCATTTATACCCCTTAAACATTTTTATCTCATCAGAGGTAATCATGGATGTTCTTATTATCTATATAAATGTCAAATCAAGTTTAAATTCTGTTTAAACATGTCAAAAATGTAACTTCAAAGTGTTGTACGAGCATTAACTGATGATCCCCAAAGCACCCCCAGGAGGGAGGTAAGTGCAACATTGCCACAAATGTTTTTAAATATAGAAGAAATGAGGCACAGCAAGAGCTTCAACGACATAGAGAGAGTCTGTGAAAGAGCCAGATTCAGCACACAGGAATCCTGACTCTCAGTCCTGTGCTCAGGCCATAGGCCACAATGCCTCCCACATGCATATGGGTCACATTTAACTACCAAATACTGTAGCAGCATTTCCTTTTTGCACATTGCCCACCTTATGTCAGCCATTCACCAGACATCTCTCAAATGAATGCATGCAGCCACTCACCAGGGCCAGATTCTGTCACCCTCACCCACCTTCCTCCAAAGAAGCCTTTCACTCAGTCCTGAATAGATTGTAGTTTGACTGCTTAAACTGAAATGTCCATGTGTCATTGCAATGGTTAAACCCCCCCCAATTCACTTACAAGAAGAAGAGACTGCCTTCTGCTGCATGTGTGTACATAGTTCCTGCTGCTAGGGGGCCTCACTGTGCTTGGGGGCTCTGTGTATTACAATACAAGAAATAATCAACAACATGAGAGATTCCTTTAATCTGAACTGTTTAACTGCATTCTTTTCCATAATACCCTTGTGTATGTAATCACCTGAACTTCATAGGTGATGATATCAAACACCGAGAAACACTTGAGCTGTGCTGCTTCTAAATTAAACTGGTATTCTCCAGGCACTTACACAGAAACACAGACTGGGCTTGAAGCACTTCATGTACTGCATAGCTGCAGAAAAGTGGAGATACACTAGGAGGACCAGGGGAAAAAAGTGCTTTCACAAAGTGCTTGAGCTCGGGAAGAACAACTGCACAGCTTTGTTTCATTTGGAAGCATAAATCTACACACACATACCTGGTTGGACATATATCTATCTAGGAAAAAAAAATCCAGTGAATTATAAAGGAAAGGAAGGAGAAAACATTGGTCCTGTATATGTTGACAGCATTATTCAAACTTTTCAATATTCCCTTGCATGCATAAGCTTAACTTTTGTTTATACATTCCAGTTAGATATAATTCACAACTTCTGTTAACTTAACTTGCTGATTGTAAAATCTGTCCAAAAACATCAGAGGAGAAGAGTTTGATCTGTCATAAATACGTCTTGATACCAAACACAGTCATGACATTTACATCCACTTTGGAAAAATCTTTGTTTATTTTGTAGTATGATGTTTTGAATGACAAAGATACAAACAGATACAAGAGTCTTGAACCATTTCCAGTCACAACTGTCGTTTCCACCAAAGAAGAATCAGTATCTCTGAAGCTATAGTCTCTCTCTGTTGTACCTACAGTCCATCATGGAGTAATAAATGTTGACTAGAACTGTTCCAAGCTTCATGAGAAAAAATAGATAGGAAAAATCCCCCCCAAAAAGACATCCTTTTGAAGTTTAACATAATGCAGTTGTACAAAGTACAGAGAATCACGTTTTTTAATTCTTCTTTTTTCCAGAGTCAGCACTATAAAGTCTCCTACTATCCTTTTGCACAGCTGATGTACATGTATATTATTTCCTAACAATGAGAATTGTCAGTTGTATTGGACTGTTTATTACTCTGACAACTCGATTCTGACTTTTCCAGCTTGATTTGCCAAGATTAGCTTTTATTTACAGTGTTTCATGTTCTGGGATGAGGTGAAAGTAGGAACAGCAAATACATCTTTTCCCCTGACATCTCCAATAATTTTACCTGGTCAAATATTTGGATTCACTGAACTGCAGTAAAAATGCATATGTCCCTTGTGGATTATGAACAGAAAGCATATGCAGGGGTTATACAAAGCCTATGATTTACTCACAGTCAAATATAGAGGTATTTGCCCTGGCTCTATAGTGTGTTTGGTACCCTTTTCTCCATACCAATAGACAATGGAGATGAGCCTGAGCCACAAAATTCAAACCTGGATTTCAAAACACATACTGTCCAAAATTGGTGGGTGCTAGAGGCCAGCGCTCATAGAAATGTGGTCTTTTAAAGAAAAAAATAGTTTGTGATGACAGAGTTTATTAGTAAGTGCTATTATGCAGAATGTCATGATCATAGATTTATAGTATGGCACAAAAATAAAAAAAAATGTATGAATAGAATTTTTCTGTAATCTGTTTTTAGGGTACTGGGCTTTGGGTTGAAACAACCAGTTCATATCATACATGGCATCAGAGATAACTACTTGCAGTTATCATCAACCTGAACCAGATTCAAATCAGTAACCCAGAGGTGAGAGGCTTCAGATTCTATAACAAATTCACTGAACAATTACAGAGGGTAATGAGTGGCACAAAAACACTTCCTCTTCTAGTCAGTCTCAACACTTAAGAGTTCTGATAAGGAAAATTCCAGATTTTAAATAATATTTTATTTTACAAAAAGTACCAAACTGAGTTTTTCAGGCCAGTCTTCTAATCTACTTAGTCCTATTTAGTACAAAGGAAATGTATTAATGCATAATTTTAAACAAGTATAACTCCTCATGAGTAGTTCATTTAAAAGTTTCATTGCATTCAAAATTATGATTTTGTCAGATCTCATACTTTAAGTGGGATCTTGCCTGGCCAGTATATGGATGAAAGATCTCCAAGTTAAGCCTAGCTATTTCAGGAAGTGATGCTGATGATTCAGTAGATGGCACCTCTTCTCTCTGAGTCAGAAAGGAGCCAATGACCCAGCAGGATGGTAATGATCTCCATTTTATTGAGGGTGCTGTCATTCATTTGCATTAGAAAAAGAAAAACTCAAAGAAAAACCTGTGTCCCTTATGACTTTTCATTAAGAGACAAATCTTGAGTCATTGCTACCTATGCACCTGTCCTCCAAATGCTAATGCATGTGCTTAAGTTTGCATATTGCGAGTAATCCCAACAAAAATCAATAAATATTCCATTGAAATCAATGAGACTACTCACAGTGCATAACGTTAAGCACATGAATAAATCTTTGCGGGACCGAGGCCTTAGGCTGTAAGCACTTTGGGACAGATAGCTATCTAACTATATATGTGAAGCACACAGCACTTTTTTTTGTAGCAGTCTGAGCACTTGGACTAGGATCTGAATTTTAGTCACTATACTGCTCTACTGTTCTTGAAATATTCAGTTCTGTCGATTCAAGAAGGCAATACTGCATCAGTTTACATTTGGTTCATTTTCAGGAGGTTCTCCTCACCACCATTAGAGCTATGAAGATAACTTTTTCTTTTAAATAAAAGCCTAAATTATGAAGAAAATTATAAACTTCCCCATTCAGCAGACAAAATTTTCTACTACCCACTGTATTTAAAATAGATTTCTATTAGAAAAGATATACATACATATGCTACTATCTTTTCTCTTTATTTTAAGTTGTACATATACAACAAAGTAAGAAACTGTAGAGATAACTCTTTCCTGGAGGGGATGAATAAAATAATGGGATAAATAGTTTTCGATCATCTGGTTCCAGTAATAAGCAATGTCAGGTTATATGTAAAGTGAGCATATTTTCAAAATAAAAAAACTGGAATACTGTTGTGGCAATATTTTTTAGGATCATGAAATACTCAAGTGCTCTGCATTCTGACTCCTCTCTTTGATCTGCTATGCCTGGGTCAGAAAAGCTCCACCTGGAATAGATCAAAGAAAGGCTGAGCTCTGCTTCTTCCTCCTGTGCCCATCTATCTTTCACTTCCCTCTTCTCTATGGTGCTGGCAACTGCCAAGAAAAGGGAAATTAAGGACAGAAAGGCCTCAAGGTTCACAACTTCTTCTGCAACCTCTGCGAGGCAAGAGCAGAAGTTCTTCCTCAATTAGGTGGGATCATCACCTAACAAAATATAATGATATATAGAGATATACCTATCTCATAGAGCTGGAAGGGACCTTGAAAGGTCATCAAGTCCAGCCCCCTCCCTTCACTAGCAGGACCATGTACTAATTTTGCCTTAGATCCTTAAGTGGCTCTCCTCAAGGATTGAACTCACAACCCTGGGTTTAGCAGGCCAATGCTCAAACCACTGAACTATCCCTCCCCCTGCCTGATACCACCATATTGTCACCTGAGAAGTTATGACAAACTTTTGGTCTTGAACAAAAATAGGGATGGAATAAGTACTATGTATTTGATCTTGCCCCACTGAAATTAATGGGAGTGTTGGCATTAACTTCCTTGGGAACAGGATCACACTCTATATGATAAGATTGAAACGGTGATATTTGATATTGGTACAGCAAAATGTCTAGAAGAAAAATATTGTTATAAAAAACCTAAATGCTTTGAGTGATATGAAAAAACAGGACATTCCAAGCATCCCCTTGGGATACCAGGACATCATATGAAAAACAAGGCCTGTCTTGATAAATTCAAATTGTGTGGTTATTTTAGTTATATATGAAGTATACAATGAAAGATTTTTATGAAAATAAAATTAATTTTCCCTGTGTAGAAAGCAAAAAAGGAATGAAATCCCTTGGCTGACTGTAAATGTAGACTCTGATACCAGCAGTTGGCTGGAAATCTGATCACTTATCTTGCAGGATAATATGTAAAAAAAAATCCAAACAAAAATATTTTTGAGTTTCAATGATTATCAGAACTAAAATCATTGAAGCAGAATAGATTTACTTTCTTAAAAGCAGCCAGTGAGCCATCGGCTCTGTATTTGCTGCTAGCCAACTAAAACAAAATATTATCCAGTGGAAGTATGCAGCACTATTAAACAGAAGAGCTTTGCTTCTAATCCAAAAGATGCCATGAGAATTTTTATAAAAATTGCTTGAAAATAGCTTCAGTCCAGTCAGTTTAACTGATTGCTTAACTGCTGGTGAAACATACCAGGTACATCTTCCTGACATTCCCGCTGGCTTCAGTGGAATGTCAACATGATATAGCAACACAAGCCGCTAGAGTGGAGGACCAGCAGTGAAATAGTTAAACAGAGTCCAGTATTTCTGCAGAAAAGGCAACTGTCAAGATGATTGCCAAAGTCTTCACAGAGGAGAAACCCTAAGAAATTTACCCTGTGCTGGTTAAGGAAGGGGTAAGGACATATATTCAGGTCAAATTTTAAGATATCCTTCAGAACTGGAAACAAAGAATTTATGAACAATCATTTGCACATGCAAATTAGATAACAGCATGGAAAATGTTCTCTTAAGCCTAAAAATACGCTATGTATGTGAAAATTCTGGTTTTAGGCCTGTAGAAACTGAAGTCAATAGACCAAATTCTGCCTTTGATTACACTAGTGTAAATCCTGAATAACACCACTGTAACAGAGCAGAATTTGGTTCATTTACTTCAATGGGAGTTTGACCTGAATAAAAAGTGCAAGATTGAGCCTCATTTAGCTCAAGGCTCTGACAGCCCAGCCATTAGAGAACTTTGGGAGTTCCAGGAAGGGGCTCAAGAAGATTTTTATAATCCAAGGTGGTTTATAGGTTCAGTTTATTTTAATAATTTGGGAGTCCCTATACTGGAACTCCAGGTTAGCTTGGCCCTTATGTAGGCTTTTGGTCAGTAGGAGAAGAGGGGTGTTCTCAGGCTGCTGTTACTCATTTTAGTCATGCTCATAATAGAGATGGGTCTTCTGCTGCAATATTTTCTCTTGATTCAAACTTGATTCAAACTGGATCAAAGGGATTCAGATCCAGTATTCCAATTCAGACTCATCTCTGACTGCTATTTGAATTTGGGTCCAAAATGAAGGCAAACATAGACTCTGATAGGGCTGGACTACACCCCTAGCATTTGGAGAAGTTTAGAACTGGATCTAAATTTTGTGGCTCATACTCACCTATATTCTATATGGAATAGTTTGATACACATTTCTTTTCCTGCAGGCTGAACCTTTTCTTTCCAAGAGTTGTTGTAAACGACAAAAACCTAGCATTCTTTAGGGGTGATTTAATTAACAATATTTTGACATCTTGGCAGAAAAGTGGGTGTAGTTCTTGAAAGTTCATATCCAGGCAATGTTAACTATTATGCCAGTTTTTGAATGGACAGTTTTAACTCATTAAAAACCTTATGAGAAAATAAAACATGCTATTTCACAGGTGACACTCAGAAATATTAGCCACTACAACTGTTGTTTCTACAAGTCACATTTTCACTTATTTCCTACTTTGTGGTTTAAAGTTAACTGCTCACATATACAGAGGTTACAGTTCTAAAATTCGCATCAGTTTTCTCGAATATGTAGCTTCAAGGCCCCATGAGGGTATAATTTACAACTGCTGGTCAGCAGAGCTACTGTAGTGATCTAACAATGCAGATTTGCCTACTTACAATAGCAAACATCCATATTTTCAAACAGGGATGTGACTGAGTAGATGCATACTCAGATTAGATACACAAATCCAGCACTGCTGATGTATAGACTACAGGTTATGTATGCACATACCTAGATACATAAGTGCTTTCCCAGCTTGGATGTGTACACTAGGGAATTTGCACACACCTGAAAATGCAGGCCAAAATGTCAGAACAAAATTTCTTCTGAAAGGTTATTTTTTTAGAATTTTATTTTAATCGTATGGTTTCCGTTTTCAAATGATGCATCTTAGACTTATAAGGTGATAGACTTGATGACCGTGGGGACCATCTACACTACAGCTACAACTGTGATCTTGTAATTGGTTAGAGACATACTCATTGTAACCAGTTACAAGTGACATGGCTAAATTTTTGTTGACATCTCTCTCTGACATACAAATACAGAAGTTTCCTGTAATGTACTACAGCAAGGGAGCATTGTGGGAGGTTTGTGCCGCTTGTAGAACTTAGAGGGTACTGTCTTGCTTTTACACTTCACTCTCATGGGATCTGGTATTATTTTTCAAAAGATGATTTTGCACTTCAGTTTTGGTTGGCAGCCACCATGTCACTAGCTAATTAAAGTACTGTCTTATTATTTTCATCTGTTAAGTAAATCAGTGTATTTCTCTCATACCCTCACAATTCAAATACTGGGATTTAGGGACCAATATTACAAGGGTCTGAGATCCATCAGCTGCTACTGAGTTTCACCTCAGCATGTCAGGTTTCATTCTACTGGCTGAATGAGACCTAAACAAGAACTTACATCTTTTCTAACATAACAAATCACAAGAGCAGAACCTACCTTTGATTACTGATGTGGGTCTACTGTTGCCATTGTGTATTATACAATAAACTGTTTACATAGCAGCCCTTTGTTACAGGTTTTAAATCTTCTCTGGCTGCCAGTTTCTGAGGCTGAGCCTGCCAGCTGGCAGACAGAGAGGTGCTTGTATTCCAGTTGATTGAGGTAATTAACAGCCTAAACTGTCAGAAGGTGACAGCAGGCAGAAAGTTCCTGCCCTGGGGTCACAGCTGGACTCTGGCAACTTACTCCTTGATTTATCAGTAAAACTAATAATGTAAGTAATATTGGTATTAAATTCTAAAACCAAGAGGGCTGAGCTGAAGTTCTATTTTCTACTCCAAATTCACTGGCAAACAAATTAGCAATAATATTTTGCAGAAAGTGAGCAAGAGTTTCCCTCCTCAAAGGTGGGCTACCAAAGGGTTCATAACTTTTGGGGCATAAATATTAGGATATTTGCACTTCTAACACAAAGATTATAATACTGATATTCGGAAGTGTCATGTAACTATAAATGGCTGTCTAATATTAGTGTAATAATTAATAGCTTAATATTAATTTAAATGCTATATTGAAAGTGATATTAGATTTACATTTTCAACAAGTGGCCATAAATGTAAATTTAGAATTATTAATTTTGATTTAATATCCACTTATTTCTTTTTAGATAAATTATTATAATTCCTAGTTATTTAAAGCTCCAATTCAGCAAAGCACTTTACACATATGCTTAACTGCCACTGAAGGCAACAGTATTTAAGCACATGTTGTGATGAATTGGGGCTTAAATGTTTACTTGCAATTTCTGGTTCAGATTAGTAAAAGTAATGATGGCTGAATATGTTTGTTTGACTGTTAGGATGCAAACGTCATTTCTATCTTACTTATCCACTTAAGAATTGTAACAAACAATAGTTTGACAATTATAGTAGTATTTCTGTTTTGAAAGATTCCACCTGGGTGAAAGATATTCCCTATTCTTAATCGTGTGCTTATGAAATTTTGCTTTGCTCTACAGGGATGAATTGCCTATCTGCATTGGACATTAAGGGTACTGGATCTGTTGTTAATCCAAAGTCACTCCTTCATGGCCACCCTGATTCTCATATTCCACATTAGTCTCTAAGGACAATCTCACTATAGGTTTTATGTCCAGCTGGTTAGAAAATATATTTCTCCCTGTGGAAAATTTAGACTATTTGGTAATATACATATTGCAGTTTTCAGTTTATATATATAAATAAACTGAAAACTACAATATTTCAATTCAGAAATGCCACAATGCTGGTGCCTCATGGGAGTTGAAGTCTGGCTGTCTCATGCTACCAGCCTCTATAGGTCAGCTTCTTGGTCAGATTCTCTCTCCCATAACACACCTTGGTTTCTCATCTTGGTGAGGGAAGATGGTGCATCATGAGAAATCAAGTCTGGCTGGAAGCATGAAAGAACCAAACTACAATTCCCATAAGACAACACACAGGCATATCCAAATAAAAATATTTCAGTTTTCAGACATTCATTTTTTTTAAAAATGTAGAAAATTTCTAAGGAAAACAGACATTTATCACCAACTCCCTACCCCCACCCTAAAACCCCCAACTATTACAAAACCCCAATGTGCTATCAAAAAAAGTTTTTGATCAGCCCTAGTCTTAAGTGGTACAGAATGCTTTTAATGTCCTCTTTGCACCACTATGCATTTTACCCTTAGAACTATATCAGCCTGTGTAAATTGGTGTAAACTGAATTAAATGGAGCAAAGCTGATTCACATCATTCAGCTGAACATTTGGCAAAGGTATTCATCTGAGATTAATTATCTATTAGTGAAAGGAGGGGACTGGAAATCTTGAGTTATATTCCAGGCTCTGGCACTGACTTGTTCTCAGATATCAGCAAAGTCACTTGATTTCTCCATACCTTAGTATTCGTATCTCCAAAACAGGTACAATAATATTTACATATAGTACCTCATAAAGGCTTTGCAAGGATTAATTAAACTCCAATTCTTCAATCCTTGTTCACCCCAAACTCTCCTACTAAAGTTACTGAGACTCTTTGGTGTCCAGGGAGTACAGGTTGGGATCTTTAATGTCTGTAAAGTGTTTTGAGATATGTGGACAAAAGGTGCTGCATAAGAACTAAGTATTATTAATTATTATCAGCTGTTGATAAGTCAAGACAATCAGTGTTACATATATTAAACATTAAAATTCAACAGCAGGCAAAAATAGAAATGTCACTTTGATCAATCTTCTACAATTAAAAAAAAATGTCACTCATTCCTTTTAAATGAGTCCAGAGATACATAGAATATGCAGAAAATAAACCCAGTATTTGGAAAGAAGAGTAGTTTTTCTTTAAAACACAGCTGTTGTCAGTAATATAATTCCTCATTCTGGCTCTGATTTAGGAAAGCACTTAAGCATGTGCTTATGTTTAAGCCAGCATGTACATTTCAGTGACTTCAGTGGGAATTAACCCCCTTCTTAAAGTTAAACACTGTCTTTCTCAATAAGGTCTTAAGAGTTTCTGATATAACTACTGAGTGGCTGTTGTACACTTGCCTACATAAGTTTACAGAAGGTGGGGTTTTTTCTTGCTTTTTTAATATGCTTTCCCTCTTTAGAAGGCACATCTTGTTACAAATCAACTCAGAATTCTTAGTACCCCCTATCCTGCCTCCAACTTCATTATAGGAAGGTTCATTAACATCAGTATCTTTTGGGCCTGATTCTGCTCACATTTAAGTGAATGGGAGCTTTGCCATTGATATCAGTGGGAACAGGATCAAGCCCCAAGTGTGGTTAAAGCAGCCATAACTTGACTGAAAGTTGGCATATAAACTCTTAGTTCAGGTGTTTATCCGTTTTCTAAAATATTAAGAAAAACAGTTGGATAACTTTCATTTTGCCCTGACCAACACCGTAACCCTTACTAGCATCATTGTGTTCATTGCACTTCAAGAAAAATAAGAGTAATAAATAAGTTTGAAGAATTTGGAAATAAGGAAAAACTTAAGAACAGCTATTGACAGAACAGGTAAAGGACTACTTGGGAAGTCTGAGCAGAGTGGGAGGTTTCTCCCCCTGGGGAAACAGATTTCATACTGTGAGCACAGGGTTTAATCCACCGAGGAAACTTTATAGGGAAACCTAGAGTAACTTATTCTAATGGGATCAATGCTTACAATCCAAAGAGCCAATAAACACACAGACGAGACCAATAAAAAACACAGAAGATGGGTTATCCACCCACAGCTTCATTTAAACTAACAAGGAGGTAGAAACGCTGAAAATAGAAAACAGTTAAAGTCTGGTTAAATAACTCTATTGCAAATAGGCTAATAATGTAAAATCTCAGTATCCAGCCTTCCTTCCACAGTAACGCTCACACCAAATGGCTCCCCCTTAACTAAAGGCTGACTTTCAAGAGACATTCTGTGTTAACTAGGGTCAGTGATGTGCTGCCAAATGTTTAACATACATTCTCTCAAAAATGTTCTGCCTTAGTGATACACATGACATTCCCTAGGTAAAATACACTTCCTCCTACCCCGCTTTAAAAATAAATAAATAAATAAATAAATAAATAAATAAAAAATCCATCCATTCCATACTCTTTCCCTCCTCATCATCCATTAATCCCATGATCTTTTTTCCTACCCAACACTCCTTTAACCTGCCACCACCTGGCTCAGTGCCCTTCTGTAGTAAAGATATGACATCCAGTAGTGCTGGTCACAGTTATAACATGTTGTAAATCAGGATTATAAAAGGTTAGATCCAATTATGTAGCAGGAGTTCAATCTATGGATGTCAATGGCTATCTTTTACACTCCCAACCCACAATTGTTCCTCCTACCCAGCATTTCACTGGAGTTACTCTTGTTGGCTCTTTAGAATATATTGAATTTTCCAGGTTGGATGGGACTTTCCCAATTGTTCTGAGCTTGTGATGCTCCCCTAATAATCACTTTTTAAAATAATGTGGATGTAATCTAATAAGATAAATGCTCAAATATATTTGTTGTAAAACTTTTAATCTAAGATGCTATAAAGATAGCAAATTGACGTGAACCTTCACTTACATTCATACTGGATCTATAACAATTGTATAATAGTAATTTATGAATAGTCCTCGATTACGAAGAGGAATCTCTCATCCAAAAACCGTGAACTCTGTATAATATGAAAATGGCAGCCAAAACAGATACATAGAGCCAAATCCTAATCCCACTGAAGTCAGGGGCAAAACTTTCATTGATTTCAATGAGATCAAGACTTGGCTCATGGTTTTTAAGAAATGCCAAACTCTAATCCGGACATTTTGACAAAACAAAATGCTACAAGTTAAGTAAATCCATCTTCCAGAGATATTTTAAAAAGAAGAGTCTGAAATCTAAATTCCCTATTGCTTCTGTTCCTCTAGTCTTTACAAAATTGTATAAATGAGGAAATAGCACCAAAGGCCTATTAGTAATAGTTATTTCCTAATTGCAGTGGGAAGCATCCTGCATGTTTAAATAAATATTGTTAACTCTGACCTCTTGGTTTGCCAGGACTGATAAGGCAATTGTTTGACCTATATGAAGCGCATACAGTATGCATGGGCTGAGTGCAGCAGGAAAACAGGAAACAATAAATCAGAAATTAGAGCACTGATTGTTGTAGCTAATTACATCAGACTTCTGCTTAATTTCTCACTCTGTCATTCTAACCTGATTTTCTTGCCAACAGACATTGCAAATTGCTGGTGTCACGTACATACAGCAAATAATAATCTTTAGTTACTATGATTGACAAATGAATGAGAGGGAGAACATAGTTTATTATGGAAGAATGAACTGTGACACACACCAGATACCTGCTCAGATGCTTTTTTAATTCACTTACCTTGATGTACTGCATGATGCATTTCGCCAGGAGCGCAGGTTTTGGCATCACAACTGCTTAATTGGATTTGTGCCTTGGTTTGATAATGTTGAAAAAATGAGACTATATGTCATAGATTGATTTGCACAGTGAAAGAGATAAAGTGATAACGAGAACATTTAAGTCAAATCTGAAAATAATATGTTTAGAATTAGCCAGCTTAATCACATTGGTTAATCTTGACATTGTTGATGCGCGTCAGACATCTTAATGTTCTTATTGGTATAACTTATTTTGTCACTGTACTTTCAAACTACACCATCTTTTCTTTCTTCAGCTTCATCACCACTCTGATCATCATCTTCAGATGGCGTGTGTTAGCATCACTCCACTGAAGTCTTTTTACCTTTTACCAAGTGCCAGGAATGTTTGAAAGCACTCAAGCAATTAATTTTTAATAGGTTGAATTCTACTTACCAACTTGCTCCAGCTGAGGATCTTTATCCATGAAAAACACATCTGCTGGGCTGCTGACCATACTGTCTTTCACTAAGGCATATCCAGCACTCTAGACCCACAGCTGTCTGTACTCCTTTTGGATCTTTTGGGCATAGCGTAACTCTCATTTGTGACTTACAGCTATGCAGTCTTAACTTTCCATGATGATGTCCTTGTCTCAGCTTAGTGTTGATGGGATTCTAATAGACAAGAAGAGCCAAGCAGATGCAGTGGAGGACAGCCTTTTGGATTTACTCATTCTATCACTTTTGCCTTTAAATGATGTGGCTTCTGTATTATGAAACTGCCCATGTGATTTAAAATAGCAACATGTGGACAAAGAGCCCTGTACAATGTTCTGCTCCTACTTTTGTGCTTATATATCACATATCTCTAAAGTGATTTAAAATATTATATATTATGAATTATTCTCTTCATAACCACTGTCATGTCACCTTAATCCCTTTTCTATAGTATTTTATAAGGGCCAAATCCTAGAAACCAGCACACGCCCCGAGAGGCTGTGGTTGTCAGCCCTGCACTCTCACTGTATGAAGGAAAATGATTCTCACTCTCTGAATCACTCAACCACCATCTTAGCCCTTCATTACTTCAACCACTGCACAAAAAGCCCACAGAGATAAGCACTGAATGTAGAGGTGCACCTCTTTGGTACAGACTCCCAAATATTCTCTACATCCATGCCCCAGACTCCTGTGGTTAGTATTGCCTTTAAGAGACCAATACACCAAGGCAGGATTTGTCCTTCAGTTTTCTTTTTATTCAATACCATAATAGTAATATTCCTATATTATGAGCTAAAATAGAAGGTGAAATCTCCATATTACTCAAAAATGCAAAAACAAAATTAAAATCAAGGGTTTTTGTTGGATCAAGTTGTACTGAGATTTAACTATGCAGTTTCTTCAAATCTTGTTTATTTATTGTTCCTAAGTATACACTACTTACACTTTTTTCCTGCCCCTTCAGATTTAATTTGGATTTTATATGAGGAGTTGGTTTTACTGGAATTCTCTCTCTTCTTTTTCTACTTTTTGGATTGATATCCTGACGAGCACCTAAATTAAAATCTGAAACAAAAAATAAATACAAATCTTACATTAAAAAAGATGTAGGATGCAACAGACACACAGAGTAAGTGCGTGCACACAGGAAGTGAAAATAAGGGATGATAATTACTACAAACCAACCTTTATTGCCAAGGCTTTTTCCTTTATCAATATACATCAGACATACTAGCAAAACAGCAAAGTTCTGTTGCTGGTGGAGGTAGGCCTGTTTCAGAAAAGTTCTGAATATTGCACATTTTGAACAATTATCTTCCACCAATTTAGGCACCAGGTCAGGTAGTTAGACTAACTGATAGTCTAATAATCCTAGCCTCCAGAACTTGCATGTAAGGAACTAACAACATACAAATAGTCTGTAAAAACTTGAGATAATCACTTTCTGACTTCTGTCATGTTATCTCTTTGAATTTCTGGCTTCACTCTAAAAGCAGTCAGTTTGTTCATCTCCACTTAGAAAACAACTGCAGTTTTGTTTGTGGCATTGGTAGGAAAGACTAATGCATGAAAACATTTAAAACTAATGGAAAGCTCGTTTAACTACAGTATTAGAGCTGGGAAATTTGGCAACATTTTGGCAGCCCATTCTTAAGTGTGTGTGTAGTCACACTGAAGTTAATGGACATGTTCAAATTCTTTGGTAGATTGAGAAAATTAAAGCCCTAATCAGTGAGTCCATATTACCTCTCAATTTGTTGGGTACTGTTATAACTCCTAGAGGATGACGCCTACTTAATAATGAACTCCAGACTAATTTAATCTCTCATCACTGTAGCAAGGTATACACTGACCAAAGACCAAGCAAAAAAATAGCCTTCTGATGCTACAGAAGTGTAGAAGGTTCTAGGTACACATAGGTTAAATGGCTCCCAGCTAAGTGGGAAAAAATGCATACTAGTGATTTTATGTGGCCTGAGTCCCTTTTCTAGGGCAAAATAATCCCTCAGTGAATAGCCAAGAGGTCATATCAAGTTAACTGCTTCTTTTTATATGATCTATGTATATTCTCTTGAGCCGTAATGTGGTAGACATATACCTCCTGCCTTTGAATGCAGCAAACAGGATTACAAGCAAAATAATGCATACATTTGCTATATTTTTATATTTGCTCTACATTGTGTCTCTTCTATTTTTCTAATTTTTTTTTATTTTTGATCTTGAACATTAAAAACCAAAACAATGAAATCTGTGTCCCTATATGTTTTTTACAGCATCCCTATAACAAGACCACCCCACTTTCAGAGGTAAGAAAAAGCCATTAACCTTTGTGAATTTTCACAGTGGATGTTCACAGATTAATTTGCCACAGGTGTTTCTGTAATACGGTGCATGGGAACATTCACAGTGTCGCATAGCCCTTTCTCCTGTGGTGGTCTAGTCAGTACACTCTGGACTCTAATCTAAAACATGTAAGAATACCAGCTGGCTCAAGACTTTGTATATTGTGTTTTGTTATGCTGATTGTGCTACTTTGATGTGTTTCTTTGTTTTGCATATACATATAAAATTAGGAGGAAAACTTGAAGAGTCCATATGGGAGAACAGGAGACTCAAGACAACTTTTGGAACTGTCATTCTCCCACAGCAGCTGGGATTTTGCCATAGAATTCGTACTACATGAGCAGATGAAAGTGTCATGAGCAGTGAAACAATTTAGTCAAATCTACCCTCATTTACACCTATGCAACCCCTGCTGAAGTCAGCGGGGTTTCATAGATGTAGCTAAGGTCAGAATTTGGCCCATACTATCCTTATTTGTACATCTGTCATTCATTTAAGTTTGTTTATATTTGATTTTGAAGACATTCAAGGAGATGAGCATTAATACGAACATAATTAGATGTTAAGATGGGGATAGGACAAAGTAGCACTTAGTACAAAGAAAAGTATTTCAGGAAGAAAATCAGAAATTGTCTCTCATAGTAGATTGGGGCACTAAAGAGCCGACTTTGCAAATAATTAAAGGATCATTAAAATTACCCCAAAATATGAATATTACTGGTATTTATTACTCACTTACTTATAGAGTTCAGGGGAAATGTGTTAGAGAACGCCAATATCTTTAAATTAACCTGACCTGGAATACAGTACACTAATAGAAAGGGATCTAAAACATCTAGTCGATTGGAATCAAAATTACGTATTGGTAGGATCAAATAATACAGGAACAATGGTAAGGTAATTAAGACTACAGACCTGAAACTTTGCAAGGAAGAAAAGATGCATCTTCAGGGTCTGACTGTCCTCTCACAGCAGTGCAAATTCAGAGTAGCTCTATTAAGTCAATAGAGTTATATCTGTTTTTAACTGGTGTAACCGAATCAGGCCTTTGTTTTAACGAATTAGGTGCAATGTCAGACTATAAATTCTGATTTCACTTAAATCAGTGTAAAACCAGACTAAATCTGGACTGTCATCATTGTAAATAATATATTAGACTCTGTCCATGTCTTAAAATTAAAAATCAGACAGAATCTGTGTGAATGAAGAAACTGCAGGCAGTTCAAAAATGTACGCTTGCAGCTCAGATGCAGTTAACTCACTGCTGTTTGGTGTGGTCTTAAGAGAGAGCTTACAAATATTAATGTAATTTAGAAACGCCAAATTAAGAATTCAAAAGCCCAGCAGCTCGGTGCACAAAACTCTCCTGGATTCAATGCCCACAGGCATCCAACTGTCAGCATGGTAAAACTGTGCATTTATTTGCATTTTAAACACAATGGCAATAATTAAGAACCACCTAGACCATTTCATTGTTGTAAGCCTCAGTTGCTTCTTACCCATCTCAGATTTTTTTAAATCAGTTTCAGAAGTTAAACATAACTAAAAATAAATTTCTCTAGACTATCCAAGCAGTTTTAAGATACCCCATGTATCAGCTGCTGCTATCAGAGATTTGTTCTGTCCCTTCTTCAATCATATTAGTAAGTGAAAAAGGCACTTTTTCAATCATTATTGCACTGATAAACTAATAATCATTTAATGAGTTGGTTTGTCTGCTCCCATATCTCTGATACCTTAAATCACTATAGAAAAGAGCCTCTTGTATAATAATATAGAAAGAGGAAAAACAAATGTACCTGTTCTGAAATGTTAACTCCAGGAAAGATTTGTACTGAGAATTTATGTCATCCCTTAAATGAGAAACTGTAATCTCAGTTTGCCCCCATCCTCTCTTTGAGATAAGATTCCAAGCATTTCTCAGATAGTTGGGTATAATTTATTGTACCCACACAAAAGTCAGATCTAAATCCTTTTGGACCCTGATGCCACAAAGCAGCCATTTAGAGTTCAAAGGGGGAAGGCCTACACATGCGATTAAGTTATCACTGTTGGGGCAACTGTAACCCTTGCTGTGCTTTTTCGGCTTCTGGTATCCTAAAGATTGTGTGATGCACAAAAAAGCCCCCTCATAACTATTATATATATTTTTATTGCATAAATCACAGCAGTCACTGTGAAACACATTCAGTGAATTATTTCCTGCCACTAAAGGGGGGGAAAAATTCAAAATCTTGTTTCCTGATGACTACAAACTTCTTTTGACAAACTTCCAGTGCCAAATGTGGTTTCCATTTGCTGTTTTGGGATTTATTTGTCTATGCCAAAGTTCAGGTGTGCCAGCTCTTTGTAATAAGCCATTTGGATGAAAGCTTGGCTAGCTCAAAGGATTCTGATGTATTTTATTGCTGCCTTTTAAGATTATTGTTCAGAAATACCAAGTCTAATTTTGAAATCAATTAGCCATGCAGTCTGATGAGGTGTTGGCCCAGCTCAGGTTCACACCCGCTGTCCACAGATTATTGTTAAATTGAGTCAGGTCCTTAGTGCTGCTCTGCTTGCTGGCATCTGGTATACACATGTTTGATGTCTTCACAAAATGCCGCTGATGGCTTAAATGGCAAGGCTCTAATGAAGAAATCCTAGCAAGTTTGCTCCTGTTTGCCAGCAAAACATGCCATTTACAGTACTCTGTAAAACTTTTCCCTCCTTTAACTCTTCCATTTCAAGAAAATATAAATCTTCCACGGGAGTTGGATATTAAACAGATGTGATGGGAAGAGAATTTAATTATCTACTATCAACAAATGAGAGAAAAATACCTTCTAATTCCTGTGTCTTCCCAACAATCATATTGCATGATATCATTCCCAGAAGTGTTGCCTCCAGAAGGGAATGACATCTTCCAGCATCAACCAATCAGCATTCCAGAAGGTGAAAATTCCACTTTCCTGGTGCAATACTTTTGGGAATAGTGCCAAAACCATGTGGAGACGCATGCTGTTCAAAAGGGGTGACAGGTTGTAAAACAATCCACTGGCCTCCACACATACTGATATGTGAGAATACACTGAGTTTTCCTCTCCCTTAGCATTACTGAAGTTTTGAAACTGGTCCATCACAAAGTGTCTCATGTTAAGCCAAACAATAAATGAATAAGTAAAAGGGTTATTTTCCATGATCACTCTATAGTCTAGGAAGCTTTCCTATAGTTTTTCTAGTTTTGTGCAGAAGATCTAAGACTACAATCTCTAAGACACTTATAAATATGAATAAAAAACAACAACTTGGTGTTTATGGGAGTCAGGTGGCCAACTCTCATTGCCTGGGGTGCCTCTGAAAATCCCAGTCTTAATTCTTCTAATTGGAAATATTGTGACAAATACAGCAGAATGAACAGATCAAATATCAATAAGAAGGATGGTCCAGTGATTAGGACCCTAGCTTAAGCCATGGAAGACCTAGGTTGAATCTCTGCTTTACCACAGATTTCCTGTGTGATCTTGGGCAAGTCACTGAAGTCTGTCTGTGCCTTGGAGATCCAGGCCCGGCCCCTGGACAATGGTCATTCCCTCCTCTGATTTCCTCTTTTTCTGCTTTCTTCTACAGCACTCAAACTAACATTGTTTCCTGGTGATCTAATTGTATCCTATAGACCTAAACGTCCATAATATCTTTCCATGTAGAGCCTTCTCCTAGAAATTGCCAGCAGTCTGCTATTCTCTCTCATAGATGCCAACAACATGTATATATTAATTCGCCGATTGTATTTGTACATTCTTTTAGCATGGAGGGAAATATTCTAACACATTTCTGTAATTTTATCCCTCACTATTTATACTCACATAAACATATCTATATAAAATGTTTGCCTTAATTAATATAATGTGGCAATGATATCCACAAGTTGAATACATAGACTAGACGTGTTTTCTTTTTTCTGTCTTAAACTTGATGCCTTTTGAATTCATTACATGTTCCCTCACACTTGTGAGGAGTGATCTCGCATGGCATTCCATGCTATTCACCACTCTACATGCATTTCTGTCGTATTGTCTTACTCCTTTCCAGATAAAACAGTCAGAGACAGATTCACTCTGATGGCACAGAACTGACCCCTGACAGTCAAGATGAAGGTCTGCAACATACTACTTTCATTTTCCACAGAGCACACAGACCTAATATGGCCATCACATAATTTTTAAAGGCATAGACTAATAATTCTATCAAACCAGCCAGAACGCTAATCTGCAGCACACTGGGATACAACCCCCCGCCCTCCTCCCAAGAACGCTGCTCAAGAAAGGTAGGTGTATGTGTGAATGATGAAGGATGTCCTCCTAAGAGGAACAGGAAGAGGCATGCAGGGAGCTGATGTGGAGCAGACTACCTGGAGTCTTTATTCCTCTTCCCATTGAAGGCCAAAGAGGACAGAGCACAAGAGAACCACAGCTGAGGAGAATTCTCTCTCCACCCCAACAATTAAGACTGTCAAAAACAAACATTTAAGACCCTGTAGGCCAAAGTTCTATGTTTAAAATGGATTCTTAAATTCCTGAAAACAGGGCCTGGTGATCAGAGTTCTTGAAGTATCCTTACTCCAGACTGGCCAGAGCTTGTAAACAAAAATCCTTTCTTTAACATCCTGGAAGGTGTATTAAGGGAAACTGTATTATCTAGAATCCCATATCATTACAGAGGGCTGGAAAAAAAACCCCTGAAGTTCTGCCAAGCTTCCATTTCACTTAAATGATTCATAAATTCAATTTCAGATTTGGGGCCAAAATAAAGGTGTGCAAATGACAGCGGTTTGGCTGCCCCAGCTGTAACACTGGAATATTTAAACTAGTTTTCCTAGTTCCTGTTAGGTCTATTAAACATTGGAACTTTTTTTCATTAGGTTTATTTAGAGGTTTTTATGTTTTACTAGGATTATATTTATAGTTTTTGGTTAGTTTATATTTCACTTATGTCTAGTTATCTTATATTTAAGTAGGTTGTGATTCATATAGTGTGTACCATTGACATGATTCTGACAGACTCACTGATTGTCTTGTGATGTGCTAATAGTAGCACAAATATATTACTAGTAGCACAGCCAAATTACCATGGTTAAGGCTGTTTGCCATGAGAGCTTTCATCAAATTATATTTGGCAGACCACTGCTGGTGGAGTAAACTCTGATATAATTAATTATGCATGTAATATGTATATAACAAATGCATGAACCAAAACTAAATCATCCACAATTCTGGCAATTTTTGCAGAGTTCTTTTCATACAGTCTGACTGATGAAAAACAGGCTGGGCCTCAGGCACTTAACATGCTCACCACCATGTGATGACCACCATTATAAGCATGGTTATGGTCATTAATATCTCTATCCGACAAAATGGTACAATGTACGCATCCCTAGTGCACAGTGGTATAAAATGAAAGTCCCAGTTTATTTCAATGGGCAAACTGCAATTCCAGTTACACTCCAGATAGAGAGAATTTGTTTTGTGGAAAAAAAATTCCTTTATGTTTATGGGACTGGCTTGTCTTAGAGCAGCCATCCAGTCAAGTCAGTATGAAAAACAGGTGCAGGGAGGTCTGGACATCGATTAGCTGTTGACATTTGATGGCAGAAGTAATATTTGAGAAAGAGTTAGAAGTCAGTCTCTCAAATGCTTTTCAATTCACCCTATCCCATTTTAATAGGTGTCAAAGATTTCCTCCTTTCTGTGGTTTCTGTAATAACTAGGCATAACAAGGTAAATAAAGAGCATAAAGTTAGCCTTAACCTGACCCTGGTTACTTCTGCCAGTCCAGGCAGCACAGAATCTGTCTTTTGGGCCAGCTGTACAGCAATCTTCCTGCTGGCCACAGGAAATTATTTTTTGTTCTGAGAAAAAATGTTTTTCTTTAACTCAGTTTCCATTCTGTGCTCTGCTTAACTCTTTTGTCTATTTTTCCTTTCCCCAGAAAGCTTCACTGGACATATTCTCTACTGTACAGAGGTAGTTTGCTTCCTGAGCTAGGAGACATTGCTTACCAGTCAGCTAGGATTTTGACAAGGATGCTGAACAAGGTTGCAAGCTATCAGTCCCAAATCCCTGCCACCAGGAGATTATTTTGTTGGTTTTGTTTTTTAAATCAGTCTGCAAACTGAAGCTGACAAGTGCTATCAACACGCAGCCATTATGAATAATCTTTGATTATCTGATCCCTCCCTTCTCACTCTGACGTGCTGCTGCCTGCTCACTTGTTCTACCCTGAGTGTCCCTCCATCGTTCTTCTTGCTTTCACCTCACCCACATCAGACAGAATCTATCTCCCAGCATGTAGAAAGAGATGAGGTAGAGATCACTCATCCACACCCATAGCAAGAAGAAAAGGTTGATCCTAAAGTCTGCAGCAAGGCCCCTCATCATGGAAATTTTATGACATGTCAATGTTAGATCCTGAGGCAAAATGGAAACATAAGTTTTTATTCAATTACATATTTAAACAAATAATACAATCAACGCTGTTTTCTATAATTCAATAATGAACTAATTTTCTGAATAGTTTTCTCTACATCTCTTATTACCATAGAATTTCCAATATGCTACAGAAATCTGAAGGCCTCACTGCACTATCTAGGTCCAGTGTTCTGCAGAGTGCACAGGACCCTGGCCTTACCCATGATATATTACTGTGCTTTTTGCTACTAGCCAGATCCTAATAGTTAATAAAATAGTAATAATAATAATAATAGTACTTTGCATTTCTAGACCACCTTTGATCTCAGGATCTCAGAGTGCTTTATAATTAATGAATTGAGCCTCATAACAACCACAGCTCAATTAGTCTGGCCTCAATAGTTCTTCATGGTTTGAACAGTACAAGACACTATTATTTTGTGCTGAACAGAATAATCAAACAGATGCCAGAAAGTAAGCAGTAAGAAAGTAAGCAGTAAGAAAGTAAGCTTTCTTTGTAGTGTGTGGCAAAACCTCATTGACATTAATGGGTGCAAACTTGGATCTCAAAGAAATAGAGAGTTAAAAGTTTATGTAGAAATGTACCAAGAAATGTAAGTTCCATGATATTCATTTACCTCAAAATATATTTGAGTGTGTCTAGTGCAAGGAACAATGTGAAATTTCCACAAGAGCAAACTCCTATCTCTTCCATTATAAATGGCCTGTTGCACAACTGCCTGCCATTGAAGTCTGCTTTAAAAAAAATCCACAGGTACAACACATAGGTTAGGTCATGCACAATCAATAGTCGTGACATTCAATATTAAGACTACAATTCTGTCTTTAACTCTCCTCACTGAACCTTATGAACAGCAGCAGCAGGGGTTAAAAATGTAGTGTCACCCTGAGTTGTGAATTCAATTGGTTTTATTGTTATGCCATGATATTTAACACTGTTTCTTTCATAAAATATAGGACTAATTCCTGAGACATTAGGGATATAAGTCATGTAAATGAAAACTTGTAAATTATGTCTGTAATCTATAAATCATACAACTGATTTGGGAATCAGTGCCTTATGGCTCAGAAAGTAATAATTGTTATTAACTCCCATTTATCAGTATAAAATTGGCTAATTTAACTGACTGATTTATAAATTGATACGTTAAATTTAGTTCAATATCCTAATTTAATAATTAATCCTAATTTAATCACATATGGATGTTCAAAAAATATTAGTTCAAAAATTTCGTTCAATATCCTAATTTAATAATTAATCCTAATTTAATCACATATGGATGTTCAAAAAATATTATATTCTGGTTGGTTGATGCTCAAAGCATGCCCTTATTAAGACAGATTGTCTCCTTTCCCTTGTCCTTTTAAGAGAAGGACAAAACAAATTATATATCTCATTCATTCTGTCTGACAGAAAAGCCATGTTTCCATATAACCCCCTCCTCCAGTAATATTGAATGCTTGGCTAACCACATCATTCATTCTCTTTTTAACCTCTATGATGTCATAATCTTTTGCAGCAATAAGTGCTGATTCCTTCCTGCAGGCTTTTGGAAATCACACAGGGAGTCAGACTACTGAAGTGAAATCAAGCAATAAATCTACCAGGTAGGTTTGAGACAGAAGTTGGGAAGCGGAACAGACAGAGATTTTTGTATACATATTTCCATACTGTTCCTAAAGCACGTGGCAGGTCCCCTGAGACTTGGGGCATTCTGGTACAGGAGACTACAAATTTTGATATAGATCCATTTAAATCAAATTATAAACCCCAGTTTTTAATTAATTCAGTAAAAAAAATTAATACAATCAGCTCATTAGCCCATGTGTTATTTATTTTAGTATTAAGCTCTCCAGCTGGAGAGATGTAAGACAGTTTTGAATTAGAATAAACACATTTGTTGGATGCTGATGTTAAAAGGAATGGTCGTGAGAGAATTAACAGTGCTGATACTAAAGTCATCATCTTTAAGTTTCAGAATTAACACCCCCAGTCAGATGTGATCTTTTCAGAGCTATGTATTAGGTTGTCTATGGACCCAAGACGACAACATTGCACCAGTTTACACTCAGTTCACATTTTCATGGGTTATGAATATAATTTGTGGATTAGAAACAATTTTTATTCTAAAATGAAAGCTCAGAATCTGGAGCACCATTCCACAGCAAAAGGTGGATTCCCCAGTAAGTATCCAGGCTGTGGAATCACACAATATGTGGACTTTTTCCCATAACAGTCAGACCCATCCAAGAACATGCTCTGAAATACAGGAAAATATGAAGGGATTATTCTCAGATAACCACACAAAACTATGGTCTGAAATTTAACACATCCCTTGTATATTTTACATCATCATCATCTATCAGGCAAGCCTATATCAAGACAACTCCTTGAAAAGCCTGGTATTCATTTGGTAAATCATGATGGCTCTTGGGGCCCTGTGTACTAGTTATGAGAGCTCAAGACAGAGCAATGGGGAAAATAGCTTTCCCTAGTCTAGCCAAGTTTTAAAGAAATAATTCAGTTGGATTTGGGACCTGGTCCATGACCTCTTTTGAGCAGAAGCCAGGGTGTATACTCTATGGTCCTTAGGAATTACCTAAGCACTCTCTTTCCAAATAGGTTCAATTTCTCATTTTTTAGCAGAGTGAAAACAAACAAAAATAACCCCCGCACAACACAGCCCTAATTTGTGGCCTGATCTCATATACACTGATGTAAATCATCTGAAGTCAATGCAGTAACACCAGAGTAAAACCAGTGTGAAATCAGAACTAATCCCTCCAATCCCATGATTCTGTAATTACAGAACCACTTGAGGAACTGTAACTTAAACAAGAAGATAGCTTTAATAAATGTTGAAGAAAGAATTCAATCACCTGGATTTAAAATGCACATTCATTGTGTAGTATATTTTAGGAGCTAGGTGCATCATCTATGATACTAGTTTATTTTTTCTCTATCACTTTGTCTATAGTTTATACTGCATTCATCCTTTCTAGCCATGTGGTTCGCACCCATTTCCCTGGACATATGTTATACATCCATGTGTAGTGAGTGAGAAAAATAACATTTGATTAAAACCAGAAAAAAGCCATTAAAGATAAAAACAACTACTTTAAACTGAGGTTGTAAGTATTATTCTTTATAAAAGAATTAATTGAAATACACTTCCTAATATTTCTGACAAAGAGATCTTATATGGTACAGAACAGGATTACATTATGAAAAGGAGAGTGTGGCATTTTCAGCAGAGAAAGATTGGAGGTTGAGACTGGTAGGTAAATGAGTAAGTAGTGATGAGTGACCTTCAAAAGGGTTGGTGGCTATCTGGGTGTTTATCTGAAGATAACCCAGACTGTTTTGGTCTAGAAAGCTCATGAAAAACAGGTCTATTTCTACCTGCAAGTAAGATAAAATTATTTCAGTTTGTAACAACTTCTGCTTTTTCATATGCAACCTTACAGCCAAATAATACTCTAATTTAAAGAAAGATAAATCTTGAGTAATACCACTAGCACCAATGGAGTTATTATTTATTTATACTGATGTAAATTGGAGCACAATTTAGCTCTTGGAAGGCTAGTTATGGGGAAAAGAAACATAATTCTGTGTAACCACAGCTTAGCAGCAGATGTCTAGCCCAGATTCAAAAGTGTCTCTTGTCCATGATCAGACAAAGCTGTTTCTCTAGTTTCACTCCACTACCAAATGTATAATTTAGTTGAACCATCCTTTCCTGTCCAATGATGGACATATGAAGATTAAAATATGGCCACTAATTATAAGGCTATATGAATTTACTGAGCATATTTCAGAGGTTGCGAATCATATTAGAAAAGCTGGAAAATCTGAAATTCAGTGTGAAGCTCAGAGGGGGCAAAAATACAGATTGAAACTGAAGAAAAAAAATATACAAAACCCTGTTGATGTAAACCAACATTTTTTGCTGAACTCTAGTGTAATAACTATATAACACAAAATCAAAGTTTCAAATCCCAATGCCTTTTTATTTTGCAGGTGGAGTTCAGATCCAAATCTCAAGGACGCCCTTTGAAACTTCTAGCTTTGAGTAAGATTTTAAATTTAGGTCAGGTCTAAAACCAGAAGGTCATTCTTTTCATGTTCCAGCTAGAGGGAACCAAAGTCTTGCAAGAACAGTCATAGACACTGGATTTCAACCCAAAATAGTTAAATTCTAGTCAACAAAGATATTTTCACTTTGCAAGATGGTAGAAATCTTGTGAGATTAGTTGTAAATTGAGTTTCCCACAATTTGAGGTGGAAATCTCATGAGACCATCTGGTAACATCTACTGAAACTAAAATCTAGCCCTGATTTGCCCTGTAACCCAAACATTAGCCTAAAGCTAATTCAGATTTGGATTTGTATCCTGCCTCCTTTGTCCATTGCATGAACTGACTACCTTGATGAAAGAAGCCCTTGGACTCTTCTGTAAAGAAAGCAGAGGAATATTGTTGCTGAATAGGGTAAATTGTGATTCAGAAATAGTATTGAGATTTTCTTCTGATTGTTGTGTATTTGGTTGTCATGGTTTTGTTGCTATGGCAACTGAGTTAGATTATTATGGGTTAGCTCAACCGGTTTCAACCGGCTGAGGAGCTCTCTGTATATATGTAAATAAAATGGAGGTTTTGGTTAGCTGCCTGCTCTCTGGCCTCAAGTGATTGCTTCCTACACTGGCTGCCCCAAGGATATAACACTGATAAGTCCTGAAACCGTGAATTTTGTCGTCATAAAAATACACCTTTTTAAGAAGTGCTTTCCTGGCGATCTCTCCTATCAACAACACCACACAAAAAATCCCAAGAAGGATTCAATTCACACCTACTTGTCCACAGATGAACGGAGAGACATTTTTGTTTCAGATTCTGGGTGGGATTTTCAAAAGTTCCTAAGCAATTTTGGAACACAAGTTGCATTGACTTTCCATGAGATTTGTGCTCAAATCATTTAAGTGTTTTTGAAAATCCCATCCTCTCTCACTCCTTTATTTTGCACAGTGCTTAGATACCAAACTGAAGAACACCTTAGATCTATCAATGGTAGATTATGAAATTGTGACTTTTCTAATTAGATTTGTTCATCCATGTATGTTCATTTCCAACATTAACATATTTCATGAGAATACAAAACTACAAAGCAATCATATCTGATATTTTTCTGTCCTATCAGCATAAACAAGAAACAAACCTCCCCATTCATAGTAAGTGATATTTTCTGAAAAAGAAAAGCTTTATTGAGATAATTTTCACATATACATTGGCAGCTATGAAAAAGTCATCATTTGCCAACAAACACACAGTGTTAATGGAGATGCTAGGGGTTTATCCTCAGGGTTGGAAGAGGAAGTAACTGTCCTTTCTCTATTTTTGTAGCAACATAATTTTTCCCTGTCACCCAGGTTGATTACTTTGGGATCATTTTTTACTCTTTTTACCCATCTCACTACATATGCTAGCTATCGTATCCTGCAATTTCTTCCTCCACAACATTCAAGAATCTGACCTAATTCCTTTATGTGTCTATGGTTAAAACATTTATTCATACCCTCCCATTTATTCCCACCTTAATTACAGTAGTCTCTTGCTTTCTGCCATCCCCTCCAGTTCACTTAAAACAGTACAGTGAAAATAATCCTCTTCCCCCTAGGCTCAATTCATTTACTCACCTCTTCTAATTCTCTCATTGTCCCCCCACCCTTACTAAACTTCTTTTCTACTGCTTTAAAAGCCCTGCACAAGTCCATCTCATCTACATCTCTTCTTTTGTTTTCATCACACCCCTCTTCATTCCACCAGTCTCCTCACCATTTCTGTAGTTTCTTTGTCCTACTCTCATCATCTTGGTTTTTCCCATGCCACCCATATGCTTCCATATTCCAGTCTGCTCCCCGCTCCTCAATGTCTCCTTGCAAATCCTTCCTAAAAAAACACACTTCTTCCACATGGTCCACAAACAAGGTTTAGCAAATAATAAATATTGCTACAGCTGGAGCGGGAAACTCCATTATTTCAAAATTTGTTTTCATTCCAAATTGAAACAAAGCACTGAATTTTGAAATTTCATTTGAAACAGATTTTTGAAAGGAAAGAGAGTAGTAGTGTGCTCCCTTTCCTTTCCTTCTTCACAATCCATCTAATTCCCCAAACTTTCCATCTTTAATGTAGGTGAATCTTTCTGTTTGCTCAATGGTGCATAGTGCTCTTATGTTTATGCACACATCGGCTCTATAGATTTAAAGGACATATTCTCAAATGGTTATAACTTAGCTAAAATTGAAATGAATGTTTTCCAAACCAACCACAGGCACTGTGCCTGATAAACAGCTATGTCCATGTCAAGCTCAGTACTTCAGTTATTTTCACTATAATTTGTCTTAAAGTGCGGCTAATTTTTTTTCAATTGATGAGATATATATTTTACCCCAATCTTATTGAATTCAAAGCATTGGGGGGATTTTGTTCAGTTAAAAAAATCAAAAACCTTTGGGGAGACAGCCAGCATGTAAAATTTCAGTGCAAAAGGCAGGTATTTCAGAAGTTACCAATGTGTTGAAATGAGGGCTCACAACTAAAACTTGGGAAATGGTGCTATAAAGAACCACTATAGGAGTACATGCAAGAACTGTGCTCAGATATAAGTTCCTAACCAGAAAATAATTCCCTGTGCCTTTAGGTCTTAATCCAGCAAGGGCGTACCTGCACACTCCAGCATCAGGTCCTTCAGTTATATAAGCTTTTTCTTTGAGTTTGCGTTACAAGAATCTAAGTTAAGCCCACTGAGATGAAAGCAGAGTTGCCTGTTCATTTCAGTGGGCTTTGGACGAGGCCCCAGGTGCACACTAAAGTATTAGAAGCACTAGATGTCCAAGCACTATATGTTGACTTGCCAGTACAAAGAACTTACCAAAAAAAAAATTCTGGAACATATATTATGTAGAAGGTGAACTGCACTGGAAAAAATAAAAACAAGAACTTTCAAGCTCCAAGTGCAAAGCAAAACAGCTGCAGAGAAAGCAATTCACAAACCATTACCTTTGATCCCTCTTTTCCTTCTGAAAAGCAAATAAAATAGCATTAAAGCAATACTAAAGTAATAAAAATCAGGCACTCAAAAGCCAGAACATAACTGAAATATCAAGATTGTCCTATCAATGTTTGCTCAAGCATCACAGTTCACAACCTGAACAAGCAGGGCAGCTCCACCCAGTTAGGCCAGGATTCAGCAAGTTACTTAAATACACACCTAGCTTAAATACAAAAATGTTCCTGTTGAAGTCAATGACACTACTCACATGCTTAAAGTTAGGCATGTTCTTAAAAAACTTGCTCCAGCAGGCCATACAGAATCAAGTCATCCCTTTCAGAAGGTGGTGATTTGGTCCTTTTCTTGATTAGTTACAATTAATTTTACCTCTACATTATGTTCTGTGTGAATAGTTCAAATTATTCTTGACAATATGGATTACTGAGTTTATAATGAATTTTGTTTGCCATATTCTGTCCATGGCCTTGCTGGGTTCCTTGTTTTGTATGTGAAAACTGTGTAAGCTAACTTTGTGGAAATATGAATATATTACATTATTTGCATTTCATAGAATCTGTGTTCTCAAGGTAAAGTCCATGATGTACTTTTCCCCACAGTGATATATTTTAAAAATATCCTGATAATTACACCACTTAGAACCATAAAATACTAGCTGAACTCTGCTTCATTCTACCATAAGTAGAGTAGTAATCAACATTTCCCAGAAATAACAGTGACTCACCACAGAAAAGAATGAGCCAGGGATACAGCATGTCTTTATTTTAGAATACCAGACATTGTAGATTACCCAGTGAACAGTTAGTTTCTTATAAATGCCAGCATGTTCAAATCAAAAAATGATTTATTAGAAACAATAAAAATATCATGTTTCTCTATCACTTTTATAGAAAAAAGAAATTGATATTAATCAGGACAAGGACCAATTAGGATGATGGTTAATCGTAGTATAACTTCTGACCATCCTTCAAAAAATTGTCATCAATGTACTAAATGGCTTTATAAAAAGCTATTTAACAGTGAATAATAAAAGGAAGGTTAAAGCATAAATCTGGAAATGGCTCAAGCACAAGCTTACAATACTTATACTAGAACCCTAACATTCGTGTGTGTTTGTCTATATGTGTAGGTAGGTACCTCTCTCTCTTTCTCTCTTTTTATAGGCAGTGCAGGTAGCTACACCTATAGCTCGGATTGCCCATCACTTCCATTATAAAAACTGCTTTTAGTTGCTTGTAATTTTGCCTAACTTATTTTGCAAAACTTCCCCTGCAATTGTGCCTACCAGCCTCCAGGGGACACTGTGATACTAGGCACAGGAAAGAGATTGGCAACTGTCTGTCTGTCTTGTGTCTCAAAGCTCCCCCTCCTGGTGTTGGGTTACCATGAAAAGGAGGGAGGAAATAACCTGACTTGGATGCAGAAGGGTGAGGAACGGGGCAGCGGTAACTGGGGATAGGAGCAGGAGCTAGGAGGGGGACGCAGGGGCAAAAGCCAGGAATAGAGGAAAATAAAATGGGGAGAAGGGTATAGCAGCAGGGGAGTGGGTCAGAAGGGTCTATAACCACTACAGAACACTCCCCTATACAACCTGGACTAGAACTCATTATTCACCAGTTTCAACATTGCTTTGCTGTTTAGCAAATAGCTGTGAAACCCACTGGCCAATTGTGCAACTTCATCCACCTCTAGTGGCAGGTGCATACAAAGGTTACAGTCTTTTACTGCTACCATTTACTCCCTTAGCATAAGGGGTAGAGAACTGTGTTGTGGATCAAAAGGTTCCAAACATGTTGATGACCATAGTGTGTGCGTGTGTGTGTGGAGGGGGGGGGGGGAGATATGAAAACTGAGTAACAAAAGGAACTGGAATTGCTCATTTATGAGCATAAATTTGATCTAGTCGGTATTACTGAAACCTGATTCTCGTGTTACTGATTCCATAATTGAAATGTTCAAATCAATGGTTATAACCTATTTAGGAAGGAATCAAGTGGGCAAAAGGAAATGTTCTTGAATACCTATGGATCAATGTCCTAACAGATAAAGCACAAGATGGGTAGTAGTTGGTGTTTGCTACAGACCACCAAGTCACCCTAGGGAACAGGCTGACCAGCTCCTTACACACCTATCTAGAATGTGTAGGGGAAAAAGCTGTGTGATCATGGGAGACTTCAATCTGAACGACATATGCTGGTGGTCTCATGCTGCCAATACTAAGACATCCATGGAATTACTATGTGTTATAAATAACAATTTCTTAACTCAAGAAGCATTGCATCCAATTATGTATACTCAATACATGGAAAAATACTAAAATAAATTATTAAATAATCAATGTGTAAGTGCACAGAGGAAAAGAAAAATATAAACAATAGACAGCATGGATTGATCAAGAACAAATCATGCCAAATCAGAATAATCTCCTTTGACAGAGGATTACTGGCCTAGTGGATAGGTGGAGAAGCAGTAGATGTGATGTATCTTGATTTTAGTAAGGCTTTTGAAACAGTTCCAGATGTCAAAATCAGGAACCATAAGCAAACTAGGGAAATGTAGTCTATATGAAATTACTATAAAATGGGTACACAAGTGGTTGAAAACCATACTCAAAGAGTAGTTATCAATGGTTCACTGTCAAACTGGGAGAGCATGTTTAGTGAGATCCTGCAGGGGTGGGTTCTGGATCTGGCACTATTCAATAATTTCATTAATGACTTGGATAATAGAGTGGAGAGCATATTATAAAATTTGTATATGACAATGCTGGGAGGGGTCACAAGTGCTTTGGAGGACAGGATTAGAATTCAAAACTGCCTACAAAAAAATTGTTCTGAAATCAACAAAATGAAATTCAATAAAGATAAGTGCAAAGTATTTCACTTAGGAAGGAAAAATCAATTGCAAAACAACTAAATGGGGAATAACTGATTAGGTGATGGTACTACTGAAAAGGCTCTGGGAGTTATAGTGGATCACAATTTGAGTATGAGTCTACAACATGATGCAGTTTGGAAGAAAAAAAAAAGCTAATATTGTATTATCAGGAGTGCTGTATGTAGGACACAGGAGGTAATTGTCCCTTTCTATTTAGCATTGGTGAGGCCTCAAATGGAGTACCAGTGCCACACTTTAGGAAAGATGTGAGCAAACTGGAGAGAGTCTGAAGGAAAGCAAAAAAAAAAAAAGTGATGAAAGATTTAAGGAACATATGAGGAATGTTTAGTCTAGAGAAAAGAAGACTGAGGGTGGAACCTGATGATAGTCTTCAAATATGTTAATGGCTGTGGTGTACTCTTCTCCATGTCCGCTGAAGATAGGACATGAAGTAATGGGCTTAATCTGCAGCAAGGGATATTTAGCTTAGATATTAGGAAAACCTGTCCAACTACGAGGATAGTTAAGCTCTAAAGTAGGCCTCCAAGGGAGGGTGTGGAATCACCATCATTTGGAGGTTTTAGGAACAGGTTTAACAAATACCTGTCAGGGAGGGTCAAGGTTTACTTCCTTGTGCCTCAGCACAGTGGACTGCATTTGTAGACCTCTCAAGATCTTTTCCAGCCCTAATTTTCTGTGATTCTATATTAGACCTCATCTTGACAGATAAAGAAGTGATCACAGATCTAAAAATTAATCGTAACTTAGGTACAAGTGATCATGACGTTTACATTTATAATATGCAAACAGAATAAAGTCCTCATCAGAGATAAATATATCTTAGTTGGTGCTTTACAAAGGCCTATTTCACAAAGATGAAAACAATATGAGCCAAATCAGCTGGAAGGAAGAATTTAATCAGAAAAATGAGAAAGATAATTGGGAATTGTTTAAGAAAACTTGCCAGATGCCCCCAAAGCCACAGTCCTACAATCAAAGAAGAAAGCCATATTGGTTAAATAATTGCCCTACTTTAGAGGGGAGAGAAGGCAGCTATGAAATGTAAAAATATAATACATAACAAACAGAAGAAAAGGGAAAAGTTAATAGTAATAAATATAAATCAGAAGTTAGGAATTGTAGAAAGCTGATAGGAAAAGCAAAGGGACACAAGGAAAAATCTCTGGGCAGCAGAGTTAAGGACAATAAGGAGCTTTTAAAGTATATGAGGAACAAAAAGAATCCTAACAATGGTGTTGGTCAGTTACTAGATGAAAATGGTAGAATTATCAATAATAAAGAAAAGGCAGAGTGTTCAATAAATATTTCTGTTCTGTATTTGGGAAAAAAAAAAAGATGATGTAGTCCAGTGATCCTCAGTAGGCAGCCTGTGGGCCAAATGTGACCCACCAAAGCTTCCTGTGTGGCCTGCCAGCTCACCTTAAAAAATGTTTATAATTAAATTCATGAACAATAATGCCCTGCCTATATTTGCCTATGACTTCCTTAGTAAGTAACTTACTGACAGTGCTTAGTTTGTAATGAAAGAGGTGCCAGGGCTCAGCCCCAGCACTAAATTAAACACTGCTTATTGGATCTTAAGTTCTTACAATAGCATCGGCTACATTTGAGATAGGATGCCACCCATGTTTTCATTACTGATAGAAATGGATCCAAAAATGAATGCAAGTGGGAGTAAATGTAGCAAAGTCGACAGCAAAAACTGAACTTTTAACCCAAACTGGACAGTGGATTTTCTTTTTATTATGCCACCTCATTTAAATGCAAAACCTTTGTGTTTAATATGCCAAACCATTGTATCTGCCAGAAAGGTCATCAACATGAGGCGCCACTTTGAATCAAAGCACAGTAGCTTCTACGTGGCCTATGCTCCTGGCAATGTTGCAAGACATGACAGAATTGAACATTTGAAGTCTTCGTATCACGTTTCAAATGTTCTCACAACATCAGAGACTGTACAGGAAAAAGCAACAGCTGCTTCTCCTCGGATAATGTTGGTACTAGCTAAGAAGAAAAAGTGTTTCTGGATGCCACGCTTGTGAAGGAGTGCACATTGGAAATGCTGGAGGAGCCTTTTGCCGGAAATAAAAACAAAGATGACATTGTGAACCACGTGAAGCAAGTTCCCCTGTTTGGATTCCATGGCAATGCGAAGATTGGAGGTAATTTATGAGGATTTCATCAGCACTGCTTTCCAATTTAAAAAACGCCAAATACATGTCTCTTTCAGTGGATGAATCAACTGATTTAAGTGACGTTGCCCAGCTATTGCTCTTTGTTAGATATTATGATGGTGAAATTTTCAAAGAAGAATTTGTGTGTTTAATACCATTAATCTAAACCATAGGAGAGAATATTTTTAACAGGTAAAAGGCTTTTTTGAAAAAAAAATTGTTGAGATCTGCAGAAAGTAAATTTGTTTGTTACAGACGGAGGTTCCTCCATGACAAGGAAAGAGACAAGCGTTGCTTCATATTTAGCAGTGATACACCCTTCATTAAAAATACTTCACTGCTTCATTCGCCAGACTGTTCTGTGTGGTAAATTGTCTGGGGACTTAAAAAATACAGTGGATATTGTGATGAGAACTACATACGCTCAACTTCTAGCTTGCAACATTGTCTTTTTAAGGCTGTTTTACAATACATTTCAAAAGAATACAGTGACCTGGTGCAGCGCAATGATGTTCATTAGTTAAGTAATGTTAGAGAGGTTTTGTGCATTTCAAAAAGAAATAATAAATGTATTTCAAACCTCAAGACCAACAAGGCTTGGGAGTTCTTGGAATTTATGAACGATGTTCCCGCTATGTCACAGGTAGTTTTGCTCTGCAGTATTACTTGTCACTTGAATTCCCTCAACTTGCAGCTCCAAGGCCATGTAAGCAGTGTCAGGGATCTGTTTGAAAAAGTGTGTGCCTTTCAGAGAAATCTTGAAATCTTTCAGACAGACTTAACAGGAAAGATGTTGCACTTTCCCACATTGCATGTTGTTGCTACAGATGAAACTTCAATGAAAATGATTCAAGAATTCCTAAACAATCTGATCAAAAGTTTTAAAAAGCCATTTGACAATTTTAAAATTCCAAAAGGATTTGCTTTTATTTGTCTGTGATCCATTTGTTCACTCTGCCAATGGACCTTGCCCTTCTGAAGCAAAGAATTTTATAGATTCAACTGATGAAGGTACCTTTCAATTAGAAATTGTAAGGTTCAAGAGTTCAGACGTCTTGAAGGCAAAATTTGGAGAAGTGGGACTTTGTGATTTCTGGACTCAATATGCTGACCAGTTTCAGAATAGTCAGAATCTAGCCATGTATTTTTTAATGATGTTCAGATCAACATACCTCTGTGAATCTGGGTTTTCTACTGTGAACATTATAAAAAACAAACACTGCAATCGCCTAACAGATGATCATCTTCACCAGTGCATGCATCTGGCCCTTACACCCTACACACCACTCTTCACAAAGCTTTCCAGAGATCATTAATGTCACCTCTCCCATTAGAGAATGCCACAAACACAGGTAATCAAAGGCACCAACTTTGAGAGTTCCTGGAGGGTACTCGACCCCCGCTCCGCCCCAGGCCCTGCCCCACTCCACCACTTCCCTCAAGCCCCTGCTCCCGTCTGCCTCTTCCCCCCCACCCTGCCTCTTCCCACCCCATTCCACCCCCTTCCCTGCCTCTTCCTGCCCCCACTCCTCCCTCTACCCCCGGCCCCCAGCGCCTCCTGCACGCTCTGAAGCACCCGTGGAGTCGGTGCCTATGCAGGTGATAATGCTGATTTACAAACTTTGTTAAAAGAGAGAAACACTAATACTTAAGTTGCAATCATCCATTATTTTTATTTATTGGCAGGTGACTTTAATTATTATTTTGTCAGCCTTCTGCGCAAATAGCCTGCCTCTTAGCCTAAATTTCTCAAATCAGCCTGCAGGTAGATCTATCTGAGTATCACTGATGTAATCATATCATATGATAACATTCTTTCCATTCCACTAGTATCTCAGGAGGATGTTTAACAGCAGCTATTTAAGTTAGACATTTTAAAATCAGCAGTGCCAGGTAACTTGCATCCAAGAGTTTTAAAAGAGCTAGCTGAAAAGGTCACTGGACCGTTAATGTTGTATTTGAGTAAGTCTTGGAACACTGTTGAATTTCCAGAAGACTACAAAAAAGCTAATGTTGTGCCAATATTTAGACAGGGTAAATGAGATGACCTGGGTAATTCTAGGCCTGTCAGTCTGACATCAGTCCAGAGCAAGATAATGGAGCAGCTGATATGAGACTTTATTAATAAAGAATTAAAGGAAGATAATATAATTAATGCCAATCAACATGGGTTTATGGATATAGATCCCATCAAACTAACTTGATATCTTTTTTTAATAAGATTACAAGTTTGATTGATAAAGGTAATAGTGTTGATGTAATATACTTAGACTTCTGAAAGCCATTTGACTGGGTACCGCATGACACTTTGAGGAAAAAACGAAAATGATATAAAATAAACATGGTATGCATTAAAAGGATTAAAGGCTGGCTAACTGATAGGTCTCAAAATGTAAATATAAATATAAACAGGGGATTATCATTGAAAGGTGCTTTTTTAATGGGATACCACAAGGATTGGTTCTTGGCCCTATGCTATTTACATTTTTATCAATGACCTGGAAGAAAACATAAAATTATCACTGATAAAGTTTGCAGATGATATAAAAATTGTGGGAGCAGTAAATAATGAAGAGGACGGGTCACTGATGCAGTGTGATATGGACCACTTGGTAAACTGGGCTCAAGCAAACAATGTGTTTTAACATGGCTAAATATAAATTCATACATCTAGAAACAAAGAATGTGGGACATACTTACAGGAGAGGGAGACTATCCTGGGAAGCAGTTATTCTGAAAAAGATTTTGGAGTCATGGTGGATAATCACCTGAACATGAACTCCCAGTGCAATGCTATGTCCAAAAGGACTAATGCAATCCTTGTTGCATAAAAAGGGGAATCTCAAGGAGGAGTAGAGTACAGTAGTTATTTTACTTCTGTATTTGTCACTGGTGCAACAGCTGGTGGAATGCTGTGTCCAGTTCTGGTGCCCACAGTTCAGAAAGGATGCTGATAAATTGGAGAAGGTTCAAAGAAGAGCCATGAGAATGATTAAAGAATTAGAACACACACCTAATAGTGATAGACTCAAGAAGTTCAAGCTGTTTAGTTTAACAAAGAGGTTAAAGGGTGACTTAATTACAGTTACAAATATTTAACAATGGTTCTTCAACCTAGCACACAATGGGACAACATGATCCAGTGTCTGGAAGTTGAAGCTAGATACATTCAGACAGGAAATAAACTGTAATTTTTTTTTAAACAGAAAGAGCAATTAACCTTTGGAATAACTTATCAAGGGTCATGGTGGATTTAAATCAAGATTGGATTTTTTTCTGGAAGATCTGGACGAAGTTCCAGGATGTGTGCTATACAGGAGGTCAGACTAGATGATCACAATGGTTCCTTCTGGCCTTGGAATCTATGAATCTATGCTTAAATTTTTGTTTTTTCAATTTTCTTGTTTTTAAAAAGCATGGGAAGTTACACACACTAGCCCAGCCCCCACATTAAAAGAACATTAAAACTTGGGGTTGACTCAGGTTCTGTCTGTCTCTCTGCAGCACTTCTGCCTCATTTGTTGCAGAAGTTGGAAGGCATGTAGTGAATGAGGCAGGGGATTGCAGGAAGATATGAAATAGATTTGTGGCAATGATAGATGAATGCCACTCTGGAGAATTGGATTCTGCCACAGAGTTCCTATGTGATGCTAGGCAAGTCAAAACACTATAATTTTCACAATTGGCCACTGTGTTTTCCTCATTTTCTTGGTACCTGACGTAAGAGGTCTGATTAGCAGAAGTGCTGAGCATTCACAACAAAACTGAAGTCAATGAGAGCAATGTTTTGAACATGAAGTGATATAAAATGTTAAGTATTATGGAAAAATCAAGCCATAAGCATCTCAAATTGGACACCCAAAATTAGTTGACATTTTTGGCTTTCATGTCTGTTCATCAGTTCCCCATGTGTAAAATGAGAATAATAATACCACTCCCTCTTACAGAGGTGTGTGAAGATCTATTCCTTAATGTTTGTAAAGAACAAAGATGCTACTTTGAAAGCACCATAGAAAAGCAATAATTCTATACTGAGTTCATGGCATAGAGTAAATAATACCTGGAGCCACAGACTGAATGACAAGTATAAAAAGAAATACTGAATACCTACCCATTCAGAGAACACTTTCCATCATGTGCATTGAATAAGGCAATGGTTCTGTGGCAAAACCACTATATGATCACTGTAATTAAAGACTATCATTATGCATTTGCATAAGGGATCCAAATTAAGGTTGAACAGGCAACCTTAATTCTGGCATATCCTAACTATTGGGTGCTTGATTTTGGGACCTTAATGTCCCTTGAACACAGGATTGATGGTTTTGCATGTGTAAGTATTATAAGAAAAAAAGGAAAGGGAGGAGAGAGAGAGAGATTGCAAGCGTGCACATATTAACCATGTGTTTTTGGAATGACAATGTACATTGATAGCATTCCTGACACAAACTGCCTTTTGCTAAGCATAACTTAAAAAATAATAATATAGCCATGATGTTTTTACACATAATTCCCTAAATTTATCATTAAAAAACCTTTGGTGGGAAAAGAAGGTAGAATCATTCTTATGCTGTCACAATACTCTGCTACCACTGCTGAATTTTGTTTGGAATAATATGGCCTTAATGCCCCCATCTCCTGCTGAATTGCTCAGACTGGTAGTAGATTAGAGTAGAGAGAGGTGCCAGTATTATCTGTGTTAGTGCTCCAGAGGTCACACTACACTAACAAGACTGCCCCAGTCAGGGATGACAGAATCCAGCTGTTCGATTTTGGGCTGGGCCTTCAGCTGAGTTAAACGGATCCACTTAATGCCAGGGATGTGTCTCCAAAGATTAAGTATTCTAACTAGTTACTTTCCACCTCTGGAAAAAGTGTCTGGCTCATCATTATTGTCCTCTTTTTAGAAGGGGCCTATAGTATATGGGAAATCATTTACCTCTTTAACCTTGTGAACCTTAGTACTCTTATTTTGAATGTAGAGATCAAAGTTGTGGCTTCTACCTAAAAGTGATCTAATGCACCACTGAAACACAAGGTTAATATCTAATTTTAAGAATGTCATATATTTTAGAACATAAAAGGGGGTTCATCTAAATGTTCTATATCACATAGCCTCCAGGATATCAGCAGTGAGTCAGAATTTAAACCTACATGAGGGGGTTGTACTAGCACATATGAAATCATTTTAAAGTGTTGTAACAATATACTATGAAAAGCTTGCTTCCTTAAAAAGAGGCCTAATATAAAACACCCCTTTGAAAGATATAGGGTTGAGCATATTATTTATTACTTTACGGTTTGGAATACCCTTCTAGAAACTTTTACCCTATTAGTTTTTTGTACGTTCTCTTGTGATTTTTATTAACAGGGCACAAGCCAGCCTGGCTCTGCCCTACTTGCTGCTGACTTGTTTGTGTATAAGCATCACCAATGAAGTCAGCATGGTTCTGAGACTGGAGATTTTTTGGCTGGCCAGCAGATGGTACTAGAGTTTTCTAATGACTTTGCAGCTCAAGAGCAAAACAATTGTAAGGTCCAAATGTACCTGTTTTTTTTAAATCTCTTAGTGGCAATGATTGCTTTAAAAAAAAAAAAGTCTCACATCACAGTGGCCAGGATTGGCCCAAAGTATTCACCCATTTAAACTGTAAAATGTATTTTTGAAGAAGCTTTGTCCCTTTAAGAACAAAAAGATGGGGGTAATAATGATACTTGGACTCTTTGGGATAATGTGCTACTAGAGCAGGGGCAGGCAAACTTTCAGAAGTGGTGTGCCAAGTCTTCACTTATTCACTCTAATTTTAAGTTTTGCGTGCCAGTAATACATTTTAACATTTTTAGAAGGTCTCTTTCTATAAGTCTATAATATATAACTAAACTATTGTTATATGTAAAGTAAATAAGATTTTAAAAATGTTTAAGAAGCTTCATTTAAAATTAAATTAAAATGCAGAGCAACCCAGACCAGTGGCCAGGACATGGGCAGTGTGAGTGCCACTGAAAATCAGCTTGCGTGCCGCCTTTGGCTCGCGTGCCATAGGTTGCCTACCCCTGTACTAAAGTGTCAACTAGAGAAAAGGAGCAGAGTCTCAAGTTTCAACACAAAATTTGTGAATCCCTTGGGATCTCTGTTGAAGTGAACAGGAGACTGAGATTTCAGACCACCACCTCTTGTGGATTTGAGAAAAGGTGCTTCTTTTCACTAGCTAGCATTTGTGAATTTATAGAAAGTTCTGTTTCAGAAACTCCTATGGTTCATATTACTGTTCCTTATTAATGTGCAGCATTATCAGCATTTCTTCTCAGCCAAATGCTGAGCTTTGCACAGGTAGATGACACTTGAGAGATCAATAACCCCTCTTCTCAGAATAGATTACTCAATAGATTGCCTGTAAATAATAAAATAAATAACCCCACAAAAGGGGAAAATAGCATTGTTTGTGTATTTAAGAAGTATAAAGAAGGCCTCAAGAGTAGTGGTAGGACTTCATGGACCATTTTGAAGGGTTTGTTTTCCCTGTTAGTTTATTACAAGAGAAATTCAAAATTGGTCTCTTCTGTTTTTCCTGGAAGTTTCTGTGATACCTGGACAACTAATAGGATTAGAGCCGCAAGAACCAATAAAATGAAATCTGAGCAATGAAGAGGGAAGAGAATTCAAATATTTTAGTAACAGAAGGGACTATATCAATATAGTCTAATGTCCTGCATAGATCAGAGAATTTCAACCAGTAATTCCCACACTGTATTCAACAAAAATATGGTTGAATTATAGAATAAGCTTTAGAATGTCATCTGGTCTCAATTTAAAGATTCTGCATAAAATTTTCATTCCTAAGTGCCTAAATCCTCTTAAAAATTGGACTTAGAAACCTAAATCACTTGAGCACTTTTTTTTTTTTTAAACACCATACCCCTTGGTAAACTGTTAAAAAATTTCTTCTGATTCCCAGGTTAATGCTGCTTAAAAGTTGTGTTGTGTTTTTCCCTATGAACTCTTATGGCATGAAGACAGCAAAAACAGAAAAGCAGCAATTTTTCACTTTTTGCAGAATATTAAAAAAAAAACTGGGTAAAAATCAGGAACACTCTGAACTAAATGCTTCTGAGCTAGCATTTCCTAGAAAAAGAGATTCTTAAACAGAGCAGTGCCAGATTCTGTGGCCTATTTGTATAGTCATAATGGATGTGTAAGCCCCAAGCAGTAATGTTAGCAGGCTCTGCACCAGGGCATCCAATTTTGAGGCTGACTGAGCTTACCTGGGGAGAAGGTGGGTCAGCGTGTGCCCTTAAGTGATACAGACATGCTTAGAGAGGAGAGGACAGAGCCTCTAAGGCCTGGTCTACACTTGGGTGGGGGGTCGAACTAAGGTACGCGACTTCAGCTACGCGAATAGCGTAGCTGAAGTCGAACTACCTTAGTTTGAACTTCTTACCTGTCCAGACGCCACGGAATCGAAGTCCGCAGCTCTCCGTCGACTCCGCCACCGCCGTTTGCGGTGGTGGAGTTCCGGAGTCGACGGGAGCGCGTTCGGAGTTCGAACTATCGCGTCTAGATTAGACGCGATAGTTCGAACTCCGAGAAGTCGAACGCTACCCGTCGACCCAGCGGTAAGTATGGACGTACCCTAAGACTGTTGACCAGCATAGTCACATATTCTGGTTTCCCTCTTTCAACACTGAGGTTTCTGTAGCCCTGGGTCTGAAGTAATCTCCATGAAGCTCCGAGGATGGAGATGGGCAGGGGCGGCTCCAGGCACCAGTGCACCAAGCGTGTGCCTGGGGCGGCAGGCTGCGGGTGGCGGCCTGCTGGTTGCCATGAGGGCGGCAGTCAAGCTGCCTTTGGCGGCACGCCTGTGGGAGGTCCGCCGGTCCCACGGTTTCAGTGGCAATTTGGTGGCGGGTATGCCGAAGGCACAGGACCGGCAGACCTCCCGCAGGCGTGCCACCAAATCCACATTACCAGCGGACCTCCCGCAGGCATGCCGCTGAAAGCCACCTGCCTGCCGTGGTTGGGGCAGCAAAATACATAGAGCCACCACTGGAGATGGGGATCAGATTAAGGTGGGCTCTCTAATCTAACATGGATAAAAAGAAAATATTTTACTTCTGGAGCATGGAGGTTTTAGGAGAGGTGGGCTGGGGCACTGAATGCTCCTCCCTTCCCACAACTGTCATGCTGGTGTACTTTGCCCTGATAATTCCACCACTGTTCAGTGAGCTGTCACTTTTTTTCTCCCTACCCATCACTCATCCAGGGAGGAAACTGCTTCCCCTCTAGCACCCCCTTATTAGGATTAGGAAGGCACTACATTCCCTGGCTTCATTACCCAGTGTCCTGACTGCCAGTTATAATTATTTATTCTTAAAACGGCACCATTGCTATCAATAGTGTTTTGCAAACAAGCAAAAGACAGATCCTGCCCTGAAGAGTTCACAGTCTAAGTTAAACATTATTAGAGAGGTGATGTCAGATGAGAGAGCTAAGAAAAGAGCAAGATTTAAACAGTATAAGATTCTGAGGTAATTTGTGGTAACATACTTAATTTATTTTTAAAGGTGAAGTTGTGAGCTTTGTCCATTTTTTAAAATATTGAGACAGAGGTGAGGTCAATGTTGGAGAGTTGACGGAAGTTTTGAGGTGGGATTGAAGGAGGAGAGGGAGGAGCATGGCAAAAAGGCTCCAGGGAGTCACTCTAGAGATAGGAATAATGGTTCAGGGGTTAGCATGCTAGCCTGGGACTTAGGAGACCAGGGTGGGTTTCCCTGGTGCAGGCAGGATTCCTGTGTGAAATTAGGCAAGACACTTAGCCTTGTTGTGCCACAAATTCTCCATCAAAAAATGAGAATAAGAGGACTCCCCTTCCTTCCTGTTGTGAGCTTGCTACATTAAAGATCGTGAGGTGCTCAGATATGACACTAACTGGGATTAGATAAGTAGCTAATCTAGATAAAGCTAGATTCTCATCTGTGGGAGAAGAACACAAAGGGAGCACAGGGTTTAGCAGAAATGTCAGAGTACAAGGTATAAGCTGGAGACACAAACTATAGATAGTATCAGAGGGGTAGCCGTGTTAGTCTGGTTCTGTAGAAGCAGCAAAGAATCCTGTGGCACCTTATAGACTAACAGACGTTTTGCAGCATGAGCTTTCGTGGGTGAATACCCACTTCTTGCATCCGAAGAAGTGGGTATTCACCCACGAAAGCTCATGCTGCAAAACGTCTGTTAGTCTATAAGGTGCCACAGGATTCTTTGAAACTATAGATAGGCAGAGCTGAAGCTGAGAATGAAGAGCCTCGATTTGAGGCAGAAGTCAATGAAGAGCTAGGAAAGGGACTGAAGGAGGTCAGTGGTGTTAGATGGTCATAGTCGCAAGAGAAAAAAAAACATATGCTGGGTGGAATCCGTACTAGCAAGGGGGGTTGGCAAATGCAAAAGCACTATAGAGTTACCCTCATAGGGTCTTCCTTTTAAAAGGTCCAAATAAGACTAAATAGTTCTGCTGGCTCTGTGCCATTCAGCAGGGTAGGATCAAGATTTATCTAATCTAATCATTCTCATATTCAAAAATCCTTTAAAGTAGCTTCCTATTTATGGAGAAATTTACAGCCAAAGAGGGAAGAATCCTAGTGCTCAAATTCTAGCCAAAAACAGGGTGAATTTACACCAATTTGCATTTACAAGGGGTGTTTGATGCAAATTAGGTAACAGGCTTCATTAAAACTCTTCAGCTCAGATATATTCAACTGGTTACTTTTCTTCTTTTAACTCAAGATGATTTTATTACATTCCTTGGACAATACTCAGTTAACTTTCTACTTGTTCATTTTGATGGACTATAATGAAAGGTCTGTATACCTTAGTGATAAAATGCCTGCATCGTGTCTGAAAGGTGATAAGGCTACAGTTTTATGAGTTTCTTGTAATGTTTTCCAATCAATGCGATAATGGATTAATCAGTTAGAATTCAAACCATTATAAAAAGACAGACAACATTTCATCTAAAATGTTTCTTTCACATGTAAAAAAATATGCAATTTAGAAAAAAAAGAAAAGACATCAGAATCCAGGGGCGGCTCTAGGAATTTTGCCGCCCCAAGCATGGCAGGCAGGCTGCCCTCAGCGGCTTGCCTGCGGCAAGGCCGCCCAGAGGATTCCGGGGGCCCGGGGTCTTTGGCGGCGGGGGGCCCCGCTTCGGTGGTAAGTCGGCGGCGGGGGGTCCTTCCGTTCCGGGACCCGCCGCCAAAGTGCCCCAAAGACCCACGGTGGGGACCCCGCTTCGCCGAATTACCGCCGAAGCGGGACCCACCGCCGAAGTGCAGCCTCCACCGCGGGTCTTCGGGGCACTTCGGCGGCGGGTCCCGGAACGGAAGGACCCCCCCACCGTCAAATTACCGCCGAAGACCCGGCTGCACTCCGTTGGCGGGTCCCGCTTCGGCTGTAATTCGGCGGCGGGGGGGGTCCTTCTATCCTGGAGAGGAAGGACCCCCCGCCAGCGAAGACCGGGAGTGAAGAAACTCCGGGGGCCCGGGCCCCGCGAGAATTTTCCGGGCCCCCGGAGCGAGTGAAAGACCCCACTCCAGGGGCCCCGAAAAACTCTCGTGGGGGCCCCTGCTGGGCCCGGGGGCAAATTGCCCCACTTGCCCCCCCCTCTGGGTGGCCCTGGCCTGCGGAGGGTCCGCTGGTCCCGCAACTTCGGCGGAACTCCCGCAGGCACGCCTGCAGGATATCTGCCGAAGCCGCGGGACCAGCAGACCCTCCGCAGGCAAGCTGCCGAGGGCAGCCTGCCTGCTGCCCTCGTGGCACCGGCAGAGCGCCCCCCGCGGCTTGCCTCCCCAAGCACGCTCTTGGCATGCTGGGGCCTGGAGCCGCCCCTGCATCAGAAATATAAAGATATAATATCTGCAAACTTGTATACAACATGTAGGTTAGGGTTTGCTTCAATTTAACCATTTAAAAAAAGCTGACAGTTAAAAAGAGCTAATCCGATCCCTCTCCTAGAGGGCCATTTGAATGCTAAATTTAGCATATCTTATCTGTAAACACACTAATTAATTTTTTACTAATTTAGCTCTATTTACATGTGAAATACTACTGGATCTGATGTAAAATCTCATTTTAAACATAGAGAAGCCAATTTCTGCACGCCAAACATCCAGCATATGATAAATATTGTTGCCTCTCATGTGAGCAATGATCGTTTTTGAGGCCTTGAACAGATCATTTTCTGTTGAGAAAAATTGTTGTCAGGGACTCAGGTATGGTGTTATGTGTACATGAGTTGTGGAGATCTTAAACTCAGATACACACAGCTGCACATACAGGTATCCCGAAACACCAGCAAAGCCACTAAGTGCAGCTACTTTTATTATGTTCTTCACATTCTTCAATTGTCCTTTCCATTGAAATAGATTCTCTCTCACCTGGCTGAGCTATAACCAGTTTCGGAAGAGAAGCAGCTGTTTCACCTTCAGAAGATTCATCACACTGCCCTCTGCTGACTTACTGATTTGCACATTTATTACACTATTACAAAGACACAACTACAGAGGTTATAGGAGGTGCTGTCAATGTTTAAGTTTTTACAAATTGCCTTTACAGTTAGTTAGAGGGAGAAAAAGAATGAACATGCCAATTAACAGATGGCAAATATTTCAAAAGAATAGTGAAAAAAAAGTAGGGGCAGGAGGATCTGCTTTCAGAACAAGAGTTGAACAAGTGACTGTGACTGAATACACCCCTGTATTCAGACCCTCCACACTACTGTAATAATCTTTGTACAAGGTATGCCTTGTAATGTATCAACTGAAAGTGCAGAACTTGCTGATCAGTAATATCCTGATAAAATGTGTGTGTATAAGAAGTCATAAGATTCCCCTGTATGATGTTATTAACACACGTTCCAAAATCCAAAGCCCCCCTCGGGCAGAAGCTGGCAAACAGGTCTGTCCAACACAAAAGAATGTGTTCTTGCCTTAATTTGCACTTAAGCAGTAAACAGAGTTATCAAGAGAAAACAAACCAAGCTCAAACGGATGAAAAAAACAGCAAGGAACATCCTTCCATATAGGATCTTTGTTTCCTAGCTCTCAGCTGGAAATGTTTTTCAAGAGTGGGATTGAAACTATAAAAAGGAGGGGCAAACACCTCAGGGGACCTTCTCTTCTCCCTGCGCCTCACATTCTCTGCACCTGAGGAGAAAAGGGAAATAGTACATTTCCCAGACCTGAAGAAGAGCTTTGTGTAAGTGTGAAAGTTTGTCTCTCTCACCAACAGAAGTTGGTCTAATACAAGATATTACCTCACCCACCTTGTCTCTCGGTGCCCTGTCAGATGCCAAGAATCAGCCAATACACCTAGTTTCAGCAGCTCTCTCAGACTCCCACTTCTCAAGTTAAAAAAGAAAAGAAAAGAAAAGGACAGCTAATGTTGATATGTTGAACTGCAGGAAGACTTATCGTCCCATTGCTCTTGTGATCCATGCCCGCCTAGTGATTCACAATGTGTCGCTGATAGCCTAAAGAGCGAACCCACACCCAGCTATCCTACCCCTCCTAAAGAGCCACTTTAGGAGGGGTAGGATAGCCCACAAAACAAGGAAGGAACAAATGTGAATGATGGCACCTCAGAATGAAGAGGTGAGAAATAGTCTAGGTTTGGATGCTTTGGAAGATCTGGTAGATTAAAAAACTAAGTTACAGTACTTGTAGTATCAGAGAATATTCTGTATACAATAAAAAAGGCTTCAATAGCCTCCGACTCTATCTTGCTCTGTCTTGAAAAATACTAGAATGTATGGAAAGTCATAAGGAGATTTACCCTACTGATTAATGTAGAGACTCTTAATGAATCTAAATGGGTTGCTTAAAAGAAAACACACAAACACACTCCCCTGGGACAAATCCCAGAGTCCTTAATTCCCTGTTGAAATCAAGTGAGGCTTTGGCCCATTGTTTCAGTGGGAAATGTCTGATTACAATATGATTTTTCCCAAGTAGATAACAGAGGTGTTTATATGAATAATTTCACTGAGTTTTTTGCATACTCAAATCCTTTTTTCCTATCTTCTTTACTTGAGAACTTTCTATTGTGCTATGGAGTAAACAGCATGGAAACAATGTCAGTGGTTACTTTTAGAAGTTTCTTACTACTTGATCCTGCATTGCAGTACAACCTATCCAATGTTAATGACTTCCATCTGCTGTATGTTATGTCGAATATCGCATCCTAATATGTGTTAGAAAAGTTAAAACTTAGTATTCTTTTAAGATATAGTAAACAAGGTAAAATAGATTATACAACGCAAAAAAGGATTTAATTTAAATCTAGTATTTGAATTTTTTTCCCATTGTGAAAGTCTTGTTTAGCAAAGGCTGGATTCCAAAGCATAATAGAACTGTAGAAATCAGATAATGAAGATCTATTTAGGTCTTTAGCCAATATAGTTATTTTACCATGTAGAGATACAAATATACATGGTAGAAAAAAACCCATTGTCACACTGTGTTGTAAAGATAATGTTTTAAATAATAATCTTATATTAGAACTCGTGAGTAAAGATTTTTCTAGTCGGTTAGGGTTTCTGGACCAGGTTAGTGAGGATTCAAATATCTAAACTTATTTCCTAATATTACTGTGGTCGGCTACAGTGCTTTCAAAATACAAACATATCAACTGACAGTCAAAAGGAATATTAAGCCATTCAAAATACTTCTGCTTAATAATTTTTTTAAAGACTTTGTAAAAAGATAGCATGTGAAACTGAAAAATATGGCTGGAAATATTATGCAAGCTCAACAAAACAACAATTTTTATGGAATGTAACACTTTGCTTTTTAATTGTTACTGCACCACTTGTGAATGTGACCATGTGACTATAGTTTTTTTTGTTATGTTATCAGGCTTCTGATAATGGGAAAGATTGTTTGTTTAGACTGTGTAGCTCTTCACTTTAATTCACTGTGGCTCCAGTGTGACATGTTAAAACAGTTATCAATGGAAAATCCAAATTTCCCAGAAAAACTTAAAAGAGCACCCTTGTGAACTGAAATTATCTCCTCTGAAAGTTAATTAGTGCATTTAAGAAAATAGTGGTATAGGAAATCTGTCCCTTTACTGTCTTCTGTTTCATGAAATGCTTCTAGTTGATATAGTGACAAAGAATCCTGTGGCATCTTATAGACTAACAGAAGTATTGGAGCATAAGCTTTCGTGGGTGAATACCCACTTTGTCAGACATATTCACCCACGAAAGCTTATGCTCCAATTCTTCTGTTAGTGTATAAGGTGCCACAGGACTCTTTGTTGCTTTTTACAGATCCAGACTAACATGGCTACCCCTCTGATACTCTACTTGATATGAAAGTGTATAGGTATTTGCTTTTATTGCACGTTTTATTTATTCATTTACATGTGTGAGAAAGGACATAAAACCAAAATAATCCAATAAATTAGGAGCAATTTTTTGAAACAAGAATCCATAGTTAAAAAAAAATGTTATCCTTTATTTTATTTAAAAGAAAACACAGAGGTTTCCAATTAATAGAAAATTTGAAATGACTTTCCTAGAGCAGTTATTGCAAGCAAATATGGAATACATCCAAAATTAAATAAATTCTATCATTTTCTGTTCACCAAGGGTCTGATTCAGGAAGAAAAAAAATGCATCAATGGCTGCTAGCTGATGGGAATTCCACAGAATGCTGCATTCTGTACCACTCTCTTCCAAATGTGACTCTGCCTAACTCCATCACCGCCTATGACTGAGGAGCAATTCTGTCTGATTTCCTAGAATGGTTGTAGATTCTTTGTCTGACAGACCTGTCTGTGAAGAATTTTAAAACTGACACACCGTAAAGATTTCATGCCATCTCAGGAGAGAAGCTCTTAGCCTGGGAGATGAAGCAAGGAATCTCTCCATCCAAAAACTATGGGTTTGATCAGAAGTTGTTTGGATGAATTAGGCCCTATTTGACGGAAGCATAAAGATGATGAGAGCGCATTGTTGAACGAGGGGAATTTATTTTAAAATATTCATGTAACTTACTATCACCCTGTACAAGTTTTACCTCCCACCTAACTTTAACTTTGCCCTTACAGTTGGCATAATTACATATTACTGAGAGTCTGTAAAATCCCATTTCCTTCAACCAGCACTACTCTCCACCAGGGTTAACAGCTACAGTAACTCCTCACTTAACGTTGTAGTTATGTTCCTGAAAAATGCGACTTTAAGCGAAACAATGTTAAGTGAATCCAATTTCCCCATAAGAATTAATGTAAATGGGGGTGGGGGTCAGGTTCCAGGGAGTTTTTTTTCCACCAGACCAAAAACTTATATACACACACACACACACACACACACACAGAGTATAAGTTTTAAACAAACAATTTCATACTGTACACAGCAATGATGATTGTGAAGCTCGGTTGAGGTAGTGAAGTTAGAGGGTGGAGGAGGGTGGGATATTTCCCGGGGAATGCCTTACTGCTAAATGATGAACTAGCATTCAGCTGAGCCCTCAAGTGTTAACACATGTTGTTAATGTAGCCTCACACTTTACAAGGCAGCACGAATGGAGGGAGGGAAGACAGCATGGCAGACAGAGACAGCATGGCAGACAGAGAGAGAGATGTGCATTGCCCCTTTAAGTAGGCTGACACAACTCTAAGTACATTGCCTTTAAAAAAAAAATCAGGAAGTTGAGACATCAGCTGTGGCCAGCAAGCTCTCTCCATCCTGAGCCCTGTCTTGTCCCCACCCTGCTCTATATGGAGAAGGGGTAAGCGGGGGGCAGGAGTAAGGGGGAGGCGGACACCCTGACATTACCCTCCCTCTTCTCCCCTCCCCTGCACAGCAAGCAGGAGGCTCCCAGGAGCAGCTCCAAGGCAGAGGGCAGGAGCAGCACATAGCACTGGGGGGAGGGACAGCTGAACTGCCTGGTAATTGATAACCTGCTGGGCAGCTGCCACACAGGTACCTTAGGGGAGCATGGAGCTGATAGTGGGGCTCCTGGTCCACCCTGGTTCCAAGCCCCCACCAGCTAGATGCAACAGGTTGCTGTTCCTGCAAGCAGTGGACAAAGCAGGCAGCTGCCAAACAACGTTATAAGAGGGCATTGCACAACTTTAAACGAGCACGTTCCCTAATTGATCAGCAATGCAACAACAAAACAATGTTAACCGGGACGACTTTAAGTGAGGAGTTACTGTACATAGAACAAATGAGTCATGAGAGAGATATAGGATTCTCCAAAGGAAGTTCATTTTCTTTCACATGAAAGAAAAATAGTTCATGCTTCCCTCCCTTCATCTACTCCCAGATAATGTTCAAGAACAACACTTTGAGGTTGCTTTAATAGTACATAACAAAAAAGAATGGAAGGGTTTTAAAGTGATAGTTTTCTGCTACTTTATTTTTTCTTATTATCAAAATCAATAAACATAACAAATAAGAATTCAAGTGAAATTCAAGCTCTGTAGAACAGATATTCTCTTCACAAGCAACAACATCTCTCCTGGTTGTGGTTTTATTATGAAGCTATTATTAGCATATCCCATATTATTAGCATATCCCACATATCTATTCAAGGGACACCTTCATAGGACCTAATCACATCAGCCACACCAACAGGGGCTCGTTCACCTGCACATCTACCAATGTGATATATGCCATCATGTGCCAGCAATGCCCCTCTACCATGTACATTAGCCAAACTGGACAGTCTCTTTGCAAAAGAATAAATGGACACAAATCAGACGTCAAGAATTATAACATTCAAAAACCAGGCAGAGAACAGTTCAACCTCCCTGGACACTCAATTACAGACTTAAAAGTGGCAATTCTTCAACAAAAAACCTTCAAAAACAGACTCCAATGAGAAATTGCAGAACTGGAATTAATTTGCAAACTGGACACCATCAAATTAGGCCAGAATAAAGACTGGGAGTGGATGGGTCATTACACAAACTAAGAACTATTTCCCCATGCTAATTTTCCCCCTATGGTTACTCACACCTTCTTGTCAACTTTTTGAAATGGACCACCCTGGTTACCACTACAAAAGTGATTTTTCCTCTTGCTGATAATAGCCTACTTTAATTGAATTGTCTCATTAGAATTGGTAAGGCAACCCCCATCTTTTCATGTACTCTCTCTATATATATTCCTACTGTATTTTCCACCCCATGCATCCGATGAAGTGAGTTTTAGCCCATGAAAGCTTATGCCCAAATAAATGTGTTAGTCTCTAAGGTGCCAAAAGGAAGTATGTCTTCACACAACACAGAGTCAACCTGTGAAACTTGTTGCCAAGGAATGTTATGAAGGCCAAAAGTATAACTGGGTTCAGAAAACAATTAGATACGGTCCCGGGGAGAGATCCATCCCAGCAATGGTTATTAGCCAAGATGATAAGGGATGCAACCCCGTGCTCCAGATCTCCATAAAGCTCTCACTACCAGAAGCTGGGACTGACAATACAGGATGGATCACTTGAAATTGCCCTGTTTGTTCATTCCCTCTGAAGCATCTGGCACTGGCCACTGTCAGAAAACAGGATACTGAGCTAGATGGACTATTGGGCTGACCCAGTACAGCAGCCCTTATGTTCTTCTGAGAAAAGGTGGAAGAAATAAAAATTTCAGTAAATGTGAGGGAAGATTGTTCCTTGGCAGTCTACAGGAAAAATAATATTAGATCCTGTCCACCAAGGATCTTGAGAGAGAGAGAGACTCATTTTACATAACCTGCGTTCAGTTTGATCCACTAACACTGTTCTCCTCCTGTTATAGACATGCATGCAAAAACCTTCAAGAGACAAAATCTCATTTGGCCCAGTAGTACTGACCTAGAGATTTGTAAAGAGCTGCTGGTGGCTCATGGAGATTAATTCTGAAGGTTAAATCGAAATGAAATATCAACTGGTTGCAGTGGAAAAGGTGATGTAATTCCAGGTAGTAAAATACAGCAGCAGGAAATGAACACTCTAAAATGAAGAGACTGTTTACCTGCAATGCCCTTAGTAGAAGGGGGGGAAAGCTCATAGGAGATTGTTTCCAAATAGAATATATTTTTAAATGAAGTATTGGATGATTCTTAAAACAACAAGCATGACTAGGGCTGATTAATCTATTTGTTTTCATTTCCTTATATTCTGTACCCCTAGACAGGCCCGATAACCTTTCCTCTCTATTTGCTCATTTTCATCCTTGATCCCAGACTAACCCCATCCTCTCCTTGATAGATCTGTGATTCTTTCCATCCTATTTGCACTGCAATCTTTCCTTCTATTCCCCATTGGACAATCTGACAAGGATTTCCTTTCCCACCACTGCTTTCCTCAGACTCTTAGTGAAGCCCTGCTGAAGTCTGTCTGTTCCCATCCATCCAACTCCAACTTCAGCTTTCTTTTCCTTTCAATCTGCTCTTTAATGGATCATCTGCTCCAACATAAATACGGAGAAACGGTCAGCTATCTCCACCTCTCCAACAATGGAGACAAGATGCATGTGTTCAGAAGTTCAGATCATATAAGAATCTGTACTTGTGTGTGTTTATCTGAATCTTTTCCAAGTTTCAGAGATAAGAGGTTGTTTTGTTGGTTGGTTTTTATAGTTCCCCTTATTGGGCCTTCAGCACCGTGATACGTCTCAATACAGCTATATCTCCACCTTCTGCAACTCCCTCCAACAAGTGGCCCTTGACCAACTCTGCCTTGGATAATCCTTCATCTCTTTTTCTGCTGGGAAAAGGGCCAGTACCTTTTTAAATTTGGGCACTCTGGGGCTTCCAGATTAGAAGAACTCTGGACTGCATCAAATACCTCTGATGGGGCAAGCTCCAGAATGCATATGATCTGACAGGAGAAACTGGAACAGGCCTCAGAGAAGCTGAAAGTCTCTTGGGCCTGTGTATACTATGTATGTGAAAGAGCTTTTCTATTACTCCCTGTGTTCTGATTCAGAGCTCTGCCAAACAAAACTGCAAGATTTTCAGGAGGCTAAGCCAATAATGCATTTTCTTCTTACCCCCACAGTCAGAGTACAAAAGCTTCTGGAGGAGCTCAGTAGCTGCCTATGCAAGAGTTTTGAGTGATCTGGGGACACCAGTGATGTCTTCACATCCCTCCCACCTGGAACTACATGAGGCCAACTGTGGGCTCCATTTCCTGAAAAGAGGCAGGAAGATCATGGAGATGGAGCTGCTGAAAGGGTAGAAGGCTGGAGAGAGCTATAAATTGGTTAGGAAAGACTTAGTTTATCCAAACCAGTATGAACTTTTAAAGGGTTTGGGAATCTGACAAAGGTTTATGTTGGGACATTTTTTTAAAACCAATTCTCTATCCCTAATTCTAATCACAGCTGACCTAGTGATTCATTTAGTTACTCCAAGCAAATCCAAACTTGACCACCCTGTGCTTCAGTGCAAACATCTGGGAAATTGAGTAAATTAGGAGAGCCTCATTAAAACCAGATGCTCTGTGTGGAGCTGGGATATTCTGGGGAATTCCAAAAAATGAAGTTGCCTGTGCTGTTCTCTCATCCCAGCCCCAGACTCAAAGATGAAATCCTTGTAGTTGGGGAAAACCTGCAGTAGCTGATATGAGTAGTTGCACAGGTGACAAATAAAGCACACCTCCATTTCTTAAATATGCTATGTCTCTGACAAATTCTTTTGAGTAGTAAAGATTTGAGGAAATGGGCAAAATTTAGCCCTGACTTAGTAGCTACAGCTCCTTTGGGAGTGTTGGAAGCTTAGTGCCTCTGTACAAATCAGATAATTTAATTAAGTGACTAAATATGACATTAGGTGCTTAAACTGAGATAGCGAAGTTTCAAAATTTTGGCCACAGCCTCCTCCAGATTTCTAAATAAACTATGCTACCGCCCCACCCCCCCCGGCTCAAACCTTTGCTATGTATTACACCTAAATTATTCAAATTCCATTACATATAGTTATGACTGTCACTTAAAAAAAAAAATTGATGAATAGTTAGGCTAGTGAATACACTGTTTGTAGAATTATTAAAGGCTAGGTTTCCCTAGATCTTGAGGGTTTAAAAATCAGATTTCTTTTATGGGAGATGGACATAAGAAATCGAACCAGTTCAAGCCAGAGGCAGGAACAGGGGACAACATCAAAGACATTTTAGATAGGCTCCAAAAGCAACTTAGCCATCTTGCTAGAGACAAAGTCCCATTATATGTTTGTACAGCACCTAGTGCAAAGGCCACAACCAAGCTGGGCCTCATTAGGCACGACTGAAATGTAAATATTCATTTAACACTTGATTCAGATATCAGAGGATCCAGCAGGACTACAGTTCACAAACTAAGATTTATTTTTGAGATGGTGAACTTTTTGTTAAAAGCATTATCTTGAATCCAGGCTTTACAAATAGCCTCAGGCTGAAATGAACCTTCTACTTCCATTACTTATTATCTAACTTGTGCTAGAGAAATGAAAGCAGAATCTTTCTCAACAGCACTATGAGATCTCTGTACATCCAGGTATTTATAAATCTGAAAACAACTGAATATTCTCAGGTGAAGGTACTGAAGTTAAAGACTGAGATGCAATCTTTTCCCACAGCTCATGAGTTTTAATAAATGTATTAATGGGAATAACTTACAGTGCATAGTATATTAAAATATACTACACAGTATGTCAAAATAAGTCTTTGGCAACAACCCACACAATTAAATTCTACACCCTGACTGAGTAAAAGAAGTTAAAGACAATATATGGGTTGTCCCTCCTGCCCCATATTCCCCGGAGTTCCATTCCTGATTGATTTTTCTTCATTATTGGGCCATCTGAAGTTGCTTTCAGAGGGGTAATAAAAATTTTAATTAGCTGTTAATCCCACATGATAGAACAATCACCCCTCATTGTCTGGAGATAGAACATGTCCATGAGCAGTACATGACAAAAATACCTGGAGGAAATGGGATAGTAAAGAAAAAGAAAAAAAAAAAGGATGAGGAAACTATGGATCCACATTAGGGCCATTAGTACTACATAAAAGATCTCTGTAACCCTTGTAAGTGCCCTCCCTCCCTGCCACTCCTCAGTATCCATTATATTCAGTTAGCATGGGCCTAAGCCTTCCCCTCCATGGCCAGAATCTGTGTCATTCCAATGAGCAGAGCTATGCTACATGAGGCACCATGAACCTCAGCATGCAAAGAATAAGCTGCTAGAGCCATGCTTACATGGACACGCCTTCTTTCCTGCACAAAAAGGGATCATATGTTGGTCATGGGGGCTACTCCAGCTCTGAGACAGCAGCGGAGACTACAGAGTGGCTCTGGCTCTGTTACATAGCTTGAAGAGGGAAAGCAATTCCTTCCCTCCTGCCCCTACACTGAAATCCCACTGGCCACTTGGGCCTGTGTGCTGCTGTGAGAATTTGGCCATTTGCAAACACTTAATGAAATATTTTGTTAAAATCTTAAAACAATGTTTAATATAAGAAAACAAGCTATGTAAACACTTGCAAGAGTTAGTCCTTTCTTTTATCAGATTTCAAGCTTTTGTATTGGTTTTCATGAACCTGAACATTTAAAATTTACTTTTCCAGAAATAATCAACTAACCTCATTAGTGATATCTTCAAAACAGGAACATTTGCATCCGATGAAGTGGGTATTCACCCACGAAAGCTCATGCTCCAAAACGTCTGTTAGTCTTTAAGGTGCCACAGGACTCTTTGCTGCATTTGCCATATTATAAACCACCACTGGTGATGCTGGCTTTCCAGCTAACTCATCTTAAAGTAACTCATCTAATTTACTCACTGTCTATCTGTTTTATCTGAATGAACCACAACAAGCTGATCTGCAGACCTCCTGAGAGAGAGAAGAGGGTTGGAAGGGACCTCAAAAGGTCATCTAGTCCAACACCCTCCCTGCCCAAAGCAGGACCAATCCCCACATCTGTAAATTGCCCCCTCAAGGATTGAGCTCACAACCCTGGGTTTAGTAGGCCAATGCTGAAACCACTGAGCCATTTCCCCATGTGTCAACAAAACCCATTGCATCAATACCTCAGCTTGCAGACTTTTGATCACAGTAGTATCAGACACCACAACAGCTAGATAAAACTGCCACTGAAAGAGCTAATCTCAAATCGCAGCTACTGCATTAAGATTAGTATTGGAAATTAGAAATAGGTAGTCATGCAAATAACCTCCATTACCTGCCATGTATGTGTAATAGCACCTGTTTTGCTTGCACCATCTGTGGATAAAGCTTCACTGTAATTTCAAGTGTAAAAGCAATGATGTTTTTCTTCAAGAATCAGGATTCTCCAGTGTACACTCCTAATTCAAAATGCATTGTTGCTATACAGTTCAATTGTATGTACAAATATGTTGACTTTTAGTAAGGATCACTAAGTCATCCCCCGGCAGATGTTATTTTGCCAGGTGTGCTTTTGTAAAGCTTATAGCTGGATATCTCTTCTTCCAAGGGGGATTTTTAAATTGGAGATGGGTGAACCTCAAAAGATTCAGAGGTTCAGTTCCAATAAGCACCTAAAAGTTTGGATGCTTTTGTGAATTAGCTAAACCACTCAAGTCCTCACAAATGGGTTCCAAGAATCATGGGAACAGACTCCATTTCAAGATTTCCTGTAAATATCACAAGAACAGATTTTTCTTGCAACAGTTTGCCATTTTGTTTTTAGCCCTGTTCCGAACTCTGGAAGTACAGAGACCTGAAAATTAAAACAAGTAAAATACATATTAAATCAGAACTCCTCAAACCACAATGTTTGTTTTTAGTTTTGGGTGACGTTTCTGGATAAAACAAAAACTGATCCTAACAGACTTACTAAATCCTAATTTTAAACCCATTGGGCCAAATCCTAGGCCAGTTGAAGTCAGTGGAAAATCTCACACTGACTTCTATGCAGGGAAGATCTGACCTTTTGTATTTGATCAAATATTTTATTATGGAAAGCAAGAATCCTATATAAAAATAAAGCTTTTAATCCAACCATATACTTCAACTGGAGAAATTCAATATAGCTATAAATATCAATGGCACCAAAGACATTTTCACATTCTTTTGTGGGAGCTAAATTTATACTTTGGGGGAAACTAAAAAAGTCTCACTTTTCAGCTAAAAGACTAACAAAGAGAGAAAGCAATTGGTTTTCAATGATCTAGAATACCTTTCATTTGCCATTTTTGAAGGGTAATTTGGAGGGCTGAATGTTGCTTGCTGAGGAAATTCCTCCTACTTTCCCTGCTTGTTCTCCTTGCCCAGGGCTTGGGGCGGCGTCCCGCGGGAGGGTGGCAGGCGGCTCGGGTGGACCTCCCGCAGACGTGCCTGCGGAGAGTCCGCTGGTCCCGTGGCTCCAGTGGAGCATCCGCAGGCATGCCTGCGGGAGGTCCACCGGAGCCACGGGACCAGCGGACCCTCCGCAGGCACGTCTGCGGGAGGTCCACCGGAGCCGCGGGACCAGCGGACCCTCCGCAGGCACGTCTGCGGGAGGTCCACCGGAGCCGCGGGACCGGCAACCGCCAGAGCGCCCCCCACGGCATGACGCCGTGCTTGGGGCAGCGCAAATCCTAGAGCCGCCCCTGTCCTTGCCATTGTAGATGGTAAAATTTGAAAGGATGTTGGTGTGAATTATGAGAGCATTAAAGCTACCACAGAAGCCTATTTCCTAAGCTTTGAAAACCAGTTTCATGACTGGCCAGGCTAAGGTGTGAAAGTTCTGTTTGTTTCTCCTTGATGAACCCCCCCACCCTTGGTTCACTCTACTTCCCTGTAAGCTAAACACCTTCCCCTCCCCCCTTCAATCACCGCTTGCAGAGGCAATGAAGTCATTGTTGCTTCACATTCACGCATTCTTTATTAATTCATCACACAAATAGGGGGATAACTGCCAAGGTAGCCTGGGAGGGGTGGGGACGGAGGGAAGCGCCGGGTGGGGTGGGGGAAGAGGGAAGGACAAGGCCACACCGCACTTTAAAACTTAAACTTAAAAACTTTAAAACGTATTGAATGCCAGCCTTCTGTTGCTTGGGCAGTCCTCTGGGGTGGAGTGGCTGGGTGGCCAGAGGCCCCCCCACCGCGTTCTTGGGCATCTGGGTGAGGCGGCTATGGAACTTGGGGAGGAGGGTGGTTGGTTACACAGGGGCTGTAGCGGCGGTCTGTGCTCCTGCTGCCTTTCCTGCAGCTTAACCATACGCTGGAGCATATCAGTTTGATGCTCCAGCAGTCGGAGTATTGACTCTTGCCTTCTGTCATCAAGCTGACGCCACCTATCTTCTTCAGCCCGCCACCTCTCCTCGTGTTCCTGTTGTGCTTTCCTGCACTCTGACATCATCTGCCTCCACGCATTCTGGTGTGCTCTGTCAGTCTGGGAGGACAGCAGTAGCTCAGAGAACATCTCATCCCGAGTGCGGTTTTTTTCACCGTTTAATCTTCGCTAGCCTCTGCGAAGGAGAAACATTTGCAGCTGGTGGGGGAAAAGGGAGATTGGTAGTGAAAAAGACACATTTTAGAGAACAATAAGATCACTCTTTCCCATTAAACCTTGCTATTCACATTACACAGCACATGTGCTTTCGTTACAAGGTACCATTTTGCCTCTTATATTGAGGGCCTGCCAGTGTGGTGTGAGAGATCACTCACGCAGTGCCAGGCAACAGAATTTGGCTTGCAGGCAGCCATGGTAAGCCACAGTCTTTTGGCTTCTTTGAAACTATTCCCACATGTTATGAAGGTTAAACAGCAGCACCCTCATTTCCCATACCAAGCGGCCATTAGGTTGGCCATTTAAAATGGGTTTGCAATTTAAAAGGAGGGGCTGCGGTTTACAGGTTAGCATGCAGCACAAACCCAAATAACCCCCACACACACGTTATTCTCTGGGATGATCACTTCATCCCTCCCCCCACTGCATGGCTAACAGCGGGGAACATTTCTGTTCAGCCACCGCCAAACAGCCGGAACGGGCACCTCTGAATGTCCCCTTAATAAAAGCACCCTATTTCAACCAGGTGACCGTGAATGCTATCACTCTTCTGAGGATAACACAGAGAGATAAGGAATGGATGCTGTCTGAATGCCAGCAAACACCGGGATCTCCGCTCCATCCACATACACGTTAACAGACTTTTGCAGTAGCTGTACTGGCTGTGAATGCCAGGGCAGATTAATCATTAAACACGCTTGCTTTTAAACCATGTGTAATATTTACAAAAGGTACACTCACCAGAGGTCCCTTCTCCGCCTACAGGGTCCGTGAGCCTGCCTTGGGTAGGTTCGGGGGGTACGAGCTCCAGGTCCAGGATGAGAAACATATCTTGGCTGTTGGGGAAACCGGTTTCTCTGCTTCCTTGCTGTGAGCTATCTTCCTCGTTCTCAAAACCCGCTTCCTTGTTGTGTGATTCTTCATTGACGGAGTCAAAGCACAGGGATGGGGTAGTAGTGGCTGCACCCCCTAGCATGGCATGCAGCTCAGCGTAGAAGCGGCATGTCTGTGGCTCTGCCCTGGACCTTCCATTTACCTCTCTAATTTTGTGGTAGGCTTGCCTTAGCTCCTTAATTTCCATGCGGCACTGCTGTTATGGCCTCTGTTCTTCATGCCCTTTGAGACTTTTTCTAATGATTTGGTATTTCGTTTACTGGAATGGAGTTCAGCTAGCACGGATTCGTCTCCCCATATGGCGAGCAGATCCCTTACCTCCTGTTAGGTCCATGCTGGAGGTCACCTCTGCTGATGAGATCTGCACTCACCTGCACCTTGCCATGCTGGCTAAACAGGAAATGAGATTCAAAAGTTTGTGGGCCTTTTCCTGTCTACCTGGCCAGTGCATCTGAGTTGAGAGCGCTGTCCAGAGTGGTCACAATGGAGCACTCGGGGATAGCTCCTGGAGGCCAATACCATTGAATTGCATCCACACTACCCCAAATTCGACCGGCAAGGCTGATTTCAGCGCTAATCCCCTCATTGGAGGTGTAGTAAAGAAATCAATTTAAAGAGCCCTTTAAGTCGAAAAAAAAGGCTTTGTCGTGTGGATGGGTCCAGGCTTAAATCGAGGTAACGCTGCTAAATTCGACCTAAAATCGTAGTGTAAACCAGGTATGCATCCCCAGTGTGGCACAAAACCCAACTCTGTGAGGGACACTTGCATTCTTCTCACAGGAGAGATTGGAGATGTGGCATGGACAGTGAGACAGGAGCAAAAGTATCTTAAGAAGTTATAGAATCAGAATTAGAAGGGACCATAAATGTCATCTAGTCTAACTCCCTGCCAGGATTCAGGATTTGTTGTGTCTAAACCACCCAAGACAGATGACTATCCAGCCTACTTTTGAAAATCTCCAGTGAAGGAGCTCCCACAACATCTCTAGGCAGTCTGTTCCATTGTCCTTCTGTTCTTACAGTTAGGAAGTTTTTCCTGCTATGCTGTAATTTGAACCCATTGCCTCTTGTCCTGCCCTCTGTGGCAAGAAAGAACAACTTGTCTCCATCCAGTCATTAAAATGTACGACTATCTGATAACTGCTCTGCTACCATTCTGCTCCCTGGATAATTTCTTTGTGTCCACCTAACTTATTTGGGGTGAGTGCTGATAAGATTTGTCCCCATTATGAATTAAACAGTGTCAAAATAGCTTTCTAAGTGATAAACCAACTTCAATGAGATCTTAATGGTTACGTTTTTGGGCTTCGCTCAAACACTGCATGTGATCCTAAAGATTACTTGTTTTCAACTGGATTTCTGCACAGATAGCTTGCACTCTTACTTCAGCTTTGATCCATATTTGTTTACATCTTCCAAGTTTCATTTTAAGTTTCAGGTTCAAGTGAACACAAGATCTCAAATCAAAACTAATTCACAACTGCTGAATTACACTGTCTTTTGTTAAAACCAGGCAAAACCACACATTTTGGATGATTTTGTTGCAAAACCATAAATTGGATTCAATGTAAGTGGTCCTAGGTTCAGCTGAAAGATTTGTAAAACTTAGAAAAACCTTTGAATTAGCCCTGTCTGCATTTCAAATTTGTAATAAAATCTGAAACTAGGTGAGTTTAAAATGGTTTTAGATTTTGTTGCTGTGATGGGGTAGAGTGGCCCCACACTGGTACCACAGGGGTTAATCCTTCCTTCCTAGCAGAGGAAGCCACGCCCCAGAAGCTCTTCTGGGCATGCTCCAACTGTAGAACAGGTATAAAAGCCTGCAGACCAGCTCAGTCTGGGCAGACCATTGGAGGGGAAGGATACATGCTGCTAGCTCCGGAGGAGGGAGAGCCTGCGCATCAAGACCCAGGAGTCAGCCAAGCCGAGACACTCTCTGAGACCCTGACAGCGGATGTCACAGGAAGGGAACAGACCAGAGGACACCCCACCCCACCCCCCGCAGCAGATGACCTGGTATTCATTCATGGTAGGCAGTGAGCCAGGGGAACTTTAGAGACAAATGGTGTTAGAGCTGCATTGACGCTCAGTGTGTTGTGGGTGGATCCCTGCTGAGCGAGTGGCAAGGGGAGCTTGCCACTACCCGGGCCCTGGGTTGGGGCTCGGTGGAGAGGGCAGGCCCAAGTCCCCTTATTACCTCACCCCCGAACCGTGAGGAATACTAGAGACTCTGACTGCTAGGCTGTGCTACCCCACTCGTAAGGGGGGGGGTGTAGGGACTCTGGCTGCTAGGCTGCACTACCCCGCCAGACAGGGGTGATAACAGGGAAGAAGGCCAAGAGGCCATAACCGACCGCCCGCAGAGAGGCGGACGCAAGGATGTGAGAGTGGTGAGGCGCCGACCCCCCATCCTACCCCTGTCACAAAGCGGTGCTGCAGTGCCAGGCCTGCCACAGTTGCCAACATTTTGCATAGCTCTGGTAACTCATTCCTAAGCAGGGTGTGAGGGTTGGCATATGTTCAATAACCGTCAGATGCGATAGATGTTTCACTACCCACACTGGTACATTCTCATGTTTTTTACATTTCTCCCAGAAGTGCCACTCCTAAAAAGTGATACCTCTAAGTGGTGAAATATAGCTAATTCTTAGAGGCTCACAAAGATCAGGGACTAATAGCATTGCCTAGAATATGAGAGCAAGAAAGATTTATATTTTCCTGCAGGACAAATAAAATATATTATGATCATTTGCGAGACATGGGTAATCCTACCTCATAAAAGGGAGGTCTAGATAATTCACGATCTTATCAGTACTGAGTTATGAAAGCTTCCCCTCAAACAAGATAATTTCTGAATCCCAGCAATGAGGCAGAGTATACATAGCACTTTCCCCGAACGTCATGTACTTATTTCCCTTTAATTAACTCTCTCTTTGCCACACAAACTCACTCCTTAGGTTGCAGAAAGGCAAACCTATTTGTGATAAATATTTTTTAAAACATCTTAATATTTTAATTAATTTAATTAGTGCTTGCAAAATGTGCTAGATTGTACAATTGTGGAAAACAACATTTTCTGTTTATCCAGGGAACAAATACACCAGGGTCCCCATTCTGTTCCCATATACAAGAGGATATTGTCCAACCATTCTCTCCCTTTTGGGTGGGTTTGCCTTGATTTTTAATAAAGTAACAGCCCTCTAAGATAAGGCTGTACTTTCAAACATAAAAGGGCTTTGCTCATCTGACCTCCTGATCTGTCTCTTTAGCTATCCTTTCTCAAGAGAGCCATTCAGCCTTTTCAATGACATGAGTTGGAGATAAATCAGTGTGGAACCCTCCCTTATGATAGGCTGGTTGTCAGACATCCCCTTATGCGATGTCTGCCTTAGTGTCTATTCTTTATTCCTGTGGGATCTACCAAAAAAGCAAACTTTGAACAGAATCAGTCTGGTTGGTTTTGACATGCATAGATAATATTTTTGATTGGAGCACATGGAGAAGAATGGGGTTATTTTAAAACTCAATACATTTTAAAATGGCCAATCTGCTTTTGTTCAACATTTTTCACCTTTGTTCTGAGATAAAAAAAACATTGAAATCTTCGGTCCAAAAAGGCTTGCTTCAGAAAGTTATAACTCCCTTATTCAGTTTTCATAACAGAACTCAGCTTGATCTTAACTAGAGTGTGCACCTGCTATAATAATTTTATTTATCTGAAACAATCCATGAACATTACTGGACAGTCTAATACAGGGTAGGTAAAATAAACTATCTTTTAAGTAGACCTGGTGGCAATTAAACATGATAAATAGCTGCTGCAATTCCAAGGTATTAGTCTTCACTTCTTTCAACTTCATTATTAATACGAATTTTCAACAGAAACAAACTGCTGAGAAATGTCTTAGAATCTGAAGACAGCCAAATGATGTTCAGGAAGACAAAATGAGAACAAGGGTCACAGATATCCTTGTAAAAAGTTGAATAAAAATGAATCTTGGGCCAAGAAGATCAGGCAGATGAGCTTCCTTTTCCTTTTAACCAGACTGGGGGTTAGTCTTTGTCAAGCAATGATAAAATGGATTAAATATGTTGGCGCTGAAGGCCAAGATGATTCAAGTCTTCCTCTAGTGATAGACTCCTGGGATTTATATTACACACACACAACATTTTTGTTCAGATAAACTTAGTTAAAAGTACATAACTACTTTATAATCATGTCAGATATATATATATATATATAGGCAGCTTAGGTGAAAATTCACTTCAGTACACAATACACGGAGCACTAGGGTGTCTAAAATGTTCAGTGAGCAGCTTATTACTATCTATAAACACAACCCCCAAAGAAGGTTGAAGGAAACACCTTGAAACGTGCGGGTTTTTTTTATTAACCTTATACAGTGAATTGATGGGGTTCTGATGAAAAACAAATATAGGACAAGTACTCCTCACTAATAGTTTATGACAGACACTTCACATGGCCTGATGTAGTCCCTGTGACCTTCCCCACCCAGAAGTTATAGGCATTTAGCACTTTGTTTATCTTCTGGGGGCATGTCTGACCCTGTCACTGTAAGGTACCTCTATATAGTTCTCAGACTTTTCTGATTACCTACAGGACCAAAAAACACAATTAAACATCCTTTTTAGCACCTGCAGACCACTGGAAAATGAGGAAAGTCAAAGAAAGGATGAATTGGACACGGAGGGTGGAAATAGGACATGAAAGTGCTCTGTTTTTCTATCTGTTTATGCAACACTGCAACTTCACTTCTTCCCTTCCTGCCCTGAATGGTTATGTAATGTTGATGGGCACTGTAAAATAGTTGCTTTATTTCATCTGAGAGGGAGAACTGGCTGAAGTTCATTGGTGGGTGAAGTAATTCATCCCTTATACGTCGTTTGTAAATTAATTTGTAAAGTGCTTTGAGATCCTTTGGGAGGAAATGAAAAATTTTCTAAAGTGCGTAAGTGATTTCAGTGCCTAAGTCACTTCTGAAATGTGACTTAGGCACCTTTGAAAATTTGACCTGATATATAACATGTCCTTTAAGTTATTACCATTAGTCAGCTCAAAAAATAGTGGCTTTCTGATCAAGGAAAGTGATTATAAAACCTATGTACTGCTAATGCAGATATATAAAATTTTCACAGATTAAGAAAAATGCAGGACTTTTTTAATGCATCTACCAATTTGATTTGCTGCATTAAGATGCAACAAAAGATTTTCTCTCATGTTCTAACGTTGACCTAAATCTGCCTCCTTCACTTTCCCAATCCATTCTTGGAGCTAGTTCAAGCTTGTACCAAATACACATAGTAGCTTAGTGATGTAGACTACAGTTAGTCAACTATTGACGTTGGACACCCAAATCTTACATCTGTACCTGCTCTCATTCAAAACAGGCATAAAGGATCAAGGAACAGAGCTAAATTATTTCGATGAGGGACAATATTAAGAACAAAGAAGCTGCCAAATCTCATTCCTAGGGCTCTTCAGCGGTCTTTGTTTTCGCAAAATTTAAACTTTTAAAATAAATTCTGAGTCATGGCCATCCATTGAAAAGTCTTCCCTTAAATAAATGTACACTTGTCCTTTCCCCCCCACATCTTGCAGACAACTTTCTCCAGTCTGAAGTGGAAAAGATATAAGCTTCTTTCATTCATTTTAGAAATTAGACTTTAGAACCTAGCAAGGATTTATTTAAATGCTAATCAAACAGCTGGCTAGACAATGGAAATTGATGGATCTTATTACAGAGGAAAAATAGCTTGGGGTTTTGCTGTCACTCTTATTTTAAACGTTTAGTTTAATTGAGGCTAAGGGTGTTCCCTTTAATCCTCTTTTGATATTAAGTAGCTACAGAGGGAGTCAGATTAGAGAGTCTATTCCTTTTTATAGTATCTTACACTTTATTTAAAAAACAAAGTAGCCTCCACAAAAAAGGGGATGCACAACTAAGATTACATTTATGTATGCTGTTTAAAACTAGTAATGTGTTATGGAGGAAAAGAACAGAATCTAGTCGCAAAGAACAATACGTTACTAGAGGATTTAAGTGTAATAATGAAAAACAAAGAGAAAAGAGCTTTAAATATAAATGGGAAGTGCAGACTAAATTCTGACATTCTGAGGAGTTGAGTTCAACTGGAGTTGTAGATACTTAGAAATTTGCAGGATTTGGCCTTTTTCTCTTATCAGAGTCCTACTAGAGTTCATTTGTCTCATCTCTGAGAAAGAGAGATGCTCCACCTCAGCAGCTATGCCAGTCAAGGCCACAACTGAGCTTTTTCAAAAGGGCAACTGAGCTTAGCAGCCAAGTATTCTCTGTGCTGTATATGCACTTCTATGTGCTCATCAGACATGTCCTGGACTTCACTTCCACAGCAGCCAAGCTTTGACCCAGTGTGGCTTAACTGACTTTTTTCCTCTCTAGAAAAACTGCTAGAATGTCCATTTTATGAGTTTCCTTTGAAACTGATCTGTATCCATTCCACTCATAACATTCTACAGCATGTTAAATTTCACAAAAACTATTAAATGAGGCAGCTTAAGAAAGGACAATCAGCTAGAGCCAAGACATTTTAAAGTAATGTTTCCTATATGCTAAACCCCATCCATACATCTTGTTGCTTTCTTCCTCCCCTCTGCTCCCACCTTTCAAATCACCTTACTTATAACATTTGCAATATAATACTGTTTTTAGCCAGTGGATAGATACATGGCTCTTTAAACTTCTGCATTGATCACCTGGCAGAGAGTTCTATGAAATGACAAAGTGAAAGCTGTACCTCCCCATTATGAGGATTACTATAGTGTTTAATGATAGTACAAGATTAAGTAAATATTTGCCTATCAATATTATAACTAAATGTTAAGACCTGATTTTTTGGTACCTTAGTACATATATTCTTTTCTTTCCGGGTGCAAGCTGTAAGATATATCTGAACAGGACTCAGCAAAAGTACTAGTATGTGTGGTGCACCATCATGAGGGTGGAGTTTGGTAAAACAAATACTTGAGCACAGATGTCAAATATATTTCTTTTTAGCCACATAAGGCAATCCATATGGAATTTATGTAGTGTACTTAATCAACAAAGGCAGTGTCTCTGATAACATTGAACTAGATTCTGGTTGGCCAAGCAAAGCAGGATTTTGCACTTGACTTTGAATCATAGAAGATTAGGGTTGGAAGAAACCTCAGGCGGCCATCTAGACTTGATGGCATCTCTGTTGATAACACGATAACTTTGGAACACTGCATCAGATCAATTCCAAAATTTCAGGGAACATTCTAGGCACCAAAGGGCACACTGGAAAGGTCTGATTTACAGGAAAGTCAGGGGCCCAGGCTGCCTGGTGCTGCAGGCTGAAAAATCTTTTTGCTGCCTCTTGCTGCTGCTGCCTACATATATGTCAGAGGCAGCAGCTTCATTTGATGCATGGAGAGATTACCTGGAGCCTAACACACAGGAAGAATTAAATTGGGAGGAGTAGGAAGGGAGAAGTGGGAACCCAGAGTAGTGGCAGAAGCAAGGACCCAAAGAGGGAAGTGGAAGATGGGGTGGGGGGAAGCAGGAACCAAGAGAGGATTGGGGGCCAATGAGGGGGGGAGCAGGGACCTGGAAGGGAGGCGTGTGGAGAGTGGACTTGGCAATGGAGAGTGGGGGAAGTGGATAGAGGGCAAAGAAAGAGTAGGGGGGAGAAGTGGTGATGATGAGGGGAGCTGGGGTAGGGGTAGGTATGGGGGAGTCAGGGGAAGTGGAGCTAGGACAGGGAAGTAGGGGCCTGGTGGGGAGCAGAAAGCAGGGCTCTGGGAAGGACCTCAGGGTGTGTGAAATGGAGCTAGGGAGGACTACACAGAATCAAGGAGCACACCTAGGGTGATCAGATGTCCCGAATGTATAGGGACAGTCCTGATATTTGGGGCTTTGTCTTATATAGACTCCTATTACCCCTCTGTTCCAACTTTTCACACTTCCTATCTGGGTACCCAAAGCACACCAAGTTTCTGGCATGTGGTGGAGAAAAAAATGGGACATCCTGACATAGAGGGGAAAGGGTGAGCAACATGGGGGAATAGGGACACACACAGATCCCCTGGCTTGTGGCAGATGGGGGGTTGTGGGTGCAGTATGGAGGATACACAGAATCTGTGGCATGAGGCGAGGCCTGGAAGGGTTGCAGGAACTCTCTGAAATAAAGGGGGATAGGAGGATGGCCCTCGTGGAATGGAATGGAAGAAGGCAGGAGCTAGTCACTCAGCTTGCAGAAGCTATGAAGTGTACAACAAGTTAATTGTACCTATGTAGGTGAGAGGAAAAAAAGTGGGAAGGAGAGAGAAGTACACAAGGGGTCTTTCCATTCCTTTGCATACCTGTGCAAGGGTGCAGCTAAGTTCCTGGTGCTTGCACTGCCTGAGAGTCAGGGGTGAGAGCTCCTTAGTTCTTGCCATCTGCACTAGACATTCTAAAGCATCTCTCAGGATTTGGTCTAAGTAATTACAATCCAACTAGAGTTCTCTTGCCCACAGAGTCAGGAAGGGTTGAATTAGATATCACCCTGGAGTAGCAACAGCAGCTGCTGCTTCAAAGGGCACAGAGCATGACTTAGATGGGAACTGAAGAGGCACCCAGCACTAGACAGTATATCTTCCATTACTAATAAGAACTGCATGAATGGACAAATGAATGGACCTCATGGTCTCACACAGAAGATGCCAATTATTTGTGTCAAGATATTGTTTATCTGCTAATTTAGCTACAATTCACAAAACAAGTATTCATTAAGTTTGTCAAAAAATCAAAAACAATTTTCTTGATAGACACTACGTAGTAATTGCCTACTAATTAGCAAACCATAGCTGCCTACTGAATACTTCAGAAGTAAGCACACTTCACACAGATTTTTCTGTCTTTGTAGACAATGAACTCTATATGTTTAATGTGGAATAGAATTATATATCCATATAGTGCTGAAGAAGTCACCTTCCATATAACAAGTTCAAGAGTATTTTTTACCTAAGTCCTTCAATTCTCCAACACTGAAGATCTGACTTTAAAAATCTCAGGTAATGTGCTGCATTTCAGAGAAAAATATTTTACTTAAAATCAGACGTGAATTTAATACTATAGAAGTGTAACAGGGGAATTTTTACTTTTAAAAAATTTGAGTGCTGTACTGAATGGCCCACCACTACTCTGTCAAATGGTTTTACTAATACACAGTTTCAGCAGTGGTTATTACCCAAACTATTTGTTGAACAAAGTTGGTGTGGACAACTCAAGTAGTTTTCCAGGCATTGCTTTCAGTGACCTAAAACTCATGTTTATGGACTATCATCAGTAGTGCTGTATATATTAAATTTGCTTTCAAAGGTCTGGAAGGGTCTATACTGTAGTTAAATTGAGTTTAATAATTATAAAAGCATTTCAAGTCATTAAAGAAGGCACATGTGTCTTGAAAGACTTGAGTTTGAAGGGAGAGAACCCACAATATTTCACTCAAAGAGCTTGTCTGATGTACTCATCTGAACTTTGCTTGTATGAGAGAAAACACATTTACATTGTATTCCAGGAATTTAATGTTTTTTTTAAGTATCCTTTAGTGGAAACTGAAGGCTTGGCTGCTCACCAGATTATTTGTTCTATTATAAATATAAAAACTTTACAAGCTCTAAAGTACCATTGACCATTATTCCTGAGAAATTTGATCATCACTGAGGATATTGCCAAAATGAAGCACTACCACCAGCAATGTGAATCATATCAGCCAAATACCAGCCCAGAAGTTACTCAATAAAGTTAATGTTTCATTTATTTTTAATAGTGAATAAGGATTTCAATACTTCTATCCCACTGTGGTCACAGAGTTCTTAAAGATGACAGTGCAAAGGCAAGTTTTCTAATATGTGCATCTTTTAGCAGAGCTATGCTGTTTCCCTGCGAAGGACTGAACTGACAGATTGAATTCAGTGAGCACAATTGAAACAAAGTAATAAATTTCTTCTTTTTCTTCCTTAGTAGATTCAAATAATCAAACAAACAGAAATAGGTAGTCTATCCCCTCACCCTGTCTATCATCTCTCATTCACTATTGAGCTGTTGATGCTCATCTGCAGACTCCATTGCCCACGTATTAAAATTTTCAAACATGCACTTTTGTGCTTTCTCCCATGCTTCCAGATATGCCTGGGAGGTGCTCCCAATAAACATCTGCAAAACTACCTCATTATCCACCTTCAAAATCCTCCTTAAAACTCTCCGTTGCTATGATGTCTACAAAAAAACTTGACAACACTGAAACTGCAGCTGTGCAGAGATCACTGCCTCATGCTGACCAATTTTGTCTCACTGTTTCCTTGTACTCTCCCTTGGTCTGTCTATATCCATCTGTTGTCTCTTGTCTTATACTTAGATTGTAAGCATTTTGGAGCAAGAACCTACTTTTTGTTCTGTTTGAACAGTACCTAGCACAATGGGATTCTGGTCCAAGTGTAAGGCTCCTAGGTTATGGTAATATAAATTATTATTATTATATTTAGTTGCATTATTAATTTTGTATTCTTAATTGTTAATCACATTCACACCTTCTAGCTATTGTTATATTGCATATTTACCCTCAGAAATTCTAGAGACTATTTCAATACACAAGAAATTGTCATAGTAATGCTAAAATGTACAGTATTTTGTTCAAATTGTGAATACCAGTTAGTGGCGACTTTAAAAAAAAATGAACCCCTGATCTTTTCAGTGAGTCACTGTTGATAAAAAAAGTTTGTTTTCTATATAGAACCATACATGCTATTGTGATGGACTGTACCTACCTCACACTGGCTCAGAGGTTAACCACACTCTGGGCAGAGGAAACCAGGGCCCCTCACCCCTGCTTAGGGTGACCAGACGGCAAGTGTAAAAAATCAGGACAGGGGTTGGGGGGTGAAATAGGAGCCTATATAAGAAAAAGACCCAAAAATCGTGACTGTCCCTATAAAATCAGGACATCTGGTTACCCTACCCCTGCTGGGCATGCTCCAGTGGGGACCAGAGTATAAAACGGAGTAATTCAGCTCAGTCTGGCCTAGCCACTGATGAGAGCAAACACGTGTTGCAGGCTGCTGCTGGGAGTCTTCCAGAGCTCCAGGACACAGAAGCCAGCAGGACTGAGACACCAGCAGACTCAAACCAACTGCTGATGCTGATGGAGAAAAGACAGCTGAGGCATGAGACTACCAGAGCTGTAAGGAAGGATAGGAAGCGTCCCAGGGAACAAGACTGTAGTATCAGAAGACCATATCTGATTATGGAAGCGTCAATTCCTTAGGGCCCTGGGCAGGGTGGAGAAAGATGGCTTTGGGACCCCCTAGCCTTGCTGCCCTGCCACTGGAGTAGCCAATGCCCAGAGAGGCGAACTTAGCTGTTACATGAACTTGGACCACTAGGCCTTGCTGCCCTGAACCACAGGACAGCCCCACTGACTCTGGCAATTGGGCCACACTGCCCTGAACTGCAGGGCTGCCACCACCTCCAGGTCATTTGGGCCGCCAAGTAGACATTTTGATAATCCCATAATCCAACACCCCATTATGGGGTATACCTATCCCACAACACCTATATTATTCCTATAGTATCAGTGTCTACACTCCAGACCTTTTCCTTGTAAGATGTCAATGATTTAGTGGAAATCCACAGAAGAGTAACTGTACACATCATGGTAACTCTGCAGGATTGGGCTGCAACACACTTACAGATCCTAGAACCCTGTTCTGTTTATATTCTTTTGTTAGTTGCGCAGGGTGGATACAATTCCAATTTACCACCTTTACTGAACACACCTGAAATGAATTCTACATACCACAGTGCTTCTAGTACAGTTTCAATCTAGCCAAAGAAGGAAAAAGTATGTTTGGCATCTCTAAAGCTTGGATTATCATTTTATGGCAGCATAGCTGACATAACTAAATTAATTTTACTTAAGAAATTCAAAGATTACTTGAACTGTTGTCCTGTAGGTGAAAACTTGTGTCTTATCAGCTAACTACTGAGGTTCAGTCCACTACACTTCAAAGTGCAATTTCATCTAAGTAATGTGTTGCTGAGTCTAATGTCAGATGGTTCTGTCACTTTAGGCTCTTTTCTAAATAAAATAGATTAGCTATTAGTGGTCATTTGAAATGTTAAAGCAGCTTAATAGGCAATAATATGAGGGTGATTTTTTTTTTAACAATCAGGCATTCTAAATTAAATGAAATCTCTTTTTCAAAAAATCTACTGTAGAATTTATTTGGAGATATAGGGCCAGATTGTGCTAACCTTACTCACACTAAATAACAGTACTTTACTCTTCATGTACTTCCACTCATTTCAATGGCACTATTTGAAGAGCACGATTTTAATCATTTTAAGTATGGGTGGTATAATCTGACCCTTAGAGATTTTAGTATTTCTCTGAAACACCTATTTTTTCCACCTGTATGTTTGAGTAGGAAGCAAAATGATTCACTGGAATAATTTTCTTTGAACCAACAGTCCCTGGGGATTTTTCACTTTTAGACTTGTACTGTACCGTATTGCTTAGTAATACCACCTGGAGAAAGTGCCATGCATAAAGAAATACAGAATGTGTTTAGACTTCTAGCTGAATGTAGGCACTCAATTATGTCTAGAAAGAGAGAGAGTGAGTTTAGCTGAAAAATGAAAACTATTAACTTTGTTTATTTCAATTTCAAAATAAAGAGGTATCAAAGTTGTCCTATATCAGAGGGGTAGCCATGTTAGTCTGGATCTGTAAAAGGATCTCATGCAGCCGACAAAGCGGGTATTCACCCACGAAAGCTCATGCTCCAATACGTTTGTTAGTCTATAAGGTGCCACAGTATTCTTTGCTGCTTTTAAAGTTGTCCTAGTTTTGTTTTCTTTATAAAATGAAGTCATCTGTGCCTTTGAGTTGACACTTTAGCATAACATACAAAAGCAGCAAAGAATCCTGTGGCACCTTATAGACTAACAGACGTTTTGCAGCATGAGCTTTCGTGGGTGAATACCCACTTCTTCGGATGCAAGTGACTTCTTCGGATGCAAGGTTCTTCTACAGAACCAGACTAACACAGCTACCCCTCTGATACATAACATACAAAGTGACCAGAGATAGTTGACAAAACTCACTTTGCTTGAAGCATTTACATGCAAACTCAATCTCACCACAGTTCAAAAACAAGAAATATTTAGAGAATGTGAATTAAAATATCATGACAAAGTAAAAAGTTATTCCAAATATAAAGTTTATTGCTAATTACAGCTAATTTCAGGATTACCCAAATTCTTTGCAAGCTGTAAAATTCATGTTGCTGCTAACTTGCACATTGTATATGGGTAGGAATTTAATGGTTTTACATACCATAATGATGGCATACAGCTACCAGGACCTCTGTTTCACTGCATTGCTGCTAAATTGCTTATACATTTAATCTGATCAAGAAACTCATAGACCAGTTTGTACTGAAAACAACAACATCTTCCTTTTATTTGGATCACTTTGGGTGGATTTGACCGAGTAATTTGATCAGTGACAGTTAAAGGTTTCTGCTTAAATCTAAGACATTAATGAAATCTGAGGCTACGGAAGATTCATGACTCTGAAGTATTACTAAAAATGTGTTTATTCAAATATTATTATAAGGTAATATGATGTCTTCTACAAGCTGCAATACACCCCATAGTCACCAATCATCCATTTGTAATGGGGAAGGAATAAGAGCTGATTTAAAATAAACAGAAGGCACCGTTCTTTAAATGAGCAATTAACAACTTTAACAAAACACATTACAATGAAATATTTCTTTCACCTTACTAGTTTTTACTACCTTTTGCTATTTAGTAACACACAATACTGAGGAGTGAAATATAATAGTATTCAGGAACATGTAGTATTATAATACTCAGCTGGTATATATTGTCATAGAGCCATTGACTTCAATACACTTCAAGCACTGATGTAATCTGCTCTTCATTGTGTGTATAATGCATCTTCCCTTGTGCCCAATCCTCAGCTGCCAGAATAAAGTGCTTTGGAAAATTTGGCCATAAATCGTGTTTTCACAAGGGTCTAGAGTACTTGAGAGCTGAAAGTCAATGGAATTTAAGCTCCTCAGTCACCTTTGAAAATGTGACTTGGATTTCAGCTCTTAAGTCATTTCATTAAGTCATTTCAGAATTTTTGAAAACATACCACAGTCCTTTAGTTCACATTAAAAGACTCAGTGTTTCAGCTCTGTGGGTCCTTGTTTCAATCCCCAAGGTAACAACATTTTATATGTTCAAAGCATAGTAGATATAGTATCCCTCACAATACCACTGTGAAGAACATAAATTATACTCCATTGCAGAGATGGTAAATTATGTGCAAAAAGGTGAAGTAACTTGCCCAAAGTCAAATAGCAAGTTAGTAGCATAACTGGGATTAGAACTCAGGAACTCTTGATATATTATGCTCATTCTCAGATCATGTTGAGATAGTCAAATCATTTAATCTAAAATAAGATTTCCCTCCCTGAACTTTCAGCAAACGGTTTTATGGTGTTTTGTTTGGTTGGTTGGTGCGGGTTTTTGTTGTTGTTGTTGTTGAATACTACTGCATTTTTAAATTCTGTCTAGATCTGGAACCAGAAACGCCAGAACAGGATTTCAGTCCCATTCCACAAGCTATTAAAAGAGCATGGCTTCGCATCCAAATTTCTAAATGTTTATCCAAAACAAATATCCAGTCTCTCTCAGAGGCCCATCTATCACCCATCATACGTCATGCAAACATTACCATAAGATTTCTTTAGAAATATGTTCCTTTTCCTTTCGAGATGGCAAAGTCCCCAGAGAAGCCCATTGAAAATATGTGTGTGTTATATATTTAAAAGATAGGTAAATCCAAACATTGCTGTTACTCAAAAAGTTATGCAGGCACTAAAATTGCAGTCTCCACGTGCTCTGGAACACCAGATTAATTCTGATATCCCTAAAAAAACAGAGAGGTAAAGAACCCTTGATATACATTTTTAATAAACAGCCTTTTGAAGAAAACTCTTCAAACTTCTTGCTTTTGGAGCTTTATTTATGGATGACAGCTTACCATGCCCCTAGGTTAACTACTGGCTCTCCCAGATGGTAAATAATACTAGCATTTATTATTTAATATTACAAACATTTACAAGGTGACAGACACTATACTATCTACACAATAAAAGCAAAACCACATCACATGCATAGACAAGAAATAACCCATGACACCTCACTGCACTGTAACATTAAGGAGAGAAAAAAAGCAAACCTTGCCAATAGAGTTAATGGGAGGGGTATTGGTTTGATGGCTTGTAAAATGTACCCTTTTATTCAGGCTTCTCACTTAGTTTTCTATAGGCTTAAATGTATTTCCAGTCATAGTAAATTCTAGAAGCCATGCCTGTACAAAAAATAGTGGAGGACTAGAACAGACAATTATATTAATACCATTAGGTGGCTGCATTCACTATTCATACACCCTGCACACTGTGGCAGCCCTGAAGCTTAGACTTCAGTTAGGACCTTGTGCTTTTTTTAAATGGCAGCATTATCACTGGATCATAGAGGAGCCTCTTTTAGCCAAGCCAATATGATCAGTGCCAAGCTGGTCTCAGGTGGAAGTTGCTTTTTGCATATCTTTTATGTGCCTATTGAAAATATTTTCATGCTCAGGTAACAAGAGGTGCAGATGCACGAGCCCTTGACATTTTAGAAAAGATACAGATCCAGGTTTTCAAACTAGGCATATACAATGTCATACCTATATCTGCATGGATCCAGCCTGCCTGCACAGACCAGGTATTTATGCACGTACATGATCTGGACCTATTTGTGCAAATGTATATGAGCAATTTCATTTACCTAATTTTGAAAAAAAAGGCTCATATTTTACTGTATCTTTCAATAATGTTTTTTCTTCATTATATTTTTTTTCCCTTCAAGTGGTATAGTACCTTCATGTTCAGTTGAATGGCTTAAGTCTCCCAATGGAGTTCGTCATATCTTTAACTATGACCAAATCTTCAAATATTTTCAGAAGAGTGCATCATGAACAATTTCAATTCTAGCTCTCCAAAGGAAACTGAGCAGACGCTCTCACCTTATAGTAACACTGACACATTAACTTTCCTCAGCCTCCTAACTCAAACTACTTAGTCTGGCTCCACCATGGCTGGGAGCCTTAATCAGATATCATACTAACGAAAACTATGTCACTAATGATGTCAGATGAATGGTGGTCACATGGCAACAGTTGCATTTGAAGCAAACAGTGAATCATTTGTTTTTAAGGCTGCTTTATGACTCGCCTGAAAAATGACTTAGTTCACAATGAACCACCACTAATGTATGAGCTGTTAGCCCTAGGATTTTACCACTTCTAGTATTTTTCACAACATTCTTTTTATATACATAGCTGGGCAAACAGTGGAAGTATCATTAAACTACTTACATGATCGACTTCATATCGGCATTTAAGCAGCACAGCTAAAGGCATGGTGATATTTTCTGACACTTCTAATTCTTTCAGAAATAATATTATAGAAAATATTATTTGGCTTATATTGGATTTACACACTGGTGGAGCAAAGGGGTTGGTGGTCTTTTCTCCTAGGTACACGAGTGCATTTTTCCCTCTCTTTGCTGCCCTTGATGTTAATGGGACATCCTCATGCATAGGGAGAGCAGAATGCTGAAGCTGAGCATGACTGCTGATCTGAGAGAAGAAATTTTCCCTCAGCTTGTCTAACCAGGGTTTTAAGAATCTCTTGTCCTTTTACTAACACCTACTTTCAAGGCAAAAGATGAACCTTCTTCCCTCTAAATATCCACAGCAGTAACACTCATCCTCATTTGAGATTGCAGTCAATCAGTAGTTCTTCAAACTAGAAGTAGTGCAGTGAGGGCCTTATTTTCAGAGCTACTGATCACCCACAACTCCTGAAGTCAATGGGTGCAATGGAGGCACAGTACCTCTAAAAATCAGACCCCAAATGACTGTGCTCCTACTTGTACCCTGCTAGTATGATCTTGGATACCTGCAGAGCAACAGATTCCAAATCCTTCCCCAAACTAAGTCTGCTGCTAGGAGTCATTTCTAAATAAAAAATATCCACTTTTAAGGGATCATGTACTTCAGCTCAAAGATAGGGCAACATGTAAGGCTGAATTTGGTAGCCTCAACAGTCATATCCACTGCATGAAACTTTAGAATATCTTGTAGAATTAGATGTTTTTGTCAGTCTACTTCAGAGACCTTGAACTGGCACACCTAGGGGTGCTTCAAGGTGAGGCAGAGGTGCATTATGAGAGCAGAGCAGCATAAGGAAACATGTACAGGATTTGCCCACACTAGACCTTCCTTAGACCCAAATTTTCTGTGTTTTATAAAGAAGAAATGAGCATTCCCAAAACTTAGTACCAAATCCCTGCCACAGAGGCAATTAAATGAGTCAAACAGTGATACAGTGATCTGGCTGCACATTTTAGAAGTAGGACCACACACACATATGCAGTTTCCTTCTTGAAGTATCTGTGATGATGGCAGAAAAATACAGAGCATTCAATGTGATATATGGGACACCCCCAAACCCATCACCACAGCCATGGTGCAATTGAACAAGACAAACAAGGATCTGCCTCCAGCCTTCATAAGTAGGATCACACTAGGATTTCTTTGTGTGAATGCAATGACAGAAAATAAAATATCAATTCTGCATACAACTAATAGATCTTCTACAAGTGCTGCCTTTGGCAGAGCCCAGAAAGGAAAAGGTTTAAAAATTTTCTATATATGTATTAACCAGGAGGGGAGCTTTGAGAAGTGTTATGTTTACCCAATCAAGGAACACAAATATCATATGGTTTCTGTAATCAATCACACCTAATCAACACAGCTTGAATTTCAAGTAGCAAACAGTTACAGCAAGCCACTAACAAAAAAACCTACTTAAATATTTGAATATATCTGAAGAAATAAATATGAAGAAATCAAGATCTTCACATGGGCATTCTGCAAACAGAAAGAGGAAAAATCCAGTGTGTAAGGTTTTTGCTTAGAATTATTTGGTACTATATAATACTTTGATGATGATCTTAAAGGCATTTTAACATCATGACTAACAGCCTACAACTAGCACTGAAAGAGTATTCTCCCACTGGTATAGTCTTTACACGTATACAAAATTTATGTATAAAATTATAGAAAAAAAATCTATAACAAGTCACAAATTGTATTTAGCATGAACTTTAAGATTATGGATTTAAATTGCATATCATTAATACAGTTAAATCTTCAGCACAACTATTATTTTTCAGTGCCGCTGGCACTGGTTAGCAAGATCCAAGTTAGTTAATTCTCTATCCCTTAATATACGCAGAAAGAAAGAATGCAGATTCTCTTAACTGAATATACACACACACACACACACACACACTACCCTTGCCTCCTCTTTCCAGCACTCCACTCCGACACACAAAGCCCTCAGAACAAAATATATCAGTTTCGTACCTCCGACACAATGTGGTTGTATTTTTATTTGGTATTTGGACTATTTGGTTTTAATTTAAATTCCAACATTTATGTAAACAGGGCATTCTGGCCTGTTAAGGATAGGCATGGACCAGCTGTCCTGTTGTTATTAATCTTGGGCCTTTAAGGAGGTGCATTCTTGGATTTTAAATCTGTAGGGATTATCTGATGACAAGAAAACAGCAAAGCATGCTGGGACAGGAAGCCAAGCCAATATCTCAGTGAAAGACCTGGGGAAAACAGGTAGTCCCCACCAGGGCACTTGAAAGAGAACAGTTGTGACTGATAGATCCCTCTTATCAAGAGCTCAGGAAAGGAGGCTGAATGGTGCTGAGGGAAAATGCTGGTGAGCAGGCCAGAGAGTATGTAGAAGAGGTGCAGCCAATGTGCAAAGACATTTATGATGAAGCTGCAATCTAGGGAAAGGACTTTGAGCCAAGGACATGAGAAGTAGGAATATTTATTACCTTAGCAAGAGGGCTGCAGTGTGGAAGCTTGAGGAGAAGGTATGAATAAAAGGAGTTTCCTGTACAAGTAAAGAGAAGTTGTTTGTATATGAGTAAGTAGAGCTGAGGGGGAAATTTTTGTTTAATGACTGTAGGTTCATGTGTGATTACTACATACCCAGGAGAGTTCTTGTTTAGGAAACATTTTTGGTTTTAATTTTTTTAAAGCTTCACAACAAAGCAATCATTTTTTAATCTAGAGAATATTTGCTACCAAGTTAGAATCATCATATGGTGGTTCAACTTTGCAGTGGCTCAGTGAAGGTGGGACTTGGCCTGCAAAACAAGTGTATCTTGGGGAATGTATTTGGACTCCTAACTGCCCTCAGCATTCTCTGCCTCCCTGACAGAATGGCTCTACAGTACTCTCACCCACTACCCCTGGATTCCCTGCTGAGGTTGTGGATTTCCTGCCTGCAGCAGGTGGACCCTGGAAAAGTTGGTAACTTACACAAAAGTTCAGTAAGGATCAATACTCTGAAAACATCCATTTTCCCACCAATCCCTGCCTTTGGCCAGATGGTCCTTGTTCCCCTTGGTGGCAGAAGGGCCCAGCAGTCTCAAGTGCTGAACTAGGCCACAGATCTCTTCTACTAAATTAAACTAACAAGCATTGATGATAGATCTTATTACCAATACTCTGATCTGCCTAAAGAAGGAACTTCTATTGACAATAAGGGAAGAGCTATGCATACACGGAAAGTAGATTGTCAGAGCAGAGATACACAGTGCAGATAGTGGCGGAGAATTTTACCACAAATACATCTTGTATACATTGCTCTATACACACGTTCATATATTCTGCTTGCACTTTCATAAATACTATTACTAATCCAGATGTAATGAAAATTATATTCTGTAGTTTGGGGGAGAGGGGGGAATTATATAATAGACAAGCATGCAACAGGCTTGTAATTCGGTTTATGCTTATATAGTAAATATTCTACATATTTTAATTAAGCTGTATTACAAAGTAAATTGAGCATTATTATATTTATGTCTGATGTGATTACTGACTGTCCAACTAGTCTAGAACAACATATAAAAATAGTATTTTTCTAATGGAAGAAAACTGTTCAGAGACGAGAATAGAAACTGCTAAAACAAACAAGATAATTATCTATTTTTAGACTATCACTCATAAAAAAAGTCTGACTTATGCCTTTATGAGGCTGATGGATTAAACTTGGGTCAGATGTTGCATGTAATTTGCTCAGAAAACAGGAAAATTATTTCAGAAAATACTCATAAAACTTACAAAAACAAAAATTAAACTAATCTAAAACATATGTAGTCTACAGGTTTAAATGAAATTTTTGAGTTATTCCTGAAGCTATAGATGGGCTGTTTATGAGACATATTATAAATCAGGTAGGAAAGAAGATTTTGAGATCTTCTAACCTGCTTTGGACAAGTTCAGGACCCTGTGAATTTGGGATATTTTAGATAGTTCTGGCTACTTCCAAAAGACCAGGTTCAGACAAAAATATTCCTGGCTTCCTCATTGCACAGAAGCCAATATTTTGTGGCCAGAATATTGGTGATCTAATTAAAAACTAAGGACGTGCCTGAAAAACAAGTAGTTTGAATTTTGTGGTAGGAAATATGAGGTAGAAGTATCATGTGTTAACCATTTTATAAACTGGGTCCTTGCCAGGGCCAGATTTAGGGGCAGGCAACCCTCTGGGGTGCCAGGCTTGGGGGGGCACCGGGCTCAGGGTACTGTTTTTGGTGGATTCATTATTCACTAACCTCCTAAAATTAAAAACACTTAATTCAAAAGTTTTTATAAGCTAGAGGAAACAACTTCTTTTATTTGCTTAAATATGGCATGAGTAAATACAGATTTATAGATCCTAGCATGCAAATTTATCATTTTATGTGACAGGTTTAAATCATGTTTGCAAATCATGCATCAAAGTCATGAAATGGGCTACAAATACAATTAAAAATAGGATAATCAAAAGTTTAACAAGTTGTGGGGAAAGCAGCCAAACAAACAGCAGCAAGGAGTGGGATTGTGCAGACCCTGGCTGCTAGTTTTATAGGATCCCACGGCTGGAACCCAGCATAGTGCATGGGCCCCTCCAGCAAAGTGGCACAGGACCTGGAGATGGAAGAAAGACTTCCTGAGATGGCATATGGACAGCTTGTCCGTTGGGATATTGTTACCTTGGAAGGCGGGGGGAGGAGGACTATATAGTGACCTGCCTGGAGGGCCAATTCACAAAGCAACAGCTCCCCAAGTCATGGACAGAGAGGACCACATCGTGAGCAACCGACAGAAGTGGCTGCCAGATGGGGCAAGAGTAATTCCCAGGCACAAGGAGGCTCACCTGTGATGAGTGGACCCCTTCACACTCTGCAGGAGCCTTCTTGCTCCCTTCAGTCTCTCCCTTCCAGACTTACCCCAGCTGGGCCTTGTCAGCACTTACACCTGGCTCCTTTTCTACAGGAATCGCCGGATTCTTCTCAGCTAAGCCCATCCTGAAATCAAGGCTGGCTTAGCCCCACACTCTCCCTCCCATGGGATAAGCCATCTTGTTACAATTCCAATGTGGAATGAAAAATGACATCACAGTTTCACAGAAACTTTTGAGGAATTGTCGCCCCCTAGTCATCTCTATTAGTGGCTGAATAGTGTATTGCAAATAAATATATCAATACATGCACTGTGCTTGAAAAGGGTGCAACATGCACTCCCTCCACACACACCAGAACTGGTGCAGAGGAGTAGTGAGGCCATGGCTCTGTCCCTTCCATACCCAGAGACTAGAGTCCCCGTGGGTGTCAGTGGAAGCAGTCCTAAGAATGCTTATGTGCCCAGTCATTGTTTCTTGTATGGACTAGCTGCTATTATTATGTAAGGAAGTGCCTGCAGAGACCAAAGGTCTTCATTTTTTGAAGATGGGGCTCTGGAGTGCAGGGAGCTGTAGGCTTCAGTCAGCAAAAGGCTCTGGTTGCTATAGTGTTAGAGTTAGGTAGTGTTTAAATAAAGTAATGCAGTTGTGAAATACATACTTCCTGTGTCTTAATGAAGGCAACACAGCTCCTTTCACCTTCATCCCTTGCACATACCATGCCAGGAAGAGGCAGAATTCTGGCCCACTGTGTTCATCACAGTCCGTACTGTGTATGTTCTTAATTGGCAGATTAAACATATATATTTAAAAACTTCAACTAATTTTATCTGAAAGATCATTTTTTAAGAAGTGGAGCACACATGTGAGAAGAAGCGACTCTTTGATACAGCATATAAATAAAGAACATCACATTTCAAAACATCACTTGCTCACACACACAGCAGGAGTAGTGCACAGCCATAAAAGAAATCCAGCTATTGGGATGAAAGAACAGCCATGTCTCCCAAGAAAAGGAACAATCATCACATAAATTTTCTAAGTAAAACTAGTTGAGAGTATTAAAAAAAACTGAAGGTCAGTTCTCTCAACCTTTGAAGTTCTGAGTGATCTGCTTCCCAGTTAACAGTCTTACCCTAAATCCCAATGTGGTATTATAGTAGTTAAGATCAGCTGGGAAGTGATTGTTGTTGGAACTGAAGTTTGAAAACTCCTTGTCCAGCTGCAAAGCTTTTCTCCACTGAGAGTTCCCCCCTTCTCAGTTTGTTCCCACTGGCAGCTGATCACAGCCCACGTTTTTGAGAATAAGATTAAGAGGATTTGGCATTGGAAGTTCTTACTGTATGTGAGATACTGAATGAAACTAACAAAATAAAGGGTGAAGGTTCTTAAGTGTTGCTTAGCAATACATCATGTATATTGCATGGGAATGGCAATATCATCCACACAGAGAATGGCATCATTCACACAAGAAACTAGAAGTGAGTCTATGTATGAGACACACTATTCTGGTCTATTCTATCTTGCTTTTAATACTGCGCTCATCACCATAGCATCTGAGCACCTTCATAGAATCACAGATTCATAGAATATCAGGGTTGGAAGGGACCTCAGGAGGTCATCTAGTCCAACCCCCGGCTCAAAGCAGGACCAATCCCCAACTAAATCATCCCAGCCAGGGCTTTGTCAAGCCTGACCTTAAAAACCTCTAAGGAAGGAGATTCTACCACCTGCCTAGGTAACCCATCCCAGTGCTTCACCACCCTCCTAGTGAAAAAGTTTTTCCTAATATCCAACCTAAACCTCCCCCACTGCAACTTGAGACCATGTCTCCTTGTTCTGTCATCTACTACCACTGAGAACAGTCTATATCCATCCTCTTTGGAACCCCCTTTCAGGTAGTTGAAAGCAGCTATCAAATCCCCCCTCATTCTTCTCTTCTGCAGACTAAACAATCCCAGTTTCCTCAGCCTCTCCTCATAAGTCATGTACTCCAGCCCCCTAGTCATTTTTGTTGCCCTCCACTAGACTCTTTCCAGTTTTTCCACATCCTTCTTGTACTGTGGGGCCCAAAACTGGACACACTACTCCAGATGAGGCCTCACCTATGTCGAATAGAGGGGAATTATCATGTCCCTTGATCTGCTGGCAATGCCCCTACTTATACAGCCCAAAATGGCGTTAGCCTTCTTGGCAACAAAGGCACACTGTCGACTCAAATCCAGCTTCTTGTCCCCTGTAACCCCTAGGTCCTTTTCTGCAGAACTGCTGCCTAGCCATTCGGTCCCTAGTCTGTAGCAATGCATGGGATTCTTCCATCCTAAGTGCAGGACTCTGCAATTGTCCTTGTCTAACCTCATCAGATTTCTTTTGTCCCAATCCTCTAATTTGTCTAGGTCCCTCTGTATCCTATCCCTACCCTCCAGCGTATCTACCACTCCTCCCAGTTTAGTGTCATCAGCAAACTTGCCGAGGGTTCAGCCCACGCCATCCTCCAGATCGTTAATGTTGAACAAAACCAGCCCCAAGACTGACCCTTGGGGCACTCTAATTGATACTGGCTGCCAACTAAACATGGAGCCATTGATCACTACCCGTTGAGCCCGACGATCTAGCCAGCTTTCTATCCACCGTATAGTCCATTCATCCAGCAAGAATACTGTGGGGCACCATATCAAAAGCTTTGTTAAAGTCAAGGAATAACATGTCCACTGCTTTCCCCTCGTCCACAGAGCATTAAGCAACATGACTACACTGTGTGTATAGCGAGTCTATGTACATATTATTTCATGCTGTTAGGGTAGCTGAAATTAACTCAATGAATTAATCTCTTTGCTGCATATCAGCATAGTGTCTTTACATGCAAGTTCCATATTCAAGTTCCAAATAATGAAGCAATTGTTTTTTTTAAATGTGTCACTGTAAAAAAAAAAACTATAGGCCAAATCCTTTCTCTGAGCACATGGCAGATTACAACAATGCAGGGAGAAATGTGTAAACTGTTTATGTTGAATGGTATTAAAATAGTGCAGGAAAACTGGGCTCAGAAAGCTGATCTGAGCTAAAAACAAACAACAAGTACACTTTGAGGCATAAACAAATGATTTAGAATAGATACAGCCAGAACTACAAAAAACCTTCAAAAATAGTTTACCCGGTTCACACGTCGGACCTTCCGCTGGCCATAAATATGCTTCAAACACTTAAAGCAGCAGACACTAAATGCTAAAATAAGACAGGAGATCTACATTACCCACTTCACCTCTCTAAAAAGGAAAAAGGACTGTAAGCTGTCTAAACTCCTACCTGCCACATGGGGCCACAACCGTGATACCCCTAACCCACCCAGCAATATCGTCAATCTATCCAGCCACACACTCAGCCCAGAAGAACAGTCTGTCCTATTTCGGGGACTCTCTTTCTGCCCTGCCACCCCCACCAACATGATACAGTTCTGCGGCAATCTGGAAGCCTACTTTCGCCGTCTCCAACTCAAAGAATACTTCCAGGACAACACTGAACAGCGCACTGATTCACAGTTACCCTCCCACCAACAGCACAAGAAGAAGAACTCCACATGGACTCCTCCTGAGGGTCGAAATGACAGTCTGGACCTATACATTGAATGCTTCCGCCGACGTGCACAGGCAGAAATAGTGGAAAAACAACATCGCTTGCCTCACAACCTAAGTCGTGCAGAACGCAATGCCATCCACAGCCTCAGAAACCATCCTGACATTATAATCAAAGAGGCTGATAAAGGAGGTGCTGTTGTCATCATGAACAGGTCTGACTACCAAAAGGAGGCCGCCAGACAACTCTCCAATACCAAATTTTACAGGCTACTTCCCTCAGATCCCACTGAGGAATACACTAAGAAACTGCACCATCTACTCAGGACACTCCCTACACTAACACCGGAACAAATCAACATACCCTTAGAACCCCGACCAGGGTTATTCTATCTACTACCCAAGATCCACAAACCCGGAAATCCCGGACGCCCCATCATCTCTGGCATTGGAACTCTCACTGAAGGACTGTCTGGATATGTGGACTCTCTACTCAGACCCTATGTTACCAGCACTCCCAGCTATCTCCGTGACACCACTGATTTCCTGAGGAAACTACAATGCATTGGTGACCTTCCAGAAAACACCATCCTAGCCACCATGGATGTAGAGGCTCTCTACACAAACATCCCACACACTGATGGAATACAAGCTGTCAGGAACAGTATCCCTGATGATGCCACAGCACAACTGGTTGCTGAGCTCTGTGCCTTTATCCTCACACACAACTATTTCAAATTTAATGACAATATATATCTCCAGATCAGTGGCACCGCTATGGGCACCCGCATGGCCCCACAATATGCCAATATTTTTATGGCCGACCTGGAACAACGCTTCCTCAGCTCCCGTCCACTCACGCCCCTTCTTTACCTACGCTACATTGATGACATCTTCATCATCTGGACCCATGGGAAGGAGACTCTGGAAAAATTCCACCATGATTTCAACAGCTTCCACCCCTCCATCAACCTCAGCCTGGACCTATCTACACGGGAGGTCCACTTCCTAGACACCACAGTGCAAATAAGTGGTGGTCACATTAACACCACCCTATACCGAAAACCTACCGACCGCTATGCCTACCTTCATGCCTCCAGCTTCCATCCCGGGCACACCACAAGATCCATTGTCTACAGCCAAGCACTGAGGTACAACCGTATCTGCTCTAACCCCGCAGACAGAGACCAACACCTAGAAAATCTCCACCAAGCATTCTCAAGACTACAGTACCCACACGAGGAAATAAGGAAACAGATCAACAGAGCCAGATGTGTACCCAAAAGCCTCCTACTGCAAGACAAACCCAAGAAAGAAACCAACAGGACTCCACTGGCCATCACATACAGTCCCCAGCTCAAACCCCTCCAATGCATCATCAGGGATCTACAACCCATCCTGGACAATGATCCCACACTTTCACAGGCCTTGGGTGGCAGGCCAGTCCTCGCCCACAGACAACCTGCCAACCTGAAGCATATTCTCACTAACAACTGCACACCGCACCATAGTAACTCTAGCTCAGGAACCAACCCATGCAACAAACCTCGATGCCAACTCTGCCCACATATTTACACCAGCAACACCATCACAGGACCTAACCAGATCAGCCACACCATCACCGGTTCATTCACCTGCACGTCCACCAATGTAATATATGCCATCATATGCCAGCAATGCCCCTCTGCTATGTACATCGGCCAAACTGGACAGTCTCTAAGGAAAAGGATAAATGGACACAAATCAGACATTAGGAATGGCAATATACAAAAACCTGTAGGAGAACACTTCAACCTCCCTGGCCACACAATAGCAGATTTTAAGGTGGCCATCCTACAGCAAAAAAACTTTAGGACCAGACTTCAAAGAGAAACTGCTGAGCTCCAGTTCATCTGCAAATTTAACACCATCAGCTTAGGACTAAACAAAGACTGTGAATGACTTGCCAATTACAGAACCAGTTTCTCCTCCCTTGGTTTTCACACCTCAGCTGCTGGAACAGGGCCTCATCCTCCCTGATTGATCTAACCTCGTTATCTCTAGCTTGCTCCTTGCTTGCTTATATATACACACCTGCCCCTGGAAATTTCCACTGCTTGCCTCCGAAGAAGTGGGTATTCACCCACGAAAGCTCATGCTGCAAAACGTCTGTTAGTCTATAAGGTGCCACAGGATTCTTTGCTGCTTCTACAGAACCAGACTAACATGGCTACCCCTCTGATACTTGACACTAAATGCATGCAATCTTCATTTAGTTCTAACTGTACATGGACACCCTGTTGCGGCACAGAAAGATTAAGCAGAGATTAGCAAATATCTTGTCCATGTGCACGTGCTATTGCACATTTCTTTAGTATATTAGGTGCTATATGTACTGGCGATAACAGTATTGTAAACATTTTCATTTTGTGCTTGTAGTGGTAAAAAAAGAAAACCGTGGTACACAGTCACTAGGTAAACAGAGTGAAAATACTTTTACAGTGAATATAAACAGTTTTATTGAATGTTATAGGGCAAAAGGAAGCCACAAATGTGATGCACCAGCAGCTATTCTGGGGCATGGCAGAAGCTATGGAGCCAGGTACCGGTAAATTGTATTTGGGCAAACAAATGGGTGGTGTGCACGTGTAACAGAATTGAACAAATTTAAAAGACTGCTCAGCACAGAAAAGGATGACAGGGTTGATGAAATTTTCAGTTTTTTAAAACAGAAATTGTTTCATTTATATATATAGGAACTAGGCAAATGCCTCAAAAATTGGTCATGAATATTCACTCAGATAAAATGCTTCAGCAGCATTTGCACCCTTTTTGTGTTTGCTTTCCATGAATAACCAGTTTGGTGGCAGGAAAGCCTGAGGAAACAGCAAATGTTAAGCTGAGCTGATTTTTTTGTAAACATAGTATTCACATCACAGACCTGATTCCAAGTTTAAGAGTTGCACTCTTTCAGGTATTAAAGAAATACCATGTGACTTTCAATAAAAAAACTAACTTACTAACACAATTCAACAATGAGCTCAATTAAATGCTCATAGAAAGCACTTGGCAAATACTTTTGAACAGCAAATAATTTGGAGAACAGCATAATCTCTTCATGGGTTATTTACCAGGAGAAAAAGAATTATATTAATCAAATGAATGTGTAGCAGACTGTCATCCTGCTGCAGCCAGGCTTTGCCTCCCACTCTGCACTGGTGGCCAGGACTTAGGATAAGTAGTTGGTCCTTTTCCTGAGGACACTGTATTGGCAGTTAATTGCCAATTATATGTTTTCATGTTGGCTAATCATTGTGTACTTTTCAGTTTCACAGTTGTATTTGGGTTTATTTGTGTAAACACTCTTCCCTCCCCACAGTTCCTCAGGCTGCTGCTCTAGCCTGCTGCTCTTGGTCTCACACAACCTATAGCTGTCTCCTGAGCTTCATCATTTCTTATGGTATTTCCTTTTCCTGTACTCTAGGGATTATTGAGCCTGCATTGGCTCTACATGTTGAATTGAGTAACACCCCTCCATTGGGCAGGCTCTTTCCTTCCATCTTGACAGAGCTGGAGGAAAGGAAGCCGGTAATGAATCAGCTGGTTCCTTACAATACATTCCAGGATGTTACGTTGCAACTTTGGGATGGCACATAGCCTTTGCAGGAATGTAAGTTTAGTTGGCTATTTGGGCTACATCAGAAGGAAAGGGTATATCTGACCCAGAATAGTGCGATTCAGTGTTGCTGTGTGTAATCACTGGCAGCATTAGCCTGGAATCACACAGTAGAGTTGTAGATTGTGTGTCTTGTGGCCTAAGCCTCAGGTCCAGGTGTGGGTGGGCCAGATTATATATTCAATTGGGTGTCCATTTCGACCTTGGAATCTGACAGTCAGGAAAAAGGGAGGCTCTTGGTCTGAACAAAGGGCTACAGCCTCCCTTTACTGAAAAACTGCATTAATCCACTTTTCATTTATTTGCATTCTTGTTTATTTACTTAATAAAGTTGCAGCCTCTGTGCTATGTGTTAACTATCTTGTGAAGTGTCTTTTTGGGAATCCCCATTGCATAGGGCAATAAACAAAAGGCAAAAATATAGAGTCCTAGACATGCCATCATTTTTCCCCACAGTGTAACAAATGAATGGTACATACTGTCCTGGGTACTGATATAATCTCACAAATGTCATGTTACCCTCAACCTACAGACATTTTTTCCCCCTAGATTCAACTTCAGACAGACAGCTAGGTACCATCCAAATTCTAAACCCATTTGGACACAGGGCCATGCAACACAGTTGCCAAGTCAGACTAGCTAGAGCATGATGGTGGGTATGATTAGCCTACTGAAGACACACGTAACCTTTGCCTCCTTAACTAATCATGAATTAGGATTATTTTATTAGCTAGCAAACTTGAAATAATCAGTAAAGAACAAAATTCCTGTTCACTGTCATGCTGTGTGTCTGAGAATCAATACAGGGTACAACCAGGAACAGAACAAGTATTACACATGAAACAACTACATTATATAAACAAAAACTCAATTCTTCACTTTTATGTACTTAAAAAAAAGGGAATACAATTATATAAGAGACTATAACTAGCACTGAAAGCATGATCTGCCTGTAATGCTAGTTATAGTCTCTTATATAATTGTATTTCCTTTTTTTTTTATGTACATAAAAGTGAAGAATTGAGTTTGTGTATATGAGTCTGGAACATTTATACAGTATCATTACAGTGTTTTTGCTATGGAAATAGAGCAATCTTACCAAAAAAACCAGATTACTCAAAATAATACCTAAAACAAAGCAAGCTATAAAATACTGCTTTGGGCCTGCTCCTGGATCTATTAAAAGTCAAAGGCAAAACTCCCATTGACTTCAATGGGAGAAGAAGCAGGAATGGGCTCTTTTTATTTTTAAACAAGCCTGGGAAGGGAAACATTGAAAATATTTGGGAAGAGAAGGGGGCAAGAAGAAATGAGAAGAGCTGCATTTGATTGTTTCATAGCTAATGTCTGAAACGGTGTTGATTATGGGTTTTTTTTTAAGTTTTCTTTGTGTCTGGTGGTCAGATACTTTTTTAAGCAGTACTGATGTTTTAATGCTGAAAGTTTTGTCCCCCTTTTTCTTTGTGGGTCATTTCTAGTTTGCTGAAGTCATGCACTTGTTCTCCATACTGAAAAATTGATTTTTATTAACATCATAGGTAAAAACTTCCTATGCTTTAAAAGAAAAAAAAAGTTGCCAAAAGTATTGGTGGAGAAACAGAGCTTTCATTTTCCCTGTAGCTGCTGTTGACACAACATGAGTATCAAAAATAAGAATGAAGGGCCAAATTCACTACTGGCATCAGCAATGACAACAGTTACAACAGTGAAATTATCTCCACTTATGCCAGCCATTGAATCTGGTCCAAAGCATGTACGATATTTTACTCACAGAAATCGGTCTAGGAAATTCCAAAGGATAACATGAACTCTTTCCAGCAAGGTGTTGGTTTTGTATTAACTACAGACTGAACTAAATGCTGCTAGCTTTAGTACTGTAAGTCTTGTTTATCCTAACAATTAATGAAACTGAATTAGTGAGAGAAACTAAAGAATCTGCTTCACTTAAACTAAGGAGAGGTGATAACAGCATTTACACCATTAAGGCTGGCTGCCCAGCTTTCTCCGAAAAAATATAGTGACAGATAAAACATAAATCAACATCCTTATCATTCTGGCTTCCTTGCCTGCCAAATGAGGGTTTAGTTTATCAGCGACCTATAGGCTCACTGGCGGCCTTTACACTTACAGCTGGTCAGCAGGGTGGAACTTGGTGGAAGCTAAATTGCTGTTCTAAAACGTGTTCATGTAAACAACCTGAGGTAAGACTTCCTTGAACTGCCAGTTACCTAAGTGTGATCCATCTCACTAAACTGTACACTTGAGAGGGGTGTATCATTGGTATCTTGAAAAGAAAACAAATAAAGAAACAACATATTCTAGTGCAGGCTGGGCTCTCTGGAAACTATTCCTCAAGACGATAAAAAGTGCTCAGAATGATATGTTGTTTTGTGGTAGAATTTGGAAGGTGGAAGAGCTGCTCATAAAGAAAGAGTCTTTGTGAGGATATGAGCGTACCAATTGTTTCTTCACAGACCAGACTGTACAGTTTGTATTCTTATTCCCATATACATCTTATCACAGAAATAGCTGGAATGCATGTGTGAGAAGCTGGGATCTCACTGAAGGGACAAGAAAAGGGTATATCAAAGGCATACTACAGGCTGTCCAGAGGATTCAGGGGGCCTGGGGCAAAGAAATTTCGGGGGCCCCTTCCATAAAAAAAAAGTTGCAATACTATAGAATACTATATTCTCGTGGGGGCCCCTGTGGGGCCTGGGGCAAATTGCCCCACTTGCCCTCCCCCCCCCCCGGGCAGCCCTGGCATACTATCCACTTAATCATATGTTGTAATCAAACATTTCTTTACCTTGATCACCAATACTACTGATTACTAAATGTGTAAGGATTCTAAAAGTCAAAATTATTTGTTACTAATAGAGTCACCATTGATTTATTGTATTAAGCTCCAGATGACTAATGAAAGCCAATGAAATTAATATTCACCTACATTGGAATAACCTCCCCAGCCGTCTCCCTCCCCCCCCCCGTCAATTTCAGTTAGCAGCTGGCAGCCACTGGCATAGCTGCATTTGTGCAACCCCATAGAGTAGATAATGTTGCTATTTGCAACTTTTAATGGTTTGCACCAGTGCAGCTATACCTGTGGTTGGACGTCACTGACAACCTAGGGCAATTCCCAAACACACACAAGTCCTCCATTTCACTTTCCTTTATAGTCAGTTCCACTTTCAGGGTTCTCACTACTGGAATGTTTCCATTTCAAAAACTGAAGGCATATGTTTACTTGCTCAAATACAATAACTTTAGAAATTTTTCCACACTTAGAAAAATGGAACTATGGGTCTTAGAGTCTTAATTTAAATTTGGGGGCATATACAGTGTCCCTTTACCCATTCACAAAACAATGACTAACAAAATAGGATCATAGCTACTAAATTCCATTTGCCCAACAGCCAGAGGCTTCAGTTCACATTGTTTCTTCACACTGCGTTTATAAAGTCCCAGAGCTTCTGGCCAGGACTCCACTATGAGCTGCTCCAGAACCCAAGGAAACCATACAAAGAATGTGGAGACTTCCCCTTTCTATTCACAGGCCATACTGTTGCATAAGGAAATCCAAAATCTATAGACAAGACTGTGCCACATAGATCATTGCATTATAAGCCAAACCTCTCTGGATTGCATTGAAAAAAGCTCCAAAATTTTTTATTAAGCAAAAAGTTATCTCTCTTCTTGACAAACAAACTTCTCTAAAAGTTTTAAAAAAAAACACACAACAAAAAACCCATTCCCCAAGATGCTTCTTATAGAGTAAAACTTGCATGTTTCCAGATTACTCCAGGACACCAAAAGATAAGATAACATTGTTTTGCGCATGATAAAATCTTGTAACTATTTCTTTGAGAAGCTCTGCTGCCTCCTGGCATTGGAACAGGGACTTTACATTTGGCTCCATACTGTCATGGATGCATCTTTTGCTGTCCCTGTGAAAATTCACCCAAAGCTGGCCAAGCTTCCAATAAAATCAATTTGCACATTCTTAGTGGAAGACTGTTAGAGTTTTGCAGCTAAATCCTCCAGAGATTCTGTCTCCACTGAACATGCTCAAGTCCAGGGCTGACCCAGCAGCTGGGGACCACTGTGCTGCTGGGCACCACACCTTCAAAGCAAGGTGACTGTCTCACCGTCTTCTCTCAATGTCCCCCCTGCTGGCAGCCAGGCAGTGCAGAGAAAGAGGAAACAGCCTGACTGGGTGAGGAATGAGGCAGAGGGGAGGGTGAACTGAGGGGTAGGGTGTATGTGCAGAAACCAGAGTGTGGAGAGGAGCAGAATAGGTGGGGGGTTGGAACCAGGAGCAGAATCAGGACCCAAAGATAGATAGGAGCAAAGAAAGAGGGGTGCAGGAGGATCAGTGGGGACAGAGACAGACTGGGGAGGTGTGGCAGGGGAAAAAGGTTCTATATCATTTCAGAACCTGGAAATGAACCCAGAAGTCTGGAGTCTCTAAATTCCTCTTTGATCAGGAAATAGCTGTGAAATCAGTTAGCAACATGTGGATTTCATGCCCCTTTAATGTCAGAGGGGGATGAATAGGATAACAGCCCACTACTGCTACCAGTTACTCCATTACCTAAAGTGGTAGAGGTCTGTTCCATGGATATGAAGGAACAAACCTTGTCACTGACTCATGTTGACAACTAGTATGGGTCCATATACAATTGGGGTGGGGTTCCAGATAGCTTTTTAAACACACATACATACACTCACCCACCCAGGAAGTTACATCCCAAAAACTATGTTAAAATAACATTACGGTTCAAAATCAGACAATGAAATAGCTAAGAAGGGCCATAATTAAAGGGAGCCTATGCAATTATAATTTGGCTCCCTTTGTGCATTATAAGCCTTTAACTACATGACTCTATACGGTTTCTTTTTCACCTGCTTCATTCAGGGTATGAGTCAGGGTTGTATAGTGGAGACTGTTGTCTGTTGGAACCTCGCCTCATTTGTTGCAGACTCTGGCACATGTGTAGTGAATGAGGCAGGGGCCTGCAGAAGAAGAAAGGATGGTCTTGTGGCTAAGGAAATTGAATGCTGCCCTGGATAACTGGATACTAACCCTGCCTCTACAACAGAGCGAAGGATAAAGACAAATGTTGAATAACTCATTCACCAAATAAAGCAGAGGTCCTGTTGAAAAAGCAGATGTTTATTATCTGCATGTTGCATTTTGAGTCATACACCTCTGCAAGAATGGCTCAAAAATTCATTAACATCACATCTCACAATCCACTCTCAAATTCCATATCAGCAATACCCATATTAATATTCAACTTTCTAGGTATAATGGGACCCAACATTTGGAATTTGGGTTCTATCACATGTATAGAAATTTGTGTTCTGCATGCATCTTCGGTTGTCACCATTAAGTTAACATTTACCACATAGCAGTGCCAGGGAAAGGAATGTCAAATAAGTTATCTGATGTTTTCCCCATTATTCAAATAGCTCTCCTACATATTAAAATTCACCAAAAGAAGAAAGCTTATTTGGGAGGATGGACACATTTCCTGATGTAGTTAAGTTTACACAATTTAGAAGGATAATATTTAACTTTTGAAGAGGCCAAAATTCTTTATACTGTCACAGAAGTTATAGGGATAGATCTTGCCAAATGTAAAGTATTTTTTGAAGAACTCTATTTTTTCACAATACTAAAGCAATTATTGGATATGAAATTGAGAACTCTGGAACAGGAAGGAGAAATGATGGATTCTTTAGAGGATGAATATATTTAGAAGCAGTTTGACTGCATTCTGAAACACATGTAATATGTGGTGAAATAAGTACTTTTATGCTTTTTTGCCTCCACTGGCTCCTCTTTTTTGAGCCAAGAAATTAGTATATATAGTCCAAAACAATTCAAAGGTTTTTTTTTAAATGTTAATTTGTCTCATTTTATAAAACAAGCAAAAAAAACATACATAGATAAGGACACTGTATGAGAGAATAAAAATTGGGCCATGTATAAATTTACAAACATTCATATCTGAAGTTAACACTGTATACAATGGGCACCATTATCAATGGACATTTGCCTTTACTGTGTCATTGCACATAGTATGAGAGAGACCACAAAGAGCTCAATAAATTTATTGACGGTGGCCAATGCTCTGTTTCTCAAAGGGAGCCCACAGTAAAGAGTTTCTATTTGTATAAGTGTAATGTGGATGATTATATATAAATTCCTCCTTACTCCTGTCAACTCAGCTACTGCAACCATTTGCTACAGAACACTAAAGCTAGTTTTTATGTGAAAATCAAGTTCTATGTTATATAACCAGTTCTGGTCTGAGATTTTCCAATTATTTTACTAAGCTTCAGCTGTGGCCCTTAGGTGAAGGAGCAGCAGTAGTTGTTTACAAGTGTTCTATCATTATGCACTTTGCCAGAACTTGAAATTTTCCTATCACAAAAACTTATTAGCAGCTTTATTTTTAAACTGCAAAAATACTTCCATGCTTCAGTTCAAACTATGTAGTTACATTCTTTCTTTCTAGACTGTCTATATTCATTGAGCTCCATCCCAAATTATCTACATGTCTGAAACTTTTCCTGTTTTCAGGGTGTGTTAAAGAAAACTCTACTAAGTGAAGGATATCTTCAAAAACAAAAGAAAAAGGAATAAGACAGTGTATGCAGATAGAACAACATCTGTAAAATGCACCAGCAAACTGAAGCTTGCTATGAGCTGAGGCTGCATATGCACAGAGGAAATCTCATTTTAAAAGTTACAGAAATGACCTTGTTTTGAACCAAGCGAATGTGATTATTTCTCAACTGAACTGAAAGTTAAGATGAAGTTTGGATTACATGTTTCACTAATGCCAATGTCTCAGAACTTTCTTTGGCTCTGCATTCTCCTTTCCTATGTTTGTCAGCTGAATTTAATGTTCTCCTCTTTTTGTCTTCTGGTCTCTTTGACCTTAATATGACATTTTAGCTGGGTGATTAATTACTATTAAATGGCACTGCATTTATTAAATGGAGTCCTTGTCTACATAATAGTACAGTAACAATGCTACAATTCAGTTTGATAAGCTTAAATATACACAAGTAGATGTGGTAATATCTAATTTGTCAAGATTTCTGTGACTGGCTTTTCTGCTACACAGCTAGAGAGGAGCTGTGATTGGACAAAAAGCTCAGTACTGAGAGCTTAAATGTCCTGAGTAAATTGATCTTCTCTATCATGTAATCTTATTTCAGAGTGTGCAGGAGACAGTAAAGTTCCACACAAGCCTAAGTTGCCTAAATACAAGGCCTGAGGGTTCCTGACCACAAAAATAAAAGCTATGTGACAAGATTTGTGTGTCTGTTTTTTGGCAGACAACAGCTGACGTGCCTTGCCAGAAGCTTTCATTCTGGGATAATTGCATAAAAAGAAGGATAAATGTCAATAAAAGGATGAAAGGGTCATGAAGAAAGAAAAGATCCATCTATGGCTTAAACACCTAAGTGAAAAACAGATCATGGATTTTTAATTTACAAAACAAGACACCAGCAGCTGACATGGTTATCAGTCAGGATATTATGCTAGTTATCTTCTCCCAACACCATTTTATTCTTCCTTGTATCTAACATATACTACCAGTACATTCAGGAACTTTATAATATACACAGGGAGTAACCACACCCATTTTGTTCACTATTTTTTCTTCACAGCACGCTGAATGCATAATATATAAAAGTCATTCTGCCTGTAGAATATTATATGCAGGAACATGCCACACTCACCAAACACACTACTAATTAACAAGCACAGAGATTGGCATGCACTGGGAGCGTGTATGGAGTTGGAGAAGTGGGCATACATTACTATGGTTGGTCTTGATGTGATTCATGAGCAGAAAATGTGGGAGACAATTGCCATTTTAAGTATAAATATAGGTTTACTGATTTTACATTATGAATATAGAAATTTCACCATTTGAAATATAGGCATCATCTTGCAAAAATGGTTCAGTTTTTCATTGACATTCGTTTTTTGCATTGAAGCAAATGTTTTTATAGTTACAACCGGAATTTCATAATTACAATAAAATATACTAATATACCAACATCTTTCAAGTGAAAGTATTTAGAGTCATAGACTTTAAGGTCAGAAGGGACCATTATGATCATCTAGTCTGACCTCCTGCACAACAAAGGCCACAGAATCTCCCCCCGTAACAAACCCTTAACCTATGTCAGAGTTATTGAAGTCCTCAAATCATGGTTTAAAGAACTCAAGGTGCAGAGAATCCTCCAGCAAGTGACCCATGCCCCATGCTGCAGAGGAAGGCAAAAAACCTCCAGGGCTTCTGCCAATCTGCCCTGGAGGAAAATTCCTTCCCGACCCCAAATATAGCAATCAGTTAAGACTAGAGCTGGGTGAATATTTATATACACATTAAATAATTTTAAAAAATATTGTGAAATTCAAACAAGTTTCATAATACTTTTCAAATACAATTTGACATAATTCTCCCAAAATATAGAGATGGGCTGATCATTTGCTCATCCAAGTATCAGCCTAACTGTATGGGGAAATTATGTAGTGAAATGTTTCAGATATTTTATTTTTAAAAAAAATACTGTGATTTGTCAACTACATTATTATTCAGTGAACATTATTCAATTAGCACTAAATATAGATTAGCAAAATCACATTAATTGATCAAGCACTCAAAATACTGGAATACTACGAAAATAAAGATTTAAGAGTTGAGATTTAACATATACATAAATTGATCTTCTCTATCATGTAATCTTATTTCAGAGTGTGCAGGAGACAGTTGAGATTTAAGAGGTGAAAGGAGTGGCACTAACTTCAAAGTAAGAGACTTACAGATTTGAGCCCTGATCCTCCAAACACTTGTTCACAGGCTTAAAGTGACACCCATGAATAGGCTTATTGAAGTCAGTAGTATTCCACTGGAAGTCAATGGCAAGATTAAAGTTAAGCATGTGCATAAGTGTTTTCATTATCGGGGCCTTGGGTTCCAATTCTACAACTGGATCCACACAGGCAGACACTTGCACCTTTGCCTTCACTGGGGCTTTGTGCAAGGCTTACCCTGGTGGATCCAATTTTAGCATCTTGGCCTTGAGAATCATAGTATTAGAAATACAGAAGATAACACTTTAAAACAAAAAAAAACCCCGTGAGATAAAAATATACTTCATCAGATAATTTGGTTATTGGATTATGGATCAAGGTTAAATACCACCTCCAAGCCAGTAGAATGTTTATTCACTCTGATTTTTATTACTAGGAAACCAACATATGGATATCACTGGAGGAGAAATATATATGCTGCTAAAATTTTGAAAACAATGTTAACTGCCAGACATTGTACCCTCTGGAGACATTAAAATAATCCTGCCTTGAGGCCAAACATCAGTAATAAACAGTGTCTAAATGAACCAAGAAAGAAACCATCATGATTATAGCCTAAGAGGATTATAATGGAGACTTGAGTAACAATAGTCAGATGACAAGAATGTATAAAGGGTAATTCATATTCTGATGGGACTTTGAAATTCTCGTTAAGGACCTTATCCTGCAAGATGCTGAGTGCTCCCAAAAGACCCTGACCACCCTCAACGCCCTTTAAAGTCAATGAGAGTGGTGAACATGGAACACCTCCTTCTAGTGCTCAGCACCTTGCAGACTTAAGCCCTAAATGCACCTGGGACCTATCTGAGGGACAAAACAGACTTAATTAAGAAGATATATTTTTATTCTGATAAATTAAAAGATGGAGACTACAGATAAGCCAGGGGCATATTGATTTCCTGGAAAGAGCTCTCTAAGGAATTAAGGGAGTATCTATAAAAACTGAGACTAAGACTGGGCCAAGATTCCTCAAGGAGAATCCACCTCCTCGCTCCTTTGCAGAATAAAAAGCTTATTTATTTATTTCATATTTTTAAAAGATGCCGTTTTCAGGATCAAAAGTGAAGGATTGGTGAAATTTCTGTTCCTATTTTGTTTCAGTTGACCATAAAGAATCTACAGTATAATCTTTTCTGTGACTTTTATGAATTAGTGATTGTACACGAGACTGGGCTGTGGATATATAGAGCACAGAAAGTGACTCATCCTTTACCAACACTAAACTAGGCTACTGCTTTTGATCATTCAAAATGCAGGAACAAGTTCCTGCTGTTCAAATCACAGGACAGCTCAGTTTTGTGGTAGTTCAAAATAACTGCTTTTCTGTACACAGAAGAAAGAACCATAGACTCGTAATAGAGGCTGCTGAGCAACACAGTGGTTTGCAAGAGATAACTTAATACACTTCTTTGTATCCATTTGAATTATTAAGAAAATAACTGAATGAGATTAATTGCAAAATACAATGATAAACTATGACAATGCACCAGTATAAAAGCACCTGGTATTACTTCAAACAAGTAGAGCTAAATAGAAAAAAAATGTCTTAAAAACAGGTTTTCAACAAAATACCCCTCACCCGCACCAAAATAAAATTGTGAGGGAAAATGTTTTCGATTTTTGACCACCTCTATCCACAAGTACTTCAAATACTGGTTAATTCAAACCCTGCTGACTTATAAGGGTGAAGTTTTTCTGTGATTGTTACAACACTTTTCTATAAATCAAAACACTGTACAAAGGTGGCTAAATATTGTGTTAGAACAATCTCCAAATACAGAACAGTAATAAAATATAAATTCATGGGCCGGTGGCATGCATGTGCATGCAATGTAAGAACTCATGGCCCTCAGAGACCGAGTACAAGCTCTGAAGGCCAGAGGGGCTGAACTGGAGGAACAAAGAACGAGACTTTCAGGGACCTCATGAAGCGCTCCCATTCCCTGTCTGACAGCCCCTTCCTGTTATGGAAGACACAAGTTTCAGGGCAGGAAAGGATCAAACTGAAGTACATGGAAATGATCCCAGAGTAGGGCCCTCCTTCCAGATAATGTTACAATATCCTCTCGCATTGAGTATATTCCAACAGGAACCCCAATGATTAGGAAGAGATGGGCAATAAGAGTGGGGGATTCCATTACTAGAAATATAGATAGTTGGGTTTGTGATGATTGGGAGACTAACATGGTGATCTCACAAGACATCTAGATAGCCTTACAGATAGTACTGAGGGGAAGCCAGTGGTAGTGGTACTTATAGGTACCAATGACACAGGGCAATGTAGGAGAGGTGGAGTCTGAATTCTGGCTGATAATTAACAGATTAAGGTCCAGGACTTCCATGGTAGCATGCTCTGAAATGATTCTAGCTCTGTGCAGGGCCAGTAAAACAGGCAGAACTGCAAGATCTAAATGAATGGTTGAGACAATGATGTGAGGGGTAGGGCAAGGGGGCTTAGGTTTATCAGGAACTGGGGAACCTTTTGGGGAAGGAGTGGCCTATACAGAAGGAATGGGCTCTACCTAAACCAAATTGCTGGCATGCAAAATAAAAATGGTTGTAGAGGATTTTTTACATTAAGGGTGGGAGAAAACTGACAGGTAAGGAGGAGCACACGGTTCAGGCAGAGACTGCCCTCAGGAATGAATTTATTAAACAAGCAACTCTATATTCAAGGAAAGAAGATAGGAAAGAAGTTGGTAAAGGTCAGGTAGGAGATAGTAAAGAACAGTCAAATGAAATAGAATCTCATTTAAATATTAACATGAAGGCGAGCAACTGAATATTAAAGTGTACAAGTTCATATGTACAAATGCTAGAAGTCTAAATACTAATATTGGTGAACTAGAATGCCCCTCATTAAATGAGAATATTGATATAATAGGCATCATGGAGACTTGGTTGAATGATTATAATCAATGACACACAGTAATGCCAGGGTACAAAATATAAAGAATGACAGGAGTAAGTTACCCTGGTAAGGGAAGATTTAAAAAAAAAAAAAAAGCCTAGTGTTTAATAAGATAAAACTATTAAATGAATAAAAGTGTACCATAGAATCCATATGGATAGAAATTTGATACTTGAATAAAATCACTAGTGTTAAAAATATGCTACTGACCACCTGACCAGGATGGTTACAATGCCTGTGAAAAGCTAAAGGAGGTTAGAAAGGTTACAAAAGCAGAATGTGCAATAATAAAGGGTGATTTCAACTATCTTCATATTGACTAGGTAAATTGTCTACTCTGCTTCAGCTTGTCTATGAACGTATGCAGGATTGAGGCCTGAGAGTACTGTCTAACCATAACACTAATAAACTTCACTGCTTTTTGTTGCAATCTAATGCAACCCTGGTAAGTATGTTGTCCATTTATTATGTAAACTTCTTAGGGCAAGTACCTTGGCTCTATTTGTCCAAAAAAAACAAACAAAAAAAACCCCACGCACCTTGCTCATTTTGAATGATATATAAATAACAGCAAACAACTTTGTTGTACTATACACTCACACAGTGCTTCTTTCAGAATACTTCTTAAAGAATTATATTCACTTATAATAGCTTCTGTTTATGCAGTGTAACAGACTGAGATCAGTGGGAAAGTGTCAGCTACAGTATATGACTTAGCTGTCATTGCATCATGGAACTTGGCAAGGTCTCACAATGCCAGATAAACTGCATTCTATACATTTTGAAACCCTCAAAGGATATGTGGCTGGGAAAGGCTTGCAAATGCCTTATGTTGATTAATAGTCACAAAACTGAAGTGATCATAATTTAATCTGAGCAAAAAGATGTACTTCTTTGTAGCAGTAATAAAGACAGACAAAACCCCCAGAACCTACATAAAATACAGAAACAATTTTAAAACAAATTCATCGTCATCATGCCAGACACCAAATAAATTATTTTTCTCATTTCTTGTCTCTCCACAGCTTCCTCCCACTTGGACACCCGTTAGGCATTCAGCTAACCTCAAACATAGGCCTCCTTGCCTATCGGTACATCTGCACTCCCCATCATGAGGGTATGCTAGACTGCATTTTTGCAGTGTAGGAGTGACTTTTTTTTAAAAAATATACTGTTAATAACACTTGCACAACACGTCAGTTAGAATACTACATTTATACTCAGCTTGGTTCAGCCATGGGATATGCATTATCTTGGGCCGTGCTCAACCAATTGTCTTAAGTTTTATTTGTTTCTGCAGCTCTGTGCAACGTGTCCTGTTTTGAAGCATAAAGAACACTTTATTTTTTGTGTATAGCAGCTGTGTATTCTTCCCCATCTATAACACTTTTCCCAACCCTCTGCTCTTGCATTGCTTTTCCTGTGAAATGCTTTTTTCATGGATGCAGCAGAGGAATATATTGTAACAATGGAGTATTTAGAAAACCTTGTTTTGTTGCACTAAACCTAGTTTCTTGACTGGTGGTTGTCCTTGCCAGTTCCAGTGTATTTTTCATTGCTAAAGCTCTTTCACAGACAGACTTGGAAGTCAATTGTTTTTAAGATAACAACCTTTTCTAGACTGACCCCCCTCTGCATTGACTTGCAAATCAATCAGAGAGCACTTTATTTAAAAATAAATGTGTATGGCATAATGGAATATTTATAGAATGTGTTAGAAGGTCACAGTGTTCATCAACCATATTTAAATCACAAAAAGCTATTTTTTACGCTGCCTTATCTAAAGTAAGGAAATGCAGTTGGTGGCGCTGACAAAGACTGCTGTCTGTGGGGAAATTAAAGCTACCTGCTTACCTCAGAAGAAAAATCACATTGTAAGATACAATAGGAGACCCTCTTTTGGTGAAAGTCTAATAAATTCTTTCCTTCATAAAGTTACTCAATACACAAGAAAACTTAAAAAATTAGTTTTAAATGGCTTTTGGGATCTATTAAGTATAGTTTTAAGTATTTATACAATCCCCAGAATGGGCACCATTATGAGTCTAAGTAAATAAATAGTTGCAGTCTCTGAGCCTTAGACCACCTTGTTGGATCCCACCCTATAAAACTCTATTGCTAGGACTTTATTGATAACATCTAACCCGGTGTTTACCCTTTGGGAAATACTTCATTATCCACCCTGTTTGGTATCACCTTGGGTTGGTCTCATTTTTCTACTTGTATGATCTGGAAAATTGGTTTGCCAAGCCCCCATGCTTTTCTCATTCCAATCCTTCCTTAGAATTAATTTGTGCCACAATGCCTACAAGGAGTTCTTAATTAAAAACAAATGTTGCAATTATACCCTGGATTTCTTAGCCCTTTCTGTCATCTTTGGGTCCTGTTCTCAGGGGAACTACTGCTGCAGGTTCAAGCACTTAGATGCAAGTGCTTGAACGCTCTTGGGGGCAGGAACAGTCTTTACCTTTGTGACTTGTCCAGGCCCAAGTGTATGGTCTGTTCTAAGGAATTAAGCAGTAATATTTCTGTAAAAGTTAAAAATCTTAAAGACTTCCTGTACAGGTGTACAGTTTTAGGATTTTAGCAATAGGCTCTTAAAGGCTCATATTTTAAAAGGGATCTCTTTGTTTATTCAAGTCTAAGGTAATTTGGTAGTCCAGACAGGAAAACAAATACAGCCTACTTTGTTGTTATGAATGCAGGATTTTGGTGTCCTCCTCACCCCCATCCCCTGAATCAGATCTTTTATAAACACGTTCTGTGTTGTATCTAACAGCGCAAGGTGCTGCCCACAAAATAAGAAAACATAGCAAATCCTTTAAAGCGGGTTGCATAATCTATTACGCCATATTTTCCTTCTGATAACTCTCACCTACACCATCTAAAAGTTGCCATTTGACTTTTAATGACAGCCACTATTCATGTTATCTTTACAAATTTCCTCCTTGAAAGAGCTGGTCCACTTACTGTTCAGATACCACTGTTTCTGCAGTTGAAAACAGAGGGGGTGTATTTGGCCTTGATTCCATTCTTACATAGTGTTTGCAGGGATCTAAACACATCAAAGTGTCAGCTAGATAGAAAAAGCCAGAATCTATTTTAGCATAATTTAAAGTTTGACTTCTATTTGCTTAGGAACTCTGTTTATTTAAACTTCACTAAAACTCTTTCAGCATTTGAAGACAATTGCAGCTCTGCCTTTTCTTTCTCCCCACTTCTACCCTCAATAACAAAAATCTCTAATATATTTATTTCACATTTATCAACTTTAAATGAACTGTTCTTATTATGGAGCATTATAAGTTTAAAAGCATTTTATATGGAACAACTTGTCATTCCATATTCAGAAGGAAGTGTACCTATTTTCTTCATGACAAAAGGTTATGAAAGGAAAAATAATAGAAAATAAATATTTCAGAAGCTTTTGCATTAATTAAAATCAGATAAAGTTTAGCTCATAATTTGGGATAATAATAAAAAGGAAAACAATTGTACATTTTTGCTTCTGACAATAACAAACATATCTTTGAGATCCCTATAGCATTAAGCATGGGATTTTCACTCATTGAAATACTATTTACAATATTTTAAGTTTCTGTTTTCTAATCTAGAACTTTGGACATTCAAATTTACTGAGTGGCAATTTTCTTGCATCTGGATTTAAAGTCAGTCCAATCATGCTTACAGAGAGGTCAACGGCCTGGGCTGGGCTCTAAATTTATTGTCACAATAGGGACTGTGCTAGCATGTCTTTATCTGGTGGGGTATTAAAATACACATTGTTCTTCAGTGCCTAAGAAATGTACCCAAATAGATCACTTATGTGTATCAAGTCATGCCTGCCTGGTAAAATAATCACAAGCAGATCATTCTTAGCAACTTTCATCCACATTTTTAAAGCAATTACTGAGTCTCCAAAGAAAGGAGTAAAACCACCAAGTAGACAATATCCTCTTTACTAGTTTGTGGTGTTTTATTTTCCTTTTTTCCATTCTTTCTTCAGAATTTCCTCAGGTCTTCCTCCATGTATCTAGACTAGATTTTCTTATGCTTCCATGCAATTTACTACATTGTATTCAGTCAAACCAATCTCACCTCATTGATTCTTCCATTCTTTTTGCTTTCTTGGTTTTATTTTCCCTGTTTATATGCCTCTCTCTCCTCTTACCCAGACCTCCACCTTTTGTCTATTTTCTCTTTTCCTCTGTCTGTCAGAAACACCTATAATACTATAAGTAAATGTTAGAGATTTTAAAAATAGATTTTTAAATGCTGCAAGAGGCAGAACTGGAAGATTGACATTTTGACCCCTATTTCACTGCCAGATGAGCTACTGGGTGTTCTGGATAGATTGGTTCTCCTTTTTCTGTCAAAGTAGATCATTACTTATTCTCATCAGTCTTTCAGACAAGTGGGCAAATCTGAAGTTGTTTTGGCTCAGAAGTGGACATTTTTTCCTCTGTTTTTGTTCATAAGTGAGTTTAGGTACTATAGAAGATGCCTAAAAGTTTTAAATATTTATCCACAAATCAGATAAGTTAGCAAAAATGAAAGTTTCCCTACACTGCTCCATTAAACTGCTTCAGTTCAGACCTAAAGGATTCTGAAAATAAAGGTAATCCCTTTTCTATTATCTTCATTCAGCCAAGCCTTCCTCATCAGGTGTCAACTTTGAGGTGAGTCTTTGTAGTATGGATCGCATCTAGTAGGAAATTGTCACTAACATCTTATTTCACGTAGGTTGTAACATTAGTCACTGAAGTCAGTGGAGACCAACTAGAGCTGGTCAGAAAAATATTTTATGTTGCATGAACAAATGTCAACGTTTTTCAGATTTTGCGGGGTGGGAGGGGGTCCAGTGAAAAACCACAAACGATATTTTTTTTTCCAGTCAACTAAAAAGGGGGTTTCAATGAAAACTGCCTGAAATTTAGATGAAAATTCTCACAAAAATTTATTATCAAGAAGCCATAAATAAAATGTATTGTATCAAAAATATTTCGAAGAAAATTTATTGACCAGCTCTAATACTGACTTTTAAATACCTGACACATTATAGCAGCTCAAGGACTAATTAGCAGGCACCTCTCAGAAGGTATGTCACAGATGAGAGGTAGGCATATTGATGTCAGAAGCTTAGAAATGCAATGAGGCAAAGAAAAGAAATAAGCCAGGTAGAACTGGAGGGAGGGTATCTGAGCTAGGTTACTAGGTCAGAAGCACAGAACGTGGAAACTGTCCATCCTCAAGAGGTGTTGGCAAGACACTGTTTGTAGCTGGTATTACAAGGCAAAGTCCAGTGACCATACATGTGAGAGACTGGGGTAAAGTCACCAACCAGTCAACAGATGGTAATACTGAAATGTAGTCACTACTGACAAATTTAAATTCAAACCAATGACCTAGAGGTGAAAGAGTCTGTATCAAATTAGCTAATCTCTTTAGATATCCAATTATGTGTTCCTTAATTATGGCTTTAACTACTGTAGTTGATATGCATACCCCAAGCATATCACCCTAGCAGATCCCCCGTTCTGCCTATGTCTGTATTTTTAACCTATATTATCTTTATTTCTGAGTTTCAGATTAGCTTTACAGTCAAGTTTTAGCTAAAGGGCTTTTTGTCTTTGCTCAGCACTATTGATAAACACTAAGTTACGTGTGTCTCACAGGAAAATACATGGAAACACTGAAAGGATGCTTAAAAGATCAAGAGAGATTATATTATAAAATAATATTTATACTTTTCACATACACCAACAGAGCCAGAAAATGATTACAATCATGTTTCAGGTTTCATAGTAAGCCCTTTTTTTGGCAGAAATGAAATATTACAGGCCTAAGAACTAGGTGGCTGCTGAAAGACTACCAACCTATGTTGGTTTTGTAGGGTCTTCCCTCCTCTCTGCTCCAGATGAGTGCTATCAAAAACATGGTAAGACCTTAATATTTAGCTGTAAAACTCAAGGGAGAACATATTCACATGAAGTGATTATCTCTTATGTTTCTGGACATTCTAAAGATACATTACATTCTCCTAATAATACTTGCCTTCTTTTTGATATGATGTTTTGGAAGAACAGCTTGCACTTATAATCAGTACAATTTATCACCTATCCCCAAAGTACCCTGCCGTTGAAATGCCTGACATATATATTAGGTGTTGTGGATTTAGCAAAAATTGAATTATAAATTGCCTTGCCAGCTTTTGCCTCTGGAAATAATGAAAAAGTAAGCTAAAGAAATGTTTGCCTGAAAGATTTATTTTTAAGTGGCTATAGAGAAAGAAACAACAACAAACACAGATTGATCGGATTTTATCATTCCAAGCACAGAGTGACTTAGTCTCAAGGGTTAGATTTTTCCCCCTCTTTTAAAAAGAAAGACTGAACTGGGAGCACTTGAATGTCCTTGAAAATAACTCAATTAAGAAAGAAAAAGAAAGAACAAAGTGAATTTATACTCAGTATGTCCAGCTGAAGAATTTCAAGGACTACTGTCCAAACGAAGTCAAACTAAATGTCATCCAAAATACTTTCTCTTTTCTGCTCCATTAAGTGCCATCTTGTATTCTTTTAACAGTATGCAACTCCCAGCAATAAAGGAGTTTTTATTAAGTTATATAAACATATATAGTCAAGAAGAATCCATTACAAACAAGTATTCCAAGATCAAATGCATAGAATTAACCCAAATATTGATAAAATACTCCAAATACAAGAAGGTTTAGTCATACCAATTTTAGGCTAATGTTCTGTACACATTGTGTCCCATAACCTACATATTTGTATTGCTGGAAAGCAAGTTTTGTCATTTCCATTGTCCTGAAGAAAAGCATCAACTTTTGAAATTTCATTTACAGTTATTTAAATTAACCTTGAGATTTAACAAAAAAAAACAACAAAACTACAGGGAAAAAAGTTCTACACATACAGCCTCAATTCTGTATTTAAGAGGGTCTGAAATAATACTTCATAGTTAAATTTGGAAATCTGGAATGACACTCCAGCTTAACTTGTGTCATTATGATGTTGGGTTTATCTTAGATTTTTTTTTTGCTTCAACAAGATAAGTCTGGAGGATCAGCCAGAGCTATGGATTTCTTTGCTTGTGTATGTCTGATTTAAATCCACAACATTATGGATGTTTGTTGTTGTTTGGTGGTTGGGGGGAGGGATGGTTCAGGTAGAAAGGATTCATATGGGAGTATAAAATCATATTGAAGCTGAGCAAATAATTGTAAAGTAACAATCATCTTGTTGCCTCTTTTTCTGTATGTTGAATGTTTATGAATGAATATGAACACTTTGGGTGCCTGAACTTGGAGAGATCAGAAATGTAAGTGAGAGGTCACAAAGTACTTGTGTTACCCAAATACAGAGAATACTTACAAGTTAGTGGAACACACTGAAGAAATATGGCCAGTTGTCATTTTATAACTGCAAAACATCCTGAAGATTAACCTGTTGGTGGCCGTCTATGACACCTGTTCTAAAATTAAACAATCAATTTATAAACTCCTAGAGGATAATAGGATTATAAGGAATAGCCAAACCAACCTTTGAAAGAGTTATTGACCTAGTAGATAGGGGGGAAAGCAGCAGATATATCTTGATTTTACTAAGGCTTTTGTCACAGTACCACATGACATTCTCATAAGCAAACTAGGGAAATTTAAACTGGTTTAGATGAAATTACTATAAGGTTGGTGCACAACTGGTTGAAAGACTCCAAGAGTTGTTATCAATTGTTTGCTGTCAAACTGTGAGGCTGTATCTAATGCGGTCCCACAGGGGTTCAGTCCTGGGTCTGGTACTATTCAATAATTTCATTTATGCTGTGGATAATGGAGGGGAGAATAAGTGTATAAAATTTGCTGATGACACCAAGATGGAAAGGGTTGCAAACACTTAAAGGTCAGGATTAGAATTCAAAACTACCTTGACACATTGAAGAATTGTTCTGAAATCAACAAGATGAAATTTAAAAGACAGGTACAAAGTACTTCACTTAGGAAGGAAAAGTCAAATGCACAACTACAAAATAGGGAATAACTGACTAGGTGGTAGTATTTCTATAAAGGGTTGGGGGATAATAGTGAATCACAAATTGAATTTGAGTCAACAACAAGATGTATTTGTGAAAAGGGCTAATATCATTCTGGGATGTATTAACGTGAGTGTGGTATATAAGACACAGGAGGTAATTGTGCCACTCTACTCATCACTGATAAGGCCTCAGCTAGAGCATTGTGACCATTTGTGGGCACACTTTAGGAAAGACATGGACAAATTGGGGAGAGTCCAGAGGAGAGCAACAAAAATGATAAAAGGTTTAGAAAACTTGACCTATGAGGAAAGGTTAAAAAAAAGTTTGTCTTGAGAAATAAACAACTGAGGAGGGACATAACATGATAACAGTCTTCAAATGTGTTACGGGTTGTTATAAAGAGGACTGATCAATTGTTCTTCATGTTCACTGTAGATAGGATAAGAAGTAATGGGCTTAATCTGCAGCAAGAGAGGGTTAGGTTAGATGTTGAGGGGGAAATTAACTACAGTAAAAGCAGTGTTATCCAGCACTTTACCAACCAGAAAGCTCTAGAAACCAGCATTTCTGATATTTCCCAATATCAGTCTTCAATAGGCTTCCTACCCAGCTCTGTGTGGCTACCCGGAAGCGGCGACATGTCCCTGCTGCGTCTACGTGGAGGAATGGCCCTGCGGGCCCCCCCAAGCACTGCGCCGTGCCCCACCCTGAGCACTGGCGGGAGTGGCGCCTGCGGGCAGAGGCAGTGCACACAGCCACCTGGCCACACCTCCACCTACAAGCAGCAGGAACACGTGGCCACTTGTGGGGAGCCGCCCGAGGTGAGCGCTGCCTGGATCCAGCACCCAAAACCCCTGCCATGCCCCAAGCCCCCTCCCACACCCAAACTCCCTCCCTCTGATGGTAAGTATAACTCTTGGTTAATCAAAATTTTTGACTAACCAGCACCCCACATTCTCCCAACATGCCTTTTGCTGTATAAGGGTAGTTAAGCACTGGAATAGACTTCCAAATAGAATCCCCATCATTGGAGGTTTTTTAAGAACAGTTTGGACAAACACCTATCAGGGTGGATCTAGGTTTACTTGGTCCTGCCTCAGCACAGGGTGCTGGACTTGATGAATTTGAGGTCCCTTCTAGCCCTACATTTCTATGATTATATGTGGACGCTAGGTCAAAATATTTGTTAGAGCTAAACATGGACCTGTTACATTCCTCCTTAATGTTCATTAATTAAGAGCACTTGTGCAGGTGCTCTGTAAGCACACGAAAGCTTATGCTCAAATAAATTTGTTAGTCTCTAAGGTGCCACAAGTACTCCTGTTCTTTTTGCTGCATTGTTCTGTGGATGATAGATACTTTTTGAAGTAACGGTCCTCTTTTGGGGATAGCTATGCAATCAGGGGCATAAATGCCACACATGGTTCCTTCATGTAAGTGATAGAAATGGTCTAATAAATTAATAGCTGTATTGGAATAAAAGTACATTTATAAATAATTTAATGGAGATATCCTATCTCCTAGAATGGGAAGGGACCTTGAAAGGTCATCAAGTCCAGCCCCCTGCCTTCACTAGCAAGACCAAGTACTGATTTTGCCCCAGATCCTTAAGTGGCCCCCTCAAGTATTGGAACTCACAGCCCTGGGTTTAGCAGGCCAATGCTCAAACCACTGAGCTATCCCTCCCCCCCATTTACTTTGATTTTCACTGTTCATTTTTCTACATGGAGCAGAAGCACCATTAAAGTGCATTGATTTTGTTACTCTGCTCTGCTCATCTGAATGGAATGTTACCATGTACATGGTGTGTACAGCGCCTAGAAGATGCATTACACATGGGTGTCCAGGGAGCAGCCAAAAGTTAAAGGTTAAAAGAGTAATATTCTTGTAATCCTAACTTGTAAAATTGTTATCAATGATACAATGCTGCACCTCTCACAGTCCCAACACTTTTACTAATAAACCCCTTGGACTTTGAATGCTTTTCCACACAATCCACCTTACCCTTTAAAATTGTAACAGATAGGCGCATGAACCCTGGTGAGATGCGAATACAAAACCATCATCATACCACTTCCGAAAACCACTTTTCCTTGCTCTTGTGGTCTAGAACTCTGGCTGCTTCACTATGCCCATGGCTCCATGCTGAAGACTCAGAATCAAAGCTGTTGTTTAGTAAGAAGAGGTGCCAACCTAGATTAGGATTAGTACGGGTGGAGTAAACTGAAGAAACATAGATCCATTCTTCCCATTCACTGTGAATAGGCTACCATGGCTGCAGACAAAAGAAGTAGGTGGCTTCTTGAAAGACACCCACCTTCCTCCCTCCTTGAGGATAGACCGTAATGTCAACAGTCACTATGTACAGAACGGCAGGCTCAGCAGCCTACCAGCCCATTTTTTTCCTTATCTTATACTCAAATGGCACCAGTGGATGCACCTGTTCCACCATCAAGCATGGTGATGAAAACAGGACTATGGGTGGGGGGAGAATAGCAAGAAAGAAATATGGATAACAAAGGAGTAGAGAGTGGCAATTATTTTAGGACTTGTCCAACACAAGGGATATTCACCCATCAATCTGTACTGAAGGTAATACCAGCGAAAGCTAATTTGGAAGCTACTGACTTTGTCGGCATATTATGGTTTGGTCTTCACTGAATATCCATGTATATATGGTAAGTTATATATTTATTTCAGTGCCTTTTTTAAATGTTAATATATGTGTGTGTGTGTGTGTGTGTGTGTGTGTGTGTGTGTGTGTGTGTGTGTGTGTGTGAGAGAGAGAGAGAGTGTGATGAATATAATATATAATGTTCATTATGTTGAGCATATATATTAGCTGGACTAGGCCCTAGCCTCTCTTTTGTATGTGCAGCAGACACCTGAAAAATCTGCACTTCCATTTTTCACCAGCAAAAATAATTCACTGGCATAAATTGGAGCATTAGCACAGGCACCTGCAATCCAGCAGCGAGAGGTAGAAATACCCTGAACTGTAGGCATAATTCAACAGGGAGTTAAAAAGTATGGACAGAGTTTTGTGGGTGAAAAATTGCACCTACTATATGAAGGTTGGCCCGCTGAAAATGCATCAAAAATACACAGTTACTAGAGATAACTAAAGCTACACTTATGCAACTGTGGTATGTTTATTTTTTTTCTACTAGTAGATTTACAGCTTTCACAAAAGTGTAATGAATCTATCCAGTCAGTAGTTTTATAGCATCTTCTTGAATGCAGTGTGTGTCAATGTTGTTATGCTTTTTTGATGCAGCACTAGAATAAAAAGCATCAGATATTCAAGATTGCTATCTACCCAGAATAATTTTATGTACAGTTTTAGTACAGGAAGTGTACTACCTGATAAGAATTCAGTGATTTGTTGATTCTCAATCTTTACAGATGACTGATTAATGAATTTCTGCAGTTTGTGTGCTGGGAGGATAAAATGAAAAGTGAAATAGGGAAGATATGTCCCAGTGTTACAGATGGGGAACTGAGACCTAAGGTAGATTAAAGGACTTGCCCAAAGCCACAGAGGAAGTCCAGAGTGACCACCCATCCCAAATTGGGTGGGACAGTCTCAAAATGCAGAGTTCAAGTCCCAGTCCTGGACTGAATGACTCCAGGACAGCATTTGTCCAAATGCCACTCCATGACTGTCTGAGGCTCAGGCCTGGTCTACACTAAGCGTTTAAACGGGTTTTAGGAGCGTAAATCTGATTTAACGCCACACCCGTCCACACTGAGAGGCCCTTTATATCGATATAAAGGGCTCTTTAAATCGATTTGTGTACTCCTCCCTAACGAGAGGAGTAGCACTAGTATCGGAATTCCCATATCGGATTAGGGTTAGTGTGGCCGCAGTTCAACGGTATTGGCCTCCGGGTGGTATCCCACAGTGTACCACTGACCGCTCTGGACAGCAATCTGAACTCAGATGCAGTGGCCAGGTAGACAGGAAAAGCCCCGCGAACTTTTGAATATTTCCTGTTTGCCCAGCGTGGAGCTCCGATCAGCACGGGTGGCGATGCAGTTAAAAATCAAAATAAAGGAAGAGCTCCAGCATGGACCATGTGGATGTGATCGCAGTAAGGGCAGGCAAATCTGTTCTATCAGTGCTCCGTTACAGAAGACGAAATTCAAAATCATTTTTAAAAAATCTCCAGACAGATGCCATAGCAGGGGCTCAGCGCACTGCTGCGTGACAAGCGTAACAGAAAGCCAAAGAATCAAATGGACGCTCATGGACTGGAGGACTCAAGCTATCCCACAGTTCCTGCAGTCTCCGAAAAGCATTTGCATTCTTGGCTGAGCTCCAAATGCTTCTAGGGTCAAACACAGTGTCCGTGATGGGTCAGGGCATAGCTCGGCAATTTACGCACCCCCCCACCCACCCCCAAAAGTGAAAGGGAAAACAATCCTCTTGACTCTTTTACGTTACCCTATCTTTACTGAATGCTGCAGATAGACGCGATGCTGCAGCACTCAACACCAACATCCTTGCTCCCCCCCCCCCCGCCATGGGTGGCTGATGGTGCAGTAAGACTGATATCCATCGTCATCATCAGCCTATTGGCACATGGGGCAGTGCAAAAGGACTGGTAACCATGCCGACTAGCATCAGTGAGGTCAATCAAGGGCGCCTGCTCCTAATTTTTCCTGGTAGATGGTGCAGTATGGCTGGTAACCGTCTTCATCATAGCAACAGGGGGCTGAGCTCCATCAGCCCCCACCCTTCATGTGTAAAGAAAAGATTCAATTGCCCCTGGACTAGCAGCGGGATGCTGGGCTCCTCTCCTCCACACTGCTTAATGTCCTGTCTGGATTATCATAGCAGCTGGAGGCTGCCTTCCACTCATTTCTCACTAACAAGTCACTGTGTCTTATTCCTGCATTCTTTATTACTTCATCACACAAGTGGGGGGACAATGCTACGGTAGCCCAGGAAGGCTGGGGGAAGAACGGAATCAACAGGTGGGGTTGTTGCAGGAGCACCCCCTGTGAATAGCATACAGCTCATAATTTCTGCAGGATCTGACACAGAGCAGCTGTGCTCTCTGGTTCTATGATACAGTGGTTCTCTAGTACACTTGCCCATATTCTAGGCAGGACTGATTCTATTTTTAAGATACCAAAAAGGAGGGATTGACTCAGGGAGTCATTCCCAATTTTGGCTTTTGCGCCCCTGGCTGATCTCAGCCAGGGGCACTTATGACAGCAGCAAATGGTGCAGTGCAAAAGGACTGGTAACCATGATCATCTTATTACCAATTTATGGTATGGTAGATGGTACAGTATGGCTGGTAACCATCTCTGCTGTCATGCAAAAGCAAAAGCATGCTGCTGTGTAGCGCTGCTGAATCGCCTCTGTCAGCGGCATCTAGTACACATACGGTGACAGTCACAAAAGACAAAACAGGCTCCATGATTGCCACGCTGTGGCATCTGCCAGGGCAATCCAGGGGAAAAAGGCGTGAAATGCTTGTCTGCCGTTGCTTTCCCAGAGGAAGGAGTGACTGACGACATTTACCCAGAACCACCTGCGACAATGATTTTTGCCCCATCAGGCACTGGGATCTCAACCCGGAAATTCCAAGGGGCGGGGGAGGCTGCGGGAACTATGGGATAGCTACGGAATAGCTACCCACAGTGCAACGCTCCAGAAATCGACGCTAGCCTCGGACCGTGGACGCACACCACCAACTTAATGTGTTTAGTGTGGCCGCGCGCACTCGATTTTATACAATCTGTTTTGCTAAACCGGTTTATGTAAATTCAGAATAATCCCGTAGTGTAGACATACCCTCAGGGGTGGCGCCAGCCTCTTCCTGGTAGGGAGGGGCTGAGGTGGGCCTTAGCCTCTCTTCGCCAAAAGGCTCCACTCTCTGCTTCTCCTCTCCCCCCACCCCCGAGGCCCAGTCCTGGGCCAGAAGCTGGAGCCAGGCTGTACTAAGAGCTGCTCAGGGAGTCCGTGTCACTGTGGAAAGCCCTGGACCCTCCACCTGCATGCCCCAGGGGGCAGGAACATGGGCTGCTCTCAGTCCCTCCTAGCCCCTTGCCCAGGGCAGGTGGAGGGTCTTGGGCTCCCCACAATGACCTCGGCTTCCTGGGCAGCTCTTACCATGGCCCACCTCCAGCTTCCAGCCTGGCTGGGGCCTACGGGGTAAGAATAGGAGCCAGGTGAGACCATGGAAAGGGGTGGGGCTCTGCATGTGTCCCACTTCTACCTTTTGAAAAGGTGGTCACCATAAGGAAGTCTGCATCAGAGCCAAGAACCAAACCCAGGCCTCCTAAACCCTGTCTAGTGTGATTTAACAGTTGGGAAGAGCGGTGAATCAGCTAGGGTAGTAAACTGAATGAAACAATGCTTTGCTGAAATAAATTCGGGTAGTTAAGGGCTGCATCTTTTGCAAGTATTTTTGCAACAAAAAGGATAAATTTTGTAATGTGCATTGTTATACTCATAGAGCTTATTATATGGCTAAACTGAATAAATACACTAACACAGGGGTTCTCAAACTGGAGGTTGCGAGCTTTCAACTTCCACCCCAAGCCCCGCTTTGCCTCCAGCATTTATAATGGTGTTAAATATATTAAAAAGTGTTTTTAATTTATAAGAGGGGGGTCACACTCAGAGACTTACTATGTGAAAGGGGTCACTAGTAAAATAGTTTGAGAGTCACTGCTGTAACACTTACACTCTACCCTACTTTGTCCCTTTACACACACACACACACGCTCCTCATTTACATTATTTTTAAATTGAAGTTTTGTATAATATTTCTAGACTATTTTGGAAAAGAAGCAATAAATTCAGCTCTTCCAACTCCCAAAAGTCATTTGAAAGCTCGCTTATTCCCCTTCACATGGAGTTGTCCCTCAAATAAATGAAATAATCTGTTTCCAGCCTGAGATGACACTTGCCAAGTTTCAGAGCAAATATTCATGTTAAAGTCATAAGCATCTGACAACAGGGTTTTCCAGTGGAAATGCTGACAGGTTCTTAAGCATAGTAGAGTGAACAGCATTTCTGTAACAAGCAGTAATTTAAAGGTTGTGTACTAGTTAACTATTAGTGCTAGTAAACAAGTGACCTTGATGGGTTTTCAAATTAGAGCTCTAAGGGAACTATTTGATATTTAAGTCTGCTGCTTCCCACCTAATGGAAACAGAAATATTATATCATAACATAATATTACTGTGTGGCTCGCTCACTTGATACAAGCAAATCCAGATAAAAGTAGACAACAGCTTTGTGACAATAAGAAACCCCTCTGTTTCAGCCAATACATTCATCTGACATTCTTCCACTGGCAATTACATCTATGGATTTACATTGGCCCCCATGTTGGCTGTGGCATCTGGAAATGAGAAAATAATGTGCTAACTATACATCGTATTCTACCAGTCAGCAATAAAGCATGCAGAGTAAATTAAAAATAACCCTTGCCACCTCATATATCTCATGCAGACCCAAGTTGGAGGGTGAGTTAGCCTCCCTTAATAGGCAGTCCAGTTAGCATACACTCAAAGAGCCTATCAGAGAAACTCAGAAAAATACATTACAGTTTAAGGTAGGAAGAATTTGATGCCCCTCTGGATTAACTTTTCTGCCCAAAAAGCCATAAAAAGGCACAAATGATGAGCTGAACACATACATTCTCTGTGGGACAAAGTTAATGTCTAAGTCAGCCATGTCCCTTCCACCTACCCTCAAATGAAGGAGAGCCAAAACTTCCCTCCAGGGAATTCTGATGGCATATTTACAGCGTGGAAGAAACTTGACTTAGGGCAGTTATGCAAAAACAAAACATCTGAACACACATTTAAACTAGCTCATATCCTGGTAAGGATTCTGCCCTCTGCTCAGGGCCCTATATGCTATGGTGGTGCAGTGTAGGGGTTGTAAACAATCCACAAGGGGCTAGGGAGCAAGTCCTTAGCACAAGGACCATGTTGGCCTCCTATAGGAGCAAACAATCACAGCCCCTTTGTTTCATATACCCAGCTTAACCACTATTCACTGAGGGACAAAACCTGAGCTCAGCTCTTGGCCACATCTTGGTTATGGGCAGAGGGTGATGGAATGGCTGGAGTAGCTCCCATGAGCCCTTCCTTGCCCACCCACAGGGGGGATGTGATGGCCACTCCCCTTCCATCTCCTGCACACTGCCACTAAGGGGACAGGCTCCCCTGTACTTCAGAGAGCCCAGGCTCAGCACAACACCACTGCAAGAAGACCCTATGCACCAGCAGAGAAAGAGGTTGGATTTGTCTCTTTGTGTTCAACATGTGAAGGATATGCCACTTATGGACAAGGACTTCCTTTGCCTACTGTACATTGCCACTCATACTAACAACACTCAAAGAAATAATAAATAGAAACTGTTATATTAGATTAAAAATAAAATGCAGTAGACAAAGAAGATACAAGCCACTATCAGAAATTTGTTGAAAGGAGATAAATACATCTTTAAAATACAAATAGAAAAAATCCTCCTGCTGCTGATACCAACAGTTATAGGAAAACTTGCATAGAAGCAATTCTGCTTTATCACAAATTTTCACTTGTTCAGTTCTCCTTTATTGTTAGGGTCACAGGTACAATAAGAGGCTCTTCGTGCTTATTCTACTTTTATAAATATAGCCCTCGATTGGTGACAATAAAATTTGCTACAATCGAAATCATTTTAATGTCACAAATTAAGAATAGTTATGATGCAAGTAAGGAATAAGCAGTAGGGGGTAACTAAGTCCTGCAGAAGCAGAAATCCTATTTTCACACAGCTGTCCCTAGTAGTACAAAATGAGCGGGGTGGGGGAAAACACCACAAAAAAAATAAAGATATGGAAACAGAATTGTCTGTAAGTAATGTCTAACAGATTTCATCTTTTTCCAGATGGCATAAGCATGTCTTGAAAACCAAAAATAAAATCATAAAAATGACTATAACAAGTACCAAAAATGTGAGAGCTTCCCAACTTTCCTCTCATGTGTAAAAACAAACCAAACAAATTGGCAACAGGCCTTTTAAATTATTAGCTGACATCCATTAGGTTTACATGCAGATCTTTATTGATTTGTAGTTTGCTATCATATTTTTTGTTTTGATCTCATCAGCTATTTCACAAATAATTTCATCTCCAATTCATCCATCTGTTATCTGTTCAAATTCTAGGTCTGCAACTTAATGGTCAATGATCTTACCTGGAAGTTAGTTTCTTCTAAATAAAGTGTGCCTTCCTGAGAGACATTCTTGCGTGCAAGAGTGTATTTTTGATCAACCTTTGTCTAGCAGTTTGCAGTTGCTTTCATGAGCCCACTAATTTGTGAATAATGTGCCCCCAACCAAATTCAGTTTTTGGTAAATTGACCATTTGCCAAAAACAAAATAAAAAACAAGACAAAAAAAATTGCCCAGCTCTAGTTTTCAGCCAAGTTCTGCCAGTGATTTGTTATGACACCCAGCACAAGTTACAGAATCCCTCTGTTTCCCTATTTGTAGTACACCTCTACCTTGATATAACGTTGTCCTCGAGAGCCAAAACAATCTTACCGTGTTATAGGTGAAACTGCGTTATATCGAATTTGCTTTGATCCACCGAAGTGCGCAGCCCCACCTTCCCGGAGTACCACTTTACCGTGTTATATCCGAATTCGTGTTATATCAGGTCACGTTATATCGAGGTAGAGGTGTATTACGGTACCTATGCATACCTACCTTTGCAAAGTGCTATGAGACATATAGATGAAAGCTTTTGATACTATCTCACATGACCTTCTCATAAAAAAAAAAAAACCTAGGGAAATGCAATCTAGATGGAGCTACTATAAGGTGGGTGCAAAATTGGTTGGAAAACCATTCCCAGAGAATAATTATCAGTGGTTTGCAGTCATGCTGGAAGGGCATAACAAGTGGGGTCCTACAGGAATCAGTTCTGGGTCTGGTTCTGTTCAATATCTTCATCAATGATTTACATAATGGCATACAGAGTATATATACAGAGTATATAAAATTTGCAGACGATACCAAGCTGGGATGGGTTGCAAGTGCTTTGGAGAATAGGATTAAAATTCAAAATGATCTGGACAAACTGGAGAAATGGTCTGAAGTAAATAGAATGAAATTCAATAAGGACAAATGCAAAGTACTCCACTTAGGAAGGAACAATCATTTGCACACATAAAAAATGGGAAATGACTACCTACGAAGGAATACTGCGGAAAAGGATCTGGGGGTCATGGTGGACCACAAGCTAAACACGAGTCAACAGCATAACACTGTTGCAAAAAAAAAAAAAAAAAAAAAAAAAAAAAGTGAACATAATTCAGGAATGTATTAGCAGGAGTGTTGTGAGCAAGACACAAGAAGTAATTCTTCTGCTCTACTCCACACTGATAAGGTCTCAACTGGAGTGTTATGTTCAGTTCTGGGTACCACATTTCAGGAAAGATGTGGACAAATTGAAGAGAGTCAAGAGAAGAACGACAAAAAATGATTAAAGGTCTGGAAAACATAACCTATGAGGGAAGACTGAAAAAAAATAGGTTTGTTTAATCTGAAAAAAGAGAAGACAGAGGGGACATGATAACAGTTTTCAAGTATGTAAAAGGTTGTTACAAGGAAGAGGGAGAAGAATTGTTTTTCTTAACCTCTGAGGATAGGACAAGAAGCAATGGGCTTAAATTGCAGCATGGAAGGTTTAGGTGGGTTATTAGGAAAAACTTCCTGTCAGGGTGGTTAAGCACTGGAATAAATTGCCTAGGGAGGTTGTGGAAACTCCATTATTGGAGATTTTTAAGAGCAGGTTAGACAAACACCTGTCAGGAATGGTCTAGCTAATACTTAGTCCTGTCATGAGTGCAGGGGATTGGACTAAACAACCTCTCAAGGTCCCTTCAAGTCCTATGATTCTATGAAAAACACTATGGCCCACATCCACAAGAGGGACTTGGGCATTGCGACACTGAGCATGACAACACCTAACTTTTTGGTGCCTATAAAAAAAAATCACTGGAATAGCATTTCAATCCACAAAACTTGAGCTAGATGCCTAGGTTTCTTAGGCAAAGAATGGAGAGAGATCGGTACCTTAGAATGTGGTCCACAAAACTATTATGTTAGGCACAGAGCTTCTTAAGCTAGCCAATGGAGATGCCAATGATAGGAGTGCGTGCTTAGCCCCACTCCTCTTGGAATTCAGTGCCAAAATCCAGGGTGCAGGGAGTTACCTAGCTCAGCTTGTAATTCACAGAGCAGAGGAAAACAGGCATTTGGCCACCTAAGTCACATGCGAGACCCACTGTATTAGGTACGCTCAGAGGCTGCCCAATTTCACACAAAACAGCTGTGTGTGGGAGGATGAACACCTCCCTTATAATCTTGAGCCCAGCGGTGAGGATGTGAGAGACCCTCCATTCAAGACCCTCCTCTGCCTGATGAGAAAGGCTTAGAACAGACAGCTGTGACCTCTCAGATGGGTACCATTATGCTATAGAGTGATTCTAACTCTTTCTCTGGCCTAATTAATATTAAATTAGTCAATTAGCCTGTGTGAGTACTCTAACCACTGGGCTAAATGTTATAAGGGAGGTTGAGGCTCCTCCCACCCTGAAACTGGCCATTTTGTGTAAACTCACATGCAGGACTCTGAGCCTGCCTACCAGATCAGGTCCCACACAGGACTAAGGCAGCCAAATGCCTATCTTTCCGAGTTTGTGAATTGCTCTGGGACTTAGTCAGGAGACAGGTGCCTAGACTGAGGATGCAGCGTGCATGTTCAGAGGCAGAAGCATAGGTGCCCAGGGAACTTTTATCCAGAAAACTTAGGTGCTAAGACAGTTTAGGTGATAGCTGACCGGGAGTTTTGTGGATGGCAGTGATGCCTAAAGCCAGGACTTAGGCATGCAAGTACTTCTGTGGATAACCCTGCCCTAAGTTCTTATTATCGTTTTTTAATCAGTGTCTCCGACTGCTCCAAGACCATCTGTTTTAAATGTTAAGAACTTCCAAAGAAGATTATCAGAAGATGCAAAAGGACAGGCATTCCCAATTCTAGATACAGTAAAAGCTGTGTTATCCGGCACTTTACCAACTGGAAAGCTCTAAAACCCGGCATTTCTGATATCTCCCAATACAAATCTTCAATCTAATAACCAGGACCAATGACAAAACTAATTGGAATCAATGTGGAAGCTATTCAGGACCTGAGTATTTCCGAGAGCAGTCAAACTATGCTCGAGTTAGCAGAGAAGAGCCAAATGCTTTTCTTTCGGTTTGTATCCGCCATTGTGTCAGATGGTTTATTATTCGATATGTTGTCCTGTGTTTATCGTAAAATATCAGTGCCACCCTACCATTATGGCATCCAAAATACCATTGAAAAGCAAAGGAGAGAAGCGAGAGTTGTGTTGACATTAAAATAGATATTTGTACACATCTTGAAAAGGGTGAGAATAGGAATGTTTATTCATTTTATTGTATTCCAATTCTTTGACAATTGGTAATCCATTGGTAAGTATAACTATTAGTTAACCGGAATTTTTGACTAACTGGAACCCCCCATTCCCCCAACATGCCAGATAACAACCCTTTTACTGTAGTTCTGTTAATTTTCCCCACTGGTCCTAGGAGTCTGCTGTATGGTTTTGTGCCTGCATTCTTATTCTGGCCTATCATGCCATCTCTTCTCTCTATCATATACTATTCTAGTTAGTTCATGTGAACACACTGAAGAATTAGTCACAGGCTAGCTAAATTGTTCTTAATTAAAAAAAAAAGTCATTTGAACTTTTGCAACCAATTTACAATATGAGTCAGATACATTAGATCAAGAAAAGGTAGAGGATTTTAGTGTGCTTGGGGACTCTTACATGAGCTAGCTTGGATCTTTAATCCATCTAGTAAAAGTAAGGGAGCCGCCTTAAAAAAAAATGTCTTTACAAATATTAAGGTTGGGCTTCCATAGCCTACAAACCCTAGGGCTGCATCTCATTTATCAGCCCTTTCAATGTTCAGTGTAGGGCTTGATCTTGTGAGATGTTCAGTACCCCTCAACTCCTCTTAACTACAGTGGGAATTAGATACTCAGGCCCTCATTGAATGTGGTCCTTACTGAACGTACTGTGTTTTTCTGAACCTCGTCTGGAAGTTTGTTTCTCTGCATGGTGGAATGTACATTTTTGTACATGTTTATTAATGATCAACAAGAAAACTTTGACTAGGGTTTTAGAAAAATGAAAGAAAATCTTTTTCCTGTGTAGAGCATTTCCCTTACTTTTCCCCCCAAAATCATTCAGCCTCTCTCTAAACTAAAATGACCATACTGGCCATCACAATATGATTTTGATAACAACAAGCTACTTTCCAGTTTTACTCATCTATTTACAGTCTAAGTGGTCACCATTTTTTTAAAAAGAAAGTTGAATCTGTAAATTAAATCAAAATTATCATATAAACTGAGTTTTACGACATACGGGTTCACTGGGTTATTTGGTTTTTGTGGGATATTTATCCTGTCAGACAAGCATGTCTTCCACATATGCTTTCTATACAGGCTACTAGTGTCAAAATAATTATAATGTTTATTAAATTAAAATAATGAAGTTTATATGAACTTTCAATAATGCAGACAGGCAGACTATAACTGTAAGCCACATGCTATATACTCTGGACTTTTACGGCTTTTAATTTATCAAAGGAAATAATTAGCACACTTTGTGGCAGCCAGTGATGGAATTTATTCATTTGGAAGCCATGGGTTTCCTGTCATTAAAACTACATCATGTCCTTCCTTTTCTATTAAACTTCAGCTGAGGGCAGTAAGAAGTCACTAAAAGGAAATGAAGAGGTTTTTTGGCAATGTTCTCAAGCAATGATTTAATACTGCTAAAAGATAGCAAACCCATAATGTAGGCCAATAAGGGATCAGGGTTCCAATTACCACATTATTTCCTTCATTTGATGCTTTGTTTGTGGCTCAATTAACTGATTTGCAAAATCACTTAAATAAATTTACTCTCTCTTTGTTTGGTTAAAGCATTTCTGGTTCCTAATTACAAGTGTTTGTGGCAAAGAATAAGATTTAGATCTTTAACCACTATATTTATATTTATGTCATAGGATATTCATTTTGAAGAAAAAAAAGTATCAGTCAGATCTCATTAGTCAAAGAATCATTTTGGCTGAAGTTAACACCTCTTTTCCTTGAGGTGTTTTTAAGAGGCAGTAGCATGAGAGATGAGCTTTCTTCAAGTTGAAATGGAACCAAGAGTACAAGAAGACTACTCCCCTGTCTGACTTCCATACTAAGCTACAAATGGCTTCAACAGACTGAAATCCATATTACAGAAGCAAAACAGCCCAGACTGTGATAGGCTGACAGATACAAGTCCTTTTTCTTCAAAGGAGGTCTAAAATCAAGTTAGCATGGAGACAGAATTACCCTCTTCCCCTCAGGAGTGGGTGGTCCTCCCAGGTCATGACCAAGGTACATTCATGACAGAGGTGGAATGCTGCAGCTTCAAGCACTTTATTAAGTGAGACCAGGACAATGGACGATTTAGAATAGGGTATGATTTTACAAGATATATCATTATGTCAATGAATAAAGAACCACAATACACTAAAATGATTTGAGTGAGTCTATGCAGTGCCTTTGCAGCCTTTTATAGAATGAAAAAAAAATCACTTTCAAATTTCACAACTTTACAAGAGTATCTATTTTTTAACTTCTGTATCTGCTACATGTTATATAGAAAATGTCAATTATTCAGATTTACTATTTGAGTCATGCAGCATAATATTAGGTTTTTAGATTCTCAATCTGTCATAGACTGAGGTTAGCCTTCATTAGTGAAGCCATCATCTTTAATAAATAGTAAAAACTGACAAACTTTTTCTTCTTTTAACCCTTAAAATGATCTGCATACTTTTACATGCATGACTTTTTACTACAGCTCAATAGGGAATCAGTTAAATTCAAAAATGTTCTCTTAGTGCAGCTTAAATTGAGTACTGATATTGCTGTTGAGTTACCAAATTAAGATGTAAGATCAGAGCTAGCTAAGATTGTCATATTGTCTCCTCTAATTTGGAAAAGTAGGACTAGGCTAGAGAGAAACTCATAAAAAAAGACTTTATGACTTTCTTCAAGGCTGACATAGAAGCCAATGCTCCAATCCCTTCTCCGAGCCTTTTGCAATTACATTTCCGCAGGAAGAAAGAGAAGGAATTAGAAACAGGATAATGTAGCCTTAAATCACTGCTCATAGCCATTGCCTTCTAGTGGGAGTCCAGAGCTTTTTTAACATGGTTCTTATATTGTTTAGTGTGACACAACAAAAAGCACAAGTTGTTTGACCCTTCCTCAATAAAAAAATCATTTTGTTCTGACAACCTATAAAACCTGTGCATGAGCCTTCTAAGCCCTGGTGTCTCCTTCAATTGATGAGGGGGAAGCATTGTAAACATATACAGTAAAGGCAAGGTGAAAAGCAATTCTGATAAAGCAATACATGTCATAGTACAGTGTGGCAATATAAAGGCATGTGCTGCTGCTAAGTGCAACAACATTTCCAAGGCCGGGACTTATGTCATCACTAACCTTTAAAGGTTCTGAGTCATCAGGGTTGCCTCATACTTGAGTGAATTATGTTTGATGGGTATTAAACTGGAATATTATGAACTCATAGGAACACAATGTGATCGTTTACACAGTCCAAGTCTGAGACGGCATCAGCATAGACAGGTTAGTATCCTACAGAAAAGCAGTGTGTTGAGTTTTTTGACCTGAGATCACCAGAGAAAGATGACGGGTGTAACTTGTTAAAGTTTTTTTTTTTCCAGGAAGTAGAGAAAAAGATAGTCACTATAAACTTGCTGAAGCTCACGCTTACTGCTGATGCATATCAATAAAGCAAACAAACCCCAGTGCATACTACTGTGTACTTGGGGAATCTTGCAACAGAACTATTCATCTCATGATAAATCTTATTAGAGAGTATAATAAGACTGAATAAAGATAAAAATCCCTGTTTTCAAAAACAACTTTTTGATTAAGTTATATATTTTCTCTTTGAAACCACTATTTTCTCACCAGCTTTAATGCTAAGTAATCTGAAAAATCAGGTCCTAAGTGTCTCAGATTGGGCAACTAAAATCAGGGAAGGCATTTGACCTTAAGATCTCTGTGCCTCAGTTTCTCATCTTTCAAATGGGGATAATAGCACCTCATTTCACAGACGTATTGTGAAAATAAATTAATGTTTGTGAAAGACTCAGACGCTATAATGACAAGCACCATATTAAAGCCCATAAGACAATTAATAGTTCTGTATTCAGGGCAGGTTCTGAGTAGCCTACAACAAACAAAACATGGGGCTAACTACTGAATAATGAGGATGAAACAAAATATTGAATAGCTTCCCGTTCATTGAGCACTGTCTATCTCATGACTGAATAAGGAAGGAGTTCTATGAAAAAAAATACTGTCTGATCATGTAACTAAAGACTGTCAAAATGTACAAAACAGGGAGTTGGATTAGGTTTGCATGAACAACTTTAATTCTGGCATTTCCTAACTTTTGAGTGTTTGACTCTGCAATCATAATAATGTTCTTTTAATAATTATACTTTGCTCTTATATCATTTGTCCATCATTAGATCTCAAAGCACTTTACAAAGGAGTAAGCATTCATTAGCCCTGCTTTACAGATGGGGAAACTGAGGCACGAGATGATGAAGTGACTTGCCCCTAAGGCCACCCAGCAGGCCAGTGAGCTGAGGAATAGAACTCAGTTCCCCAGTCCCAATCCACTGCTGTATCCACTAGGTCATACTGCCCCAACACAGTATTTACCCTAGTGGTGTGTGTGTGTGTGTGTGTGTGTGTGTGTGTGTAAAAGACATGACATATCTGTGTGTGTATACACAAGTGGATGAGTGCCTTAACAGGATTAGGCCCTTTCCGAGGAATATTGCCTTTAGGATTAGAGATGTATTCTTCTCTCAATATGCACATTTAACTCCCAGTGATACTAGTGGCACATTTGTTGCAGTTGAGCACAAACTACTGGGTTTTGCAAATCTGCTGAAAATATACATAAGTTAGGGACATGCCTTGTTAATCATTTTTAACTAGGATTAGTGGAGGAACATAATTCTGTGGGTCTCCTTTAAATGGGATTTTGTTCAAGTTTAAAAAAGCACTGTTTAGCTGAACCCAAGATTTTGAGTTCATGTTTAAAGTCCTTATCACAATCAAATTTATTAGGGTTTGATCCAGTATTACACTGAAAAATAAAATTTTCAGCAGAAAATTTCAACATTTCAGAAAAATAAAAAACTGCTTTTTTTGGATAGACAACTGAAATATTTCAGTATAAAAAAGCTGCCATTTTGCCTCATAGGGAGTTGCGGTGCAGGTGCTTCATGCTCCCATTCACCTCTATAGCCCAGGCTTCTGATAGAACAGCATCTCCCATAATGCACCATGGTTTCACCTCCTGGCAAGGGGAAATAGTTGAATCATGGGAAATTTCTGACCATGATGTATCCTGGGAGATGTAGAATGACTAAAGAGCCTATAGAAGACATCAGGAAACCAAAATACAACTCCCTTGAGGCACTGCAGCACTCACAAAAATTAATCTAGTGAAAATCCAAATTTCTGTCAAAAAACAATTGATGGAAAAATTTTCAACCATCCCTACTTAGTGCATTACATAGACCTTTAGAAGTTCAAAGCCCAGCTCCCATTGATTTCAGTTGCTGTTGTGAATATTCACCATTTCGGTAGGTTAGACCTTAGGATCCCAAGTTGGGCACCCAGAAAATGAGAAACTCAGGTAATGATTACCTATCAGAAGTTTGGATTAATTGACTTTCCCAGCATCAGATAGGAACTATGCAATAGAGGCAAGGATAGAATCCAATTCTCCTGGGCAGCATTCAACTACCTGGATCCATGAGACCATCCTTTCAGTCTCCTGCTTCATTCACTACCACCTTCCAACTTCTGCAACAAATGAAGCAGGGTTCCTATAGACAACAACCTGATTCACTACATATTCCTGATTTATTCCCAGAACTGGTCCATCCTGTGCAATGAATGACCCAGCGGTCTTGTGGGAAAAAATAGTATATGTTCATGTAATTAAAGACTGCATCATAATGATACATACAAGGGGGCTGAATTTAGGCTGCAGATAAGCATTAGAAAATGTGAAAATTAAGGTTAACTTTGCAACCTAAATATTCTTTTAATGTATTTTTGGGGAGATAGTTTACTAAGATTTTTAAAAGCAAAATGAAAAAAAAATTCCATCTACACTATACTTGGGATATCAGCTGATTTGAGATATTTAGATCCACAGCACATTCCTCTGTGTTTGAGCTAACAGTATAATTGTCATCTTTTATTTGTACCAGTACTAGAAGGGATGTGATTCACACCTTGCTAGTGGGTTTCACAGATGTTTGCTGACAGCAAGAAAATGGTGAGACTTAGGAATCTTGGGTTACATTCCAGGCACTGGAAAAGAGTGCTCTCTACTAATCACAGACCCTTCTGTCCCATCAGCCATCCTGATTTTTCATCCCAGTCTCCTTCCCATCTCCTTTGGCTTCTCATCCCAGCCCATCACCTGGTTCAGCCTTTCCCAGTCTCTGCCACCCCAATCCCTCTCACCCCAGGCTTCTTGTACCGATCTTCTACCTGTGCAGCCATGCACCCCATATCTGGTTCTTATCCCCTATACACTCATGTCAGTAGTTTCTTCCTTCTACTCCATGCTGCCTAGGCACCAGCAAAAGAAGCACTGAGCCCTGGAAAGATCACACTAGTTTCCATTCCCATGCCTGGCACCACAGCATTCAGGAGTACCAACTGCAGGGAAAGCCCCGTGCATCCCTTGCAGCTCTTGGGGATGGAGTTGTAGAATTTAGAAGCCAAACTAAGTCTTTACTGAGCATGCACAAGCAAATGTTTTGCAAATGCTTACAACTTGTTACATTTGGGGATCTTTTCCAAAAGAAAAACAAAACACAGATCCCTGAAGTAGTCACTATGTTGGCACCCTTGCCAATTTTCAAGTCCCACCTCCAAAGCATGGAGACACTTGAACTTCTCAATAAAACTGTTGTAAGAATTTTTTAACATGGGCATAACAATGTGTTTTTCTCTAACTTTGTTCTCAGAAACTGCTGAAGCATTTTTGCTATGTCAAAGCTATGTCCTTAGCTAGGCTGACTGTGAAATGGGGCTATTCCTACATACCCACTTTCAGAACCATAGGTGAATGAGCAGTAGAGCTGGTTGGGAAATTATTTTTCCCCTTGCAAAAAAGAAGTGACAAAAATTGATCTGTGTTTGTCGAAACTTTTCTTCAAAAATGTTTTGTAAAACACTGAATCTAAAATGTTTAAATTAAAACTTTTTTGCAAGTTTCCATTTCAAAGACATTCTGTTGAAAGTTTGAAACAAATTTATGATAAGCTCTAATAACTACTGTCTAAATGCAATGAATCATTAACAAATGCTCAAGAATGCTGTAATTAGCCTACACCCTCCCACAACAGTAAAGAATATAAAACCTCAAAATCCTGATTCCCAGCATTTACTGCTATCTAGGTAGTATTCACATCCTTCTCTAGTAGCTGTTTCTCAGAAGAATATAGCATACTACTACTACTACCACCACCACCACCACCTAAAACATTTAAACCATACTTCAAGTGGTAAATGTCTGTGCTGTGGCTATGAAGGTAGCCTTCCTAATAACCCGTGTATGGGATCATTACAGTTGTACATTGTAGAATTTCTTTGCTTTTTCAGATTTAGAAAAAAATATAGGAAATTCCATAAAACCTTTCTTAAAAGAGCATTAAGATTCCAAAACCAAACAGTGCAAAATGAATGCCAGAATTACAGATGGCTAGGCAAACTTAATTCTGCCTCCTTTTGTGTAGGCATCATGATCAGCTATTAATGTTTTAACATGATTCCTGACTCGTTACAAGGTTGTATAGTCAATTAAGCTGTTGCCTGTAAAACCTCTACCTTATTCACAGAAGTTGGAAGATAACGTAGTAAATAGACCTGGCCAAAATAGGGATTTTCAGTTCATGAGAAATGTCTGCATTTTGAATCATAATGAAACCAAATCTTTAAAAAATTTCTCATACTGGAAATTAAAAAAAAAAAATAGTTTCAGAAATAAAATTTGCTCTTCAGAACTGGCAGCTGTTGAATGATATTGATATTATGAGTTTAATCTCTACTATTGATGGAATCTCAATTTTACTCAGACTCCTGGCCCAGCTGGGCCAGGAGTCTGGAAACCCTGTGGACTCTGGCCCAGGGCAGTCCATATGGCAGGGCTTCCAGGGAGACTGTCCCAGGACTTCCACAACCCTCAGGGATTTCAAGTTTCCTTGTTGCAGAACCAGAAGCCGAGTCCCGGTTAGAGAGTCAGGGCTCCAGAGCTGCCTACCATGGAGCCTAGAAGTCCCAAGAGCCCAGGTTCAAGCCAGGTCTCCTAGGATTGCCAAATTCCTGGCTCCAGAGCTGGGACCCTGTGTGATATTCTGTACCTTGAGGGAACACCCAGCACCCCCATGTTCATCCTTATAATATGATTGTGTGGTATCTAATGCAAAGTTTGTCATGTCAGGCGTCTTCAGAAGGTTCATGATGCACTAAACATTGTTTTATAGTAATTGTTGTTATAGTAATGTTATAGGCTGTAATTTCATGTATATAATTATAAGGCTGAGAATTTGTCCTCATGGCTTAAAGTAAGCCCAGGCAAAAAAACTCTAAGAGCAGAGGGGCAATTCACACCTCATCCGGGCATGTATGGGACAAACCCAGCAGAGCCTCCTGGGAACAAAGGACACTGGCCTAGGCAACAACACAGGATCTGTTGGACTCTTGAGTGAGTCAACCCCCTTCCTTTGGTCAGTTTGGGACTGCGATGAGGTAATGCTCACCTGACTCTGGGGGGGTGAGGTACAAAGCCAAGAGGGAAGAAAGAACATGATAAAAGTGAGAGACGTTTGCCATGCTCTTCTCTCTCTTTCACCTCCATCTACAGACACCACCACCAAGCGACTAAAGTGCTGGTCAAAGGGGAAAGCCTGGCTGAAGGCAACCAGCCAGTCTGTGGTAAGAAGCATCTAAGTTTGTAAGGGCACTGACAGTGTTAAGATCAGCTTAGAATACATTTTGCTTTTATTTCATTTGACAAAATCCAACTTGTTATGCTCTGACTTAAAATCACTTTAAAAAAAATCTATCTTTGTAGTTAATAAATCTGTTTGTTTATTCTACCTGAAGCAGTGTGTTTGGTTTGAAGTGTGTCAGAGACTCCCCTTGGGATAACAAGCCTGGTACATATCAATTTCTTTGTTAAATTGATGAACTCATATAAGCTTGCAGGGTCCAGCAAGTATAACTGGACATTGCAAAATGAAGGTTCCTAGGGTTGTGTCTGGGACTGAAGATATTGGCTAGTGTAATTCGGTTGCACAATCCAAGGAGCAGTTTGTATGCCAGAGGCTGTGCATGAACAGCCCAGGAGTCGGGGTTCTCACAGCAGAGCAGGGTAAGGCTGGCTCCCAGAGTCGAGGATTGGAGTGACCTAGCAGATCACTGGTCTGGATAACACCAGGGGAATGTCAACCCTGGAAATCCTGTTATGGGTATGGCTGCTCACCCAGACCATGCAAGCCTGGGGTCCTGAGACAGCCTGCATGGCAGGGCTCCCCAGCAGCCTGAAAAATTGCAATTCACGCATAATTAGAAGAGACTTGTTAGAGGTTGGCAACTAAATTCTCCAAAGATTCCATAGGCACAGAACACCTCCCTGCCCACCAGACTATACATACACCATCCCCACAGAGCAACTGAACATGCTCCATTCTGGGGCTGAACAGTATTTCCCTTGCAATTACTCTCAAAGGTCACCAGTGAATGAGGCTGTAGCACCAGGCACAAAAACTCAGAGCAGGGAAACGGCCCCTCCCCTCCTTGCACATAGGCATCATGGAGGAAGAGAAGGAGCAGAGAGTCTGAAGGTAATGTAGATAGGGGGGAAATGGGTGAGGTAAGGGAGACAAATTCAGAGTATGGTGATGGGAAAGGAACCTGGGGGCAACATGGGCAGAAGCTGAAGACAGGGGCAAGAGCAGAAGAAATGGCATGGAGGCAGGAACCAGGGAGAGATAGCCAAAGAACAGGAGACAGGGGGACAGAAACAGAGAGGCCTATAAGCACTAAAGAATTCTCCTCAACAAAATCTGGAACTGACCCCAGGATTCCAGCAAGGGCGGCTCTAGGTATTTTGCTGCCCCAAGCATAGCAGGCAGGCTGCCTTCGGCGGCTTGCCTGCGGGAGGTCCCCGGTCCCGCGGATTCGGCAGCACACCTGCAGGAGGTCTGCTGAAGCCGCGGGACCAGCGGACCCTCCACAGGCATGCCACCAAAGGCAACCTGCCTGCTGCCCTCGCGGCGACCAGCAGAGCGCCCCCCGTGGCTTGCCATCCCAGGCACGCGCTTGGCGTGCTGGTGCCTGGAGCCGCCCCTGGATTCCAGACGCTCAATATTCCTCCACTGTGTAACAAACAGAGCTGGGCAGGACAGTTTTCTCATCCCACAAAAAATGTTAAGATTAAAAAAAAAAGTTCCCCATTCCACATTGGGATGAAGCCAAGACTTCCAAAATGTTCATGAAAAACAATAGAGATCACACAAACAACAAACAGCCAGGGCACTTATCCACCTGAATTGGAGTAGGGACTTGAATCTGGGTCTCCAACATCCCTGGTAAGCATCCTAACTGCTATGCTACTGGCTATTCTGGGAGGTGTCTATCAAAAATTCCATCCTGGACCTAAGAAAACTTCCAGACAAAACTGATACTCTTCTGCAAAAAATTTCAGTTTGGAGGAATATGCATTTTTCTGATAAAAAAAATTTAGTTAGAAAATTCCTGATCATCTCAAACAACAAATAGCTTTGAGACCCACTGGCAAACTCTGCATCTCAGCCTTCTTTAGTGGCAGGTCTACACAGAAGATAACAGCTTTCTACTACCATTGGTCATTCAGTTCAAGTGGTAGATGACTGCACTATAGATCTAACAATCCCAACCCTGTACATGAGCCATGTGGGGTTCTAGTTGATTTCACATGATGCAACTTCTGTTTTTTTCAGTTTGTTTTTTAAAATCTTAGTAAATTACATCCTATAAACAATTAAAAGAAAATTAAAGTTGCAAAGTCATACACACAAAAGTTAGGAAATGACAAAATTCAAGTTTCCTGTACAACCTTAATTCAGCCCCTTTGTCCATATGATACAGTTTTCAGTTACATGATCACATATTATTTTTTCCACAGGACCCCAGCATCATTCAGACCACAGGATGGACCATGCTCTGGGATTGAATCAGGGTTGTGTAGCATAGAAGGCTTTTGCCTGTATGACCCGGACCTCATTTGTTGCAGAAGTTGGAATGTGTAGTGAATGAGGCAAAGACTTGCAAAAACAGAAGGGATGGCCTGGTGATTAAGGCAGGTGAATGCCACATTGGAGAACTGGATTCTATCCCTGCCTCTACCACAGAGTTTCTATGGAATACTAGGCGGGTCACAAACCAAAAAAATTTCATATCATGCCAATATGTATTCCTCATTTTCCGGGTTCCTCACTTGAGATCCTGGAGGTCTGATTTGCAGAGGATCTGAGCTGCAACTGAAGTCTATGGGAGCTCTACTCTGAAAATATAAAGTGCTATAAAAAGTGCTAAGTATTGCACTCTGAAAAACGAAATACTAGAGGCTTCTCAACTTGGGCACCTAAAATTAGTTGACACTTTTGGCTTATCTTTCTGCCTCAGAATCCCATTTGTAAAATGGGGATGACACCACCTCTCAAGGGTGTTGTGAAGATAAATTCACTGATGTTTGTAAAGCACTAAAATGCTGTACTATGGTGAAAGCCCATAAGGAAATTAATTCTGCATGCAGTGCAGGGACTGGATGGTGTGCAGTAAATTATATATGGAGAATGAAAACGAATAGTGATTAGCTCCCAATTTGGTAAGCACTGTCACTATTCACCTGTATGTGTGTGCGTATGTCCCCAGAGAAGAAAATATAACAAATGCATGTAAAAACACAACAATAAAGGTATCTATGTGATCAGTATGTACAGTATTTCTAATGCATCACCACAAAACACACATTAAAAATTCACATCCAGCATGCAATCATGTATGTACATCACTCGAGAGTTCAGCTGTGATTTTACTTGGAATTTTTTATTTTATTTCTATTAATATTTGTACTCCAATAACCATTTTGGAAATGTTTTGTGAGAAGGTACACTATCTGTCATACCCCAGAACAGTTGGTTCTTTGTGGAAGAAATCAAAAGAAGACCAAACTATCTATGTCATGGAGAATAGCCCAACCTCTACCACCAAATACTTCATCTGATGAAATCTATTGATTTCAAGGCCATAAGGGACCATTGGAATAATCTAATATGTCTTATCCAATATAGGCCATAAAGGTTTATCCAGGAATACCTACATCAAGTTCAATAATGTGTGGCTGAAGGGGAGTACCTTTTAAAAAGACATCCTGTTCCCCTAATGTTCACTGAAAAATTATCCCAAATCATTTCCAAAGCAGAACATGTAATGCTATCCCAATATCAGAGATTCCTTACAGGAATCTGCAAATAATGAAAACATTCACAATCTCTTCAGAACTGAAAGAAACCTAATATAATATGTCTATCTCCATCACTTTATAGTAATATGTTGTATTCCTCTTTTCATTGAGTCTTAAAGCAACAGGACAATTATGGTTTTAAAATTTGTGAACAGGCCTATCAGAAATAGTTCAGAGTATCTTCTGGAGCTTCAGGTCATTATAAATGTTTATGTTCATTTCACCTAAAACTGGCTGTGATCATTAGTAGGTTTATTTAAGTCCTACAGGGTCTGTCTTCGGTGATCTGTAGGGTCATCCGGAGATTTGGTTTCTATAGGCATCCAAGGTTCCAAAGTAACCTCCATCAATGGACATTCCTAATTCCATATGCTGTTGCTTTCTCCTCTGATTTATAGTCTGAAGTCTTCAGGCAGAGCTCATTGGCCTGTCCTTAACTTTTTGGACTTGCTCCGCTCGCAGAGCAGAGGTTTTTCAGCATCACTCGCCTCCAGGACCTCCTTCAGGGACCAACTGATGTAGCCACTAGCTCCCCTAATTAATTCAAGGGTCTTGGAAACACTCCTGCTGTCCATCAGCTCTGTACTGAAGTGATTCAGATACCTCATAATCCCTAGAACAGTGCCCTGGGTTTCCTCCACTATCAGAGTGGAATAGAGAAACCTTATAATCCCTAGAAATGTACTAAGGAACCCACATGAGTTTCTTAGCAACTACATAGAATATTAGGGGTTATGGAGCCTCTTTCATTATGCATCTCTTTCAGAGTGGCTGAGAGTTGGCTGGCAATGGGAGCAGAAGTATTTCCCCATTTTCACTGCCCTATACAGTGGTAGGTGCACCAGCTCTCTGTCCGCCCACTCACTCGGACACAGAAGACCACTATATGGACATGGGGAGGTAAAAGCCACATCAGGGAAGGTGCTGGGTGGAGAAGCAGCTATCTGGCACCTCATGAAGATGCAAATTTACAGAAGGCTACCTTGCTTAGTAGTGATTAAGAGGGAAGAGATCACAGGCTCTCCCTGAATACACCGTAATGTAATATAAGGAGGGAATCCTGAAGAAGAGTTAGCTCCTGTACCCCAAAGCCAGCAAGGACTTTGTACAAGTTTGCGAGTACCAGAGCTGAAGTTTGCAGACAGAACAGAACACAAAAGGCATAAAGCACCCAGATTTCAACTGGGTCCTGGGTTGTATGTTAACCTTTTTCACAGCCTTGTGAGCTGTTTATCTGCTCCCCACAGAAATCATTCATTGCTTATTGTTCATGGATTCTCATAATGAAAGACGTGTGGATGAACAGTTCATCAAGTAGCAAACACCAATAGATCTGGGCAAGAAAGAATTGACCTCTCTGATAGACTTCAGTGGAGACTGTTGTATTAGAGTTCCTTATACTGTAGTTTGTTTTGAGAGCTTTCCCAGAATAGAAATTTAGTAGGTTGGATAAAGGTGTGCATGATGCAACTGTAGAGAAGTACATTTCTATAAAAGTATATCATTTACAATAGTCCTTGTTAGTGGCCATTATAGGATTACTCAAAGTATGTCTGCAAGAGAAATGATACAGGATTAAATCACAGCAAAATAAGCACTTTGCATAGTCCAAATTCTGATCCGTGCTTCCTTAATTACATTTATTAAAAAGACATTACAATGCCTTGAGGTAATGCACCAGTTTTTCTACTAAATCATTGTCAAAATTCTCTCTTAATTGTGTTATCTGACACCATTTTTAGAAAGAAAAAAAAAGTAAAGTAACATAATCCCTTCAAGTATTTTCAAACTGAAGTATTTGTTTGATTTATATACTATTATCCAGTCTCCCTCCTGTAACTGACAAACGCTAAATGCTCTATCAGTCTGGCACCAAAGATGGTGTTGTCTCAGGGTTTTCCCAGACTGCCTTGTCTGCATAGCTACATGAAAAGCTCTAATGATCATGTATTAGGTGGGACTTTAACCTTCCTTGCACCAGGTCAATTGAGCAGTTAATTGGAAAAGTCAGCCCCACTTGTAATTTGTACTTGTACCGAGACTAACTGCTAAATTCATAATCACCTACTGCCCTTCTTTAGCTATGTCCTTCTCAGTAATAAACACTTGACAATGCTGTAGTGGTACTACACAGAAGAAGGATGATACAGTACTAGGCACTGTCCATACACAAGCGAAAGCAGTCCCACACTGCAGACAAACAAGTTGTGGGAAAGGGATACAGTCATACCATTTATTCATGCAGTTCCATAAGACCTCTCTGAGTCACAATGAAGTAAATAATTCCAAGGAGTGACAAACTTTATGAATAAAATTAGACCTGATCTGAACTCTTCTTTGATGTCTTCCGCCTTTTGTGAAGTTACACATGTGAACTATTTTTTTCTTTTAAATTGTTACATGCCCCTGTACATTCTGGTTTTACCTGGAAGCAACCATCAAAACACAATGTGAAAATCAATTCATGAAATGACTCCAACCCAATTAAAGCCACTTTCCAACCAGACTTTTTTAGCAAAGGTGAAAATAAGCCTTTTAGAAGTCTCCTGACTATACTCAAACAGAGCCAACCAAACTTAAGAAATTTTGTACTTTGTTAATTAAATAATGTGTATTAGAAAATCTGTAAGTATAAATTAGTAAAACAGGGTCCTTGCAGTATTCAGGGGAACCATCTTACAGTGAAGTGTTTTGATTTGTTTTTTCTACACATACAACCAAACTGCATTACAGGATTTTCACACTTATGTTTTTGATGCAAAATTAGTAATTTCATCAAAAATGTGAAGAAAAGTGCACAACAACATTTTTTAATGAAAAAACTGAATTTTCCAAGATCTAGCAGAGTTTCTTAAGGCCTAAGGTTTTTGACTGAAGTTCTATTGTTTACTGTTCTATGGAGCACTATATTGTTTGCTAGATTCTAATGCATTGTGACCACTTCAGGTTTTTATGCAGGGCTAGCTTTCCTTATTAGTGAAGCAAGTAGAAATTGCTGCGTTCTGGTATTATGCTTTTAAAATCTGCAGGTGGGGCTACTGAATACATTCCAGAATCAATGCATATAGAGTGTGCACTAATTCCTATGAATAATGTAGCCTCATAATAATTGTGTCGCGTAAATATGTTACATGCTGCCAAAAACAAGAAAGTTTGATATATAGGAAAAGCAAGCAGGAGGCATCTGATGGGTATAAATTGTCAGATTCTTGAAAAATTATAAAAAAAGAATTGAGATTAGAAAATAATAAAGGGCAAACTTAATTTCTCTGTTCACCTTCACAAGGGGTTAAGAAAAATTATAGTAAGCATTACAATTACATAAGGGACAAGAGGTCAATGAAAGAGACAGGAGGATCTCTACACAATGGAAGGAGAGGCACTATAGATATTGCTAAAAAATTAAATTAACTAAGGAGGATATGGGACTGAGGCCAGAAACAGACATAAATTTCACAAGGAAGGAAGGAAGGAAGAGATACTGAAAGAGATCAAGATCATACTAGTATTGGTGATAGATATCTATCTATCTATCTATCTATATAGATAGATATATAGATAGATATATAGATAGATATGAGAGAAAAATTAAAGACTGACAAAAATTCCAGGACCAGAAGCAACCCACCCACAATTCTGAAAGAAGTTGTGAACCTGAACTTCTGCTGCTATGCCCCTTGCATGGCCAGTCACCCTTGTGCAAACTGAGTGCAAAGTGTGTGTAAATTACTACCATTCTAAGCTGGTAGCATGTTATACCCTCTTGGCACAGGTGTAAAAGCACTACACAAGGCAGTGGAGTGGAGAGTCAGATCCAGAAATGTTGAGATATTTCATATTTAAAATTCCTTTGACAGCAAAGAAGATACCCTGCAGTAGCACAGACGTATTTAACTTTTAACAGCTAGAAAGCCACATTATCCTCAAATGGATCCTTATCTTCAAATGCAGAGAGCCACCAGCTTATGCCATTGTGATGTTGCATCACAAACACAATTTGAGTTATGATGCTGTCATAACTGATAATGCTGATGTAGCATTGTTGTGATTCATCATCAAATATTGATGAAAAGTCACAAGACGGCAATGCAGCATCCCCATATATTATAACCCTAGCTCTGACACTAGCTGAAAATCATGCCGCTTGAAGTGCTACTATGATTTGCTACCAATTTATATTTCTTCCAGTAGCACAGTTTCTTGGAGTTCTGCTCATCCACTAAGCCTTACATAAAATTCTAATCAACTAAATTTGGGAGATGATGTAGAGTGAAATTCAACCCTACCCCACAACAAAGTATAGAGGGTAAACTTTTCAGAGGCATCTAAATTGCTTAGAGTCCCATTGACTCAACATAAGAACATAAGAAAGGCCGTACCGGGTCAGACCAAAGGTCCATTTAGCCCAGTATCTGTCTACCGACAGTGCAGGGCCGCCCAGAGGGGGGGGCAAGAGGGGCAATTTGCCCCAGGCCCCAAGCCCCACGGGGGCCCCCACCAGAGTTTTTTGGGGCCCCTGGAGCGGGGTCCCTCACTCGCTCCGGGGTGCCCAGCAAAATCTTGTGCGGCCGGGCGCAGGAGCTTCTGCTGCTCCCGGTCTTCGCCGGCGGGGGGTCCTTCCACTCCGGGGCGGAAGGACCCCCCGCCGGCGAATTACCGCCGAAGATGGAGCGGGACCCGCCACCGAAGTTCAGCTCGGTCTTCAGCGGTAATTCGGCGGTGGGGGGCCCTTCCATTCTGGGACCCGCCGCCGAAGTGCCCCGAAGACCCGCGGCGGGGCCCCCCTCCGCTGAATTACCGCCGAAGACCGGGCTGCGCTTCGGCGGCGGGTCCCGCTTCGGCAGTAATTCGGCAGCGGGGGGGCCCCCGCCGCGGGTCTTCGGGGCACTTCGGTGGCAGGTCCAGGAACGGAAGGGCCCCCCGCCACCGAAGACCCCGGGCCCCCGGAATCCTCTGGGCGGCCCTTTGACAGTGGCCAATGCCAGGTGCCCCAGAGGGAGTGAACCTAACAGGCAATGATCAAGTGATCTCTCTCCTGCCATCCATCTCCATCCTCTGACAAACAGAGGCTAGGGACACCATTCTTACCCATCCTGGCTAATAGCCATTTATGGACTTAGCCACCATGAATTTGTGGGTATTCACCCACGAAAGCTCATGCTGCAAAACGTCTGTTAGTCTATAAGGTGCCACAGGATTCTTTGCTGCTTTTACAGTTCCAGACTAACACGGCTATCCCTCTGATACTTTTAAACATTGTTATAGTCCTAGCCTTCACAACCTCCTCAGGTAAGGAGTTCCACAAGTTGACTGTGCGCTGCGTGAAGAAGAACTTCCTTTTATTTGTTTTAAACCTGCTGCCTATTAATTTCATTTGGTGACCCCTAGTTCTTGTATTATGGGAATAAGTAAATAACTTTTCCTTATCCACTTTCTCAACATCACTCATGATTTTATATACCTCTATCATATCCCCCCTTAGTCTTCTCTTTTCCAAGCTGAAGAGTCCTAGCCTCTTTAATCTTTCCTCGTATGGGATCCTCTCTAAACCCCTAATCATTTTAGTTGCCCTTTTCGGAACCTTTTCTAGTGCTAGAATATCTTTTTTGAGGTGAGGAGACCACATCTGTACCCAGTATTCGAGATGTGGACGTACCATGGATTTATATAAGGGCAATAATATATTCTCCGTCTTATTCTCTATCCCCTTTTTAATGATTCCTAACATCCTGTTTGCTTTTTTGACCGCCTCTGCACACTGCGTGGACATCTTCAGAGAACTATCCACGATGATGCCAAGATCTTTTTCCTGACTCGTTGTAGCTAAATTAGCCCCCCATCATGTTGTATGTATAGTTGGGGTTATTTTTTCCAATGTGCATTACTTTACATTTATCCACATTAAATTTCATTTGCCATTTTGTTGCCCAATCACTTAGTTTTGTGAGATCTTTTTGAAGTTCTTCACAATCTGCTTTGGTCTTAACTATCTTGAGCAGTTGAGTATCATCTGCAAACTTTGCCACCTCACTGTTTACTCCTTTCTCCAGATCATTTATGAATAAATTGAATAGGATTGGTCCGAGGACTGACCCTTGGGGAACACCACTAGTTACCCCTCTCCATTCTGAGAATTTACCATTAATTCCTACCCTTTGTTCCCTGTCCTTTAACCAGTTCTCAATCCATGAAAGGACCTTCCCTTTTATCCCATGACAGCTTAATTTACGTAAGAGCCTTTGGTGAGGGACTTTGTCAAAGGCTTTCTGGAAATCTAAGTACACTATGTCCACCGGATCCCCCTTGTCCACATGTTTGTTGACCCCTTCAAAGAATTCTAATAGATTAGTAAGACACGATTTCCCTTTACAGAAACCATGTTGACTAATGCTCAAGAGTTTGTGTTTTTCTATGTGTCTGACAATTTTATTCTTTACTATTGTTTCAACTAATTTGCCCGGTACCGACGTTAGACTTACCGGACTGTAATTGCCAGGATCACCCCTAGAGCCCTTTTTAAATATTGGCGTTACATTAGCTAACTTCCAGTCATTGGGTACCGAAGCCGATTTAAAGGACAGGTTACAAACCTTAGTTAATAGTTCCGCAACTTCACATTTGAGTTCTTTCAGAACTCTTGGGTGAATGCCATCTGGTCCCGGTGACTTGTTAATGTTGAGATTATCAATTAATTCCAAAACCTCCTCTAGTGACACTTCAATCTGTGGCAGTTCCTCAGATTTGTCACCTACAAAAGCCAGCTCAGGTTTGGGAATCTCCCTAACATCCTCAGCTGTGAAGACTGAAGCAAAGAATCCATTTAGTTTCTCCGCAATGACTTTATCGTCTTTAAGCGCTCCTTTTGTATTTTGATCATCAAGGGGCCCCACTGGTTGTTTAGCAGGCTTCCTGCTTCTGATAACTTAAAAAACATTTTGTTATTACCTTTGGAGTTTTTGGCTAGCCATTCTTCAAACTCCTCTTTGGCTTTTCTTATTACACACTTGCACTTAAGTTGGCAGTGTTTGTGCTCCTTTCTATTTGCCTCACTAGGATTTGACTTCCACTTTTTAAAGGAAGTCTTTTTATCTCTCACTGCTTCTTTTACATGGTTGTTAAGCCACGGTGGCTCTTTTTTAGTTCTTTTACTGTTTTTCTTAATTTGGGGTATACATTGAAGTTGGGCCTCTATTATGGTGTCTTTAAAAAGGGCCCATGCAACTTGCAGGGATTTCACTTTAGTCACTGTACCTTTTAACTTTTGTCTAACTAACCCCCTCATTTTTGTATAGTTCCCCCTTTTGAAATTAAATGCCACAGTGTTGGGCAGTTGAGGTGTTCTTCCCACCACAGGGATGTTGAATGCTATTGTATTATGGTCACTATTTCCAAGCGGTCCTGCTATAGTTACCTCTTGGACCAGCTCCTGCGCTCCACTCAGGATTAAATCTAGAGTTGCCTCTCCCATTGTGGGTTCCCGTACCAGCTGCTCCATGAAGCAGTCATTTAAAGTATCGAGAAATTTTATCTCTGCATTTCGTCCTGAAGTGAAATGTTCCCAGTCAATATGGGGATAATTGAAATCCCCCACTATTATTGGGTTCTTAATTTTGATAGCATTTCATCATCACTATTACTGTCCTGGTCAGGTGGTCAATAATAGATCCCTAATGTTATATTTTTACTAGAGCATGAAATTTCTATCCATAGAGACTCTATGGAACATGTGGATTCGCTTAAGATTTTTACTTCATTTGAATCTACACTTTCTTTAACATATAGTGCCACTCCTCCCCCTGCACGACCTGTTCTGTCCTTCCGATATATTTTGTACCCCGGAATGATTGTGTCCCATTGATTGCTCTCAGTCCACCAGGTTTCTGTGATGCCTATTATATCTATATCCTCCTTTATCACAAGACACTCTAGTTCACCCATCTTATTATTTAGACTTCTGGCATTTGTGTACAAGCACTTTAAAAACTTGTCCCTGTTTATTAGCCTGCCTTTTTCTGATGTGCCAGATTCTTTTTTATGTGACTGTTTATCATCTGATCCGGCCCTTACATTATATTTTTCAGTCCTCTGCTCCTGAGTATAACCTGGAGATTCTCTATCATCAGACTCTCCCCTAAGAGAAGTCTGTGTCCGATCCACATGCTCCTCTGCAGCAGTCGGCTTTCCCCTATCTCCTAGTTTAAAAACTGCTCTACAACCTTTTTAATGTTTAGTGCCAGCAGTCTGGTTCCACTTTGGTTTAGGTGGAGCCCATCTCTCCTGTATAGGCTCCTCCCATCCCAGAAGTTTCCCCAGTTCCTAATGAACATGAACCCCTCCTCTCTACACCATCGTCTCATCCACGCATTGAGACTCTGAAGCTCTGCCTGCCTACCTGGCCCTGTGCGTGGAACTGGGACTTCTAAAGGGACTTCGGTTCCTTAGTCTCTTCTGAATAATCATGATTGTGCAATGAAATCCATGGGGATTGGGGAGGGGGAGAGGCCTGAATAGTGTCCACAGCTCCTCCATATGTCTGCTATGGCGAGTTGGGACCACTGGATACATACAAAGATAGATCTTGTGGCCTCTTCTCCTAGCCAGCCATCTCTATACTGACTTATATGAGGCTGGTGTTAGATACGCCCTATTGTGAACAGAGTGTTCTGAGGCCCCTCTGTACACAGCCCCACTATGGAGCTTAAGTGGCCTGGAGAACCTTGTTGGGCCTTGAATTTTATCAGTCAAGTTCCTACTCAGCCAGCCAGCCAGATTTAGAAGGACAGACTCCAAACAAACTAATTTCAGGAGCTTTATTCAATTTAAGAACTTTGAAAGTTCTTCATTCACATGGTTTGAAATTCAGGATCTGACATTTGTTCCTCCTTCCCTAGCTGATATGAGAACATTTTTGCTGACAGCAGAATTGGTGCTAAAACTATAGCACACCTCTAGTTTCACCATTCTGTTTCAGGTTAACTAATCCATCAACTAAAAGGACATTCATCTAGAGTTCAATGAAAGTTAATGGGCTAATATACAGTGTCTGACACTGCTATTCAAGTCTCAGTGCAGGGTCAATGCTATTCAAGTCTCAAGTCCCAAGCTAACTTTAGTGTATGCCTGGGGTACAGAAACACTAGTTTATTTGTTTAGGCAATAATTGTCTCTTCTGCCTCAAGAGAGGCCTTAAAATTGCTTCTATATTTAGAAACAAGATTGGTCTGTTAAGGCTGCCTGTCACAAAGTTTCACCTCTTTTTAGAACTGTTTACTCCCAATACCCCATTTCCCAGTTTTGTCTGTTATGGAGTTTGATTGATGAACATGCATCTGCTTGACACAGAATCTTTTATCATATGCCTGAAGGCAGTACAACCGCCACTTAAGGTTTACAGAGGCATTATTTGTTAAAGTTTTACTGCCTATCTTTCTGAATCAACATTATGATTTGGTTTAACTGTCCCAGATTTTTGAAAAAAAAATGTGATTGCACAAAAAGAATTTAACAATTAAAAAAATATAACCTACAAGTCCACTACTTCACTGATGTACAGCTATGCAGTTCTTATAGAAATCACGCAAGTAACTGGGAGCTGTGTGCGTATCTGAGGTTAAAACGCTACTTTGTTTTTGCACTGTTGGCTAGAAGATGGGTAGCATGAGCCACTCAAGCAATGTGGGTAAATAGAGAAGCACAGTATCAGAGCCATCTACTGAGATATTGTGTCTACAGGAGAGTGAAGGAGGCCATATGCTTTAATGGGGCCTGGAGGAATTCATGCAGGAGTAACAATTGCCACACCCTTTAAGAGGGTGAGGTACGCATTTTATTCAGCTGGTATTGAAAGGTTTTAAGACCAATGTTGAACCCCTGTAGGTACCACTAGTTACAATAAGACTGTTACCACCCATATTTGGTGCAAGGTGCAGGACTCTGGTAGACACTCATTAATAAGTACAAAGGTGACCTAACTAATATGGTCCAACATTCCCCTTCACTTCACTCATTGTATACTCAGTAAGTTAAAATGAGAATGGAGCGGGATGCATTTTTGGGATTATTGCTTAGAGATCTGATAAATCCTTAGTTGGACTTAAAGAGTAACCTTGGCAAATATCAAATGCAACATTCAAAACTTTAAGAAATTATGCACACATAACCAGGTCATAAAATAGGGGGTTTTGTGCAAAAAAATTAGTCTAAATGAAAAAGATTAGACCATCAAAATTTTCCATGAAAAAGCTGATTTGGCAAAAAACTTGAAAACAAATATTTTGGGCCACATTTCTACATATTTCAATTTGGAACCACCACTTTGGTATCTCATGAGTTCATGTGACTCATACTTCCTTTCTCCTCTATAAACTGACCTCCTGAGTGGATTACATCTCCCATTATGCACAATGCTGTCCCCTCCTGATAAGAAGAGGCAGTTGCATAATTGGAGTCCCTGGCCATGGTGCATTATGGGTGGTGTAGTCTGTCTGGGGAGGCCAGCCCATAGAGAAAATGGGGACATGAGGAAACTGAACAACAGCTTCCCTAAGGCACCATGGCAGAATATCTGAATTGAAATATTCTCGTTTTCAGGCATTTGGTTTTCTGATTAAAACAATCAAAAATTCAACAGAAAAAATACAATTTCTCTAAAAAATTTTGTTTAGACAGAAAATTTTTGACCAGTCCTAATATGTGCACAAACGATACACAGCACAAAATATAACATATGCATGCTAATATATGTCTCTTTAAATGGCATGAATACTTTCAAACTTACTACAAAAACAACTTGAAACAGATGTTAATAAAAACAGATTATTTAATTTAATTTTACCTGTATGAGAATAGCCCTTTTAAAGAAAGGAGGCATGCTGGATGACAGCATCAAATTAGGTGACAATCCAAAATGAGTCTGAATATCTTGACTGCTAGGGAGTGGGCCCAGTGTTCTCTCCACACTGCCATTTTCTTTTCATTCCTGTTTGTGGGAGGACGTGCTGTGGAATGGACCTATTTGTCCCTCACACCACTATCCCTCCTGGTGGGAAAGGAAGGCTGCCAGTGAACCAGCTCACATAGGTGGACTGAGCCACCACACGTTTTCCAGGCTCAGTATTTCCTGCTTTCCTCACTCTGATAGCCTTGGCATCTCCATCACCCCATCTCCTTTTCAATCTTTTTTATATAATCGGAGCTGCAGATGGGTCCCTAACCAATGATGACTGTTTTTTATTTTTATAAATGGGCTGGGATGACCTCCACTTGGGAAGACTGCTTAGTTATGCTGAGGATATAATACACTCAGATCAGGCACAGACTCACTGACCTGGCTTAACTTCTTGTACCCTCCTGTCAGCTGCAGTTTCTTGTGCATGTTTACTTTCACTCAATGTCTCCAGACTTGATGGGGGAACAGAGGCTGTTTTCAATATTGCCACAATAATATGGAAGAAGACAATGCAATCAGAGAGGGCAGGGCACTGAATCAAGATTGAAATGCAATTAACTGTCTGGACCCATACATGCTATCAGATGGAAAACAAAGGTAGTATACAGAATCTGGTGAATTAAAAGAAACAAAAACAGAATTCCCACTGAGTTAGTATCTTACTATCACTACAGAGATGGAAAGTCTGGGCCAAACTCTCAGCTGCTGTACAGCAGCATAACTTCAGTGAAAGCAATGGACTTATGCTGATGTACATCAGCATAGTTTTACTAAAGGCAAAGAACCTACGTCAATTAACAACAGCTGAAGATCTGGCCCCGTGTGTCTGCAAGACATCTCGAATATCAAACCCACTTGAAACAGTGCTACAAATCTCCACAGTCCAAACTTCCCTTTGTAGGCCTCTGTTCCACTTTATCAGCTTGCCACCAATGTCCTTTTTTAGTGTTTCAGTTCACATCCAACATGAATACTCTCTCAGTTGGGGGGTATTAAGATCAGAGGACAAACTGTTACTGAGTGTCACACATTAACTGTATTAAGATGTTATGCTACAAAACTGGCTCTAGATGGTGGAAATTTTAAAATAGTTTAAAGAATTTGAGTTTCTACTTAAAATAATTAACATGTGGGCAAATTTTGGGGTGGAACTTTATTAATAAAGATGACAATGAATTTAGCATAGTTCAGGCTTAGAAAAAAATGTGTGTTCTGAGCTGAGACAGCAGAAATATTTCTGATTAGAGGGTGATGGTTGTTATATACTAACATCAGCACTCATAGGAAACAGCACTTGTTCGGAGTAATGTAAGTGGGAATGTCCTTTTCTCATTAGATTTAGTCCCTAAAAAGGAAAGCTATTAACAGTAGCAATCGCACAGAAACTATGCAAAAGATGAGTGGTATGTTTGTTCTTTCTACTCAGATTTATGCAAATACATTTTTCTGTAGGAGTTTTATTCCTGGAACATTTTGCCCAATGTCTGGGGTCAACAGAAGAGCATTCTGCTGTGAAACTCATTTGGATTAAATGAGTCCACTTCATGAGAATTTTAGTTTGACTCCATATTAGGTTCTGTCATCCCTACAGGTCTGGGAATAATATACATAAGATTTGCATAAGGCATAAAAATATGCACTGATTTCTCCTCAAGAAATAAAATGTCAGTTCGGAATAAATTACAAAGAAATATTTCTATGCAGGGCCCAAACCTAAAGGGGATCAGGACTAGGATCCAGAAAGCATTTGAAAATGCAGCTATAGTTTGAGCTGCCCCCTTTTTTATGCACAATTAAATCTTTAGGTCTAAATTATACCTTCAGAAGTTGCAAGACTTCTGCCATTTAAGCCACTTCCAAAGTGGGTCTAGAAAATGCCAAGATTGGACCTGGAATTAAAATCACAGAGGCACATTGAGCAATTTTTTAAAAAGTGTCAAGGATGACATTATCAGTATCATAATTATAGGATGAAAAGTATGTATTGTGAGATTTTGTGATCAGGCTGGTAAACTTGAGGCTACACTATAAAGCTCAAAATATGTAATTAATGCATGTCTTCTTTATCATGTGATTTGATTGTCCAGCAGAATGCAATGAGACATTCTGCACTGATTTACACCCATCACCATCACAGGTTGATTTAACTGGGACGTACTGGGTGTAAATCAATGCTGAATTTGTTGCTCTAATATGAATATATTTCAAATATGTATAAAAGCTTAAGTGTTCAAGCTGTTTTTTAATATCTGAAACAGAAAACAGTTTCCCAAAATTCATTTCCAGATGCAGTACTTTACATTATTCATTGTAGCAGTCCGTGCACACTTGCCCCCTCAAAAGATGCCAGCACTGAAGTCATCCAGCTTCAGTTTAGCTCCTGGGTTTTCCAGGAATTCTCTCAGCCTCCAGAACAGTTCAGTTGCTAAGGTGATTTAGCCCTCTTGCTAAATCACAAAAGCCCATCGCTTCCATCGTAATCAAAATCCAAAAGACAGGACACCAATCTTCCATCACAGACTTATGCCAAGCACACAACAGTCTTCAGTTTTCCTCTTTCTGGGGTCAGCTTCCAGTCCTTTGTGGGCTCTGGTTAGTCCCTAGTCCTTCCTCCCTCTTAATAGCAGAGGTCACTGCATCCTCTACCAGCCTTGGGAACCCAAAACAATTGGGCTACCAATCCTATAGCTCAGACCCAAACTCGCTCTTCCCTTCTCAGAACCTCTTCGTATGTACCAGCCTGCCTTCTTAGGAGTGTCTTCTCCCTCCGGTCCTTTCCCTTGCCTTGATACAGGACTCAAAATTCTTCCACTTTGAACAGAATTCCACAGCCCTCTTCCCTTGGGCTGTGATCCTCATTAGCTTCCCTAGCTCACCTTCATCAAGGAGCCCTTCTCCAGACTCTAAGTTTCACCTCACTGAGTTTCACCATCTTTTATCGGCTGAGTATTATGGCCACCTCACTAAAGCATCTGGCTCCTAGCTTGACTGCTGGTCCTCCAATGGAACATCTATTCTTAAAGGGCCAATCCTGGGCCCAGGATTCACCGCCCTTAAAGAGAACAGACCACCCTGTTACATTTGTTGTTTTTTAAGGCTCTATATTTTTACTAAGATAAGATTGCCAGTTTCATAGATAATACCACATACTATTGGATGTTGCTGTATTTTGACTAATAGCAATAAACCCACTAATGCTATTTCCCATGGAACATTCTTCTCTGTCTTTCATTTCAACTGCTGTTCATCCATGTCCTAGAAGTAGTACAGTTTAACTTATTTGTGGTATTAGGAAATCTCCCCATGCAGATTATGCTAATAAATTTTAGATGATCTGTTCTCAGAAGCAGAAGAACTGCTGCCAAGAAGGAGAAGGGAGGAGAAAGCTTGTAAAAGGAGGAACTTTAAATAAAAAAAAAATAGTTCTTTGTTTTGAATGCTGGCATAGTTATTAAAAAGGGTTGAATTTATGTTCTTTGATTAAATTTCCTTAGATGTACCAGAGCTGGCATGCTCTAAATGAGGTTCAACACATTTCTGGGCCCTCAAAGTAGCTTTATGCAGATGTTTGATAAGGCTATTGCATGCCATTCAGCAAAGAAAGTACCATCTTACGTGGCTGTCAGTAATATATGCTTACTGTGTTCTAGGGCAGAGAGTGGATGAACAATAGGGTATTAAAGTAAGTTCCAAGCAGACTTTTTTGGCCCTTTACTGGTAAAACATGTCCCTCCATGTATTCTGTGATAGGACATCATATATTGTGTTTATTCTCTGGTTGCCAAATCTATTATTCCCCCACATAATATTGGCTGATTTGCATATAGCCAATGAGAGAGACTTTTTTTTTAAAAAAAAAAATCTCATTAGTCACTCCCCTTCCCTTAACCAATGGTTATGCTACTCTCTGCCCTTGAAAAATGTCCACAGCTGCTCTGCTAACTCCCCATCAGAAATATCTGCCACATAATTAAACAGATTTTTTAAAAACCTTTATTTTACTGATAATTGCTTTTCTAACTGAGCAGTACGAGCTTTTCTGAGCATCTTCAGCACAGAGCCTCCTGACCTGTGCTCACGTCTGTGTCCGCCAGTGACTGATGGGCACTAATATGTGGAAGTGCCCATCTGGTAGAGTAGGCTCTAGTGTCACAAAAAGCTATGAATTTTCCTTCAGATTTTAGCCCAGTCCTACCTGCTTAGGAACATACATGGCTGGTATAGCCAGGCCAGCTGACCCTTCAATGCATCAGGCAGAACCCTCCTCCTCTGCCTTCCTGAAGCCAGTGCTTTACTTAAATTCTGTAATTGCATGGGCTGGGACCATTCTTTTAAACATCTCCTGGTTACCTGTGGTTGGTCATTTATTGCATATGGTATAGAGTTGATTTCTTGTGGATGGTGGAATGTTGAATAAAGTTCTCTGAATGTACCATCACTACTTCATATATTGAATGCACCAGCAGGTTTGCACATAGCAACTTGTACCTCTAGGGAGTACTGTGGGCCAAGAACAGCACAGGAACAGTTGGATTAGCAACTGTTGATCCCACCAGTAGCCAGGTACCACAACCGCATGTGAAATCTGCCTGCTGGAAATCCCTGATGCGGAACACTCAGCTAATTTCAGAATTCCAGGATTGCTGGGGCAGCCAGAGCTGGGAAAACATTCCATAACTTCTGAACTACCCACCCAGTTGAAATCTTAAAGTTGCCTTTATTTTAAGAGTGTCCATAACTGAGTACTGCCCTTCCTTGTGGTACAACCCAATGACTACCTTTGAAATTGCTTGAAAACACACACTGCTTTGATTGCTAAACTTATATGTACAGAGAATAATACATCATCCATTTCAAAACCTTTTGTGCTTAGCTGGTTTTCAAATTGTTTGCTCAAATCCACATTTCTTTGCACTAATTAACCAGTAAAAATGGTTTAAACTCCTTAAGATGTTCTTATTTCTAGACTTTCAAACATGTGATTCAGAATTGGTTTGGGATATTTTTTTACTAAGTTCCAAACCAGAAAATAGTCACATGTTTTCTTTTAATAAACAGCATGAGATGTATACAAATTATATCCAAGATAAATTTACTGAACCATATCCTGAGATAAAGAACAAAGGTCAAATAACAGGCCCTAAGGAAGAACTTGGAAATAAGGGTTTGAGGAAAAGCAATTCTCAGCCTCAACTAATAATTCAGGGCATTAAATTCCATGTAACTGGTTTATGGCTGACTACTGCAATGTGTCTGAGGGATACACACGAGTTGGAGCTAGGATTTGGCTTTATTACTATAATATCCTGGCCAAGACATGCAAAGTGTGCTGTTTGTACAATGACACATTTACGGTCCTACTTACAGGCAAACCCTGTCCTCCTTAGGGAGGAATGCCTCATAGTGGATGTCTACACTGCAATTAAAAACCCATGGCAGGCCCATGCCAACTGTCTTGGTCTTGCAGGGCTTGGGCTGAGAAGCTGTTTAATTGTGGTGTAGACATTCTGGCTCGGGCTCTAGGACCCTGCAAGGGTTTCCACCTCCACCCTCCCATGGGTGCGCCTTCCATACAACTACACATGTTTGTTTTAAGTTTGGGGTAGCTTGGAAACAGAATGATGTGGTAACAAGTTGACTAATGTTTTCCATCTTTCCAGTGCTCTTTAACAGTTAAAAAAAATCACTCTAAACCTAATTTACAAATTAGATTGTATATTATTAGAGGCAGGGAATGTGGCTTAATCTAGGTTTGTAAAGCACCATGTACTTTACAGAACTACATAAGTGTCTTTAATGCTATTTTGCTCAGATTTAAAATGTATTTAAACAAGACTGACCAATGATAAGTCAAAAGGCACAGGCATACCTTGCAGACAAAGTGAGGAGGCCTTTTGGAGATCTAGGACCATGTGTTCTGCAGCCCCTTCAAAGTAGTAAGCAGCATAGAAGAGTGCTCCTCTACTCCTGCACAACTTCTGTTCCCAGGGTTCAGGAGATCTCTGATCCTCAAGGGATAGCCCTCTTCCATGGCTAGCAAAACAAAAACTCTTCAGACAGAGGAGTGTGAAGTGGGAGCATGATCAAGAGCGGCACCTGGCTAGGGAATTTCAGCTTTCCAGCACAGATGCTAGTAATAGTCCCACTTAAGAGGACAAAGAATGGTTTCCCAAATGGGAACCCTGCATCCACCTCTGCTGCTTTTCAGAAAGTTCTGTCCCCTCTACCAGCAAAAGATGGGTGTGGGAAGAGCTAGAGACTCCACTCCCTTTTGAGGGAATGACAACTCCATTATACGTAACAGACAGACATTATACAAAATGGCTCTATAGAAAGGTCTTTGAAGATTGAGGAAATTTAAATAATTTCCAGGCATCAGTCTCTGCACTCAGACCCAATTTTATTTGTTTTTACATCAATACAGAGTCTCCATCTTGGCTGAAATAGGGGAGGGACTCAAGGAAGATGTGTACCTATAGAGCTCCCCATTAGGTCACCCACACATACATGCTCATGATTATCTGGCAGTGGCCCTGCTTGCAGACATGAACTCCTTTCTGACACATTCCTGCTCTTGTCTCCATTCTCTGCCCCCTACTGTGCTGCATCACAAAATGCTGCAATGCCACATCACACCAGGATATCTAGGCCCATGACAACAGCCACCAGAATTAGGCTGCAAAGGGGAGCCAGCCAAGCTGATTTAATACTGCACTACAGGTCAGCAATCCTGAGGGCCAGTGTACATTGTAAAAAAAACTGTCCTGATGGATCTGTCCAAGTTTATTTGGCCCAGGTGTTTTAGCAATTGTGGCATACCAAAATATTTCACAGGGCTCAATGGCCTCTTAAACTCATATTTCTACCAGCTTTCTGGCAGTCTAGAGTTACTCACATTCCCTATGACCCTTTGTTTACTTAGGTGTGTTTCTTTGTTTCTGCATCCAATTAAACACATTTAAGAAGGGGATACAGTAAATTTTAAAAGGCTGGTATTGGGAGTTTCTCACATTACCACCATGTGCACTACTGACACGCTGGTGTATACCACAGGAACAGATAAATGTATGGTGTGAACGATGCCCCTAATGAATGTTTTCCCACATGCAATTAAACATCTCTTATATGCACTGTATATCATATGGTAGGTCATTTTCTCTCTCACACCTTTAGAATACGTTAAAAACTAAAAATCCAGGGAATTCCATATATCCTCTATATATCCACCAAACTTTCATCTATTGGGGTTAAAGACACATCCCCTCCACAAAGAGTTTATACACAATACTTAACTCTGTCTGGTAAATCTGAACTCCAACAATATGGTCTTCAGTTGTATGAGAATAGAACCTGCAGACACTATTCCAATTTAAGTCACAAATATGGAGGCTTCTTCTACTATTATTGGGAGCATGTCAGAACAGATCATAATATAGTTGGTGTGGATATGCATCATCTCCACAGCAATAAGAAAGCAATTAAGCAGGGAGATGTGTATTTGCAAATTAGGAGTTAATAAATTTCACCAGCCAAGGAAGAGGGAACTCCAGCAAGCAGAAACTAGTCACAAAATGGCCACTTTAGGTCAGCAGCTGCTTGGCTGGAAGATAAATAAGTGGTTCACCACTCAGTAAATATTGTTAATTCCAGATGAGGACAGCTGTGTTAGCTCATATTGGAAATATGAATAGAATGGTATAGGCAAGATAAGACGCTGGTCTATAAGCAATAGGTGGTGGAGATACAGGCCCCTAGCTTTTTTTCACAAAAGTTTTCCATATTTTCGACAAAACGGGAAAATGCAAATTTTAGAGGGGTTTTAAATCAATTTTTCCTTTTTCAAACCCTTTCCCCCTACGCTTTTCACTCTTCTCTTCTACCCCATTTTCTGTGTTAGAGCAGAAGAGAAAAAACAAGAGTTGGGGAAGGGGAGAACAGGAGCGAAAGGGAAAAAAAGAAAAAAAACATGAAACTGGAAAAAGTGAAATTTTCAATTAAAAGGTTCAAGAAAATTTGATCAAAAAAATCATTCATTTTCAAAACCTGTGGGATGAAAATAACTTCCACATTTGTGACTTTTTTGTAAACTTTTTTCCATTTTTCAACAAGCTCTAACAACAAACTTTCCAAATTTCTAGAATTAAATTGTTTTATAAGGAAATGTATTTAACATCTTACTGTACTTTCCCTGAAAAGTTTCTTGCTTTCCCCCTTTCAATAAAAAGTATTTGTTCATGTCTCATTAACTGCAGAATGGATTTTAAATTATAAAGGTAATGAGACCTGTGAGTTTTCAGTGGTGCTCCTAAATTATAATAAACTTTGAAAATTAGGCTGGCAGATTTTAAGACACTTGTGTTGTCTCAGATATTGCTTTTGGGCACTGGATTGCAATAGCACCCTGGTATGTTGTAAGGAAGTTAGGTATGCTGGCATCTTTTACAGAAACTTTTTCTCTATAGGCACGAGTGTTAGGAAGCAACTCTTGGTCAGAGCCGGGATAGCACTGTTTTTTCACAGTAAAAATTGTACATTATACTCCTATAATTTAAGTATATAGTAGTATATAATATCATAGGAAAAAAGGGACATTCCTAGATTTCAAAGGAATAACACTTGCTTTTTGCCCTTGAATGTCCCAAGATATTGGGCTTTAAAATATTGACATTTTTAGAGATGTTTTAATTAATTGTAATAGTCTCCTTGTGAGCCTTTTCAAATTGAACTCACAATGCTAAAGCAGCTTGTTGGTAGGAATGAAGAAATATGGAAAACAGAACAACAAACAACAAACTCCTGAAGTTGTTTCTACAGCTGGATTTCTGCACACTATGAGACATATACAAAATACATGATAGTGAAATAATGATTGTATTGGTGCTCGTTTGAAATTACCTGCAAAATGACCTCTGTCCAGTTTCACATCATCATGGATTTTCATTCATATATATATATAATTGCGGGAGGAGTTGTATCAGTGTAATACTGTGTAGTTATTATGATGTGTGCACTTACAACTTTTTAAAATATCTCAGTCTATGAATCCAAGCAGTTGCACTGCTTGGCTGAAATGCCCATTATCCAGCCCAATGTGTAGAGCTTTCACTGAGAAGTCCCTTTATCCACTAAATGAAGATGAATGCATAAGGAAAGAAACTTGCTGTGATCCATTTCCCAAAAATAATCAGAGTGAGGCACGCAACCTGAACATTAGGGCTCTTAGTGGCTGGTTTGGATTGAACTGAGGAAGGCTAAGGAACCTTGGCTGCTTGCACTGAGTCATAACTTTTTAAACAAGGCCCTAAGTCAGAGCTATCAGTCCTGAGCTGCTGTTTTCCTGGCTCATGATAAGCCTGTCTCTTTCTATCCCAGGCTTGGGCCTGTGATTTAACATAGCAATGACAGCAATTGCTAGCCGCAAAAACATCCTTAACAACTCTTGTCTAATACAAATCACTTATTCTTTTTGAAAGATGAGTGAGTCATGCAAGTAACAGACGGCACATTAAGGCTACATTGTTATAGTGTGCTTTAATTAGTTATGTGGCATATAATGATGTGGGGTCAAATAATAATTTAATTTTTGTACACTATCCTTTTTTGTACATTACTACTGGACCACCCTCTATGATAAAGGATCTCCCAATCACATACAGGATGCTTACTGTAGAACACCAGGAAATTGATTATTTTCTTTCCACAAAGACTCTTTACACATTTTTTAAGTCTTTTGCATTATATAAAAATGACTTTGAAAACTGTTGCCTAAACCTTTATAAAATATCATTGGAAAAAAGAAAACAGATGCAAACCCCATGCTATAAAATTAAATGAGCCTTTCTAGACAAAGTATAACATAGCACTTAGCTATTAATTTTTACCTCTGCATCATAAATACACAAGACTGCTCCTTTTTATTTCTCTACATGTAGTGAAGTTGGCTCCTTGAAGAAAAACCTTGATTTTACTTTAGTTATACCAAATAAATATAACAATTCCCTGATAAAAGTAAACCTCTAATGTTGCTCCAAATATGAGATGGATTTACTTTAAATAGTTAGCAAAGCAGTATCTAAGGAGTTATCATTATTAGGGGGAAAGTTTTGTTAAAAATGAAAACATCCCACTCAGAAAATAAACCTCCAAGAAGAGGAAAAGTCTGCAGAAAACTCTACAAGTTCAGCTTCTCAGACTTTCTACTGAATACACCTTCCACAAGTAGTAGCTTGTAGCCTTGTAGACCTGCAAAGGTTTGGAATCCCCACTATGGAGTCTGTGATCCTGTTTAGGGCTGGGCAGAAAACATGTTTCTGTTTTACCTTGAGGTTTCAAAATTGTTTTTGTTCCCCTGCAGAATAGGGACAAGACATTCTGAAATTTTGCACAAAAAACACAACCAAGAGACCCACCCCTGAATAGCCAGTAGCTAAAGCACTCACCTGGAATTTGGAAGGCTCCGTGACAAATCCCTACTTTGCCTGATTCAGAGCAAGTACTTAAACCTGTCACATCTCATGTGAATGTATTAACTGCTGGGTACACAAGTGTTTTTACTCTCAATCTCCCCAGTTGGAGTTATTTCACATCGATAAATAATTAAGTATTCACTGGGGCCAGCAAGAGATTGATTCTATAGCCTGATGGTTAGGGTATTTAGCTAGGATGTTGCTGATTTGATGCAGCATCTTGAACTCAGGTCTTCCACATCTCAGGCAAGTATCCTAACCGCCAGGCTATTCAGGGGGAATCTTTCTGACAATTTTGGTCAAAACTGATATGTTTCCTCACAACATATCAGTTTCAACCGTAAAAACTTCCACTGAATTTTTTTGACCAGCTCTAGGTCCACTGAAATGAAGGAGTTATGTCTATGTAAGGCTGGTGGGATTGTGTCCTTTACTTCAACTGTTCAGCTCTTATATTCAATTTATTTTTAACATTTTAATATGCTCCAAAACAACCTTGGAGTAAATCATGAAGCCTGGAGCTATAAATATATTAAGTGTAAAGACTTTAGATCCTCTCATCCTATTGGAACAGGCCTGGTTAATGTGATTGATAGTCTCCTTCCAGCAATGGATAATTTAAAAAAAAACTGTCCTTGCTGATCATGACCCTGTGAATGGGGGAGACCCCTGTGCCCTCATGGTATCCTACTGAAGTCAACAGATCTCTGCATGCATACGGGGGTTTGCTTGTATAAAACCATTTGCAGGACTAATACTGCTGTTAGATCTGTGATATCACTGACCCTCAGGTGTTAGTGATGAGTCTGTAGTCACTACTGGGGAGGGATGAGGTGCTTCTAGAAAAAAGGACTTTGCAAGTGATTGTGGGTACTTGATTGACTTCAACTGTGGGGCTCCACCCATAGCATACCATAGGATTCAGTTCCCTCTCATGAGGTTTCTAGAGGACTATAGTACCATCTGTATGCTGATAATATGCAGTTTTCTTTTTCCTGTTCATTTGACTCATTGTGAGCTGTCTCTCAGCTATCCTATCGTCTAGCCAACATTTATATTTGGATGAGACTCAGCGGATTAAAACTCAGCTCAGATAATGAGACTTGAGTAATTGCACCTCCTTCTATGTCTCTTCCTCATGAGTACAATTGAGCAGAGCAAGTCAGCTCTTGCTGCCTAGGTTTAATCTGCAGCTGATAGTGATAATTTTGCCTTTATAAGGACTGGAAGCTTCAGTTCACTTATCAAATCTTTTTTTTTCCAACTCTTCAGTAGCATTTCCATAGCTCTTAACTATACCTCATTATGAGAGTTGTGGCTCTTACTGTAAGACCTAAATGCCTCTCTCTAGCATACACATTTGGTATTCTCTCACCTGTGGTGCTGTAAATTTGCATTACAAAATGCAAAACAGTAACACTGGAGTTGCAGAATATGTTATTTAGGTGAAAAATCTATTTGCCATCATAAATCGTCTTCCTTCCCTATTGCTTTTCCTGACTTTCATGTTCAGTCTTTGTCTCACATAGCTTCCAATATCTGGGCCTTGGCAGGCTGAGAGCTGTGCAACCATGTATAATAAAATGCCAGTGAGAATTTTAAAAGTTCAGCATTTCAGTGTCATCCTTGTTAATGCTGGGGTTTTTTAAATCATTGCTGACAAACTAATGAAGTACTAAACTAGGTTTGTCTTAATTAATATTAATCAAATTGGTAGTTTGGAGTGCTTATCCTCTCTCCCATTTGACTTATAGGTCTTGTATTTTCTCTGTCTACAAAGAAAGACATGGCAGTAGCATATTAAACTAGAGCTGAAAGTCAATTGGTTAAATTCATTCAAACACTCCTTTATTGTGGTATGTTTTGCAGGTTTCTGTTAAAGACACATTTATTTGTGTAAGCCTCATCAGCTGAAAGATCAGAAGTGATGAATTAATTTAGTAGTTAAGAGGATACACCAAAAACTAATTGAAGAGGATTTAAAATAATCTTCAGCTTTTCTGAGGATTTATACCAAGATGAAACTTGAATGCATGGTGGCAAAATATAGACACAAGATCCAGGAGAGAGGATTAATGCTAGGGCAGCATAGATGCACATATTATAGAGCTCCATGCAGCTTCACAAGGAGGATCAAATGCCCTTTCCACCAGCAGGAGTCTGGTAGGGTGAAGTCCCATGATGTCTGTATTCATAAAATTATGATGGTCTTGGTACATGACTGGAGCTCTTAGGGGCTACTGCAGCCTAAATAAATAATAATTTGTTGATTGTAGTTATGGGTTTTCCACAGGACAGTTGTGAATATGTTTTCAAGGCATGAAAGGACTAGAAATACAACTCATAACCACTGTATCACTTGCCCAGGAATACCAAAAGAGGCCTCTCATTCTTTTATTACACTGAAACTGCACTACTCCAAAAGTTAATCAGTTAATTAGCAGCCAAGTATGACAAGTTTCTTCCTCTAGTGATTTCAGGCCTGTGACAGGATATAACTTTTAGTACTAGTTGCTGTGTGCTATATTGTATACAACAGAAGTGGGCTTCAAGGAACTTTCAAATTGCCTTCTTGAGAGCTGCAGTGTGTTGCTGAACAACTTCCAAAGAGCATGGACCCTGATACATGAAGGTACTTAGGCACCTAAAATCAAGTTTTGGCTCCACAGTCATCCACAAAATTCCTGTGGTGCTCCAGCAACAGTGTATCTTGGCTTAACTTGCCAGATGTGCACTCTCTTTTTGTAGCTTGTTTATTATTATTTATATTGGCAAGAAAAAAGATGAATGAGCCAGTTCAAAAAAAAAATAAGAAGTGACATGAACCTTCATTCAGAACTAAGACTAATCCTAAATAGGTCCCTTTTGTAGGTTTTAAACTGTGTGTGGGTATTAATGGGATATGACAGAGAGGATGCTGAGGGGAAAAAGATTAGGGGAGCTAGAGAGAATAGGGTAAAAGAACAAGGAGCAGGAGGACAGACTAAAAATGTGTTAAAAGATAAGAGGGCCTAATTTGGGGTAAAATGGTAAGAGGACATTTATACTGCTGGAGGCCTCCTGGTACTGTCAAGGAAGGTCTTTGTCCACCCAACTTTGTCAGCAAAATTTCTCCTCTGGCTTTGATACTGGACAGTGACTGGTCTCCCAAGCAAACAGAACAAGAAGGATTCTGAACAAACTGCTAACCACTTCCATGGATATTGTAATACGTCACTGCCATTCAGTTGACTTATTAAATTCATAGCAGACATGCAGGATAAGGAAAAGTGGTTTAGATTATCCCGAGGTGCCAGAGGAGTCAACTGAGGACATGTCTAGAAAAATTAAGCTGACAAGGCTACTAGAAAAAATGAACAGCTGAAAGAGGATAATGCCCCTGTTTTTCTTCCTACTGCTCCCACCCATTATTTAATTTATTGGATTATGTAGCTCTACAGTTTTAAAAGGCAAACAAAATTGTGTTCTCGGCTATAATGGTGGGACTGAGAGACCCGCCACCGAAGACCTGGACATGCAGCCCCTTTCCATAGGCCGCCCCCAAGCACCTGCTTCCTGCGCTGGTGCCTGGAGCCAGCCCTGCATATAACCAAGAGCAGATTTTGGCCTTCTTTGTAGATGGTAGGTACCTTGTAGATTGTGAAAGAAAAGTTGTTCTTGGGCATTTTTTTATTTTACTTTTTAACTGATACATTGTTGATGAAGGTGATTTGAAGCAAAATATATATAACGGGATTTAAAGAGCTATTTACTTCTACTTTACTTCTGAGGGTAGTGATGGATTTGGGATTGTGGAGCTCTGTGAAATTCAAGATGTGTGAATTTTGGAGATGTTATTTCAGAGATTCATGGAAACCTTTTGTTTTGTTTACTTGATTTCCATTGGGGGGGTCTCAATCCAGCACTTCAAAGTGAAACTCAGCTAAAATGACCAACTTTTACCTGGCTTTGAGTCAAAACCACTGAATTTCACATGATTTCCAAACAAACCCACAAATCTGCTTACATTTGTCCAGTAGTGTAGATTCATTTTTTTCATGTTCTTAAATTTATTATCTAAGCTAAACAGAGAGTATGAGTCACTCAAGTTAAAAAACCAGTCAAAATACATTTTAAAATCTGATATGGTCTTCTCTTGTCCATATTTTATCTTTATTTTTGTATCAGATATTACAACCTCATTTTAATGAAAGTCATCAAAAATTAGGATCTAAAAATACAGAAGTGAATATCAGTACAGTATTGAAATAGTGCAGATTTTCTTTTAATCCTTTATTTATTTGAAGCTACTAAAAAGCAATATATTGAGTTTTCAAGGACTCATTGTTCAAGAACTGACCTTAATTTTTGGTCATCTTGGTTTTTATATGCTGTGCCTCGGAATTTCTTTTTCTGTCAGAGTTGAGAGCTATGTTTACATCACTTTTCTACTTTGGTCCTCCTTTAATCATGCTATTACTCTGTAACTGACTTTGCAAGCTCATAACTTTATTTTCTTGAAAGCGGACTAGATCTTTGCTTGCATAGTAATTGTGAGCATTTATGCCACAACAGATGTCTTGCCTCAGTCTCCTGTGAACCAGCATTTCCAGAGATTGCCCCTTCAGCTGCTCTTCTCAACTGTCTACCAGACAGATTTTGCTTGATAAGTAGAGGTTGCCAGCAGTCTCTTGAGTAGCTTTGAGTCTTAATCACATCAGTCCTAAGTTTAATGCATTGAATTAGTGTTCACGAGCACTGACAAAAGAATCATTACAGTTCCATAGATGATACTAAAGAACACCTTTGCTGTACTTAAGCATGATCCACAGTCAGTTGAAGCTAATGGGAACCTTTTCATTGACTTCAAACAGAGTTAAATCAGGCCCGCAGTGACTCACATTACAGTACTGTGAAGGGTACTGATCAGTATCTTTCCTTACTGTGGAACAGAATACCAATTTCATAATGAACAATTTTGCCTGTCTAATCAAGACCCTTAGCTGATAAAATGAATAATATTTATTATGGCCTTGATTCAGCAAAGCACTTAAGCCTCATTGAAGCCATTAGGCTTTAATGTTATGCACGTGCTTATGTTCTTTTCTGAACTGGGGCCAATATCAGTATGCCAGGGTTCTTAGGCTGTTTTTGGAGCTGTAAAATAATACCGAGTAGTAACAATAATCACTTCTAAGCCATCAATCACCTTTAGTCACATGCAGTGTAAAGCTGCCATACTGGTGGTGGTCATGCAGCTTCTGATTGCCTATCCCAATCACTATTTTCAAAGGATGGTTAGTGACTTTCATGACATTCATTGGACAATTAGGAATCTCCAGTTTCAAAATTAGTAATTAGGGAACCAGTAGCAAATGTTTAATAATCAACCATATGAAAAGCCTGAAGAAGCAAATGGCTTGTTATTTCCAACAGGGTCTGTAAGTTTTAGGATTAAAGAAGTGGATTCTAATTTATTTAGGGTCTTGTACCTAGTGCACGTAGTAAATCATATCGTAAACAGCATTAGCTTCAGTGAAGTTTTGCAATTGCACAGGTTACTGTAGAAACATGTATACTTTGCCAAGGACTGTGGCAATTTCTTTTCAGAAGGAATTTCAGGTATGTGGTGGAATTCCAGCTACTCCGCAGAAAGTCCAGCCACAAGGTCATAAATAGCATTCTGTAGCATGTAAACTTACTGTGACTAAGATTTGGTTATAAAATAACATAACACTCCATATTGGGAAGTCTTTTTAAAGTTGAATGGACCTTTTTATTCTCTATATATCAACCTCCTAATGGCTTTTCAACAGTTTGAACCATTTGCTAAAATTGCCACAGCTGCTTCACATTAGTTATGGAGTTTTGTTGCTAAGAGACCTTCGGGTTGCTGTCTTACTGGATCCTTAAACTAGATTTTTTTTTTGTTGGTTGTGTATTCACAGCAGGATACTCTTGTGTTCAGATCTTTTCTGCCCTCTAGCAGTAAAGGAGACTTGAACCTGGGTGTCTCACATCCCTGATGAGTGCTCTACCCAGAAGGCTAAAAGTTATGAGGTGTGTGGCTTCTCTGGGTAGAATTTGAATAAGACCCAATGTAGTAGACAGTTTCTGGGCATGCCTACTGGATCAGGCCCCACATGAGACTTGTGCAGCTGAATGCCTATCTTTCCCTGTTTTTGTGAATTGTTCTAGGTCTGAGGCAGGAGATAGGCACCAGGAGGGAAGCAGAAGCGTGCATGTCCCAGAATCTAAACTTTAGGCAGGTAGGGAACTTTTACAGTGAAAATGTAAAACTGGATCAGTGTAGGCACCTACAGAGTTAGGTGGCAGCCAAGTGAGAGTTTCATGGATTGCAATGGTACACACACAGGGACTTACTTGCCTAACTCTGGAGTTGAGACATCTAAGTTGCTTTGTGGAGTGTAAACCATAAAGCTGTTATCAAGCATGTGTTCTTAGGTGAGGCCTTCCCATACTCTTCAGATCACATTGCTGTGAGACTTCCAGTGTGGTGGGTTTTTTTTTTCCAGCTCTGTCCCTGTCTTTTAGGTTGTAAGATCATCAGGGCTTTAATTTGTATGTCTTGGCCACACCATCACCACTTAACAAATAAATAATAACAGCTTCATGGATGATGTGCATTTTAAGGAGTTATTACAATTAAGACAGAATAGTGCACAAGAGATGGAAGATGGCTCCACACTTTGGGAGCAGCATGGAAGAATCACAGAAACATGAGTGGAGAAGGATACAATGGGTCCAATTCATTTTTGCTCTCCATCTTGTATAGTTACTTCCGCCAGTGCCAAGTGAGGGTATAACTGATGCAAAATGCTACCATTCCAAATTGATAGCATATTATACTGTGACTACATAAGGTGCATGGCAACAATTAATAGGACCCAAAAGGAGCGGTTAAACAGGAGGCTTATGTAGAACAAATGGAGTGGGAAGAGGAGAAGGAAAAAACATATAACAGTAAAGTTGTAAGTAGGTGGGGCATTGCGACAAGAATTTTGTGTGAAGCAGAGGCTCAGGCTTGAAGCAAAAAGAGAGAAGGAGCCAGTGAAAGCACATTGTTCTATGTTCAGGAACCTTACACTACTGTTCTTTTTCTGTTTGACTCCCAATACTTTAGCCAAGCTCTCAAACTGAGTATCCTCACTCCCTGCCAAGGCAAGGAATTGGAGCAAGTGTGTGAAAACAAGAAGCTGGTACTGGGCTTTCCAGCTTCCTGTTCAGGATACAAGGGTTGGAGTTAGACAAGTGAACCACAAGAGGACTTCTCCAGGAGAAGGGAACAGGAGAGGAAAATGAGTTGCTGATGGGTTCCGTGTACCATGCTTCCTGCCAGGAAGAGGGATGAGTTTGAGGAAATTTTCTTCTCTACAATTTTTTATTTCATTCCCCAAAGGACAGAGCTGTAGCAAATAGTTTTCTCTCCTCCTTCTCTCTCATTCCGCTCCTGTTGGATCCTTCCCCAGTAAGTGAAGCACAGCAAGTGAACATATTGGAGACCTGGGATGAAAGAGGAGTTTTCTTCTTCTGCTGCTGCTGCTCCATAACTCGGGAGGGGAGGAGAAAACAATGTGCTACTTAATATTCTTATGCAACATTAATCTGAGGTAAAGGTGAAACTGGGGGGAAAGACCTGGGAATAAAACCCAGAGGACGGAAGTCAGGAGTTAGTGGGGTGGGAGAGCCAAGGATGTGAGAGACACAGAGAGAAAACATTCTCAGTCTAGAGGGTCATCTGTGGAAAGAGGTTCCAGGGAAGATTGAAATGATACAATCTGATCAACCTATGGCTTGCTGCAAAAGCCTCCTGCTGATAAAACATTCCCAGTAAATCAGGGCACAACCACCCTAACCAGGGGGTAGGGGAAGGAAGGAAGGAAAAGAAAAGGGGGAAAATGTATCTTCCATTCCCATATTGAACTTCCCATAACCAGAGAAGGAATATGAACATTCTGAAGTCCATTAGGGACTTTGCTATGCAGATCTAATTTACCTGTAAAGGACTCAGATGCTATGGTGACTCTCACTATTGAGATTCCAAATATGGTCACATAATCCAAGCATATTAACATACGTTACAACTATTATTCATGGTATTTAACTCTTTCAGGGTACTGTGTATGAGCAAATACATTTGAATGGAAATTGACTGTGTGAACTGTGAGAGAGCTGCAAGTATATGACAGACTGCAAAAGTGAAAGGGATATCATGTGGCATCATGTAGCTGTATGATATGCCAATGCTGTACATTTCACTAACATGCATACTACTAAATGCTAAAACCCTTGTTCTTTTCAAAACTAGCCTTTTCTTGCCAGTAAGCGTGAATGTCATGAAGAGAAGATATGAGTTACATAATATTTGGCTTTATTGCAATATGTAACCTCTTGATATACATGCTCAGGGGTGATCCACGATGGAATAACAATGTTTCATTGATTACGAAGCCTGGTACTTTTGCAGAAACATAATTGTGCTTCAGATAATGTTATTGCCAGTATATTCTTATGTAATAAGTCTGATAATATGTTTAGCCCTATACAAGATGAAATAAAGAGAATTCCTGCCTTGCAGAGTATACAACTTAAGGTCTTACTCCAGTTATTCATACATAACTGTCTGTAGGACTAACAGTGAGCAATCTTATAGGGACATAACTACAATTTTGAGCTAACAGAATTGATTCATATGGCCAATGAGAGAGATTACTGGCCAGTATGTGAAAGGAAGAATGCAGAGGCAACACGGGAGGATGAGGGGGGAGAAGAGAGACATGTGGAATCATGTGCCCCCCTTGATTTGCTGTTCAGTTTGTACTAAGCAGTCTCATGTGGACTGAGCAAGCTCAGTAACACTTCTAAAGCTGGCTGCCCGCACTCCCACCCACCCCTCCCACTATCAGCAGGCAGGGGTCATCTCTGGAAGAATGTAATAAGGGATTATTTACTATTTATTTGCACCATGCCTAAAGTGTGCTAAAGGCCTTACGAACAAGGAGACCAGGACCCTTCTGCAAGGAATTTGTATTCTAAATACCTAATATGGTGTGTGGGGGAATAAAGGGGTGTCATAGTGTAGGATGGCTCTTTATTGGTTTTAGACCCACCTGTGATTAATTAGCTGTTTCCCAGATGAAGGGTTTGACTTATTTTATTGGTATTCATACAACCATTAAATTACAAGGGCGCAGATAATATAAACAAGGCTCCCTACAAGTGAATAGGAAAGGGCCCCTATTCCATGCTTTAACAGATTAATTTCAAAAACGCAAAGATCAAATTCAGAACATTCTGAAAAGCAAAGATGACTGTCACAGATACTCACTATGCTGGATAAACTTTATTGAATTAAGTTTAATACCTTTGGGTTCTATTGCATTAAAATCCAATTGTTTATGTGTTGTTGTGAGATAACTGGAGGAATTATTTTAGCATGCTATCTGCCCTGTGAAGCTTTGCCCCATGGAGAGGACCAGCAGTCTGGCTGATTACCTATTCATGGTCTCTTCAAAGGTTCAATTGGATTCTCAAAAGACCAGAAGACAATGAACGGATGTTGGGATAAATAATCTGGCAGTAAACTGACTCAGGGCTTTTTGTTCTGATCCAACAAATGGATGAGACCTCCAGTCTGTGGATGGCCCCAGTCCATATGGAAGGGTTGGAAGGACTTTGGCTTACTAAGGCCCCATGAGACTATGCTCGTCTTCTGAGCAAAGAGTGTGATGAACTTGAAACCACAGGAAAACCCTTGGGTGGGGCTTTGAAGGACTGCTCCTGCCAAAGGCCACTGGTAAGCTTATTGGAATGTCTGTAGATTCTTTTTTTCTCTGTAGTGATTTTTACCTTAAGAATACAGTAAAAACAATAAAACAGGCTTGATTAGAAAGAACTGTGTGGTAACTTAGAACTGTAGGCAATTATGCTCTTTGTCTTTGAAGAGAAAGCAAGTAGGCCCACTTAGTTTTTTTTTTTTTTTTTTTTGCTGGGAATAATGCAGTGAAGGCAGGGAACTGTTCAGTTTGGATATACCCACATCAGGAAAGAGAAACGCGTCTCCACCCAAGAGAGGTAAAACTGGGGAGCTGGAAACCTGAGAGGGGGGTGACCTTGATGAGCCACTAAAGGGAAATTCAGATGTAGTTACCATGAACTATGATGCTGACCATAACAGATAACATAGAATGCCCATGGCTGTTGCCAGTGTTCCCTCTACATCACGGTGGCATAGGATGGGATGGCCCACAAAAGGAGCTGGGCTTAACCTCACTTGTGGCTAATTAGCTACCTCCCAGATAATAGGCTTGATGCCTGGGATCAGGTGATAATCTGTAGGTCATTTGTTCTTTGGGTGAAAGGCTAAAAAGCAACTCGGTTAGAGGTAGGCAGGTAGTTCTCTTTAAGAGAAAGAAATATGAAGAAATACCAGGCAGTAAAACTTGGTTTTGGGAAATTGCTGTTGAGTGTACCAAGGGACTGAAGAAACTGTAGAGTAAGGGAATTACTTGTTTTGATGTAAAGTGATAGTTGGGCTGTGTCAGATCCCAGGAGGAAGTTTCATTTGACTTACAAAAGTCTGAATGCAGTACGATGATGTCAAGGAGGGGAAATTGAGGTGGCGGCAGCAGCAGCAAGGTCTGACGGTGGCTCAGATACAACTTGGTTACAAAGTTGTACCACATGCACAGACAAGAAGTTCTGCCACAACAATTGAAAACAATATAATATGAACTCACTGTAATTTTTAAAGGAGAAAGATACTCCAGAAGTTCATCAATGCTTTTTTTTCTTCAAAAGAAGGATTTGGTCCAAAAATATTGTTCTGTTCTTCCGCATCCTAATTTTGTATTAATCTTCTTAGCTATTTGTTTTTACAAAATAAAATGTGTGTAAATTGCTGACAATTCAAAGACTGAGTATACAAACCTGAGCATATAAAAAAGATGTGACTTTTTATATTTGATTTAGACATTTGGCAGGCAAAAGAGGTATTTATATACCTTAATTCTCACTTGTGCATCCAAATGCAGGTCCTGTTATGACATTCACATTGAAAACTGCACCCACAGTTTGATTTCATGAAACAGTAATTAGTAAAACATAATATTGGGAACATAATGGTGTTATCAGGGTCCTAATCTTTGTCCCCATTGAAATCAAGGACAAATTCACCAAATCACTGTTAGAGCAAAATCAGACACCTGTTTTAGCAGGTTATTGAAATGTTCTAATTTATTTCATTTGTGAATTGAAACCTATTGGTTAAATGCCACCATGCTTAATTTAGTTTTTCCTTACACCTTAAACTTGTGGTGTTACACAGCTACTGTATGCCTTCTGATGAAATAAGTTGTCTCTGCACATGTTGACAGTGGAAATTTTGCTGTATATTTCAAATGCACACGTGTGTGTGTGTGTGTGTGTGTAAGACCAGAAAGAGTACAAAAGTGCCAAAGATTCAAAAAGTAAAATATTTTCATTTCAGACCAGTTTTATATCATAATAAATCTCATTCAGTGAAAAACAGCTCAATTAGGATTTTCTTTTTAGCTTAATAAAATATTGGTAACTGAAGCACTAATTGGAAGTAGCAACAGCTTCAGAGGGCTATGCTGTAGCCATGATGGCTCACAGAATGGACTTCCATCTTGAACCGTTTCTTGAAAGCCTTTTTCCTTTAGCAAGAGTCAATACAGGAGGATTTAGGCTTCTTAAATCCTTCAAAATTACATCTTCCAACCTCATTTGTGGTTGACGATGTGCTGTCCTTCCTTCAACCTCAGCTCTATAAAACTTCTGTAAAAGTATACACTCTTCTGCCCATTAGACATTGCAGTCATCTTGTTTTCACTGGGTACAAGACTTCAACTGTCCAGGATCCTGACTGGGGAGGAGGGGTATTGAGAAATAATATTGTGCAATTTTTACGGTGCCAAAAGTCTGAGTCACATTTTGGAAACCTGTAAATGAAAAAAACCCACCTGATTTAGACTAAATTTATGTAAATATGAATTATGTTGTACTTTCCTTCCTGATATAATATTCACACATTTTGCAGTAAATATCTTCTGCTTTTGAACCCTACAGAGAACAAAAAATGGAGTGGATCCACTTAAATGTGCTTGTTTGTGCTTCCTGCCATTCAACAGTCTTATATTGGAACTGTGTCCTTAAGCATCCAGTGGAAGAATTTGCCCATAATAGCTAACAAATAGCTATAATAATAAACACCAAATGTCTGTACTTATCAAAAACCAGGCACATGCAAAATAGTGTGGCTTCACATTTTAAGTGATGTTCTCTGTGTAACAGAGCAACTTAGGCTTGTTTCCTATTAATCTGATAATAAGCAATAAATAAGAACACCATTATTTACTTAGCTATAACACGGAAATAGTTTGATTTGTTGAAGCTAAGCCCATTTTATGGTGGGCAAATATTTTAACTGTGACATCTTCCTTCCATCATTTGTATTGCCGTCTACCTCTCATGATGTCAGAAATGGGGGCAAAGCTGCTGCTGCTTTTCCAACCCCAACACATAGACGGACTAGTGGAATGGAGCAGTAGCTGAGTCTTGGGGGAGGGTAGGACCAACTGATATCTCATTGGCATGCAGGAACAGCACAAGGCCGCATATGAGAACAAGGAGAGCATGACTGCTTCATGGGCTGCACTAGTGGGAGACCATCATGGCTGCTGCCTCATTTGAGCTTTTGGCACAAGCCTAGGAATAAGTGGTGCAAGTGCATTTTTTCCAGGAACAATATGGAGTACAAATTTTGAAAGACTTAAATCAAAAAACAAAGTCAGCTCTGTTTTCTGTTGCTAGTTTCAGAATCCTGGATTTGCCTAAAATTTTAGTTTTAGTATGGCCCTTGAGAGCAGTGAAAGTGCTCCAGCATATTCTGGGGAGAGGACTGCCCGATGAAAAGTTACTATTTTTTGTATAGCTCCATAAATGTGCGTGGTGCTTCATGAAATAAAGGTGGAGTCCCAGCCCAGAAGAGCTCATACCCTAAGGCTCTGATCTGCCCAGGCAAGCCCCTATGCAGAGCCCCACTGGCTCTGTACAAGTGCAAATGTTTGCCAGAGTTATTCAGACTGGAGAATCCAAGCCTAAATTAAGGCAAGAATGGGAGAAGATGGCAAATATTATTAATTATAATTAGTAGTATTGCTATAGCACCAAGGCCTTCCAGTCATGGACCAGGGCCCCATTGTGCTAGGCTCTGTATTAACATCAAACAAAAAAGATAGTTCCTGCCCCAAAGGTAGGGGTTGAGAGTCAAAAGGACTATGCAGCAACAGCAAGATCATATGGTCACTTAGGTGAGTGAAGCATGCAATTTAAAAATAATTACATTGTGGTGTCGCTTGTTTGGGTTTTGTTTTTTTTATTATAAAACAATTGTGAAGCCCAGTGTTTGGAGGAAGAACTTGGAGCATGAAAGCAGGAGTGTGAAAAGACAAATAACCAGGTGAACAAATAGGGTGAATAAAGTAGGTATGGCAGGTGAGGAGGAAGGTGTGAAAGGAGTTGGCATAGGAGCGTTCTAAAAGCTCTTCCTATTTCCTGTTATGTTGTCTTTTCATCTGTCCCTGTGGAGAAAGCTTCCTCCTTTACCAATGGTATATGGAGAAAAATTAAAACCAGACAGCTTTAAAAGCTGAAGTTACAGCCAGATTAAATGATTTTTAACAGTGCCTTTACGATTGGTGTTTAAAATATTTAAGGACTTTCAAACTATTTCTATTCTATTTTAATTGGAAAGGAGTCAAAGCTAAGCCTGTTCAAGCAGCTTTGTGGTCTGTTTTTAAAATAACAAGTTAGACTTTTCTCCTAATTTTTCAGGCTAGGAAAACATGTCTAGCGCATACAGTGTTATAGGAGAAAAGTAAATAATAGCATATATCATCTACATTTAATTGTTCTGCTTCATGGTTATATGAGAAGGCACCAGATCTCTCCTTTCTGAGAGAGATTTTTTTTAAAGTTGAGTCTTCACAATAGTGGAAATTATAGGAATTACTTTTGAGATGATTATCATTAAGATAGAGATTCTGGTCTGTATGTATAAATATTTCAGAGAACTAATCAAATCATGTTAAAAACACTGCCTACAAAAGGAGGCATTTTTTTACTTTCCTTCCTACAAATGGAAATTTTTACTCTTTTTAAAGCTCTGCTAACAGATGTTAAGTGGGAAGAGATGTATTTTATATGAGGTAAATGGTACATTAGGATTTTGCTCCTTGTTTCTTGTGTGGTGAGAGAAATATCAATATAGATCACAAACCTGGCTTACTCTTTGCACATGGGATTAGCAGTTTTGAAAATAATCACAGTAACCCTGTCTCTCTTCTCTATGTCAAATGTCCATTGGCTTGTAAAATGCAGTTCATAGGCTAAAAGCAGGAAAAGTTCTAGTTTCCTATGTTTTGCTGGTGAAACTGATATGAACATGAGCACTAGTTTCTGATTTCAAAGAAGCTGAAAGTTAATTAGGTTCCACAATAAATCTAAATAGTTCTCTGCAGCCTGGTGCAGATGAAGGAAAACAATAGAAAGGCTCTCAGTGAGTTATCACTATCACGAGATTTCCCCCACCCCCCAGAAAAAACCTTCAGGAAAAAGTCTTTATCTTATCACAAAATACAAACAGTTTATTGTAGTAGTGTGTTGTTTCTGTAATCAGACTAGTCTGTGGAAAACCATAGTCGTCTTGTTTGTATGTAGTAGAGATGTGAATGTAGTAAGCAGGAGTTTAGCAATATACTTAGAATGTTTACCTCATCATGAATAATGAATACAGGAGTTTGTTTGGCTTGTCTTTCCTAAATTTTCTTCTGTAAAAGGTGCAAGTTTTCAAGTATAGTGTTTTCATGGTGCTTCATGGGTGAAGGAAGGGCTAGTTTGCAAGGAGACCAAATGTGGCTGAGATTACCTCCAGCTTTAATCTTCAGAAACGTGCCCCACAATTAATTCTGTGGAGCAAAAGATTCATCGACAGAAGAATACTGTCCCCATGACCATAAAATCCCCGGCAACAAAAGAACTCATATAATGACTTTTTTAAATTTTAAACACTGAATCAGAAGGCTATAGCTACACAACTGCCATTTTGTTTGAGCACTTCATATGACTTACAATAAGTAAAGCCAATAAAACATCAGATTATGCAGTACCCTTTCCAGGCATTGTAAAAGAAATAAATTGACAGCACTGGCCAAAATGTAAATAAGTGTCTCCAGAGAGAGCAGGCTAGAGTCCAAACTTGAGGAAGCAGATTTAAAAATAAACTCCATCAACAGAAGCTGTGACACAACCTCAGGATAAAAAGGCTGGATACTTAATTAAAATATTAATGGCTACAATGAAGGACGCTAAAGCCATTTTGAATAAAATAGACTCTAGTACACAGAGTTTATACAAATATTTATAAGAATGTTGCAAATGACCAAAGGAGCAGAAGATATTCCAAGCTTCTTAGAGAAATTGGCTCCATGGATTCTTAATTTAGACCTCTTAAAAGATGCAGTTTGTCTCTTATTTAGTGTTTGTTGAGTGCCTAGCACAATGGAGCACCATTTTTGTTTGACCATTAGCACTAGCTTAATAAACGTTAATAATAAATATGAGGAGCCAACTTATTTTATTACTAACCACCCACCTGTATCAGCTGAGACTGATGTTTTGAGAACTATTATCTGTTAGAGAAATACAAAACATAGAATGTATTTTACCAGCAGCCAAGTCATGAAAGATAGATCTTATATATTGTTTAGAATATTTTTTTCCCACCCTATATCCAGGAATTCAAGCCAAGCAATATGTATTTGTAACAATAAAAAAGCTTTCAGGCAGAATTTCAAAAGTACCTAAATGACTTAGGAGCACAAGTCCTACTGACTTACAAATTACTAAAGCTCTTTTGAAAATGTCAACCTTTTATGCAGACGAGCTGAATCTGGGCTTCTTTTCTCAGGTAAATTGAAGGTTAACATGAGAGGAAATAATACTATTTCTGGGATGGAGATTCTGATGAATAGCTGGAAGAATTCAAATTGCATCAGATTTGTAGTTCTAAATTCTATGAGCCAGAGTGACTTGTTGAGATTTAATTCTCATTAATTGTATAATTATTATAAAATAATTCACCTCAGAAGACATGGGAACATATAACACTTTACACAGAAGCTAATGGCTTGTTTTCTCACTTTAAGGTCCTGATCCAAACTCATTGAAATTAATTGAAGGACTTCCATTAGATACAAAGTATTAGGACTAAAATGCTTAGATGTTTTGCTTCTTAAATACATAAGTCCAGAGGGGAGTTCCTTTCCACGACACCCTCTTTCCCCATGCCCATTCCCCTAACATGCCTTTTATGTTGTGGAAGGTAGGGAGGTCAGGGTAGGAGCTGGCTCCACAGGCTTGAAGCCAGTTAAGAATTCACCTTTGCCACATCAAGGGCCAGATTACATCCCTTTTGCACCACTGATACAGAGGCTGAGAAACTGGGCCAACATCTTTTGATGGAAGTATACTGCTAAGTAGAGTCAACACTTCACACCCACACAGATGGTGGATGTGGAAGTCAAATGAGAGGTTTGCAGATCGACTCCTGGTCATTTATCCTACTTCTCTATAATGAAAGAGCATACTAATCCATGTCTGCATAGATCATTACAACTTAAGTATTGTTTGTTTATGGGCGAGAGATGTGCATTTGTGTGAGTTGTTTGGGAGTTAAAAATAAAAAGTCAAAATATTTTCATAATGGCCTTGTAGTTTCTAGGGTATTGCTAATATATTGGACTGGTCAGACATGGCACATACCTTATGTAGACATGTTAGTTGCTGTTGCACTACAGCCAATATCTTTCATTCTTCTGTCACAGTGGCCTTTAAACTTATGAAATGTGGACCTCCATTCTGTGAGTGAAGCAGCCCTGACCTAAGGGAAATTCATTAGCACTAACAAGATATTCCACCACGTTCAGAATGTTTCTGAAAAACAATAGGACAGATAAACAGGATTAAATTAAGCAAAACCATAGTGGACATCCACTCTTCCCATGCTGCACAAAGCAAAATGCTTTTACTTAATCGTCTGACATAAATACACAGAAAAGAGTTTTATAGTGTGATCACTCGGATGCAGCAAAATGCACGTGTGCACTTACACAAACAGATTATTGCATGTTCTAAACGGGCAACTGCATTTTCAATGCCTTGATTTGCATGTGTAAATGCATGTTTTACATGATGTAAGAGAGGCTGCTGTGCTACTAAATTTGTCATTTAATTGACAAGAAAATGTTATCAGACCCATTTTTATCTTCAAGTACTATACATGAAAGAGCAACTACACTGCAGTAGGTAAGGGGGAAAATTGCAGTCTGGAGCTTAGTGTTGACTATGACAGGAGACACATTTTCTTTAGGAACTGGGCATCAGGGAAGAAATATAATGTAGGATTTACTTGGGACTGTCACTTGTGAAATTTGCTTATTAACAAAAGCTCCTGTTCCTTTCAGAAAAAGTCATTCATTAATGAAAAAGTGCTTACATTGATCTGACTTCAATGGGACCATTAGTGGAATAAGGTACTGCTCAGTGGCCAAGATTTTCAGATGTGACTGGTGATTTTTGGGGTGCCAACTTGTGACACCTTAAAGGGGCGTAATATTTAGAAAGCACTGATCACCTGCCTTCTGGAAATTAGGCCTCTCTCAGATGTCTGTTTGCTCCCTCCCCACATATCACCAGTCACTTTTGAAAGTTTTGACCAATGTGAGTAAGGGTCAAGAAAAGTGGGCACTATGCAATAAGCCCTCAGGCCATAACTTCTTCATGGCAGGGACCTGTATGCTGACAATCAGTAAAATTCCATGCACATCAGTGGTGCTATATAAATAATTGTTCAATTGATTAGATACACACCTAATATACTATATATACAGAGAGATTTGATTCAGTCCGTTGGTTGATGTGGATACATATGAGCATGAGTGCATGGTTTTGGTAATGTCATAGCTCCCCTTAGAAGTAAAATATGCAAACCTGCCAAAACTTCATGACTTCCTCAGTAATCCATGACCTTAGAAATCAGCTTCAGGGTCACGTACAATATCTTTAATTTCTCCTGTTGAGTGCAGGCATAAATGTTTAATGGTCCCTATGGATGGTGAAAAACACTGAAGGGAAATACAATCCCCGTGAAGATGATGAAACTATTGAAGAAGAGCCAAGATAGATAATAAATAACATAAAAGAAAGACCCTGGTCTCTAGTGTTCCTCCAGAACTGTTCCATTTGGCTGGGTGTGGTGCATCAACTGGACTGGATACAGCAAACCTTTTCAGCCACTGTGGCTATGATTTTGGAATGTGTGTTGTGTATACAACTGAAGAACGGGGTGGAAAAACTAATTCTGTTTCATGGAGTATTTTGAAATTTGGTTTTATTCCAATTCAAAGAGCTGTGTGTAAATTCAAAAGCTTGTCTCTCTCACCAGTGGAAGTTGGTACAATAAAAGATATTACCTCCCCAACCTTATCTTTCTAAGGGTTAAAAATACACATTTGCTTCTCTAGGAAAGACTCAGCATATGTGATTTAGACCAAGCAAAGAAACTGACTATATTTGGATGTGAGTGGGAGATAACCTGTTCATGGATAGTTAAAAGAGCTACTATACTGGTGTCTCCAAGAAGTAAGCTAAGGAACACCCAGGTGATTCCCTTTATTAACTGGGCTGAGAGGAATGAGAGCACAGATGGCTCTCTCATGGCTTGGAGAGGCTAGGCGTTAGAGTTGGGATATGTTGACAATTCCAGCCTTTGACAAGAGGCGACAGAGAATGGACTAGTGACCTGGGTTGTGGCACCTAGAAAATCACAAGAACACTAATGCAATCCCCAAAGCCTGAGTTAGGCACCTAGGCTAATGAAGGGGGAGAGATAGATGCCTTACAAAGCAATCTAGAATGCCAGCACACTAAGCAAGGAGCCACCTAAGCTAGCCAATGGGAGATGCTGATCAGAGGGGTGTATGCGCTAACCCCCACTCTTCTCATGGAGATAAGTGACAAAGTCTGGGCTGAAGAGTTGCATCCATCTCTGCTTGCGATCCACAAACTGGGGGAAGATAGGTGTTTTGGCTGCCTATGTTGCAGGCAGGGGGAGAAAGAGGATATCCCTTATAAATTTCAACCAAGTGGGCAGGGTACTCACCCAGAATGTTAAAGGCCCCCCCCAGTTCAAATCCTCCCTCCCCCCTGTCCCAAGAAAGGAGAGGGGATTTGAACAGGACTCAGCCAGCTCTTCGGTGAATGCCCTAGCCACCAGCCTATGAAGTAACCCACATCAGAATATTTCAATCTCTCTTATTAAAGATGTTCCTCTTTAATTAACTAATTGGATAAATATTAATAGGCCTAGAGAAAGAGTTAGAATGACTCTACAGACATGGGATTCAAGCACTCACCTGAGAGATAACAGTTCATTCTTCAAATCTTTTCTCCCCCTCAAGAGAAGGGGGGGGACTCCTATATCCTAGCCTAAAGTTCATAAGGTAAGCCAGCTTTTCCCCCAGCTGTTTTGTGTGAACTCACCAGAAGAGCCCGACCTGCTAGGTGGCCCCTGAGCAAGTCTAATGGATCAGACCCTCCAATGCCTATCGTTCCTGGTAATCACACTGGGGCATAGGTTGGAGATTGGCATTTGGACACCTCTCATAAGACATCTATGATCAGTGCATATGCTCAGGTAGGAGAGAGGCACCCAGGTGTCTGGAGTGAGGCTGCAGTGCACATAGCCAGAGGCAAAAACTTAGGCACTGAGTGAGTTTAGGTGCCTACAAAGTTAGGCAACAACAAAACAGGACTTAGGCACTTAAGTACCTTTGTGGATTGCACCCCTTCTTCCTACCTGTCTGTCTCAAATTCCCACTTCCTTGAGGTTAGTTAACTCTGAATCACAAAGTACCAGAGTGTGGTTCTGACTCAGAATCGGAACTCTCAGAGTTCCCTGTCTATTTTGTGATATTTTCCTTCATAGGGAACAAATTGACCCTCTGGGTCTTTGTGCAGGTGCAGGGGTCCATCCCCAGAGAACAGCTTGTGGGACTGGGGGCCTAGATATGAACTGTTTTTATGCCAGTGCTATAAAAATGTCTCTAACAAAATGTGGCACAATATATGTCACAAAGATATGCACCCACAACTCTCACTCTGATGGCAGGAGTCACAGTATGAAAGCATAGGCTGGAAGCCTTCCGATTTGTATTAGAAACAGAATCTGTTAACTTCCTAAAAGGAAATGCCACATGTAGACTTATCCAGTGAGTGACTTTCAGCAAAAATACTAAGCTAATATAATCAAAAACATTTAGCTGTAATTTTTGCAGTGCTCATTGATAGTACATGTTCTCCAACTCTAAATGTGTTTTGGATTTATTTAAAGTTTGCAATAATTGGACCTGGTTTTAATTGGGCCAGTGCAATAAGCAGTTGCAGTTGTTTTACTGCCTTAAAGAACTTTTAAAGAAATGTGATTGAATAATTGAGTTTAAACACTGAAAAAAAATGAAAGGAATTAATTGTTTAATTGTTTCTTTACTAAATAAAGTCCAGATTTTGTCCATTCCCATGGATGGATCTTACCCATTAAAATTTTTGTTACTGTGCTGTAGAAAGAGATGCAGGAGTTGGGTTTCCTGTACTGAGGTGCCATATTCAGCTCTCTACAGGTTTTCCCTCCACCGTTTCATGCAGGGAAGTTGAGGACATGTTGGGAAAGAGCAGGAGGTTTACCCAAGCCCATGAAGTCCCACAGCTGGTCTGTCAATATGCACCCTAAAATCTAAATCTGCATCCCTTTGAAGTCAACAGAATTATTCCCATTGACCCCAGTGGATTTTGGATCAAGCCCTGGGTAGAGGGTTTGGCCCTATGTGGACTTCATAAAACCATTAAGCATTTGAAAGAAAGTAATCTTGCTTTATGAATAATGTTAAGAAGGAATGAAAAGTCCCACAGTCCTGTGAGTACTGTGTTTAACTTCATGATGCTCCATTCAAAATACTAAACATGTCAGCTAATGAAACCGAAGGCAGCTATACTTTAGAACTGATTTGTGTTAAAACACAGAAGACACATGTAGATTTACTTTCACATTGTGTGATGTTTTTCTGCTGTGCATCTTTGCACAAGGCAATTCTTTAAAAACAGAACTAGCTGGTCAGGAAATTATTTCTTTTCCGATTAAAAATATGAACAGAAATTTGATAATTCTGCTGCACTACAACACCTCAGGTGCTGAATCCACTGCACTCTCTAACTCAATGGATATTTGAAGGAACTTTCCCTCTCCAAGAATAAATAAGGGAAATTTAGTGCATAAGAGAGGACACTGGAAGTGCAAATAGTAAGTTCCTAAACATTACTAGATTCTCTGTCTTTGAAATCAAATTTGGTTCAAGTGAGACTTGTTAGAGGCAGAGAGGAATTCAAAGTAAAATGAAAAATGAATGGTTTCTTTGTATTATTTACATGAAATGGAAAATAGTAATGGAATGAGAAGTTATCAAAATGCCTGTATTCAGAGAAAGAATGGCAGAAATCTGTGCTTAATACAGTGGAGAATTTGACAAAATGCTATTCTTAAATAATGTGTCACCCATAAGGCTGCCAAGGTTAGTAATTTTATAGATTATATGTGAAATAAATGTGGTTAGTTTGGTATGATTTAAAACTGTAATGAGGCAGCTTTCACTTTTTTAGAAGATGTTCCAAGTTTTATATCCACGAATGGTCATTCTTTGCTTCATGTTAGGTGTTTTACTGTTACACTTTTGCTGATTGTGTGGCCAATTGCCCTGTTATACATGCATTATTCTGTGTGTCTTTCAGAAATAAAAAGTCCAGAGGAAAGGCATTGCTTCCACAAAGTGAAACTAATTTTTGAAGTTACATAGGATGTAAATTATTCAGGAGATGGTCCAAATACTTTTTTTGATATTAAAAAGGCAGCATTGTGGTTAAGCAACATTGAAATCAAAATTAGAAATGGGGAAAGATACTATTAGTTAATAAAAACTGATGAAGAATTTTTCACTGGTTCATTTGCCATGATTTTGCATTTTGAACGTTCAATATTTTCCCCACAACATTTTAGAAGATTGAAAATAGAAGCAGGTAAACAATTGGGGGGCGGGAAATGATTCTGCTTGAAAATTTACACTTGTACATTTTAAATTTGAAGTGAAAAGGTGTCTCTATACGTATACTCAGTTAACTAAATTAAACCATGCTCTTCTTATCAAGGGGATACACAAACACCATCTTGCATCTTTTCCCAAATGGCTAGATAGTAGAGAAAGTTCTGAACTCTTCAGATTAGATATATTTTTGTCAAAATAAACTTTTTCAAGTTAATTCTTTGCTCAGATCCACTATTAGGACAGAGTAGTCCCATAATTTCCCAGCATGCTTTTCTGGAGGCTGTCCCTTTAAATTTGGCAGCACCAAGCAGCTGTAACCTAGTGTGATCATTTTGTAACAGTCTGCTGCATATCCCTCACTTCCAGCTGGTAAGCATTCTTAACTTCTGTTGTGTTTTTTTCCCCTTCTGCCTATGATTTGAGAGGTAGAGCTTTTACTTCCTGTGGGAGTCTATTCTAATATCTTCACTGTTAGGAAATGTCTTTGGCATTCCACCTAAATATTCCTTTGATTAATTTTATCTCCATAATTCTAGCTATACCCTTATGTGCCAACCAATGTAATTCCTTTTTACTTGTATTTACACCCTGCAAATACTTGTACACAGTTACTAATCCTCCCTTAGTACTGTCTGGCCATGTTATACTTTTTTAGTACATTTGAGCTTTTCTCACAAAAGTTAGTTTGCCTAGCACTTGAGCCAATTTTTGTTACACGGATAAGCACTTGGGGGTGTAATAATAATGAACGAGAGAGATCTCACTAGTCTATTAACAAATCCACTGCTAATTCTCTTCCTGTTTAACCATATGTTAAATTATAACTTTATACTAATAACCATTCATAAAAACAAAAAGGAGCTGCTGCAGTATCAAATGTTTGCACTGAAAGGTGAGATGGCTCATGTGCATCATTTATTTCCTACAGTAAAATTGTATTTGCCTTAAATAAATAGTCCAGGATTTCCCAAAGGCTTTTGACTTGTAGAAAAAAAAGTTTTAGGCATTATATTAACTACTAGCATTTTTCTGAATATCATTTTCTGAGGCAGTGTGAGAATTTGGTGACAAAGAAATGTGGTGCTATGCAGGAGATGGGAGTATGGTTCCTAACTTGCTTCCTCAATCGCTGGTGGAGTGGGGATTCAGAGCTCTGTGAAAACTCTTTATTTAGTATCATGTTCCTCTGTAGCCATTTCAGTTTCCCTGTCTGTCAAATAGGGGCAACAATAATTACCAAAGGGAAAATGTGAAAATATGCAGAATTTAGGATGTCTTCACTAGGAAATGAAGCAGAGAACTAGTCCCATATCCTGCCAGCTGAATCAGCTTCTCCAGTCTTGAAAACTTCTATATTACTCCTCTACGGCCTTCCCCATTTGGGATTTTGGGGACCCATCCTTTTATTTGCACTGTCTCATCTATCTGAAATTTCCAATTTCTAGGCTCCTGAAACATTCTTTTCTTTAAATCCCATCTTAAACCCTACCTTTTCTTGATAGCCTGACTTATTCTCCTTTTCCCTCCCCTCCTCCCTCCTGAAGTATTGTATAAATTGTAGTACAGTATGTTTCCATTGGTATCTGCAACCACAGATCCTGTATTGTAGGTGGAATTGGGTTCCAAAATAAATGCACAACAGATGAAGAGCATGATAAATGTATGAAAAAGTAATCCTCCCCTCTCTTAATCAGGGTAATAATGACTCACCCTGCATTCATAAATGGGTTTGTTTCAGAGCTCTGTGTGCAGCAAACATCATGGGTAATAATTCATTTGTTTTTTTTAAAGAAGAGATTACTGCAAATTTATTTTAAAAGGTAATCCTATTCCTCTTAGTCATTGTGATTCATTACCCATGACGTTTCAGTAAGAAATGTACTAATATATACATATATATTCATTGATATGTGTAATCAGTGTCAGACAAATACTGCATATAGTGGGAGGAAACTGTGAGAATTTGATGTGGTTGGCTGTTACATTCAGATGCCAGATTTTTTCCATCTTTTGACCTTTCAGTAGAGGATTTTGAAACAATCAACTAGATAAAGCTTTGCATGAACAAATAAACTGAGAGTAAAAACCAGGTCACATGCATCAGCACATGTTCAGAAAGGTCCATGTTTGCATTGCTTGAACCAGTACACAAATTTCAGGTAGTATGGTTTCACACAGCCAGGAACTGAGGATTTTGTCTTTGTGAAGGGATAGAGGGGACATCTTTTGAAGACAGTAGAGAACATATAAAAAAAATCCTGTCACTTTCTAAAATAAATATGGAGAACAGGAGTGTGAAGTAGATGAAGAGGAAAACTGTGGAGAACAGGGAAAGATTATGGAGGAGGGAGGGATGTGCAATAACATCTGTAGGTACAAATCATGTCCAGGGTATACCAAGTGTACATTTAATACAATCACTGCCACAAAGATGTGAACTATTATGGTCCATGGAAGCAAGTAAGGAAAACAGCTATGTGACAGTGCTATAAATGGGTGTTTGAGCTGCAGGGTTCTCCTGACATTAATATTTTTGTTATGAACAAGTATGTGGTTTTTGTGAAGACATCTGCTGCACAAAGTTGTTGGGACTGAAGGAAGATTGCGTCCAAACAGTTGCTGGTGACTTGGTGAGGAAGGATTCTGAATCAGGAAATTCTTCTGATGCAAAGTCATGTTACATATTTCATATAAGGTTAAAGAACAAGTTTCTGCAAAATAATGGAATTAAGAATAATAATGTGCTAACCTAGACCATTGCTTGCTAGAGTCAGACACAGATTAGGATATATATATATATATATATATAATATTTTTTTTTTTAATTTTGAGGGGCAAAGACTGTTCTGTCTGGATCAGGACTTAGACTTAAACACAGCCCCTCTGAAAAACCAATTGATATAGCTTCTGTTGATCCTCCTGATCACATGGACTAGGCCCAGTCAATGAGGAGTACAGAAAATATACCACAACTTGCCTTATTTTATTGTATCTAGCCAAAATGATTGAGGAAGTGGGTGAGGTAATATCTTTTATTAGAGCAACTTCTATTGGTGAGAGAGACAAACTTTACCTCACCCACCTTTAGTCTCTAATATCCTGGGACTGACATGGCTACAACAATGCTGCGTACAACTCAGAATACATTTGAAATTTGACTCCAAAGCTTTTCACACTTATTTATATGAGGAAAAAATGTAACCCGTATCATGTTAGTAAACAAAATATAGTTACTGAATTAAAACGAGATCATTTTAGGTAATGTATTTGTGGATTCCAATTTGTATCCTTTCAGCATCACACTGAATTATCTTAAGCACAGAACAAATGAACGTGTTTTACACGTTCTCACATGTCTAAGCAAATATCCACAAAAAATATCTGCACATAGTCTAGCACAAAGATTTCATTTTAGCAGTTGAATTTCTCCTTCAATTGGTTTCCTAGAAAGCTTAGCTAGAAGAAAGAGTGGAGGGACACAAACTCTATCTTTGTAAGGACAGAACATCCTGCTGATGTAAAACACTGTTTACTTCCAATTCAATTTGCTATCGAACTGTTGGGGGAAGTCTGTACACCTCCTTTAGATCCAGTAGCAGGGCCGCCCAGAGCAGGGGGCAAGTGGCGCAATTTGCCCCGGGCCCTGCAGGGGCCCCCACAAGAATATAGTATTCTATAGTATTGCAACTTTTTCTTATGGAAGGGGTCCCTGAAATTGCTTTGCCCCAGGCCCCCTGAATCCTCTGGGCGGGCCTGTCCAGTAGAAAACTAAGAAGGAACAGGGGCAATATTAAGTTTATCCCTAGATGTTTGTTTATTCTGTTTGTACATATTCTCCCAATTTCAGCACAGAAAAAGGAAAGTTTGAAGTTTTTCATTCCTGTGTAAAATATCTGCTTATGGTAGGACAGACATTACCTCTCAATAATAGTCATTGCCTTCTAGAACCCCTCTTCAGATAAATGATTACAAAACCTGCTTTGGCTAATTATCACTGTAAAGAATTTAAGAGGGAAAACAGCTCGTTTGTTTTCCTTTAGAGTAACATAATTTGTGGCAAATTAGCCAGATTCCTAAAGGATGTGGAGTTTTAAAATTGCTTAATGTGGATGATACTTTAAAGCTAGTGGATGCTTTCTGTTAAAGGTCAATCTAAGATGCTTAAAGACAGTTAAAAAATTACTTATTTACTAACTTACATCCCTTTCAAACCATACTAACACTGATGCTATGTCTACCCTGCACTTTGTCATTAAAACTTTTGTCAGTCAGGGGGGTGAAAAAGCACACCCCTGACTGACAAAAGTTTTAACAACAAAAAGCACCAGTGTGGACAGCGCTTTGTCAGTGCGAGATGTTCTCCTGCTGACAAAACTACTGCCCATCATTGGGGGTGGTTTTATTGGTGGCAGGAGAGCTCTCTCCTGCCAGCAAAGAGTGGCTATACTGCGTACCTTACAGCAACATGTCTATATCTGCACAGCTGTGCCACTCTAAGGTAAGCAGTGTACACACAGCCTAAGTGGCATTTGTAAGAAACTTTTTGGTGGATTATACCTGAAGAGTAAGTCGTATAGTTTCTAAAAGACAAGCCAACTGGTGCTGCCGTATGGTGGAAAATAAAGAGAATTTGGATGGATGTGTTATGTTGAGGGATAAAGAATGTCTATTTAAAGAAGCGAGTAGAAAATAAGAGGAAAGTTTGACATTTTTCAGAACTCAGCTGATTAGGTGTAGTGCTGTGCTTGTAAATAAAACTGGGGGGATGGTACTTAGAGTAGGAACTGTGGGCCAGATTCTCATGTTACTCCTACAAAAACCCATTGACTTGAATAGAGTTGCCTCAAGTAACTCAACGGAGATTCTGGTCTTTTGTGTGTATGTGGTTGTTGTTTGGGCCTTGGGTTTTTATACAGTTTACCTGTATTTGACTGAAACCTCTAGTGGCTAACCATAACACATTAGTTTGATGATTAGAAGAAAATGTTTTCATGTTGTTGTAGTTTTTCATTTAAATAATCATTCCAAAATATTACAGAATCACTTCTCTCTATTTTCTCCCCACTTTCTGTTGATAGAAAAGTTTCAGTGTTTCGCTAAATGTGTTACCTTTAAAAAGAAAACGCTAATTAAAAATAAGCAGTGAGCAGTCCATGTTGCATGGAACAATGAAGAGTTCAAAAGCAGTAGTACAGAACAAAACTGGCAACATTGTATACATGGGTGAAGCCTTCTTGGTTAATTTAATTAGGAAAACAGTGTTTTAGGAAAACAGACATTATTAGCACTGTGATTTAGAATTTTTCATTGAACGTTTTCACTAAATATATACAAAATGTATAATATAAAATACAAGTGTGTATTTACAGGTATGCCAGAATGTATTATATGTTATATCAACAACACTGAGTCTAGATTTATAAAACATCTGTTCTTTTGTTCCCTTTTTAATATTTTACCCTGTATTTGGGTTTTTCAAAGATTTTTTACCATTGCTTTATGTACACACAACTCTCTGGCAAATGCTATATCATTACATTTTAACATTGCATTAGTTTTCCTCAGCTGAAAAACATACGCTAATATTCACCCACATACAACTAGGACTTCGATTTAATTTTAGATTTAACATATTAAGCTAAATTTAACTGTTCAAAACACATGTAGACTAAAGACATAGTAGCATGCATCCAATGTCACTATTCTGGAGTATGCTGTCTAACTCTAGCACACTAAACTATGTTATTTTCTGCTACATGACAACTTAATTTGTACTTTATATGTTTCAACTCTAATTTACAAAGCATGCTCTACGGATCTTTGGAAAATCTGTGCATGTTGTGGTTTACTCATTTTGTAAATGATTCCAACATGAAGTTTGCGCTCCAAAAAGTAAAACTTGTTCTAGCTGCTCATAAAATTTTCCCCAGAAGTGTTTATAAAAGCTAGTAAAAAAGAAAAGCGCTCATTATTTTTGATAAATAAAAAAGGATTGAAATACATATTTTAATCACAAAGCCAGAAATATTTTGGAATAGAGTGGAAAGGGAAAGGATTTTTTTTAATGGATAAAATCTATTTTTTAAAATAACATGAATTTCAACTTACTCCATCAGCCACTTTACTTAGAGTTAAACTTTATTTTTTGCTGTGGTTAAGTGGTGGGGGGAGGAAATACACCAAGTCCCAGCAAATGTCAAACCCAGCTTTAAAATATTGGTATTTAAAGGAGGCATAATACCAATAAGTCTAAAACTATTAAGGCTTCTTAGTGAGAATATACAGGACTGTTTTATGTAGTTTTTGACAGAGAACTTAAATTAGCTCTGCAACATGGATGGTGTAACTTTTCCTGCTGCCAGGGAAAGAAATGCTGTCAAGCTCTAAGTTGTGGTGATGGCACTTAGTTTGTATGAGACTAATAAAAGGGCAAAGAGTATGCGTGTTTCTCCGATTCTAGACTTTTTTTTTTCCCCCTGGTCAGAACTTTGAAGTCTTTTTAAAGCTTTGTTCTCTTCCTCTTTGCCAGGCTAATAAAAAGAATTATTATTACTACCACATTTGTGTCTCTTGGATTTTATTTTGGCTAATGCAAGAGTTTTTACAACATGATCTTGGACAAAGGAGCAATTAGAATTAAGGAGCCTTATCCAACAATTACAGCACTTATTGCAATTATTATAGTAACTTAGTAAGTTGACGACTTACTGAGTTACCCAAATGATACATTTTTATTTTGCTTTTAAAGTTAGCAAAAGCTTAATGCTAGAGTTTTGTAATGAGCCTGTGGTAACCAGATTTGTAGTCTGAAGCCTTCGTCTGCCACGCTGTTAGCCATCAAAGGAGGCCTGTCCTACCAAGCTTTCTATTTTCACAACAGGATATCTGGTTTCTTTTATGAGGATACAGCTATGTTAATTTGGTTTAGTGGTTTGTTGGAGGTAAGCATGCTCTTCACAGCACAAACACCAAAATCCCCTTAAAGCAGTTCCTCGTTAATAGCTGGGGTCTGATTGGCAGTTTTGCATTGTAAAGTGTGATTTGGTTGGATAAATATGTTTAGTCTAGTAAGCACTTTAGTGATTGAGTGTCTGTTAATGGATAAAGGTGGATTATGGCAAAACCTCTACAGGCTGTCATTGAGCACTTAGAGTTGTGAGATGTCATGGAGGGAATGGAAAACAAACTGACACTGTGGAAAAACTCTGCAACTATAAAATATTTTAAATATTTGGTGCTAATTTTGTGCTTACATTTAAAATCATAATTCATTTGAGGAAAACAGAGAGTAGAGCAGAGACGGTATACAACACATAGATTCCTAATCTGACATTAAGAGCACATGCATGCTACACAAAGCGTTCAGAGATCTTTGAGACATTTCTTAGTACATGGCAGTTGAAAGAACCCCAAACTGGCATAAAGGGAAGTATAGAGTGGCTATTACTTTTCTCAAGAATGCACGGGAGAGCCTTTGATTGAAAATAAAAGTCAAAACACATACTTTTTTTTTCCAAGAGAGGATTTTACAAGTCAGTAAGGTTGTTTTATATTGTTCAAAGCTATTTTTAAAAGCTGTTTTCTGCAGCCATCCTCCCCGATTTAAAAAAAAAAAAAAAATTTCAGGCACTATTTTCTCCCAACCCAAAATGCAGAAATGAAGATCTTTCTCTTACTTTTAAGAAAGGTAATCTGATCCACCCTATAAACTCCCAGAAAATGTCACTTTTTCCCCTCTACTCAGGTGTACACAAGCATTTTTATGAGGTGGTAAATATCAGCTTACTCCAGGGTTCTAAATGGCCTTGAGGCCAAGTGGCAGATATTCAGGCTCTTTAGAAGAAAACGTTAAGAAAATCTTCATTTCTGGTGAGTTTTGAAACCGTTATGACTTTTTATATGGTTGCATGGTGGAGGTTTGTTTGTTTGTTTGGATTAGTGTGGAAGCATTTAAAATGACTAACAGGTGATCTACTCTACTCATGCTGGTGCAAGACTGAAATTCTTTCATATATAAATATTTTTATATAAATAAACCTAATATGCAAGTGTTTCACACATTAAAAATATTAAGACCTACTTGACTTCTGGTTTAGAAGGAGGCTATTTTCCAAGGTATTTTACTGGATCCTGTCCCCATTTTCTCCTTTATTATTCCCTTATCAAAGGCATATCCGGCTGATCCCTGCCTTACAGCTGATGTTCATCATCTGTCAGTATTGGCTCAAGTTCACAAAGCCTAAGGTTCTAGTGAAATGTTTAGAAAGGCAATAACAAGTGTTTTAGAAACCTCTCTGGCTTATTGTAAACCTACATATTTCTCACACTCTCTCGTCATATGATTAAACCTACCTAAACTAGAAGCTTGCCTTATGGTCAAATCAAGAGTAACTCTATTGACTACATCAGGACATGCTGGATTCTCCATCATTGGCCATCTTTAACTCAAGACTGGTATCTTTCTGAAAGATATGCTGTAGGTCAAACAGACGTTAAAGAGTCAATGCAGAAAATGTTGGGCTAATTTTTTGGGCCTCTGTTATGCAGGAAGGTAGACTAGATTATCATAATGGTCCTTTCTAGCCTTGAAATCTATGACTTCAAAAGTATTACACTAGTGTAACAAAGCAAAACTATAGTCTTTCAACACTCCCTCACCAGAGTATGCAACATGGTTAGATAGATCAGTGGCTCTAAACTTTTCAGACTACTGTACCCCTTTCAGGAATCTGATTTGTCTTGTGTACCCCTAAGTTTCACCTCACTTAAAAACTACTTGCTTACAAAATCAGACATAAAAATACAAAGTGTCACAGCACACTATTACTGAAATATTACTTACTTTCTCCTTTTTACCATATAATTATAAAATAAATCAGTTGGAATATAAATATTGTACTTACATTTCAGTGTATAGTATACAGAACAGTATGAACATGTCATTGTCTGTATGAAATTTTAGTTTGTAGTGACTCTTCTAGCGCTTTGTATGTAGCCTGTTGTAAAACTAGGCAAATATCTAGATGAGTTGATGTACTCCCTGGAAGACCTCTGTGTATCCCCAGGGGTACGTGTACCCTGGCTGAGGACCATTGAGATAGATCAAATTTGCTCCACTTGAATCTGAAATGTTATGGGGCAAATTTTCCCCTCCTTCAACTAGCCCCATGTTGCAAGAGTGTAACTGAGAGCAAAAGTAATTCCTAAAGACTTAATATTTCCTGTGTTTCATCTCACAACTCTTCATGCATGAGTAAGAGAGGAAATCAATCTAGCAATTACAAGTTTCATATAATACTTTAACTAGAATCCTAGATGATTTGGCAATTCAGTTTTATGTGTCTATATCAGTGAAAAAAGGGAAGGGGGCCTTCCCAGATGCACCTGGGTATCATTTATTTGTAATAATACATTTGATTATATGTCTTTCATTTTTAAAAGGGCAAATACTGCATTTTCTCAGCCCAGCACACCATGCAAGTTACCAGAAGTTTTACACCTGGGGAAACAAAGGCAAGGAGAAATTGAGTCACTTGTCCAAGAGTACAGAGCTACCGTGGCTCCACACATTAAATATGGGTCATCTTCACTGACAACCCAGGGCTCATAGCTGGTCTGATGCTCTACCCATGGCTCCATCTAATAACATCCCTTGCTATGAAAATGTGCATTAGCTGCTGCCTTAACTGGAAGCAATATTTTCAGATACTTCCTTACCAGTTTTAACTTTCAACAGTCAACTTGTGGCCTGAAGAGGACTGTGCTTTGCTGGGGAGTGGGGTCAGCATCACAGGATGGATTGATGGAGTGGGTGCCCAACCTAAGGCCCACAGGCCGTAAACTACCCACCAAAGCATTTAATAAGGCCCAGGGCCCTGCTTCAACACAATATACTAACAGCTGATTCATTAGTATTCTGTCATCATGTTTACATGATTTTAATTTACATAAGTGTGTAAATAGACAATGCTGTACATAGAAACAGCCTATCTAAATACATTCAAAACAAGCTGAACTTAAAATATAAATCAACACAGGTGACTTTAAATCTTGTTAAAATATGTAGAATCTGTTTGCCCCACACAAGGTTGTGATTAGATGTATGTGGGTCTCTTGTGTAATAAGGTTGTGCACCACTGGATTGGGGGCTGAAAAGAGGATACTGGGGAATTGTATTTATTTAGGGTCTGAGAATTCATTCGGAAGAATTGGGTAAACAGGATGAATGTTGGCAGAGATTAGGTTTGGGTAGTGGGACAGGCCCAAGATAGATTATTGGAGCAGGAGTGCAGAAGATGGGATTGAGGGGAAAATGGGAAAGAAACAGAGGGAAAGAGCAAGAGAAGTGAAAGTACCCTGGACAAACGGCAAGAGAGAAATGCTAAATAAAGCAGGAGATCTTGAATAGAATCATAGGCTAGTAGGGTTGGAAGAGACCTCAGGGGGTCATCTCGTCCAATCCCCTGCTCAAAGCAGGACCAACACCAACTAAATCATCCCAGCCAGGGCTTTGTCAAGCCAGCCCTTAAAAACTTCTAAGGATGGAGATTCCACCCCCTCCCTAAGTAACCCATTCCAGTGCTTCACCACCCTCCTAGTGAAATAGTTTTTTTCCTAATATCCAACCTAGACCTCCCCCACTGCAGCTTGAGACCATTGCTTCTTGTTCTGTCATCTGCCACCACTGAGAACAGCCTAGCTCCATCCTCTTTGGAACCCCCCTTCAGGTAGCTGAAGGCTGCTATCAAATCCCCCCTCACCCTTCTCTTCTGCAGACTGAACAAGCCCAGTTCCCTCAGTCTCTCCTCATAAGTCATGTGCCCCAGCCCCCTAATCATTTTCATTGCCCTCTGCTGGACTCTCTCCAATTTGTCCACATCCCTTCTGTAGTGGGGGGACCAAAACTGGATGCAATACTCCAGGTGTGGCCTCAGCAGTGCCGAATAGAGGAGAATAATCACTTCCCTCAATCTGCTGGCAGTGCTCCTACTAATACAGACCAATATGCCATTGGCCTTCTTGGCAACAAGGGCACACTGCTGACTCATATCCAGCTTCTCATCCACTGTAATCCCCAGGTCCTTTTCTGCAGAACTGCTTCTTAGCCAGTCAGTCCCAAGACTGTAGTGGTGCATGGGATTCTTCCGTCCTAAGTGCAGAACTCTGCCCTTGTCCTTGTTGAACCTCATTAGATTTCTTTTGGCCCAATTCTCCAATTTGTCTAGGTCACTCTGGACCCTATCCCTACCCTCCAGCATATCTACTTCTTCCCCCAGCTTAGTGTCATCTGTGAACTTGCTGAGGGTGCAATTAATCCCATCATCCAGATCATTAATAAAGATGTTGGGGGGGGGAAACAGCCCTAGAACCAATCCCTGGGGCACTCCGCTTGATACCATATAGTCCATTCATCCAATCCGTATTTCTTTAGCTTGTTGGTAAGAATACTGTGGGAGACTGTATCAAAGCTCAATATATATCACATCCACTGCTTTCCTCATATCCACAGAGCCAGTTATCTCATCACAGAAGGTAATCAGGTTCGTCAGGCATGACTTACCCTTGGTGAATCCATGTTGACTGTTTCTGATCACCTTCCTCTCCTCCAAGAGCTTCAAAATGGATTCTTTGAGGACCTGCTCCATGATTTTGTGAGGGACTGAAGTGAAGCTGACTGGTCTGTAGTTCCCCGGGTTCTCTTTCTTCCCTTTTTTAAATATGGGCACTATATTTGCCTTTTTCCAATCATCTGGGACCTCCTGCAATCGCCACAAATTTTTAAAGATAATAGCCAATGGCTCTGCAATCACATCAGCCAACTCCCTCAGCGTCCTTGGATGCATTAGATCTGCACCCAGGGACTTGTGCGTGTCCAGCTTTTCTAAGTAGTCCTTAAGCTCTTCTTTCACCACTGAGGGCTGCTCACCTCCTCCCCATACTGTGTTGCCCAGTGCAGCAGTCTGGGAGCTGACCTTGTCTATGAAGACTGACGTAAAAAGAACATTGAGTACTTCTGCTTTTTCCACCTCATCTTTCACTGTTGCCTCCCTCATTCAGTAAGGGTCCCATACTTTCCCTGACCACCTTCTTGTTGCCAACATACCTGTAGAAACCCTTCTTGTTACCCTTCATATCCCTTGCTAGGTGCAACTCCAATTGTGCCTTGGCCTCCCAGATTACATCCCTGCACGCTCTAGCAATATTTTAATACTCCTCCCTAGTTATCTGTCCAAATTTCCATATCTTGTAAACTTCCTTTTTGAGTTTAATCTCACCGAAGATTTCACTGTTAAGCCAAGCTTGTCGTCTGCCATATTTGCTATTCTTTCTGCACATCTGGATGGTTTGTTCCTGTGCCCTCAATAAGTCTTCTTTAAAATACAGTCAGCTCTTCTAGACTCCTTGTCCTCTCATATTAGCCTCTCAGGGGATCCTGCCCATCAGTTCCCTAAGGGAATGTAAATCTACTTTTCTGAAGTCCAGGGTCTGTATTTTGCTACTCTCCTTTCTTCCTTTTGTCAGAAGGACGAACTGAACTCAACCATCTCATGGTCACTGCTTCCTAGGTTGCCACCCACTTCTACTTCCCCTACCAATTCTTCCTGTTTGTAAGCAGCAGGTCAAGAGGAGCATGGACCGTAGTTGCTTCCTCCAGCACTTGTACTAGGAAGTTGTCCCCAACACTCTCCAAAAACTTCCTGGATTGTCTGTGCATTGCTGTATTGCTCTCCCAGCAGATGTCAGGGTGACTGAAGTCCCCAATTAGAACCAAGGCCTGTGATCTGGAAACTTCAGTTAGTTTTCCAAAGAAAGCCTCGTCTACCTCATCCTCCTGGTCTGGTGGTCTATAGCACATGCCCACCATGACATCATCCTTGTTGCTCTCTCTTCTAAACTTAACCCAAAGACTCTCAACAGGCTTTTCTCCAGTTTCATACTGGAGCTCTGAGCAATCATACCACTAATAGAGAGAACAGAATAGGGAACAGCATGACAGAACATGAGGGAACATAGAGTGGGAAAGAGACAAGTGGAAAAACACAGGCAGATAGGGCAGAAAAAGAAATAGAGATGTTCTTTGAGGAATGACAAAACAACAGCAAAGAGGACACAGTAAATTTCAATGTTATCTTGTGCAAGGAAGGATTGGTTCCAAATTATGACATCAGACCCAGTCTTTGTGTATATGAGACTTTTTGGTCTGGTATAAAGGAGGGTCAGGAGACATGGCTGGGAGGTAGGCATTAACAATTAGTCCTCTGACTTTATATAGAATATACCGATAATTTGCTTTTATGTATTTTAAAAAACATATAATCCCATTGTTGACACTTTTTTTTAGAATGGATTATTATATTATGTTGTCTGATGGAAAATACATGAGTCCGTCTGGGGTCTAGGGTTTTTGCTGCATCCATGTTGGTGTGTAAAAGGGATGCCAATAACTTTATCAATTTAAAAAAAAAGATTTTAAAAGTAATTTCAGGTGCTTCAACTATATCTGAATTCTCGTGCCAGTTTTAATAGTTTTTAACAGTCACATTTTCCTAAATTTTTTTAAGGGTGGGATTTTCAGAAGCATTGAACTCAGTGGGGTCAGATTTAGGCCAGTGCTGAGCATTTCTGAAGAAACCCACCCTAAATGTTTTTGTCTCCTCTTTGCTGTGTGACAAACCACACCCACCCACCCATCCACCCAAAAGGATGAAAAAGGACTGACTGATTAAAAGGGAAACAGAGAAAATATCTCTACACAAAATACTATCAGATACACAAAGTAATAAAACTAGAAAAAAGACACATTTTCTTTAATCTTTCTTGGTAATAGTACTTTGAAATGTTTTAACAATGGTAAGTTTAAAAAAAATGAGACCAAAATGTGTCTATAAATATGAGGCAGGATTCCTAGTTGTTGTGATATGTATTAGTTTATTTTGGTCTAAAACCTTGTCACGGTTACTTTTCATGCCTCTCCACAGTACCACACTTCTTTTGTTTGCCTAACGGCCTGCACTTCTGCTTCAGATTTGTGAATGAACAATCGATCATATTAAAATACATTAAACTTTCACAAATACTCAGCAGCCATCCAGCCTACGTGAGCAGTCAATAAGACCCCACATATAACACATTAAATCGTCTGCTTTTATGCTATGGGAGCAGCACTTCTTGTATTTAGCCATCAGATGCCTGTTTGAGATAGATGAGAAATGACTTGGTGGTCTCAGTCCAACTCCAACCAGACAGGTGTCCAGATCATAAAACTCCCCACCATAATTGGCACTAATTGGCATCCCTGTCAGCAGACTAGCCAACGACTGTATAGGAATGGAGACTGAACAGCTTCTCTCATAGCCTAGAGGTGGTTCCAAATCCAGGAGTGTGGGTGGCCCATTGATAGGGAAGTTTGAGTTCTTTTGTTTTTTTTTTACTGCTGTTTCTTATGCTATATCTTTTCTAGGGATACACAGAAAAATTCTGTTTCTAGGAATTTCATAAACTATAAAAAAAATTTAAAAAGTGCGTCACTTTGGAGGGATTTTTGGAAACCATGAGTGAAACAGAGGTCTCACTGAAGTCAGTAGCAAAAGTTCCATTGACTTTAATGGGGCCAGGATTACAACCAATATTTTTAAAGATGCTCTTATCAAAGAGGTTTGGGACAAGACTGTTTGAAAAGTTTGTAGGAAGACAAGATAAGGTAATTAGTGCCATCTTTGCTGCCTAGTTAGGACCCAATCCTGAAACTTGTTCCACATAGGGAAAACAAATTGCAGACTTGGGCTCTTAAAGTCCCTTCATATTTGAATGTGTGAGTGAACAGCAAAAAATGTATAGCAATAGCAAAAATATAATCAAAATAGAAAAAAATCAGTATATCTCTTAATGGCCTTAAAGACTGTGTTCACAAATATTGCTAGGGATTTGTCATAAATAAATGGAACATTGTGCCCTCAGCTTAGCTAAGAGATTTATCACAAATAACATACCATGGAAATACAATTGGTACAAACCTGCTTAAAGAGCTCCTTTGTAAACAGCTGAAACTCCCATGTGTCATAAAATGGGAAACTAGAAATGTATAAATATTGCAGATACAGGGCCAGATACTATGGTGCCTTGCACCTTATACAGTCATTTATACCAGTGCAGAGTGTCTATCTAAATGGGCAGGTTAATGATTTACATGCACTTTGCACTGATGTAAATACCTACATACAGTTCAGGGCAATGGAGATCCTGGCCCATAATGCTGAACTACATACACCCTGAAAGATAAATGTTCTTCTACATCTATATCATTTATTCTTGCAAGTCTACATATTTTTTTCTTTCCCAGTGATTGTTTTTTAAAGAAGAAAGTCTTCTCTTTGACTTTTATGTCCTCTCTTGCATAGGAGCTCTTGACAAACTGGGGGGAAATGTAGGTTACGTAACATGCCTGTGGAAAAATAGATATGAGGTTTTTTTTTTATGAAAAACAAAAATAGGGTAAAGTCAGATGGGCATATGCTTTGTACATCTCCCAAGTGCTATCTGAAGAGCACCGTACAAAAACAAAGCTTGGTCAAGAGGAAGCAGCTGCAAGGGTGATATAGAGCCTTTTCTCATAAACAAAGAGCACCAACAAATCTGTTTGAGCATGAATATTAGATTTGCCGAGTTCTGCTGACATCACTATGGGAGATAAACATATTACAAGGAGTGGAACAGCTTGTTGTTTGAGAGGTTGCCAGATGAGATAAGTGAGTGGTAAAGTGGCAAATGAACACAGGGTGCCCATCTTGACAACCTCGGATGTGGTTGCTGGTTGTGAGTTAGTGAAGTGTCATATCGAACATAACTAATCTGGAACAAGTGAATAAAAATGAACTAAGGCCTTTGCTATAAGGGAAAAAAAGAAGTTCAAACAGCTGCTTCCATCTGGGAACTATGTGAAAGTGTTGTACAGCTGTACAAAAATAAACAGCTTAAAATTCTGCACAGCCTACTGCTCCATTTACATTCTTTCCCAATCTTTCCCCTTGTTAAGCTGTAATCTTGCTTCTAATTATATTTTATCAATCTATTGTTTATGCAACTCTAGCTTAAACTGCAAACCTATTCAAACAAAAATAAACTCATAATTAGTTGTCTTCTCCCCAAACTCCCCCCACATCCTTTTGTATTAGCAAGTGCATCATTATCAGACCCTTGGTGGGGAGGGAACGCAGTCAGTTTACATGGTGCCCTTTTGGCAGCAAAGAATAAAAAAATTGTAGCTGTATAATGTGATTTACCAGCTCTGGGGCTCCGGGGTCTACACTTCCATAAATATAAGTGACAAATTATCAATAAATCATTCCTGGGTCTACCATATTGCATAATGTTTGTTGAAACCCAGTTCTAATAAATATAAGAATCACCTTTTTTAGCCAAAGCATAAGAAACAAAGATGACAGCGATTACAAACAGAAGTGAAAAATGAGAAATAAGCACCCTGGAAAGTAATGAGCTTTTTTGCCCTAGCATCCTTGGTGTTGTTGGCCTCTGGAAAAAAAATGTGTCTTACTGCAAGCATGCTCTCCAATATCAGTTATTAGTCATTGTGTACAAAATAAATTGCATGTCATATATTTCTGACAAGGTGAGGTGTTAACAACTAATTCCTGACCTCTGAAGAAATCATTCTGATTTTTTTTCATTATGTGAGGATAATCTTTTTCAGAATCAATAGAACTCAGGCAAAATTAATTCAGCACAAGGAGATTTGTGCTTTGAAACTGTGATGCTGCCACAGTTTATCAAACAAAATTAACTGGAAAGTGAAGCAAAAAGAAAACTGCAACATTCAGGGTTCAATTACTGCCATTTCTTTGTTGTTGTTATAAATTGAAAATGCGGCATTAAAATTAGCATTTAATAGATACAAAGGTGCTTACATTTGACTATGTACCCAGTATGTAAATACTCTTATTGACTTCTGAGGGATAACTCAAAGGAGTAGACTGGGCAAGATTTAGGCTTTTATCTTGTCTCTTTCCACTCCTCCCCTCCCAGTATTTTGTTAGAAAAATACAACCGAAATTCCTCAGCTATAGTTCTGAAGTATCTTACCTGTTACAGGTGCTGGTTAAATATCGGGTTATAATATCCCATAGTTTTTCATGCAGGTCAGCATCTGGGAGTAATTTATACAAAGGAGTCATTAGATTTGGGTAACACTTTAAAAAAACTCAGCTTGAACCTTAATTGCAATTCCCTATTATTTTATGTTCTATAATCTCAAAATCAAATAAATGGGTTAAGCTAACCATCTGCTTCTCTTTAGAAACATTAAAATGGCCACTTAGTACCCTTGCTATCCTCTGATTTGTGCAAGCTAGACTTCTCTTTATCACAAAGATGATCCTATGTTAAAATACATTCAGTTTTAAGACTTCTGCTAAGCACGTTTTGCAAATATATATCAGATCCTGTAATGTTTACATTTTGGGCCATTTGTAGATTCCTTTGCAGATTAGACCCACATTTAAAGCTCAGTCCTCCTCCCAGTGATATCAATGCCACCTCACCAATTGTCTTCAAGGGAGCAAGGCCCAAATGGGATGGTTGAATTTCCCTTATGGGAAATTCAGACTGAATTTAATAGGAAATGGTAAATATTCTATAGACTGTATGGCCTTAACTGACTGCCCAACTGTGAACAATCACCTTAACCTCAGTGGAACTATTCACATGCATAAACGTTTGCATAATCAAGGCCTAACTGTCTATAAACAGTTTAATGAAACACTCTTAGGATTTTGTTCTAAAAAAAATACATTATTTTAAGAAACATAGTTCAAAAGAGGACTCCCACACTGCCACAAAGTTGCCTTTTATAGACATCCTCCCCCCGGTTTGCAGTCCCCAACATGGGGAACATGGCTAGAGTTCTCGCATGATCTGGTAAATCATGACTGCCAGTATGGCACTAAGTCTGCTCTAAGATACTGCTCATGACAAAACCACTGCTTGGCAGACCAGAGATCAGGGAATTTACAGGCACACTTGCAGGCTCCTCGCCACCTGGCACTGCACAAGACATTGAACAACCAGTCACTTTAAAAGAAAGCAACCCCAGAAATTCATCAAGAGGAAGAGAGGATGCAACATGCATCAGTCACTCAGAGTCATGTCTCTAATGCAGAGGGAGGAAACAGCTGCAGAACAGGCATGCAAGGCAGATTTCATTCCCACCATGCCTATCCCAGCATAAAGGGATGGGACTTTGGTGATGAGCTGGGGAGGAGGCGAAGGTGAGGCCACTGGGTTCAGAGAATATTTCCATTCCCTGGACAAAATCAGAGAAACATGGATATTAAAATAAAAAGCAAAATAATAAAAATAGTGATGTAGAAAATGACATCATGTGAGAGAGTATGAGCAATGTGGCTGAAGATATCAGAGGAGCAGAAGTTAACTTTTTTATATATTTTAATGCCAGTGCTATTGCTCAGAAGCCACAGATCACTTTCTGATGATATCCCCTAGTGAGGTCAGAGCTCGGCACTTCAAAAAAACTGCAGATTGGTCATATCACCAAGTAAATCAGGCCAAAAAAAAAAGTAGTCTACAGGAAAAAGCAGACTTCTCTATTCTATTGTGGAGATATTGTAAGAGCTAAAAACTCAAAGTAGGTCTGCCCTTCAAGCTATCCTCTGAAAAGCTGGAAAAATCCCCCATTTTATGCACAGGGTTGGCTGGAATTCTGATACCCAGACCTCCCCATGCTAAGAAATTACTTCTCATGATTACTTCAGTGCTTTAGGTCCTGTTGTACTTTTCCTTTGGATAACTTAATGATAATGAATAATGCAGGTGTTATTTTCCTTCATGGATGCTGCCGTGAACTTTTCTATTCTTAGCCCTGAAGTCTTTCTTTTCTGTTAGAGAGATTATACAATCTGCATTTATTGCATTACCTTTGAGAATTTTGTACACATTCATATAATCTTTCAAAGTCTCTACATGCTTAATTACCAGTTCAAGACCATTCATGACACCCTGATTTCTGTGCTGACCCTGGTGTTTCTTATGTTTATATTGATCATTTGCAGTATATCATGGGGTCTTTTTGTTTTGATTTTCTTTTAGATGCACTACATTTAGTACAGAACATTTTCTGTTTATTTTAGTAGTGTGCCTTTATCTGACATTTTCCTCCAATGATCTATGAGCCTTTACAGAAGTCATCTCGTAAAACTTTTCCGGTTAATTATAACATGGTGCTCTCTTGTAGATAAGGTGTGTGTTAGAGTTTTAACTAGCTATGTGTTGATACTAATACTTGTATCATTAATTCCAGAACCAAAAAAAGAAAGTCTAGCAAAAAGAAGATGTATGAAAACAAAGCAACAAATAATTCATGTTCATCTGAAATGTTAAAGCTATTTAGAGTTTTTATAGGAGCTTTTTTATGCTTTGGCTACGTGATTACTGGTTCATAGCTCATAAAAACATAAGATGGAAGTCACTGAAATTGAATAATTTATCATCAAGAAGTTACATGCAATCATTACATTTTTGACTAACAATTGCTTTTGCAGATGGCACTGTTAAATCCATTTTTTAACTGTCAGTGTTAACTGCAGGATACGTTATCATCTAGTTCATCATATTGATATCATGTATCTATTCTCCTACTGTCTGCATATGACTTGATATCAAATGGCCACTTATAAGCAATTAGGGACCAGTTATGTCCTCTAATGCAAACACACCGCTCTCATTAACTTCAGTGGGAGCCACACACTTCTGCATCTGAGGACAGACTTTAGCCTGAAGTTTACCAGACAGGTGAGGTGTGTATTTTTATCCTATTTATACAATGTCAGTAGCCATAAAAATGCAGCAATCTATTTGGTATTGCATAAATCCCCACTAGAGATAAGCAGAAAATTACTTGCAATTTTTAGCCATGATTTTAAAAATCATAACAAGTTAGTTATGTGCCAGCAAAAGTTACAAAGCCAAAAGAAAAGCAGGCTGATTACCTAGGGCAATATATAGTTAATGAGTGATATTATGATGACAGATGAGTCACAGTCTACCTAAAATAGTACCATCAACAATGCAAACAGCCATTAGTGTCTGGGGAAGGGCTGAATTATAAGAGGTTAAAGATTATAATGACTTGCAATAGCAGGCATAAAGGTGTGGGCAGGCCCAGATCTACGTTTTCTTGCATAGGGAGAGAAGATTCTAGAGCTGATGCCATACAATTTCTACATCTGCCCCAAATCTGGTGTTACTTCTACACCTTCTGCAAATACTGAAACCACCCCTATCTATCTTAGGTACCTGTATGGCCCCCATCACTGTAGTGTTTGAACATCTCACAATATTTAATGTATTTACCTGTGAGGTAGGGAAGTCCTCCAAAATTATCTCTGTTTACAGATGGGGAAATGAGACATAGACAGACATGCCAAAGGGCAGCATGCTAAACCTGTGGAAAAAACGCAGAAATTGGGCTTCGTTTTGGCTTAATTGGCTTGTGAGTTGCATGCTGGCTAGTTTTTGCTTGTAGCTTATAGATTGTTTGTTTGGCTTGTTGCTTGTTATAGCTTGTTGCTTTTTTTTTTTTTTTGATTGGCTCCCAGCAAGCAGGGGTAAGGGACAAGCGGCAAGCAGGGACAAGGGGGGGGGGAGAGTCAGGGGTGCACAGTCCCAGACTGCAGGCCGGGGGGATCTAGTCACATAGAGTGTTGGGGGTCTTAGGGATTGGCTTGTTTTGAAATGGGATTAGCCTGATTTTTGGCTTATTGTGAAAGTCAGGGTGTTTATTTACCACGTGAAAGTTGGCAACGGTGACTAAGGGCCAGATTGCAAAAGGTATTGGCGCCTAACTGCCTGTAAAAATCTGGCCCTAAATGATATTCCCAAGGTCACACAGGAAGTCTGTGGTGGATCTACGCATTGAATTTAGGTTGCCTAAATTTCAGGCAAGTGCTCTAACATCTGAACTATCCTTCCCCTAAGTATGTACCTTTCTCCAGTTCAGCAGTTTTGCTTCCATGTCACTACGCACAACGCTCTCCAGTCAGGCTGTAAACCTCTCAGAATCAAGGCTGGCTCCAGGCACTGGCCCAGCAAGCAGGTGCTTGGGGCGGCCAACTGAGAGGGGCGGCACATCCAGCTCTTCAGCGGCAATTCGGCAACAGTGACCGAATTGCCACCAAAGACTGAAGCAGTGGGGGTAGAGCTGCAGATCGCGATCGTGGCTTTTTTTTTTTTGGCGCTGCTTGGGGCAGCAAAAACCCTGGAGCCGGCCTGCTCAGAATCATCTGTGAGTGTATCTGAATAAATGGGGGCCCAGCCCCAAAAGGCTTTAAGATTCATTTCAGTTTGAATAAGGACCCAATAGTTTGAACTGTCTCACATGGAACACAGGGGCAGAAACTTCCCCTTTTCTCTCTTCCAGGGGATTTTCCTTACTTTTTCTCCCTCTGTCTCTCCAAGCTTCTCTTCCACAAAAGAAAACTTTTAAAGAACGCTGTTATCCCTCTTCCACTTGGGCTCAAATTTAATAAAGAAGAAATTTCACATGAAAAAGGTTTTGGTGCTTTATATGACTAAAGCACTAGTTACATTTCACTTGAAATGGTGGCTAAAAATCAAAGTTTTGAATGCACAAAACTTGCAAAGTGCAATGCAAAGTGCAATGCAAAGACACTTTCACATAAAGCTTCTAATCAAGAAATCTTTAATTTCTCAAGGATCTTAATTGTGACTCACAATTATTTTTAATTAATATTATGTGCTAAACAATGGCTTCACAGGAAGTCAATGGTATAGCATAAAACATCACATTGTACCTGAAGCACTGTGAAATCCTCAGGTGTGGATTCAAAAAGATTAATCTAGATCTGAGATAGTTGGAATGTTTTTAATTTTTGCCACATGGAATTAAAATGCCAAAAATGTTCACAAGGAAACTATGGACAAGATTAAGTATAGTGCATTCCAACTCAATGAGCTTCTCTAGATAGTCCTGGTAATCACTGAGGTGTTGCCATATGAAAAGATATTGGGACACATTTTTCAGTAGGAGGGAGGCCACAATACTTGTATCTGCACAATGGATAGTAGGAGCAAATCTGATTTCTTGCACCTGTGTGGTTTTCATTGCATTGTGGAAACAAATTTTTGGGGCTGCAATTTGCACCCCAAAAGGAGGCTGCCCTTTCAGTAATTTGGTCTGAAGTCCTAAGCATTAATAGTAATTAGTGCTTGCAACAATAGTGGAATGGCCTTCCCCTCCTCCACTGCTTGGATTGCAGCGGGGTATGATTGAGAGGCTGGAGGAAATGGCAATGGAAACAAATGGACTTGGGTGCCTAACCCCCAGATTTAGGAACCTAGCTCCCAGGTTTTGACACCATTGCGGTCCTGTGAACTCCTACTCAGCTGCCACTAACCTTGTAGGTATTTAAACTTGCTCAGCACCTAAATTTCCACTGTTAAAGTTTCCTAGGCACCTAAGTTTCTGCCTCAAGGTGTGTGCACTGCTATCTCACTCTAGGCATTGGGACACCTATCTCCTGCCTAAACCCCAGTGCAATCCACAAATGGGGTGAAGGCAGAATTTTTTTTTCTGCCTATCTTGCCTGCGTGGCCTGATGTGATACGTGTGCTCAGAGCACATCTACCAGATTAGGCCCCATTCAAACTTCAGGAGTTACTGCAGTGCAGGTGCCCACCTTATAACTTTTAGCCCTTCCTGAATGGACTGACCGGGAAGCCGGTGATGGTGAAGCTGAAGTGGGGGATGGAGTACAAGGGCTACCTGGTGTCTGTCGACGGCTACATGAACATGCAGCTTGCAAACTCAGAAGAATACATTGATGGTGCATTGTCAGGACACCTTGGTGAAGTTTTGATAAGGTGTAACAATGTCCTGTACATCAGAGGAGTAGAAGAAGAAGAAGAAGATGGGGAAATGAGAGAATAAGTTTGTATATTTCTGGAAAATAAAGATCAGTTTTTCACAACTTTAAAAAAAAACAAAACTTTTAGCCCAGTAGTTAGAGCAATCACCTCTGCCTGATGTGGAGAAAGGAATTGAACATTCTAATTAAAACTTTCCCAAAAGAAGAGTGTTTTAACAACTGAGCTGTGGGATATTCTGATGTAAATTTCCCTCTCTCTCTCTCGCTGAAGCTGTTCCACTTTGGATAAACACTTAAACAACCATTGGAGCAGGGGGACTGGACCCTGGATCTCCCACCTCCCAAGTAGATGCCATAATCAGCAGGCTATCAAATCATTCTCGCTCTCGCTCTCTGGCCCAATCACTCTTTAAGTATTTATTCACAATGGATCACCTATAACAGGAGAGCTTGAGAGAGACTCACCTCAGAGTATCACATAGTCCAGCAGTTAGAGCACTCAGGTGAGAATTGGGGCATTCCAAGTAACTGTTCATCAGTTTTCACAGCATAAACATTTTTTGTTGGAAAAATGTTTTTAAAATCAAATCTTCCTTAAAAATATGGGTTTCATTTATGGAGAAAAAAGTTTCAGAAAACTTACTCACATTTTACGTTCACAAAATATTTTAAATAGGTTGTGCAGATCACAAAACTTCAAATTCTCCTTGGATTTCACACACCTGTTTTCAAGAAAATATGGTCTCCTTCAGATCATTGCTTCACTTACTATGAATTTTAGCAAAGTGATCTGTTGCCATGAATTATATACTATACACAATTTTCATGCTGTATTGATAAACTTTTCATCCTTTTCTATAAACCCTGCTGCAGCCAAACAGGGTAGAGATACACCTGGACCTCTGACAGAAATAATTGGGTGAAACATAGTGCTTTGCTGAAAAAAACACGCTATCGAGCAAGGAGACTCACAAGCCACAAGTAGCTCTTTAATGTGGCTCCTGTGGCTCTCTGCAGCACATGATATTAAAACACTGTTTGATGTAATTATTAGTCAGTCTAAGTTATTAAGCAATCAAGATAACAGTGGAGTCACACTACTGTGGCTCTTGTGGGTAATACTGATTGCGAATTTGGCTCCTGAACCACTGAGATCTGAGTATCACTGCTGTAGCTCCTAATTTAAACACAAACTAGTCCATACCTTCTGTTTTTTACCTTGGTGGTCACACAGCTAGAAGAACAGCTAGTGAAACAGTTCTTGTCTTTCACAGAAGATAATTACATAGTTAATAAAATACACTGATGTTGAATAGATCTGTAATCCATTTAAATACATGCAAGTATACTTTAATTAGAATGTCTTGATCAAATTCTATACACTGTTTCCCATACTGTAACGTGTAGCATTAACTATATGTTATGAAAAATCCTGTTTCATCAGATTAATTCTATAGTAAGATACTATTCACCATGGGTTAGATATTATACATGCCTCTAAGACTTAATTAAATTATTAATTAAAAATATATCCATGATTATTACCCAATAATTACATATAAAGACATTTTTTAAATGTACTGCACTTCAGAAAGACATAGTTTTGCATAATTTAAACAAGGATACAACCAATAATAAGACAAGGGGTTGGGAAGGAAATTGTCACTTAAATAACACTCTATTCAAAATATTGAAGATGACAGAAATATAGTTCTTTTAATGCCTCCAGATCTTCTTAAAGTTGTCTGACAGTAGCTTTTTTTTTAACTAGGCTTTTCCTACTAAAATGTTGCCAAACTATTCTAATGATTTTATCCAGACAGTTCTAAATGCAGTTAAAAAAGGAAGAAAGGACCGTTCATCCAGTCTGTTATGTTTAATTATTTAAAGATTCAGGAGGTCAGATATATAACAGGCTCTGTTAATACAGAACCTTATTTGAGTTTGCCTTTAGCCCTGTCCTTTTATCCTTCTTTCATATATTTTAAAGTTAATGTCATATCAAATGCCTAAGCTGGGGGAAATGGACAGCTTTTATATTTTAGTTCTACTTAACAGTAATCAAGTTTGTTTGCTAATCCTTCATATATACAAACTACATGCTCAGTTCTGCTTCCTATTACAAATATATGGGTTTGTGTGACACATCCTTTTAGTAGTTCTCTTTCACTCTGAAGCAAGAGGCACTGCTTCACTTTAAAACAACATTTAATGTATTTAATTTGCACAGTGACTTGCAAATAACTAACAAGAGCTGGACAGAACCAGGCTTGCATAGATGTCTTCATATTTGATAAGTGGCTGTGGTTGTTTAGGGAGGCAGGACATGGAGTTTAGACTATTTGGAAACAAAGAAAGAAGGGTGCATTTTCAGGCATTGCATTTCAGAGAAAGAGAACCCTACATTTTCAATAGCATTGTGCTCCAAACTCATACTTAATTAGAAACAGAAGCATCCAGAGGCATGGAAGTATCCCAGGATTGGAAGTTGGAAAGCTCTAAATTCTACTCTCTCCTTTATCACGGTAGCAGTATATGTCTACCTCAGTTGTCTCATCTGTAAAATGGGATTAATAATACTCCATACCCAACATGTGAGGAATATTGCATGGATTAATCAATTAATGTTTGTATGACTCTTTGAAAACCTGAAGTGCTATATAAATTCTAACTGGTGTTATATAAGAAATAGCATGGTACAAAAGGGCACCTTACATTTCCTTGCATGCACACACAACAAATCTTCTGCCTTCTGTAAATGTCCTTCAAATATGTGTACACAATTATCATATCTTTCCCAGAACTCCAACCTTACTAATTAATTTTATCTCAGATTTGGGACTTTTCTACATGGCACAGTAATGTGTAGTAGAGGGATCTGATTTCTAAACTGCACCAACGTGGTGCATACTATCTGGCCTATATAGACCCTGCTTGCATGCACTAAAATCTCCTAGCAACTGAACCCTTCTAGTGTGCAAACCCCTCTAGTACAAAATTTGTAGTGCACACCACCAGAGTGTACACAGGCCAGTTAGTGTGCAGCACATTGGTGCACTCTTTGGCAGTCACATCCCTCTATGTTGTGGTTCTCATTAAAACAACAGGAGCTTATGTTCAACAAATATATTTTTTATTCATGCTTTACGGACATCTAACATCACAAAAACCAGTCTGCTTTTAGCTGCAGTCTGCAGTTCTTGGCTAAGCATTCCAATATACGGAGTATTTTTATCACTACAAGCCACCTCTCTGATGCTTACACAACAATAAAAAGCTTTACATTCCACAAGCCATTATTTTTTCTAAATTAATCCATCAGTTATCTTAATTTTTGTTGCTGTCTTCTGAATTTCCTCAGTTATATCAACACCTTTTTGTTAGTGCCCAGAAATGAATGTCATATAGTAAGCACAGTCTCACCTGTGCAGTGTTGCCATGAGGTCTCATGGTATTTGATGTTTGCCTTAAAGCCCCAACTATGGGAGTCATGTGATTACATGAGAATCTCTGCTTTCATTTTTCGAAAGAGTAAATTTCTAGCCCACATGATTCCAGAGAAAATCTTGAAAATGTGAACCCAAAAGGCTCAAAACCTAGAGGAAAACCAACACATTATTTAAAAGCTCATGCATTTTAGGACAATCTCATGATTTTGGGGTGCCTGAATCATAATTTTGAACACTTGGGTTTGGCAATGCTGCTAGTGCCATGTAGGGCTTGAGCCTATGGCTCTCTGAAATCAATCGCAAAGCTCACATTGATTTTAATGGTGGAGGATCAGGGCCAGAGAGAAAGGCACTATCATCTTCCCGGTCCATGATGTGATAGCTCTATGTATGCAAGCCAAACATGTAACAAATGCTCTGTTGCCATATCACACTGTAATTACATATGTAACTTGCATCATCCCTATCAACTGTGCAGCATTACTGCTTTCTTAGGGTTCCCCAGCCTATATTTTTGGTCACTTTTCCCAAATGTGTTAGCTGCATTTTTTCCAGGTTGAATCTCTTTTTTTATTTCCTGTCCATATATTTAAACTCTGATCCCTTTGTATTTTTGCTCCATCCTCCCTGAGGTTAGCAAGATCTTGCAATACAACATCATCATCCACAAATTTATTTAATGTGACCTTTACTCTTTCTTCCAAATCACTAATAAAGATGTTAATTAAAAGCAGGTCTAACACTGTTCCTTGTGGTATCTTGGACACTTAGATATTTTGCCATTTTTGATTACCCTCGTTTGTTTGTTTTTTCAGCCTATGTGACTGTACTCACATAAAAAAATTGAATTAGTTTTAAGCAATATTTCATGAGACATACTAAATATTTTACATAAGCTATGATACTGAATGTAAAGGTACTTCATTTCATTCATCCCTTAATTTTCCAGTTCTACCACAAAACAATTCAAGTTTATCTGCTATAATTTATTCTTTATAAATCCAGTATTGTTTGTTGCTCCTGGCTCCAGGAATAATATCTTGTGTAACCATTTTAAATAACAATTAAAAACTAGAAAAACATTATTTAATCCTCATAACATACCTATTGAAATAAGTCTGTTGTCTCTGTTTGTCATCATCTGTAAATGAGACACAGAGTGCTTGAGGGCTTGTCTGCACTTTAAATACTACAGTGGCACTATACTACACTACCTACGCTGACGGCCTTGGTAACCCACCTTCCTGAGAGGAAGAATTCCTCTGTCGACCTAGCACTTTCTATACCAGGGGTCAGGTCTACTTAACTAAGTTCCTCATGGATGTGGATTTTTCACACTCCTGAGCAATGTAGCTGGGTCAACCTAACTTTTTAATGTAGACCAGGCTTAAGTGACTTGTCCAAGGCCACTTGCTAAGTTCTTGTTATTCAAGAAGTTGTCATGGGATAAAAAGGAAGGTCCTTTTATGGATTGAGAACTGGTTAAAAGACAGGGAACAAAGGGTAAGAATCAGTGGTGAGTTCCAGCTGGTTCACACCAGTTCACAGGAACCGGTTCTAAAGAAGCTTTTAAATTTAACAAAGGCTCGGGCAGCTGTCCACCCGGCCCCTGGCCCCAGCTCACACACCCCCCCCCCCCCGATCGCTCTGCCTTCCTTCTCCTCCCCATCAAATGTTCGCGGGAAGCCTGAAACAAGCAGCAGGCAGGTAAGCCGGGCAGGAGGTGGGGGAGGGGGCGGGGGGTGGGCTCCAGGGAGGCACGGCGCGCGTGGCCCAGTCCGGCTCCCCCTGGCCCCAGCCGAGTGCCCCTGGCTCGGGCTGGTCCCGGCCGAGCGGCGCCGGCCCGGTGCTGGCCAAGCAGGAGTCGGGCCCCGGGGAGTCGGGGAGGCTCCAGGCAGTGTGGTAAGGGAGCAGGGAGGGGGTGTTCGGTGGGTTGTGGGGGGGTGGATAGGGGTCGGGGCGGTCAGAGGGCAGGGAACAGGGGGATTGAATGGGGGCAAGGGTTCCAGGGGGCAGTCAAGAAGGAGCAGGGGTTGGATGAGGTGGTGGGGGCAGTCAGGGACAAAGAGAAGGGGTGGTTGGATGGGGCAGAGGTCCCGGGGGACCATCAAGAATGAGAGGAGGGGTTGGGTGGGGCAGCAGGGGCTAGTCAGGGGACAGGGAAGGGGGGATGGGTCAGGGGTCCCTGGGTATGTGTGTCAAGGAACATGGGGGGTTGGATGGGGCACGATCCCCCCGGGGGGGCACGACCCCCTCGTGAGGTGAGGAGGAGGGAACCTGTTGTTAATATTTTGGCAGCTCATCACTGGTAGGAATAAATGGTAAATTCTCAGAATGGAGACGGGTAACTAGTGGTGTTCCCTGAGGGTCAGTCCTAAGACCAATCCTGTTCAACTTATTCATAAATGATCTGGAGAAAGGGGTAAAAAGTGAGGTGGCAAAGTTTGCAGATGATACTAAATTGCTCAAGATAGTTAAGACTAAAGGAGACTGTGAAGAACTTCAAAAAGATCTCACAAAAATTAATTGATTGGGCAACAAAATGGCAAATGAAATTTAAGGTGGATAAATGTAAAGTAATGCACATTGGAAAAAATAACCCCAACTATATGATGGGGGCTAATTTAGCTACAACGAATCAGGAAAAAGATCTTGGAGTCATCGTGGATAGTTCTCTGAAGACATCCACGCAGTGTGCAGAGGCAGTCAAAAAAGCAAACAGGATGTTAAGGATCATTAAAAAGGGGATAGAGAATAAGATGGAGAATATATTATTGCCCTTATATAAATCAATGGTATGCCCACATCTCGAATACTGTGTACAGATGTGGTCTCCTCATCTCAAAAAAGATATACTGGCATTAGAAAAGGTTCAGAGAAGGGCAACTAAAATGATTAGGGGTTTGGAACGGGTCCCATATGAGGAGAGATTAAAGAGGCTAGGACTTTTCAGCTTGGAAAAGAGGAGACTAAGGGGGGATATGATAGAGGTATATAAAATCATGAGTGATGTGGAGAAAGTAGATAAGGAAAAGTTATTTACTTATTCCCATAATACAAGAACTAGGGGTCACCAAATGAAATTAGTGGGCAGCAGGTTTAAAACAAATAAAAGGAAGTTCTTCTTCATGCAGCGCACAGTCAACTTGTGGAACTCCTTGCCTGAGGAGGTTGTGAAGGCTAGGATTATAACAGCGTTTAAAAGAGAACTGGATAAATTCATGGAGGTTAAGTCCATTAATAGCTGTTAGCCAGGATGGGTAAGGAATGATGTCCCTAGCCTCTGTTTGTCAGAGAGTGGAGATGGATGGCAGGAGAGAGATCATTTGATCATTACCTATTAGGTTCACTCCCTCTGGGGCACCTGGCATTGGCCACTGTCGGTAGACAGGATGCTGGGCTGGATGGACCTTTAGTCTGACCCAGTACGGCCGTTCTTATGTTAAGCCCTAACCCAAGGCTACGCCTAGATTAGGCTAGGTAGAAAGAAAGATGTTGGGTCTCTACCATATCCTGCAGCTTTATCTAATGGCACTGTCATGATGGGACTGGCTCCGGTTCCAGGTCCGGATGACTCGGCAGGAAGGAAGACAGGACCTTCTGGCACAGGCTAATGGATGCTCTGTTCTTGCTCTTCTTGCAGCGGTTCTTCCCTGCATCATCGTGGGTGGATATATGAGAAGGATCAGAACGGCAGGTGACATTTTCTGTCAAAAAGAAAAAAATAATGTTGTCTTTGTGAGCTATCCAGTTTGGTGCTAGAAGGATTACAGCCTCTGAATCTTTGCCTCTCTCTGTAAAAGAAAATGGAAAGGCTAGCTACTGGCAGGCTTCATTTTCAGAAATTATAACTTTGCTTAAGTGTAGTTCCAAAGTGTGATCTGTTGCATTATGTGGAATTTGTTTATGTTCTGGTTTTATGAATGATAATAGCTGAACTTGAAATAGATCTAAAATTAAACTGATAAAATATTTTGTATTTCAATGCTTTTTACTTGTGAGTGTGTAGAGAGAGGTTTTCTGCAAGGGTAAATTCAACTGAAGAAATGTTTTTCATCAATGCTTCTTATCATTCAGCAACAACTCAAATTATGGGGAGAAAATGTAAACAAAACTACACTGAACCAAGTTAATAGTATAGGAGGTTTGTAATGTGCTGAGAGGATCATCTCCAGATTTTGACCAGAATTTTGTAGCAACCAAGTAAATCTCGGATAATATATCCCAGGTTTTATACTGATCTCAATGCATGCTGGGAACAACACTTTAGGACAGTGGTCCCCAACCTTTTTGTGGCCAGTAGCACATTCATGTTTACAGAAGAGTGTGGCGGGCGCCAGCAATTACTCACATACAGGGTCGGCTCCAGGTACCAGTGGAACAAGCACGTGCCTGGGGCAGCACATGCTACGGGGTGGCGTTCCATCCATTCTGCAGAGTCAGAGTGGTTTTCTTTTTGTTTTTGTTTTGTTTTTTGGCGCCAGTTCTGGGCAGTGCAGAGAGAAGCTGGAGAGAAGCCGGGAGGACAGAGAACACTGGCGCCTGCAGCCCTGGAGTACTCTGTCCTCAGCAGGCGCGGGGCCCAGCTTCTCTCCCCTGCTGGGCAGTAGGTGGGCCTCGCGCCTGCCAGGGACAGAGAATACCAGCGCCCGCAGTCTGCAGCCCAGGAGTTCTCTGTCCCCAGCAGGCACGGGGCTGCAGCTTCTCTCCGGCTTAAGCTGCAGCCCCGTACCTGCCGGGGACAGAAAACACTGGCACCTGCAGTCCGCAGTCCCGGAGAAGCCAGAGAGAAGCCGCAGCCCCGTGCCTGCCAGGGACCGAGAACACCGGTGCCTGCAGCCTGCAGCCCTGGAGTTCTCTGTCCCCGGCAGGCGTGGGGTTGTGGCTTCTCTCCCCTGCTGGGCACTAGGCGGGCGCACATAAATGCCCCGGCGGGCGCCATTGCGCCCACGGGCATCACGTTGGGGACCACTGCTTTAGGAGGATTGTTAGTGCCATGTGTGCCCATGAAAAGCATTGATGTTCTCCAGAGCTTCTTGGGATCTCACATGACTCACTCATTACAATTTTTCCATAAAATTTAAGGGAATTTTGGGATGATTTCTCTGAGGACTTATTAGTGAGGTACATGAAAAATTTTCTGACGAGCAAATTTTTGGTCTTTCAAATGAACCTGGTTGTATCAAATTGAAGGTCTTGTAAAAATATTTTCCCCAGGTGGAGGATATGCCTACTTACAAGACCTATGTACCACTTAAACCTTTAAGAGCTGATGAGGAGGAATTTCAGAATCTAGCCTATTAAGCTACCAAAGCAAGTACTTTGAACAAACTGACAATAAAGAGTCCTAAGCCATCAAAGAGACCGAAGTTCTCTGGTAGTGACAGTCACCCCAGGCAGATAGGGTGGCCAGGTGCCTGGTTTTCAATCCGAAAGTTCAGTCAAAAATGGGGACACCCAAAGTCTGGTTACTGTAGCCAGGGGAGGAGGGAAGGCACCAGATCATCACCTGCACCAACCCCTATTCAACTGGGGCTGCCTGCTACCTGTGTTGGGCGGCTGCAGCTCCCAGACGTGGCTCTGCAGGCAAGTCTCTCCCAACCTGGGCACAGGGGAGGGTGTGAGAGGGGAAAAGCAGCGAGTGACAGGGGAAGGAGGGAAGAGGAGCAAACAGGGATGAGGCCTGAGGGAAAGAGGCAGGGCAGAGGTGGGGCGGAGGAGGTTCTGGCACTCCTGCTGGAGTGTCCAGTTTTTAAATATTACCGAGTTGGCCAGCACATCACACACCACTTTAAACGTTGTTTTGCTGTGGGTATAGCAGTCTGCTGGCAATATTTTAACGAGGGACTCCCCCGAAAACAGGGTTTATGTGGTGCACAGGCTTTGTGCTGCAGCCTCTGCACTGGAGAGCTTTGTGTTTGTGCTGATGGCTGCTGCCCTCCCCCACCTCCTTTGTTTTCTAAGGGCTTGTCTACACTGTGTGTTAGTCCAAACCAGTGAAGTACAAATTTTGGTCCACACTAGTGTGCTGTGCACTAACTGACCTATGCGGTACCTAGTGGTGTGCACTAAAAGTTCCCTGGTACACATTAATGTAGTCCTGTTTCAAACGGGCTACATTAATATGCACTAGGGAACTTTTAGTGCACACCAACAAGGTCCTCGTGGGCCAATTAGGGTGCAACACGCTGGTGCAGACTAGAATTTACAAACCGGTGGTGTGGACTTATGCACCGTGTAGACAAGTCCTAATTTAATAGACCTTTGTTCTTTTTCATCCTTTATGTGCTAGACAGAATGCATGCTCCTCAGGGGGGTGCAGCCATTTCAGTTTAGCATCTTAAGCTTTGAAAGGCCATACTGACATAAAGTGCATATAGCCATACTATGACAATCCAGAGACAACTTTCCAGAATGGATATTTTGCATTAGTGGGACACTAAAGCGGCTATAAATCATCTTCATTTAATTTTTACGTAAATTCAGTGTGTGGTATCTAGGTTGACTTAACATTTTGGAGAAAACTTGAACCTTGCCTAAAACTAGGGGCCTTCTATACATGCTTAAACTGCACATCAAATCTTGCAGTCTGTCTGTACATATGTGCCTGCGCTCAGTCATGCGAGATGTTAGATGGGGAAGAGATGTTGCATAGTCAAAGACAAATAACCATTTCATGATATGGGCCTCTTTAGGAAATCATTTTATTTAAAATAATTAGGATAGATTAGTAAAAAATGCTTTCATCTTTGCATTTGTCTATGTTGCATTTTAAAATAATTAAGAATCCAGATTGTTTCTGTTTTTCACCTCAGTTTACTGGCATCCAGCAAAGAAGCCTACACTTTGATTTTAATCATGGCCAGACAATATAAGGTCTCGGTCTTAAAGGCAACTAGAGCAACAAGCTGAAACCCTGCTGTGTAATTTCAAAGCAATGTACTTCATGCTGCTAACCCTACAGTATGATTTCTGTTCTGCCAATGGCTCCAATAGCAGACAACTTCCAATTTGCACCTCTCACATAAATCTACATTATGCCAATAGGTTTAGAAGAAAACCACAAGCTGCCCAGCTCAGCAGTCAGAGGTCTGTTAACAGATCTTTAACTATGATCTATTGTGCAGGAAAGTCTGAAATTATGGATGCAGAGTTTCACTTTATAGAGCTCTCACTTGTGTTACGCAGTTTTTCTTGAGATAATTATAAGTGTTTATTTTGGCTTTTAACAACTTTAATCACATTATTTAGCATGTTCTTATTTTGTCACTGAGTTAACCAGTACTCTTACCAGTGATTTCACTCGCATAAGTTTGCTTAATTGGCAAACAGAATAGAAAACTGAGTTTAAAGCAGTTAATTGTGTTAAACTTCACAGATGCCAAGATGTTGTTCTTAATTAAACTTTTTACAAGATATTTTCCAAATGCCAGAAGTGCTGTCTCTCATAAGTATATAGCATAGTTTCCTACTTTCAGTTGGGTTCACACTTTAAATGGCTCAGTGCTATGAATGTTCCAATAACAGACTGGCCTAGAGAATGGAAGGCTGTGGTTGAGGTTATAATAGTAGTGAGTTCAGTAAAGCACTTCTGCTTATCTGAATTCCAATTTATAAATAACCTTGGCTTCCTGGAGAGAGTAATTCAGTCTGTTAATTTCAGGCCACCATTTAAGAAACATGCTGTGCATCAAATTGCATTTGATAGCTTTCTAATGGCAGGACTACAGTATGCTTAAATGAGATCTATAAACATATCTCCTAGTGGGAATTTCAACCCAGGTTTCCAGTGGTAAAAATGACCATTCATATTTGGCACTTCTTGTTTTGTATGCATCCTAGAACAGTGTAACTGTCCCATTCTATACAAAAAAAATGCACTTGGCTCACATTGTTTTGTGTAGTTTCTAACTAAGCCTTGTAATAAAGTATTGTAAAAGCATAGAGCTTGTTTCTTGACATACACATCCTACTTTACATCTCCAAAATAAGGTATTAAAACTTGCTGTCAAAGGTGACTGAACATGCAGTGTTTGTTAAAGAACAATAATTTTCCACAATAAGAGTGTTGCTTCTTCATCCCTAGCAAGTACTGGTATCACTTACAAAGGTGCATGCCCACAATAGAATACTGTCCCACTAAAGGCATCTGCCAGGGTGCAGGAATATTCTGCAGTGAACAGAGACATCTTCACTCCCTCCCCTGGAGATGGAAGGGAGTGAAAGCCTTTGGGAAGGTCAAGCTCTATGCCCAGGGGTCATGGGACAGGGCTGAAGCTAGGGAGTCTGTTTATTTTCTAGTTATGTTGAACTGTGTTGTTCTCTTGTTGTAAACAGCACTTTTTAACCTTCCCAAATAATCTTGAGAAGAGACCTTGCTGACTAAGATCGTTTTTGTTGCTGAACCATTCTACCAACTCATGGCATCCCACTTAAATGAGGAATAACATCCAGATAGAAACCAGTGCTAAAGCACTGAGTTGTATTTTAAAATATGGTAATGAGTTGCTATACCTTTACAACCAAATCTAAAGTAATGGTGCAATTTCTCATAAAATTGTTTGTTTTGTTTTGCTGTTTGGTTTTTTTTAAGAGTAAAGAAACTTTTTTCCCTAATATCCAATGTACTCCAATCCTTTAAAGAACTTCCACTTGTAAGCTACTATAATGCCCTGAATTATACCATGCTAAACAAAACATTGCAAATGTTTTAATAAACTTCCTGGATCATGTCATGACTCCTCCATATTGAAACAGTCAGACTATGCCAAACTGTTTGAAAGCAGAGAGATTCATGGAGCACAGCTTTTGTGGAAATGGTATTCGCCCTTAGTTAACTCTTTCTGAGGCCATATAGGTATAATTGTCAATGGCTTTTGAATCAAGAATAAAGTGAGCGAGTATTTCAGGGTGGAGAAAGTGTCTGCATCGCTTAGATTTTGTTCCACTTGATTTTCTATCTTCAAATCTGCCCTTAGAGCCCTCAAGACTTTCTATGCCGATTTCCTGATCGGTAAGGACTCTTCACCTTCTTTCACTCTATCAATTGTGTCTGATTGCAAGGTCTTAGGAGCTAGAATGTTGTCTCTTAAAATGTTCCATTAAGCACCACGTGCATTTATGGCTCTATAAATAATAGATACGAGCACTCTGGTTGCAGTACTGCCAAAGCTGCAAATTATTTCAGCTGTCATACTTCAGGCTTTCCTGCTATCATAGCTATTCATTTCATAACTTTCTTCTCTGCAATTCAATTACAACTAAACATCAGAATAAACTGAGTCACTTCTAGTTTCAGGTCAGAACTCTCGTTTTCTAAAATATCTTCAGGAAGCATGTATATCTTCACCGACAAGTCTGACATGCTGATACAGTACAATGTGTCTACACTTCCTACTAGTCATAATATTTACAATATATTGTTAATAATGAATTTCATAATAATCCTGTCACCTGACCAGAGAGTGAACTTCACTAACTCAGTGAATATATATTTTGATATTTGGTGGAAAATGAAACATTATGATGTAATTATAGACAACATTTTGACAAGCAATTTTTTAAAATGTTATACTTCTTATGGCCCCATGCATATTTCATCACACAGTGCATGTGCCATGTTAGTCTTGTTAATAGGAGTAGTGCATCTAACTCCCCAAGCATTGAAGAAAATGCACCACTTAAGGGTCAAATTTAAACAAAATCTAAGAATTTCAGAATTAAACAGCTACTTCCTCATTAACATAACCTTCCATGCCAAAAAATTGTACCGGTTTTAGAAAAGCGTAAGGACATGTCATTGATCACATGTGCTATCTAGGCTTAATAGAGTGAGGACATTGACTCTGACTCTTAATTTTCAGTCCTTCTGTAGGTTTAAATTACACTCTTAAGGATAATATTTAGGGAAGGGGCGGAGGGGAATCAGAAATCAACCATAGTTTTGCCCTTTATTCAAAATAAACCTAAACTTGAACTATTGCTGTTTTTTGGTTTGTTTGTTTTGTAATGCCACAAAACAAACTAAAGTATCATGTGTTGTGACCTACCAGCTATGTCAAGCTAAGCAGCTTCAGGCTGGTTCAGCACTTGGCCTGGAGTCCAGAAAGAGAAACCTAGGTGCTGCAGGAGGTGCCAATGATTCAGCAGGTGCTATTCTTCCTTCTGATATTGTATTGGCTAAACACCCTCAGTGAGGGGCTTCTAGAGATGCTGACTTTCAGATGTCAAACCAAGATTTGTGGCCATTCAGGGCCACTTGGAATTTGGCAAGGATACTGTAGTTAACACCTTGACTTTTTCAAATAATGCCAATTGGCCTACCTAATCCTGTCCTGAAGTTTCAGTGAGAAAAGGAATTTACTATTATGTACTGTTGCTATGGACAGTTTGAACAACTGCTTCCTTTGATTTCAGCATATCATTTCAATGGTGAATGAAGTGATTCTTCTGTATAGTACACGTATCAGTT